>NW_027361747.1:16371000-17625500 GCF_039654945.1 Dendrobates tinctorius | reverse complement strand
TAGTCTTTTTGAAGGGTTTTATATGACAATGCTTTTGTCCATATTTTTTTGTATGGGCCACTTATGCACTTGCCAATCATCTTGGGGGTTAATTGAATATTTGAGTCTATTGCTATATATGTTGACGAATACTTACAAATAAAGTTTTAAAAAATTCCCTAACAGCCTTCATGATACAGGAGACTTCCTTACTAGAATTGAGTAGATAGATTTTAGTGATGTCATCAATGTCGCCATCAGTGCATTACTGCCCTTACTAGTGTATGGGGCACAGTGAACAGAAGCAAATATGGGGCCTGGAAATGCTGGTAGCCCAGGCCCAGGCCCCCCATTTGCTTATGCTCACCAGGTCCCAGGGCAACAGTAATCAATGTAGCTGTGGCGTCACATGTCAGGTGCTTTAAAACACTCCACAGATAAATCACCTTTGGTGATTTACAGATACAGCTAAAGTGTTAATGCACCCAGCAGCCATAATTGGGCACTATAAATTTAAGCAGCAGGCGGGTGCATCATGGTGCTGATGTAGCAGCACACATTTTGACTCGGAGTAACGTGTCACGTGCGCAGCTTGGGAGACAGGCGCCAATGGAGGCTGCATCAGACAGTGTGAGGAAGAGGCGGATGGACAGTGTGAGGAAGCGGCGGGTTGACAGTGTCAGGATGCAGCTGGTGGACAGTGTGAAGAAGAGCCAGGTGGACAGTGTGAGGAAGAGGTGGGTGGATAGTGTGAGGTAAAGGTGGGTGGACAGTGTGAGGAAGTGGCAGGTGGACAGTGTGAGGAAGTAGAAAGTGGGATACCACATGTATACTTCTCTCATATTACTGTGGTTAACTTCATCCCTCCTGGAACATAACGGAATGCATATACTTTTCTGTTATCATTGTAATTAACTGCATCCCTGCTGGAAACTATAAGATTCCTACAACACATTTACTGTTCCTTTGTGTATCCTCACACGTGGCATGCTTCATTTGGTGCTTCCTGGTCTGCTTGTATGTCTGCTGTGTAACATTCTCCGCTGTCCTGGCACTTGTTGATTCAAGTGCCATCAAGCAAGACCTACTCTGCTGATCCATTGCCTACATGCTCTGCTGCTAAACCTGCCCTTTGAGTTAGAGAATCTACCTCACAAGATGATCCCACAACAGAATAATCTTATAGAAAATGAATGTTTCCCTCCTTGTGACACTCTGTGGCCCCCATTATTAGGCTGCAGGCTGTCCTGAAAATGTGAACATTTTAGAAACCTCTTCAGTCGTCAAAAAGTAGTAACATAGTAACATAGTAACATAGTAACATAGTTATTAAGGTTGAAGGGAGACTTTAAGTCCATCTAGTTCAACCCATATCCTATCCTAACTTGCCCTAACATGTTGATCCAGAGGAAGGCAAAAAAATCCCATGTGGCAACAGTAAGCTTCACATTGGGGAAAAAAATTCCTTCCCGACTCCACATACGGCAATCAGACTAGCTCCCTGGATCAACGCAATATTAAGGAGACTAGTGTATATACCCTGTAATATTATACTTTTCAAGAAAGGCATCCAGTCCCTTCTTAAATTTTAGTAGTGAATCACTCATTACAACATCGTATGGCAGAGAGTTCCATAGTCTCACTGCTCTTACAGTAAAGAATCCGCGTCTGTGAGTATGCTTAAACCTTCTTTCCTCCAGACGTAGAGGATGCCCCCTTGTCCCCGTCACAGGTCTAAGAGTAAAAAGATCATTAGAAAGGTCTTTGTATTGTCCCCACATATATTTATACATTGTAATAAGATCACCCCTAAGCCTTCGATTCTCCAAACTAAATAACCCCAAGTGTAATAACCTGTCTTGGTATTGCAGACCCCCTAGTTCCCTAATAACCTTGGTCGCTCTTCTCTGCACCCGCTCCAGTTCAGCTATGTCTTTCTTATACACCGGAGACCAGAACTGTACACAGTATTCTAAGTGTGGTCGCACTAGTGACTTATATAGAGGTAAAATTATGTTCTCCTCATGAGCATCTATGCCTCTTTTAATGCATCCCATTATTTTATTTGCCTTTGCAGCAGCTGCTTGACTCTGGCCACTAAATGTGAGTTTGTCGTCCACCCATACACCCAGGTCTTTTTCAGTGACTGTTTTGCCCAGTGTTTTACAATTAAGCACATAATTATACAACTTGTTCGTTCTACCCAAGTGCATGACCTTACATTTATCCCCATTAAAGCTCATTTGCCATTTATCAGCCCAAGCTTTTAGTTTACATAAATCCTTCTGTAATATAAAATTGTCTTCCTATGTATTAATTACCCTGCAGAGTTTAGTGTCATCTGCAAATATTGAAATTCTACTCTCTATGCCCCCTACAAGGTCATTAATAAATATGTTAAAAAGAAGCGGGCCCAAAACTGACCCCTGTGGTACCCCACTGCTAACCGTGACCCAGTCCGAGTGTGCTCCATTAATAACCACCCTTTGTTTCCTATCCCTGAGCCAGCTCTTAACCCACCTACACACATTTTCCCCTATCCCCATTGTTCTCATTTTATGTATCAACCTTTTGTGTGGCACCGTATCAAAAGCTTTTGAAAAGTCCATGTACACCACGTCCACTGCATTCCCTTGGTCAAGTCCGGAACTTACCTCTTCATAAAAGCTTATCAGATTAGTCTGACAGGAACGGTCCCTTGTAAACCCATGTTGATATTGGGTCATGAGGTTATTCTTCTTCAGATACTCCAGTATAGTATCTCTTAGAAAACCCTCCAGGATTTTACCCACAGTTGAGGTTAAACTTACTGGCCTATAATTTCCAAGTTCAGTTTTTGTCCCCTTTTTGAATATTGGCACCACATTTGCTATACGCCAGTCCTGTGGTACAGACCCTGTTATTATGGAATCTTTAAAGATTAAAAATAGTGGTCTATCTATGACTGTGCTTAATTCCTGCAGTACTCGGGGGTGTATCCCATCCGGGCCCGGGGATTTGTCAATTTTAGTGATTTGTAGATGCCGCCGTACTTCCTGCTGGGTTAAGCAGGTGACATTTAATGGAGAATTTTTATCCCTGATCATGTTATCCGTCATGGGATTTTCTTGTGTAAATACTGTTGAAAAAAAGTCATTTAGCATATTGGCTTTTTCCTCATCCTCATCCACCATTTCACCCAGACAATTTTTAAGGGGACCAACACTATCATTTTTTAGCTTCTTACTATTTATGTAGTTAAAGAATATTTTGGGATTATTTTTACTTTCTCTGGCAATGAGTCTCTCTGTCTCAATCTTTGCTGTCTTGATTTGCTTTTTACAGAATTTATTTAAGTAGATGTGAGACATGGCGTAGGGTAAAAGGGAAGCAACATCTCTATCTGAGCCTCTATGTAGAAGTAATACTGTTAGAGGGAAACAGTAAGGATAATCTGTTATAGTCTCTCTGCTATAGTCTGTTTGGACTCATGCTGTGAAAGGCAAGGAAGGACTGGAAGATAGCATCCAGTTAATAGGTGAGAGTTCATAGCTAATGTCTCCCTCTATAGGGTACAGCGCACTCAATTCTGGGGAAGAAATACACTTCTGCAAAAATTATGCACAAGAGAGGAAAGGATCCAAAATATCTAAGTTAGCCCCCCAAAATTTGTAACAATAGGAATACTTTAAAAATTTAATTTAAGAATGTTCTTTCAAATGATGCCTAATGCTCTATCAATATCAAGAGGACAAATGAGAATAGTGTTTAAAATGTGAACCCTACTTTCTAGTTTTCAAGTATGTTTTCTAGGCTAAGTTAACTGATTTTGAAAAAAGCAAAACGAGAATGCAAAATAAATCCATTAGGATCTGTGCAAAAATATTTAACCCAAAATTTGAATTATTCATATTTAACTAAATTCTTCCCAAAAAAATCTACATATAGAAATGACTCTTTTACTTTTTAAAAGGAGCTGTCCACTTCAAAAATGGCTTTTAAAAGTCAGAATTGCTTAAAAAAATCACCAAACCCCATTGCTCCTGTTCCAACATTTACCTGGCTCCTTGATGGACTCTATTCTCTGATCCCTCCTGAAGCCCAGAAAATAACTGCTCTGCAAATCACCGTGACCTCCGCCAGTGATTGTCTTCAGTGGTCACATGCCCATGTTAGAATATTACTTTTGCAACAGAAAGTAAAGACCAGCTGGGAATATGATATTATCATATCACATGAAATGGAAGCAATGGGGGATAGGCTGAGTAAGAATTGCTTCTTCTACTTTTTTAACTTAAAAAATGAGTGGACAACCACTTTAAGTTCGAAATGCTAAGATATAAACATAAGCTATCATGCTATAAAAGTTGTGCAGTTGAATACTCAAAACTGTAGGTGTTTTCCGCCTAACAAAAAGGTATCCTAAAGGCAAACGTAATTTTGTTCTGCATCAACAGTTCTGACAGCTAGGTAACGCAGTGATCCAAAAGATAAAATGCTTTAAAGGCCTTTTACACCAGAAATAATTTCATAATGCAAAAACAATAAAATCATCTTCTTTCCTATCAGGGATCTCTGATATTATTAATATTCTCATTCTTGTTGTCATTTTACAGAAATACATGTTAAACGTCAAAGAAAGAATTTCACTATACCTGTTCTCTTAGAAGAACAATACAATTCCAATGAAACCCAAGGTCAGTACTTTAAGAAAATAGATGAGCAAATATATATGAATGGAATTGAATTTTACTTGAATTTTCCAAAAATCGCTAAAATGCAAATTTTTTGTTATTGCTTTCTGGGCAGATTTAACGAAATGATGGCCATAGACCACTATTTTTCTGAACCGTAAAGGGCCATCAAAACTTAAAAAAAAATACTTATACTCAACTTATCACTCACCTCTCTGACCCCGTCACTCCTAACCGTCATCGGTCTAGTCCTCATTGCATCTTTGGATCACTGCCGTGAGCATTGAAAATCCTGGGCCACTGGAGCTTCCGGTTCTGATGAGACTTCTAGCTCTGATGAAGCCATGGTGATTCAGCGCAAGCATATGAAAGGTCAGAATGTATGCCATGACATTACACCCACATTCGCAGAACCATCATGGGCCTCATCAGAGCCGGAGGTCTCGTCTACTATGAGAGGCCTAGTGTTGGCAGCGGATTAATCTCTGTACTGCCTAGCTGTTCAACAATGAACATGTATTTAGTCAGGAACAAAAATAACACAGTTTACAACTGGTATTTCTTATAGCATAGGATCTTCACATCTTGTCTGTGAGCTTGCAAAGTGAAAGTGAAACGTGTTCCAGCTACTCACACACAGTGAACAGGAATTCCTGTTTTTTATTTACTTTTTTAACAATGTGTTATTGGCAATATAATACTATTGCTGGAGACAGAAACTCATGAACTATTAAAGAGTAGTAAGTAGTTGATGCAATGTATACAGTAATAAGCATTATTCCAACAAGCCCACTCAACAACTACTTATCCTTTTAGTTCCATAGTGTTTCTGAATTCTTCAAATTTGGCTCTTGGAAGTGGCATTGTCATAACTAGTGATGATCGAATCCGTGAAAGTTTGGGTTCAGCAGGTTAAGTTAAAACTTTGGTTCGGGTCCAAACTTGACCCCGAACCCAATAGAATTCAATGGGGACCCGAACTTTGATGCTGGAAAATGGCCGTAAAATGGTCGTAGTAAGGGCTAAGGGACTGCAAAAGGAAGCAAAATGGGGGTAAGAGCAGGACAATTGCCCTGAAAACAAATGTGGACAGAAAAATGACTTAAATCCCTTAAATTAGCAAGTAAACATTGAGTTATGTAGTTTACCCAATAGGTTGGATAGAATTATTAGAATGCTGTGAGGCTAAACAACACACAGTCCAAAATCAATGTAGGTTAATGTAGACTATTCTTATTAATGTAATGTGTAAATATCCATCTATTCATTGAAAACCACCCAGAATTAAGTCACATTAATAATAAAAGCAGACACCGGTGACCTGGTGTTATTTTTCTGGAAAGGGGCAAATATCCATAAATGTTCCCAGCCTATTAATATCGGCTCACAGCTGTCTGTTTAGCCTTTCTGGTTATTGAAGGGGGGACACCAAAAAATGATCATGTCTCCCCTATTTTTAACCAACAAAGGCTAAACAGACATCTGTGGGCTGATCTTAATAGGCTACAAAGGGACCATGGATATTGGCCCAGTCCCAGACTAAGAATACCAGCCCTCAACCACCCAAGAAATGGCACATCCATTATAGCTCTATTTCTGGCACTAAGCTTCAGCTCTTCCTGCTTGCTCTGGTGTGTTGTCAAGCAGGGTGCTAGTTTATGGAGTTGATGTCAGCTGTGTAATGTCTGCTGACATCAAGCCTAGAGGTTAGTAATGGAAAGGAGTCATTCAGACACCCCAATTACTAACCTCGTAGTCAAAAGTATTACACACAGAGAAAAGTCCTTTAAATTTACAGATCATTACCTGACAATTACCCTCTTTTATTCATTTAACATAAAATTAAAAAATCAAAGTAATCCTCACCTGTCCGCTGTTAATCTAGAATGATGAGGCTCCACAACGATCCCCAACTCTGCTACATCCAGATGGTGTGGTGAGTGGTGACATCAGTAATGTGACCGCTCACCACACCAGTCAGAACACACTGACCTTAGCATGAGAATGCGACTAAAGTGACAAATGTAATTAAGGTTACTGCAGGTCACAGGCAAGGGGTTCTCAAATTAGCTCTGTGTGAGCCGGCCTGTGAACTGCAGTAACCTTATTGCAAAGTCACCTGAGTTCATAGCATCTAGTTCTCACACTGCGCAATGCCAGTGCCAGACTGATGAATAAGCTAAAGTCCAGCACTCAATAGTCCAACACTCATGGCTGTGAACTCTGTTAACTTGAGTTCACAACAACTGGTTCTCACACTGTGCAGCGCCAGTGCCAAACTGATGAACAACCTTGAGTCTAGCACTTAGCCGTCCGGCACTTGAGCTATCGTAGTTGTGAAGTCTGGTAACCTTTAGTTAGTTTCTAAGTTTGAAGTTGATGAAGGGACTTTATTTCCTCATTAGCTGCACTATTCCACTTCAATTTTTCATGGACAGATTTTTGTTGCATCTCATTCCATGACTGTGGCTCTGGTAATTAGGTAGTGTTTTGACAAAGTAAGATAGACGCTTAACTGGTGTAGCCTTGTTTGATCTCGATGATCTATTGACTTCAGGTTCACCTGATTTTTCTGTTGCTTCTGCAATGGTTGAAGAACCTTACCAAACTTTTACATCCAAACTTGACCGGCAGTAACATTTTTACTACCGGTCACAATTGCTGGCTCACACACTGTCACCTGTATGACAGCGTGGGAACCGCCGAGTTCTGACCAGTAGTACCGAACTTACTGCTGATCAGAGCTGATGTATCTCGCATTGTCACAAGGACGTGGAAAACACCGGATGTTCGGGCCCCCCTATTCGTTTGAAAGGGGTTCGAGTTTTGGCACCCGAACAAATCTTTTTTTAAATGGTTGGCCGGGCCCAAAAATCCACAGTTCGCCCATTACTAGTTATGACATGATGAAAACTTTATCACCACCACCATTTTATCATCAAAAGTGGATCACTAGATAAAAATAATAATAGTAATGCTAATAATAATAGCAATGTTTAAACATTTTATTACAAGAGTATATCAACACCCGTCTCATCTGTATTGAAAAAAAGGTATGGTTCAGCTCCTCTTTTTTGGTATAATGATAAAAACCATAACAGACTTTTTCTTTGCTGCACTTTATAGCTTAGTAATTACTGCAGAAGTGTGCAGTGTTTAAAAGCCAATTATAACTAAGCGAAGTAAATGTTTTCTAATCGCTCTACTCAAATCCTACCTTGACACTGCTTCACATGAAGAGTTTTCATGCAGCTGCTCATCACTAAAGTGTCCCTGGAAATTACTTTAAAATGGATTTACAGTTGCCTGAGAATGTTAATATTCTGTTTAGCCTGAAGACTTTAATTTACAGTTCCATCAAGTAATAATTCTTTTGGGATATACTGGTAAAAAGTGAATACAGTGAACATGCAAATTAAAAATAAGAGGGAAGTAAGTACCGTAGTTGTAAGACAATTGTTTTTCATTATAACAGTGATGTGCAATTAGAATATTATTTATAGTGTAAAAAATGTAGATGTGTAGACTTGATCAGATCTGCCTCACATTCATGTCAAAGAAATCAGAGTATACTCTTCTAGAAATATATAGATTTTTTTAATGTCCCCATGAACAGACTTTAATTTTTACCACCTTTCAAATGGTCTTACAAGCATTAAGCTAACTCACAGCTTCAAAGAAGTAATCCCACAAACAACATTTAAGTTTACGATCCATTGATCCATATATTGTCCTTGTACACTATAACTTATTCCTCCTATACAGGCGGCCTTTATTCCCTCTTTCTTGTCCTCTGTTTTCTCCTGAGATCACCTATGGTATTTCTGACCTCTATATATGTTTTGTTATTACCGTATGTCTTTAAAAATTCATGAATATAATCCAATATTGTTACATTGTTAAAGAATATAAACCCTACATTGTGGCAAATATATAATATAGAAGATATCTGGAATTGAGACCACTGCATTTCCATTTACGGTACATTGTAGAGGTTACTGACATTTTATCTGTACTTTATATAATGTCTTTGCAAACTTCACGTGTGTTGTAAAACCCTTTTAAAAACATTAGAAAAACTGAACAGAAATTGTTAACTTCTATGTAAAACACCAAAATACAAAGTACAAGCAATATACAAATCTTTATTAAATATCTGATAAAATCTTAGAGACAGACGGACAGCATAGGCCCAAGAGATGGTGACTGTATGATCCCAGCATCAAAGGAAAAAACTCGCCCAGGGTGGGTATACCCATAGAGGTGAGGTGTCCACAGATATGCAATGCCTCATAATACAGGCTATAACTACACTCATGTAAAAATAATCCCACCATTTAGTGTTAAAGACACAGAAAGTACAACAGTCATAGGTCAGTATAAGTAAATACTTTGTGTAACGTGGAACACGCTCCAGGGCTGACCCGACCGCCCCATTAACTCTAAATGGTGGGATTATTTTTACATGAGTGTAGTTATAGCTTGTATTATGAGGCATTGAATATCTGTGGACACCTCACCTCTATGGGTCTACCCACTAGTGTAATGACAAAAAAATTTTTTTTATGAAACCATGTGCAATGGAGGAACTTTTATGGGTTATTTAAGAATAAGTATTGCTTTTTTTGTTTTTTAAAAAAAGTTCCCCCTTTCATTCAAATGAAATAAGGCAAAAATTGTTTTTTCCCCCCAAAAAAGGACATGCAATTTTGCATTATTGAAACGATAATAGTAATAACTAAGCAACTTTTATTATTTGTTTTCTAACAAATATGGTATAAAACAGTTAATTATAAGTACAATATGTACAAAAGAAGTGTTTAAAAATTATTTTTTCCTATGAATTTTAGATTCAAAAATTCAATTTTTTTCGATTTCGCATGTAGTTCCTCCATCAGTTTTACAGCACGTTCAGCATTTTGGTTAGATCTGGGAATGTCAATTAATGACTCCTCGACCAACCAGTGCGCCTTCAAACACTTAATTGCCTTCTCGCACTTTGTCTTGGTGAGTGAGGTTAACAGTTCATTGAAGGATGCTTCGTTGTAGTGTTGCGACTGGAACCAGGCATTTGCCCATTCATAGCAGATGAAGTCGCATGCTATACCGAGGACGCGGCGCCACTCTGGTATCAGAAAAAATGCTATAACAGCATCTACGGCTCGCGAGTTCCATCTTGCCATGTGCAGGTTTGGGAGTTTCTTCCAACTGATTCGAGGCCAACGTGATGTTGTTTTGTAATGACGATATGCCTGACATAGTTCATATAAGAACTTGAAATCATCTCGCCATCCAGGATTCTCGCCTGTGTTGACATCATCTGTTGCAACTTGGTGGTAATCAATCTGAAGTGAGGCATAGTTTTCTGTTAATTTGTCAATGAAGAAATAATTGAGTTCTGGTTTCTTCGTTGACTCTGGAATAAGGAAATTCATGACGTGCTTCAGTAGGAGGTCGAGTACATGGTGTTGACAGCCAATGTATTGTGGCTTCTGAAAGCCCTTTCTC
The DNA here is from genome assembly GCF_039654945.1 of Dendrobates tinctorius. NCBI lineage: Eukaryota > Metazoa > Chordata > Amphibia > Anura > Dendrobatidae > Dendrobates > Dendrobates tinctorius. The sequence continues at coordinate 17,615,340 of NW_027361747.1, read as the reverse complement.
AAGACATCATCCCGTATCAGCATTACAATCCCATTCAAACGGCCAGTATTTACTGCTGCCGTGTCGCAGATTATAATGCGAATATTTTCCCAAGCGTCGTATTCATCAATTAGCTGATGTAGTTCCTTGTGAATAGCTGTGGCAGAACCATTCTCACATTTCAGAATACCGAGTTTGATTTCGGTTGTGGTATTTTTCAGCAGAACTACTTGATACTCTTCCCCTTGGATTCTTTTACCATCGAAGTGGAGACAATAGGGATCTTTGCTTTGAAGTTTTTCAAAAGTTTTGGTTTTCATTTTCTGTCCTTCTGAGAATGTTCGTCTCCAGACTCACGACTGACTTGGAACCGGTACATCATGACCTTGTTCAGCAATGGTTGCAAGCACTTTATTTGCTTTATGTGTAGAAATGTTGTTTTTCAGTACCAGTAAACTCGCTGTTGTAGTGCTTGCTCTTTTGTATTTCGGTGTGCGTTCAGGAGAAGATGACGCAGAAGAAGAGGTTGGCTTTGGAGTCTCGGGTAAAGATTCAGAGACAGTATCATGTGTGAGTTGCGATTGCGAAGTGCTGGCTTGAGCTTGAAATATTGATAGTCGTAATAATCCTTTTTGATTTGAAATTTTTCCTACTTTACTTTATCCCTGGCCAAAATCCATCTTTCAAAACAGGATTGAAAACAGGAATAACATAAAATACATCTGTCATACAACCTTGTACAATTGTGTTACCACATACAATCCATTCATGTCTCTGCAAAAATACAAGTGTCCAACTCTCTATTGTTACAGAACATGTGAAAAATATCTTTTTCTTCATCCAAATAACTCCTTGATGATATCACACTGCGTATTCATATTTGTTAATAAAAACCTGCACTTATCCAGCTCATTATCCACTTCCAATGAACGTGCGCTATAAGAAAACCCATCTCATATAAAACTGTCTGAATTGAGTTCCACTCACAGCAGGGTAATCCAAAATGATTCATGTTAATTTACCTCCCAGCTTGGTGCCAGTGTATGATGTATTGTGGTGCTCATTTTCAAATAAAATTAGTAATGTCTTATCGAAAATAATTTCAGGTGGTTAATTTTTTGCATGTACTTGTGATGTGATACCAGAAAACATGGTGACTTTTGGAATTCTTATCAATTCTTTTATTAGATTCATTAGTTTAAATGTGAATTCTTAGATTATTACAATTAAATATGTTTAAACACAAATAAGAAAATTAAAGTTTTTTTTTCCAGAGGTTAACTTTCAAGACAGAATCTTCACATAGTCCAACAAGAAGTTATTAATGGATACCTACAAGTGCTTCTCACTAAATTAGAATAGCATCAAAAAGTTAAATCATTTCAGTTCTTCAATACAAAAAGTGAAACTCATATATTATATAGCATTATTACAAACATAGTGATCTATTTCAAGTGTTTGTTTCTGTTAATGTTGATGATTATGGCTTACAGCTAATGAAAACCCAAAAGTAATTATCTCAGTAAATTAGTACACTTTATAACACCAGCATGAAAAATGATTTTAAAATCCGAAATGTACTGAAACGTAGGTTCTGTAAATGCACTCAAAACTTGGTCGTGGCTCCTTTTGCGTCAATTACTGCATCAATACAGTGTGACATGGAGACGATCATCCTGTGGCACTGCTGAGATGTTATGGAAGCCCAGGTTGCTTTGATAGCAGCCTTCAGCTAGTCTACATTGTTGGTTCCGGTGTCTCTCGTCTTCCACTTGACAATACCCCATAGATTCCCTATGGGGTTAATGTCAGGCGAGTTTTGGCAGTGTGGAAAGGTGCCATGTCCTGTTGGAGAATGAAATTTCCAGCTCCAAAAAGCTTGTTAGCAGAGGTAAGCATGAATTGCGCTAATATTTCCTGGTAAACGGCTGGGCTGACTGATAAAACACAGTGAACCTACACTAGCAGATGACATGGCTCCCCAAACCATCACTGATTGTGGAAACTTCACACTAGACCTCAAGCAGCTTGGATTGTGTGCCTCTCCACTCTTCCTCCAGACTCTGGGACCTTGATTTCCAAATGAAATGCAAAATTTACTTTCTTTCTTTTTCTCCTTGGTCCAGGTAAGATGCTTCTGGCGTTGTCTATTGGTCATGAGTGGCTTGACACAAGGAATGTGACACATGTAGTTCATGTCCTGGATACATCTGTGTGGTGGCACTGAAAGCAATGACCCCAGCAGCAGTCCACTCCTTGTGAATATCCCATCTGACCATTACTCTCCGGGTGATATGCCGAGGAGAAGGAGAGTGAGATGCCCAATTTCTTACAGAATGCCCTCCAAAATTTGGCCACAAACTGCACACCTCTGTCAGACACAACATTCAGGGGTACCCCATGCCATCGGACCACATGCAGCACAAACAACCTTGACAATGTTGCTGCTGAGGGTAATGCTGTCGAGGGAATGAAATGGGCTTGTTTCGAAAACCTGTCCACCACTACCCAGATCACGGTATTGCCCCTGGATGGTGGAAGACCGGTAATAAAGTCCATGGAAAGATGAGTCCATGGCCTATCAGGAACCGGTAACGGTATGAGTTCCCCAGCCAGCCGGTTATGCAAGCTTTTGGAATGGGCACAAACTTCACAAGCAGAAATGAATTTCTTGACATTGGACCCAAGTGAAGGCCACCAAAAAACCCTGGCTCCTGCCTCTCTAGTGGCCGTGATACCGGGATGAGCACTCAGCCTAGACTCATGAAACTCCTGCAGAAGTCTAGGCCGCAATAAATCTGGAACAAATAATAATAATAATAATAATAATAATTTTTATTTATATAGCGCCAACATATTCCGCAGCACTTTACAATTAAGCGGGGACATGTACAGACAATAAATTCAATAAATTCAAATAATTTATCTCCTGGCCTGGCCGCCAGAGCTAGGGACTGGGCCCTCATAATTTCTTGTTCCAATTCTGACGAGACCCCCACCACTACCACCCCGGGTGAAGAATGGAGGACGGCGGCTCGGGGGGAGACACCGGGTCAAAACTTCTGGACAGCGCATCCGCTTTAACATTTTTGGACCCTGGTCGAAAAGTAATTGAGAATTGAAAGCGTGAAAAAAGTGACCAAAGGGCTTTTCTAGGAGTAAGCCTCTTAGCAGATTCAAGGTATGCCAAATTTTTGTGATCAGTGATAACCGTGATCCGGTGAGCCGCCCCTTCCAAAAAGTGCCTCCATACTTCAAATGCCAGCTTGACCGCAAGAAGTTCTCTATTGCCTACGTCATAGTTTCTCTCGGCGGATGAGAACTTCTTGGAGAAGAAGGCACAGGGTTTGAGATTAGTAAGGGTGGCCGGACCCTGGGACAACACTGCCCCCACCCCTACTTCAGAAGCATCCACCTCCACAATAAATGGTTTGGACGTGTCTGGCTGAACCAACACCGGGGCGTACATGAAACATTTCTTAAGAGCTGAGAAGGCATCCCCAGTACCAGTCCTGCAGGCAAGTTATCTAACACAAGACAAGTTAATTTTTCCACATGAGTGGGATCCACTTTCAAAGAAAAAAGTTCAGACCTGAAACAGATACGGTCCAGTGTAAGAGAGGACGAGTTAATTGCCACAAGTTTAACAGGATCCTGAAGCCTGACTGTCCCTATATTATTAAGAGCTATAATCCGGGAATCAATCAGGTTAACAGCAGAGCCACAGCCAACAAAGGCGGTAGTCTGAACAGGACCATCAGCAAGATCAAGTTCCACCCGAAGCACAATTTTTGCAAGTGAGGAAAAAGGTACCTGAAGGTCTGAGTAGCCTCCTCGATTACTACTCAGACATAGTCGTTTTCCCGCCACCTTGGAGGATGACGGACAGGAGGGGCAGTCCTTCTTCTAATGTCCAGATTCCCCACAATAAAAGCACAACTGCTTCTCCCGGCGGTGTCTTCTTTCCTTCTCCTCACAGGTGACAGCGCTCCCCTCCATAGCCTCAGGAGGAGTTCGGGTCTCACCTCCACTGGGGAATAAAGAGGTTTCGAGTTGCATTACCCCTCTTGCCCGCAGTCTGCGATCCATACGAACCGCTTGGGTCATGGCATCCTCCATGGAGTCAGGTGGAGGATGAAGTGCCAGGGCATCCTTCAGATGTTCACACAGGCCTCTACGGAACAACCCCCGAAGGGCGGCATCACTCCAAGAAATCTCAGCTGCCCATCGTCTAAATTCAGAACAGAACCACTCGGCCGAGTGCTTCCCCTGACAGACACTCATCACCTTGTCCTCAGCCAAACGCACTCTATCGGGCTCATCGTAAATAAGCCCTAAGGCTTCAAAAAACGCATCCACAGTCATTCTCTCTGGGGCAGAAGAGGAAAGAGAAAATGCCCAGGCCAGCGGGGCCCCTCTAAGCAGGGAAATAATCACTCCCACCCTCTGTTTTTCATCCCCAGAGGAGTGGGGTTTCAAGGAGAAAAAGTGATATGTATAGCATGGTACTACCGCAGGGTGCACAAGTAGGTTACCCAGACCCAAATGAATAGCAAATAGTAACTTGGCACTCAACTTGAATGATCCTTTTTGAAAGAAAATTTTATTGTGTGCAGTCTCAGAAACGTTTCGGCCCACAACAGGCCTTCGTCAGTCTGCTGTATCAGGTATGAGACAGAGATATAAAACAATCATAACAAGTCCTCATGTACAATGCATAGTTGACAAGTATGTAATATCTAGTCACAAAAAAGAAAAATCACCGAGATTACACATAAAAAATACATCATATAACATAATGACTAGATAGCACAAAGAACCAGGTGGAGAGAAAAAAAGGTGATTATTAAAAAGGTGGCCTACCCGACTGATGTCACAGTGTGGTGACTAAATGTAAGTCCAAAAGAGACTAATTTCGTATATATTGATTCCTAAAATAGGTTAGTGCAGCGAGGTAAGATAATTGTGGTTCATAGTAATCAAGGTCCTAAAAAGAATGATATTCTAAATATACCTGCTATCAAGGTTGGTGCAGGTGTGCACTGTGCACTCACTTGATACTGTTTGCGTATGGGCTATAATATAAGTAAAGATAACATTAAGAAATGTACAGCGGAGTGCAAAATGGTAAGAACTCGTGGGTAATATATACCTGGTAAACTAGCCAGACTCAATATATATTGATTTTGGTGCGGTATCTAACTCCTTGGATTCAAATTAGGATGATGCACATTGTGAGATGCTTGGCCTGAAATAGTTAGGAGAGGGTAAAGATAAAATATACCTGCTTAATTTTTCTTTTTCTTTATAAGGCTTTATGTTTCAATGCCCATAAGGGGCTAAAAATAAGAGAGAATGCGTCACAATAAGAACTCAGCATGGCAGTATCAGTAAACTGAAGACAGGCTGACACATCACTGCTTACCATGTAAGACAGGTGTTTAGTATGAAAAACTAAGTGCTCTTGAACCAGAGGTCCATCCAGGACTGTAGCTGAGAGGGAGCACAAGATAAGTGATGTGATCAATGTAGTGGTATCCCCTAAAGCTGTGATTCAGCAGGAGCACAGGTAAATACTAGTAACAGCAGTGGTGGTGAAAAAGGAAGGGCGCGCTATTAATCAGGAACGCTTACCTTGCGGAGGTCAGTTTGGGGTGTGCAGATCAAAACGCAGTATCCACCGCTTGTATGACAGCTCAAATAGCCATAACCGGCATGTTTTTATGCTGGTGAGGCGGGACTAAGATCGCGCCGACCGGAAGCAGTGAACCGGAAGTGCCCGGCTGAACATGTCAATCACATTGCCCTGTGTGTTCAGTCATGGAAAGAATAGGAGCAGACGTGCTCCAATAGAATGAGTGAAACAGGGTCACATGTCAGGAATGGGAGGGGTAATCGGACTCCATGTCAGGGCTGGCAAGTGGCCCATAGTTATAAAGGGAATGGGACGTTCACAACAAAGGAGAATAGCCCTGTCAAATAAAGCGCATATAGTAAGGAGAAATATCAAATTCTAGATATATTTATAAATCATTAGTTAGGATATGTAATATAATGGAGAAAGGCTAGGTTTACCAGGTCAGGTGAGAGAGCAATAAGTGGTGGGATATAAGCTGAATATATCACAATTAGTGTTGAGCATTCCGATACCGCAAGTATCGGGTATATGCCGATATTAGCGGTATCGGAATTCCGATACTTAGTTCCGATACTTTTGTCATATCGGATTCCGGAATCGGAATCGGAATAGGAAGTTCCCATCATGCTATGAGCCTGCTTGCTTTGATTAAGCCAATGGGAATCCTCCGAAGTGTGGGCACATCCTGTTAGGCATGTAGGCATGTTAACTATTGGCATGGCTGTGATTGGCTGCCGAAATGATGTCATGATGCACTATAAAAGCCACCGCAGCCGCCATTTCTGGTCACTCTGCTGTGAATTCAGTTAGGGACAGGCTGCTGTAGAAGACTGTGAGGGACAGTTAGAAATAGCGATTCCACCAAACATCTAGTGCTTTACCCAGGCTACATAAACCACCACTGTAGCCTTCTTTGCCCTAGCAGCAGTGTTCACAGCTGTCTGCAAGGGCTGTGTGAGTGCAGCTCACGCTGTGGAGTGGGTCCTGCAGCCACATCAGGCTGTAGGCCACCCAGTGTGATCACTGCTGCCTCATACATCTTTTATTTTTTGAGCTGCATTTTTTACATAATTTCAATCTAGTGTGCTTCCATCCGTATCCATATACGTTGGTTGCAAACACTAGTAGTAGACAGCGGAGCCTTTCTGCAGCCTTTCAGTGCTAGTGTCCACTTTGCTGCACTGTTCACGGCTGTCTGAGAGGTCTCTGACTGTGTGTGAGTGCAGCTCATGCTGAGTAGTGTGTCCTGCAGCTACGTCTGGCTGTAGGACGCTCAGCGTGCGTCAGTGCCTCACACATATTTTTATTTGAGTGCAGCTCATTTTTTCTTCTATTAGTGTGCATCCATCCGTCTCCATCTACGGTGGTTGCAAACACTATAAAGGAGTACACAGCGGAGCCTTTCTGCAGCCTGTCAGTGCCAGTGCCCACTTAGCTGCACTGTTGACGGCTGTCTGAGAGGCCTCTGACTGTGTGTGAGTGCAGCTCACGCTGAGTAGAGTGTCCTGCAGCTACGTCTGGTTGTAGGACGCTCAACGTGCGTCACTGCCTCACACATATTTGTCTTTGAGTGCAGCTCATTTTTTCTTCTCCTATTAGTGTGCATCCATCCGTATCCATCAACATTGGTTGGTTGCAAACACTATATAGGAGTAGATAGAGGAGCCTTTTTTTCTGGCTTGTGCCCTGCTGGCGCAGCCAGATTAGTATTACCCAATTTTTTTGGAGCCTCATCTTTTGCATTGTAGGTTACCTGCCTGCATTGTAATAGCTCCAAAAAGTTGGTGATACTATCAGTTTCAATTCTTTGTTCACATACTTTGAGTTTGTTTCCAACAAAGAAACCACAAAAAAAGTTCACCAAACACTACATTTTGAACTTGTGTAGGCCACATCAGCTCCTATTAATGTCTAGTCCACACACACACACACTTCATAATATTAGTGTTTCTTGTACCTGTAACCAGCTGTTCAGGAATAAGCACACTAAGGCCCCCCTTTGTACTTTTTTGCCTATCTTAAGCAGTCTTGCAAGATGAAGAAGGCAGGGAGTAAGGCGCGTGGGCGTGGGCGTGGGCGTGGAGTTTCAGCAGGGAGAGGACGTGGGGATTCTGCAGGGAGAGGACGTGGGGATTCTACAGGTAGAGGACGTGGGGATTCTGGGCCTGCTGCGGGCACCAGTGGATCAGCATCCCCCAGTTTTAGCAGGCAACAGTCCTTTATGCGCAGCTTTGTAGGACCTCAACGTACCCCACTGCTGCGGGAGGAACAAATTGAAGCCGTTGTCGGATGGATGGCAGCTAACGCATCGACTTCAATTACTTCCGCATCCTCTCATGGTCAGAGCACCGAAGAGCAACCATCTGTCTCTTCACCACCTGCCAAAGTGCCCAGGCAGTCAGAGAGACATGGACAGGAGCCATCACAGTCTCTACTTCTGTTCTCGGAATCTGTTGGCTTGGAAAGAGGGGGCCAGCCAAGCAGCATTCCTGAATGTGAAGAAGAGGGAGTATGCAGTGATGCGCAACTTCTTTGTCCCTCTGAATCTGAAGAGGCGAGTGGGCCAGTGCCTATGGTCAGCACACCTCAGTACGCATCAGATGATGACGAGACTCAGTTGCCACTTTCTGGTGCGTACGGTGCTGGCGAGACAACCCCGGAGAAGCAGCTGTTTGAAGAGGGGAGGGAAGATGATGAGGTCCTTGACCCATCATGGCGTGAGCAACAGGAAGGTGGTGGGAGCAGCTCGGAGGAAGAGATTCCCCTACCGGCCAAAACAGGAGGCAGAGGGAGGGGGAAGACTTGGTTGCCTGTACCCTCCACTTCGGCACCCGTTAGGAGCATTCCTCCTTCCAAAGGCAAACCGGGCGCTCACAAGAGTTGCAGTGCGTGGTCCTTTTTTGACACAGTTGCAGATGACATTTGCTTTGTCAAATGCAAGCTGTGTCATCAGAGAGTCAAAAGAGGGAGAAATGTCAGCAACCTCAATACCACAAATATGTGGAAACATGTGCGCACCAAGCACGAGTTGGAGTTGCAGAGACACCCTGAAGACGTAGGCCAACGTACAGCACCACCTACCACCTCTTCAGTTCGTGTTGGGCCGTCTTCCTCCAGCTCACACACTGCTGGTTCGGCTTCCTCACAGGATCGCCAAGGAAGAACCTCTGCCACTGTTGTCCGGAGACCCTGTCAGATTACACCCATAGCAGCACGTTCCCATCCATCACAGCCATCGGTAGCACAGGCATGGGATAAAAGGCGCCCTTACTCGGCAAACCATCCCCGAGCACAGTCTCTGAATGCTGGCATTGCCAAACTTCTGGCAGTTGAAATGCTGTCATTCAGGCTGGTGGACACTGACACCTTCCGGGACTTAATGGCATTGGCAGTCCCCCAATACAACGTGCCCAGCCGCTTTTATTTCAGCAGGCGAGCCGTCCCTGCCCTGCAGAAACATGTTGAGGGCAAAATAAAACATGCGCTACTAAACGCCGTTAGTAGCAAGGTCCACCTGACCACCGATGCGTGGACCAGTAACCATGGACAGGGACCATACCTTTCCCTCACTGCCCACTGGGTCAATGTTGTGGAGCCGGGTACGGATCTGGAGAGTGGCGCTGTACGTGTTCTTCCAACGCCACGGATTGCAGGACTCCAGTCTGTACACATAGACTCCTCCTCCTACTCAAGTTCCTCAGAAACAGCAGAGCAGGAGCCTGTTACGACCGATATGAACACAGCCGTGGCCAAACGTCAACAGGCTGTACTCAAATTAATTTCTTTGGGGAATCGAAGCCACACAGCGCAGGAGCTCTGGAATGCTATCAAGCTGGAGAGCGATGTGTGGTTTGGGCCAGCGAAGCTCCAGCCGGGCTTGGTAGTGTGTGACAATGGCCGAAATCTGGTGGCAGCTCTTGGCCTAGGCAACCTCACACACATCCCATGTCTGGCACATGTTCTTAACTTGGTCGTGCAGAGCTTTCTGAGGGACTATCCGGATCTTGCTGCACTGTTGCACAAGGTCCGCATAGAGTGCGCTCACTTGCGACGTTCCAGCACGGCAAGATCGCGCCTCGCTGCTCTGCAGCGACGATTTGGCCTTCCGGAACATCGCATCATATGTGACCTACCCACCCGGTGGAATTCAACGTTACATATGTTGGAGCGGTTGTGTGAGCAGCAGGCAGCAGTCATGGAGTACCAGCTGCATCAGGCGCAAACAAGTCGCACTGTGCGCCGTTCACACTTCAGCACCATTGAGTGGGCCTCTATGAAGGACATCTGCCTCGTTTTGCGTGCCTTCGATGAATCCACGCGGATGGCGAGTGCAGATGATGCACTAGTCAGCATGACTGTCCCCCTTATCTGCCTGCTTCAACAAACACTGCAAGCACTAAGGGATGAGGTTTCAGAAGAGGTGGAGGATGAGGAGTCCCAAATGCCATCTGCTTCAGGACAGTCTGCGCTACGTGTTTCCTCACAAAGGCCTAGGCAGGGGACACTTTGTGAGGAGGATGAGGAGGAGTCGATGGAGGAGGAAGACATCTCTCCAGAGGAGGGAGGTACACAAACCTCTACTCAGTATGTACAGCGAGGGTGGGGTGATGCAGAGCAGGCCGAGGTCACGCCTCAAACAGGGGACAGCGGTTCTTTGGCAGTTGGGAGTCTGCAGCACATGGTTGATTTCATGCTGCAGTGCCTGAGAAACGACCGCCGCATCGCCCACATTCTCGTCTCGGCTGATTATTGGGTGTACACCCTCCTAGATCCTCGCTACCGGGACAGCGTACAAAGGCTCATACCAACGTTGAACCGGGAGCGTAAAATGCGGGAGTACGAAGAGTCACTGGTGCAGTCCATAATGTTTTCCATTCCACCCGACAGCATTGTTGCTAGTGCTTTACAAAGCAGCTCTGTGCGTCGAGGCAGTGGAGGAAACTCTGCACAAAGAGGGAGCAGAGGCAGCGCCGCAGCACAAGGCAAGACCACTATGGCCCAAATGTGGCAAAGTTTTGTGTGTCCACCACAATTGTCTACACCATCAGCGACGCCTCGAGTCAGCAGGAGGCAACGCTTCCGTCAGATGGTGTCAGACTACATGTCTTGCCCTGTCGCTGTACTCCCAGATGGCTCTTCCCCCTTCAAGTTTTGGGTCTCTAAGCTGGATACATGGCCAGAGCTTAGCCAGTATGCATTGGAGGTGCTGGCTTGCCCTGCTGCCAGTGTATTATCGGAACGTGTCTTTAGTGCCGCAGGTGGTGTACTAACAGACCGTCGCACGCGACTATCTTCCGATAATGTTGACCGGCTGACTTTTCTGAAAATGAACAAGGCCTGGATCTCCAAAGACTTTGCCATTCCTCTTACAGACTAAATTAGTGGTTGGCAACTGTATCCAGGTCTGCTGGTGTGTTCATTTTTCTACCACCTGAACTATAATCCCTTTGCTTCAACACAGCCAGTTGTCGCTCAGATGTGTCGTCTGCACAGAGAAACACACTAGCTCCTGTGTTAGTGGGGTTCAGTAATGCCAGCTGATCCCCTGCTGTGTGGACGGCAAAGTCACCAGCTCCATCAACATTCAAACCACTACTGATTTTTAACCGTGCCCAACTTAGGTCTCTGGCTCCACTGTCTCTACTATTTGCCCTGACCTCCAACCCCGCCGTCTACATCTCTGAAGTGGCGTCAGCACAATCTACACTTGTTCCTGTGTTCCTGTGGCTCAGTCCCATCAGTTTATCCCCTGATGTGTGTCCGGCAAGGTCTCCTGCTCTGTCCACATTCCCATAACCAGTAGTGGGAATGAGGACAGAGCTGGCGAACTTGCCGGACAAACATCAGGGGATCAACTGACGGGACTGAGCACCAGTAACACAGGAACAAGTGTAGATTGTGCTGACGCCACTTCAGAGATGTAGCTGGCGGGGTTGGAGGCCAGGGTAAATAGTAGAGACAGTGGAGCCAGAGGCCTAAGTGGAGCATGGTTAGAATCAGTAGTAGTCCACAACCTCCATAAAAACCGCTGCCCATTGGCCTCTGCATGCGGCATGCGTAATCCTGGGTTCCAACAGCTTCAGTTGGTGTTCAGAAGTGTCGTCTCCACAGAGCCAAACACATTCGTTAGAGTGTTAGTGGGGTTCAGCACTGCCAGCTGTTCCCCTGCTGTGGAGATGGCAAGTCTCCTGCTGCCTTCACCTGCCAAAATCCAGTAGGCCACAGCCTGCTCCTCGCCTAATCCTGGGCTCCAACAGCGTCAGTTGGTGTTCAGAAGTGTCGTCTCCACAGAGCCAAACACATTCGTTAGAGTGTTAGTGGGGTTCAGCACTGCCAGCTGTTCCCCTGCTGTGGAGATGGCAAGTCTCCTGCTGCCTTCACCTGCCAAAATCCAGTAGGCCCCAGCCTGCTCCTCGCCTAATCCTGGGCTCCAACAGCGTCATTTGGTGTTCAGAAGTGTCGTCTCCACAGAGCCAAACACCTTCGTTAGAGTGTTAGTGGGGTTCAGCACTGCCAGCTGTTCCCCTGCTGTGGAGATGGCAAGTCTCCTGCTGCCTTCACCTGCCAAAATCCAGTAGGCCCCAGCCTGCTCCTCGCCTAATCCTGGGCTCCAACAGCGTCAGTTGGTGTTCAGAAGTGTCGTCTCCACAGAGCCAAACACCTTCGTTAGAGTGTTAGTGGGGTTCAGCACTGCCAGCTGTTCCCCTGCTGTGGAGATGGCAAGACTCCTGCTGCCTTCACCTGCCAAAATCCAGTAGGCCCCAGCCTGCTCCTCGCCTAATCCTGGGCTCCAACAGCGTCAGTTGGTGTTCAGAAGTGTCTTCTCCACAGAGCCAAACACCTTCGTTAGAGTGTTAGTGGGGTTCAGCACTGCCAGCTGTTCCCCTGCTGTGGAGATGGCAAGTCTCCTGCTGCCTTCACCTGCCAAAATCCAGTAGGCCCCAGCCTGCTCCTCGCCTAATCCTGGGCTCCAACAGCGTCAGTTGGTGTTCAGAAGTGTCTTCTCCACAGAGCCAAACACCTTCGTTAGAGTGTTAGTGGGGTTCAGCACTGCCAGCTGTTCCCCTGCTGTGGAGATGGCAAGTCTCCTGCTGCCTTCACCTGCCAAAATCCAGTAGGCCCCAGCCTGCTCCTCGCCTAATCCTGGGCTCCAACAGCGTCAGTTGGTGTTCAGAAGTGTCGTCTCCACAGAGCCAAACACCTTCGTTAGAGTGTTAGTGGGGTTCAGCACTGCCAGCTGTTCCCCTGCTGTGGAGATGGCAAGTCTCCTGCTGCCTTCACCTGCCAAAATCCAGTAGGCCACAGCCTGCTCCTCGCCTAATCCTGGGCTCCAACAGCGTCAGTTGGTGTTCAGAAGTGTCGTCTCCACAGAGCCAAACACCTTCGTTAGAGTGTTAGTGGGGTTCAGCACTGCCAGCTGTTCCCCTGCTGTGGAGATGGCAAGTCTCCTGCTGCCTTCACCTGCCAAAATCCAGTAGGCCACAGCCTGCTCCTCGCCTAATCCTGGGCTTCAACAGCGTCAGTTGGTGTTCAGAAGTGTCGTCTCCACAGAGCCAAACACATTCGTTCAAGTGTTAGTGGGGTTCATCATTGCCAGCTGATCCCCTGCTGTGGAGATGGCAGTCTCTCCTGCTGTCTCCGCATTACAAAGACAGTAGGCCTCTGCCTACACCCTCCTATTTCCTGGGCTTCAACACAGCCAGTTGTAGTTCGGAAGTGCCGTCCACACGGAAAGAGATACTTGCTCCCGTGTCTCAGTGGGGTTCAGTAATGTCAGCTGATCCCCTGCTCTGTGGATGGCAGTCTCTTCTGCTGTCACCTCATTCAAAATACAGTAGGCCTCTGCCTATACCCTCCTATTTCCTGGGCTTCAACACAGCCAGTTGTAGTTCGGAAGTGCCGTCCACACGGAAAGAGATACTTGCTCCCGTGTCTCAGTGGGGTTCAGTAATGTCAGCTGATCCCCTGCTGTGTGGATGGCAGTCTCTCCTGCTGTCACCTCATTCAAAATACAGTAGGCCTCTGCCTACACCCTCCTATTTCCTGGGCTTCAACACAGCCAGTTGTAGTTCGGAAGTGCCGTCCACACGGAAAGAGATACTTGCTCCCGTGTCTCAGTGGGGTTCAGTAACGTCAGCTGATCCCCTGCTGTGTGGATGGCAGTCTCTCCTGCTGTCACCTCATTCAAAATACAGTAGGCCTCTGCCTACACCCTCCTATTTCCTGGGCTTCAACACAGCCAGTTGTAGTTCGGAAGTGCCGTCCACACGGAAAGAGATACTTGCTCCCGTGTCTCAGTGGGGTTCAGTAATGTCAGCTGATCCCCTGCTGTGTGGATGGCAGTCTCTCCTGCTGTCACCTCATTCAAAATACAGTAGGCCTCTGCCTACACCCTCCTATTTCCTGGGCTTCAACACAGCCAGTTGTAGTTCGGAAGTGCCGTCCACACGGAAAGAGATACTTGCTCCCGTGTCTCAGTGGGGTTCAGTAATGTCAGCTGATCCCCTGCTGTGTGGATGGCAGTCTCTCCTGCTGTCACCTCATTCAAAATACAGTAGGCCTCTGCCTACACCCTCCTATTTCCTGGGCTTCAACACAGCCAGTTGTAGTTCGGAAGTGCCGTCCACACGGAAAGAGATACTTGCTCCCGTGTCTCAGTGGGGTTCAGTAATGTCAGCTGATCCCCTGCTGTGTGGATGGCAGTCTCTTCTGCTGTCACCTCATTCAAAATACAGTAGGCCTCTGCCTATACCCTCCTATTTCCTGGGCTTCAACACAGCCAGTTGTAGTTCGGAAGTGCCGTCCACACGGAAAGAGATACTTGCTCCCGTGTCTCAGTGGGGTTCAGTAACGTCAGCTGATCCCCTGCTGTGTGGATGGCAGTCTCTCCTGCTGTCACCTCATTCAAAATACAGTAGGCCTCTGCCTACACCCTCCTATTTCCTGGGCTTCAACACAGCCAGTTGTAGTTCGGAAGTGCCGTCCACACGGAAAGAGATACTTGCTCCCGTGTCTCAGTGGGGTTCAGTAATGTCAGCTGATCCCCTGCTGTGTGGATGGCAGTCTCTCCTGCTGTCACCTCATTCAAAATACAGTAGGCCTCTGCCTACACCCTCCTATTTCCTGGGCTTCAACACAGCCAGTTGTAGTTCGGAAGTGCCGTCCACACGGAAAGAGATACTTGCTCCCGTGTCTCAGTGGGGTTCAGTAATGTCAGCTGATCCCCTGCTGTGTGGATGGCAGTCTCTCCTGCTGTCACCTCATTCAAAATACAGTAGGCCTCTGCCTACACCCTCCTATTTCCTGGGCTTCAACACAGCCAGTTGTAGTTCGGAAGTGCCGTCCACACGGAAAGAGATACTTGCTCCCGTGTCTCAGTGGGGTTCAGTAATGTCAGCTGATCCCCTGCTGTGTGGATGGCAGTCTCTCCTGCTGTCACCTCATTCAAAATACAGTAGGCCTCTGCCTACACCCTCCTATTTCCTGGGCTTCAACACAGCCAGTTGTAGTTCGGAAGTGCCGTCCACACGGAAAGAGATACTTGCTCCCGTGTCTCAGTGGGGTTCAGTAACGTCAGCTGATCCCCTGCTGTGTGGATGGCAGTCTCTCCTGCTGTCACCTCATTCAAAATACAGTAGGCCTCTGCCTACACCCTCCTATTTCCTGGGCTTCAACACAGCCAGTTGTAGTTCGGAAGTGCCGTCCACACGGAAAGAGATACTTGCTCCCGTGTCTCAGTGGGGTTCAGTAATGTCAGCTGATCCCCTGCTGTGTGGATGGCAGTCTCTCCTGCTGTCACCTCATTCAAAATACAGTAGGCCTCTGCCTACACCCTCCTATTTCCTGGGCTTCAACACAGCCAGTTGTAGTTCGGAAGTGCCGTCCACACGGAAAGAGATACTTGCTCCCGTGTCTCAGTGGGGTTCAGTAACGTCAGCTGATCCCCTGCTGTGTGGACGGCAGTCTCTCCTGCTGTCACCTCATTCAAAATACAGTAGGCCTCTGCCTACACCCTCCTATTTCCTGGGCTTCAACACAGCCAGTTGTAGTTCGGAAGTGCCGTCCACACGGAAAGAGATACTTGCTCCCGTGTCTCAGTGGGGTTCAGTAATGTCAGCTGATCCCCTGCTGTGTGGATGGCAGTCTCTCCTGCTGTCACCTCATTCAAAATACAGTAGGCCTCTGCCTACACCCTCCTATTTCCTGGGCTTCAACACAGCCAGTTGTAGTTCGGAAGTGCCGTCCACACGGAAAGAGATACTTGCTCCCGTGTCTCAGTGGGGTTCAGTAATGTCAGCTGATCCCCTGCTGTGTGGATGGCAAAGTCTCCTGCTGCCTACACAGTCGTACCACTACTGATTTTTAACCGTGCTCCAATTAGGCCTGTGGCTCCACTGTCTCTCGTATTTCCCCTGTCCTCCAACCCTGCCAGTTACAGCTCCGAAGTGGCGTCTGCACAATCCACACTTGTTCCTGTGTTACAGGTGTTCAGTCCGGTCAGTTAATCCCCTGATGTGTGTCCGGCAATGTCGCCTGCTCTGTCCACATTCCCATTATGGGAATGTGGACAGAGCAGGCGACATTGCCGGACACACATCAGGGGATTAACTGACCGGACTGAACACCTGTAACACAGGAACAAGTGTGGATTGTGCAGACGCCACTTCGGAGCTGTAACTGGCGGGGTTGGAGGACAGGGGAAATACGAAAATCAGTGAAGCCACAGGCCTAAGTGGAGCTTGGTTCAAATTAGTAGTCTACAACCGATCTTAAAATTTCTTCAATGCAGCCTCAGCCTACTCCATGCTTGTCCCTGGGCTTCAACACAGCCAGTTGTTGCTCGGAAGTGCCGTCTTCACAGAGTAAAACACTAGCTCCTGTGTTTGTGGGGTTCAGTAACGTCAGCTGTTCCCCTGCTGTTTTGATGGCAATCTGTCCTGCTGCCTCCCAATTGACAGCACATCAGGCCTCAGCCTGCTAAGTGCTTGTCCTGGGCTCCAACATCGCCAGTTGCTGCTCATAACTGACTTTGGCACGGGTACTCCCTCCTGCCCAGCTTGGTTCCAGCCCTGCCTGCTGTTTCCGGGAAGTGTCAATGTCAGTTTGCCACCCCAAGTTGCCATGTCGTGTTGCGGTTGGGTTAGCCGAGGCTAGGGTGCCAGCAGTTTAGGTGCTTCCTATGTGGACTGCGGGTTCTGGTAAGAAAGGTTTGTTCCATAGTGGCAGTAGGACAAGCACCCCCTGTAGGACTGTGTGATTCGGTAACTGCGGCCAGCTTGCGGCATGCCAACTTTGCTTTTCAGGGGTAACTTCTGATACCCCTCCGGGTTCCAGCACCGTCAGCTGGTTCTCATCAGAGCCTTTGGCCTAGGTGCCTCCATCTCGGTATCCGAGTTCCGGCAACGTCTGCTGGTCCTTGGTAGTGCTTTGTAGCACAGGTACCTCCTGCTTAGTAACCGGGTTCCAGCACCGTCAGCTGGTCCTTGGTTGTGCCATTGGCTCTTATTCCTTCTGCTGCCCCTCCGGGTGCCAGCACTGTCAGCTGGTCCTCGCTATTTCCATTTGCTCTTGCAGCTTATGCTACCCCTCCGGGTTCCAGCACCGTCAGCTGGTTCTCGTCAGAGCCTTTGGCCTAGGTGCCTCCATCTTGGTATCCGAGTTCCGGCAACGTCTGCTGGTCCTTGGTAGTGCTTTGTAGCACAGGTACCTCCTGCTTAGTAACCGGGTTCCAGCACCGTCAGCTGGTCCTCGGTTGTGCCATTGGCTCTTATTCCTTCTGCTGCCCCTCCGGGTGCCAGCACTGTCAGCTGGTCCTCGCTATTTCCATTTGCTCTTGCAGCTTATGCTACCCCTCCGGGTTCCAGCACCGTCAGCTGGTTCTCGTCAGAGCCTTTGGCCTAGGTGCCTCCATCTCGGTATCCGAGTTCCGGCAACGTCTGCTGGTCCTTGGTAGTGCTTTGTAGCACAGGTACCTCCTGCTTAGTAACCGGGTTCCAGCACCGTCAGCTGGTCCTCGGTTGTGCCATTGGCTCTTATTCCTTCTGCTGCCCCTCCGGGTGCCAGCACTGTCAGCTGGTCCTCGCTATTTCCATTTGCTCTTGCAGCTTATGCTACCCCTCCGGGTTCCAGCACCGTCAGCTGGTTCTCGTCAGAGCCTTTGGCATAGGTGCCTCCATCTCGGTATCCGAGTTCCGGCAACGTCTGCTGGTCCTTGGTAGTGCTTTGTAGCACAGGTACCTCCTGCTTAGTAACCGGGTTCCAGCACCGTCAGCTGGTCCTCGGTTGTGCCATTGGCTCTTATTCCTTCTGCTGCCCCTCCGGGTGCCAGCACTGTCAGCTGGTCCTCGCTATTTCCATTTGCTCTTGCAGCTTATGCTACCCCTCCGGGTTCCAGCACCGTCAGCTGGTTCTCGTCAGAGCCTTTGGCCTAGGTGCCTCCATCTCGGTATCCGAGTTCCGGCAACGTCTGCTGGTCCTTGGTAGTGCTTTGTAGCACAGGTACCTCCTGCTTAGTAACCGGGTTCCAGCACCGTCAGCTGGTCCTCGGTAGTGCCATTGGCTCTTGTTCCTTCTGCTGCCCCTCCGGGTGCCAGTACCGTCAGCTGGTTCAAGAGGACAAAGAACAGGAAGACAACCACCAAGATGCAGAACAACAAGAGAGAGAAGACAAAGAAGCATAAAAAAAACAAAGCAGAAGAACATTAAGCATAAGACTAATACTCTGAGCAAATGATATTATCTTATTTATAAGCAGAAGAAGACTAAGCAGTGTATGGGGGTGAGTCCGTTCCTCCTCGTGGTGCCCCTGGAAAAGGCCTGCTGCTGCAGGCCAAACTGAACGCGGACAAATCCTGTTGTAAATCTTTTGTGACAGGCAGAACGGAAGGTGTAAACTTCTAACTTTTCTAGATAACAACTACAGGAATGCCTGACACAAACAAGAATATGATGAAGAAGAATAGGAAGAAGATGAAGAAGCTGAATATGTAGAATAATAATTGTTGAATAAGAAGAATATGAAGAATGTAAGAAAAGGAAGAAGAAGAAGAAGAAGAAGAAGAAGAAGAATGTAAAAAAAGGAAGTAGAAGAAGAAGAAGAAGAATGTAAAAAAAGGAAGTAGAAGAAGAAGAAGAAGAATGTAAAAAAAGGAAGTAGAAGAAGAAGAAGAAGAATGTAAAAAAAGGAAGTAGAAGAAGAAGAAGAAGAAGAAGAAAGAAGAAAGAAGAAGAAGACATACATGTCTGGCAAAATATAAATGAGGCTAACATAGTCAATATCTTTGTAACTCCTAACATCTTTAAAAAAAAAGTTTAATTCCTGCTATTCCATTTGATTGGGCTAAACCTCTATGGCTTTAATGTCTCCGCCACCTCCCACAATACATTCTACATTATTCTTAGTTGTTTTTCTTCATGTAGAATTAACCTACAAGGAAAGAAAGGGTTTTTTTTAATTCCGATATTTTGGCCCCATTGACTTGCATTGGTTCCCGGTATCGGAATCGGCGATACCGATACTTTTTTTTAAGATCGGCCGATCCATTCCGATCCGATATTTTCAAGTATCGGCTGGTATCGCTCAACTCTAATCACAATATATAATATGAACCTACCCATCACATTTATAGCATAGAAAAGTATAGTAAGGTGAATTGCTGATAATCGTAGTCGGGTGAGATTGGTGGTGCAGTGAAGTCCAGATGGACGTGACCCGTGAAGGTAATCGATTTGTTATCAATAGAGACGACTCTAAAACAGAGGAAAAAAAACAAAAAAAAACAGTATTAATATTCATAATGGCAATTGTATAATCCTAGGAAATAAAGGTATAGACCCTTCTATAACCCTCTGAAAACCAAGAAAAACCATGATTACTGTAAAGATAACATACACATTATTATACAATAAAGTCACATTACAGATAACAAATCACATTCCCTATTTAACCCCTTAGGGGCCAATGTTTGCAGCTCATGTATCCAGAACGATTCCCTCCGTCTTAAAGTCCTAATGCGGTCTCCTCCGCGTCTGGGGATGGGGATGTGTTCAATGACTTGGAACTTAAGCTGCGTGACTTTATGTCCATGTGTATGAAAATGATGGGGTAAGGGGAGAAGTAAATTCTGACATCTGATAGTAGATTTATGTTTACTAATCCTATCACGTATTGCCTGAGTTGTTTCTCCCACGTAGAGGAGCCCGCAGGGGCATTTAATCAGATAAATTACGTAGTTCGTATCGCAAGTTTGGAAGTCCTTAATCGGGTATTTTTTACCTGAATGTGGATGAAAAAAAGTCATCTTTCTGTACGTTATTGCATTGATGACAATGCAGACAGGGATATGTGCCCATACGAGGATTCTGTAAGAACCTCTGTGTAGATATTCTCTGTTTAGGACCAATATCTGCCCTGATGAGGGAGTCTCGTATGTTGTTCGGTCTCTTGTAGCAAGGAAGAAAAGGATTACGAAATGCAGGAATCTCTGGATGTGCAGTAGAAAGAAGGCTCCAATGTTTCCTTATGGTTTTATGAAGGATGTTAACATATGGGTAGTAGGTATGAATAAATGGTAAACGGGAAGATACTTCCGTACGAGTGGTCGTATGTGTTTCCAAAGCTTCTGTAAGTATGTTTGGTGGATAGCCACATTCCCTGAATCTAGAATCCATCTGTTGTAAGTGTATTGCTCTTTTCTCAGGGTCGGAGACTATCCTTTCTACTCTTTTAAATTGGGATTTGGGAATTGCCTTTTTCACTGCGGGTGGGTGTAGACTAGAATAATGAAGGAAACTATTCCTATCCATTGGTTTTGTGTACAGATCCGAACTAAGATTGCCATGATCATCCTTGATGATCATAGTGTCCAAAAAACTGATCTGTGTCTTGCTACTGGTAATAGTAAAGGTGAGACCTGTCCAAGCTTTATTTAGATTATTAAAAAATGTGTCTAAGGAATCTGGTGACCCTGTCCAGATGCAAAACACATCATCAATGTAACGTTTCCATACAGGGCAGTATGTTTGAAAAAGAGTATCCGCATATACCACCTCCTCCTCAAATGTAGCCATATAACTGTTGGCATACGGAGGTGCCATGTTCAATCCCATGGCAGTGCCCCTGGTTTGGAGAAAAAACTTTTCTTCAAACATAAAATAGTTACGTGTTAGGATGATCCTAAGGAGGCGTAAAGTCAGGTCAATGATGTCATTGTGTGTATTGGATCTAGTGAGAAGATTATGGACACAATCCATGCCTTTGTTGTGTGGGATGGAGGTATATAAATCTTTGACATCAAAAGAGACCAATAAAGCTTCCGTTGGTATGGGACCCAATTCATTGATTTTTTTTTAAGAATATCACCTGTATCCAAAAGGAACGAGGGTGTTTCTCTGATTAGAGGAGTAAGAATTTTTTCAATGAAGATAGATAGAGGAGACAAGACCGAATCCGTGGATGCCACTATAGGGCGTCCAGGGGGGTTTTCAAGACTCTTGTGGACCTTAGGTAATATATAGAATACCGGAGTTATGGGATGGGAATTCGTCAGAAATTTGACTGTTTTTGTGTCGATGATTTTACGATGGCAATATTCGGTAAGGACATCCCTGATTAGAATTTTTGTGTCCTGTAGCAGCATCCTGCTGCTGGAGATAAGTGCAGGATTCTACTACAGGGATCCTCAAATCAGACAAATGGGGGTCATACACAGAGAGGGCAGCGTGGTACCAGAGGGACAAGCAAAGAGTAGTCAGAACGTAAGCAATGAGTCATACACGGAGATAGCAGCAAAGTACAAGAGGGGCAATCAGAGACTAGTCAGGACATAGGCAATGAGTCAGAAATCAGAGAAGCAGATAAACAGTACAGAATCAAGAGACAAACTCACAACAGGGGACAGAACCGGGTCAGAACCATATAAGCAAGCTAGAAGACAATCAGAAGGCACAGGAACACAGGGGTCACCACACTCGGCCAAAGGCAAAAGTATAACTGACAGGGATTGGAGTCTCCCAGGGCTATAAGAAGCCCTCCTTGAGCCAAAGAGAGGCTACAATAATTAACCCCCGGCATGCAGGTCAAGCCTGCACTGAGCCCAAGACATTAACCCCTGACGTGCAGGTCAAAACCTGCACTGGGATCGTGACACTTTCCTTCCACTCAACTTTCCATTTATAAGCTTGGATACAGCACTCTGTGAATAGCCAGCTTTTTTTTAAATGACCTTTTGTGGCTTACCCTCCTTGTGGAGTGTGTCAATGACTGCATTCTGGACATCTGTCTGGTCAGCAGTCTTCTCCATGATTGTGGAACCTACTAAAACAGACTAAGGGACCTTTTTAAGCACTTAGGAAGCCTCTGCAGGTGTTTTTGTTAATTACTCTAATTTACTGAGATGATGACTTAAGGGTTTTCATTGGCTGTAAGCCATAATCAACAACATTAACAGAAATAAACACTTGAAATAGATCACTCTGTTTGTAATGACTCTATGTAATATATGAGTTTCACTTTTTGTATTGAAGAACTGAAATACATTAACTTTTTGATGATAATCTAATTAGTGAGAAGCACTTGTATAAATATATATATATATACTGCTCAAAAATATTAAAGGAACACTTAACCAACACAATGTACTAGGATTTGTTATATATATATATATATATATATATACTGTATACATTTTCTATTTCATAAAATACAAAGGAAATTTGTCATCTTTAACTTTAGGCCTTTTAGTGATCATTTTATCTTCAATTTCCTTAACTGTTCACAATAACAGTAATTTTGACCAGGGGTGTCCAAACTTTTAATGCCACTGTATATATATGTTCATTTCAGTGAACTGATGAAGGTCTGATTGTTGGACCGAAACGTCTTTCTCATTCTGGGTTGCATTCATAAAATAAAACATCCCTTTTTTTCATCATATTCGAATGCCAAGATTGATATCCACTATACTACTGGACAGGGTCCTACTTGTGCACGTATGAACCAGAAGTGTAAAAAATGGACAGTACATGGATGGCATTTAAGTGCTGCCTGATTTTTTCACAGACCCATAGACTTGCATTTCTTGCATTTGTGAGTTTATTCCGGGACTTGTATTAAAGTTGAACATGTCTATATGAGTTTGTGTAGACCACTTGGTCAATAAAAATACATGGGCATGTGACCATCTCAATAGACTTTAAAAAGTACAAGATCTATCTGTGAAAAACATGGATAGAACTTGTATGAGAAAAAACAACATCTGAATGAGTCATGACATACAATTCACCCTAGAGCAAACCCCTAAATAAATGTAGGCATCAGACTACATACCAGACCCCTAAAATCAAACTCTAGACCATAATCCCACCAAAAAATCATCCTGCATGCACTTTTGGCTGATTAACTCCCATAAAACATTTTTAACTAAAAACAACAGAGCAGAATAATTTGCTTGATTCTCCTTCGAAAGTTTGCATATTAAAAGGAAAACATAAATCAGCTCCCTACAACTTTAAAGAATGTATTGTAAAGTTATTGTAATTAAATACGTTTATAGTTCTTCATTTCCATCATCCACTTGCCAGATTACAGTTCTTCATTTCCATCATCCCGTTGCCAGTTTATACTACATATATAGAAACGCACATGTAAAGCACCATGGAATAAATGGCTTTATAATAATAATAATAAATAATAATATTAATAATAATAAACACAAATTACCAAATTACAATTTAATTGAACTTCTCAGCATGTTAAGAGAACATAGAAAGGAAGCCGCTAACTTTTCTCGTCCACTGTAACTAGTAGCGCTTCCAGTGACATTTTTGCCTGGTAATTAATCACATGAGACTGTAATTATCCAAAGTGTTCATGAGCCCAGTGAAAAGCTAATGAGGAAAATGTGAGGTGTTTACAACCTAAATCTGAAACATTTCCACATTGTGCTCATTTTTTGATATCCCTAAGGCTTAAACCAAGCATGTGGAAATCAACAGTGTGATGCACATCAAAACGTGCGCTCAGCTTGTTAGAGACACCGCTTGCTCAGTGAACCAGTTATAATTTGTGGGGCTTGCAGTACTATTCATATCAGGTCGATCAGCTAGTTTTGTTTTTTATCGGGATCTGTTGAAAATCTGGAAAATCCCTTCTTCATTGACTGAAAAAATTAAACAAAAGCAGAAATTGAAGTTCAGATTGTCATTGCAAAACTTATGGCTGGATTGTATGTCAAAAAAATATATCCAGATTTTTTTGGTTATCATCTTTCTTGACAATAATGTTGCATGATTTGTATGGGATCGTCTCAATTTGTATTTTTTTTAAACTTTAAATACTAATTAATGCTATTAATTCAATAGTCATTTGACAAGAAAAACATCTGAGTTGGCTATAAACTTCGGTTGAAATCCCAAATCTTTATGGTCTCTATGGTCGATAGCAGTGGTTCCCAACCAGTGGTTAGGCGTAGAGATGAACGAACCTTTCAAAGGTAGGTTCGATTCACCGAATGTCCCCACGTTCGCCGAACATGTTTGCCGAACAGTTCAACAAATATAACTGAACCCAATTAAATTCAATGGGAGGACAAGCCAAACTTATACACAGCACCTTAAAAAGCTTCCCAAACAGCTAAAATTAGGGGCAGACACCATGAAAAGTGGCATCAATTGACCCATCAGTTTCATATAGTACTATTGGTAGAAAAATTTAAGGAAAGTAACACATGTATTTGAGTGAAAATAAGTTTAGGACTGCCTGTCTGGGACCCAACTTGAATTCTCCACATGTCAAAAAATTATTGTCACACACCTCTAAAGTGGCATCAATTTCCACAGAGTAGAAACAGTATAATAGGCCTTTGACACACCTTCCACTACTGGCAACTCACCAGATGGAGACCCAACTTTGAGTCTCCACATTTCAAACAACTGTTTGTAACATCAACAACAGTAGCAACAGCAGGCACACAAGCCACAACATTTTGCTGAAAGTTAGACAGTGTACACTTTCCGGGGACAGCTGGATGCGCTTATCCTTCAGGACACCAGCAGCAGGGCTGAAGACAATAGCAACGCTGAGAGAACGCCTGGCTCAGGCTACTCTTCCATTTTTGAACATCAAATGCTAAAGGGTCCAAATTACCACTAATGGCATTGATATTGAACTCAAGATACTCCTGCACTAGCCTCTCCAGTCATTCCCATTATGTCACACTTGTACTCTGTTATGCTGGCGCACGGGCTGGTCTAAAAATTTGTGAAATGAATCACAGAAATTGATTATGCCACTTACACTTCTGTTGCTATTGTTTTTGTGATGATGTCTTGATGTTCCCAGGGTTGGATGTCTAGAACTATGATGCACACTGTGTGCCTCACTGCTGTCTTGGGAAAACCACTCTTAAGATTGTCTACAAGTGTATTTCGATACTCCAGCATGCGTGGTCCTTTTTCAGGGAAGGAAGCGTCTGGCAAAATTTACTCTTGTACCGTGGATATAACAGAGTGGCAACCCTGTAGTCAGAACTATTTCTAACCCTAAGAATAAGGGCACCATGTTGAAAATAGTGCAGCAAGAAGGCGCTCATAGGTTGGATGCTTCCATGAGATCCAAGTCCATGGTATGTTGGTGGCGGGGAAACACTCAAGGTTGCTTCCTCCATCCCCTCCCACCAACCACGGACAACAGGGAGTGGATTATTATCCTCTTCATCTCCTGACTGTTGCACATCTATCACTTCTTCCTCCTCATCCTCCTCAATTTGTACCTTGGCTACTGCACTTTCACTAACAGTTTGTCTGTGTATGACGATAGTACAGAACTTAGCGATATTGCTATCCCTTCTCCATCCTCCTCTGCTTCCACCTCTTCCGCTGGGGCCACCACCTCCTCACACAGACTATTCAAACTTTGCTCTAGCATGTACATGACCAGAACAGTGATGCTGATGATGGCATTGAAAGTGCTAATCATCTTAGTAGCCATTTCAAAACAGTGCAGAAGAGTGCAGAGGTCCTTCATCTGTGCCCACTCCATTAGCGTGATTTGCACCACAAATTTGATTTGCACAGTTTGTACTGCGCTGGCCCAGACTATGCAAAAGGACATACTGCACCAGGGCTCGTTGCTGATGCCACAGATGCAGCATCATGTGCAGAGTGGAATTCCACCGTGTCGACAAATCCCTTATGAAGCAGGTAAACTGGTAAGCCGAAAGACATCTGTAGCAATGCAAGTTGATGACAGGTGGGGTGCGATCATTGGAAGTGAGCATACACTGACTGTGCTTTCTGCAGCAGCGCAATCAGGCTGGGATAGTGGCAGAGAAATTTATGTACCACCAGATTGAGGACGTGTGCCATGCAAGTCCCGTGTGACTTTGCCCATTGACCGCATGCCCCCTCAGCCTCCAGAGTCACCCAGGGCACAATCAGCCAGATGTAATGCCCCTGCCCATGTTTGTTCATCCAGATATCTGCTGCCAGAAACATGTGAGAATGTGAGTACACTTGGCATGGTGATGGAGGTGGAAGATGCAGCAGATGTGGTTGATGGGACAGCCGGTGGTTGGCAAGGCCTGCTAGACAGCATCATGCATGTAGCGGTTCATAAATTCAGTTGTCAAAATATTGCAATTTTTGTCTGCATTGAGTTGTTTTGCAAATTCAACAGATAACATGAGTTGGGTCATCCTTTGTGGTCTCAAAAAAGGCCAAGGCTAGGCAAATCTTGCTGCTCTTGCGAACTGCAGACTCGTGACCGGTGCTACCCAAAGCCACAGTGGTTGAAGATGCAGTGTTTGTTGTGGTTGCATCACTCTATGTCTGTGCGGGAAGTCACAACGTAACCTCCTCATCTTCCTCCTCCTCCACCTCCTCTGCTGAGCTAGTCAGTTGTGTACCTCTGGGTTCACACCAAGTGGGATCTACAACAACATTGTCATCCTCTCTGTTATCAAACTCCTAACCCTGAGAGTCACCCTCGTCCTCTTCCTGCCCTGATACCACAGTACAGTCCAAGTGTGCCTCTGGTATCTGCGTCTCATCAGGATCACCTCCACCCCTGGAATTTAACATCTGGTGATGAAGGTTTGAATCCTGCTCGGACCCTACTTTGTTTGGCCCTGGATCAAACATGAAAACATTTTGGGCATTGGTGCAGATGCTTTCCTCCTCTTGATCCTGTGAATCTTTGGAGCAGACCTCTGATACCCATGGAATAGAATGTGTGAACTGCTCTGCAGAAAGGCCCATTTGTGGTTCCCCACAGTCAGTTGGACATTTGGAAATTTTTGACACAGGAGAAACAAGGGTGATTGGGATGCACTGTGTGTGATGTTAAGGTGGAGGAAGAGAGAGAGAGGTCACTTGATGCAGCTATAAAAACTTGATTCCAGCTCACCTAGTTGCTCTATGCTCATCCACCTGGGGTTCAGACACTGGCCTCGCCCTGGCCTCATATCAAGGAAAATAGAAAAAATTGAAATCCGGCTCAACAGGACTGGATTTTCCTTTTCTTTTTCTTTTTCAAAAGAAAATATAGTGCATACAAAAGAAAAATTTACAAAGGCGACAAGACCCAGTCGATGCGTTTCATCTGCACTAAGCAGTCTTACTTATTCATGACTTACAGAAGAGGAAATCAGTGCATAGATGTCCAAAGTATGATAAAATCACAAATCTTTATTAGATAACACAGGTAGAAAAGCACAAACAATGACAAATAAAGGGTGACACAAGCAGAAGCAGAGCAAAGGGGTATACAGTGTCAAAAACCTCACTCTGACCCTTATCATAAGTAAACACCTGGTGGTAAAGATTCAAGTATACACACCCGATATATAACAGGCAGACCAGTGAAAAGCAATAAGGGGTAAAATCCCCAGCTGGACAGCCATATAATCAGGGGTGAAATTACAAAGACACAAAAGTAAGGTAAACATACCAGGAGGGGAGAGGGGAGAGACACTGGATCCCAAGCTCAGCTGACCCCGACGTACATTTCGGAAATGATCTTCCTTCCTCAGGGGGCGTGTCAATAGGGTGTTAATTGCGGTTTAAATAGGGGAGGTAAAAAACAAGCACCAATCATGAGGGGTGACGCTGACCAATCCCCCCACATCCCCCATCGCTGCCTGGGCTGGCACTGATCAGCACGGGGCCCCATGACGTCAGACGCCAGACCACAGGCAGACGGGGGCGGGACAGGAAGCGCGTCCACCCACACATGTACAGGAACAGGAAGGACGGCCGCGGCCATCTTGGACATGGGCCAAAGGCAGAAAATCTGCCAGAACTATGAAAGGGAATAGTGAGCGTCCCTAAAAGGACTTTACAGGATAGAAACGGGCTGAATAGCGCTACAACTAATGAAGTACCCTAATATAATAATGTAGTAACGCATCACCAATGATATAAAAATTAATTAATATATAGGGGAGCGCAAATAGGGCATTAACAAGAAATGGAAATGTAAACTAAATGTATAAATTGCACCTGGGCAGCAAGAATAATCGGTAAGATGAGAGGCAGAGCACATAATATTACAAAAATAACAATAACCAGTGTTCAGTGCCCATACCTATCATATATAATCGAATACATGATTTTAAATACATAAAGCCGCACAAAAGCTGTATACGTGTCGAAATATACATCAGTATACACATCCATAATATTGAGCCATAAAATACACCTACATATGGATACAGCAACGTCATTAGTCCAGCATGCATAAAAAAAAAAAAATAATAGGGACTAGGGCTCCACCATATTCTCCATGAAAATGTGCCATAAATTATATTAAACTTTCACATAAATACAGAGACATTATTAAACCAACATTCATAGCATTGTGATGAAAAAAAGGTGAGGCCTTGAAACTGCCAAATTCTCCATTCAGAATGTGCCATAGAATAAACCTGCACATAAATACAGAGGCATTGTTAGTCCAGCATTCATAACATTGCGATGAGGGAAAAATGAGGCCTTGAAACCGCCATATTCTCCATACAACAATGGAGGAGTAGATGTATCTTCATCTTCCCAAGTAGGATATCCATCCAACCCAACAAGGAAAGCCACAAGAAAACCATCAGACCGGTGCCTGCAATTAAAACTGAAATAAAAACAAATGTTAAAACCAAAGACACGAAGAGTCACCCAACTGGTAGCAGCAGAAAAGGGGATAGAAAGGAAATTCATAAAAATGGAGCAAATGACAGACACTCATTAAGACCCCTCGGATGAACCGTTTGCAACTTCCAGATCCACCTGGTTTCCAGTTGACCCAGCCTTTTAGATAGGCCCCCACCTCTCAGAGCCTCGATGCCACGCACTTTAAGTAAAGATGCGTCACATTTATGATGATCTTTGAAGTGCCTGGGAATAGTTCTCAGGGTGGAGTCATCCATGTGGTCCCGTGCCGCCTGGATCCCCAACACATGCTCCCGCACACGGACCTTTAGTTGGCGTGTTGTAAGGCCAACATAAATAAGATCACACGGACAAGTAGCGTAATAAATTACATATCTTGTCGTGCATGTGATTCGTTGTTTAATGGTGAAAGTTTGATCACCATCCGAGTTGGTGAAATCATTGCATCGCAATATGTTGGGGCAGGCAACACAGTGAACACATGGAGAACAACCAGCCCTGAGAGTAAAGAAGTCCAGGAATGAGGGTCTAAAACCACCAGAATAATGACTAGAGACCAAATGGTCTCTTAAATTTTTTGCCCGTCGAAATGCCAAAGACGGTTTTTCGGTGGTGAATTTATTGATGACTGGGTCAATCCGGAGTATAGGCCAGGCCTTTTGTAAAGCCGTCCTAACGGCATTAGATCTGGAGTTGTAAGTGGTAACGAACCTCACAACCTGCCGATTGATTACAGTGTGTCCTACACTGATTTTCCATGGGCTGATTGTGTTGGTTTCATCTGCACCCACATGCAATATATGATGTTATACTGTTTCAGCCTTGTGGTCTGTCATTTTTATTTATCATTGATTTTTACTGTGTTATGCACAGGTATTTTGACTGACAACATGGATTTCCGGGCCAAAGAAAAATCTTGGCTGTCACAAATGGACCAGGTGTTTGGCGCCAACATGGCGGGTGTGCAGCCATCTGGGGATAGTGGTTTTGAAGACAAATTTGGTTCTGTTAAAATTTTGCTCTCTAAACGATCTAAACTATGGTGGAATCGGTCTTTGTTGGAAAAATATAAAAACAATAAAATGATTCCTAGAGGTCTCAGGGTAAAAGTTATTCCCTCTTTCCCTATTGAGGACGAGACCTTTATAGCCAAGTGGGAGGAGTCGTGCAATAATTGCTCAATGTTTCTTATGCAATGTTTAATTGAACATAATACCTCCACCATTGATAGCTTGGATATGTTAATTGACACTACACTTAATGAGCTCCGCAATGGTTGTCCAGTAGACAAATTACAGAAATTTTAAGAAGATCTTGACAAATCCATGGACTCTCTGGTTAAAAAAATCCAGGATAATCAAATAGCAAAATTTAACCGGGATATTAAGGACTATCAGTCCAAAAGGGTATATATGTGGAGAAGGAATGTGGTTCATCATTCCAATCTACGTAAGACATCTTCTTCTTCTCTCTCTGTGTCATCTTTGAGTGGACACTCAGATCTCTCTTCCGTATCCACTACTGCAACGAATGAGACTTCTAGACTACGCGATCATACATTCCATCCGTATAGAAGAAACGTGACCCATCCCAAATGTGACAATAAGGTGATTAACTTAAGTGAGCTAAGTCTCTCTGATGCCGATCTGTGTCTCCTCGGCAGGGGTCTCTCCTTCAGTCCAACCTCTCATTTTGACCTTTTTGGGACTATTAAGGATGTACATCTTTTTGCTAGGTCGTTGCTGTTCAAAAGGTACTTTGATTCTAATGATGCTTCTACATTGTTTCCCACAGAGGAGGAACAGGAGGCTTTGAGGATACTTGAGGAACTCTCCTTGGAAAATTGCCCTGATGGAGGTAAGATCCCTCCTTCAATTCGCCCACGATCAACTAAGTTTCCTGCGTTATCTTCGTGTGCCAATATTGATATGTTCGTCCGGGTGGTTACGGATGAACTGTACAAAATTCCCAGCTTTATTGCTGGAGATAACCTTAATAGGGAGGAAAGACAGCGTTTGAGATATTTACAAAAACTGCCAGGTGTTCTTATCAAACCGACTGATAAGGGTAGTAATGTCGTCCTGTGGCCAACTGAGATGTACGAGAGGGAGGCATTTCGTCAGTTAAACAACAAATCCTGTTACAGGAAGTTGACGTATAACCCCCTCTCGGCCTATTCATCTCAGTTGGAAACTATATTAAAAAGATCTCTGCAGAACGGCATTATCACTAAGCCGCTATGTTCGGCATTATTGGTATCTGAACCTGCGATCCCTACGTTGTATTTACTCCCTAAGATACATAAGAATGCCTCCGTACCACCCGGACGACCGATTGTATCTGGACGGGGCAATTTCCTGGAGAATGTTAATAAGTGGATAGATTACCATCTGCAACCTCTTGTGTCCAGCCTTCCTTCCTTCCTCCGTGACACTGGGGATCTTCTGCGCAGGGTCGACGGGCTTTGCCTTGAGAGTGATACTCTTTTAGTTTCAGCAGATGTAGAGTCCCTTTATACTAACATCAAACATACTGACGGATTGAGAGCCGTGAGATTTTTCCTGAATACATCTGGCCTATCATTAGGCCTAAGGGACCTTCTGCTGGAGCTATTAGAGTTCACTCTCACACACAATTTCTTTGTGTTCAAGGGGTCCTTCTACCTGCAGCTCCAGGGTACCGCAATGGGAGCGGCCTTCGCACCTTCGAATGCGGGTCTATTCCTGGGGCTGTGGGAGAGGGACCTCTTTCTGTCAGATGAGCCTTCGTCAATGGGCCGCGTCCCTTTTTGGACGCGGTACATTGATGATGTCTTCTTCATCTGGCAGGGCACGCCCGTCGACCTTGAGCGGTTGATGACCACTTTGAACAGCAATGACCGCAACATCCATTTAACATTTACGTATAGTTCAGAGGCTTTGGATTTTCTAGATGTTACTGTCAGGAGGGACCCTGCCAGGTTTTTACAGACGGACATCTTCAGAAAGACTACGGCTACCAACTCCTTACTTCACGCCACGTCATCTCATCCAGAACATATTATTAAATCTGTCCCAGTTGGACAATTTTTACGATTACGTCGTATTTGTTCGACGGATGAAACTTTCTTTCATCGCGCAAATGAGCTCCGTCAACGCTTCTTAGATCGTGGATATAGCCGTAGATCACTGAAGCGAGCCTTTAATCGTGCCAAACATACTTCTAGACAAGATTTACTGTATAAAACGGGGTCATCTACTGAGTCTAGGGATCGGCAGGTTGTGAGGTTCGTTACCACTTACAACTCCAGATCTAATGCCGTTAGGACGGCTTTACAAAAGGCCTGGCCTATACTCCGGATTGACCCAGTCATCAATAAATTCACCACCGAAAACCCGTCTTTGGCATTTCGACGGGCAAAAAATTTAAGAGACCATTTGGTCTCTAGTCATTATTCTGGTGGTTTTAGACCCTCATTCCTGGACTCCTTTACTCTCAGGGCTGGTTGTTCTCCATGTGGTCACTGTGTTGCCTGCCCCAACATATTGCGATGCAATGATTTCACCAACTCGGATGGTGATCAAACTTTCACAATTAAACAACGAATCACATGCACGACAAGATATGTAATTTATTACGCTACTTGTCCGTGTGATCTTATTTATGTTGGCCTTACAACACGCCAACTAAAGGTCCGTGTGCGGGAGCATGTGTTGGGGATCCAGGCGGCACGGGACCACATGGATGACTCCACCCTGAGAACTATTCCCAGGCACTTCAAAGATCATCATAAATGTGACGCATCTTTACTTAAAGTGCGTGGCATCGAGGCTCTGAGAATAGATATCAGAGGTGGGGGCCTATCTAAAAGGCTGGGTCAACTGGAAACCAGGTGGATCTGGAAGTTGCAAACGGTTCATCCGAGGGGTCTTAATGAGTGTCTGTCATTTGCTCCATTTTTATGATTTTCCTTTCTATCCCCTTTTCTGCTGCTACCAGTTGGGTGACTCTTCGTGTCTTTGGTTTTAACATTTGTTTTTATTTCAGTTTTAATTGCAGGCACCGGTCTGATGGTTTTCTTGTGGCTTTCCTTGTTGGGTTGGATGGATATCCTACGTGGGAAGATGAAGATACATCTACTCCTCCATTGTTGTATGGAGAATATGGCGGTTTCAAGGCCTCATTTTTCCCTCATCGCAATGTTATGAATGCTGGACTAACAATGCCTCTGTATTTATGTGCCAGTTTATTCTATGGCACATTCTGAATGGAGAATTTGGCAGTTTCAAGGCCTCACCTTTTTTTATCACAATACTATGAATGTTGGTTTAATAATGTCTCTGTATTTATGTGAAAGTTTAATTTAATTTATGGAACATTTTCATGGAGAATATGGTGGTGCCCTAGTCCCTATTATTTTTTTTTAAATTTTTTTTATGCATGCTGGACTATTGACGTTGCTGTATCCATATGTAGGTGTATTTTATGGCTCAATATTATGGATGTGTATACTGATGTATATTTCGACACGTATACAGCTTTTGTGCGGCTTTATGTATTTAAAATCATGTATTCGATTATATATGATAGGTATGGGCACTGAACACTGGTTATTGTTATTTTTGTAATATTATGTGCTCTGCCTCTCATCTTACCGATTATTCTTGCTGCCCAGGTGCAATTTATACATTTAGTTTACATTTCCATTTCTTGTTAATGCCCTATTTGCGCTCCCCTATATATTAATTAATTTTTATATCATTGGTGATGCGTTACTACATTATTATATTAGGGTACTTCATTAGTTGTAGCGCTATTCAGCCCGTTTCTATCCTGTAAGGTCCTTTTAGGGACGCTCACTATTCCCTTTCATAGTTCTGGCAGATTTTCTGCCTTTGGCCCATATCCAAGATGGCCGCGGCCGTCCTTCCTGTTCCTGTACATGTGTGGGTGGACGCGCTTCCTGTCCCGCCCCCGTCTGCCTGTGGTCTGGCGTCTGACGTCATGGGGCCCCGTGCTGATCAGCGCCAGCCCAGGCAGCGATGGGGGATGTGGGGGGATTGGTCAGCGTCACCCCTCATGATTGGTGCTTGTTTTTTACCTCCCCTATTTAAACCGCAATTAACACCCTATTGACACGCCCCCTGAGGAAGGAAGATCATTTCCGAAACGTACGTCGGGGTCAGCTGAGCTTGGGATCCAGTGTCTCTCCCCTCTCCCCTCCTGGTATGTTTACCTTACTTTTGTGTCTTTGTAATTTCACCCCTGATTATATGGCTGTTCAGCTGGGGATTTTACCCCTTATTGCTTTTCACTGGTCTGCCTGTTATATATCGGGTGTGTATACTTGAATCTTTACCACCAGGTGTTTACTTATGATAAGGGTCAGAGTGAGGTTTTTGACACTGTATACCCCTTTGCTCTGCTTCTGCTTGTGTCACCCTTTATTTGTCATTGTTTGTGCTTTTCTACCTGTGTTATCTAATAAAGATTTGTGATTTTGTCATACTTTGGACATCTATGCACTGATTTCCTCTTGTTGTTTCTTATTGATTACAGTGTGTCCTACACTGATTTTCCATGGGCTGATTGTGTTGGTTTCATCTGCACCCACATGCAATATATGATGTTATACTGTTTCAGCCTTGTGGTCTGTCATTTTTATTTATTATTCATGACTTACGGCGGACAGGGATTATATGTTGGTTTATTATTTTACGTTATTTATTAAGAGACGAGGGCGTTGGGGATTTGGTGTGTGGTGAGTGTAATGGTTTTTTTATTTTTATGTGAATATGTATCTAATTTTACTTTTTTTTTACTGTGAGCATAGGCTGCGGCAGATGATACTACTCTTCCATCAGCGGCACCAGCTGTCACTGTTATCAGTGACACCACACATAGCCCGATGGGAGCAGTTGTCTCATCAGGCCAAGCCTGCTTTTTTTACCGCAGGTCACTGTTGCGGGTCACAGTCAGCTGAGGAATGCTGACATCTGCCAGCATGAACCCGTAGTGCTGTGACCAACAGTAGCGGCGGTAGTGTTAATGCACGCACATTCAAACATCCACACACAGACACAGACATCCACGCACACACGCAGACAGCCACACACACTCAGACACCCGCACACACACGCAGACAGTCGCACACACGCAGACAGCTGCACACTGACACAGACAGCTACATACACATACAGACAGCCACAGACAGACACACATATTCTCCGCTAAAGTTCAAAACGCAACATTGTTCACAGCAGTGACCTGGGAGTCAGAAATGCTTCCAGGGGTCTTCCCCATGTTGTACCCATGTCATTTGAGCACTTTTCCCATCGATTTCTGGAATTTCTAGTCTCTCTAAAGACCCCCGGGGGCCGCCGGAAAAATGCTCGCGTTTCCCATAGACTTACATTGGGCTCGTTGCTCTGGTCGAGCACCTGAGCATTCCAATTTGCTCAACCCGAGCAACGAGCACCCGAGCATTTTAGTGCTCGCCCATCACTACAGAGAACCCCTCCACACGAGTTCCCCTTGCCAGCCTGGGAACCATGAGTTAGACACCAGAGACCGGAGGCACACTCCTCCTGCAAAGCTGCTGGAGGTTTTGAACTCAAGCTCTCAGAGGTGCAGTGAGATGGGATCCGAATATACTGCTAGAAGTAGGGAACAATTCCTAGTGCTAGGGAAGATCGCAAGAGGGATACTCTACTCATACTGAGAAGTAGGGCTGAAGTTGTGACCGGTACCTGTGAGAAAGATGACAACCCGTTGGGCCTTATCCTGTATGCCTGTTTGTAAAGACTGCCATTTGTCAAGTAAAAATTTGATTATTTTTATCGAATCTGTGTCCCCTGGAATTGTTACTGCTGAGGTCTCAGAAGAGGAAATCCTGGAGCCAATGGAGACCTACAGCCGTGAAGTAAGGGTGATACACCCTACATATAGCAGCACACTGGGACGGGGACGTGTTTGGTCTTTAGAGTGCCAGAGCGAGTGGGATCAGCAACTCACCCAGTACTACCTCGCTTAGCCACTTTATATTTGGCGCAGCTGGCAGCATGCGGCTGCCATGCACAAAGAAATTGGGGAAGATATGACTTATGGTGTCATCTTCGCGCCATCCATCGTCCATTGCCATACAGAAAGCAATAGGAGACGATGGCCACTGTGCACAGGGAGCAGGGATAAGGTGAGTATAAGCCCTTTTAACATTTTAACAATGAATGGGGATCATAACGTGGGGCTGACTAAGTGGGGGACATATGAGGGGGCTGGTTATTGTCAACATAAGAGGGACTTGCTTTGTTGGACATAAAAGGGGCTGGCTATAGGTGACATATGAGGGGCTGACTATGGGGGACATATGAGGGACTGTCTATGGGGGACATATGAGAGGATGCTATGGAGGAAATAAGAGGGGCAGGATGTGGGGGACATAAGATGGGCTGGATGTGGGGGACATAAGAGTGGCCGACTATGGGGACATATGAGGGGCTGGCTATGGGGAACATATGTGGGGCTTGCTATGGGGAACACATGAGGGTTTGGATGTGGGAAATATAAGAGGGGCTGGATGTGGGGAATATAAAAGACTCTGTCTATTGGGGACATTAGGGGCTGACTGTGGGGGAAATAAGAGGGGCTAGATGTGGGAAACAGAAGAGGGTCTGGAAGTGGTTGACATAAGATGGGCTTGCTATGGGGACATATGTGGGGCTGTCTATGGGAAACATAAGAAGTGATGGCTTTGTGGGACTTAAGAGGTGCTGGGTATGGGGGACATATATGGGGCTGGCTATGGTAAACACAAGAGGATCTGACTTTGTGGGAAATAAGAGAAGCTGGCTATGGGGGACATATGAGGGGCTAGATTTGGAGGACATAAGAGGGGCTTGCTATGGGGACATATGTGGGGCTTGTTATCGGGAACATAAGAGGATCCGACTTTGTGGGACATAAGAGAAGCTGGCTTTGGGGGACAAATGTGGGGCTGGCTATGGGAGGACATATGAGAGGCTGGCTATGGGGGTCAAATGAGGGGCTGGATATGGAGGAAATAAGAGGGGCTGGATGTGGGGAACATAAGTGGAGCTGGATGTTGGGGACATTAGGGGTTGACTGTGGGGGAAATAAGAGGGGCTAGATGTGGGGGACATAAGAGGGGCTGGAAGTGGGAGACATAAGATAGGCTTGCTATGGGGACATATGTGGGGCTGGCTATGGGAAACATACAGTAAGAGGTGATGACTTTGTGGGACATAAGAGGTGTTGGCTATGGGGGACAAATGTTGGGCTAGCTATGGTAAACATAAGAGGATCTGACTTTGTGGAACATAAGAGAAGCTGGATATGGAGGACATACAGTGGGGCAAAAAAGTATTTAGTCAGTCAGCAATAGTGCAAGTTCCACCACTTAAAAAGATGAGAGGCGTCTGTAATTTACATCATAGGTAGACCTCAACTATGGGAGACAAACTGAGAAAAAAAAATACAGAAAATCACATTGTCTGGTTTTTTTTTCATTTTATTTGCATATTATGGTGGAAAATAAGTATTTGGTCAGAAACAAAATTTCATCTCAATACTTTGTGATATATCCTTTGTTGGCAATGACAGAGGTCAAACGTTTTCTGTAAGTCTTCACAAGGTTGCCACACACTGTTGTTGGTATGTTGGCCCATTCCTCCATGCAGATCTCCTCTAGAGCAGTGATGTTTTTGGCTTTTCGCTTGGCAACACGGACTTTCAACTCCCTCCAAAGGTTTTCTATAGGGTTGAGATCTGGAGACTGGCTAGGCCACTCCAGGACCTTGAAATGCTTCTTACAAAGCCACTCCTTCGTTGCCCTGGCGCTGTGCTTTGGATCATTGTCATGTTGAAAGACCCAGCCACGTTTCATCTTCAATGCCCTTGCTGATGGAAGGAGGTTTGCACTCAAAATCTCACGATACATGGCCCCATTCATTCTTTCATGTACCCGGATCAGTCGTCCTGGCCCCTTTGCAGAGAAACAGCCCCAAAGCATGATGTTTCCACCACCATGCTTTACAGTAGGTATGGTGTTTGATGGATGCAACTCAGTATTCTTTTTCCTCCAAACACGACAAGTTGTGTTTCTACCAAACAGTTCCAGTTTGGATTCATCAGACCATAGGACATTCTCCCAAAACTCCTCTGGATCATCCAAATGCTCTCTAGCAAACTTCAGACGGGCCCGGACATGTACAGGCTTAAGCAGTGGGACACGTCTGGCACTGCAGGATCTGAGTCCATGGTGGCGTAGTGTGTTACTTATGGTAGGCCTTGTTACATTGGTCCCAGCTCTCTGCAGTTCATTCACTAGGTCCCCCCGCGTGGTTCTGGGATTTTTGCTCACCGTTCTTGTGATCATTCTGACCCCACGGGGTGGGATTTTGCGTGGAGCACCAGATCGAGGGAGATTATCAGTGGTCTTGTATGTCTTCCATTTTCTAATTATTGCTCCCACAGTTGATTTCTTCACTCCAAGCTGGTTGGCTATTGCAGATTCAGTCTTCCCAGCCTGGTGCAGGGCTACAATTTTGTTTCTGGTGTCCTTTGACAGCTCTTTGGTCTTCACCATAGTGGACTTTGGAGTCAGACTGTTTGAGGGTGTGCACAGGTGTCTTTTTATACTGATAACAAGTTTAAACAGGTGCCATTACTACAGGTAATGAGTGGAGGAAAGAGGAGACTCTTAAAGAAGAAGTTACAGGTCTGTGAGAGCCAGAAATCTTGATTGCTTGTTTCTGACCAAATACTTATTTTCCACCATAATATGCAAATAAAATGAAAAAAAAACAGACAATGTGATTTTCTGGATTTTTTTTTCTCAGTTTGTCTCCCATAGTTGAGGTCTACCTATGATGTAAATTACAGACGCCTCTCATCTTTTTAAGTGGTGGAACTTGCACTATTGCTGACTGACTAAATACTTTTTTGCCCCACTGTATGAGGGGCTGGATTTGGATGACATAAGAGGGGCTTGCTATGGGGACTTATGTGGGGCTGGTTATGGGGAACGTAAGAGGATCTGACTTTGTGGGACATAAGAGTAGCTGGCTATGGGGGGATATACTGTATGTGGGGCTAGCTATGGTAAACATAAGAGGATCTGACTTTGTGGAACATAAGAGAAGCTGGATATGGGGGATATAT
The DNA here is from genome assembly GCF_039654945.1 of Dendrobates tinctorius. NCBI lineage: Eukaryota > Metazoa > Chordata > Amphibia > Anura > Dendrobatidae > Dendrobates > Dendrobates tinctorius. The sequence goes on along the minus strand of NW_027361747.1, from coordinate 17,576,408 downwards.
AAGGGGCTGGATTTGGAGGACATAAGAGGGGCTTGCTATGGAGACATATGTGGGGCTGGTTATGGGGAACGTAAGAGGATCTGACTTTGTGGGACATAAGAGAAGCTGGCTATGGGGGGACATATGTGGGGCTAGCTATGGTAAACATAAGAGGATCTGACTTTGTGGGACATAAGAGAAGCTGGCTATGGGGGACATATGTGGGGCTGGCTATGGGATGACATATGAGGGTTTGGATATGGAGAAAATAAGAGGGGCTGGATGTGGGGAACATAAGAGGGGTTGGATGTTGGGGGACATTAGAGGAGACATATGTGGGGCATGATATGGGGAACATAAGACCCCACTACCTCCTCACCACTACTGGAGATATCACCTCAACCAACACCGGAACTGCTGCAACCCACCAACCTACTGTCTCCTTCCCCACCATCCTGTAGCATGTAAGCCCGAAAGGGCAGGGTCCTCTCCTTTCTATATCAGTCTGTCATTGTAAGTTTGTTTACTGTAAGTGATATCTGTAATTTGTATGTAACCCTTTCTTAAGTACAGCACCATGGAATCAATGGTGCTATATAAATAAATAATAATAATAATAATAATAATAATAATAATAACATGGGCTGGTTTTGTGGGACAAAAGAGGTGCTGAATATGAATATGAGGGATATATGTAGGGAGCTATGGAGGACATATGAGGGGTCTGAATATGGGTAACACATGAGTGGCTGGCTATAGGGCATACATGAGGTGCTGGATATGGGAGACATAAGAGGGGCTGGATGTGAGGGATATATGAGGCTCTGGATATGGGGGACATTGGATGGCCTCAATATGGGGAACATAAGAGGCTGGCTTTAGGGGACATAAGAGGGGCTGGATGTGGAGGACATGAGAGGGGCTGGTTGTGGGGAACATATGTTGGGCTTGGTGTGTGAAAAATATGAGGGGCTGACTGTGGGGACATATGAGGGGGCTGGCTGTGGGAGCTATCACAAGAGGGGCTGTGGGAGACATCATTATATCAGAGACTGTGGGGAACATTATACTCTGAGCTATGGGGGACATCATAATATATAGAATATGTGGGGGGCTGTGGGGTAATCCTACTGTACAGGAGTTGTAGGGGACATGATACAGCATATTTGTAGGCTATGATGGACATCATAGTGTATATTGGGGGGATGTTGTGGATATCATACTGTATGGACAGCTGTGGTCGCCATCATACCGTGAAGGAGAACAGTGTGAAGGGAGGGATACAGTTTTGAGATGACAACGTGGTGGGCAGTATGAAGGAATAGTGTGAAAAGGGGCAAAGAATGGATATGGAAAGGGGGAGCATGAAATGGGCACACAGTATAGAGAGAGGTTAGCATGGCAGCGAACAGTGTGGAGATATAGAGTGTAAGGGAAAACTAGAGGGGACAGCTATGGTATAGTCCGTGGTTCATTAGGGCGAATGGTGTGACAGTTATAGCTGATAATGGTAGACAGTGTGGTGGATGTAGCTCATAAAGGTGGACAATGTGGAGGTCATATACCATAGGAGGCTTATTTAGCGCATAATATGGATGGATTTTTTTATGCAGAGGGCATTTTAATAACACTGTTATTTTTAAAGGGCACCGTGTAGGGTAGTGCTGCAGAAGACCAGAAAAGAGGGAAGTCTACTAGCTGTAGATTGGAAAAGTCATCATGGCGTCTGGATAAGATGGAGACAAAAAGAAAGAAGAGACTCAATCAGAGAAGAGGTCACCCATAAGGTACCTGGATTTAAATGTTTACTTGTTGATCCTGACTACGTCTCATCAGTTCTGGGGTTCCTATATGGTCCGCAGTCTGGTAATGACTGTTTACAACAACTCCAAGCATCTGCTTACCATTGTTAAGGACATACTGGGAATTGTAGGTTCATGAGATACAAATGTATATGGACTTGATTTAGAATGATTCAGCTCATCAGTTATTAATCATGTGATGTCATAGGGGCCCACCAGGGGATTCCCCTGTTCCCCTCTGGGCCAGTCCGAGCCTGCTCCTACCATCCCTTCACTTGAGTGCTGAGTGTTCATCAAGGTGGGGTGGACACTGTCAGCTTCATCTGCCTAGGGCAATAAAATACCTTGTTCCTGTAGGGATGTGTAAGAAAACCTGTTCTTATAAGTTTCCACATGCTCCCAATGTGTACATACAGTATATATATATTGTTGTTACGTGATATCGTATTCCATACCGTATTGTGATATAATGCGCATATTTCTTGTTGCTGATTTATTTCTGTACATATTAGGGATAGTGTAATTAGTATTATGGCCACTAGATGGCAGCATAGAGTTTGTTATGTTTAGATGGAGATATAGGGGTTAATAATAGGAGGGGTTAGCTGTATAGGAGTAGAGAGGGACTTCCTGGTTAGAGTTAGTTAAGCAGGGGTGTTCGAACCCTGTAGATGGGCTTAATTGCCCGGGGGTGTAAAAACGCTCTTTCTGACTTGAGCTTTAGTGTTCAAGACTTAGGACTTGACATATACTGCCAGCAACGTTAAAGCATAGTGCCCAGCTATCCAGTAAAGAAGAACAAGTGTAACAGCAAAGTCAGGCGAGTTCCCCATTGAAGAATTGAAAGAAGCAAAGGGCAGCCAGATGGGCGAGTGTTCATCATATGGCGACTTGCAGCCTGGGCGTATTCTCTAGGTGCCGGGATGAAACGGCAAAGGGAAGCACCAGTGATAGTACGGACAGGAGGGATACCGGTAATTCGTACAAGTGGGTACAACCCGACCTGGAGCTGTAAAGGTAAGAGAGTGAAGAATGGAAAGCTGTTTTGAAATGTAACAAAGATTTTAATGTCCATCACATTTGTAATCTGGATGAGCTGCGAAGAGACGTCAGTAAGGTTCTGCATTGTGAGTTAAACTTGGACTCTGTCTTTTATTTTCATTAGGGAGTCCAAAGCAAATTATGGTTCAATACAGATCAAAGTAATCAACCAGTGTGGACTAGAACAGCCACTTATGTCCAAAGCACACATCAAGAACCATTAACCCCTTAGTGACAGAGCCAATTTGCAGCTTAACGGCCAGGCCAATTTTTACAATTCTGACCACTGTCAATTTATGAGGTTATAACTCTGGAAAGCTTTAACGGATCCTGCTCATTCTGAGAATGTTTTTTCGTGACATATTGTACTTCATGTTAGTGGTAAAATTTCTTCGATATGACTTGTTTTTATTTATGAAAAAAGGGAAATATGGCGAAAATTTTTACTTTTAGTTTTTATGCCCTTAAATCAGAGAGATATGTCACAAAAAATACTTAATAAATAACATTTCCCACATGTCTGCTTTACATCAGCACAATTTTGGAGCCAAAATTGTTTTTTGTTAGGAAGTTATAAGGGTTAAAAGTTGACCAGCGATTACTCATTTTCACAAGAAAATTTACAAATCCATTTCTTTAGGGACCACCTCACATTTGAAGTCACTTTGAGAGGTCAATATGACAGAAAATACCCAAAAGTGACACCATTCTAAAAACTGCACCCCTCAAGGTGCTCAAAACCACATTAAAGAAGTTTATTAACCCTTTACATGCTTCACAGGAACTGAAGCAATGTGGAAGGAAGAAATTAACATTTAACTTTTTTTTATAAACATTTTACTTCAGAACCAATTTTTTTTATTTTCACAAGAGTAAAATGAAAAAATGAACCATAAAATTTGTTGTGCAATTTCTCCTGAGGAAGAAGTAACGAAATGTGCGTTGGGGTGGAGGGTAACACTACCAGCGTCTGCAATACTATTGTGGACCCCAATGGACTTGGCACAAATATAGGCAATTTTTATAATCGTAAACTAATTTACCAATGTATTACATTATCTCACTAGGCAGCACTGTGGGTTTATATAATGAGGCACTTGTACCTTTCCCTACCACGGTATATGCAATGATCTTGTGAAGAGTTTTTTATGGTAAGATTAACAACAAATTATTTTTTACCTATGGGCCATTTTTTGCCCCTAGTGCAATCGATTTTTGTTGGCTGGTTCATTTTGTCTTACTATTTATTCTAATATTTATACATATTTATTTGCTATTTGTGCTCTGATTTTGTCGTTCCCGTATTTTGAGGCATCTTGTACATGACTTTTTTAATTGGTTCGCTGAATTTTAATATTTATTAATAAAAATATATTTTTAAACAAACACAATTGCTTTAATGGTTCTTGATATGTGCTCTGGACATAGGTGACTGTTCTAGTCCACACTGGTTGATTACTCTGTCTTTTACAGTATTTCCATGCAAGTGAACAAAGACAGTCTTGGAAAGCAGAGGGAGGGCTCTGCCAGCACCATGAGTAAAAGTCATGCTATGCGGAAAGTGTTGTATCTTTATCCTGTGAGGGGAGGCCCAGGCACAACAGTACCGGAGTGTTCGACCATGACTACAGCCCGGTGCCTACCTTACATTCCCGCCCTGAGGCCATCCGTATCAGATTGGTTGGGATCCGACAAACCTGTATCCTCATCAATCAGTTGTTTGCAGATCCTGTGGTGGCCAGAAATAAAAAATCTATGGATCTGGGACAACACAACTCTGTGTAGTGGCCAATATTTGGCTCTGAAGCTCAGCAACCATTGAAGTGAAATAAAGACCATTTATTGTTTTTGATTTTTTTGTTTCAATAAAATGTTATTTTATCAGCTCTGAGAATGTTTATATCATGTGTACTCTTTTGAATCAAATGTCATCAATATACTCGCAATGTATACTCCCTATATATCGCCAGGCTTTCAACAGTGTTATCCTGTTTCATATGTTTTCTCTCACAGTCATAGTTGAGTGTAAAAGAGGCAATTTATTTCAATCTTCAATGGCCACTCGAAAACAAAGCCAGATGCTTTTTGCATCCAATCATCATATACATAAATTATGCAATAAGAATAAAAATTATATCATTGATGCCTGAGACCTCCCTAACTTTTTGCAGCTGATTCAGCACTAACAGACTTAGATACAGTGATTCAACTCTGTGCATGGTAGAATGGTAGTAAATCTCTACATTATTAAGTTATGAAATGTCAGCTATAAATTCTACAGTGAATAAAGTATAGTTGCATCCAATGACTAATAGGGGATGTCTTCTCTAAACAGTAATAATGTGTCCAACACAGTACTAGTGTCCTATAAATGTGACATCTTTTATGTGGCTATGCCAATAATAAAACGATAATAAGTTTTCACAGTAGGACAGCCATTTCCCCTTTTTTCCTGGTCACTTGTCGGCTTTGCTGTATAGTGTGAGACAGAGTCAGCAGAGGGTGGTATATTTTATGACAACTGTCAAACTAATTAAAAGTGAAATTACTATGGTCAATTTAATATGTGGCAGCACTTTGGAGAGCCAGCATGAGATAAAAGTAACTTAGAAATAGTTGTAATTAATATTACAACAGGGGACTTACATTGACAGGCTTTTTTTTATCATATGGGAAATTTCCCTTTAGCCCAGGAACACTTACATTTTCACAAAACAATAATGGATCTGAATTTTCAGTGATGAAAAATAATATCAGAAATGTAATGAAGCAATGTGGGGAATAAAGAAGATAGAACATCATTGAGAAAAAACAGCTAAGTGAAGTACCATAGTAAAATGCATCTGCTTTCTAGATAAGAAATACATAATAAACAAACAATTGCAATCACTATATATCTTACTGCAAATTGCACTAAAGTAAACCTGAACAATATAAATCATCAATGTAAGTAACCACATGTAATTGAAGGTAAATGACCACTATTTCACAGGTTTACATTCAGCTCCGAGCACTCTTGTTATTGCCACTGACCAATAGAGGATAGTAAATAACTTCTCTACTTCTGCGTACTATGCAGCAGATGCCCACGGCCTGTCATTTTGACGTCATTCTTCTCACTACTAGTGATGAGTGAGCACTAAAATGCTTGGGTACTCATTACTCGAGAAGAGCAGATCGTAATGCTCTGGTGCTCTACCTGAGCACTGAGTATAACGGAAATCAATGGGAAACTCAAGCATTTTTTTGATGCCCCCCTTGGAGGGCTTAAGGGGTTCTAAAAGTTGCTGAAATCTATGAAAAGAGCGCTGAAATGGCATGGGAACAGCATGGGAAAGACACCTGGAAGTCTCTCTGAATCCCAGGTTGCTGCTGGGAACAATGTTGTCAGCGTATTATGCCACTTTTATGGACTGACAATAAAACATACAAAACTGCACTTAAAATGAATTTGACTTGAAAAAATGTTAATAAACATTCTTTCCAGGATAATGAATTAAGAGAAAAAATATGCTCCTCCACACCTTGGACTAAGTTCACATGCAGTGTTTTTGCACGTTTGCATTGCTTTCAATAGTCAAAAAAACTTTCAACAGGAAATATAATTTTATCATTTTAATACCTCGTCTGGCCATGTGGTGTGTGAGACAGGATCAGACACATTGAAAGTCTTTTTTTTTGCAGGGTCATGAGCTGGTCATCACTATTTGTAGAGAGCCATCAGGTGGCCCTTTCTATTGTTATAGGGCCAGTAGGCGTCTTGTGGACAGATGAGACCAAGATAGAGGTTTTTTTTGTAAAGCACATAATTTTCCTGTTTAGTGTAAATGGAATGAGGCCTACAAATAAATGACCACAGTAGTTACAGTCAAATATAGTGGAGGTTCAAGGATATTTTGGGGTTGTTTTGCTGCCTGTGGTCCGGGGTGTCTTGCAAAGTCAAGATTCCCAAAGTATTTTGGGTTGCAATGTATTGCCGGGTCAGAAAGCTGGGTTTGCATCATAGAAGGTCATGGGTCTTCCAGCAGGACAATGACCCTAAACATACTTCAAGAACCACCCAGAAATAGATGGAAACAAAGCACTGGAGAGTCCAGAAGTTGTAATTCCAGCTCAAGTACCATAAATTCTCCAACCACTACCTCTTACATACAGATGCTACTGAGAAACTGTGCATGGACACATTAAATAATTTAATTTTATCTGTTTTGATGAATTCCTGAGTACAGAACATGAAGGTAAAAAACATGAACTGGTCAATGAGTGTCTGGAGGAACGCAAGTAACACTGGCAGCTTTGATGAATTTTAGAGTACAGATTACCATAATAAACATGAATCAGTCTATTAGTGCATGGAAAAAAAACACCAGCAAGGTTTAGAGTTTATATGGCAATAATCCCTGACTAGATGCCTGTCATACGCTATCACAACTGCAGCACCTCACCGTAGATGAATTGCAGATATGAGAGGTATTATTGTAGAATATAGAAGGGATTTGAATCAGCCCTGAAAAGTTTTTTTTCTTGTACATGGCAGTCACAAAGTCTGAAGGAATACAAGTAACACTGGCAACTTGGATGAATTTCAGAGAACAGAATACTGTAACAAACTTGAATTGGTCAATGAGTCCATGGAAGGAAACAGCAGCGGGAAGGCTTAGAATTTATCCATGACTATATCTGTCATATGCTATACCTACTGCAGCACCTCCCCCTATATGAATTGCAGATAAGAGCGGTATTACTATGACAAAATAGAATCTATTTGAATTAGCACAGAAAAAAGATTAGTTTAATGTAGCAGTTTCAAGGACTGTTATTTTATCAACCCTGCTGGGGAATATAGTGAAACATTTCGCATCTACTCAACCTGATATGGAGGATATCAGGACTTCTATACTTACTGTGCAAACTCTCCTGTCCCAGCTGTGAAATCCTTTATGCAGTGTGAGAACTCCCTATGTAACGCCTACCTGACAGTCCACAACAAGGCACTGCATCATATAGTAATAGAACCCATCAGCTCTTTTGGTTTCAAAAAAATATTCCTTCAGTTAGAAAGTGGATCCACAGAAACACATTTTTTCCCATTATTAAGGAGTTGGTCTCCTACACTGCTAAAGCATATGCTCTAATTGCAAAACTGTGCAGCGGTCTCTTAATTTTTGCAAGAGCTGTATATATATATCAGCTCTTGCAAAAATTAAGAGACCGCTGCACAGATTTATAAAAATCAGTTTTTCTACATGTCTGACAGCCATTCCATTCCAGTGTCAGTTGAATTCCAACCAGAGTACACCTCATTCTACTTAATGTGCTTCTGATTAGGTGATCACCTGAACCAAATCTTATTTAATGAAGGAAAGTATAAAAAACTCTGCTGTGATGTTCACAATCCTCTTGCAGTAGGACAAGCTGGATGGCAAAACAAGTGCTAGTAATATCCCAAAATTAATAGGAATGAAAAAATAACTTTTGACCATGCCAAAGGAGTTGAAAAGAAAAGTCTTAAGTGAGGAAAAGAAGGGCTCAATTCTGGCTTTACTAGCAGAGGGATACAGTGAGCATCATGTTGCCTCCATCCTTAAAATTTCTAAGACGGCAGTCCATTACAAGGTGTTACGGGCTGGCGGAACGCACCAAATAATATAATGATAGGTGCGTTCACAACCCGGGGTCCACCGTTCAGAGGTGGTAAACTGCTGCTTAGTAATGGCGGATGTATATAGCGGTATACAAAGGTCATACGCGGGTTAACGTCACCCGGTGTGAACAGGAGTGGTCTCTGTTATGTCACAGAGCTGCAGTACCGTGAAACTTAAATGCCGGAGTCTGTTAGCACTCACAGAGCTCAGCAAGGGGGCACTCAGAATGTGGTCACGGAACTCTGCCCCAAGGACACGGGGTCAGAGTCCCTCTAGATCTTCTGAGCACGTGGCGTCGCACCTGCGGACACCACTATAGACGCTGACCTTGGAGAAGTGTCGAGCACGTGCACTGTGGCGTGTAGAGCCAGCGGTGGACACTGATTCTAGTCTCTGACTCAGCCTCTACCTACACCTAAACCTGGGCGCTTGACAGGCTAGGCTGCACAACACATGCATACCAAGGGTAGGGGTTTCCACTGAGTTATTCACCAGAGACATTCATACATGCATACAACACTCGCTCCACATGGTCTAATCTCTGTCTATACTAGCGCATGGCCGTGCGACTCTTTTATAGCAGCGTCCTTCCGGGACCTTCCTGACCTTCCTGATGGTCCAGTTTGAGCTGGAGAAGGACCTGAGCATGTGACCTCCGATCTCCAATGAGAGATCATCCCACGGAAATGCTCAGTGGACCGAAAGGAGGACTTGGAGTCCCTGGAGTAGCTCACTGCTGTCCAGCCTGCATTGTTATAGCTGGACCAGAGGTGGCAGCAGCAACTAAACCTACAGAGCTGGTCTGAGCAGAGCGCCTGGATCGATGAGTCTACTGAGCAGCCTCCTGTGCAGCCGGAGAGGAATGGGAGACAGCTGAATGCAAGGCTCAGGATTCCTGCTGTGCAGCAACCGGAACCCGACACCTAACACAAGGTCAAGCAGCAGAGATTGGAGACAACAAAGCTACAGACCGGCAGAGGAAAAAAACGACTCTCCACTGACCGGGATGACCGTCATCTTATTTGAATGTCACTCAGCAACCGCAGGATGACATCATGTGACCTACAAAAGGAATGGCAAATGGCAGCTGGGGTGAAGTACAGTTTGCAACAGGTTCCTAAAGGCAGGGCTCAAGTCATGTGAAGGTAGAAAAAAACCTTTCATCAATGAGAAGAATTGGATCATAGAAGACTGGAGTAAGGTAATCTTCTCTGATGAGTTTAATTTTCAACTTTGCACAACACCTGGTCGTCTAATGGTTAGACGGAGACCTGGAGAGGCATACAAGCCACAGTGTCTTGCACCCACTGTGAAATTTGGTGGAGGATCGGTGATGATCTGGGGATGCTTCAGCAAGGCTGAAATTGGGAAGGTTATTCTTTGCGAAGGACATATGAATCAAGCCGCATACAAGGTTATCCTGGAAAAACAGTTGATTCTTTCTGCTCAGGCAATGTTCCCCAACTCTGAGGACTGTTTTTTCCAGCAGGACAATGCATCATGCCACACAGCTAGGTCAAATCAATGTGTGGATGAAGGATCACCATATCAAATCTCTGTAATGGCCAGTCCAATCTCCAGACCTGAACCCCATTGAAAACCTCTGGAATGTAATCAAGAGGAAGATGGATAGTCACAAGCTATCAAACAAAGAACTGCTTCAATTTTTGTACCAGAAGTGGCATAATGTCACCCAAAAGCAGTGTGAATGACAGGTGGAAAGCATGCCAAGACGCATAAAAACTGTGATTGAAAATGATAGTTATTCCACAAAATATTGATTTCTAAACTCTTCCTAAGTTAAAACATTAGTATTGTTGTTTCCTAATGATTATGAACTTGTTTTCTTAGCATTATTTGAGTTCTGCAAGCACTGCATTTTTTGTTATTTTGACCATTTCTCATTTTTTGAAAATAAATACAAAATTTTGTGCTTGGAAATTCGAAGTAATTTATAGAATAAAAGAGCAAATTACATTTTCCTCACAAATATACCTATCAGATACACTGAAAATTTTTCAGTAGTCTCTTAATTTTTGCCAGAGCTGTATATAATATATATATATATATATACAGTATATATGTTTGCGGTAGGCTTCTAATAGTTCGTAATGCGGGCATCATAAATTCATAAACACCCTTAAAAAATATATGTGGTGGAGGAGGAGGATGACACAAAAAAAGACTAAATCCTTTAGCGTATACCCATGCTTGAGTGGGAAGGGGTGCATACGAACAGACCAGAAAAAAAAAAAACTCACTGGATTTGAGTTTATGTTCTGCTGCTGTCATCCGGTGGTGTACAGAGGTCTGGCCCAATCCAGCCCTTGTTCTTTTTGAAAAGAGTCAGCCTGTCAGCATTTTTCAGGTGACAGACTGATGTGCCTACCAGTTATAATACCCCCGGTGGCACTAAAAGCCCACTCTGGCAAAACGCTAGCGGCAGGCTAGGACCTCCAAGGTGTACTGTAGAGAGATAGTTCACGCCACATGTCTAGCTTGGATACCCAATATTTGTAAGGCACAGAGGAATCACGGCGGATGCTGGTACAGTCAACAAGGCACTCCTTCAACATCCTTGAAAACTTTTCCCTCCTTGTCAGAGTACCCTGCACATCAGGGCCTGGGCACTGAGACGGTCTGAGAAAACTGTCCCAGACCTTTGAGAGTGTCCTCCTGCATCTGCTGCATCTGGTGTGTCTCCCTAGTCTCCACACCTCTGCTGCCAGCATTGTCAGATGGGAATTTTTTAAATAATTCTTCAACTAGGACGTTATTGTAGTGCAACATTTTATTAAAACTCTCCACCACAGGAAGGAGAGATGTAAAGTTCTCCTTATAGCGTGGATCTAGAAGGGTGACCAACCAATTAGCTTTGGCTAATATGCGTAGAACGCGAGGGTTATGGGAAAGGCAACGTAACATAAACTCAATCATGTGTGACAGACTCCCAACAGCCAAGACTTCCCTGTCCCCACCAAATAGGGCAACTGTCCATGTTTTTCCTCCTCCTCATCCTCCTCCTCATCCTCCCTCTCCTCCTCGTCTTCAGATCATCCACGCAGAACAGACTGGATGAAGGTGGTGTGGATATTACTATCTGTAGCGCAGGCAATCAGCTCCTGTTGCTCCTTATCATTATCACCCAATAAGTGTTGAGACGATGAGATGGGCCTGGGCTGTTCAGAATCAGCTAGTACAGTTTCTTGCTCCATCTCAAATTGCTTCACCTGCAAAGCCTCCTCTGTAATTGTGAGCAGCGAGCGTTTCTGTAGACAGAGAAGTGGGATGGTGACACTGATTATGGCGTCATCACCACTCACCATCTTAGTTGAGACCTCAAAGTTTTGGAGAACCGCACAGATGTCAGACATCCATGCCTACTCATCAGCTCTTATGTGCGGAGGCTGACCAGAATACTGACGTGCATAGTGTAGCTGGTATTCAACTACTGCCCTCTGCTGCTCACAAAGCCTTGCCAAAATGTGCAACATAGAGTTCCAACGCATGGTGACATCGCCGACTAGTCAGTGAGCTTGAAGTTGCAAATGCTGCTGCAGCCCTGCCGGGGTGGAGGCAGCTGTGGCTGACTTGGGGAAATGGGCACACACACAGTGTACTTTCACAAGTAGCTCAGGCAGATCTCAGGTAGATTTCGAGAAACCACTGAGCCACTAAGTTGAGCACGTGGGCCAGGTATGGTACATGTGCTAGGTTACCAAGCTTCAGAGCTGCCACCAGGTTACAGCCATTGTCACACATGAACAAGCCTGGTTGTAAGTTCATGGGTGACAGCCACAGATCAGTCTGGTCTGTTAGGCCTTTCAACAAATCTGCGGCAGTATGCGGTATGTTACCTAAGCAGGTTATTCAGCACAGCTTGTTGCTGCTTGGCCAAGGTAGTGCTGCAGTGCTTCCAGCTTGTAACTGATGTTGACGTTTATGGGATGGAGGGTGAGGAGAAGGTGGAGGAGGTGCAGGAACTGCTGTAGAAAGTGGGGGCAACCCTTATTGAACCAGGGCCCGCAATCCTCAGGTCAGACTGGGTCCTGGCTTCCACAGTGTTCACCCAGTGGGCCGTCAGTGAAATGTAGTGTCCCTGGCCACAAGCAGTTTCCCTGGTGTTTGTGGTTAAGTAAACGTTCCCAGTCACAGCATTGGTCTGGGCACGGCTAATGTTATGGGACAAGTGATTGTGTAAAGTGGGGACGGCATACTGGGAGAAATAGTGGCGGCCGGGGAGCGAGTACCGAGGAACCGTCTCTGCCATGAGGTTGCAGAAAGGTTCAATCTCCACAAGCCAAAATGGCTACATTTTCAGGGCAAACAGTCTGAAAATGTGGCCATATAGCATTGTAGCCTGTGGGTGGGTGGCTGCGTATTTATGCTTGCGTTCCAAGGACTGGAGTGAAGACAACTGAACACTGCACTGGGACAAGGACGTGGATGTGGTTGCTGATGGTGGTTGCAAGTGTGCAATGACAGGTGCAGGGTGGGAAGCATGGACCGGGGATTTGTGTGCTTGAAGAACAGGGGATGAGGCAGTGGTGTCACCCGCAGACAGTTTCTGGACTCTGGCATTCGGCCCAGGGAGTCGGATGCTTTCCTTGCATGTGCCTGAGCATGCTGGTGGTGGTCAGACTGGTAGTTGTGCTACCCCTGTTGATGCTGTCATGGCAGATGTTGCAAACGGCATTTTTTGGGTTAACTGGACTTTCTTTGAAAAAGTGCCAAACTAGAGAACACCTAACTTGGGGAAATGGGCACACACATGGCGTACTTTCACAAGTAGCTCAGGCAGATCTCAGGTAGGTTTTGAGAAACTACTGAACCACTAACTTGAGCACGTGGGCCAGACATGGTATATGTGCGAGGATACCAAGCTTCAGTGCTGCCACCAGGTTAAGGCTTGGCAACTTCACACATGTTGGTGCCCTGGTGATCAGTTTCCTGCCTTGTGTCTCTGGTCACCCTACTGCCTCTCCCTGCCTTTTGTGATGCTGCAGATCCATTCCCCTATGCGCTGCTGTTTTCGCTCGGCATGTCACCTTCCCAAGTAAGGTCACTGACTTCATCGTCCACTACGTCGTCTTTCAATTCCGTACCATGCTCCTCCTCCTGACTTGCTGATGTAACAAAACCACTTGCTGTTAATTGTGTATCATGATCACCCAGTTCTTGAGACAGTAACTGCATTTTCTAACCGTCGCCTTCTTGTGAGCATGGCTGCTCAAATATTTGAACATTGCTACATGCGATCTCCTCATGTCCCGGTTGAAATGGGCAGGGCGAGAGGCCAGAATCTATAAATGAAATTTGAACTGCTCTTCGGAGTGTCCAAGTTTGGAATCGCTTGTCTCCAGGCCCTCGGCATAGTGGGAGGAAGGAGGTTCAGGGTGAGGATTATGTGGTCCAGAATCTCAGCTACTGAGACTGGACCATGTGGTAGACAGGGTGGTGCTAGACAACGAATGGCAGGATTATCTACTATCTATCCAACAACCTTTTCACATTTATCTGGCTTCAAGAGTTGTATTATGCACCCCCTACAAATTTTAACAGGAAGCTAGATCGACATGATGTGTGTGTTTGTTGTGCTCCCTCGGCAGGCACATTTTCACCTTGCCTACGGCCTTGGCCTCTGCTTTCACCAACAGCATCATGTCCGCTTCCCCATCCCTTACCACACATCTTGCCAATTTTTAATTACTTATAATATATCCCTGTTGAGAAAATGTTGCAGGCAGTATTACAACGGCAGCAAAATTTGCCCACTTCAGATGAACATATAAAACTGCAGTATCAATATAGCAAAGCTATTTCTAACCAAACAATTTTTTTTTGCTTGGGGTTTTAAGGCCCAGCTAAAGCACAATAAATGTCACTGCAGAAAAAAATTGCAATATTTCAATGCCAGCAAAAAGTACTGACTTCCGATGGGCGTATAAGACTGCAGTATCAAAATAGCAATGTGATTTTTTAACAAAAGATTTTTTGGGGGTGGGGTTTGAGGTCCAACTCTAGCATGATAAATGCCGAATAAAATGTCACTGCTAGAAAAAGTTGCAGTATTACAATGCCAGCAAAGTTTGCCCAATTGAGATGGATGTATGAGACTGCAGTATAAATACAAAATATTAATGCAATTTATTTAACAATCTTTGGGGGGAGGGGTGGGGGTTTAGGCTCAACTGAAGCATGCCAAAACTTCGTTGCTCAAAAAAATTGCAATATTACAATGCCAGGCATATTTTCAAACCTCACATAGACTTATGAGACTGCATTAGAAATATATATATATATATATATATATATATATATATATACAGTCATGGCCAAAAGTATTGACACCCCTGCAATTCTGTCAGATAATATTCAGTTTCTTCCTGAAAATGATTGCAAACACAAATTCTTTGGTATTATTATCTTCATGTAATTTGTCTTAAATGAAAAAACACAAAAGAGAATGAAGCAAAAAGCAAAACATTGATCATTTCACACAAAACTCCAAAAATGGGCCGGACAAAAGTATTGGCACCCTCAGCCTAATACTTGGTTGCACAACCTTTAGCCAAAATAACTGCGACCAACCGCTTCCGGTAACCATCAATGAGTTTCTTACAATGCTCTGCTGGAATTTTAGACCATTCTTCTTTGGCAAACTGCTTCAGGTCCCTGATATTTGAAGGGTGCCTTCTCCAAACTGCCATTTTTAGATCTCTCCACAGGTGTTCTATGGGATTCAGGTCTGGACTCATTGCTGGCCACCTTAGAAGTCTCCAGTGCTTTCTCTCAAACCATTTTCTAGTGCTTTTTGAAGTGTGTTTTGGGTTATTGTCCTGCTGGAAGACCCATGACCTCTGAGGTAGACCCAGCTTTCTCACACTGGGCCCTAAATTATGCTGCAAAATTTGTTGGTATTCTTCTGACTTCATAATGCCATGCACACGGTCAAGCAGTCCAGTGCCAGAGGCAGCAAAGCAACCCCAAAACATCAGGGAACCTCCGCCATGTTTGACTGTAGGGACCATGTACTTTTCTTTGAATACCTCTTTTTTCTCCTGTAAACTCTATGTTGATGCTTTTGCCCGAAAAGCTCTACTTTTGTCTCATCTGACCAAAGAACATTCTTCCAAAATGTTTTAGGCTTTTTCAGGTAAGTTTTGGCAAACTCCAGCCTGGCTTTTTTATGTCTCGGGGTAAGAAGTGGAGTCTTCCTGGGTCTCCTACCATACAGTCCCTTTTCTTTCAGATGCCGACGGATAGTACGGGTTGACACTGTTGTCCCCTCGGACTGCAGGGCAGCTTGAACTTGTTTGGATGTTAGTCGAGGTTCTTTATCCAACATCCGCACAATCTTGCGTTGAAATCTCTTGTCAATTTTTCTTTTCTGGCCACATCTAGGGAGGTTAGCCACAGTGCCATGGGCTTTAAACTTCTTGATGACACTGCGCACGGTAGACACAGGAACATTCAGGTCTTTGGAGATGGACTTGTAGCCTTGAGATTGCTCATGCTTCCTCACAATTTGGTTTCTCAAGTCCTCAGACAGTTCTTTGGTCTTCTTTCTTTTCTCCATGCTCAATGTGGTACACACAAGGACACAGGACAGAGGTTGAGTCAACTTTAATCCATGTCAACTGGCTGCAAGTGTGATTTAGTTATTGCCAACACCTGTTAGGTGCCACAGGTAAGTTACAGGTGCTGTGAATTACACAAATTTGAGAAGCAGCACATGATTTTTCGCACAGTGCCAATACTTTTGTCCACCCTCTTTTTTATGTTTGGTGTGGAATTATATCCAATTTGGCTTTAGGACAATTCTTTTTGTGTTTTTTCATTTAAGACAAATTAAATGAAGATAATAATACCAAAGAATTTGTGTTTGCAATCATTTTCAGGAAGAAACTGAGTATTATCTGACAGAATTGCAGGGGTGTTAATACTTTTGGCCATGACTGTATACTGTATAGATATATAAATATAGTATTGCAATTTATTTAAAAAACTATTTTTTGGGGAGGTTGAGGCTCAACTGAAGCATGCTAAATGACATATAAAATTTTAAAGCTCAAATAAAGATGCTGTATTACAATGTTATGCAAATCTGCACACCTCAGATGGACATATGAGACTGCAGTATAAATATAGCAATGCAATTTATTTAACAAACTATTTCTTTTTATGGGGTTTTGAGGCCCAAATGTAGCATGACAAATGCCATATAAAATTTCACTGTTCCAAAAAATTGCAGTATTACAATGCCAGCAAAATTTACCCAGTTGAGATGAGCGTATGTTACTGCAGTATAAACACAGCAATGCGATTTATTTGACAAACGATTTTTTGGGGGGAGAGGGGATTCGAGGCCCAACTATGGCATCATAAATGGCATATAAAATGACACTAATGAAAAAAGCTGCAGAATTGCAATGTCAGCAAAATTTGCCCAATTAAGATGGACTGCAGCATAAATATAGCAATGCAATTTATTTAACAAACAACCTTTTTAGGGTGGCTTTGAGGCCCAATTGTAGCACACTAAATGCCATATAAAATTTCACAGCTGAAAGAAAGGCAAATTTTCACCCCTTAAATTGACAAACAATTTATTTTTGGGGGGGTTTTGAGGCCTAACTGTAGCTTGCTAAGTGCTGTATAAAATTTAGTTGTTCAAAAAAATTGCAGTATTACAATGTCAGGCAAATTTGCAAACCTGACATGGACGTATAAGACTGCAGTTTAAGTATAGCAATTCGATTTTTTTTAACAAACAATTTATTTGGGGGGTTTGAGGCACAATTATAGCACGATAAATGCTGTATAAAATTTCACTGCTCAAAAAAATTCTAGTATTACAATGCCAGGCAAATTTGCCCAATTGTGATGGACGTATGAGACTGTAGTATCAATATGGTGAAGTTATTGAGATCTAACCAAGTCTGACTGTATGCTTTAGATGCACAACTGCAGTAAAATGGACGTTTACTGAGGGAATTGAGCTCAATAATTAACAGACCACTGTATCTCATATTCTACTTAAGAAAGGCAAGAAGGTGGATCCAGGCAACTATAGTCCGGTAAGCCTGACATCTGTAGTGTGCAAAATTTTGGAGAGCACTATAAGACATGATCTGCAAAATATATTGCATACAATAATGTAATAACTGACAACCAGCATGGATTCATGAAGAATAAGTCATGTTTAACAAACATGTTGGGTTTGTATGAGGAGGTGAGTGTAAACCTCGATGTAGGTAATGTGGTTGATGTGATTTATATGGACTTTGCAAAGGCATTTGATACAGTAACACATAATAGCTTTATACTTAAGCTGCAGAAGCAAGGACTGGGGGAAACTATATGCAGATGGGTAAGGAATTAGCTAAATGACAGGAAACAAAGAGTTGTCATAAATGGTACGTTCTCTAAATGGGATATAGTCAGCAGTGGTGACCGTAGGGATCTGTGCTAGGACTAACTCTTTTTAGCCTCTTTATTAATGACCGTGTGGATGGGATTGAGAGTAAAGTGTCAGTCTTGCAAAAACAAAAGCAAATTAAAAAACCACATCAAAGCCACATATTTTATGCATTTTTTTCCTGCCAACAAATCAGGATTTGCATTCATTATAAGTAGTGTTGAGCATTCCGATACCGCAAGTATCGGGTATCGGCCGATACTTGCTGTATCGGAATTCCGATACCGACTTCCGATATTTTTTCAATATCGGAATTCGGCATCGGAATCGGAAGTTCAGTTGATTGACGGCCTGACGTCATCATGATGCGCGGTGTGTGCGCATCATGATGCGCCGTCATTTCGGGCCTTCCGGGGGTCTCTGCCGGCCTGCCGGGGGGCTGTGCCGGCCTGCCGGGGGGCTGTGTGGACTGCCCGGGGTCTGTACCGGCCTGCCGGGGGGCTGTGCCGGCCTGCCGGTGGTCTGTGCACCCTGTGGGGGTCTGTACCGGCCTGCCGGGGGGCTGTGCCGGCCTGCCGGGGGGCTGTGCTGATGTCCGGGGGTCTGTGCAAGCATCGTCCGATGGGACTACAAGTCCCATCGGGCGATGCCTGCTACCATGACAGTGATTGACACATTAGCCAATGATGGGACAGTAGTAGTCCCATCATCCGGCTAATGTGTTAAATGTTAAAAAAAAAAAAAAAAATACTACATACATACTACATGCATGCTACATACATACTACATGCTACATACATACTACATATATACTACATACATACTACATACATGCTACATACATACTACATGCATGCTACATACATACTACATATATACTACATACATACTACATACATACTGCATGCTACATACATACTACATACATACTACATACATACTACATATATACTACATGCATGCTACATACATACTACATGCTACATACATACCACATACATACTACATATATACTACATGCATGCTACATACATACTACATGCTACATACATACCACATATATACTACATACATACTACATATATACTGCATGCTACATACATACTACATATATACTACATGCATGCTACATACATACTACATGCTACATACATAACACATATATACTACATACATACTACATACATACTACATGCTACATGCATACTACATGCTACATACATACTACATATATACTACATGCATGCTACATACATACTACATATATACTACATGCATGCTACATACATACTACATGCTACATGCATGCTACATACATACTACATACATACTACATGCTACATACATACCACATATATACTACATACATACAATACATTCATACAATACATACATAGACATACAGTACATATAACATAGAGTAACATACTTACCAATACTTGTCACATTGTTCCCCGAAGCCATTGTCGTCTACGGAATAAATATTAACATAACAAACCACAAAAATACTCACCCACGATCCAAAGCAGTCCACGAGTGTGTCCCACGACGATCTTGGGTAGAGAACTGCAGCATCAGATGATGCTGCCGTTCTCTACGGGCTGCAGGAATCCAATGACGGAAGGTAGGTATCCTTCCGCACTGTATTCCTCCGCCACTTAAAAAAAAAAAGTCCCTAGTCTCACTTTATGCCATTGCTGTGTGGGAAATTCCCACGCAGCAATGGCATAAAGTGAGACTAGGGACTTTTTTTTTTAAGTGGCGGAGGAATACAGTGCGGAAGGATACCTACCTTCCGTCATTGGATTCCTGCAGCCCGTAGAGAACGGCAGCATCATCTGATGCTGCAGTTCTCTACCCAAGATCGTCGTGGGACACACTCATGGACTGCTTCGGATCGTTGGTGAGTATTTTTGTGGTTTGTTATGTTAATATTTATTCCGTAGACGACAATGGCTTCGGGGAACAATGTGACAAGTATTGGTAAGTATGTTACTCTATGTTATATGTACTGTATGTCTATGTATGTATTGTATGAATGTATTGTATGTATGTAGTATATATGTGGTATGTATGTAGCATGTAGTATGTATGTAGTATGTATGTAGCATGCATGTAGCATGTAGTATGTATGTAGCATGCATGTAGTATATATGTAGTATGTATGTAGCATGCATGTAGTATATATGTAGTATGTATGTAGCATGTATGTAGCATGTAGTATGTATGTAGTATGTATGTAGTATGTATGTGGTATGTATGTAGCATGTAGTATGTATGTAGCATGCATGTAGTATATATGTAGTATGTATGTAGCATGCAGTATATATGTAGTATGTATGTAGTATATATGTGGTATGTATGTAGCATGTAGTATGTATGTAGCATGCATGTAGTATATATGTAGTATGTATGTGGTATGTATGTAGCATGTAGTATGTATGTAGCATGCATGTAGTATATATGTAGTATGTATGTAGTATGTATGTGGTATGTATGTAGCATGCAGTATGTATGTAGCATGCATGTAGTATATATGTAGTATGTATGTAGCATGTATGTAGTATGTAGTATGAATGTAGCATGTATGTAGTATGCATGTTGTATGTATGTAGCATGTAATTTTTTTTTTTTTTTTTTTTTTTTTTTTACATTTAACACATTAGCCGGATGATGGGACTACTACTGTCCCATCATTGGCTAATGTGTCAATCACTGTCATGGTAGCAGGCATCGCCCGATGGGACTTGTAGTCCCATCGGACGATGCCTGCACAGACCCCCGGAGCCTGCACAGCCCCCCGGCAGGCCGGCACAGCCCCCCGGCAGGCCGGCACAGCCCCCCGGAGCCGGCACAGCCCCCCGGCAGGCCGGCACAGCCCCCCGGCAGGCCGGCACAGCCCCCCGGCAGGCCGGCACAGCCCCCCGGAGCCTGCACAGCCCCCCGGCAGGCCGGCACAGACCACCGGAGCCTGCACAGACCCCCTGGCAGGCCGGCAAAGCCCCCCGAAAGGCCCGTACAGACCCCAGAGAGGCTGTACAAGGGCAGGAAAGGGTTTTTCTTATTCCGATACCGGAAGTCCCATAGACTTGAATGGGACTTCCGGTATCGGAATCGGCGATACCGATACTTTTTTTAAAGATCGGCCGATACCATCCGATACGATACTTTGAAGTATCGGACGGTATCGCTCAACTCTAATTATAAGTAGAGTTGAGCGATACCGTCCGATACTTCAAAGTATCGGATCGGAATGGATCGGCCGATCTTAAAAAAAAGTATCGGTATCGCCGATTCCGATACCGGAAGTCCCATTCAAGTCTATGGGACTTCCGGTATCGGAATAAGAAAAATCCTGTTTTTCCCTTGTACAGCCTCTCTGGGGTCTGTACGGGCCTTTCGGGGGGCTGTGCCGGCCTGCCAGGGGGTCTGTGCAGGCTCCGGTGGTCTGTGCCGGCCTGCCGGGGGGCTGTGCCGGCCTGCCAGGGGGGCTGTGCAGGCTCCGGTGGGCTGTGCCGGCCTGCCGGGGGGCTGTGCAGGCTCCGGGGGGCTGTGCCGGCCTGCCGGGGGGCTGTGCAGGCTTCGGGGGTCTGTGCAGGCATCGTCCGATGGGACTACAAGTCCCATCGGGCGATGCCTGCTACCATGACAGTGATTGACACATTAGCCAATGATGGGACAGTAGTAGTCCCATCATCCGGCTAATGTGTTGAATGTAAAAAAAAATAAAAAAAAAAATTACATGCTACATACATACAACATGCATACTACATACATGCTACATTCATACTACATACTACATACATGCTACATTCATACTACATATATACTACATGCAACATACATACTACATACATACTACATGCAACATACATACTACATATATACTACATGCATGCAACATGCATACTACATATATACTACATGCTACATACATACTACATATATGCTACATACATACTACATATATACTACATGCATGCTACATACATACTACATACATACTACATATATGCTACATACATACTACATGTTACATACATACTACATATATACTACATGCATGCTACATACATACTACATGCTACATACATACTACATATATACTACATGCATGCTACATACATACTACATGCTACATACATACTACATATATACTACATACATACTACATACATACTACATGCTACATACATACTACATATATACTACATGCATGCTACATACATACTACATGCTACATACATACTACATATATACTACATGCATGCTACATACATACTGCATGCTACATGCATGCTACATACATACTACATACATACTACATGCTACATACATACCACATATATACTACATACATACTACATACAATACATTCATACAATACATACATAGACATACAGTACATATAACATAGAGTAACATACTTACCAATACTTGTCACATTGTTCCCCGAAGCCATTGTCTTTTACGGAATAAATATTAACATAACAAACCACAAAAATACTCACCCACGATCCGAAGCAGTCCACGAGTGTGTCCCACGACGATCTTGGGTAGAGAACTGCAGCATCAGCTGTTGCTGCCGTTCTCTACGGGCTGCAGGAATCCAATGACGGAAGGTAGGTATCCTTCCGCACTGTATTCCTCCGCCACTTAAAAAAAAAAAAAGTCCCTAGTCTCACTTTATGCCATTGCTGTGTGGGAAATTCCCACGCAGCAATGGCATAAAGTGAGACTAGGGACTTTTTTTTTTTTTTAAGTGGCGGAGGAATACAGTGCGGAAGGATACCTACCTTCCGTCATTGGATTCCTGCAGCCCGTAGAGAACGGCAGCAACAGCTGATGCTGCAGTTCTCTACCCAAGATCGTCGTGGGACACACTCGTGGACTGCTTCGGATCGTGGGTGAGTATTTTTGTGGTTTGTTATGTTAATATTTATTCCGTAAAAGACAATGGCTTCGGGGAACAATGTGACAAGTATTGGTAAGTATGTTACTCTATGTTATATGTACTGTATGTCTATGTATGTATTGTATGAATGTATTGTATGTAGTATGTATGTAGTATATATGTGGTATGTATGTAGCATGTAGTATGTATGTAGTATGTATGTAGCATGCATGTAGCATGCAGTATGTATGTAGCATGCATGTAGTATATATGTAGTATGTATGTAGCATGTAGTATGTATGTAGCATGCATGTAGTATATATGTAGTATGTATGTAGCATGTAGTATGTATGTAGTATGTATGTAGTATGTATGTAGCATGTAGTATGTATGTAGCATGCATGTAGTATATATGTAGTATGTATGTAGCATGTAGTATGTATGTAGCATGCATGTAGTATGTATGTAGTATGTATGTAGTATATATGTAGTATGTATGTAGCATGTAGTATGTATGTAGCATGCATGTAGTATATATGTAGTATGTATGTAGCATGTAGTATGTATGTAGCATGCATGTAGTATGTATGTAGTATATATGTAGTATGTATGTAGCATGTAGTATGTATGTAGCATGCATGTAGTATATATGTAGTATGTATGTAGCATGTAGTATGTATGTAGCATGTAGTATGTATGTAGCATGCATGTAGTATGTATGTAGTATGTATGTAGTATATATGTAGTATGTATGTAGCATGTAGTATGTATGTAGCATGCATGTAGTATATATGTAGTATGTATGTAGCATGTAGTATGTATGTAGCATGCATGTAGTATGTATGTAGTATGTATGTAGCATGTAGTATGTATGTAGCATGCATGTAGTATATATGTAGTATGTATGTAGTATGTATGTAGTATGTATGTAGTATATATGTGTTATGTATGTAGTATGTATGTAGTATATATGTGGTATGTATGTAGTATGTATGTAGTATGTATGTAGCATGTAGTATGTATGTAGCATGCATGTAGTATGTATGTAGTATTTTTTTTTTTTTTTTTTAACATTTAACACATTAGCCGGATGATGGGACGACTACTGTCCCATCATTGGCTAATGTGTCAATCACTGTCATGGTAGCAGGCATCGCCAGATGGGACTTGTAGTCCCATCGGACGATGCTTGCACAGACCCCCGGACATCAGCACAGCCCCCCGGCAGGCCGGTACAGACCCCCACAGGGTGCACAGACCACCGGCAGGCCGGCACAGCCCCCCGGCAGGCCGGTACAGACCCCCACAGGGTGCACAGACCACCGGCAGGCCTGCACAGCCCCCCGGCAGGCCGGTACAGACCCCGGGCAGTCCACACAGCCCCCCGGCAGGCCGGCACAGCCCCCCGGCAGGCCGGCAGAGACCCCCGGAAGGCCCGAAATGACGGCGCATCATGATGCGCACACACCGCGCATCATGATGACGTCAGGCTGTCAATCAACTTTGAACTTCCGATTCCGATGCCGACTTCCGATATTGAAAAATATCGGAAGTCGGTATCGGAATTGGGATACAGCAAGTATCGGCCGATACCCGATACTTGCGGTATCGGAATGCTCAACACTAATTATAAGTCCCTGATAACATCATAATGAACTAGAGGGCGGGGAAGACTCTAACAGGGTATTATAATGAAATGGGGAATGGGAGAGGATGCTATCAGGTATTAATCAGACTTCCAGTAATACTGTCCCCCATTCTAGGCTCTATCCTGGGATGTTTCCCACTCAGGCCTCCTTCTTAGTACAATGTTCTCATACTTGGGTAATGTGCCTCATCCTGGTATAATATGCCCCATTCTTGTCCCCTTTCTGGTATAATGTACCCCATCCTAGTTCCCTTCCTGTGGTAATGATCCCCATCCTAGTATTATGTTCCCCACCCTGAGGTAAGGTGCCCCATGCTGGGCCCCTTCCTGGGATAGTGTGCCCCTTCCTGGGGATAATGTGCCCCATCCTTGGGCCCCTTCCTGTGGTAATGTGCCCCTTCCTTCGATAATGTGTCTCCTCTTGGGCCCCTTCCTGGGTTAGTGTGCCCCTTCCTTGGGATAATGTGCCCTATCCTTGTATTATGTGCCCCGTTGTGAGGTATTGTGCCTCTTCCTGGGTTAGTATGCCTTTACTGCCTTTACTGCCTTTGGGCACCACATTTTAAAAAGACATCAACAAACTGGAGCAAGTTCAGAAAAGAGCGACCAGAATGGTGACCGGTCTGCAAACCCTGTCTTATGAGGAAAGGTTGCAGGATTTGGGAATGTTTAGTTTGCAAAAGAGAAGACTGAGAGGAGACTTAATTGCTGTCTACAAATATCTAAAGGGCTGTCACATTGTAGAAGGATCAACTTTATTCTCATTTGCACAAGGAAAGACTAGAAGCAATGGGATGAAACTGAATGGGAGGAGACACAGATTAGATATTAGAAAAAACTTTTTGACAGTTAGAGTGATCAATGAGTGGAACAGGCTGCCACGAGAAGTGGTGAGTTCTCCTTCAATGGAAGTCTTCAAACAGAGGCTGGACAGACATCTGACTGGGATGATTTAGCGAATCCTGCTTTGAGCAGGGGGTTGGACCAGATGGCCCAGGAGGTCCCTTCCAACTCTACGATTCTATGATTCTATGATTCTATGATTCTATGATTCTACTGGGGTAGTGTGCCCCTTGCTGAGGTAATGTGCATCATCCTGGGACTTTTCCTGGGGTAAGGTGCCTCTTTCTTGGGTAGTGTATCTCATCATGGCCCCCTTGCTGGGGTAATGTGCCCCTTACTGGGATAATCTGCCTCATCCCGGGCCTCTTCATGGGTAATGCGCCCCTTCCTTGGGATAATGTGTTTCATCCTGGGCCCCTTCTTGGGGTATTCTGCCCCTTCCTAGTAATAATGTGCCTTTTCCTAGGCTCCTTTCTGGGGTAATGTGCCCCTGCTTGGCTGCTTGGGGATGATGTGCCTCATCCAGGGCCCCTTCCAGGGGTAGTGTGCCTCTTCCTTGTGTAGTGTGCCTCTGTAACAAAGTGCAGGTGTCGGGTATGTCACCACGGAACAGACAGACCAACAGTTAAAGGGTTTATTTACAGGGATATATACTGGCCATATAACAGTGCAAGTATATCCAGAGTGGAACAAGTACTCAAACAGGCAAACAGTGTAAACAGTGATAAATGGAATTTCTTGGGAAGAACTTCACAGTCTGATGAGGAATTACTTGCAGGGTCGTGTTCTCCATCGTAGGCGCCGAACAACAGCGGCACCTGTCGTCTCCAAGCTCTGTGGACTCTGTAGTCTCTAGTAACCCACAGCCGGGGTCTCGGGGGTTACTGCAGGAGGCAGAGGGGGTATTAGGCAAATGGGGTCCCCTCTGCTATGAGTCTTTTGCTTCAACACTACAGTTTCTCCCGGAAGAAAAATGCTCCGTCTATCATTAGGTCTCTCAACAGGAATCAGGAGCTCTGCACTAACACCGCTGGTACCGGGGCTATGCGTGGGGGTCACTGTCTCTGCATGGGCCGCTGTCTCTGCACGGGCCGCTGCCTCTGCACGGGGGTCAGGGCGCACCTCTCCTGTCACTGCAGACTTCGGTTCCAAGTACTCACAGTCAGCAATACTTCTGACACATCCTCCTGTCTGTGCCCTCTGACCGGGAGTTCTCTCTTCTCCCCTGCGTGCAGCTGCGACCTGCCCTGTCCCCTGCACATGCTGCTCTGAGCTTCGCACGCTCTCAAGCTGCCCTCATTCCTGTTCCTCTCTCCTCCCAGCAGTCACATGACCCAGCACGTCCCGGGCAGAAAGTCTTCCCCCTAGCAACCCTGCTGTCTGGCCAAGTGGTTCCAGATCAGGAGTGGAGAAGGTAACCCCCCTCTGAGTCTTCTTGTGCTTCACCCCCTTACACCTCTTCCTGGGGTAGTGTGTCTGTGGAGACACGGGGGTCATCAGGTGCTCCACTCCACTAGCCCCAAACTGCATGGACCAGGGTTCATCCCACACAACATAATAAGTCTTACAACAAGAAGGAAATACAAACAAAATTCTGGCAGTAAACCCAGAATACCAAAAATTCACCCAAAAAAACAAAAATAGACATTCCAAAAAGGAATAATATCCACAAATATTATGTCAATACTTTATTAAAGAATAAATCACGCATAAAAATAACATAAAAAGCACAAGACAAGGACATATTAAAAATAATAAAACAAAAGCTCCAAAATATAACCTTGATTAAGTTCTTAACAATCCTGTGTGTGTGTTGATGAACAATCACATTGAGGACATAACACAACCCCTTCACACCACTCCAATGCCTTGTGAAAGAAAATGGGCACCACGGACAGTAATAAAGAATAACAAGGGGGTGCAACTGATTGCGCTAAGGAAGCTGATATGAAAACAAAAAGAAAAAGCAGTGCAAGCAAATAGTGCACTCACACCAACATAATCAAATTTCAAAATGCTTTATTGACCAAATAAGTACAAAAAACACACACATTAAAAACATTTAGAAACAATCACCCTAGAAAAAAGACTGTATAGGGAAATATGGGTAAACAAATAAAGGATAAGAAATCCCAAGAGGTTGAGAATATTCAGTACGACATGTGCAAGAGATAGAACAATACACAAAATAAAGAGTAACAATCATTCAACAATGTATCATGTAGCTTGTATTGTTTTTAGGAAAAGCAGGATGGTACCAGTTAATCCTGTCACCAAAGGAAAAAATATACATGAAAAATGAGACTAAAGTAAATCTCTATGCTGATAAAATAGGGCGAGCAGCTGGTACATGAAAATAGCACTTAGACTAGTTTCACACTAGCGTTTATGAGCGCAGCGACGGCCTGCGCACGGCCGCCGCTAAGCCCCGCCCCCTGCTGCGCCTCCGCCGGTAGCTCCGCCTACCGGCGCATGACGCTGCATGCGCCCTGCGTCCCCTATCTTTATCACTGGGGGCGCAGGCCGTGCGCAGTATGCGTTTGGCGGCGCATGCGCCTTTTTGACGGTGCGCCAGTGCAACAAAACTGCAGCAGGTTGCATTTGGCGCAGGTCGGCGCACCGTCAAAAGGACGCATGCGCCGCCAAACACATACTGCGCACGGCCTGCGCCCCCAGTGATAAAGATAGGGGACGCAGGGCGCATGCAGCATCATGCGCCGGTAGGCGGAGCTACCGGCGGAGGCGCGGCAGGGGCGGGGCTTAGCGGCGGCCGTGCGCAGGCCGTCGCTGCGCTCAAAAGCGCTAGTGTGAAACTAGCCTTATTCGATTGACAATAGATATACCTTATATAGGGCTGATACAAATGTTAAAACTGAATGAAGCAATAATATAGTTAAAAAGTGCTACATATGTTATTATTCCATGCACCCTGTGTAATGAATACAATTGGAAAATGTTATAATATCACAACAGCTTGATCTCCGTTGAATGAATGTTGATAAATGCAAATCATGCACATGTCAAAAATACATATTTACCACTGTAAATGAACAGTCAATGGCCGCCCATCCCGCGTCCCAACGTGTGTCTCTACCTGGCAGTTGCATTGTCAGGAGAACTTGGAAGAGTCCATCAAATCAAGGGCTGCTCTCCTTCACACAACCGCATCCAGAGCAGCCGGCAGGAGGCACGCCACTGAAGGGGCATGTTGCCATTCATGACGTTTCTCAGAGTCAGACCACTCCAAATGTGGACTGTGCCGCGGCGCACAGGGCTCATCGCAGCCATCTTGTTAAGGGGAATGTGAGGACTGGTACGTAAATGGAATAGTAGCAGGAGAATGTATGACAGAGTTAAGCTGATTGAAATGTGATTGTGTGAACACAGTGAAACCATTACTGTAATATGATATAAATAGAGAGCCTCAGTATATGCAGGCATATCATAAGTGAAAATTAATAAGTGACACTGTAAATATATTAATTGTGATACAAAATTGCTCATAAATCAGTGTTAATATGATGAGTGATGAGGAAAGTGCATAAGTGCATGAGGTACCAAAGATATATATGTTAAAAAATCAAATAAATAAATTGTGAAGATGAATATAATATTATTGTTAATGTCTAAAAAATTTTAATTACTTAAAATTATTAATGTATGGAATGTGAAATTGAAATAATGATGATGTGTATAAAATGTTGAATGTGAAAGTGAAAAAAATAAGTGTAAAAAGAAAAAAAAACATGATGAAAATGAAAAATAGAAAATAATAAAAATGTAAAAAACTAAAAGATAAGAAAATGAAAAATAATAAATGATGAATAAGGCTAGTTTCACACTAGCGTATGGAGGAGCTGCGAAGGGATGCAGACTTCCTTTGTGAAGCTCCACCCATGGCCACACCTCCTCCGGTCAGCTCTGCCTTCATCGGTGTGCATATCCTATCTTTAGCATTGGGTACGCAGGCCGTACCGATGTATGCGGATGCTGCCACATGTGTCGTTTTGATGGTGCAGCGACCTGCGCCGAACGCAACGTGTTGCATTTTGGTGCGATCGCCGCACCGTCAAAAAGACGCATGTGGAAGCATCTGCATAAATCGGCACGGCCTGCGTACCCAATGCTAAAGAAAACATACAGTGGATTATAATTATAGGAAGCTCTTAAAACCTCATTGTTCATTCAAACCATTAGTTTTCATACTTTTCAATAGTATAATCTACTTACATTCCAATCGAGACAACTTCCTAGTAAAGTTCCCTCTTCTGTTATCTGGATAGAGACGATCAATTTCCCAGAACCCCCTGTAGATGTTCCTGACGTGTATGAAATTCTCTGAATTGTCTTGCCAGAGGTTTTAATTTTGCAATAGCATCTGATTCATCTGGTAAGAGTGTTTCTGCCATTTTGATGTCCTTAGGCTCAAGGACCCTAAGTTCTCACCTTGTCATACAAATGGCCAAATACATGATAAAAGTTGTACTACAGTTGATGAAATGAAGAATCTTATAAGCCTTCATTTTCTGAGTCAGAAAATTTGTCACTTTTCTGAATGTGTTCACATGCCTTGCAATTGCCACAGTTCCAACAACCCCATTTCGGGCCCTTTGACCCTTAAAATAAATTTAGAGGGAGCTGACTTATGGTGACTGTGTATGGTAGTGTTTTCCTCTTTAAGCTGTAAGATTCAGTTTGTCCCATAAGAATGAAGGCAGAATAGGGCCCTGCTTGAGGATGGGCCAGAACTTGGATATTAATGAGGACATTTCCTTCCATCTCGAATGGTAATTGGTAAAGAATCTAGTGACCTCTCTAGATTCCTTTTTCTTTTTTGGGATAAGACTTGTTGATACATTGATACTGTGTTGATATGGGTCGCCCTCCCAGGGCTGTGGGGTCCTCTCTCAGACTGACCTGTAATTCTAAACCTTCCTGCTCTTTTATGTATTCTAAACTACACCCGCCTCCCAGCACGTTTTGTGTTCCAAGCAGGGAACGACCAAAGGTTCTCTGCTACTCTCTAAGCAAGGAGCCGCAATGTGACTTTGCTGAACTACTCTGTTGTGTGGGGTGCGAGTGTTGGAGTGTGGACAGGAGCCTCCAACTTACCTGGATGGTGGGGCACCACACCTTAGGAGGAGGTGCAGTACCTCTGTGGTGACTGAGCCTCAGGGGCACCACATACCCCCCCGTTAAACACAGCACATCCGCGGGCTGCAAGGCAAACAAAGTTGACAACACAGGAACATAAAAATTTTGTAATGCTGAATAAACATGTCTTATACTAAACTTCCCAATGTGGGAGGCACTCATTCTTGAACGTTGCAAACAATTCTTAATTAACTATCTAAAATCTTAAGTCAAAAGTGCAATTTTCAATACAATACGTAATTCAAAGTGCTATTGTCTGTTACTCACTATCACTTCAGTATTCTTCATCAACACATTTCTTTCCATCTTTAGTGCACACTAGCTGAAGAGCCTGGCGCTGCCCGGGCATAGTAACTAACTGTGGTAAGTTATAGAAAATTATAATTATCCTCCATCCCATAGTCCCGTGCCCATATACCCATCATACATATCCACGATCCCATAGGCCCGTGCCCATATACCCATCACACATCCTCCATCCCATAGTCCCATGCCCATATACCCATCATACATATTCTCCATCCCATAGTCCCATGCCCACATACCCATCATACATATTCTCCATCCCATAGTCCCATGCCCATATACCCATCATACATATTCTCCATCCCATAGTCCCGTGCCCATATACCCATCATACATATTCGCCATCCCATAGTCGAGTGCCCATATACCCATCACACATCCTTCATCTCATAGTCCCGTGCCCATATACCCATCATACATATCCTCCATCCCATAGTCGAGTTCCCATATACCCATCATACATATCCGCCATCTCATAGTCCCGTGCCCATATACCCGTCATACATATCCTCCATCCTATAGTTCAGTGCCCGTATACCCATCACACATCCTCCATCCCATAATCCCGTGCCCATATACATATCCACCATCCTATAGTCCTGTGCCCATATACCCGCAAACATATCCTCTATTCCATAGTCCAGTGCCCATATACCCATCACACATCTTCCATCCCATAGTCCCGTACCCATATACATATCCGCCATCCCATAGTCCCGTGCCCATATACCCGTCATACATATCCTCCATCCCATAGTCCGGTGCCCATATACCCATCACACATCCTCCATCCCATAGTCCCGTTCCATATACCCATCATACATATCCTCCATCCCATAGTCCCGTGCCCATATACATATCCTCCATCCCATAGTGCCGTTCCCATATACCCATCATACATCTCCTCCATCCCATAGTCCGGTGCCCATATACTCATCACACATCCTCCATCTCATAGTCAACCATTATGGCATCATAATGAGCGGCGGCGGCGGGGCTTGCAACCTTTGATGACATCAGCGTCGCCATGGCAACCATTGTGACATCATAATGAGGGGCGGGGCTTGGCGCGCACACACTGCTTCCCCAGTATGCAAATAGGGGCATTGTGACATCACAATGAGGGGCGGGGCTTGACACGCACACACTTTTTCCCCCAGTATGTAGATAGGGGCAAAATTGTTTGGTGAATTGGAACGCGCAGGGTTAAAATTTCGCCTCACAACATAGCTTAGGATGCTCTCGGGGTCCAGACGTGTGACTGTGCCAAATTTTGTGGCTGTAGCTGCGACGGTGTGGATGCCTATCCCGGACATACAAACAAACATACACACACACACACACAGACACACAGACACACATACACACTTTGAGCTTTATATATTAGATTTTCTACTTTCTTTTAACTCTGAGTGACAACCGTGGTGCCTGGTTCATCACCTACATTTTCAATTCTTTATTCTTTATTCAAATCTCTCATCTCTCTATCAAAACATTCTTAATTCTATATAAAAGCCATTTCCTAGTTACCAATACTCTTATAAGACACATCATTATCAAATACTTCACATTAAAACTTTCAACAATTCTAGTAAACGCTGGACACCGCTCCCAGCTGGGATCTCTTGCAGTGTCCTTTGATTGGAGTCATACTCCAGATGAGGTAGACCTTATCTTCGCAAAGTGTCCATGTAAAACCAAGAGAGGGCACCTAAAGAGGTGCAACTATTTACAATA
Organism: Dendrobates tinctorius; assembly: GCF_039654945.1. Taxonomy (NCBI): domain Eukaryota; kingdom Metazoa; phylum Chordata; class Amphibia; order Anura; family Dendrobatidae; genus Dendrobates; species Dendrobates tinctorius. The sequence goes on along the minus strand of NW_027361747.1, from coordinate 17,543,938 downwards.
GCAGTTCTGGACCATTCAGCGTTCATGATCTCTATAGTCCAAATGGAAAGGCTGCCAACAAAATAGGGCAACACTGGAAAAACCAAAACTAAAACAGAATAGAAAACAAAGCACAACAGTGCAAATACCCTCCTGGGTAACGAGAGTTATTTCAAGAAGCATCTTGACTAATTGTTAACCCCTCCTGGGGTTTCTGGGAACTGGTTCTCTGGGCTGCTGTTTCCAGTGGAGATGCTTTGGGTATCTTCATCTTGTTGCTGGTTGTTTGCCATAGGGCATGGTTGTGACAGCTGGTGTGATTGCCGCCTAGGGCCTTGAAGCTGTAGTAGAGGGAACCCATGATGCATATCATTACCCATCAACTGTTCCTCATGGGCAGGTGGTTCTGTTGCTCTGGTGTGTTGCCTAGCACCGAGGGATGCCGCAGCTTGTTGGCGCTGATAGGCGACTACATGGGGACTCGGCAGCCATGGGATCCCGAGGTCACTATCCCAAAGCGACCTAGATTCCTCCAATCCCCGAAGATGCCGAATCGTTCGTGCCTGTTCCAGCCGTACCCTTCTCAGTAAGGACCTCTTCCGCCTCCCCATTTCCGACAGTCTAGTGTCCCCAGCTAACTCTTCCAACTGCCCCATTTCGCGTTCCCGCAAGCCAGCCTCTGACAACGTGAATTCGGGGGGCAACCCATTAGAAGGGCTGAGGTATATACCTGGTGCCTCCCGGCGGTGCGGTCTCTGCTCCGGTGCAGGCATGGTGGCAGTGAACGCCGCTCGGTGGGACACCAGGAACGGTGGTGGAGCTAATGGCGGCTCCGGATCCGCGGGGGTTTCTGTAGAGACCTGCGCGGCCGCGTCAGGTCCGGGCGGGTGCTCCTCTTCCTTCGCTCCGGCTCCCGGGGCCTCATACAATTCTTCCTGTGGTGGCAGCGAGGGGGCTCCGAATGCTGCCGGTGGTGTGATGGCGGCGGCAGGCTCCACGGAATCTGCCTGGGGAAGCTCCAGTAGTGCAGCGGCGGTTACCGCAGGTGTAGGCCCCTCCTAGGCGCGCTGCCAGTTCAGCCTCCACAAGGCCTCATGCCTCAGCCGCAAACATCGGGTCAGCCGGGCAATCTCCTCCTCCAGCTGTCGTCGATTCATCTTAGAAGCAGGGTCCGAGCCTTCAGCCATGGCGCCGGGGAGATCCACCTCCCCGCGCTCCGCAGGCCTCCTTCCCTCTTCTTCCATCATGGCGTTCTGGCGTTCTTCTTCCTGTCTCAGCCCCTTTCCCGCCACTGGCTTCTGCCCCTCCTTCTTGGGGCGGCGTCTTCTTCCAGCGCCTCCATACCAAGACAGTATACGAACCCCTCCGGGGGTGGGCCATGTTGCTGTCACATAGTAATTCAGGCAGGGGAGGCCCAAGACCGTTCGCGGTCTTTTCCTAGGACCTCCCATATCATCACGCCCTTCTTCTCCACGCCAGCGGCCATTTTTAATGTTCAGTTTACAGTCTATTAAATTGGGTCTTCTGCACATTTTCAAAAGTTTTAAGTCCAACAGATCCTAGGCACACAGAACCCGGTGGCATCGGGTCTTGTCATCCTGTTCGATGGCATCGGGTCTCGTCATCCTGTTCGTGACGCCAAGTTGGGTCGCCCTCCGAGGGCTGTGGGGTACTCGGTACCAGGCCGGTATCAGCGGGATGTATCACAGCAGCGGGGACCCGGTCCGTGGCCCTGGGCGCCCAAGTAATGGGGGGAATGTAATGGTTTGAATGAATAGTTCGTGACACCACCTGTGGTGTTCGGCAAGTGAGATGTTAGGCCGACGCTGCATGCAGATCCTCTGGGGCTGGTGGTGTGTTGCAGCCAAGATGGTGAAGCTCCCCACAGGTGGAGCTGTAGCCCCAGGGCAGTGTAGATGTGGGGGAAGAGGAGAGGCACAAGCGGTGTAGAAGCTGGTACCCAGATGTAGTGGGATTGGATGGTTGGCGCAAGAATTAAAGGAGGACACCAGGGCTTGCAGTTCCAAAGCTTTACTCACAGTCTGTAGTACACACAAGTGCCTGCCTCCGTGCCATGTCCTCCGGGTCAGGGACTCAGTCAACCTCCAGGCAAGATGGAATGCTCCCTTCCAATGCTCTGCCAACATGTGCCTTTCTGAACGTCTCCTCTATAGCGCCTTCAAGTGTGAAGTACTCCCAGTACTGAGTTACACTGGAGTGCCTCCTGACAGATGTTCCCAAGAACTCTACTTGTACGGCAGACAGCTGTAGCCTGCTTCGGGGACTCTCTACTCCTGAGTCCCGGCTCACTATCCAAGTTGCTGTTGTGCCCCCAAGTCTTAGATGGGAGTAGTGCATTTACAGCCCACTACTCCACTGGTGTCTGCTGCAGAACCATTAGTGTCCATACAACCTCGGGAACTGGGCCCCGGCCTTGCGCTTAGAACTTCTAGGCAGGATTCTTCCTCTAACCCACGTCCTCTCTGTTCCCTTTTACTCCTTCGTTCCGTTTTAATCTCTCTCTCTTATGGAAGATCAGGTTTCCGTTCAATGTCTTTCTCCTTCTTTCCTTTCCCGTGCCAGCAGACCCAGGTCACTGAGATCTGCTGCAGTACCTCCTTCCTCCATCCCACTTCCAGGGATCTTCTTTCCTCACTCCTCTCTGAGTGGCTTCCTCTCTCAGACTGACCTGTAATTCTAAACCTTCCCGCTCTTTTATGTATTCTAAACTCCACCCGCCACCCAGCACGTTTCATGTTCCAAGCAGGGAACCACCAAAGCTGCTCTGCTACTCTCTAAGCAAGGAGCCGCAATGTGGCTTTGCTGAACTACTCTGTTGTGTGGGGTGCAAGTGTTGGAGCATGGTCAGGAGCCTCCAACTTACCTGGATGGTAGGGCACCACACCTTAGGAGGAGGTGCAGTACCTCTGTGGCGACTGAGCCTCAGGGGCGCCACAGATACATTTGTCTCTTATATCCCTGTTTGATAAATCTTTGCCCTAGATCATTGGCATGTTGTTCAAAATCATCCTCTTGATCATAGATACATCTTGCCCTGATATACTGACCCATTGGAATGGCTCGAATCATATGTGCAGGGTGAGCAGAACTTGTATGTAAAAATGTGTTCACACTTGTCTTTTTACAGTGACTCACAGTATGTGATCGTCCATTTGCATCCACAGAAATGCCAAGATTCAGAAAGTTGAATTGTATTAAAGATGAGTGGATGTTTTGAAATTCAAATTCGACACCTTTGCTGAAGTTTCCCCAAAAATTCGATTCATACTGTAAATTCCCACAAATCTTGATACTGGAAAACTTGTACTTGCTTGGAGAATACACATAGAAGAGGAGAGAAAAAGAACCTTGCTGACCATAAGAGCTTACACTCTACAGGAGAGAGAAGGAGGGGACCCTGTTGACCATTAGAGCATACACTGTACAGGAGAGAAAGAGAGGAACCTGCTGACCATAAGAGCTTACACTCTACAGGAGTGAGAATGAGAGGACCCTGCTGATAATAGGAGCTTACACTAAACAGGAGAGAGAAGGAGAGGACCCTGTTGACCATAAGAGCTTACATTTTAAAGATGAGAGAGAGGACCCCACTGACCATAACAGCTTAGATTCCACAGGAGACAAAAAGAAAGGACTACACTTCTTGTCTAGTGACTTGTAGAAGTTATGATAATCTGTAATAAGGAATCATTTACGAGGCTGCTCCCTCCTTAGTTTGTTTGATCTGTAGACAATCACATGTATAAATATATGCGAAACAAAAAAATCCAGTTCAATAAACATGCCACAATAAATTGGTACAAAAAGTGAATCAGAAACAAAGTTATGCTTTAACAATGTGACATAAAGGAAGAAAACTTATATTTATTGTGAGCAAAATATGCCAATCTTCTTGTTACTGATGTGTGCAGATAAAACTGATGATGAAAGGAGGGTTGTCAGTGACATATGGGAGTAACCACGTTTCACTGCGTCAAATGGCAGCATTCCCCAGGGTTGCTGAATAGAACATTTGACAGTCTTAAAACATGATGATAATGAACTCACCTAGCCAACCAAAATCATTTGCAGAGCTGTGCACAGAAACACTTTATTTTGTCTTAGGCTGGAGTCATACTAACCGACGCAAAATACGGTCCGTATTTTTCATGCGTAATATGGATGAATGACCCCTAAATAGTGCTCCGTATGTCATCCGTAAGCAAGGTATGGTCGCATATTTTGCGCATGTCAGCATCCGTATGTAATCCGTATGCATCCATATGGCGAGATTTTGTCACAGGCTTGCAAAATGGACATTTAACAGTTTTGAGGCCTGCAAACTATTTAAATCATTAGCCTACACCCTATTTATTGGCTCAGGAACAGGTGGCTGCCTCCATTCTGTCCATTTGTGACTTTGCCTTCACTAGGTGTGTTGCTGTTGTATGTGCAACGTGGCAGACAGTCTGAGTTTCAACACAACTGAGCAGGTTCTCTTCAACTGGCTTTTGTCATGCCGCTTTGGACACCCATACCCAGTGATAGTGGATCCGCGGAGGAGGAGACGCATGTGGGTACACCCACTTTTGAGGCAACGACTCACAAGAGGTCATTTTCACCACCTCTATTATTCTCTGCGGGATCATCCTGAAAAATTTTAACAATACTGTCGTATGAACCTTGCAACATTTGATCTACTCTTGGAGACAGTGCGCCCTGGAATCCTGGGATAACCTTTCAGGACACAAGGATGCACAAAGCTATATCTGCAAAGGAGCGACTTCTACTCACATTACGGTATGTACTACACAACCACATTCTCTATGTTCATGATGTGTTGCCCAAAGTATGTTTTTTATTTTGTACTAAGTTTAATGCCCTCATCTTATTCCAGATATATTTAAACTCACAGACCAGAATGTTATCTACTATATAATTGTCTAATTCTGTCTGTCTGTAACGGAAATCCCGCCTCGCTGATTGGTCGCGGCAGTTGGGCCGCGACCAATCAGCGACAGTCGCTTAGTCGTCGCGGCAACACGGCCGCATCGCTTATTGTACAGAAACATTACAGCCGTTAAAGGAATCACTGCTGCGTCGCTCATTACACAGACACAGTCTTGTACATATTCTAGAATACCCGATGCTTTAGAATCGGGCCACCATCTAGTGTGTAATATGTACTGAATATCACGTAGTGATTGTGCGACCAAATATATGTGTGTTAGTAGATATGAATCACTAACAAGTTTGGTATGTATGTACCTGGTGTTTTGTTAATTTGTGCATTCTAAAATATTCCATTTCTATTGTTCTTCAGCTTCCTGTCCACTGGCCTGTCTTATGCCGCCCTCCACCATGAGTTTCTCATTGGAAGATCTACCATTTCTGGCATAGTCAGGTCAACATGTAGTCAAATATGGTCAAGACTACATCAACTCGTCATGCCCGAGCCCAGGATGGAAGACTGGTTGAGGATATCAAGGGTCTTTGAGGAGGAATGCCAGTTTCCTAATTGTATTGGGGCCCTTGATGGCAAACATGTCCGGGTGCGTAAGCCGCCGAACTCTGGCTCCCAATTCTTCAATTATAAACAATACTTTTCTGTTGTATTGTTGGCTCTGGCCAACCCTCAACACAAGTTTATAATTGTTGACATTGGAGCCTATAGAAGGACGGGAGACTCTAGAGTCTTCAATACTTCCATTATGGGTCGGCGGCTATGCACCAACCAGTTGGATCTACCACCACCACGCCAGCTACCAGGCTCCACTCAAGAATCAGTCCCTTATGTCCTTGTGGCAGATGAGGCGTTTCAGTTAGCGCGCAATGTCATGAGGCCATATCCCCGGCGCAACCTAGACCACCGGCGCAGAATTTTTAACTTGCGCCTATCACGTGCTCGGCGACTGGTGGAGTGTTCCTTTGGCATTCTTTGTGCCAAATGGCGGGTCCTACAGTCTGCCATTCAGCTGAGTGAACAAAATATAAATGAAGCAATTAAAGCATGTGTCATTCTTCATAACTTCACCAGGATACATGATTGTTCCTCCTCTGATGGTGTTGTGCGTGGGTCAGACAATGTACGTAGGGCGAGACCACCTATCAACCCTCAACGTAGACCGCTCTCTGGGCTCAAAGTGCGTGATATTTTCACAAATTACTTTATGTCATCTGAGGGGGAAACTTCTTGGCAAGAGCATGCTGTGTCTATGTTATAATTTTTTGGTTTATGTCTGTCTAAATACATATATTTAAACCCCTTATGATTCTATGACTGTTTAATTGCATTGGTAAGCGTATGTTAGTATGCTGACACCTTTTTTTATAATTGAGACAGAGACGTAAAATGTAGTAGACAAATGTTTACTTTTGCCTTATTTTTTTTTTTTTTTAAGAAAACATATTTTTGCCGTATGATAAATGTGGCAATGGGCCAAATTGGCCTTTGTGCAGATGCGAAAATTGGGAACAAAAAACATTTTATTTTCTGACAAACAAAACAACCACAAAACCATTAGGCAATACCAAAATGGCAACATTATAAATTTTGGAAGGTCGGGGGAGGAGAAGGCGGAAGACCAGCCTGTGTTTGCTGATGGCTACTTTGCCCAACTTGGCCATCGCCCTGAGTAGGGGCATACTGTTGCCCATGATGTGGGTAGTGTACTGCCTCCTGTGATTGTGGTTGGTACTGGGCAGACTGATACTGGAGAGGGGCCACTTGTTGGGGCTGGAGGCCCATGGCTCATACCCACCAAAATAGCCATGTCGTCCCCAACCAGGTTGGGACCAGCCTCCAACACTGGGTGGGAACAAGTGGCTATATTGGTGAGGTTGACTAGAACCAGACATATGCGGTTGGTGTTGGAAAGGTTGGGTAGTGGGAGGAAGGGGGTGAGGTGTAGGCCCACGTATTTGAGGATCCTCAGAGCCTGCTTGAGCAAGCATGTGTGTGGGGTGTCTAAGGTGCATCAGATTCCTTGGGGAGAGCTGCCACCTCTCCAGATATTCAAATAACTCATATGGGGTATTGGGGTGTGTGCTTGCATCAAGCAGGATCTGAAAACATCCTCGAATACGTAGCCTTACCTCATGGGAAAGGGCCCGAAGATAACGGGCCAGGCTGCGTGAGTACGCCTCCTCACCATCATCATTATTGACTCTAGCCAGATAGTTCAGTACCCCTGTGTCAACATTGGTACAGGTATCTTGGGCAGGGATCTGGCGCCTTCTTCTTCCTCGCCGGGATGGTCCAGCAGGCCGTGGGGAGCCCTGGATCTGAGCAGTTGTGCTGCTGCTGATGTTGCCCTGCTCCTCCTGTATGGCTGATGGTGCAGCAGCAGACGGTCCTGCTTGTGGATGTGGTCCTGCTGGTGGGGTTTGTGGTGCAGGCACTGGGTTTCCCTGAGAGGAATCTTCACCCATGCTTCTTGGAGGGGGAGAAGATGGGCCAGCCACCTCTTCCCCTACAGACCCAGGATCTATGATGGGCTCTGTATCTGAGCCAGTTTCTCTCTCCGGAAAGTTGGACTGAGTTCTGTTATGAAATAGAACAGAGCCAAAAATAAATCAATTTTTTTGGCCCTGTAAAGTATCTGTGTAATGTGGTGTGAGGTATCTACTTACGGTCTCAGATCCAGAATTGGAGCGAGGAAGGAGAGGCAGTCATAATATATATATTTCCGCTTTATGTGCCACTCCTGGCACGCTGCTGACGTTCCTGCCTGTATTGGTCGCGGTCGGATGCTGCTCCAGCATCTCATCACAACTTCCACTGCAATGTGACAGGAAATATTCTCAATTTCACATATTTGCTAGGTCAAATTTGCTGCAAGTAGCCTAGGCATGTGGCCTTCTAGGGTGTGCTTTCTACCCAGGGTGGCATATATAATTGGGGCATCCAGGCCAAATACACAGGGTCACAATAGTTCAGGTATCAAGTAAGTACACTTAATAACTTGGTTGGCTAGGAGGATGAGGAGCTTGTGGCCTGGGCCAAATTATGTCAGTGCATAACTATGGGTCACATAAAAATCTACCCGCCTCATGAGGCAAAAAGTCCAAGCGCAGGAAGGGGGGGGCCCTGATTCTAAATGCCTTTTTTGATGTGAGGTCATTTTAAACAGTTTTTGGGTTGTACTTAATCATTTGCTGCTGCTCCTCACGTGGCCGATCACCAAAATCGTGGAACATCTGGTTCACATATGCGCCTCCATGACGCCTCCTTTCTTGCCCGGTTGGCATAAAGGGCATCACGTTGGTCCCAGATTTCCAACCGCTCCTGCATTAATACAATCAGCATCTCCACATTGAGGAAATATGGCGCCATGATGCTGCAGGACTCCGTGGAGGCGTACTTCCTGGATGTCTGGAGCGTTTTTTGAGCTAATTAGCATGTCTAAGCTTCCTGATGATGGATTGGCCCATTTCCTGTCACCTGCCAAAAGACCTGCGTATTTCTCGCAAGTCACATGTGTGGTCCGTGTGTAATCTGTATTTTTTGCGCACCCATAGACTTGCATTGGCGTATTACGGGCGTAGTATGCTGACAATCGCAGCATGCTGCGATTGGCACGGACCGTAGAATACGGACGAGAAATATACGGCTGTTGGGAGCTGCCCCATAGAGAATCATTTGTCCGTGTGTAATGCGTGCTTTTAACGCCTCTCACTTGTCCGTATTCCACTCTAGTGTGACCCCGGCCTTATACTTTGTCGCATTGATTGTTTTTGATTTACATTATTCATCTGAGTCTTTTTTGCACACATGTACATACACATGTACAGTGGGGAAAAAAAGTATTTAGTCAGTCAGCAATAGTGCAAGTTCCACCACTTAAAAAGATGAGAGGCGTCTGTAATTTACATCATAGGTAGACCTCAACTATGGGAGACAAACTGAGAAAAAAAAATACAGAAAATCACATTGTCTGGTTTTTTTTTCATTTTATTTGCATATTATGGTGGAAAATAAGTATTTGGTCAGAAACAAAATTTCATCTCAATACTTTGTGATATATCCTTTGTTGGCAATGACAGAGGTCAAACGTTTTCTGTAAGTCTTCACAAGGTTGCCACACACTGTTGTTGGTATGTTGGCCCATTCCTCCATGCAGATCTCCTCTAGAGCAGTGATGTTTTTGGCTTTTCGCTTGGCAACACGGACTTTCAACTCCCTCCAAAGGTTTTCTATAGGGTTGAGATCTGGAGACTGGCTAGGCCACTCCAGGACCTTGAAATGCTTCTTATGAAGCCACTCCTTCGTTGCCCTGGCGGTGTGCTTTGGATCATTGTCATGTTGAAAGACCCAGCCACGTTTCATCTTCAATGCCCTTGCTGATGGAAGGAGGTTTGCACTCAAAATCTCACGATACATGGCCCCATTCATTCTTTCATGTACCCGGATCAGTCGTCCTGGCCCCTTTGCAGAGAAACAGCCCCAAAGCATGATGTTTCCACCACCATGCTTTACAGTAGGTATGGTGTTTGATGGTGCAACTCAGTATTCTTTTTCCTCCAAACACGACAAGTTGTGTTTCTACCAAACAGTTCCAGTTTGGTTTCATCAGACCATAGGACATTCTCCCAAAACTCCTCTGGATCATCCAAATGCTCCCTAGCAAACTTCAGAGGGGCCCGGACATGTACAGGCTTAAGCAGTGGGACACGTCTGGCACTGCAGGATCTGAGTCCATGGTGGCGTAGTGTGTTACTTATGGTAGGCCTTGTTACATTGGTCCCAGCTCTCTGCAGTTCATTCACTAGGTCCCCCCGCGTGGTTCTGGGATTTTTGCTCACCGTTCTTGTGATCATTCTGACCCCACGGGGTGGGATTTTGCGTGGAGCACCAGATCGAGGGAGATTATCAGTGGTCTTGTATGTCTTCCATTTTCTAATTGTTGCTCCCACAGTTGATTTCTTCACTCCAAGCTGGTTGGCTATTGCAGATTCAGTCTTCCCAGCCTGGTGCAGTGCTACAATTTTGTTTCTGGTGTCCTTTGACAGCTCTTTGGTCTTCACCATAGTGGAGTTTGGAGTCAGACTGTTTGAGGGTGTGCACAGGTGTCTTTTTATACTGATAACAAGTTTAAACAGGTGCCATTACTACAGGTAATGAGTGGAGGAAAGAGGAGACTCTTAAAGAAGAAGTTACAGGTCTGTGAGAGCCAGAAATCTTGATTGCTTGTTTCTGACCAAATACTTATTTTCCACCATAATATGCAAATAAAATGAAAAAAAAACAGACAATGTGATTTTCTGGATTTTTTTTCTCAGTTTGTCTCCCATAGTTGAGGTCTACCTATGATGTAAATTACAGACGCCTCTCATCTTTTTAAGGCGTGGAACTTGCACTATTGCTGACTAAATACTTTTTTTCCCCACTGTATAAGTTTTTGTGGAATGTTAACAAAATAGGATTTGTCTATATTTATTTATACATTCATTTAGAAACTTTGTAAGCCATATTAACATTGTTTATTTTTTCCTTCCACATTCCATCAATTCCTGTGAAGCACCTGAAGGGTTAGTAAACTTCTTGAATGTAGTTTTGCGCACCTCTGTTTTAGAGAGGTGTCCCTTTTGGGTATTTTCTGTCATATAGAACCCCCAAAGTCACTTCAAATGTAATGTGGTCCCTAAAAAAAATTGGTTTTGTAAACTTTGTTGAAAAAATGAGAAATCACTGATCAGCTTTTAACCCTCCTAACTCCTTTAAAAAAAAAATTATGTTTCAGAAATTGTGCTGATGTAAAGTTGACATGTGGGAAATGTTATTTTTTTAACTTTTTTGTGTGACACAACTCTGACATTCATCCACTCAATGCCGACTTTTATTCCCCATTGACTTGCATTGGGGTGGGGTTTCGGACGAAACTCCGACTTTTTTTGCCCTAGTTGGACCAGTTTCATCTGAAACAAATTTTGTTTCATGAAACCCGATCCGACCAAAGTCGCTCAACTCTATATAACGCTCTTTAGATGGTGCTGTGTTGGGTGATGTTCTCCCTCTGCTCCATGCTATGGGGATACCTAGGTCTGAATGTATTGTATCATAATGGCTTTATTTTTTAATTCACTTGCTGTTACTACTTTACCTTGGGTATACTTGCTTTTTGATATTTTATTATAGGGGTTGCCCCCAATCTCTTCTCCTCTCCTCATTTGCTATATTCCCCCTTGTAAAAGAAAACAGCCTGTACTCACGCTCGTGCCTTTCCAGCCACATAAATGTTGGATCTTCTAGGACCCGCCTGACCCTGTTGTTCCCCATAGGTCTTGCAGTCAATCAGCGGCCGCTTCACTCTCACTACTTTCGGACATAACTGACATTCGGACAAAGTGAGAGAGCAGTAGCAGATCTCACAGGGCTTACGTGGCATAACAACATCACGCGCGTCCGGGGAAACCCGGCGCTGTCTATATTGGAACAGCACTGGTACCGGAGGTCAGCATTGACTGCTTTTATTTTACAAAGGGGAATTTAGTAAATGAAAAGGGGTTGTCCAAGTAATGGACAACCCATGTTTAGGAGGTTACATGTCTCCAATTCTTGCATATGTATTTGGGGGGAGGGTGTCTTGGGCAAGACACTTGTCAGGGTCCAGCCTTTTGAATATCATGGAGATAATATACAATTTTGAATTGCTTTTAAACATCTGGTCCTAATTATACTGTTTTGAATAAAGTATTTATTGTGTATTTACATGATAGCTTGTGTGGTGTATTCTTTTTAACAGTGCACTTATTACGCTCCCACTTTTCTCTTTACAGGTATGTGGCACTTTATTTGTATCAGTGTTTCATCTATTCATGTTTAGCTTAGTGCTGATGGTAGACACCATTTAAGCAAAATACCACACAGCCCTTCCATGACTTGACTCTATCAGCCACCAGGTAAGGACTGGGGCTGCAATTCAACCCTGGCATTTGATATCACACAGGCCCTTGCTGCCCCCGTTCCCAAGATCCAGATGGGATATAGTACTAATATTACCCTGTATGGAGGAAAACAAGATTTATTACAAGACCAATATTTCTAAGGATACCCGTGGCTTGCTGAGGTAAGTGACGAAGTCAGCGACTTTGTGCTCCATCACAACTTCTGGCATTTGCCAGATTTGCCAGATGGCCAGTCTCTCTGTGGCAATGGAAAACATCCTTCAATCTCTGCTTGGTAAAGCGGCCATACTGCTTTCTTCAACAAGACTTGCTCACTTTATATCTGGCAACCCACTTCCACAACTCCCTCCAAACACCCATTACTACTCCAACTAGGACTTCACTATCTTTACAGCAACGACCTTCAGTCTCCCCACATTTCTAGAAATACAGTAGATACAGGCTTGTTTTCAATCAGTTGGACAGACAGTCAGTACGCAAGTCTATCAGCTAACAGGGTTAATCCATTATCCAAAATGATTCCCACCACCCTTTCTGACAGCATAGCTGTGTATTGCATATGCAACATACCAAAGTTTGTCTCCTAGTTAGCACCATGCCCAGTCAGTAATTTCCATGCAGGAAAGTACAAATGTGACGATTATAGCCCTGATTCACCAAATCAATTTCACCAGAATTTCCTAGTGTAAATTGTTTTGAAATATATTTTTGATTTTTATACGTTTCTCCCAGCTATTCCAAAATGGGAGCAGCTGGGGTTTTACAGGGCGCGGCAGGGCATGACACCACAACTTCTCTGATTCAGAAAAGTTGTTCTGGGCTTTTTGATTACCATTTGTATTATCTGTTTCTTCAATTCATCATCAATTTTCCTTACGTCTCTGCATTCAGGGAGGTTGACTAAAGTCCCCTACACCTTAAACTTCTGAATAATGTGTGCAACTGTAGTAACAAGAACATCATGCTATTTAAAGATGGCTTCATAACCTTTACCTTTAATATGCTTGTCTATAATTTTGTTTGTAATCTCCTGTGGTAACTCTTTCCTTAGCTTTCTTTAGCTCATGTTAAGTGTATTACTGACCATGATAATGTAGTAATGGCAGGTACATGGGATGCAGTGACAAGACGGGATGAACTGAAGATGTAACTTTTTTATATATATGTATACCTATAGGGGCTATCTTGAGTAACCAACAAGCTAACAACAGTTATCCTCGCAGGGATCAAAACAAGAATACACTGGTAACATGAACACGACTACCCGGTCAAGACCGGTCACTATAGGGCTGCAGTATGGCCGACTACGGGTCCTGGGTACTAACTACAACGTGTCACTTATCCTCTCTGACGTCCGGCAGAGTGGTGATCGGTGCTGCTTCGGCGTTTCAGCAGCTGGGCCCAGCCGACGAGGATCTGGCGGAGACTTCAGGCGTTCCTACGCCCAAGCGTACAGGGGACCGGGGGGTGTAGGCCGCAGCCACAAGTTGGGGACGGGCAGCGGCGGCCGCGGGTGGCGGCGAACAAGCTGCAGCCGCGGGCGAGAGCTGAGCCGCGGAGGCCGCGGGTGGCAGCAGGCAGGCTGCAGCCGTGGAGGCCGCAGGCGGCAGCAGGCAGGCTGCAGCCGCGGGCCGAAGTTGGGCTGTGGCGGCGCGGGTGGCAGTGGTCAGTCCGCAGCCGCGGGCTGGAGTCGGGCGGTGGAAGCCGCATGGAGCACGGTCGGGTAGTTGGTGTCTCTCTGCTGGACGGCTTGGTGCCGTCTCTCTACTGTCTGCAGTGAGTCTCTCTCCAGTTCCTCCAGTCGCTGCTCTCTTCTTCTTGCTCTGGCTCTGGCTCTCGCTATGGCTCTCTGGTGCCCTCTAGCCTTCCTGCTCCTTCTCTCCTGCTCGGTCGAGTGCCCCCTGCTGGTGTCCTCAGCCCCTTTTATACTTGCTCTGCCACCATCCCTTCTAGAACTTTCTCTGGTCCGTCCTCTAATTAGGTCCCCCGGAAACAGTCCCCCTAGGAACCTTGGTGACAGTCCCCTTGGTTCTGGCCCAGCTACACAGCGGGGACTCCTCCTCCTACAATAGCAAACAGCAACTTACTACTTTGACCCTTCAAATAGGCAGACTGAAAGATTACAAGTTTGTAGACAAAATGTGATGCTAATTACACACTTTGGTTTAACATGTCCCTATGATAAAAATATTTTCAGTCTTTTCTAGGTGTATCATTATTTTTGTGAAGACCATTTTCATTATTTTATTTTTATTTTTCTGTTGAACCACAATTCAAAAGCCCTGTCTAATTTTCAGATTCAAGTTACTTCAGTGACCATTTTTGGATTTTATTACTTTAACATAAGGATACTAACAATTCAGTAGATGTGTGCATATGTTGGTACTGTACCTGTTGTTGAGTTCATCTAAAGGTTAGTGTTGATTTTTAGGGTTTCCAGTGAAAGAATACACTGCAATCTCACAAAACCCTCCTAACAAAAAGGGATTTTCCTGTTACCATAGAGCAGAGCATTAATTGCACAATTGCAAATTTAGAGCTAAGATAAGAGACATAACTATAGATGGTGCCGGGGTTGGAGTTGCACCAATACTCTGATGCATAGAGGGGATCTAAAGCGCCTTTTGGTCCAAATGAGAAGACCAATTCTATTAAAAATCTGTGATATTTGGGGATCCTCTTAGACATTATGTATTGCAGAGCATAAGCCCTTGGCTAAGCTTTTAGATAACAATTGTGACATCTGGGTAAGAATCAAATAATGTCACTTTCTAAGGGTAAGTAGCAGAATTCAAGACTAGACATGCATATAAATAAAAAAAAAGCCATAATAAATATGAAAATAAGTAAAGAAACAGGAAGAATATTTAATTGGTCATGTAAATTTAAACAGTGAGATATGAATTACGCATCAACCTATTTAATATGCAATAAAAGAGTTTGTCAATGTTTTGAACACAGAAATTATTCTGAAGGACCAAATGTTTAACATTTCCAATCAGCTATTATTATTGTAAGCCCACGTATATCATTATATAAAACATTTAATTAGACAAGTGATAGTTTCCAGAAAATAGGGAACAACGCACCTCTGTATTCTAAGATGTATCCTTTGTATCCTGAACCTCATTAGTGTCTGAGAAATGACACATATAGTGAGCCTTCATAATGGAGCTGCACCTCGATTTGGTCATCTTTACTTATCTAGAAAGGTCATGACATTCTTGTCTTATGGAACTCAGAATTAGTTATTCAGCTAGGCATAATAGGATGAAAGTGATCTGTCAGCGGAAATAGCTTGACCAGTACATAAAGGGCGCTGAGGAGGGGAAAGCAGACTAGGTTCCTTAACCCCTCGCCCTCAAGCTTTTTTTTCACTTTCATGGACAGGCCAAATTTTTCAATTCTGACCAGTGTCACTTTATGAGTTAATAGCTCTGGAATGCTTCAACAGATCCCAGTGATTCTGAGACAATTTTTTTCATGACACATTGTACTTTTTCGAAAAGTACGAACAGAATTTTCAAAACATACTTTTTTTTGTTAGGAAGTTAGAAGGGTTAAAATTTGATCAGCAATTTCTCATTTTCCCCAAAAAAATTACAAAACCAATTTTTTTTCAAGGTACTCATAACATTTGAAGTGACCTTGAGGGGTCTATAAGAGAGAAATTACACAAAAGTGACACCATTCTAAAAACTGCACCCCTCAAAGTACTAAAAACCACTTTCAAGAAGTTTATTAACCCTTCAGGTGCTTCACAGGAATTAAAGCGATGTGAAAAGAAGAAAATAACATTTTACATTTTTCACAAAATTTTTAATTTAGCCCCAATTTTTTTATTTTCACAAGCTTCTGCATGTGCTCATTGTTACCATGCTGTGTCCCTCTAGTGTAGAATATTATCTCCTGCACAGCAATTTTACATTTTGGTAGATTTGGGTTTCATTCAGTATAACATAAAGTACATTACTTCAATTTGTGTCTATTTTGTTCAATATTTGAGGACTATATCCACTGGTGGTGGTGACCTTATTCTGAATTGGTTTCTGATTTTCATGCAGTCATTTTGATAGAGCTGTGCTGTACTAGCTACTGTACATTACCCATTTAAGCCATTGCCCTCTTCGCTTATATATAATGTATATATATCTATATATATATATATATATATATATATATATATACTTATTTATTTTTTCACCACTGATTATGATACATTGCTTTTTGGATGTTTACATCACAGGTTCTAGATTAATGGGTTAACATTTGGGTTTAGATTGTTCAGTGTGTTTTCAAGGCTAGTTTATAATTATTTATCAGCTTTTACATTTTCCATTTTTTGTACACACCTGAATTACATATATTTACATCTTCTCATATATACTTTAGTGTCTTAGCAAGCATCTGCCTTACACTTTTTGTGTAACCCTAAGGTCTCCATGCCTATACTCTATAGTGACCTTTTGGCTTACCTTGTTCCCTGTGTGGTCTTGAGGGGTCTGTTTTTTATATATTTTTTTCTTTATATATCATTATCTCTATACATGTACAGAATAATTGTCATTTTTAATTCTTCTGTGTCCATTTTCTACAGTGCAACAATTTAATCAGTGCTTGTCAATAAAGTTTTTTTATTTTTGAGTTTTATGGTTGTTTTTTTTTCTATGACCTCATGTTCGGTGCTTCTTCTTTGGGCATTCATGTTTCCTTCCGAATGGTCAACCAATTTTCAGCTAGCAGATATATGTCAATATAACTATCTGCATGACAAACTATATGCAGCATTTTACTTTTTTGACATAAATTATCTGCTTTGTCCAGTATGTGCTGTAATTATCAATGTTTACTGTGTTCTACACAGTATTCCTCTCCTGCTCTGTACATGGACTTTAAAGCCAGGAGACTTTCCTGGCAGGGTCCAATTAACCAAGTGTTTAGTACTGGTGGTGCTCCAGCATCAGTTTCTTTCTAATGGTTTACAAATCGACAGTCCAACTAAATTGTGGTGGAACAAGGTGTTCCTTGAAAATTACCTCCTTAAACCATTGCTCCCAAGAAGACTAAGGGTCCGGGTTATACCATCGATCCTTGTTGAAGATGTTGGTTTTGTCAAAGATTGGGAAAATTTCTGCAAATACCTCTAATGAATGTATGCAATTACTCATAAATCTTAATCTTTAAACTATCTCTGATATTGCCAAAACATTACAGGATACTAGTTCGGCAGCAGAGACAGAACTTACGTCTGAACAATTCCAGTCTATTTCTCTATTTGAGCATCAATCTATTGACGGTTTGGTCAAGATCATTCAAGACAACCAAGCAACCAAGTTAGAGAGATATCAGAGGGACTCCACCACAGTAGGGTATTTTGGTGGAGGAAACAATCAACCTTGGGCTTAAACAGAGACCGTGCATCCTCTATATCTTTTAATCCACCTGTCAGCAATGTTTCTATATCCACTGGTGCAATTCCCAAATGTAAATGGGACTTACGATTTCTTCTGAATAAACGCAATTAAAGCTACTCACATAAGACTAATAAAAATAGCCGTAAGGTAATCAATCTTAGCTTACATCTTTTATCAACTATGGAGATCTCTGTACTTAGTAGGGGACTTAGGGTGCTGTCACACTTAGCAATGTACCAGCGATCCCGACCAGCGATATGACGCGGTCAGGATCGCTGGTACATCGCTAAGTGGTCGCTAGTGAGCTGCCAAACAGGCAGATCTCACTAGCGACATTGCTGGGGACGGGGGTCGCTACTTACCTGTCACACCAGGCGATCCTGCGTCCTCCCGCCCGGCTCCACGCGTCGCTCGTCGTCACAGCAGGAAGCGCCGCAGGAAGCTGACGACGAGAAACAGTCCAAAACGTTCTCGCGCGATCAGCGATAACCAGCGGGGGAGCGGTCGTAGGTAAGTATCACATAAAGCGATATCGCTAGCAATATCGCTATAACGTCTCTAGTTATAGCGATATTGCTAGCGATATCTCTTAGTGTGACAGTACCTTTATGCTCTGTTCTGCTGCATATTTCGATAGATTTACTGCTTTTAAAGAGCTTCACATTTTTGCTAGAGCTTTGCTACTTAGCTATTTTCATAATGAGACAACCTCTAAATTATTTCCAACAGAGGTGGAACAGGAGGCATTAGCCAATTTGGAAGAACTGGCAAACGAGTACACCACTCCACAGAGAGGTAAGATTCGCTTGTCAATTTGGCCTAGATCTCATAAATTTCCACCTCTTTCCACTTGGACTAATTTTGAGGTGTTTCTCAAGCTGGTGAGTCAAGATTGGTGTTCAAACCGGCCAACAAGAATGGAACTATGGTTGTGTTGCCTAAGACAATGTATGAAGCCTTCCACCAATTGAGGAATGCAAACTGTTATAAAAAATTGACCTTTAACCCCCTCACTAAATTTCAAGCTGAAACATCAACAATTCAACAAATGCAAAAGAAAGTGAGATTATCACTACAGATCTACAGTGTATGCGACATTAGATCAGTGAACCAACCATTCCCACTTTTTATCTACTACCGAAAACTCATAAAAATCAGACTACACCACCTGTCAGACCTATTGTATCGGGTAGAGGCAATTATCTGAACAACGCAAATTTATTGACACTGAACTCCAGACTCTAGTGGAATCTTTGCCCTCTTATACAAAGGACTTTTTGACAACAAAAATTGCTGGAAACATTATAGGAGGCCATCTCCCATTTGAAGAGCCCCTGATATTCCTAAACAGTAGAAACCCTCCACAAGTGACTCCATTCTAGACCCCTCAAGGAACTTAGCTAGATGCTTGGAGAGCATCTTGAAACACCACATGCTTCACAGAATTTTCAACATTGATCCATTTCCGGTGACTACCTCTTGAAGCTCATCAAGCGAATGCCAAGAGTGTGCAAAACAGTAATCAAAGCAAAAGGTGGCTACTTTGAAGAACCTAGAATATAAGACATATTTTCAGTTGTTTCACACTTTTTTGTTAATTATATAATGCCACATGTGTTAATTCATAGTTTTGATGCCTTCAGAGTGAATCTAACATTTTCATAGTGATGAAAATAAAGAAAACTCTTTGAATGAGGTGTGTCCAAACTTTTGGTCTGTACTGTATATGAGTTGGTGACTCTAGGTTAAGCACCTGTTCACACTATGCTTATGCTTGGATCTGACAGTCAGTTTTTGACATTTGTATTCATTAACCTTCTGACTGAGCACTCCACCTGTTAGCCACAGGTGTTTTTAATTAAAGCAGGGCCACTACCCCTCCACAGAGATATAGACTTCAGTCTAAACAGAGGATTTACATACGTTCCCATTCAGATGAAGACTTCAGTCTAAGTCAGGATTGGCATTGGATAGGGTCCTGGAAAACGAGAAATGCCTTACCGTGGCTTCCAGGTACACATAACTTGGCCATTTTATGCGCTAAACTTTCTCAATTTTTCATACTTCTAATTCAGTAATGAAATTCATTTTTCATGTTTGCATGTTATGGCGCTGCAGTGTGCTTCCTTTTTTGTTTGAATGTATATAAGTTGGTTACTCTAGGTTAAGCACCTGCTCACCCTATGCTTATGCTTGGATGTGACATTCAGTTTTTGAAATTTTTAGCTTCAGGAGCGTCTGTTTGCCGCTGCATATTGCTAGTTACTATAGCAGAAGCTTGAGAGCCAGCAGTAACAAATTGCACATCACGAGACTGAGCAAGACGCTGAGACTGACGTCTCTGCTGAGGAGCATCCACAGTGGCTGAAACTGAATGGGGGACCACGGAGGGAGATAAGGCTTGGGATCTAACTTGTGCAGAGGGAGAATCCTGGTGCCTAACATACCTTACATGTAACTGGGAAATACTTTTAAGGCACAATGCACAAAGCTTAAATGGGAAGGCATGCCATTTCTTATTATAGTGATATCTCAATTCCCAAGCCATGACATCAAAGCCCACTGCTTAGTAATTGAGAGGCGTCTATAAGACACCTATCCATTACTAATCTTATAGTTATTTTGTAAATAATCACACAGCCAGAATAAAGTCCTTTAATTGAAAGAATGACATAGACTCTTTTAAATATTCTAAATTAAACCATATTCACGTCATCACCCATTCCATTGAAGCCCTTGTCTCCTGTAATGAAACAAAAATAAAAAACAACCATATCCCTCACCTGTCCATCGTTCTGTCCCATGCCGTAATCCATGTCTGAGGGATAAACAGTTTTCATCCTGGACGGTGCCAAGATGTGACCATCCAGGCTGTGAACCACTGGGAGAATGAGCTGCCCAGTGTGCAGCATCAGTGAGCAGTGGTGACATCATCGAGGTTACCGTCGGTCACTGAGGCTGCATTCCCAGCTGGGCAAATTAACTGCGGTGACCTCGGTGAGATCATTGCTCGCACAGTGAGAAAACATGAAAAAGTAAAGTTTAAAAAACATATTAGCTCAACGGTTGATACATTTCGAGCTTATACTAACTCTAAGGCTGGTTTCACACTAGTGTTTGACCGCGCAGCGCATCGTGCGCTATCGGGTGCATGCGCAATGTTCCCCTATCTTTAACATGGTGATCGCAGGGTCTTGCCAATGTACGCGCTCATCAGCGTTTAGCGTGAGCTGTGCATTTTACAGGTGTGTGCCCAGACGTGCCGAATGCTACATGTTGCATTTTTTGTTCCGCCTACATTCTTAAAAAAATCACGCACGCACGTGTGCGCTCGGTGTGCGCCCAAAAATTGCATTACAGTCTATGTGATCGCTGACGAGCGCTTGGCACCGTGCACGTCAGCGCCTTGTGCGCGCACGCACTTTGAGTAAACAATGTCTAGACACTTGTCTAAAACTCCCCCTAAACAAGCAACATTGTTTGGGAGGAGTGTAAATAAAAGAAGGTGTCTTCAGGGTCAGACAATTACTCTACAGACAGCCTTGCAGAGAGCAGACAAAAGCCCAGAAGAGCCTTCCAAGTGTGGATTCAAGTTTCAGGAGCCAAAATGTGAGTATTCTTCAACATAATGTCTGTGTGTCCTGTACAATTTTATAATGTACTAATGTTTATTTTGTTTTCATTTCAGCATGTCTTCTTCTGGATCGGTCTATTCGCCATCTCGGCAAGAACTGGCCCAAGCTGATCGTGAGGTGAGAATCTTGCTGCCTTTGGGTAAGTATAGCTGCCTCTAGAAATGTGTTTTAATTTTTTCTTTCTTTACAGACATCGGACACGGGCAGTGAAGATGGAGTGCGGGAGCAGTCTGAGCGGCAGCAGTCTGAGCGGGAGGATTCAGAGCGGGAGCAGCATAGTCAAGTCGTGGCGAGGAGATGCAATGTGAGTATATAATGTGTCTTTTTTTCTGTCTTTATTTTCATCTTTTATCTTGCTTCTTCTCTGTTTCTTTTTCTATCTTTTTCATTCTCCAAAATTACAAACATTCTAATATATTTCTTTTTTTCTAGATTCCACAACGGGATGACGAAGAAGTCTACATCGACAACGAGCACCTGATCCGCCTCGTTGAGGAGCGTATCTCGGTGTGGGACAGCCGTGACCAGCAGTAGAAAGACACAGTGGAGACCAGGCAGCTCTGGAATGAGGTGGCCGCAGCGATGATGGATGGCTGGGACAGTGCCTCTGCAGCTTCCAAAAGGGTGTTCAGTAAGTATAAAGATGCTCTGTGATACTGCATTGATTTTTTGTCCTGATGGTGCTGGTGTTTTTTTGGCAAGATATATTCTTGCATTAAAAACACCAATGCCATGTGGCACACTGTGATTGATTTTGGTCTTCAACTGCTGCATTGATTTGTGGTCCTGATGGTGCTGGTGCTTTTTTGGCAAGATATATTCTTGCATTAAAAACACCAATGCCATGTGGTACACTGTGATTGATTTTGGTCTTCAACTGCTGCATTGATTTATGGTCCTGATGGTGCTGGTGTTTTTTTGGCAAGATATATTCTTGCATTGAAAACACCAATGCCAGTTGGCACACTGTGATTGATTTTGGTCTTCAACTGCTGCATTGATTTATGGTCCTGATGGTGCTGGTGTTTTTTTGGCAAGAGGTATTCTTGCATTAAAAACACCAATGCCATGTGGCACACTGTGATTGATTTTGGTCTTCAACTGCTGCATTGATTTATGGTCCTGATGGTGCTGGTGTTTTTTTGGCAAGATATATTCTTGCATTGAAAACACCAATGCCATGTGGCACACTGTGATTGATTTTGGTCTTCAACTGCTGCATTGATTTATGGTCCTGATGGTGCTGGTGTTTTTTTGGCAAGATATATTCTTGCATTAAAAACACTAATGCCATGTGGCACACTGTGATTGATTTTGGTCTTCAACTGCTGCATAGATTTATGGTCCTGATGGTGCTGGTGTTTTTTTGGCAAGATATATTCTTGCATTAAAAACACCAATGCCATGTGGCACACTGTGATTGATTTTGGTCTTCAACTGCTGCATTGATTGATGGTCCTCATGGTGCTGGTGCTTTTTTGGCAAGATATATTGTATTGAAAAGTTCAATCTGTTGTGTGTGCTGATAATTAAGTTGCCTTAAGTGCATTTTATAATTTTTTTTTTTTCAATTTTTTTTTCCAACAATGAACAAAATACGCACACGTTGGCGTTCGATGAAGGACCACTTCAAAACTGATTTTCGTGCTGAGGGACAGGTTCGGAGTGGTTCAGCGGCAAGGCGCAGAAGAAAGTACCACTACTATCGAGAGTTGGCTTTCCTGAGACCGGTCCTTGCCAGCAGAGCGTAAGTATTTTTTTTTGTTTTGTTATTACTATGTGCTTTTCAATTCAACAGGTGATGCTTCATGTAAATACATGATACTAATGTTTTCCCTTTCTTTCCACAGCACTTGGAGCAGCACCCTGCAACCTGTCCCGGGAGCGGTTCTTCATCGATCGACCTCGGACCAGTCCCAGCCATCCGACAGCCAGGAAGCATCTTGCAGGTCAGCAACACAGACAGCTGGTGACCAGGAAGCTGGTCCATCAGGTGTTCCCCTGTCCCAGGTCTCTGTCACTGGTTATGCGGGCACTACCCGCCAGCGGCAGAGGGCCTCGGACAGGTCTGTCATGCCCGAGTTCATGCTCTTGAGCGAGGCCTTTAAGGGCAGCCTCAAGGCGCTGTCCGCCAGAATGGAAAGCGTTTTTTCCCTGATGGAACGTGGTTTTAACCACATGGAACACCACTTCCACTCTGTCGACCAGCGCCTTGACCGTCTGGAGGCCGACCTCAACAGACCGGCGCACCATTTTTTCAGTAAAATTGAACAGGGCATGGTGGAACACCTTAGTCCTGAGCAACAGCTGAGTGTGTTACAGACCTGCAACACTGCTTACTTGCAGGCTATGCAGCAGAATCGGTAAGTTCAGCAGTCAGTGGTGTCATTTCCAACAGTTCCACCGCTGACTCGCTGTACCACACTACCGACTTCTGCTGCATACCACTGCACAGCCACCTGCATTCCCAGCAAAGCCGGACACCACTACACCACCCCAAGTCTGAGTGCTGCTGGACACTCCTCCGCCACCACTATGTCAAGCGCTGCTCCTGTATGGAGCACCACCACCGCCAAAGCACCACCAGCTTGGAGCCAAACCACCACAGAACCTGCTTGGGCCACTGACACCACCAGTCAACACCAAAGGAGCACCGCCAGGACTCCTCAGGAACAGAGCACCGCCAGCACTCCTCAGCAACAGAGCACCGCCAGCACTCCTCAGCAACAGAGCACTGCCAGCACTCCTAAGCAACAGAGCACCGTCAGCAGTCCTAAGCAACAGAGCACCGCCAGCACTCATCAGCAAAAGAGCACCGCCAGCACTCCTCATCTAAGGAGCACCAGCAGCACTCCGCATCAAAGGAGCACCACCACCACTCCTCATCAAAGGAGCACCACCACCACTCCTCATTGAAAGATAACCGCCACCAATTCTCCTCAGAGTCCCCAAAGAACTTTGCCTGAGATCCTAGACAGGCAGCCTCCTGCTCGGAGCACCGACCCAACTTTCTCCCTTCTTGGAGCACCGCCACTGCCACTTCCAGCAGCACCGCCACCGCCACCACAGAGCAGCAAAGTGGGGATCCGCATTCCCTTTTTTACAGGGCAACGCCTCAGTCCACCATCACCAGGCGGTCAACAAAAGTAAGGCGTTCACAGGCTGCCTGTCGGTCCGGGCAGGATATTCCTGCGCCAAAGAAAAAGAAAAAAAAACAACTTTGTTCGTCTATCCACCCTCTCCTCCTAATGTCTCTCCACATGCCTCTTTGTCCGTTCCAGAGCTCCCTTCCCCCAGTACTTTCGTCGCCCCTTCTCCTAGAACCCCTTCCTCAACCTCCAGTCGTTCCTCGTCTCTCCACACACCCAAAGTATCCCAATCTTCCCCCAAAGGTCATTTCTAATAAAATATATATATTTTTTTGTTTGTTACAAAATAAATGTGCACTTGTGCTTTCACAAAATCTGTATTGGTTATTGTGTCTATCGCCAACTACACACACTGCGCCGTACACACACTGCGCCGTACAGTTAGCGTTTTTGCCACCAGATATCTCCATTACTGACATGTTTCTTGTGTCAGTCTTGGAGATATGTGTTGTCAACGCAACAAATCTACATGACTTGTCTTTTCCACAGCAATCTCTACATTCTTGTTATATTGCACGGTTCCCCAACTCCAGTCCTCATGGGCCACCAACAGATCATGTTGTATGGAATCCTCTTTTTATTTCATTACAACTTGATCTGTTGGTGGACCTTAAGGAGTGGAGTTGGGGAACCCTGGTGGATCCAGTCTGTGCAATATACAAGAATGTAGAGACTGCTGTGGAAAAGACAAATCATATAGATTGGTTTAAAAAAAAACCAAACCAATCTACATGGCTTGTCTTTTCCACAGCAATTTCTACATTCTTGTAATATTGCACGGTTCCCCAACTCCAGTCCTCATGGGCCACCAACAGATCATGTTGTATGGAATCCTCTTTTTATTTCATTACAACATGATCTGTTGGTGAACCTTGAGGACTGAAGTTGAGGAACCTTGCTGTATCCAGTCTGTGCAATATTACACGAATGTAGAGAGTTACCTACTCAGGAGTATTAGTGAATTCATGATGCACAAAACACAGCATCATAAATTCACTGATACACCTGGCTACTTGCTAATGGTATTGGGAGTGTAAAAACAGAGAATGCACTCAATACAGGTATCAAAACAGTTTTTTTTATTAACATACCAACAACATGCAATAAAAATTTTTTACAACATTTGCTCTTGCCAATCCACCCGTCCTACATCTGAGTTGAAGTTGGCCGCAAATTGGTCCCTCATTTGGCCAACTTCAACGGATGACCTGAGAGGGTGCTGTGTAAATTCTGGCAAAGGATTAGGAGCAACATCATCAAGATCAAAGTTCAGGTGCTCTCGAGAAATTACAAAATTATGTAGAACAACACAGGCATATGACATAGTTGTCATGGGAGATTTCAACTATCCAGACATTTGTTGGGAATCTGTCTCAGGCAAAACTAACAGGTCAAGGAAATTCTTATCCTCTCTTGCTGAAAACTTTATCTTCCAAAAGGTAAGAGAGAAAACAAGGGGAACTGCTACCTTGGATCTAATCCTTATAAACAGGGAGGAAATGGTTGAGGAGGTAAAAGTGTCTGGGACCCTAGGAGGTAGCGACCATGCTATTTTAGAATTTTGGATAACTAGAGGCGGAAGACCTGTGAAGACTCAGACGTCAAGGTTAGATTTCAGAAAGGCAGATTTTAAGGGATTCAGAAAGAGAATTGGAGGGATCCAATGGCTGGATATCCTTAAAGACAAAAATGTCCAGGAAGGATGGGAAATCTTGAAAAATGAAATTCTCAAAGCACAGTTGTTAACAATTCCGAAAAGAGGGAAGAATAGGAAGCATTTAAGGAAACCAGGATGGATGAACACAGAACTTAAGCACATGCTAAAAAGGAAGAAAAAAATGTTTATAAAATGGAAAGAGGGAGGCATATCTAAAGAAGAATATAATGCTGTCTGCAGAACCTGCAGGGCACAAATCAGATTATCTAAAGCTGAAAATGAATTGAGGCTTGCAAGAGATGTCAAAAGCAATAATAAAGGATTTTGGGGATATGTCAAAAGTAAAAGAAAAGTCAAAGATGCTATAGGATTTTTACAGGATGAAAATGATGAAATGGTAAGACAGGATGTTGAGAAGGCTGAACTTTTAAATTCCTATTTTGCATCTGTTTTCTCTCAGAAAGGAAATGTAACATCAACTGTTATTCACTCTCCTATTAAGGGAATAGAAGAATCCAGGATATCTATAAACAGAAAGATAGTGAGGAAACACTTAGCTAACCTAAATGAATTCAAGTCTCCAGGTCCAGATGAATTACACCCCAGAGTACTGAAGGAGATAGCAGAAGAAATTTTTGAACCCCTCTCCATAATCTTTGAAAATTCTTGGAGAACAGGAGAAGTGCCAGAAGACTGGAGAAGAGCAAATGTTGTTCCTGTCTTCAAAAAGGGGAAGAAGGTGGACCCAGGCAACTATAGGCCGGTGAGTCTGACTTCTATACCAGGAAAGATCTTTGAACAAATTATTAAACAACATGTATGTCAATACCTGGATAAGAATGAAGTGATTAAACAGAGTCAGCATGGGTTTGTAACTAATAAGTCATGTCAGACTAACTTAATTTCCTTCTATGACGGTATCACTGATTGGGTGGATCAAGGAAATGCTGTAGATATAGTATATCTTGACTTCAGCAAAGCATTTGACAAAGTCTCTCATACAATCCTTATTGAAAAAATGACTAAGTATGGAATGGACAAGGCAACTGTTAGGTGGATTCATAACTGGCTTAGTGATCGGACCCAAAGAGTGGTCGTAAATGGCTGCACATCCAGTTGGAAGAATGTCTCAAGTGGGGTACCACAGGGCTCTGTCCTGGGCCCTGTATTGTTCAACATCTTTATCAACGATTTAGATGAAGGAATTGAGGGTAAACTGATTAAATTTGCTGATGACACAAAGCTAGGAGGGATAGCTAATACTAGAGAAGAGAGAGAGAGGATTCAAAAAGATTTAAATAAACTGGAGAAGTGGGCAGCAACTAACAGAATGGTTTTTAACAGGGAGAAATGTAAAGTACTACATCTGGGCAATAAAAATGAAAAAAGCATATATAGAATGGGAGGAATAGGGCTAAGTGACAGCACATGTGAAAAAGACTTGGGTATACTAATAGATCACAGACTGAATATGAGTCAACAGTGTGATGCAGCAGCAAAAAAGGCAAATGCAATTCTAGGATGTATTAACAGAAGCATACAGTCTAGATCACGTGAAGTCATTATTTCCCTCTACTCCTCTTTGGTCAGACCTCATCTGGAATATTGTGTCCAGTTTTGGGCACCACATTTTAAAAAAGACATCAACAAACTGGAGCAAGTTCAGAAAAGAGCGACCAGAATGGTGACCGGTCTGCAAACCCTGTCTTATGAGGAAAGGTTGCAGGATTTGGGAATGTTTAGTTTGCAAAAGAGAAGACTGAGAGGAGACTTAATAGCTGTCTACAAATATCTCAAGGGCTGTCACATTGTAGAAGGATCAACTTTATTCTCATTTGCACAAGGAAAGACTAGAAGCAATGGTATGAAACTGAATGGGAGGAGACACAGATTAGATATTAGAAAAAACTTTTTGACAGTTAGAGTGATCAATGAGTGGAACAGGCTGCCACGAGAAGTGGTGAGTTCTCCTTCAATGGAAGTCTTCAAACAGAGGCTGGACAGACATCTGACTGGGATGATTTAGCGAATCCTGCTTTGAGCAGGGGGTTGGACCAGATGGCCCAGGAGGTCCCTTCCAACTCTACGATTCTATGATTCTATGATTCTATGAGGCCTTGACCACCTCATCCACTGTTTTCAGTTTAAGATTAATAGCTTTGCCAAGAGTGCGCAATCTCGATACAAGTATACCAAAAGCACAGTCTACTGTTCTCCTGGCCCTGGTCAGCCTGTAATTAAAAATTCTTTTTTGTAGGTCCAAGTCCCAGCTGGAGTAGGGTTTGAGGAGGTTTGGCACATCTGGAACGCTTCATCACCTGTCATTACAAATGGCTGTGGCGGACCTTCGGTGTTGGGAAGAGGACGTGGCATGGGGAAATCGAAGTTGTTGCCATACAACCTCCTGCCCATGTCTGATGTCTTAAAAGCCTGGGAGTCATTCCCACGGCCAAATGCCCCAATGTCCACTGCAATAAACTTACAGTCTGCATCCGCAATGGCCATCAGTACAGTATAAAAGTACTTTTTGTAGTTATAGAACTCAGAACCAGTTCTTTTGGGCTTGATAATCTGGATGTGTTTCCCATCCACCGTTCCTAAACAGTTTGGGAAATTGCATACAGTCCAGAATCTTTCGGCAATTTCCAACCACTTTGCTGCAGTGGGCATGGGCATGAATTCGGGACAAAGAACGTTCCATAGAGCCAGGCAGGTGTCCGCTACAATTCCAGACAATGTGGAGATTCCAATCCGGTACTGGAAGTGCAGTGACGAGAGGGTCTCTCCAGTAGCCAGGAATCTGTAACACAAAGAAAACAATAATTAATATTTGTGTATATGTAATTTTTTTACACACGTTTAATTAAAAACCCCCCCAAAAAAATTCTGCATCCTTTGGTTCAATACATGCCATGAAAAAATTACCGCAGCTTTTATTAGTTAACGACATGGCAAAACTGTAATTCTGCAAGATTTGGAAGAGTACATGTCACAACCAAGAAAAATCAGCAGCCATTGGTTTATGAAAACTACGTACCTTAATGTGACCAGGAGCCGTTCCTCAGGAGTAATCGCACGCCGGAGCTGCGTGTCCTGTCTCCGGATTACTTCTTTTACCCGACCAAGCAAATAGTGAAAGGTTTCTTTGGTCATCCGGGTATAATCCGTAAATTTCTCCGGGTTTGCCTGGAGCTCGCTGTAGAGGGTGTGGTACGCTCCACGGCTCTCCCGGAGTTCAATAATGGGATGTATCCACATACACCGCTGCTGCCGTCTTCGCTGCCTCTCTCTCTCCCTCTGTTCATGGCAAGCAACGGCATAAGCCTGAGCCATCCTCATGTCCAGATCCAAGTCAAAGTAAAAGCTCTTCCAGCGCAGATCCATGTTTCTCAAGTCAAATGCAAGCAAATGTGAAGAATTCAGCTGTAAAAAGGGGCTATATAAAGAATTTCCATAAGACATGCCCACTGCTTTCCCATTGCTTGAGTGTGTTGCAAGAATTTTCCAAGGATTTTTTCTCTAGTTTATTGCGCATAAAAAATGCAAACACATGAAAAACGCTTACAAACGCATAAAAACACTGCGATTTTTTGTCGTTATGCACATAATAATGCTACAAAAAAATGCAGTGTTTACAAGCGTTTGTATGCGCTTTTCACATGCGTTTCATGTGCGCTCCTAACGCAGTGCAAAAAACCGCTAGTGTGAAGCTAGCCTTAATCATCATGATTAGTTTTGAGCATTCCGATACTGCAAATATCAGCTATCGGCCGATATTCGCTGTATCGGAATTCCAATACCGAGTACCGATATTTTTTCAATATCGGATACCCGAATCGGAAGTCCCCATAATGCAATGAGCCACCGATTTTTTGTCGTTATGCGCATAATAATGCTACAAAAAAATGCAGTGTTTACAAGCGTTTGTATGCGCTTTTCACATGCGTTTCATGTGCGCTCCTAACGCAGTGCAAAAAAACGCTAGTGTGAAGCTAGCCTTAATCATCATGATTAGTTTTGAGCATTCCGATACTGCAAATATCGGCTATCGGCCGATATTCGCTGTATCGGAATTCCAATACCGAGTACCGATATTTTTTCAATATCGGATACCCGAATCGGAAGTCCCCATAATGCAATGAGCCACTGTTGTGGCTGTGATTGGCTGCTGAAATGATGTCATCATGATGCGTGGTCTGTGCAAATAAAGTCAGGTTGATCCTTAAGAGAAAAGAGGAGGCTTATAAAGCAGGCGATATTACTGAATTCAAGAAACTTAGGAACTCGCTATCTAAAGAGATCAAGTTAGCCAAACACGAGTATGCAAAGATTCT
Source organism: Dendrobates tinctorius (assembly GCF_039654945.1). Classification (NCBI taxonomy): domain Eukaryota; kingdom Metazoa; phylum Chordata; class Amphibia; order Anura; family Dendrobatidae; genus Dendrobates; species Dendrobates tinctorius. Next base: position 17,513,863 of record NW_027361747.1, on the reverse strand, counting down.
GGAGGAAAGGTTCTCATCAAAAGATACTAGATCTGCAAGGAGAGGATTAAGAGAGGTCACCAATTATAAAAGCCACCCCACTATAGTGAACCCCAGCAGAAGTCTGGCAGCAGAGTTAAATGAATTCTACTGCAGATTTGAGGCAAGCTCTACACACAGTGGCTATTCATCTCTAAGCTCCTCAGTCTGTTCATATAAAGATCATTCATTGTGCAACACCCAAGTAGTGATCTCCGAGGCAGAGGTGATACGCATCCTGAAGGGACTTAAGGTCAAAAAGGCACCTGGCCCTGATGGTGTATCTCCAATGTGTCTGAAAGTATGTGCTACCCAGCTTGCCCCTATACTGACAAATATATACAATGTGTCACTGAAAGAGTGCGTTGTACCTCAGTGTTGGAAAAATTCCACAATTATCCCTGTCCCCAAGAAAGTGGGATCCTCTGAGTTGAACGACTATAGACCAGTAGCACTCACATCTGTAGCTATGAAAGTCTTCGAAAGAATTATGATGTCCCACCTGATAAAATTCACGCAGAAGCTATGGGACCCGCTTCAGTTTGCCTATAAGGAGAATCGTTCGGCAAATGACACTGTCAATCTGGCACTGAAGTACATTTTGGATCATACAGATGAACTGCACTCATATGTCCGGATTCTTTTCATGGACTTTAGCTCAGCGTTCAATACCATTGATCCGAATTTACTTCATAAGAAAATGGTAGCTCTTGGAGTCCCTCTCAACTTATGCTTGTGGATTTATAACTTCCTGACAGCCAGGATACAGAGTGTAAAAGTTGGACCATTCACTTCGGACACCTTGGTCACAAACATCGGGGCACCTCAGGGGTGTGTTTTGTCCCCGTTACTGTTTTCTCTCTATACGAATGATTGCATCTATTCAGCAGACTCAGTAAAAATCTTGAAATTTGCCGATGATATGACACTGATTGGTCTCATCAGGGGAAATGCTGAAGACTTGTATCGGAGTGAGGTGGAAAGAATATGTGACTGGTGTAAAGCCAATAATCTTGTACTCAACACTAAAAAAAACTGCAGAGATGGTTGTGGATTTTAGGAAAGATCAACATGAGATACTTCCAATCTACATCCATGACGAAGTGGTTCTTAGGGTCACAGAGACCAAATTCCTTGGTGTTATCATCTCTCATGATCTTAAATGGGGGAAAACGTGGATGCTGTTATAAGAAAAGGACAACAGAGGATGTTCTTCCTGCATCAGCTGAAAAGATATGGTTTGTCTAAGAATCTGCTGATCTTATTCTTTAATGCTGTCATCAGATCTGTGATTTGTTCCTCTCTGATAGTCTGGTATGGGGGAGCCACTGCACATGACAAACTCCGCTTACAAAGGACTTTCAGAACACCAGAGAGAATTATAGGTTCCCCCCTACCTAAAATCCAGGATCTTTATGATGAGTATTCGATCCCACGCATTGAAAATTTCATCCGATCCCTCTCACCCGGGACACTCCTCATTCCAACTACTCCCTTCAGGACATTGCTTCAGAGTCCCCAAATGCAGCACCAACCGCCATATGAACAGCTTCTATCCACTCTCTGTTCAACAATTAAATCGTCATGTGTAGACTATATACTGTATCTGTCTTGTTAGATGTTACTTGTTGTATCTGTTGTTATATATTATGTTGCCTCTTTGCCACAAAGAATTCCTTGTATATATGTAATATGTACTTGGCGATAATAAATTTGATTGATTGATTGATTGATGATGCGGGGTCTGTACGGTCCTGCCGGGGGCCTGTGCCGGCTGTCGGGGGCCTGTACGGGCCTCTGGGGGGTCTATGCGGGCCTGCCGGGGCCTGTACGGGCCTGCCGGGGGCCTGTGCCGGCTGTCGGGGGCCTGTACGGGCCTCTCGGGGGTCTATGCGGGCCTGCAGGGGCCCTGTGCGGGCCTGCCAGGGCCTGTACGGGCCTGCCGGGGGCCTGTGCCGGTTGTCGGGGGCCTGTACGGGCCTCTCGGGGGTCTATGAGGGCCTGTCGGGGCCCTGTGCGGGCCTGCCGGGGCCTGTACGGGCCTGACGGGGGCCTGTGCCAGCTGTCGGGGGCCTGTACAGGCCTCTCGGGGGTCTATGCGGGCCTGCCGGGCCCCTATGCGGGCCTGCCGGGGCCTGTACGGGCCTCTCGGGGGTCTATGCGGGCCTGCCGGGGGTCTTGTGTGTGTGCAGGCATCGTCCGATGGGACTACAAGTCCCATCGGGCGATGCCTGCTACAATGACAGTGATTGACACATTAGCCAATGATGGGACAGTAGTATTCCCATCATCCGGCTAATGTGTTGAATGTAAAAAAGAACAAAAAAACAAAACATGCTTACTACATACATACTACATACTACATACTACATACATACTACATACAACATTCATACAACATACATACTATATACATACTTCATATATACTACATTCATACAACATACATACATACATACTTCATATATACTACATTCATACAACATACATACATACATACTACATACATACTTCATATATACTACATTCATACAACATACATACATACTACATACATACAGCATATATACTACATTCAGGCAACATACATACATACTACTTACTACATACATACTACATACATACTACATTCATACAACATACATACATACTACATACTACATATATACTACATTCATACAACATACATACATACTACATACATACAACATATATACTACATTCATACAACATACATACATACTACATACATACTTCATATATACTACATTCATACAACATACATACAACATACATACTACATACATACTACATACTACATACATACAACATACATACTACATACATACTACATACAATACATTCATACAATACATATAACACAGAGTACATACTCACCATCACTTGTCACTTTGTTCCCCGAAGCCAATGTCATCTATGGAAAAATATGAAAATAACAAACAACATATATACTCCCTGATCCGCAGAAATCCACGAGTGTCCCACGACGATCTCCCGTGGAGAACAGCAGCATCAGCTGATGCCATCGCTCTCTGCGGGCCCCAGGAATATAATGACGGGAGGTAGGTATCCTTCCGCACTGTATTCCTTCGCCACTGTAGAAAAAAAGTCCCTAGTCTCACTTTATGGCAAAAGCTGCGTGGGAACCTTCTCACACAGCAATGCCAAAAGTGAGACTATGTATGTTGTATGAATGTAGTATGTATGTAGTATGTATGTATGTTGTATGTAGTAAATATGAAGTATGTATGTAGTATGTATACAGCGGGGAAAAAAAGTATTTAGTCAGTCAGCAATAGTGCAAGTTCCACCACTTAAAAAGATGAGAGGCGTCTGTAATTTACATCATAGGTAGACCTCAACTATGGGAGACAAACTGAGAAAAAAAAATCCAGAAAATCACATTGTCTGTTTTTTTTTCATTTTATTTGCATATTATGGTGGAAAATAAGTATTTGGTCAGAAACAAGCAATCAAGATTTCTGGCTCTCACAGACCTGTAACTTCTTCTTTAAGAGTCTCCTCTTTCCTCCACTCATTACCTGTAGTAATGGCACCTGTTTAAACTTGTTATCAGTATAAAAAGACACCTGTGCACACCCTCAAACAGTCTGACTCCAAACTCCACTATGGTGAAGACCAAAGAGCTGTCAAAGGACACCAGAAACAAAATTGTAGCCCTGCACCAAGCTGGGAAGACTGAATCTGCAATAGCCAACCAGCTTGGAGTGAAGAAATCAACTGTGGGAGCAATAATTAGAAAATGGAAGACATACAAGACCACTGATAATCTCCCTCGATCTGGTGCTCCACGCAAAATCCCACCCCGTGGGGTCAGAATGATCACAAGAACGGTGAGCAAAAATCCCAGAACCACGCGGGGGGACCTAGTGAATGAACTGCAGAGAGCTGGGACCAATGTAACAAGGCCTACCATAAGTAACACACTACGCCACCATGGACTCAGATCCTGCAGTGCCAGACGTGTCCCACTGCTTAAGCCTGTACATGTCCGGGCCCGTCTGAAGTTTGCTAGAGAGCATTTGGATGATCCAGAGGAGTTTTGGGAGAATGTCCTATGGTCTGATGAAACCAAACTGGAACTGTTTGGTAGAAACACAACTTGTCGTGTTGGGAGGAAAAAGAATACTGAGTTGCATCCATCAAACACCATACCTACTGTAAAGCATGGTGGTGGAAACATCATGCTTTGGGGCTGTTTCTCTGCAAAGGGGCCAGGACGACTGATCCGGGTACATGAAAGGATGAATGGGGCCATGTATCGTGAGATTTTGAGTGCAAACCTCCTTCCATCAGCAAGGGCATTGAAGATGAAACGTGGCTGGGTCTTTCAACATGACAATGATCCAAAGCACACCGCCAGGGCAACGAAGGAGTGGCTTCGTAAGAAGCATTTCAAGGTCCTGGAGTGGCCTAGCCAGTCTCCAGATCTCAACCCTATAGAAAACCTTTGAAGGGAGTTGAAAGTCCGTGTTGCCAAGCGAAAAGCCAAAAACATCACTGCTCTAGAGGAGATCTGCATGGAGGAATGGGCCAACATACCAACAACAGTGTGTGGCAACCTTGTGAAGACTTACAGAAAACGTTTGACCTCTGTCATTGCCAACAAAGGATATATCACAAAGTATTGAGATGAAATTTTGTTTCTGACCAAATACTTATTTTCCACCATAATATGCAAATAAAATGAAAAAAAAAACAGACAATGTGATTTTCTGGATTTTTTTTTCTCAGTTTGTCTCCCATAGCTGAGGTCTACCTATGATGTAAATTACAGACGCCTCTCATCTTTTTAAGTGGTGGAACTTGCACTATTGCTGACTGACTAAATACTTTTTTTCCCCACTGTATATGTATGTATGTATGTTGTATGAATGTAGTATATATGTAGTATGCACAGTTGTGGCCAAAAGTATTGACACCCCTGCAATTCTGTCAGCTAATACTCAGTGTCTTCCTGAACATGATTGCAAACACAAATTCTTTGGTATTATTATCTTCAATCAATTTGTCTTAAATGAAAAAACACAAAAAGAATTGTCCTAAAGCCAAATTGGATATAATTCCACACCAAACATAAAAAAGAGGGTGGACAAAAGTATTGGCACTGTTCGAAAAATCATGTGATGCTTCTCTAATTTGTGTAATTAACAGCACCTGTAACTTACCTGTGGTACCTAACAGGTGTTGGCAATAACTAAATCACACTTGCAGCCAGTTGTCATGGATTAAAGTTGACTCAACCTCTGTCCTGTGTCCTTGTGTGTACCACATTGAGCATGGAGAAAAGAAAGAAGACCAAAGAACTGTCTGAGGACTTGAGAAACCAAATTGTGAGGAAGCATGAGCAATCTCAAGGCTACAAGTCCATCTCCAAAGACCTGAATGTTGCTGTGTCTACCATGCGCAGTGTCATCAAGAAGTTTAAAGCCCATGGCACTGTGGCTAACCTCCCTAGATGTGGACGGAAAAGAAAAATTGACAAGAGATTTCAACGCAAGAGTGTTCGGATGTTGGATAAAGAACCTTGACTAACATCCAAACAAGTTCAAGCTGCCCTGCAGTCTGAGGGTACAACAGTGTCAACCCGTACTATCTGTCGGTGTCTGAATGAAAAGGGACTGTATGGTAGGAGACCCAGGAAGACCCCACTTCTTACCATGAGACATAAAAAAGCCAGGCTGGAGTTTGCCAAAACTTACCTGAAAAAGCCTAAAACGTTTTGGAAGAATGTTCTCTGGTCAGATGAGACAAAAGTAGAGCTTTTTGGGCAAAGGCATCAACATAGAGTTTACAGGAGAAAAAAAGAGGTATTCAAAGAAAAGAACACGGTCCCTACAGTCAAACATGGCAGAGGTTCCCTGATGTTTTGGGGTTGCTTTGCAGCCTCTGGCACTGGACTGCTTGACCGTGTGCATGGCATTATGAAGTCTGAAGACTACCAACAAATTTTGCAGCATAATGTAGGGCCCAGTGTGAGAAAGCTGGGTCTCCCTCAGAGGTCACGGGTCTTCCAGCAGGACAATCACCCAAAACACACTTCAAAAAGCACTAGAAAATGGTTTGAGAGAAAGCACTGGAGACTTCTAAGGTGGCCAGCAATGAGTCCAGACCTGAATCCCATAGAACACCTGTGGAGAGATCTAAAAATGGCAGTTTGGAGAAGGCACCCTTCAAATATCAGGGACCTGGAGCAGTTTGCCAAAGAAGAATGGTCTAAAATTCCAGCAGAGCATTGTAAGAAACTCATTGATGGTTACTGGAAGTGGTTGGTCGCAGTTATTTTGGCTAAAGGTTGTGCAACCAAGTATTAGGCTGAGGGTGCCAATACTTTTGTCTGGCCCATTTTTGGAGTTTTGTGTGAAATGATCAATGTTTTGCTTTTTGCTTCATTCTCTTTTGTGTTTTTTCATTTAAGACAAATTAGATGAAGATAATAATACCAAAGAATTTGTGTTTGCAATCATTTTCAGGAAGAAATTGAGTATTATCTGACAGAATTGCAGGGGTGTCAATACTTTTGGCCACAACTGTATGTTGTATGAATGTAGTATATATGTACTATGTATGTTGTATGAATGTAGTATGTACTGTATGTAGTATGTATGTAGTATGTTGTATGAATGTGGTATATATGTAGTATGTATGTTGTATGAATGTTGTATATATGTAGTATGTATGTATGTATGTATGTTGTATGAATGTAGTATATATGTAGTATGTATGTATGTATGCTGTATGAATGAAGTATATATGTAGTATGTATGTATGTTGTATGAATGTAGTATATATGTAGTATGTATGTAGTATGTAGTATGTATGTATGTTGTATGAATGTTGCATATGTGTAGTATGTATGTAGTATGTATGTTGTATGAATGTAGTATATATGTAGTATATATGTATGCTGTATGAATGTAGTATATATGTAGTATGTATGTATGTTGTAAGAATGTTGTATATATGTAGTATGTATGCAGTATGTTTGTATGTTGTATGAATGTAGTATATATGAAGTATGTATGTAGTATGTTAGTATATACGTAGTATATATGTAGTGTGTATGTATGTTGTATGAATGTAGTATATATGTAGTATGTATGTAGTATGTATGTATGTATGTTGTATGAATGTAGTATATATGAAGTATGTATATAGTATGTATGTATGTTGTATGAATGTAGCATGTACAGTATGTAGTATGTATGTAGTATGTATGTAGTATGTATGTATGTTTTTTTTGTTTTTGTTTTTTTACGTTCAACACATTAGCCAGATGATGGGACTACTACTGTCCCATCATTGGCTAATGTGTCAATAACTGTCATTGTAGCAGGCATCGCCCGATGGGACTTGAAGTAATCGGAATTACTAAAGACAGAAGCTAGTTCAGCAAAGAGCCTTGTTGTTATATTCATTTTATTTTTTTGCTTTCACCATCACTGTTTTTACTTTTGTTATATAGATATAGACACAATTTTTGTCACAGCATTTTTTGAATTATTTACTAATATTGGTCTATATATACACATATATTTAATTTTTATGATTTTTATTGTTTATTGTCATTATCATCACTTCACTATTTATTACACTTATTAATTATATATGTCTTTTTGCTGTTCTACATGGGGAACATTACATATGCTTTGTCTGAACAATTTTTGCTGTACAGTGGTGATACCATTTTAAGTATAGATACTTGTTGATTAATTCAATGAGCGGTTTTTCTTGCCTTTTCTACATATATTTTTATTGCCGTTGTTGTTGTCTGGCCAAATTTACAATAAAGGCTTATTTTATTATGTATGTTTTATTTTTGTTTTCTTATACATTTTCATTATTCTGATTCTCTCATTCACATCACTAGTTTGTTTCATTCTTATGCATACCGGATGGTCTGCCATCCATCTTTGAAAGAAACACATCGGTTATTTATTAATTTATACCTTGTTGTATAATATTCTTTTATTACACATTGTTGTTGTTTCTTTTTTTATTTCTTCAGAATTGCAGGGGTGTCAATACTTTTGGCCACAACTGTACATACTACATATATACTACATTCATACAACATACATACATACATATATACATACTACATACATACTTCATATTTACTACATACAACATACATACATACTACATACATACTACTACATACTACATTCATACAACATACATACTACATATATACTGCATTCATACAACATACATACAACATGCAACATACATACTACATACATACTACATACAATACATTCACACATTCATTCAATACATACATATAGACATACAGTACATATAACATAGAGTACATACTCACCATCACTTGTCACTTTGTTCCCCGAAGCCAATGTCATCTGTGGAAAAATATGAAAATAACAAACAACTTATATACTCCCTGATCTGCAGAAATCCACGAGTGTCCCACGATGATCTCCCGTGGAGAACAGCAGCATCAGTTGATGCCACCGCTCTCTACGGGCCCCAGGAATATAATGACAGGAGGTAGGTATCCTTCCGCACTGTATTCCTCCGCCACTGTAGAAAAAAGTCCCTAGTCTCACTTTTGGCATTGCTGTGTGAGAAGGTTCCCACGCAGCTTTTGCCATAAAGTGAGACTAGGGACTTTTTTTTCTACAGTGGCGGAGGAATACAGTGCGGAAGGATACCTACCTCCCGTCATTATATTCCTGGGGCCCGCAGAGAGCGATGGCATCAGGGGTGTCAATACTTTTGGCCACAGCTGTATCACATGACCAAAAGGTCCTGTTCTAATAATGCATTTACTGCACAACGAAACCATGCAAAATTCACCAGTTTTATAGAAAAAACATACAAAACAAAACCATATAAATGTAAAAAACATCATTAATATACAAATGTTATAATTTTTTCATAATCAAATATGATTTCGTTCTGTCCAATACAAATCATGTGACCAAAGAGTCCCGTTCCAGTAATACATATGCTATGTAGCGGAACCGCATATAATTCACGTAACTTGTGGAAAAAACATGTGACATAAAACCACATAAATGTAAAATACATTATTAATATACAAATACTTTGATTATTTAATAGTGGAACATAATTTCGTTCTTTTTATTCAATCCATCAGGAAATCTGGTTCCCAAATTAAAAATCCACAAAGCCTCTCGAGTGTGTAGTAACCTCCTAATATTGTCACCCCTAGAAGATTTCTTAATTTTTTCAATGCCTGTTACCTGAAAAGAAGCAACATTACGAGAGTGAAAATTAATAAAGTGCCTAGCGGCAGAAGAAACATTGCGGACCCCATCTATCAAATTAGTCACATCATACAGATGTTCTGCTATCCGAGTTTTTAATTTTCTGGACGTACATCCTACATAGGATTTATTACATAAAATACAATCGATTTTATAAACCACATAATCCGTATTGCAATTAATAAAATCATTAATTTTAAATGATGCGGTATTGTCATTATTGCAAAAAAAAATTTTTCACCATATGTTTACAGGTCCTACAATTATTCCCCCCACATTTGTAATTACCTTTACTACTCAGCCAAGTGCCACTGTTTTTCCTTGATGAGAAAAGACTAGGCGATAAAATATTACCTAAAGTAGGGGCTCTTCGTGCTACCACATTGCAAACTTGTTTTAACACTGTAGCCAGAGTGGGATCTTCATATAATAATGGTAAAAATCTATTGATGATTCCCTTTATTTCATTAAATTAAGAACTATACTGAAAACATACAAAAGGATTACTAGACATAATAGATTTTTTCTTCTTGTTACTCACTAGTTCAGAACTATCAACTGATACCAAATCAAGAGCTCTATTTAACATCCAATTAGGATAATTCCTGTCCCTTAATTTATTACAAGATTTTTTCATTTCATGTTGCAAATTATTATTATTGTTACAATTCCTTTTTATTCTCGTAAGCTTACCAACAGGGACTGATTTCACTGTATGTCTAGGATGACCACTACTAGCATGCAGGATAGTGTTCCCTGCCATCGGTTTGGAATAAGTGCAAGTGGAAATAAGTTGACCGGGATACCCTGCAAAAATAAATCCAAAAAGGAAATTTCATATCTGTCATGAACATATGTAATTTTTAAATTATACTCGTTGGAATTAATATATTCCACAAAGTCTGGTATGGCAGAGACATCTCCCCTCCAAATTATCAGGGTATCATGGATGTATCTGCTGTTGTGAGTTCATTTTCCCCTTCACCATTGAGGTCTGATGAACTCCCTCTTCTGGTGAAGGAAGGTAGTGAGGCTGATTACCAAGCACCTGTGCAGGATGATGATGACTGGGTGACTGGAATTGCTGACTGGATATAAGGCAACTGACGCCCTTCTGCCTTGCTGGTGATCTCTCTGAGGGATTCTAGGAGACCAGTCTGATTCCTGCTCCTCAAAAGCTAAGTTTTCTGCTCTCCTTTTAGCAATTGTGTTTTGGTTTTGTTTTGCCTTGTTTTTCTGGATTTCTGCCATTCCCTGCTGGGGTGAGCTGAATTCCTTTTTGCTCTGTCTTCAGAAAATACCTGAGTACTGATATAGTCTTTTTGAAGCATAGCGTCTTCAGGGCTTTTTTTCCCTATCAGTCTGTTGGCTCTTGTTTTGAGAGGGTTTTGGCGGATTGCAGACAGCAGTTTTATTATACTTTCCTATTTAGTTACCTTGGGCCCCATCATTTGCTCAGCCTATCTTTCTATCTGTGTGAGTGTTTTTTCATCTTGCTTCACCGTCATTATATGTTGGGGGCTGCCTATTGCTTTGGGGTCTGCTCTGGGGAAGTTTAGATTTCCCTTTCTGTCTTTAGGCTATTTAGTTCTCCGGCTGTGATCGAGGGGTCTAGGGCACCGTAGGAACCCCCCACGACTACTGCTAGTTGTTGATAGGTTCAGGGGTCTGCAATCCGATAGCTGCCAACTTCTCTGGTTTTCTGGACTTAGCTAGTATTTCTGTTTTTGCCTCCTACGGTGACTCATTCATAACAGAATCACCAGCCATACCGCAGATCCTAGGGTACTCAATAGCAGGAAAGAATTGTAAAAAAAAAAAAAAAAGTGTGTATATTCTTTCCTCTATATCTCTGAGGCCGTAGGGGGAATTTTTTTCTCTCAATGGAGATAAAGCAATTGTCTGATCGTGTGGAGAAGCTCGCTGCGGAAGTGCGGGGAATTTCCGCCTACCTTGCTCATTCACATGCTGCTGAACCAAAGATCCCAATTCCTGATGTGTTTTTTGGGGATCGGTCTAAATTTTTGAATTTCAAAAATAATTGTAAATTATTTTTTGCCTTGAAGCCTAACTCGTCAGGGAGCTCCGCGCAGCAGGTTAAAATTGTCATCTCTTTGCTGCGTGGTGATCCCCAGGATTGGGCGTTTACTTTGAAACCAGATGATCCTATTCTGACTAATGTGAACGCATTTTTTTAAGCCTTGGGGTTGTTGTATGATGAACCTAATGCTATTGATCAGGCTGAAAAGACCCTGTTGTCATTGAGCCAGCATCGAGATTCTGCAGAATTGTACTGTCAAAAATTCCGAAAGTGGGCGGTCCTTACTACCTGGAATGATAATGCCTTGGCAGCTCTCTTTCGGAAGGGTTTGTCAGAAGCCGTAAAAGATACTATGGTGGGATTTCCTGTTCCCTCTGGTCTTGACGATTCTATGTCATTAGCCATTCAGGTTGATCAGCGTTTACGTGAACGCAGGACTGCACGAGAGGTGTTGCCACCTGTTGAACAAGTGTCTGAACCTATGCAATGTAATAGAGTTTTGTCCAGGGAGCAACGTCAGGAGCTCAGAAGGCGTAATAAGCTGTGTTTTTTTTTGTGGAGATGCCTCGCATTTTATTTCTGTCTGTCCTAAACGAGAGAAACGTTTTGCACACATGCTTTCTGTGGGTGGTGTTCAACGTAAGTTCCTTCTGGCAATTACTCTGATCTGCTCCCTGTCCACATTTTCCGCCAAGGCTTTTGTGGATTCGGGAGCAGCCCTGAACCTAATGGACTTGGATTTTGCTAAACGTTGTGGATTTCCGATGACACCTCTGCGGACGCCTATCCCGATGAGGGGGATTGATGCAACTCCTTTGGCGAAAAATAAACCTCAGTTTTGGACCCAGGTGGTAATGCGGGTCGCCCCAGACCATCAAGAAAATTGTAGATTTTTGGTGTTGCATAATTTGCATGATACCATTGTTCTGGGGTTTCCCTGGTTGCAAATTCATAATCCAGTTTTGGATTGGAAATCTGTGTCTGTGGTGAGTTGGGGTTGTCAGTGTGCCCTTAGTGAGGCTCCGGTTTTTTCCACCTCTCCTCAGTCGCATGATGTTCCTGACTATTTGGCGGACTTTTATGATGTATTTAGTGAGAATGAGTCTGCGTCCTTGCCTCCTCATAGGAGTTATGACCGTGCAATTGAACTGAGCCCGGGGTGTAAATTTCCCAAGGGTCGGCTCTTCAATTTATCTGTACCCGAGCACGAGGCTATGCGATACTATATTAAGGAGGCGTTGGAGAAGGGTCATATTAGACCATCCTCTTCACCCTTAGGTGCCGGGTTTTTTTTCGTGGCCAAAAAGGATGGTTCATTAAGGCCTTGTATTGATTATCGTGCCCTCAACAAAATTTCTATTAAATATCAGTATCCGTTACCCCTGATTTCGGATCTATTCTCCAGAGTTAATGGTGCTTGCTGGTTTACCAAGCTTGACCTCAGGGGACGTATAATCTTATCCGCATTAAGCATTGGGATGAATGGATGAATGGAAGACGGCGTTTAATACTCCGGAGGGACATTTTGAGTACTTAGTAATGCCTTTTGGGCTCACTTATGCCCCTTCTGTCTTCCAGTGCTTCATGAACGACATTTTCCGAGACTTTGTGGATAAATTTTTGATTATCTATCTGGATGATATTTTGATCTTCTCCAAGGATTGGGATTCTCATGTGGAACATGTTCGGACTGTGTTCCGGATCTTGAGGGAGAATTTCCTGTATGTCAAAGGATCGAAATGCCTTTTTTGGGTACAGAGGATTTCATTTTTGGGATTAATTTTGTCTCCGTCAACTATTGAAATGGACCCGGCCAAGGTACAGGCCATTTATGATTGGGTTCAGCCCACTTCTTTGAAGGCCCTCCAGAAGTTTTTGGGTTTTGCTAATTTTTATCGGAAATTTATAGCAAAATTTTCTAGTATTGCCAAGCCATTGACTGATCTGACTAAGAAGGGTGCTGATGTGTTGAATTGGTCTCCGGAGGATGTTTCTTCCTTTCAGGAGCTAAAGCGGAGATTCACTTCTGCCCCGGTTTTGCGGCAACCTGATGTCTCACTCCCGTTCCAGGTGGTGGTGGACGCTTCTGAGACTGGTGCAGGAGCTGTTTTGTCCCAAAAGGATCCTGTAACATCTAAAATGAATCCCTGTGCTTTCTTTTCCCGAAAGTTCTCTCCATCTGAACGTAACTATGATGTGGGGAATCGGGAACTGTTAGCCATGAAATGGGCATTTGAGGAGTGGAGACATTGGTTGGAGGGAGCTAAACATCAAGTCGTGGTCCTCACTGACCACAAGAATTTGATTTACCTGGAGTCGGCCAAACGCTTGAACCCTAGACAGGCTAGGTGGCCCTTGTTTTTCACACGTTTTGATTTTGTGGTCTCTTTTCTTCCTGGCACTAAGAATGTCAAGGCTGACGCTCTCTCTAGGAGCTTCTTTGCTGATTCTCCTGTGGTGACCAAGCCGGCTACCATCTTAGGCGAAGGGGTAGTTCTTTCTGCCCTCTCGCCCAATTTGAGACGTGCTCTGGAAGAGTTCCAGGAGGACAAACCTGAGCGTTGTCCCAGTGGAAAGTTGTATGTTCCTGACCAGTGGAAGAAGAGAGTGATGTCTGAAGTTCATTGCTCTGCATTGGCTGGTCATCCAGGTATTTTCGGTACTAGAGATCTGGTGAGTCGGTCTTTTTTGTTGCCCGCCTTGTCTCGTGATGTCAGGAATTTTGTGCAGTCCTGTGGGATTGCTCCCGGTCTAAACCTTGTTCTCGCTCTAGTGGGTTGTTGATGCCTTTGCCAGTCCCCAGGAGGCCATGGACCTATATTTCAATGGATTTCATCTCTGATATGCCAGTCTCTCAGAGAATGACTGTTATTTGGGTGATTTGTGATAGGTTCTCTAAGATGGTTCATCTTGTACCACTCCCTAAGTTGCCATCTTCCTCTGAGTTGGTGCCCCTGTTTTTGCAACAGGTGGTTCGCTAGCACGGGATTCCTGAGAACATTGTATCTGACAGAGGAGTTCAGTTTGTGTCTAGATTTTGGAGGACTTTCTGTTCCAAGCTGGGAATTCAGTTGTCCTTCTCCTCTGCTTTTCACCCTCAGACCAATGGGCAGACGGAGAGAACAAACCAGACTTTGGAGTCGTATTTGAGATGTTTTATTTCCGCTGATCAGGATGATTGGGTTTCATTTTTGCCCCTTGGCCGAATTTGCTTTAAATAATAGACCTAGTTCTGCCACTTTGATGTCACCTTTCTTTTGTAACTTTGGGTTTCATCCTCGATTTTCTTCAGGGCAGGTGGAGCCTTCGGCCTGCCCAGGTGTTGACACTGTGGTGGAGAGAATGCACCAGATCTGGGATCAAGTGGTGGATAAGTTATCTCTCTCCCAGGAAAAGGCCCAGCGGTTTTCCAACCGACATAGGACCATTGGTCCCCAGTTTACGGTTGGTGATATGGTTTGGCTATCATCAAAAAATATCGCTATGAAGGTGGCTTCTCCTAAGTTTAAGCCTAGATTTATTGGACCTTACAAGATTTTGGAGATTATTAATCCGGTCTCTTTTCGTTTGGCTCTTCCTGTCACATTTAAAATCCATAATGTGTTTCATAAGTCCTTGTTGAAGAGGTTTGTTGAACCAGTCGTTCCTGGGGTGGCACCTCCTGACCCTGTATTGGTTGAAGGTAACATGGAATATGAGGTAGAGAGGATACTGGATTCCCGTCTGGCTAGACGGAGACTCCAGTATTTGTGTTGTGAGTTCATTTTCCCCTTCACTACTGAGGCCCGAGGAACTCCCTCTTCTGGTAAAGAAAGGTAGTGAGCCTGATTATCAAACACCTGAGTCTGATGATGATGACTGGCTGAGTGGAGTTACTGACTGGATATAAGGCTGCCGATGCCCTTCTGCCCTGTGGGTGATTTCTCTGTGGGATCCTTGGAGACCAGTCTGAATTCCTGCTCCTCTAAAGCTAAGTTTTCTGCTCGGCTTTTTGCATTTGTGCTTAGACTTTGCTTTGCTTTGTTTTTCTGGATTTCTGCCATTCCCTGCTGGGGTGTGCTGAATTCCTTTAGCTCTGTCTTCTGAAAATACCTGAGTGCTGATTTAGTTTTTGAAGCCTAGCTGCTTCAGGGTCTTTTTCATATCAGCTTGTTGGCTTATGTCTTTGATAGGGTTTTGGCAGATTGCAGACAGCAACATTCCTTTCCTGTTCTGTTTAGCTAGCTTGGGCCCCATCGTTTGCTCAGCCTATCTTTCTATCTGTGTGAGTGTTTTTTCATCTTGCTTCACCGTCATTATATGTTTGGGGCTGCCTTTTACTTTGGGGTCTGCTCTGGGGCAGTTTAGATTTCCTTTTCTGTCTTTAGGCTATTTAGCGCTCCGGCTGTGATCGAGGGGTCTAGGGCATCGTAGGAACCCCCCACGGCTACTGCTAGTTGTGTTGATAGGTTCAGGGGTCTGCAATCTGATAGTTGCCATCTTCTCTGGTTTTCTGGACGTAGCTTCTATTTTTGTGTCTGCCTCCTACGGTGACTCAATCATAACAGAATCACCCGCCATACCGCAGATCCTAGGGTACTCAATAGCAGGAAAGAATTGTATAAAAAAAAAAAAAAAAAAGTGTGTATATTTTTTCCTCTATATAACGGAGGCCGTAGGGGGAATTTTTTTTTCTCTCAATGGAGATAAAGCAATTGTCTGATCGTGTGGAGCAGCTCGCTGCGGAAGTGCGGGGAATTTCCGCCTACCTTGCTCATTCACATGCTGCTGAACCAAAGATTCCTACACCTGATGTATTTTTTGGGGATCGGTCTAAATTTTTGAATTTCAAAAATAATTGTAAATTATTTTTTGCCTTGAAGCCTAATTCGTCAGGGAGCTCCGCACAGCAGGTTAAAATTGTCATCTCTTTGCTGTGTGGCGATCCCCAGGATTGGGCGTTTTCTTTGAAACCAGATGATCCTATTCTGACTAATGTGAACGCATTTTTTCAGGCCTTGGGGTTGTTGTATGATGAACCTAATGCCATTGATCAGGCTGAAAAGACCCTGCTGGCATTGAACCAGGGTCGTGATTCTGCAGAATTGTACTGTCAAAAATTCCGAAAGTGGGCAGTACTTACTACCTGGAATGATAATGCCTTGGCTGCTCTCTTTCGGAAGGGTTTGTCAGAAGCCGTAAAAGATACTATGGTGGGATTTCCTGTTCCCTCTGGTCTTGACGATTCTATGTCATTAGCCATTCAGGTTGATCGGCGTTTGCGCGAACGCAAAGCTGCACGAGAGGTGTTGCCACCTGTTGAACAAATGTCTGAACCTATGCAATGTGATAGAGTTTTTTCCAGAGAGCAGCGTCAGGAGTTCAGAAGGCATAATAAGTTGTGTTTTTTCTGTGGAGATGCCTCGCATATTATTTCTGTCTGTCCTAAACGAGAGAAACGCTTTGCACACACGTTTTCTGTTGGTGGTGTTCAACCTAAGTTTCTTCTGGCTATTACTCTGATCTTCTCCCTGTCCACATTTTCCACCAAGGCTTTTGTGGATTCGGGAGCAGCCCTAAACCTAATGGACTTGGATTTTGCTAAACGTTGTGGATTTCCGATGACACCTCTGCAGACGCCTATCCCTTTGAGGGGGATTGATGCTACTCCTTTGGCTAAAAATAAACCTCAGTTTTGGACCCAGGTGGTAATGCGGGTCGCCCCAGACCATCAAGAAAATTGCAGATTTTTGGTGTTGCATAATCTGCATGATACTATTGTTCTGGGGTTTCCCTGGTTACAAATTCATAATCCAGTTTTGGATTGGAAATCTGTGTCTGTGGTGAGTTGGGGTTGTCGGTGTACCTTTAGTGAGGCTCCCGTGTTTTCCACCTCTCCTCAGTCACATGATGTTCCTGATTATTTGGCGGACTTTTATGATGTATTTAGTGAGAATGAGTCTGCGTCTCTGCCTCCTCATAGGAGTTATGACTGTGCAATTGAACTGAGCCCGGGGTGTAAATTTCCCAAGGGTCGGCTCTTCAATTTATCTGTACCCGAGCACGAGGCTATGCGATCCTATATTAGGGAGGCGTTGGAGAAGGGTCATATTAGACCATCCTCGTCACCCTTAGGTGCCGGGTTTTTTTTTGTAGCCAAAAAGGATGGATTATTAAGACCTTGTATTGATTATCGTGCCCTCAACAAAATTACTGTTAAATATCAGTATCTGTTACCCCTGATTTCTGATCTATTCTCCAGAGTTAAAGGTGCTTGCTGGTTTACCAAGCTTGACCTCAGGGGGGCGTATAATCTTATTCGCATTAAGCATGGGGATGAATGGAAGACGGCGTTTAATACTCCGGAGGGACATTTTGAGTACCTGGTGATGCCTTTTGGGCTCACTAATGCCCCTTTTGTCTTCCAGTGCTTCATGAACGATATTTTCCGAGATTTTGTCGATAAATTTTTGATTATCTATCTGGATGATATTTTGATCTTCTCCAAGGATTGGGATTCTCATGTGGAACATATTCGGACTGTGTTCCGGGTCTTGAGGGAGAATTCCCTGTATGTCAAAGGATCTAAATGCCTTTTTGGAGTACAGAGGATTTCTTTTTTGGGATTTATTTTGTCCCCGTCAACTATTGAAATGGACCCGGCCAAGGTACAGGCCATTTACGATTGGGTTCAGCCCAATTCTTTGAAGGCCCTCCAGAAGTTTTTGGGTTTTGCTAATTTTTATCGGAAATTTATAGCAAAATTTTCTAGTATTGCCAAGCCATTGACTGATTTGACTAAGAAGGGTGCTGATGTGTTAAATTGGTCTCCGGAGGCTGTTTCTTCCTTTCAGGAGCTGAAGCGAAGATTCACCTCCGCCCCGGTTTTGCGGCAACCTGATGTCTCACTTCCGTTCCAGGTAGAGGTGGATGCTTCTGAGATTGGTGCAGGAGCTGTTTTGTCCCAAAAGGATCCTGTAACATCTAAAATGATTCCCTGTGCTTTCTTTTCCCGAAAGTTCTCTCCATCTGAACATAACTATGATGTGGGGAATCGGGAACTGTTGGCCATGAAATGGGCATTTGAGGAGTGGAGACATTGGTTGGAGGGAGCTAAGCATCAAGTCGTGGTCCTCACTGACCACAAGAATTTGATTTACCTAGAGTCGGCTAAGCGCTTGAACCCTAGACAGGCTAGGTGGGCCTTGTTTTTTACACGTTTTGATTTTGTGGTTTCTTTTCTTCCTGGAACTAAGAATGTCAATGCAGACGCCCTCTCTAGGAGCTTCTTTGCTGATTCTCCTGTGGTGACCAAGCCTGCTACCATCTTAGGCGAAGGGGTAGTTCTTTCTGCCATCTCGCCCGACTTGAGACGTGCTCTGGAAGAGTTCCAGGAGGACAAACCTGAGCGTTGTCCCAGTGGAAAGTTGTATGTTCCTGATCAGTGGAAGAAGAGAGTGATGTCTGAAGTTCATTGCTCTGCTTTGGCTGGTCATCCAGGTATTTTTGGTACTAGAGATCTGGTGAGTAGTGATGAGCATTCCGATACCGCAAGTATCGGGTATCGGCCGATACTTGCTGTATCGGAATTCCGATACCGACTTCCGATATTTTTTCAATATCGGAAGTCGGCATCGGAATCGGAAGTTCAAAGTTGATTGACAGCCTGACGTCATCATGATGCGCGGTGTGTGCGCATCATGATGCGCCGTCATTTCGGGCCTTCCGGGGGTCTCTGCCGGCCTGCCGGGGGGCTGTGCCGGCCTGCCGGGGGGCTGTGTGGACTGCCCGGGGTCTGTACCGGCCTGCCGGGGGGCTGTGCCGGCCTACCGGTGGTCTGTGCACCCTGTGGGGGTCTGTACCGGCCTGCCGGGGGGCTGTGCCGGCCTGCCGGTGGTCTGTGCACCCTGTGGGGGTCTGTACCGGCCTGCCGGGGGGCTGTGCCGGCCTGCCGGGGGGCTGTGCTGATGTCCGGGGGTCTGTGCAAGCATCGTCCGATGGGACTACAAGTCCCATCTGGCGATGCCTGCTACCATGACAGTGATTGACACATTAGCCAATGATGGGACAGTAGTAGTCCCATCATCCGGCTAATGTGTTAAATGTTAAAAAAAAAAAAAAAAAAAAAAAAAAATACTACATACATACTACATGCATGCTACATACATACTACATGCTACATACATACTACATACATACTACATACATACTACATACATACCACATATATACTACATACATACTACATACATACTACATATATACTACATGCATGCTACATACATACTACATGCTACATACATACTACATACATACTACATGCATGCTACATACATACTACATGCTACATACATACTACATATATACTACATGCATGCTACATACATACTACATGCTACATACTACATATATACTACATACATACTACATGCATGCTACATACATACTACATGCTACATACATACTACATATATACTACATGCATGCTACATACATACTACATGCTACATACATACTACATATATACTACATACATACTACATACATACTACATGCTACATACATACTACATATATACTACATGCATGCAACATGCATACTACATGCTACATACATACTACATATATACTACATACATACTACATACATACTACATGCATGCTACATACATACTACATGCTACATACATACTACATATATACTACATGCATGCTACATACATACTACATGCTACATACATACTACATATATACTACATACATACTACATACATACTACATGCATGCTACATACATACTACATGCTACATACATACTACATATATACTACATGCATGCTACATACATACTACATGCTACATACATACTACATATATACTACATGCATGCTACATACATACTGCATGCTACATGCATGCTACATACATACTACATACATACTACATGCTACATACATACCACATATATACTACATACATACTACATACAATACATTCATACAATACATACATAGACATACAGTACATATAACATAGAGTAACATACTTACCAATACTTGTCACATTGTTCCCCGAAGCCATTGTCTTTTACGGAATAAATATTAACATAACAAACCACAAAAATACTCACCCACAATCCGAAGCAGTCCACGAGTGTGTCCCACGACGATCTTGGGTAGAGAACTGCAGCATCAGCTGTTGCTGCCGTTCTCTATCGGCTGCAGGAATCCAATGACGGAAGGTAGGTATCCTTCCGCACTGTATTCCTCCGCCACTTAAAAAAAAAAAAGTCCATAGTCTCACTTTATGCCATTGCTGCGTGGGAATTTCCCACACAGCAATGGCATAAAGTGAGACTAGGGACTTTTTTTTTTTAAGTGGCGGAGGAATACTGTGCGGAAGGATACCTACCTTCCGTCATTGGATTCCTGCAGCCCGTAGAGAACGGCAGCAACAGCTGATGCTGCAGTTCTCTACCCAAGATCATCGTGGGACACACTCGTGGACTGCTTCGGATCGTGGGTGAGTATTTTTGTGGTTTGTTATGTTAATATTTATTCCGTAAAAGACAATGGCTTCGGGGAACAATGTGACAAGTATTGGTAAGTATGTTACTCTATGTTATATGTACTGTATGTCTATGTATGTATTGTATGAATGTATTGTATGTAGTATGTATGTAGTATATATGTGGTATGTATGTAGCATGTAGTATGTATGTAGTATGTATGTAGCATGCATGTAGCATGCAGTATGTATGTAGCATGCATGTAGTATATATGTAGTATGTATGTAGCATGTAGTATGTATGTAGTATGTATGTAGTATGTATGTGGTATGTATGTAGTATATATGTAGTATGTATGTAGCATGTAGTATGTATGTAGCATGCATGTAGTATATATGTAGTATGTATGTAGCATGTAGTATGTATGTAGCATATATGTAGTATGTATGTAGTATGTATGTAGCATGCATGTAGTATATATGTAGTATGTATGTAGCATATATGTAGTATGCATGTAGTATATATGTAGTATGCATGTTGCATGCATGTAGTATATATGTAGTATGTATGTTGCATGTAGTATGTATGTAGTATGTATGTTGCATGTAGTATATATGTAGTATGAATGTAGCATGTATGTAGTATGTATGTAGCATGCAGTATGTATGTAGCATGCATGTAGTATATATGTAGTATGTATGTAGCATGTAGTATGTATGTAGTATGTATGTAGCATGTAGTATGTATGTAGCATATATGTAGTATGTATGTAGTATGTATGTAGCATGCATGTAGTATATATGTAGTATGCATGTTGCATGTATGTAGTATATATGTAGTATGTATGTTGCATGTAGTATGTATGTAGTATGTATGTTGCACGTAGTATATATGTAGTATGAATGTAGCATGTATGTAGTATGTATGTAGCATGCATGTAGCATGCAGTATGTATGTAGCATGCATGTAGTATATATGTAGTATGTATGTAGCATGTAGTATGTATGTAGCATGCATGTAGTATATATGTAGTATGTATGTAGCATGTAGTATGTATGTAGCATATATGTAGTATGTATGTAGTATGCATGTAGCATGCATGTAGTATATATGTAGTATGCATGTTGCATGCATGTAGTATATATGTAGTATGAATGTTGCATGTAGTATGTATGTAGTATGTATGTTGCATGTAGTATATATGTAGTATGAATGTAGCATGTATGTAGTATGTAGTATGAATGTAGCATGTATGTAGTATGCATGTTGTATGTATGTAGCATGTAATTTTTTTTTTTTTTTTTTACATTCAACACATTAGCCGGATGATGGGACTACTACTGTCCCATCATTGGCTAATGTGTCAATCACTGTCATGGTAGCAGGCATCGCCCGATGGGACTTGTAGTCCCATCGGACGATGCCTGCACAGACCCCCGAAGCCTGCACAGCCCCCCGGCAGGCCGGCACAGCCCCCCGGAGCCTGCACAGCCCCCCGGCAGGCCGGCACAGCCCCCCGGAGCCTGCACAGCCCCCCGGCAGGCCGGCACAGCCCCCCGGCAGGCCGGCACTGCCCACCGGAGCCTGCACAGCCCCCCTGGCAGGCCGGCACAGCCCCCCGGCAGGCCGGCACAGACCACCGGAGCCTGCACGGACCACCCGGCAGGCTGGCACAGCCCCCCGAAAGGCCCGTACAGACCCCAGAGAGGCTGTACAAGGGAAAAACAGGATTTTTCTTATTCCGATACCGGAAGTCCCATAGACTTGAATGGGACTTCCGGTATCGGAATCGGCGATACCGATACTTTTTTTTAAGATCGGCCGATCCATTCCGATCCGATACTTTGAAGTATCGGACGGTATCACTCAACTCTACTGGTGAGTCGGTCGTTTTGGTGGCCCTCCTTGTCTCGTGATGTCAGGAATTTTGTGCAGTCCTGTGGGACGTGCTCCCAGTCTAAATCGTGTTCTCGCTCTAGTGGGTTGTTGATGCCTTTGCCTGTCCCCAAGAGGCCATGGACCCATATTTCAATGGATTTCATTGGTGCGTGCCTTTCATCGGGCTCACCCTGATCGCCCTGGTGGTGTGGTTGAGGGTTCGGTGACCCCTCCTCAAGGGGGAGGTACTGTTGTGAGTTCATTTTCCCCTTCACTACTACGACCCGAGGAACTCCCTCTTCTGGTAAAAAAAGGTAGTGAGCCTGATTATCAAACACCTGAGTCTGATGATGATGACTGGCTGAGTGGAGTTACTGACTGGATATAAGGCTGCCGACGCCCTTCTGCCCTGTGGGTGATTTCTCTGTGGGATCCTTGGAGACCAGTCTGAATTCCTGCTCCTCTAAAGCTAAGTTTTCTGCTCGGCTTTTTGCATTTGTGCTTAGACTTTGTTTTGCTTTGTTTTTCTGGATTTCTGCCATTCCCTGCTGGGGTGTGCTGAATTCCTTTAGCTCTGTCTTCTGAAAATACCTGAATGCTGATTTAGTTTTTGAAGCCTAGCTGCTTCAGGGTCTTTTTCATATCAGCTTGTTGGCTTATGTCTTTGATAGGGTTTTGGCAGATTGCAGACAGCAACCTTCCTTTCCTGTTCTGTTTAGCTAGCTTGGGCCCCATTGTTTGCTCAGCCTATCTTTCTATCTGTGTGAGTGTTTTTTCATCTTGCTTCACCGTCATTATATGTTTGGGGCTGCCTTTTACTTTGGGGTCTGCTCTGGGGCAGTTTAGATTTCCTTTTCTGTCTTTAGGCTATTTAGCGCTCTGGCTGTGATCGAGGGGTCTAGGGCAACGTAGGAACCCCCCACGGCTACTGCTAGTTGTGTTGATAGGTTCAGGGGTCTGCAATCTGATAGTTGCCAACTTCTCTGGTTTTTTGAACGTAGCTTCTATTTTTGTGTCTGCCTCCTACAGTGACTCAATCATAACATATTTGGTTAAGTGGAAGGGTTATGGTGAGGAGGATAATTCCTGGGTCTCTGCCTCTGATATTCATGCCAAAAGATTGGTGCGTGCCTTCCATCAGGCTCACCCTGATCGCCCTGGTGGCGTGAATGAGGGTTCGGTGACCCCTCCTCAAGGGGGAGGTACTGTTGTGAGTTCATTTTCCCCTTCACCGTTGAGGTCTGATGAACTCCCTCTTCTGGTGAAGGAAGGTAGTGAGGCTGATTACCAAGCACCTGTGCAGGATGATGATGACTGGGTGACTGGAATTGCTGACTGGATATAAGGCAGCCGACGCCCTTCTGCCTTGCTGGTGATCTCTCTGAGGGATTCTAGGAGACCAGTCTGATTCCTGCTCCTCAAAAGCTAAGTTTTCTGCTCTCCTTTTTGCATTTGTGTTTTGGTTTTGTTTTGCCTTGTTTTTCTGGATTTCTGCCATTCCCTGCTGGGGTGAGCTGAATTCATTTTTGCTCTGTCTTCAGAAAATACCTGAGTACTGATATAGTCTTTTTGAAGCCTAGCGTCTTCAGGGCTTTTTTCCCTATCAGTCTGTTGGCTCTTGTTTTGAGAGGGTTTTGGCGTATTGCAGACAGCAGCTTTTCTATCCTTTCCTATTTAGTTAGCTTGGGCCCCATCATTTGCTCAGCCTATCTTTCTATCTGTGTGAGTGTTTTTTCATCTTGCTTCACCGTCATTATATGTTGGGGGCTGCCTATTGCTTTGGGGTCTGCTCTGGGGAAGTTTAGATTTCCCTTTCTGTCTTTAGGCTATTTAGTTCTCCGGCTGTGATCGAGGGGTCTAGGGCACCGTAGGAACCCCCCACGGCTACTGCTAGTTGTTGTAGATAGGTTCAGGGGTCTGCAATCCGATAGCTGCCAACTTCTCTGGTTTTCTGGACTTAGCTAGTATTTCTGTTTTTGCCTCCTACGGTGACTCATTCATAACAATCTGCCACACCAGACGATGTGGGGTTCAAACACATTAGAAAATGGATACAAAAAATGATGCTCCCAATATGCCATGACTAAATTAGCCAAAGAAGAGGAAAATTTGGCACCCATCGCCACGCCTTTACATTGTAAATAACATTAGTTATCAAAGGAAAAAAAAAATTATGAGTCAATAAATAAGATGTAACCTGTGACATAAAATTAACCAAATCCAGAGAACAATTACTATGCTTCTTAAGATAGAATTCTAAAGCTTGTAGGGCAATATTATGCGGTATACTTGTATAGAGAGTTGTGACATCACAACTCACCCAAGAATATTCACATGACCACTCTTTTTGTGTCAAGACATCAAGCACATCCTTTGTATCCTTGATAAAGCCAAGCATTGTATGGACTAAGGGTTGTAATAAAGAGTCCAGCCACTCCCCCAAATGTTCATTAATAGAACCAATTCCTGAGACAATCGGTCTCATAGAAGGAAAACTCTCATTTTTGTGGATCTTCGGCAAACCATATAGTATAGGCAAAACAGGATTCGTTACTTCCAAAAACTCATCCTGCTTCTTAGTTATAACTCCCAACATTACACCATCCTGAATAATTTTATCAACCTTGATCTTATATGAAACAGTCGGATTACCAGGCAATTTTTTATAGATTGAGGATTCAGAAAGCATTTCTTCAATTTTGGCTTGATAATCATCTGAATTCATTACAACTACCACTCCAACTTTATCCAACATTTTAATTATAATGTCCGTCATATCCTTTAATTCCTGAATTGCCTTCCTCTCTTTGGTTGAAAGATTACTTTTTTATTATTGAAACCACTCTTATTATTTTTCAGAATTTTTAATTCACGTTCCACAGCATCTTGAAAACGATCCATGCACTCAGAGCGCGACTGGATCGGATAAAAAAAGGGATTCCTAGTTTTCAAAGTATCAGACCGATTAATAGAAGTCCCCGCGCCACTAATATCTGTAGATAATTCCATCAATGTCAGGAGGGAAACCTGCCCCTGAAAATCCAATTTATGATATTCATTTATAAAAACCGGGTCGGAGTCCTCCATAACCGTCGGTGTATCAGTCCAGAAATGTTTTCTAATAGTTAAGTTACGGATGAATTTATTTACGTCTAGTAATGTAGAAAATAAGTTAAAATCCTGATCGGGAACAAAATTAAATCCATAGGCCAATACCTTTATATATTCAGCAGACAGAGACCTGGAGGAGATATTCAAAACACTATCAGAAGTGTTCCTCACTTCCTTTTGAAATTTTTCTTGCAGCGAGTCATCATGCCAAAACTGTTTTCTATGTTTGCACCCGCCGCGCCTTTTACGTTTTTTGATGATCTACTATAGATGACTGAACCACTAGAAGATGCTTCTGATGTATCCATATTATTATCGATAGAATCTCCTTCAGATGAAAAACTAACACGCTGCTTGGTGTGCAGTTTCTTGTAATTGCCACGCCTCAAAATAGATTTAGGTGATTTGGACGAAGACTCCCAGGTGTTTCAATCAAACACTTTATTTTGGGAGTAGTCATCCAAATCCCTTTTGAATTTACATTTTTTTCTCTGCATAATATCATCCTCCAATGCATTTATATTTCCCTGTATTTCTTTAATCCACTCTTCATATTTAATCAAGGAATCCGACACATCAAAAGACTGTTTGATATCAGCAAATTCCTTCTGTATATCAGATAGTTTGGTTTCTTCATACTTGATAATTAAACGCATCAGATTCAATGAACAATTGTTCAAAACCGCATTCCACTCCTCCACAAATTTATCACAAAAAATTGTTGTGCATTTTTTCTTAATTCTTAGTCCACGAGGGACCATATCTTTAGAGTCATAAATCTGCAGGGTAGTCAAATCCCACCAGGTTTTCATTTCTTGCACCATCAGCTATTCAAGCTGTATATAGGAGGCAGATATATTAGCGGAAACATTCACATCCATAGATGTGTTGGAAAAAACCTGTGCGGCTTTTCTAATTCTGTCAGCTGACGGATCAGAGATGTTCCACAAACACAATCGTGATATTGATAAAATGTCTTCCTGATTAATATTCAAGCTGAAATATATGCAAGTCAAAAGCTAGTCCAATATTTGGAGCAAAGCCGGGTGCCAGGCATTCAGGTGAATAATCACATAAAGACATGAAGCCAGCTCACCGACTTCCA
The DNA here is from genome assembly GCF_039654945.1 of Dendrobates tinctorius. Lineage (NCBI taxonomy): Eukaryota > Metazoa > Chordata > Amphibia > Anura > Dendrobatidae > Dendrobates > Dendrobates tinctorius. Next base: position 17,486,929 of record NW_027361747.1, on the reverse strand, counting down.
AAGGGAGCACGGAACACCATCCTGAGGTGGCCAATCCAATGAAGAAAATAGAAAAAATTCCAGCTACACGAGAAAATATGATTTCCAAATTTATTCCAACATGGATAAAAAACAATTCAGCTCCAGGACTGCATCAGCTCAGACAGGAGAGACGTAAGCGACGCGTTTCAATCACTACATGCGATCTTTATCAAAGCTAACATATCAAGATCACAAACAGGTTTAAAAAGAAACAGGCACCAATCATTTGTCTAATACATGTCACATGACCAAAAGGTCCTGTTCTAATAATGCATTTACTGCACAACGAAACCATACAAAATTCACCAGTTTTATAGAGAAAAACATAAAAAACAAAACCGCATAAATGTAAAAAACATCATTAATATACAAATGTTATAATTTTTTCATAATCAAATATGATTTCGTTCTGTCCAATACAAATCATGTGACCAACACCTGTACCAATTGCAGGTGTCCAAACGCGCATTATCTTCTTGATATGTTTTTTTCTGTTAATATGTGGCATTTTCTCCATAGACGCTCTTTTGTCATTTTGTTTTCCTTAATTGGTTAAACGATTCATAAGAAAATGTGACTTTTGTTTATTGCTGTATTTTTTCGATAACATTTACAACTTGTGATGATATGAGAAATCATAATAAATGCATTTGGGAAAAATAATTGATTTGGAAAAACTAACAAGAAACAGAAAATACCGTACTTAGAAAACAACACACCTAAAAAGAAAAGGATTTCTTGCCTGTCTGTTTTGGAGAAAAAAAGCAAGAAAAATAAGTGTGTGAAGGTACTCTTTATAGTTAATTTCTATTCATCTTCCATTGGATGGATTCACATTGGCACCAGGGCTACGAGTTAACTTGTTTAGTTGATAATTAGTCATTAAGCACAATACAGAGTCTATGTCAGGAAACTGAACTGAACAGAGACAACACAGGGTCATCTGTCAAGTGAGACATGCAATCTATTATACTCGTATCTTATTGTTATTCTTCTTCTTCTACTTTTAGCTTTCTAGATAGCTTATTACCAGTAGATTATTTATGCCCTCAGAATGTATTAGGAAAGGTGTTATTCAAGGAAATGTATTCTAGAGATAGGTTCAGATCCCAGAGGTAAGAAATAAATGTCTGTCATGAGACAAGCCCTTTTAATATGATTAATTATCAGTGAAGAACATGTTGGTTTTTTTTGGCCAGGTTATATGGCTTGATTTTTGCATGTCTGATATTTGTAAACTTATCCCTGTTGCAGTAATGTTCTGCATGCAAAGTATGTTTGGCTTTGGTATATGTAAAAACATTATTACAGGAGATGAGTGAATCAGGCAAAATTTGATTTCTGCTGTTCGTATGGATTCTTTGATTCTTGGAGAAGTTTTGTTTAGCGAATTTAATGTCCTTTAATATCTTCTGGGGTCTCTCCGAAACCGTGATCATAGTAAATGTAAGACACCAAAGAAAGAAAAATTCTTCACACTCACCTTACCGCTCACCTCCCCAGCTTTTCCGCTCCTCACAGTGTTAGGGTCACACTCAATCACTGTGATCATCTTAATTGTCTGTTGCCAAATTGTATCTCTCGGAGAGATTAACGTGCACACGGAGTCAAACAACCCGTGACTGAAGACACAGTCACTAGCTGCAAATCTGTTTATTGATCGGGAGGCACATTCTTTTATAGGTTATCACTTGTCAAACCAATTTTTGCTAAAAATCTCCTAAGTTCTCCTCCCTCAGGGTGACTTCAATCAATATTGATTGGCTTTATGATTCTAGTATTTTCTTAGACATTACTTCATCCTTGATTAGCTCAGTGGATCACGCTATTCATTGCAGAATACACCTGGGTGTTCTAAAACCTGCTGACAGGTATGACTTCGAGCATTAATCAGTCTCTGTGATTCTAATATATATTGAGCTAAGCGTCCACTTTGTTTGCAAGCGTCCATTTTGGATATCTTCAAATACATAACCTTAACAACTGTCACCCATCCAGTCCTTTATATCTCTATAATGTGAGCCAAGCAGTAGCCATGGGTGAGGTACTCGTCTTCCATGCCTGTACATTAAAATGGGGGTCCTAGCTAGTATGCTTTTGTTAACCTAGGCGACACGACTCTGGAGACCGCATGCTGCTGTTGTACTTAGCAGGCCAGAACCAGATGTTACAGAGACGAGTGAGGAAAACTGGAGTCAAAAATAAACTTCTTTTTACAGAACAGTAACTTGTAATGAACTATGTACATCAGATAATAGTTACAATGCTTCACGAATGTTTCATTTACATTAAACAGGCATGGACACTTCTCGTTTACATTTAATGACACTTGTCTTTCCATGCACTACACTACATCTCACAGCAGTCCAGCAAACTCTTTTAGGAAGCTCCATCATCCCCTGTGAGTAATGCTACGGCCTATCACAGCTACTGTCAGTTACCAACTGATTAAAGAGGACCCCGCTGCTTGAGGTACATCAGTATGACTTCTCAATAATATCTTGAATGTCCACTACTCTTCATAGGAGAAATTGTGTCCCAATATGGTGACCATAACTTCCTTTCAATGTAGACATTTGTTCACTAGCATCCATCTGATACAGTTCCCTCTGCTTGCAACCCTCTTTAAGTGAGTATTCTGCTCCTCTCCATGGGAAAAGTTCCATACTGTTTAAATGGCCTCCCTGACCAGGGTTCTCTTCATGTTTCATTGGTCCTTAGTACGTATTATTTGAGGTCCTCCCTCTTCACGCACAACACCTATTAGCATGTAGTTCTGCAAGTTATTAGACCATAGGTCTTCCACTACTGGTTGCTAGACCCTACCTGAGTTAATACTAGGAAGCTCTATCCTGTATCTTCATGTAGCTCCTCCCATTCTGGGTTATTTCCATCTATTAACTCTAACTGTGCCTAAGTAAGTAGGTGCAAATTACTAAACAGACAAAATTACATTTAAAACTATGCAATGCATTATATACCAACATCATATCTTCAAGGGGGTATTGACAGAGCCTCCACTTCCTCACATAACAACCATGAGTGCTGAATCCCTGGGCCTCCTCATGCTAGGTCAGGACTTCTGCCTTTAATAAGGCACTGGATGGTTCTGCAAAAGCCCCAGTAAGGTCACGACGTCATGATGTCATGACATGCGCAGTGCTAGAGCGATCAGAGATAGAAGTTACAGTCTATCACTGGCAGCGGTAATAAGAAGATGCAACAAGGCCGGATGGATGACAAGTGAGGAGCTGAGGGACTGGAGAAGTGAATGTTAACCCCGTCACTCCTGAGCTTGTTTTCACCTTCCTGACCAGGCAATTTTTTTCAATTCTGACCATTGTCACTTTATGAGGTCTTAACTATGGAACGCGTCAATGGATCCCACTGACTCTGAGATTGTTTTTTCTTGACATATTGTACTTCATAAAAGTGGTAAAATTTCTTTGATATAACTTAAGCTTATTTGTGAACAGATTGGAAATTTGGCAAAAATTTTGCAATTTTTTTACTTGTTTTGAGAGCCCCTGATGTGCCTAAAGTGACACCATTTCCTTACTGATTCCATTTTCAGGCTCATAACATTTTTTTTTTATCGCTTTCTATTCTGATTTTTGGGAGGTAGAATGAGCAAAAAGCAACAATGCAGGAATTGGGTTTTTCTTGCTTTTTTATGCCGTTCCACGTGTGGTACAATTGATAAAGCAGCTTTATTCTTCAAGACAGTGCGATTACAGGAATACCCCATTTACCGTATATACTCATGTATAAGCGACCCACGTATAAGCCGACCCCCCTAATTCTGCCACAAAAAACTGTAAAAACTTATTGACTTGCGTATAAGCCAAGGGTGTTGCTGCACAAGGGTTAATGGTGGCCCAAGAAGATGCTCCATAGATAAAAAAAAACATAAAATGCTGCACAAGGGTTAATACTGGCCAAAGAAGTTGCTTCATAAATACCCCCCATATATTGCTGCACAAGGGTTATTGCTGGTCCAAGAAGATGCTCCATAAATACCCCCCATATGCTGCTACACAAGGGTTATTGCTGGCCCAAGAAAATGCTCCATAAATACCCCCCATATGCTGCTGCACAAGGGTTAATGCTGGCCCAAGAAGATACTCCATTGATAAATACCCCCCATATGCTGCTGCCACTGCTGCTGCTATTAATAAGAAAAGACATATTCACCTCTCCGTCACTGGGGGCCAGGTGCCGGTGTCGCCGCTTGCTTAGGCCCCCGGCACTGGCGATATTTACTGGTCCCCGATTCATCGCTGCGCATTGCTCTGTCTCTCGGCTCTCTGCAGTGACGTTCAGCAGAGGGCACGCACTGACTACATCATCGTGCCCTCTGCTGAACGTCACAGCCAGAGGACCTGGAGACACAGCGGTGCACGGCGGTGGAATGGGGACAGGTGAATATTGCTCTGCCACCTGTCATACTCGGTCACGTGGTACCACTCATTAAAGCCATGAATATGCGCATATTCATGACTTTAATAAGCGGTACCTTGTGACCTTTGAACGAAGGAAGGGAGACCGTGGGAGAAGCGGGGGGGCTGAAGAGATGTGCCAGGAGGGGCTGAGCACTGACCCCCGTTATATGACTCGCATATACACCGAGAGGGGGACTTTCAGCCCCAAAAATTGGGCTGAAAATCTCGGCTTATACACAAGTATATACGGTATTTCTTTTTTTGTTTTGCTGCTTCTGTACAATAAAAATTTTATAGAAAACATAATCATTTTGCATTGCTTTATTCTGAGAGCTATAAATTTTTTATTTTTCCGCTGATTGAGCTGTATGATAGCTTTTTTTTGTGGGACAAGATGATGTTTTCAGTGATTATGGGGCAGCATGGTGGCTAGGTGGATAGCACGGCAGCCTTGCAGCGCTGGAGTCCCGGGTTCGAATCCCACCAAGGACAACATCTGCAAGGAGTTTGTATGTGGTGGCCCAAGAAGATGCTCTATAGATAAAAAAAACCCATAAAGTGCCGTGTTTGCGTGGGTTTCCGCTGGGGACTCCGGTTTCCTCCCACATTCGAAAGACATACTGATAGGGAATTTAGATTGTGAGCCCCATTGGGGACAGTGATGGTAATGTGTGCAAACTGTAAAGCGCTGAGGAATATGTTAGCGCTATATAAAAATAAAGATTATTATTATTATTAAAAATAAAGATTATTATTATTAGTGATACCATTTTTATTTACGTTTGTCTTTTTTTATGACGTTTTATTGCACTTTTTGTTCAGCTTTGCGATGATGAAAATGTTTTTTTTGCCTCATTTTTTATTTATTTTTATAGTGTCCACTGAAAGTGTTAACTAGTGGTAAAATGTTATAGGTCGGTCATTCTTGACGGGGCAATTCAAATATGTGTACTTTTTTCACCTAAATAAATTGTATTTATTGTATTAATATTTTTTCATTTTTTTGTTCTTTATTTGAGGATTTCTATCAAATAGTTTTACACTTTTTAATAACTTTTCTTTTACTTTTTTACATTGTCTTAGGATGGGACATCACTGTGTAGTGACAGAGCACTAATCTGATACTCTGCAATGCTCCTACACTGCAGGGCATCAGAGCAGAATCTGACAGGCAGGGGAGAAGGCGTGTCAGCTCCTGCTCTTAGCAGGCGCTCACAGGCCACCTTCCCTGCAGGACCCTGAAGGACCTCACGGCCATCTTGCTGCCCTGGGTGACCATGGAGACCATCGACACAATGCGATTGCATCACGTTATGCAGATTGAGGCAGAGAGGGAGCTCACTCCCTCTGTGATGCTTCTCAGTGTCGCTGTGACTATTTACAGTGGTATCCGAAGGGTTATACGTCTGCGATCAGTGCTAGCACCAATCATGGGAGCTGCTACAGGGTGTCAGCTGTCACAGAGTACTGACTCCCTCACCCGATCGTGGCAGTGATCAGCGTGAACCCACGTGATCGCAGCCCCATACCTATACAGCGTTTTGCCGAAAAGCATCTCCCGCGGTGCCATATATATACGGCACATATCGAGGAGGGGTTAATGTGATATAAGTAATATAATGATTATAAGAATGATGCAATATAAATGCTAATGTAATATAAGTAATAAGTATTTTGTTTTTTTACTTTTTAACCTTTTGATGACATTTTAAGGTTCAGCAAATTGGCGGCCATTTTGCTAAATCCACATGGGAATAAATGACAAAAAAATCTGCATTTTTCCAAATGTGAATTTTCTTAGCTTTTTTCCGCATATATTCACTCACCTCTTTCTATTACTCTTATTATTTTTATCTTTCTAATTTTTATTTTTTCTGTTTGCGATACTTTGTAACATAAGGAATATTTTCTGCCTCAAAGGTGCTAAAATCCATGGCATTGTGCAGTAATCCACAGAGTTACAAAATGAAGATATAAATTACATTATACCCTTGTGAGCTGTTCTCAGGTACCCTGTACAGTTAGCAGTTCAGAATGTAATGGTGCCATCTACACAAATAGTCGGTTATGCCATCCTTATGCCATCATTATAATTCTTTAATAATTAAATGATCAATCTTTTCTGCTTCTTATCAAAACAGAAACTTCTAACGGCTGAAAGAAAGCTGCAGATAGCATTAACTTTATTAAAAAAGGATATATAGAGACAATATAGTCTCTTATGGCTATATTGTGACTTTTAGACCAGATCACATCTGGATTGGAAAAATTCTAAATCTTGGATGAAACACTTTGCAATTATTTGTATTTGTTGATTCTGTGTTTGGGCAAATGCTTTTTTGATAATGGGTTCCCCGCAGTAAAGAATTAGTGGAAGTTTCTGCTACTTCCCTTTGGAGATCTACATATTTTACTGATAAGAAATGATTTATTGTCTGTGTTATACTTCTGGAAATGAAGTAAATACCTTTTTCCTTAGGCCAGTCCCACATGTCCGACTTTCACAGTCTGAGTATAGACTATGATATCTGGACTAGCCGCAGATCTCCTGACCTAAACCTTACAGCCTCATATATGTCTATGATGCTGCTGATTTTCGGTCAGTAGACCGGCGGGCTGCCTTGAGATCATGGTCCAGTACTTGAACTGTGAATGTTGGATATGTGAAAACAACGTTTTTGTAGGAACTAACCCAGGATTAGCCGGAGCTAGCGTAAAGGGGTCCGTGTAAAAAAAAAAGTTCACAGCACATTCTAGTCTAGTTGAATTTATAGATCAAAGCTAGTCCAGGCAAATAGCAGGCAGCTCCTGAATCTGTCCACAATGCAGACATATAAACGGAGCAATTTGTGGATGTCTCTGGCCCAAAAGACTGGCCATCGGAACTTAGGATTAGGGTGTGTTCAGACGAATGTATTAAACGTCCGTGTGTTGTCCGTATGCAAAGCTGATAGCATACGCTCAGCACACCGACCAATGCAAGTCAACGTGGTAGTACAAATTAATGTTTGTACTCATGGATGGTGGGTCTGAATGTATAACAAATGCAGCATGCACTACTTTGATACATATTCTGGATCAGACTTGCTCATTATAAGCCTATAGGTGTGTAAAGAAACGGATCACATATGGGTTACCAACTGCATGTCATGTTTTTTGTCGGTTCCATTACAATTATAAAGATTGGAAACTGTATTTGACCTTTATTATTTGTTAAACTGTTAATGGAAAAACGGATGCCATACAGATGGACAAAACGTACATACAGATTTTGCACAGACATTAAAAACAGACACACTGAAGGCATACAGATTGCATACGAATCACAATATGAACGTAAAATCAGCAGTTATCACTATACGTAAAGAGGACGATTTTCCATACACTTCTGTGAACTCACCCTTAGACACACAACTACACACTTTTCATCTGAGAAGTCCTGGTTCGCCGCTAGTGCCTTCAGGATCAGACTAGATATGGACATGTAACCTTACCTGTGCTGTACTTGCATGTAACTGAGAATTATTGTCATGATAAAACTGCAATGTGTGATCATCTTTAAAGGTCCGGTCCAGGTCCGATGGGTGTCGCGGTCCGGCACCTCTCATCTTCTAGCGATGACGTCCTCTTCTTTGCTTCCCGTCCCGGCTCCGGCGCAGGCGCACTGCTCTGCCCTGTTGAATTATGATAACATTGTGTGAACATACCTAATATAGAGAAAAACATAGAGAAAAATATTATCAATCATTCTTATTGGTGAAAATCAGCTGCTGGTAGAAACCCAACTTGTAAGCTTTAGGCTCAGTCACACTTACGGTATATGGATAGGGGGGCTGCAATGCTCAAGTGAGTGTCAACTGTTAGTGCCATTTCCCCCCACAGTGTTCTAGGGACCAGATACTCACAGATCCTACGCTAATGGCCTATTATAAGGACAGGACATTAACTGAATATCCCTGAAAACTTCTTTGAAGGATTTTTCTGAGATTTTCATATTTGAATAAATCATCAACAATATCAGATCGCTATCTGATACATATCAGGTTGAAAGTACACACACACACATACGGTATATACAGATCTGGCAAAAATTAAGAGACCACTTCCAAATTTTTAGTTTGCCTGAGTTTTCTCTTTATAGGTATAATTTTGAGTAAAATGTAAATTGTTCTTTTAGTCTACAAACTTCTGACAACATGTCTCTGAAATTCCAAGCTAGATTTTTTTTTTCTGAAAAGGAGAAATGGTCAAAATAAAAAAAACAGTGCTTTCAGACCTCAAACAATGCAAAGAAAACAAGTTCAGAATCATTAACAACAATACTAATGTTTTAACTCAGGAAGAGTTCACAAATCAATTTTTTGTGGAATAACCATGATTTTTAAAAACAGCTTTCATGCGTCTTGGCATGCTTTCCACCAGTCTTTCACACTGCTTCTGGCGCAAAAATGTTAGCAGTTCTTCTTTGTTTGATGACTTGTGACTATCCATCATCCTCTTGCCTCAGCCCACTGAATGTCGCAAAGAGATGCAGTACTGGGAACTGCCACTAGTACATATTCAGAGCTTTGTCTGGTAAACAATAAAAGAGATGCTGTGCCCCCCATTGCCACATTAATGAGCTTATCTATGGGTATGTCAGTCAGATCCCAACCAATGTAATCTTGATGGACTATAATAAAGAATAGGTCATCAATATGGAAACCTTTGTAAACTTTAAGTGCTTATAGAAGGCTGATGTATTGACTGAATCTTGTTTATTCTAGTTTTGTGTGATATACAGCAATAGTTACCAAACTGTTAAGGCCCCTTTACATTTAGCGATGCACCAGCGATCCCAACCACGATACGACCCGGTCAGGATCGCTGGTGCATCGCGAAATGGTCGCTAGTGAGCTGCCACACAGGCAGATCTCACGGCAACGTAGCAACGCAGCGGCGGTTGTTACTTACCTTTCAGACGCGACGATCCTGACGTCCTCCCGCCCGTGTCCACACGTCGCTCGTCGGCGCCAGCAGGAAGCCCAGCAGGAAGCGCCCGACGAGAAATGGAGCTGCACGATCTCGCACGATCAGCAACAGACAGCAGGGGAGCCGATCGGAGGTAAGTATCACACATAGCGATATCGCTAGCAATATCGCTGCTGCATCACAAAATCGGTGATGCTTTAGCGATATTGCTAGCGATATCGCTATGTGTAAAACCCCCTTTAGGCTCACCAGGTGAGGTGGACCCTCCAAGCCCAAAGACTGGGTAGGCACACAGACCATGAACGTTGGTGCAGTAGCTAGGTGGGGCACGCAGAACATGGACAGCTAAGGGACAAGTGAAATGCTGGAAACCATAGGCCAGCAGGCGGGATGCTGGAAACCGCTGTCAGGCAGGAAAAGACTAGGAGTCCGCAGACAGGTGGAATGCTTGAAACCGCAGCCTAGCAGGGGACATCCAGCAGACCAGAAGCAGGCAGGACACTGGACACCGCTGGCAGATGCAAAATATCCAGGAGACAGAAGAGGGTGGGATGATAGAGACCACAGATAGGCAAGAGACGTCCTGGAGACCACTGTAAAGCAGGCAGAATGCTAGAATCACTGGCAAGCAGGAGATGACCAGGAGACCGCAAGCAGGATGAGGGACACCGCAGGCAGGAGACAACCAGGAGACTTCAGACAAGCATGCAGGATGCTGGAAACGGCTGGCAGGTGGGAGATGTTCAGGATACCACAAGCAAGCAGGTGAGAGACGCCTAGGAGACTACAGACAGCAGCTGAGTAGACAGAGGTATATTGAGCAAGCCAGAGTCTTAGCAACACTGAAGTTTTAATAATAAGACACATGTGTATATCTTGGTGAGGCTATTTAGGTCCAGGCAGATGATCACATGTGAGCATGCAAAGCCTGATGTGCACCACAGAGTTTATCAGACCATGGTGAGTAGAGTTGAGTGAAACGGGTCGAACAATTTCAAAAGTCGCTGACTTTTGGCAAAGTCGGGTTTCATGAAACGAAACCCGACCCTAGGATGAGGTCGGCCACGAGGTCGGCGACTTACGCGCCAAAGTCACGTTTCAAAAGTTTGTTTAGCGCTCTTTTTCAGCCAATCAGGATCCACGGACACTGTGGGCAACGTGATGACATAGGCAGGGGTCGCCACCATCTTTCAGAAGGGCATGCAAGTGATTGGCTTGCTTTGGTGGGCGTCACAGGGGTTATAAAAGGGCGTGCACGCCGACCGCCATCTTACTTCTGCCGATCTTAGCATAGGGAGAGGTTGCTGATTCTGTAGGGAGAGCGTTAGGCAGGGAAGAAGAAAAAAAAACTGCTTCTGCTGCTAGCGATTTTGCCTGTGCAACACACCAGTCACTGTGTGTGCAGTGCAAGGGGAGGCTATATTGTGGTGGATCAGCGGTGTTGGTTGTTAGGCTGCCTTCTAAGTCTTCCTGACAGCTGCATTGCTGTTTCCCCACTGCTCTGCAAACTGCTTTTTTAAAAGCAATCCCAATTTTTTTTTTGTCCTGCTAAGGTACTGAGCGTGCATTTATTCACACCATACAGCGGTGTACGCTCCTCACACAGTACCGTGGCTGTTATCACAGCCACAGTGAAGCTATCTGTGTGTCACTGTGGAGGACTTGTTCCGTTCTTACAGACCTACACTCTAGGGAGATTCCTATTCTGCCCAATTCTACAATTCACTTTTTTCACACCTGTGCCATCGAGCCTGTGACATAGCGCTCTGATATTCAGTGGGCCTCACACAATCCAAAAGTGTCCAGTGTCCACAAGTGTCTGCAGAAATTCAAAATCTCCCTTATCCTGTAGTCACTTTTTTCACACCTGCTGCATCGAGCCTGTGACATAGAGCTCTGATATTCATTGGGCCTCACACAATCCAAAAGTGTCCAGTGTCCACAAGTGTCTGCAGAAATTCAAAATCTCCCTTATCCTGTAGTCACTTTTTTCACACCTGTGCCATCGAGCCTGTGACATAGCGCTGTGATATTCAGTGGGCCTCACACAATCCAAGTGTCCAGTGTCCACAAGTGTCTGCAGAAATTCAAAATCTCCCTTATCCTGTAGTCACTTTTTTCACACCTGTGCCATCGAGCCTGTGACATAGCGCTGTGATATTCAGTGGGCCTCACACAATCCAAGTGTCCAGTGTCCACAAGTGTCTGCAGAAATTCAAAATCTCCCTTATCCTGTAGTCACTTTTTTCACACCTGTGCCATCGAGCCTGTGACATAGCACTATGATATTCAGTGGGCCTCACACAACCCAAGTGTCCAGTGTCCACAAGTGTCTGCAGAAACTCAAAATCTCACAGAAATTAAAAATCTCCCTTATCCTGTAGTCACTTTTTTCACACCTGTGCCATCGAGCCTGTGACATAGCGCTGTGATATTCAGTGGGCCTCACACAATCCAAGTGTCCAGTGTCCACAAGTGTCTGCAGAAATTCAAAATCTCCCTTATCCTGTAGTCACTTTTTTCACACCTGTGCCATCGAGCCTGTGACATAGCGCTGTGATATTCAGTGGGCCTCACACAATCCAAGTGTCCAGTGTCCACAAGTGTCTGCAGAAATTCAAAATCTCCCTTATCCTGTAGTCACTTTTTTCACACCTGCTGCATCGAGCCTGTGACATAGCGCTGTGATATTCAGTGGGCCTCACACAATCCAAGTGTCCAGTGTCCACAAGTGTCTGCAGAAAATCTAAATCTCCCTTATCCTGTAGTCACTTTTTTCACACCTGTGCCATCGAGCCTGTGACATAGCGCTGTGATATTCAGTGGGCCTCACACAATCCAAGTGTCCAGTGTCCACAAGTGTCTGCAGAAAATCTAAATCTCCCTTATCCTGTAGTCACTTTTTTCACACCTGTGCCATCGAGCCTGTGACATAGCGCTGTGATATTCAGTGGGCCTCACACAATCCAAGTGTCCAGTGTCCACAAGTGTCTGCAGAAATTCAAAATCTCCCTTATCCTGTAGTCACTTTTTTCACACCTGTGCCATCGAGCCTGTGACATAGCGCTGTGATATTCAGTGGGCCTCACACAATCCAAGTGTCCAGTGTCCACAAGTGTCTGCAGAAATTCAAAATCTCCCTTATCCTGTAGTCACTTTTTTCACACCTGTGCCATCGAGCCTATGACATAGCGCTGTGATATTCAGTGGGCCTCACACAATCCAAGTGTCCAGTGTCCACAAGTGTCTGCAGAAATTCAAAATCTCCCTTATCCTGTAGTCACTTTTTTCACACCTGCTGCATCGAGCCTGTGACATAGCGCTGTGATATTCAGTGGGCCTCACGCAATCCAAGTGTCCAGTGTCCACAAGTGTCTGCAGAAAATCTAAATCTCCCTTATCCTGTAGTCACTTTTTTCACACCTGTGCCATCGAGCCTGTGACATAGCGCTGTGATATTCAGTGGGCCTCACACAATCCAAGTGTCCAGTGTCCTCAAGTGTCTGCAGAAATTCAAAATCTCCCTTATCCTGTAGTCACTTTTTCACACCTGTGCCATCGAGCCTGTGACATAGCGCTGTGATATTCAGTGGGCCTCACACAATCCAAGTGTCCAGTGTCCACAAGTGTCTGCAGAAATTCAAAATCTCCCAGAAATTCAAAATCTCCCTTATCCTGTAGTCACTTTTTTCACACCTGTGCCATCGAGCCTGTGACATAGCGCTGTGATATTCAGTGGACCTCACACAATCCAAGTGTCCAGTGTCCACAAGTGTCTGCAGAAATTCAAAATCTCACAGAAATTCAAAATCTCCCTTATCCTGTAGTCACTTTTTTCACACCTGTGCCATCGAGCCTGTGACATAGCGCTCTGATATTCAGTGGGCCTCACACAATCCAAAAGTGTCCAGTGTCCACTAGTGTGTGCAGAAAATCTAAATCTCCCCTGTCCTATAGACACCTTGTACCTTGTTTTACATTACTATATAGTTTGTTGGATTTTGTCTACATTTATACCAAAAATGAGGAAGGCTGGTAGAAGAGGCCGTGGAATTGGGCGGGGATTGGCAGCTGGTAATGATGGTGTTGGTGGTGGATCTGAAGGTAGTGGCAAAAGCAAAATAGGACCGAATGCAGGAGGTGTTGAGCCTGCGTCATCGTCTGGCTCCATAAGGCTTCGAAGGCTTAGTTTTCTAGGAGTTGGCAAACCGCTTTTAACGCCAGAGCATCAGGAAAAAGTTTTGTCTTACATTGCTGACTCAGCCTCCAGCTCTATCGCCTCCTCTTCTGAAGTTGTAAAAAGTAAAAGCACTGAGTCGTCATTGGAGGCTCATGTTCATGAACCACACCTTTCCTTGTGTCCTTCACCACAACCAAGATTGAAGGATGACGCAGGCCATACTACTGATTACTCCATGGAGCTGTTTTCACATACCATGCCTGGATTATCAAGTGAAATGGTGAATTACCCAGGCCAAGATGAATCTGACATGGAGTGCACTGATGCACAGCCGCTGATAGATGATTCTGCTGGTACATTCACTCAGAGCACTACATTGTCCTCGCAGTGTACAGAGCCAGATTCTGACCCTGATGAGACTCAGGTGCCCCTTCCCGCACACTATACCACCATACACGGTGACACAGAGGAAGGTGCACATGACATTGAAGAGGAGGTGATGGATGACCCAGTTGTTGACCCAGATTGGCATCCATTGGGGGAAGAGGGTGCTGCTTCCAATAGCTCAGATGAGGAGCATCCACAGCAGACATCAACATCGCAACAGCTGTTATCTGGCAGGCCAGGAGCACTCCAAAGACAGGTTCCAAAAATCAAAAGAGTTGCTGGACAGCTTGTCCAGAGGGTCAAAACATCACAGCGTGCTAGGCCGCAAAATGTCTGCCAAAGTAGGAAGAGTGCAGTGTGGCACTTTTTTGAACAAAATCCTCATGATCAGGCCAAGGTTATCTATAAGAAGTGCGCAAAGACCTTTAGCCGAGGGAAAAATCTGAAAAATTTGAATACCAGTTGCATGCTTAGACATTTAACCAGCATGCACTAGCAAGCGTGGACACAACACCAAACCTCAAGTGCCACATGTGCAACTGATCACAAAGAAGGTAGTCAGCAACGCTACATTGTTTCCCCCACTGTAAGCCCACCGGTTAGCACAGCAGCAAATGTTGAGGTGTCGTTGCAAGGCCACAGCAGTCAGGGAATCCCACTGTTATATCAACGAAATACTGAATCTAGGCCATCAGAAAGAACACCAACTCCATCACCATCATCAACCCTCTCTCAGTCCGCCCTGTCCACCGCTACTTCTACCATATGCAGATCTCAAGTCCAGCTCACCCTCCCAGACACTATGAGTAGGTCAAGAAAGTACTCAGTCTCTCATCCGCGTACACTGGGTTTGAATGCCCACATTGCCAAACTAATCTCGTTTGAGATGATGCCCTATCGGTTGGTGGAAAGCGCAGCTTTCCGCGAACTCATGGCCTATGCAGTACCACGCTATGACCTACCCAGTCGCCACTTCTTCTCTCGCAAAGCCATCCCAGCCCTCCACCATCATGTGAAAGACCGCATTGTCCATGCACTCAAGCAGTCAGTGAGTGGAAAGGTGCACCTCACAACTGATGCATGGTCCAGTCGGCATGGCCAGGGCCGTTACGTGTCCATCACTGCGCACTGGGTTAATGTGGTGGATGCAGGGTCCACAGGGGACAGCGGTGGTGGGACAGTGCTGCCTAGCCCACGGTATAGGAAACAGTTGGCTGTAGGCGTTCCACCCTCCTCCTCCTCCTCCTCCAGAAGCGAAAGCTCGTCCACAGAGCGCAGTCGTACGAGCACTCCATCTGCAGCTGCCACTGTTGCACACAAGGTGTCCCCCTATCGAGCAGCTAGTGGAAAGCGTCAGCAGGCTGTGTTGCAGATGATGTGTTTGGGCGACAGACACACCACCGAGGTGCTGGCCGAGTACTTGAAGCGACAAACTGAGTCATGGCTGGGCAGTGTACATCTTGAGGCAGGCAAGGTAGTTAGTGATAATGGCCGTAATTTTGTGGCAGCCATAGCCCTTTCAAAACTCAGCCACATACCTTGCTTGGCTCACACCTTGAACCTGGTGGTGCAGTGCTTCCTCAAAAATTATCCGGAGTTAACAGCCCTGCTCCATAAGGTGCGAAGACTGTGCGCGCACATCCGCCGGTCGCCTGTACACTCCGTTCGTATGCAGAAGCTGCAGCGATTGCTCCACCTTCCCAACCACCGCCTCATTATCGACATTGCAACAAGGTGGAACTCCACCCTGCACATGGTGGAGCGGCTGTGCGAGCAGAGGCAGGCCATAATGCATTTGTGGGAGGATACACGGCCAGGCACTTTGAGAGCAGACATGGAGTTGACAGGTGTGCAGTGGTCGAAGCTGAAAGACCTCTGTAAAGTCCTTCAGTGTTTTGAGGAATGCACACGGCTGGTAAGCGCAGACGACGCCATCCTAAGCATGAGCATCCCACTTATGCGTCTGCTCATGCAAACTTTGACGCACCTTAAGAAGCAGGCGTCTGCAGCCAATGTTGACGAGGAGGAAGAGGTGGAGGGAATCCTTGATGACATTCAGCCATTGTCTGCTCAGGGACCTCTCCTGGACGAGTTGGAGGAAGAAGAGGAGGAGGAGGATGATGATGGGGATGATTACTTAGGGGAGGAGGATGCATCTCGTGGGGCAAGTGAAAATGTTGGCGTGGCAAGGTCTGGTACAGGGTTTGTGCGTGACTGGAGGGATGTGGATTTGCCAGAAAGTGCTCCTCCAACCAGCACTCGCAGTGCATCATTGACACCGGGAACATTGGCCCACATGTCAGATTATGCCTTGCGGATCCTAAAAAGGGACCCCCGCATTGCCAAAATGATGAACGATGACGACTACTGGTTGGCCAGCATCCTGGATCCACGCTATAAAGGCAAATTACAAAACATCATGCCACAGGAGAACCTTGACCTAATATTGGCTAATAAACAAGCAACTCTGGTAAATCGGTTGCTTGAGGCATTCCCAGCACACAGCAGCGGTGATGGTTCTCACACGAGCCGTACGGGCCATGGGCAGCTTGGCAGAGGTGTTCATGGTGCACACAGCAGAAGTGGCGTTGGAGACAGGGGTTTCATGACAATGTTGTGGACTGATTTTTCAAGTACCGCTCACACAACTGGTAATACAGCATCGATGGAAAGTGACAGGAGACAGCAGTTGTCAACTATGGTTACAAACTACTTTTCCTCCCATATCGATGTTCTCCCACACAGGTCATTCCCCTTTGACTATTGGGCTGCTAAACTGCACACCTGGCCTGAAATGGCACAATATGCCTTACAGGAGCTCGCTTGCCCAGCTGCAAGTGTGCTATCGGAAAGAGTCTTCAGTGCAGCTGGATCAATCCTGACAGAAAAAAGGACCCGTCTGTCAACCCAAAATGTGGATGATCTAACCTTCATTAAAATTAACCATGCATGGGTTTCCAAGGATTTTGTCCCACCTTCCCCTGATGACACATAGGGTGACAGAAAAATGGCTTGCTTTGGTCCACCTCTTCCTGGGACTTGACCTATTTCGCCTTTTGCATCAGCTGAATGTCCAACATCAGCATATGCCACTTTCTAAAACTCCCTAACTGTGCTGCCTCCCCCCCCATGGCCGGGATCACCACCTAGCGCACGACACCGTGCGAGTGCCGTTGCCCTGGACAGGTGGGTAGGCCGACTCTTGGGCGCGGGCACTGGCACAGGGTCCCTCATAGTGCAATCAAGTGTCTCTGACGGTGGTGGTGCACACCCGCCGTCAGACACACTGCCGTACAATGAGGGGTCCAGTGCCAGTACCGACGCCCACGAGTGGGCCCCCCTTGCTTGGGCAGGGCCCCAGCATTTGCAATCTTTACCTCTCCCTGCTCCTCCGCTGTGTAGTCTGGGCCGTCAAATCCATACTGTGCCTGACACCATCTGAGCCTGCCTCCTGGTGTATTGACATATATTTTGAATGTGTACACTATCCATACATGTTATCCGGGGATACGGTACCCTTTCTCACCTTTGTGCAATCACGTGCAATCCATACTGGGCCTAACACCATCTGAGCCTGCCTCCTGATGTATAGACATATATTTTGAATGTGTACGCTATCCATACATGTTATCCGGGGATACGGTACCCTTTCTCACCTTTGTGCAATCACGTGCAATCCATACTGGGCCTAACACCGTCTGAGACTGCCTCCTGATGTATAGACATATATTTTGAATGTGTACGCTATCCATACATGTTATCTGGGGATACGGTACCCTTTCTCACCTTTGTGCAATCACGTGCAAGCCATACTGGGCCTAACACCATCTGAGCCTGCCTCCTGATGTATGGACATATCTTTTGAATGTGTACGCTATCCATACATGTTATCCGGGGATACGGTACCCTTTCTCACCTTTGTGCAATCACTTGCAAGCCATACTGGGCCTTACACCGTCTGAGCCTGCCTCCTGATGTATAGACATATCTTTTGAATGTGTACGCTATCCATACATGTTATCCGGGGATACGGTACCCTTTCTCACCTTTGTGCAATCACTTGCAAGCCATACTGGGCCTTACATCGTCTGAGCCTGCCTCCTGATGTATAGACATATATTTTGAATGTGTACGCTATCCATACATGTTATCCGGGGATACGGTACCCTTTCTCACCTTTGTGCAATCACGTGCAATCCATACTGGGCCTAACACCGTCTGAGCCTGCCTCCTGATGTATAGACATATATTTTGAATGTGTACGCTATCCATACATGTTATCCGGGGATACGGTACCCTTTCTCACCTTTGTGCAATCACGTGCAATCCATACTGGGCCTAACACCGTCTGAGCCTGCCTCCTGATGTATAGACATATATTTTGAAGTGTACGCTATCCATACATGTTATCCGGGGATACGGTACCCTTTCTCACCTTTGTGCAATCACGTGCAAGCCATACTGGGCCTAACACCGTCTGAGCCTGCCTCCTGATGTATAGACATATCTTTTGAATGTGTACGCTATCCATACATGTTATCCGGGGATACGGTACCCTTTCTCACCTTTGTGCAATCACGTGCAATCCATACTGGGCCTAACACCGTCTGAGCCTGCCTCCTGATGTATAGACATATCTTTTGAATGTGTACGCTATCCATACATGTTATCCGGGAATACGGTACCCTTTCTCACCTTTGTGCAATCACGTGCAAGCCATACTGGGCCTAACACCGTCTGAGCCTGCCTCCTGATGTATAGACATATCTTTTGAATGTGTACGCTATCCATACATGTTATCCGGGGATACGGTACCCTTTCTCACCTTTGTGCAATCACTTGCAAGCCATACTGGGCCTTACACCGTCTGAGCCTGCCTCCTGATGTATAGACATATCTTTTGAATGTGTACGCTATCCATACATGTTATCCGGGGATACGGTACCCTTTCTCACCTTTGTGCAATCACTTGCAAGCCATACTGGGCCTTACACCGTCTGAGCCTGCCTCCTGATGTATAGACATATCTTTTGAATGTGTACGCTATCCATACATGTTATCCGGGGATACGGTACCCTTTCTCACCTTTGTGCAATCACGTGCAATCCATACTGGGCCTAACACCGTCTGAGCCTGCCTCCTGATGTATAGACATATATTTTGAATGTGTACGCTATCCATACATGTTATCCGGGGATACGGTACCCTTTCTCACCTTTGTGCAATCACTTGCAAGCCATACTGTGCCTGACACCGTCTGAGCCTGCCTCCTGATGTATAGACATATCTTTTGAATGTGTACGCTATCCATACATGTCATCCGGGGATACGGTACCCTTTCTCACCTTTGTGCAATCACTTGCAAGCCATACTGGGCCTTACACCGTCTGAGCCTGCCTCCTGATGTATAGACATATATTTTGAATGTGTACGCTATCCATACATGTTATCCGGGGATACGGTACCCTTTCTCACCTTTGTGCAATCACGTGCAAGCCATACTGGGCCTAACACCGTCTGAGCCTGCCTCCTGATGTATAGACATATATTTTGAATGTGTACGCTATCCATACATGTTATCCGGGGATACGGTACCCTTTCTCACCTTTGTGCAATTACGTGTAACCCATACTGGGCGTGAGAACGGCTGGCGAGCTGTTAAGCAAGCTACAGCACCTGTGGTTTGCACACGTAAGTTTTTCATTTTTTTCAGGAATGACGGTTAGGCCTAATTCCGGAACTGCGGTTGACCTGCACTTACTGGGAAATCATCGTTCGCGAGTAATAATTGTAATCAGTGATCCCCATCACTAACGTTGTTCAGCGGGTTATCTGCACCTGTAAGCGACAAACGCTGGCATTTTCAGTGTAGCGCACATGCAGCCACGGACATGTAAGGGCATGACACACCAGTTATTGGCCAATCTCATGTGCCAGAGCCTCACGTGTCCCTCTAGTAAGCCAGACTCGGACCGCGGGGCATGACGGAGTCTCGTTTGTTAACGGAATTAAGCTTGCAATGTGTGCATCTGTTCTGCAGCTGGCATGGTTGAGGTTGCCCGTGTTGAGTCAAATTACGCCGTAGGCTCCACTCTTGGTGGTGCCCTTCTGGACATTCCTTTAAGGTTCAGCTTTGCAACCATACTGCCCACGTAAAACAAACAACTTGCCTTCATGAACGCTGTTTGGAGGGTCATGACTCGTGGGAATAACGCCGCCCAATCAGTTAACCTGCTAGAGAGATCCTTCGTTGCTCCCAAGCATGACATCACACTCCCTAGGAGGAAGGTAATGCCACTGTGGCGACCGTACTCCTGGGGGCGACACAAGTGCAATGATGCCCAGCCACTGCTCGATGAATCTGCTGGTACATTGACCCAGACCACTACATTCCCCTCGCACGCTACCCGGCCTGAATCTGACCCTGATGAAACTCAGGTTACCCTTCCCATATACGGTTCCATCTTACACAGTGACAAAGAGGAAGCTGCAGATGAAAGTGCAGGTTCGGCCCACCCGCCATCAGACACACCACCGTACTATCAGGGGCCCTGTGCCAGTGCCGTCGCCAACGAGTGGGCCCCCCCTGCTTGCTCAGGATCACAGCACTTGCAAGGTTGAAATACTGTGCAGTGAGATGGAAGATGGGGACGACGAGGAGTCCAGACTAGTACAGGGATTCCCTAGCGAGGAGACTTATTTGATTGTTTTCAATGTTGGGACAGCAATTTTTGGGGAGCACTATACTCTGGAGAATGATAGATGGGGCCCACCATACACTGGAACATTCCAAAGGTGGACATCAGACACTGGAGCAGCATTTACAGGGCCCATTATACACTAGAGCATTAGAAATGGGGCCCATTATGTTTGGAGCATTATTTGGGCCCATAAGACAGTGGAGCTTCATCCATGGGGACCAACATATACTGTAGCATTATGTGGAGCTCATCATATACTGTTTCAAACATTATATGGGACCAATGATTCTGTATGGAGAAATAGATGGGCCTCATCATGAGATGTAAAAAGTGAAGTATTTTTCATTGTACTATACCGCTATTTCTCTGCCGTATCGGAGCATGATGAGTTGTGGTATTATGTGTTAAAGGGGCGCTCTTTCGCCCAGGGCACATGAAAACCTGGAGCCAGCCCTACCCCCCCACAACTTTAGCCAAATAACCCCCATTTTTCAGTGCGTAACTTGTATTATGAAGTTAATTAAGGTTGACCAGCTTAAGTAAGAAGAATTGATGCTTTTGGCATTCAAATGAGCACTGTAGGTGTGTTTCCTGTCCTCCTCTCACTGCCGACTTTTATTCCCCATTGACTTACATTGGGTTTCGTGTTTCGGGACGACCCCGACTTTTCCCTATAATCGTCCGATCTTGCTCGACCCGACTTTTGGAAAAGTCGGGTTTCACGAAACGAAACTCGACCATAAAAAAACAAAAGTCGCTCAACTCTAATGGTGAGGGACTAAAAGCATAGTTCTGGGACAGATACATAACACAAACAAGTACATAACCAAAGACGTATACAATATACTTTACTGATGACATCATCGAATATGGAGACCGATGTGAGACATACTGTATACAGCGTACGTGCATGTGATTTATTCACACTATATGCAGTTATACAGAGTATGACAGAATCATACAAGCCAGCATTCTGTATGAGTAAAGGGATTTAGAAGGGAAGTCAACAATCACAATCCCACATATATATGAATCATAATATGGAAAAAGAGACACACTGTCATTAGTGACACATGGATTAACATATCAGTTCATGACAGATAGAGAACTTACAGGAAAAAGAGGCAAAACATTAGCAAACTGGTCAGAAACACAACACCCATAATTAAACATTCAGTGACTGTTCTTCTCTTTATAATGATTTGATTAAATTAATTTTACGTAGTTTGCAGGAATAAGGCGCATCCTTATTACTGTTCTATTTCCAGTTAAAATGGTTTTGGAAATCAGCCCAACTATTACATTTATATTTTGGGGGTATTGGCACTTCCTATGTGACAATAGTAGATTTTTTATTTGATAAATACCGTATACATGCTTTAATCCAGCAATAAAAGGATTAAGTAGATATCAAATAATGAAATATTCCTATTTATCAGCTATACAAAAAGGAATCATGACCCTACAGAATGACTATTAGTTTCAGGGTGGTAAAAAAGGAAGGACAAATCAACATTTAACCTGACACAGAAAGATTTCCAAAACTTTCAGATGAATTGAGGACCACGATTAGAAAAAATATTTTTACAGACACCATAGGATAGAATTTTACAATTTTCCTAATAAAAAGTTTGAAAAGAATTTCAGATTAGGTACTGGAGATGACAGAATATGGTGGCATTGTTGACTGCATTGATCGACCACTATCCAAATGACAGTTTTACCTTCAGAAAGTGGAAAGTCAGTAATAAAATACAGAAAATACAGTTTCTAAGGCTTCTTGGGGACAAAGTGAGGCTGAAGTTAGCTAGCAGCACAAGTTAGAGGCAACTTGATTCCAGCAAACACATAATAAGCTGGAACATAAACCTAAATGGTGGTCACTGGTCAACAACAACAATGAAAGATTCTCTGTCTTGTTCCATTAACTTCTAGATGCTTCTAGACTTATTTGCTATCAAAATTGCTATGGTAAAACTACCTCATATACAAGCATAGTAAGAACACAAAATTCAGGACATCGTGTCACTAGTCAGTACTGTCACACAACCAGGAGCACCAGCATACCTATAGTCTGGAGGCAGAGGATCGATGTGCTGAGGCCAGAGATGAAAGAACCAATTAATAGATAGCAATTTTCAAGAAAAATAAACATAGAGGAATCGCTAATTGAAAGTGGAGGTTCTTGTTAAAGAATAGCTCCAGTAACAACTTCAGAAGCATCTTCTTCTAAATTAAAGAGGAAAAAGGGTTAAGGAACAACACTTTAAAATGTGAAAAAGCTTAAGCGGGCTTAGATTTCAAGTCCGAAACATAAATAAGGCAATGATGAGGCCCACTCTGCTGCAAAGAGCAGGAAGGTTATGTAACAAGCCTGAACTACAATTTGCATCTTCCATGGAAAGCGACAAATTCCTTAACATTCACAGAAAACCTATCAAGGAGGCTGACTTTAGGCTCCTGCAGTCCATCAGAAAATGTAACTGCTGAGTTTTAGGCTTGAGTGACATCCTGTCCCTTCAGAATAGGGTCCTTGAACAATTTGCATTTGCTACGCACCTTAATATTGTCTAAGGAATTCTCAGGTTTTCACCCAATTATCTGTCTTTGTTGCAGGGGCCCTTCATATTTGGTCTGTAGAGTAGCTACTAGTGATGAGTGAGTATACTCGTTACTTGAGATTTCCTGAGCATGGTCAGGTGATCTCCGAGTATTTTTGGTGTGCTCGCAGATTTACGCAGCTGGCATTACTGTAATAGAACAGCGATGATTGGATAAGCATTGCCCGATGCAAAAGAAACAGAGTGCTGTGACATGGCCGACATATTGGTGGTACCAATACACTGCAACCAGTATGAGGCTCAGTGGTTAACACTGTAGCTTTTCAGTGCTGGGAGCCTGAGTTCAAATCCCACCAAATACATTGTCAGGGATTTTCTATGTGTTCCCTTTATCTGTGTGAGTTTCCTCTTGGTTCTCCAGTTACCTCCCACACCCCAAAGACATACTGATGATGATTAGGGATGAGCGAGCATATTCGTGGTTGTTCGGTACTCGGCGAGTAATGCGGTACTCGTGGTACTCGAAACATAGCGAGTATTTCACTACTCGCCTCGCTATTTGGTTCTCCCGCCCAGCAGTTGCCAATCATAGTAATGCCGCACCCTTCTTGGTTGTGGGCGGCATTACTATGATTGGCTGGCCGCCCAGCTTTCTATGAGTCATCAATCATAGCCTGGCACTAAGCCCTGCCTGCCGCCACCATTTTCTGAACATTGCAAGCAGAACACAGTTAGTGTAGGGAGAGTGTGAGCAGCTGCTAGGGAGAGTTGTGTTTTTGGTTCAAATCAGTCAGAAATCCTCTGTGAAACCCGAAAGCTCTTTTTTTCAGTGCTGAAAGTATAAGGTCAGAGACCGAGTAGTGACCGTTTTCCTAGCTTTTTTTTAGGTCACATTTACCCCTGCAGGGCAGGTTTTTTGTGCTGCTGCCGTGCTGCATTCACAGCAAATAGCACGCATGGTACTGCACAACTGACACGCAGGCAGCGCCGCTGTCTTGTGTGGTGTCTGGGCTGCGTATTCTTGCCTTAAACCTCAGGGCAGTTTTTTTGTGCTGCTGCCGTGCTGCGTTCACATAATCGCAGCAAATAGTACGCACGCACGGTTCTGCACAACTGAGACGCAGCCAGCATCGCTGTCTTGTGTGGTGACTGGGGTGCGTACTCTCACCTTAAACCTGAGGGCAATTTTTTTGGGCTGCTGCCGTGCTGCGTTCACATAATAACAGCAAATAGTACGCACGCACGGTACTACACAACTGACACGCAGGCAGCACCGCTGTCTTGCGTGGTGTCTGGGGTGCGTATTCATGCCTTAAACCTCAGGACAGTTTTTTTGTGCTGCTGCCGTGCTTGTTCACATAATCACAGCAAATAGTACCCACGCACGGTACTGCACAACTGAGACGCAGCCAGCATCGCTGTCTTGTGTGGTGACTGGGGTGCGTACTCTCACCTTAAACCTGAGGGCAATTTTTTTCTGTTGCTGCGGTACTGTTTGTAAAACACAAAGCAGTACTAGGCTGTAGTGCTACCTTCCACAAAGCACTAACTGCTCCTTGTTCTCCAATATCTGCATCTGAACATCTGCAACTATGGCAGAAAAATCCAAAATTCCTAAAAAGGCTGTTGTGAAGGGACAGGGACGTGGACGTGGGGTCGTTGGTGCCCAACAAGGCACAGACTCTGGGAGATTGAAGAAGGTTGAAGCATCTAGTTTCCTGGCGAAAATTCCCGGTCTGGAACATAAACGGGCCTGGAAGCCAGAGGAACAAGAGAAGATACTGCCTTGGATGGCTGATAAGGCCTCCACGAAATGATCTAGCAGCACCCAATCGTCCATGACAAAACAGTCTATTGTCCATACAGAGAACGCTGGGTCATCCTATTCTCAACCTGTTCCTAGTTCATCACCCACTCAGGAGTCACAGGAAACATTTGACCCCAACCTTGGTCACTCCGAGGATCTGTTTGGTCCATTTTCTTTCGTTGCCTCTGGCCTCTCACCGCGCGACATTGAAGAGGAACGTGAGGGGGTATCGTCTGTTGAAGATGGCCAAATATTTGAAACCCCACGTCCAGAAGAAAGCCACTTTCATCCACGTGATATACCGGGTGAAGAGGTGGAGGCTGATGGTGATGACACACAGTTGCCATCTGTCCAGTCGCCAATATCAACACAGGAAGGAAGATGATTTAGCGAATCCTGCTTTGAGCAGGGGGTTGGACCAGATGGCCCAGGAGGTCCCTTCCAACTCTTCGATTCTATGATTCTATGACATAGATGAAGAGGTGGTCGATGATGAGACCACCGATCCGACCTGGGCCGTTGGCACGCATAGCCAGCACAGAGGATGAAGGTGGATACGTAGCACCAACAAAGGCACCAAGGGCTACTGGTCTGAGCAGAGTGCAGAGTGTGTCAACTTTTGCCAAGAGCAATCCCTCTGTGCCCCAAGTCAAGGTAAGGGTGTGTTCAGCCGCTGTCTGGAAATTTTTGTCCGATACTCCTTCCGAACCAAATGTTGTCATCTGTAGTATCTGCCATAGGAAGCTGAGCAGAGGCCAGGGCAAAGGCAACCAAAGCACCATCAGTATGCGGAAACACATGGCAGCCAAGCAACCTAGTCAGTGGGCTGAACAATAGGGTACCAAATCAGTGTCTGCGACTGCGGGTCAAACCACTGCCATGTCGCCTGGGATACAGCCTCACCAATCTGTTGGGCAGGAAGCAGGTGATCATCATACCTCTTGCTCATAAGCTGTGGTTGCACAGACACAGGCTTGTTTGTCCCAGGAAAGCGTCCAATTGTCCGTGCCCCTGATGTATGAAATGAGGCGTAAATACCAAGCCACGCACCCAAAAGCACAAATACCGAACACGCACATTGCCAAGTTGCTCGCCGTGGAGATGTTGCCGTTTAGGCTTGTGGGGACACAGTCTTTCCGTGATCTTTTGGCTGTGGCTGCCCCATAATACTCGGTTCCCAGCCGGCACTATTTTTCCTGGTGTGCCATCGCCGCGTTACACCAGCACGTCTTAAACAATCTAAAGTGTGCTCTCACTAACACCGTAACCGGGAATGTCCATCTTACAACAGACACGTGTTGTGAGTTCATTTTCCCCTCCATCACTGATGCCTGGTGAACTCCCTATTCTAGTGAAGGAAGGTAGTGAGCCTGATTATCAGGCACCTGGGACTAATGAAGACGATTGGCTGAGTGGAGTCACTGACTGGATTTAAGGCAGCCTACGCCCTTTCTGCCCTGCGGGTGATTTCTCTGTGGACTCTTGGACACCAGTCTGATTCCTGCTCTCCTAAAGCTAAGTTTTCTGTTTTGCCTTTTGCATTTAAGATTTGTTTTTTCTTTTTCTTGCTTTTTGGATTCTGCCACTCCCTGCTGGAGTGTGCAGTGTTCCGTTAGCTCTGTCTTCTGAAAGTGCCTGAGTGCTGATTTAGTTTTTGAAGCTTAGTTGCTTCAGGGCCATTTTTATATCAGCTTGTTGGCTTTAGTCTCTGATAGGGTTTTGGCAGATTGCAGACAGCAGCCTTCCTATCCGTTCCTATCTAGGTAGTTTTTGGGCCCCGTCTTTGCTCAGTCTGTCTTTTTGTCTGTGTAAGTGTTTTCATCTTGCTTCACCGTCATTATATGTGTGGGGGGCTGCCTATTGCTTTGGGGTCTGCTCTGGGGCAGTTAGATTTCCCCTTTCCTTCTTTAGGCCTATGTATCTCTCCGGCTGTGATCGAGGGGTCTAGGTCATCGTAGAAACCCCCCCACGGCTACTGCTAGTTGTGTTGATAGGTTCAGGGGTCTGCAATCTGATAGTTGCCAACTTCTCTGGTTTTCTGGACTTAGCTAGCATTTCTGTTTTTGCCTCCTACGGTGACTCAATCATAACAGAATCACCCGCCGAACCGCAGATCCTTGGGTACTCAATAGCAGGAAAGAATTGTGTTAAAAAAAAAAAAAAAAAAAAGGAGTGTGTATATTCTTTCCTCTATATCTCTGAGGCCGTAGGGGGAATTTTTTTTTCTCTCAATGGAGATAAAGCAAGTGTCTGATCGTGTGGAGCAGCTCGCTGCTGAAGTGTGAGGAATTTCCGTCTATCTTGCTCGTTCACATGCTGTTGAACCAAAGATCCCCACACCTGATGTATTTTTTGGGGATCGATCTAAATTTTTGAGTTTCAAAAATAATTGTAAATTATTTTTTGCTTTGAAGCCTAACTCGTCAGGGAGCCCCGCGCAGCAGGTTAAAATTGTCATCTCTTTGCTGCGCGGCGATCCCCAGGATTGGGCGTTTTCTTTGAAACCAGATGACCCTATTCTGACTAATGTGAACGCATTTTTTCAAGCCTTGGGGTTGCTGTACGACGAACCTAATGCTATTGATCAGGCTGAAAAGACCCTGTTAGCATTGAACCAGGGTCGAGAATCTGCAGAGTTGTACTGTCAAAAGTTCCGAAAGTGGGCGGTCCTTACTACCTGGAATGATAGTGCCTTGGCTGCTCTCTTTCGGAAGGGTTTGTCAGAAGCCGTAAAAGATACTATGGTGGGATTTCCTGTTCCCTCTGGTCTGGACGATTCTATGTCTTTAGCCATTCAGGTTGATCGGCGTTTACGTGAACGCAGGATTACACGAGAGGTGTTGCCACCAGTTGAACAGACGTCTGAACCTATGCAATGTGATAGAGTTTTGTCTAAGGCGCAACGTCAGGAATTCAGAAGGCATAATAAGCTGTGTTTTTTCTGTGGAGATGCCTCACATATTATTTCTGTTTGTCCTAAGCATGAGAAACGCTTTGCACACACGTTTTCTGTTGGTGGGGTTCAGCCTAAGTTTCTTTTGGCGATTACTCTGATCTGTTCCCTGTCCACATTTTCCGCCAAGGCTTTTGTGGATTCGGAAGCAGCGCTAAACCTAATGGACTTGGATTTTGCTAAACGTTGTGGATTTCCGTTGACACCTCTGCAGACGCCTATCCCTTTGAGGGGGATTGATGCTACCCCTCTGGCTAAAAATAAACTTCAGTTTTGGACCCAGTTGGTCATGCGGGTCGCCCCAGACCACCAAGAAAATTGCAGATTTTTGGTGTTGCATGGTCTGCATGATGCCGTTGTTCTGGGGTTTCCCTGGTTGCAGATTCATAATCCAGTTTTGGATTGGAAGTCTGTGTCTGTGGTGAGTTGGGGTTGCCGGTGTACCTTTAGTGAGGCTCCGTTTTTTTCCACCTCTCCTCAGTCGCATGAGGTTCCTGACTATTTGGCGGACTTCTATGATGTATTTAGTGAGAATGAGTCTGCGTCCTTGCCTCCTCATAGGAGTTATGACTGTGCAATTGAACTAAGCCCGGGGTGTAAATTTCCTAAGGGTCGGCTCTTCAATTTATCTGTACCCGAGCACGAGGCTATGCGGTCCTATATTAAGGAGGCGTTGGAGAAGGGTCATATTAGACCATCCTCTTCACCCTTAGGTGCCGGTTTTTTTTTTGTGGCCAAGAAGAATGGTTCTTTAAGGCCTTGTATTGATTATCATGCCCTCAATAAAATTACTATTAAATATCAGTATCCGTTACCCCTGATTTCGGATCTATTCTCTAGAGTCAGAGGTGCTTGCTGGTTTACCAAGCTTGACCTCAGGGGGGCGTATAATCTTATCCGCATTAAGCAGGGGGATGAATGGAAGACGGCGTTTAATACTCCGGAGGGACATTTTTAGTACCTGGTGATGCCTTTTGGGCTCACTAATGCCCCTTCTGTCTTCCAGTGCTTCATGAACGATATTTTCCGAGACTTTGTCGATAAATTTTTGATTATCTATCTGGACGATATTTTGATCTTCTCCAAGGATTGGGATGCTCATGTGGAACATATTCGGACTGTGTTCCGGATCTTGAGAGAGAATTCTCTGTAGGTCAAAGGATCAAAATGCCTTTTTGGAGTACAGAGGATTTCTTTTTTGGGATTTATTTTGTCTCCGTCAACTATTGAAATGGACCCGGCCAAGGTACAGGCCATTTATGATTGGGTTCAGCCCACTTCTTTGAAGGCCCTCCAGAAGTTTTTGGGTTTTGCTAATTTTTAGCGGAAATTTATAGCAAAATTTTCTAGTATTGCCAAACCATTGACTGACCTGACCAGGAAGGGTGCGGATGTGTTGAATTGGTCTCCGGAGGCGGTTGCTTCCTTTCAGGAGCTGAAGCGTAGATTTACTTCCGCTCCGGTTCTGCGGCAACCTGATGTCTCACTCCCATTTCAGGTGGAGGTGGATGCTTCTGAGATTGTTGCAGGAGCGGTGTTGTCCCAAAGGGATCCGGTAACATCTAAAATGAATCCCTGTGCTTTCTTTTCCCGAAAGTTCTCTTCATCTGAACGTAACTATGATGTGGGGAATCGGGAACTGTTGGCCATGAAATGGGCATTTGAGGAGTGGAGACATTGGTTGGAGGGAGCCAAACATCAAGTTGTGGTCCTCACTGACCACAAAAATTTGATTTACCTAGAGTCGGCTAAACGCTTGAACCCTAGACAGGCTAGGTGGGCCTTGTTTTTTACACGTTTTGATTTTGTGGTCTCTTTCCTTCCTGGAACTAAGAATGTCAAGGCAGACGCCCTCTCTAGGAGTTTCTTTGCTGATTCTCCTGTGGTGACCAAGCCTGCTACCATCTTAGGCGAAGGGGTAGTTCTTTCTGCCATCTCGCCCGACTTGAGACGTGCTCTGGAAGAGTTCCAGGAGGACAAACCTGAGCGTTGTCCCAGTGGAAAGTTGTATGTTCCTGACCAGTGGAAGAAGAGAGTGATGTCTGAAGTTCATTGCTCTGCATTGGCTGGTCATCCAGGTATTTTTGGTACTAGGGATCTGGTGAGTCGCTCTTTTTGGTGGCCCACATTGTCTCATGATGTCAGGAATTTTGTGCAATCCTGTGGGACTTGCTCCCGGTCTAAATCTTGTTCTCGCTCTAGTGGGTTGTTGATGCCTTTGCCGGTCCCCAGGAGGCCATGGACCCATATTTCAATGGATTTCATCTCTGATATGCCTGTCTCTCAGAGAATGACTGTTATTTGGGTGATTTGTGATAGGTTCTCTAAGATGGTTCATCTTGTACCACTCCCTAAGTTGCCATCTTCCTCTGAGTTGGTGCCCCTGTTTTTGCAACAGGTGGTTCGCTTGCACGGGATTCCTGAGAACATTGTATCTGACAGAGGAGTTCAATTTGTGTCTAAATTTTGGAGGACGTTCTGTTCCA
Source organism: Dendrobates tinctorius (assembly GCF_039654945.1). Lineage (NCBI taxonomy): Eukaryota > Metazoa > Chordata > Amphibia > Anura > Dendrobatidae > Dendrobates > Dendrobates tinctorius. Next base: position 17,456,420 of record NW_027361747.1, on the reverse strand, counting down.
AGCTGGGAATTCAGTTGTCCTTCTCCTCTGCTTTTCACCCTCAGACCAATGGGCAGACAGAGAGAACAAACCAGACCTTGGAGTCGTATTTGACATGTTTTATTTCCGCTGATCAGGATGATTGGGTTTCATTTTTGCCCTTGGTCGAATTTGTTTTAAATAATAGAGCTAGTTCTGCCACTTTGATGTCACCTTTTTTTTGTAACTTTGGGTTTCATCCTCGATTTTCTTCAGGGCAGGTGGAGCCGTCTGCCTGCCCAGGTGTTGACACTGTGGTGGAGAGAATGCACCAGATCTGGGACCAAGTGGTGGATAAGTTATCTCTCTCCCAGGAAAAGGCCCAGCGGTTTTCCAATCGACATAGGACCATTGGTCCCCAGTTTAAGATTGGTGATATGGTGTGGTTATCATCAAAAAATATTGCTATGAAGGTGGCTTCTCCTAAGTTTAAGCCTAGATTTATTGGACCTTACAAGATTTTGGAGATTATTAATCCGGTCTCTTTTCGTTTGGCTCTTCCTGTCACATTTAAGATCCATAATGTGTTCCATAAGTCCTTGTTGAAGAGGTTTGTTGAGCCAGTTGTGCCTGAGGTGGCACCTCCGGACCCTGTATTGGTTGAAGGTAACTTGGAATATGAGGTAGAGAAAATTCTGGATTCCCGTCTGGCTAGACGGAGTCTCCAGTATTTGGTTAAGTGGAAGGGTTATGGTCAGGAGGATAATTCCTGGGTCTCTGCCTCTGATATTCATGCCAAAAGATTGGTGCGTGCCTTTCATCGGGCTCACCCTGATCACCCTGGTAGCGTTGTTGAGGGTTCGGTGACCCCTCCTCAAGGGGGGGTACTGTTGTGAGTTCATTTTCCCCTCCGTCACTGAGGCCTGGTGAACTCCCTATTCTAGTGAAGGAAGGTAGTGAGCCTGATTATCAGGCACCTGGGACTAATGAAGACGATTGGCTGAGTGGAGTCACTGACTGGATTTAAGGCAGCCTACGCCCTTTCTGCCCTGCGGGTGATTTCTCTGTGGACTCTTGGACACCAGTCTGATTCCTGCTCTCCTAAAGCTAAGTTTTCTGTTTTGCCTTTTGCATTTAAGATTTGTGTTTTGTTTTTCTTGCTTTTTGGATTCTGCCACTCCCTGCTGGAGTGTGCAGTGTTCCGTTAGCTCTGTCTTCTGAAAGTGCCTGAGTGCTGATTTAGTTTTTGAAGCTTAGTTGCTTCAGGGCCATTTTTATATCAGCTTGTTGGCTTTAGTCTCTGATAGGGTTTTGGCAGATTGCAGACAGCAGCCTTCCTATCCGTTCCTATCTAGGTAGTTTTTGGGCCCCGTCTTTGCTCAGTCTGTCTTTCTGTCTGTGTAAGTGTTTTCATCTTGCTTCACCGTTATTATATGTGGGGGGCTGCCTATTGCTTTGGGGTCTGCTCTGGGGCAGTTAGATTTCCCCTTTCCTTCTTTAGGCCTATGTATCTCTCCGGCTGTGATCGAGGGGTCTAGGTCATCGTAGGAACCCCCCCACGGCTACTGCTAGTTGTGTTGATAGGTTCAGGGGTCTGCAATCTGATAGTTGCCAACTTCTCTGGTTTTCTGGACTTAGCTAGCATTTCTGTTTTTGCCTCCTACGGTGACTCAATCATAACAGACACGTGGACCAGTACTTGTGGCCAGGGACGATACATCTCTGTCACGGCACACTGGCTGAACCTGGCGGAAGGTGGGACAAAGTCTCAAACTGGACCATCAACACATATCCTACCCACACCACGAATAGTGGGCCCAACCTCAAGCAGGTTTTCCGCCTCATCATATACGTCCACTCTCCCCTCTTCCGCCTCGTCATCCTATGCTGAATTACCCTCCACATCACTCCCAAGTTGGGAGCTGTGGAGCAGCGCATCGGCAAAGCAGCAAAACGCTCTGCTGAAGCTGATCTGCTTAGGTGACACACCACACGCTGCAGCAGAGCATTGGCAAGGATTAAAACAACAGACCGATCAGTGGCTCTCCCCACTGCAACTCCAACCTGGTCTGGTTGTCTGCGACAATAGGCGTAACCTGGTGGCGGCTTTAAAGCACGGGAAGCTGGTACACGTGCCATGCATGGCTCACGTGCTGAACCGGGTTGTGCAGAAATTTATAAAAACATACCCTGACTTGCCGTACCTACTTGAGAAGGTGCGCCGTATTTGCGCCCATTTCAGCCATTTCTCAACTGCTGTTGCCAGTCTTTCAGCACTTCAAAAGCAATTTAATTTGCCAAACCACAAACTCATTTGCGACCTGCCAACACGGTGGAACTCAACATATCATATGTTGGCAAGGGTAAGTGAGCAGCAGAGGGCACTTTCTGAATACCAGCTTAAACATGCCCGTCACACTGAGACTCAGCCAAGACACATAACAACTGTCGAGTGGGTGTGGATCGCTGATATTTGTGAGGTGCTTGATAACTTTGAGTACTGCACCAAGCTTGTGATCAGTGATGAGGCTATTATCAGCGTGACCTTCCCTATGCTTCCAAAAAATGGAATCTTTCCGTGCCTAGTACCTGGGTATGGAGCAAGATTTCACAATGGGTGATCCTACCCAGCCCAACCAATATCATCAGGTAACATTGGAAAATGAAGAGGATGATGAAAATGAGGAGGGAGAGGACTTCTTTTTCATGTCTGTCCAGCATGGGTGGGCTGAAGAGGAGGAGGTGGAGAAGAGTCAGTGTGAGGATAAGATGGGTATTGTTCCTCCTTCAGGGGTCATAGAAAATTTGCCTCTATGCAGCTTGGCACACATGGCACACTTCATATCTGACTGTCTGTGCCAAGACCCTCGCGTATTCCACATTTTCAATAGCAACCTATACTGGTTGGCCACCTTTCTAGACCCTCGGTACAAGGACAAATTTCCTTCGCTACTGTTGCAGTCACCAAGGGGTTTCACAATGGAATCCTTCAAGAAGGCTGTTGTCAATAATTTGATGTCAACAGCACCCTCAGACACCACTGCTAGCAGAGATACCAGCTCTGTGCAACAGCATGCATTAATGGGGAAAGATACGCCAAGCAGGTCCAGAAGAGGTGGTGGTAAGATATTCACAAACTGGGCCATCTTCAATAAACCGGCTCATCACCAAGGACTAGCTGGAACAGTAGCAATGTCAAGGAGGGAGAAGTTGAACAACATGGTCAACGACTTATTTAAGTGACCATACCTGCGTCCTTCCTGATGCTTCTGTACTGTTTAATTACTGGGTATCCAAGCTCCATAATTGGCCCGACCTCTCCTTCTATGCCTTGGAGGTGCTGGCCTGCCCTGCTGCTAGTGTGATGTCAGAGCGTGTTTTCAGTGCCGCTGGGGCAATCATCACGGATACACACACACGGTTGACTACAGAGAATGCAGACAGGCTGACTCTGATAAAATTTAACAAGGACTGGATTTTGCAACAGTATTTAAGCCCTCCAGATGACAGTATCCCAACCTAAAGTCACCCAACATGTTTTTTTTAAAAATTGGTGATCACATCCATCCCTTCCCATATAAGCCCCTTTTCTTCTTCTTACCCATGTTTTCAAAACCTGCTTCTGACACATGTACCTCATGGTCAATAAGCTAAAAACAATGTTACGTTAATTAATACTTCCCATCGGAGGCACTTGTGATGAGAGTGAGACCCTTCTTCCTTCATCAACCATGCTATCATGCCCCTTGGGCTAATTTTGGAGACACTATTGCTATGCCTGGACACTTGGCACGGCCACCTCTATGCTCGTAGTCCTGGCTTTATCATAATGGTTTGGCCCTTCAGACCTGCCTTGCTTCCTTCATCAACCATGATACAACCCCTTGGGTTAATTTTTGGAGACACTATTGCTATGCCTGGACACTGGGCACGGCCACCTCTATGCTCGTAGTTCTGGCTTTATCATAATGGTTTGGCCCATCAGACCTGCCTTGCTTCCTTCATCAACCATGATACAGCCCCATGGGCTAATTTTTGGAGACACTATTGCTATGCCTGGACACTGGGCACAGCCACCTCTATGCTTGTAGTCCTGGTTTTATCATAATGGTTTGACCCTTCAGACCTGCCTTGCTTCCTTCATCAACCATGATACAGCCCCTTGGGCTAATTTTTGGAGACAATATTGCTATGCCTGGACACTGGGCACGGCCACCTCTATGCTCGTAGTCCTGGCTTTATCATAATGGTCTGGCCCTTCAGACCTGCCTTGCTTCCTTCATCAACAATGATACAGCCCCTAGGGCTAATGTTTTGAAGACACTATGCCTACACACTGGGCAGTGGCCCAACAAGGACAGTAGTCCAAGCTTTAAAATTGTGAATCCCTTGTAATGATGATGATGGGTGGCTTCTTCCTGCATTAACCATAACAAAGCCCCTACCCCTAGGGCAGATTGCTCTCCTTACACTACTTACACACTTAGCTGTCAGTAGATTGCCTTCAGCATCACTCGCTCTTACGGTACTTCTGATATATCACTGACTGGCACTGCGTAAGTGGCGTACGAGTCCCGCTCTTCCTGCAAAAAACCAAAGGACTTAAAATAGTGTTTGTACATTCTAGTGAAGCAGTGGTGTAAAAACAATCGTGCAGCCCCTGACCAGGTGCCCCCATGTTATATACATTTGTTTACAGCATACATTTTTAACATTTACACATTTTTTAGCGTTTTTCTCAGCCCCCAGACCGCTTTGAAGGGTCCAGCAGACAATTACTCACATTTTCCATTGACTATTATTGGACTCGCTATTTGTACCGAATACCCGAGTATTAGGGTATACTCGGTACGAGTATAGTTAGTCCGAATACTTCAGTATTCGCTCATCAGTAATGGTGATATCTGTAAAGGACTGTGGAAAATAATGGTGCTATATAAGTGAGTAAAATAAATTATTTATCTGGGGTCAATTATAATTTCAATTGGATGTGGTGTATACATTGTTCCCATATTTTATACTATATAAAAAAATACATTCTTGATTATGAGCTATGGAGTCTGTAATCTAAGACTGTTAGGCTGTGAGCCCACGTTGCTTTTTTAAGCGTTTCCGCAGCTCTTTTAGATGCGCGTTTCTGCCGTGGAAACACTTAAGAAAAGCATCCCATGTAATAATAATTTAATCCCCACATGTTGTGCTAATGGTGCGTTTTTTTTCCGCTGCGGAAACGCTTAGCAGAAAAAAACGCAGCATGTTCATTAATTGTTACAACACAACTCCCTTCCTTCCTTTCCCTTCTTTTGTCCAGATTAAGGTATGCCAAGTTTATACTTTAATACTAATAGGATCTGACTCAGCGCTAGTGTTCATGTAAGGTCGGGGTCAGAATTGCTAGAAACTCGGACGAGTATCCCATTTTAATACCCGGCACTGCCGCTAGCACTCCGAGCGGAGCATGCGGCTGCATGTATTTCTATGCAGCCGCACGCTCCGGTCCCGAGTGTTGGCGGCAGTGCCGGGTATTGACATGCAAGACTCGTCCGAGTTTCTTGCAAGTCTGACCCCGACCTTACATGGACACTAGCGCTGAGTCAGACCCTATTAGTACTAAAGTATAAACTTGGCATACCTTAATCTGGACAAAAGAAGGGAAAGGAAGGAAGGAAGTTGTGTTGTGGCATCACAAGGTCACCTACTGCGAATGGTTTGTGTTATCAACTGTATATAGCGGTGTTTCCTAGAAATGTAATTCTGTTAAGGATGATAATGAGACTGCTGAAAAGCCACATGTACAGAATACGCAGCATGAGTCTAGATTTAGACCCGGCGGCCAGAGTGAAAGTGTAAAGTTTTTTTATATACATTGTGATATTGGAAGTAGAAAAATATCTACTACAAAATAATAAAAAAAAATATTAATTTAAGGCCGGAGTCACACTAGCGATTAAATCGGATGAATGAAATGCGATAAAAAATCGCATTGCGTTCGTCCCAATGTTATTCAATGGTGCTGCTCCCATCATGCGTTTTTTTATCGGATCCGTTCCTCGGACCGAGACAATCACAGCCTGCTGCGATTGTTACTGATTTTCGGATCGGATTCGACAATGCAAGTCTATGGATGCGATTAAAAATCGCATTGAAAACGCACCACACGTGTGACTTGCGATTAAATCGCAAGACTTCTCCAGGTCAACAGGAAAGAGCATCAGGCATTGGCATTGGATGTCAATTTGATGCTTAGATGCGAATAAAATCGGTTCATCGACGGAAAATGGGATGACAGACAGATCCCTGGACAAGAATTCTTTGTGCGATTTTGTACCGTTAAAATGGGACCGATTTTTTATTCGTTGTGTGTGACTCCAGCCTAATAAAAAAATTCTGATTTAAGCAACAGGTAATTTCCCTTGTAGGGAACAAGCACAGAATCTTATCTTCCACAGGTCATGGTGGGTGAAAAAGTGCTATGCTCTCTGTTGAAAGTGATGATAATAGCATCAACCAGCACAATAGGTCCTAATTTGAATTTTTTTTGAGGCTACATGACCTGTTAAAAGTTCCATGAGTCATACTTATGTCCAGAATGACATTTTCCAACTAGATAAAAAGCAGAAAGGATTATCTGCATGGTCTAACAACAGACATTTACATTTTTGGAATTCTCCTACCATTACCTTGCTCTGTAAATTGTTGTATGGTGTAAAATATATATATTTAAAAACTAGTGTAATATTTTTCTGAAAAATGCTAAGTTTCGTGGAGGATGTCGGAAGGATGGAAAGAAATTTGCAGCCATTTTACTAATACCATATTAAAATGTTTTAATTTAATTTATATGCAAATTGGCTCTTCAGAGAAAAAGAGGAAATGAACTCTTTAGCGCCACCTGTTGGTAGTAGCGATCCTACAAGTCACAATCAACCTTTTAACGAGTCTTGTAATATGACTTAGGATAAAAGCCAAATAAAAGCCACGGCAAATAAGCCTCCTTACCTTGACAAGCCAGAGCTGGCATGTCACTCCCCACAAGGATAAACCTTACCCCTTAGACCTTAATTTAATTTAGTAATTCATGGAACTGTAACTTTTAATGCATTACTTATGAAGACAATGCATTCAGTATCCTTTACAATATACAATTCTTAACATGCCATAAGAAGTATGTGATAAAACAATACTGTAAATAGTATTGAGATCATTTAATCACTCAACCTCCAGAAAGTCTGATGTCCCAAATAATTATGCAACCTGCACCAGTCGTAAGGCGCCCCCAATGTAGTCATTCAGCATGAGAAGCCGGGTTTATGGAATTTACCCACCGAACTCCTACTGGATCAGACTCCGACCCAATAAGGGTTTGCAAAGTTTCAGCAAAGCACAGCCCTTTGAAAACATCCCCTTATAAGTCTACTTTTCTATTAAAATGACATATAAACTGTTACATCTTACTAGATGGTGGCCCAATTCTAACGCATCGAATATTCTAGAATATGTATGTAGTTTATTTATGAAGATTTAAGAATAATGCAATGAATACACAGGATTTTCCAGGTAAAACTTGTTCAGTCAACATGACTGAACTATGTGGCACTATGACTGACAGAACGTCTTCAGTAAACGTGACTGAACAATGTGGCACTGTGACTGACAGAACTTGTCCAGTAAAAGTGACTGAACTATGTGGCACTGTGATTGACAGAACTTGTCCACTAAACGTGACTGAACTATGTGGCACTGTGACTGACAGAACTTGTCCAGTAAACGTGACTGAACTATGTGGCACTGTGACTGACAGAACTTGTCCAGTAAACGTGACTGAACTATGTGGCACTGTGACTGACAGAACTTGTTCAGTAAACGTGACTGAACTATGTGGCACTATGACTGACAGAACTTGTCCAGTAAACGTGACTGAACTATGTGGCACTATGACTGACAGAATTGGCCAGTAAACGTGACTGAACTATGTGGCACTGTGACTGACAGAACTTGTTCAGTGAATGTGACTGAACTATGTGGCACTGTGACTGACAGAACTTGTTCAGTGAACGTGACTGAACTATGTGGCACTGTGACTGACAGAACTTGTTCAGTGAATGTGACTGAGCTATGTGGCACTGTGACTGACAGAATTTGTCCAGTAAACGTGACTGAACTATGTGGCACTGTGACTGACAGAACTTGTCCAGTAAACGTGACTGAACTATGTGGCACTGTGACTGACAGAACTTGTCCAGTAAACGTGACTGAACTATGTGGCACTGTGACTGACAGAACTTGTCCAGTAAACGTGACTGAACTATGTGGCACTGTGACTGACAGAATTTGTCCAGTAAATGTGACTGAACTATGTGGCACTGTGACTGACAGAACTTGTTCAGTGAATGTGACTGAGCTATGTGGCACTGTGACTGACAGAACTTGTCCAGTAAACGTGACTGAACTATGTGGCACTGTGACTGACAGAATTTGTCCAGTAAATGTGACTGAACTATGTGGCACTGTGACTGACAGAACTTGTTCAGTGAATGTGACTGAGCTATGTGGCACTGTGACTGACAGAACTTGTCCAGTAAACGTGACTGAACTATGTGGCACTGTGACTGACAGAACTTGTCCAGTGATCGTGACTGAACTATGTGGCACTGTGACTGACAGAACTTGTTCAGTGAATGTGACTGAACTATGTGGCACTGTGACTGACAGAACTTGTTCAGTGAATGTGACTGAACTATGTGGCACTGTGACTGACAGAATTTGTCCAGTAAACGTGACTGAACTATGTGGCACTGTGACGGACAGAACTTGTCCAGTAAAAGTGACTGAACTATGTGGCACTGTGATTGACAGAACTTGTCCACTAAACGTGACTGAACTATGTGGCACTGTGACTGACAGAATTTGTCCAGTAAACGTGACTGAACTATGTGGCACTGTGACTGACAGAACTTGTCCAGTAAAAGTGACTGAACTATGTGGCACTGTGATTGACAGAACTTGTCCACTAAACGTGACTGAACTATGTGGCACTGTGACTGACAGAACTTGTCCAGTAAACGTGACTGAACTATGTGGCACTGTGACTGACAGAACTTGTCCAGTAAACGTGACTGAACTATGTGGCACTGTGACTGACAGAACTTGTTCAGTAAACGTGACTGAACTATGTGGCACTATGACTGACAGAACTTGTCCAGTAAACGTGACTGAACTATGTGGCACTATGACTGACAGAATTGGCCAGTAAACGTGACTGAACTATGTGGCACTGTGACTGACAGAACTTGTTCAGTGAATGTGACTGAACTATGTGGCACTGTGACTGACAGAACTTGTTCAGTGAACGTGACTGAACTATGTGGCACTGTGACTGACAGAACTTGTTCAGTGAATGTGACTGAGCTATGTGGCACTGTGACTGACAGAATTTGTCCAGTAAACGTGACTGAACTATGTGGCACTGTGACTGACAGAACTTGTCCAGTAAACGTGACTGAACTATGTGGCACTGTGACTGACAGAACTTGTCCAGTAAACGTGACTGAACTATGTGGCACTGTGACTGACAGAATTTGTCCAGTAAATGTGACTGAACTATGTGGCACTGTGACTGACAGAACTTGTTCAGTGAATGTGACTGAGCTATGTGGCACTGTGACTGACAGAATTTGTCCAGTAAACGTGACTGAACTATGTGGCACTGTGACTGACAGAACTTGTCCAGTAAACGTGACTGAACTATGTGGCACTGTGACTGACAGAACTTGTCCAGTGATCGTGACTGAACTATGTGGCACTGTGACTGACAGAACTTGTTCAGTGAATGTGACTGAACTATGTGGCACTGTGACTGACAGAACTTGTTCAGTGAATGTGACTGAACTATGTGGCACTGTGACTGACAGAATTTGTCCAGTAAACGTGACTGAACTATGTGGCACTGTGACGGACAGAACTTGTCCAGTAAACGTGACTTGAACTATGTGGCACTGTGACTGACAGAACTTGTCCAGTAAACGTGACTGAACTATGTGGCACTGTGACTGACAGAACTTGTTCAGTGAATGTGACTGAACTATGTGGCACTGTGACTGACAGAATTTGTCCAGTAAACGTGACTGAACTATGTGGCACTGTGACTGACAGAACTTGTCCAGTAAACGTGACTGAACTATGTGGCACTGTGACTGACAGAACTTGTCCAGTAAAAGTGACTGAACTATGTGGCACTTTGACTGCCAGAACTTGTCCAGTGAACGTGACTGAACTATGTGGCACTGTGACTGACAGAACTTGTTCAGTGAACGTGACTGAACTATGTGGCACTGTGACTGACAGAACTTGTCCAGTAAACGTGACTGAACTATGTGGCACTGTGACTGACAGAACTTGTCCAGTAAACGTGACTGAACTATGTGGCACTGTGACTGACAGAACTTGTCCAGTAAACGTGACTGAACTATGTGGCACTGTGACTGACAGAACTTGTTCAGTGAACGTGACTGAACTATGTGGCACTGTGACTGACAGAACTTGTTCAGTGAACGTAACTGAACTATGTGGCACTGTGACTGACAGAACTTGTCCAGTAAACGTGACTGAACTATGTGGCACTGTGACTGACAGAATTTGTCCAGTAAATGTGACTGAACTATGTGGCACTGTGACTGACAGAACTTGTCCAGTAAACGTGACTGAACTATGTGGCACTGTGACTGACAGAACTTGTCCAGTAAGGCTACTTTCACACATGCGTCTTTTTTAATCCGGCACGATGCGGCGAAAAGTGTGAAAACCGGATCCGGAACTGGATCCGGTTTTGTCACATAGAAAGTAATGATCGCCGCATCGTGCCGGATGTACATGCAGCGGCCCAGGTTCTTTCCGGATACGGCAAAAATGCGCCGTCCGGCTTCTGCAAAAAACGTTCCCTGCAACGTTTTTTGGCAGCGCCGGAACGGCTTTTTAAAGTGCGCATGCCCGGACACTGTGTGATTTAACCCCACAGGTGCCCGGCAAGCGCAAGACTCTCTCTCTCTCTCCATACCTTTCTTTGTCTGACTACTCGTTCCCCCGCTCGCTCCAGATGGCTCTCATCGCTGCGGCTCCCGTCTCTACAGCGTGGCTCCCGTCTCTACAGCGCGGCTCTCGTCGCCCGATGCTGCGGCTCCTTTAAATTTTATCCAGGCCGCATCCGGCGACGCATCCACATCCGGTGTCACCGCTACAGGCCGGTTCCGGCGGCACGGCTTTTCGCCGCACGCCGCCGGAACCCTAAACCGGATGTGTGAAAGAGGCCTAAACGTGACTGAACTATGTGGCACTGTGACTGACAGAACTTGTCCAGTAAACGTGACTGAACTATGTGGCACTGTGACTGACAGAACTTGTTCAGTGAACGTGACTGAACTATGTGGCACTGTGACTGACAAAACTTGTTCAGTGAGCATGACTGAACTATGTGGCACTGTAACTGACAGAACTTGTCCAGTAAACGTGACTGAACTATGTGGCACTGTGACTGACAGAACTTGTCCAGTAAACGTGACTGAACTATGTGGCACTGTGACTGACAGAACTTGTCCAGTAAACGTGACTGAACTATGTGGCACTGTGACTGACAGAACTTGTCCAGTAAACGTGACTGAACTATGTGGCACTGTGACTGACAGAATTTGTCCAGTAAATGTGACTGAACTATGTGGCACTGTGACTGACAGAACTTGTTCAGTGAATGTGACTGAGCTATGTGGCACTGTGACTGACAGAATTTGTCCAGTAAACGTGACTGAACTATGTGGCACTGTGACTGACAGAACTTGTCCAGTAAACGTGACTGAACTATGTGGCACTGTGACTGACAGAACTTGTCCAGTGATCGTGACTGAACTATGTGGCACTGTGACTGACAGAACTTGTTCAGTGAATGTGACTGAACTATGTGGCACTGTGACTGACAGAGCTTGTTCAGTGAATGTGACTGAACTATGTGGCACTGTGACTGACAGAATTTGTCCAGTAAACGTGACTGAACTATGTGGCACTGTGACGGACAGAACTTGTCCAGTAAAAGTGACTGAACTATGTGGCACTGTGATTGACAGAACTTGTCCACTAAACGTGACTGAACTATGTGGCACTGTGACTGACAGAATTTGTCCAGTAAACGTGACTGAACTATGTGGCACTGTGACTGACAGAACTTGTCCAGTAAAAGTGACTGAACTATGTGGCACTGTGATTGACAGAACTTGTCCACTAAACGTGACTGAACTATGTGGCACTGTGACTGACAGAACTTGTCCAGTAAACGTGACTGAACTATGTGGCACTGTGACTGACAGAACTTGTCCAGTAAACGTGACTGAACTATGTGGCACTGTGACTGACAGAACTTGTTCAGTAAACGTGACTGAACTATGTGGCACTATGACTGACAGAACTTGTCCAGTAAACGTGACTGAACTATGTGGCACTATGACTGACAGAATTGGCCAGTAAACGTGACTGAACTATGTGGCACTGTGACTGACAGAACTTGTTCAGTGAATGTGACTGAACTATGTGGCACTGTGACTGACAGAACTTGTTCAGTGAACGTGACTGAACTATGTGGCACTGTGACTGACAGAACTTGTTCAGTGAATGTGACTGAGCTATGTGGCACTGTGACTGACAGAATTTGTCCAGTAAACGTGACTGAACTATGTGGCACTGTGACTGACAGAACTTGTCCAGTAAACGTGACTGAACTATGTGGCACTGTGACTGACAGAACTTGTCCAGTAAACGTGACTGAACTATGTGGCACTGTGACTGACAGAACTTGTCCAGTAAACGTGACTGAACTATGTGGCACTGTGACTGACAGAATTTGTCCAGTAAATGTGACTGAACTATGTGGCACTGTGACTGACAGAACTTGTTCAGTGAATGTGACTGAGCTATGTGGCACTGTGACTGACAGAATTTGTCCAGTAAACGTGACTGAACTATGTGGCACTGTGACTGACAGAACTTGTCCAGTAAACGTGACTGAACTATGTGGCACTGTGACTGACAGAACTTGTCCAGTGATCGTGACTGAACTATGTGGCACTGTGACTGACAGAACTTGTTCAGTGAATGTGACTGAACTATGTGGCACTGTGACTGACAGAACTTGTTCAGTGAATGTGACTGAACTATGTGGCACTGTGACTGACAGAATTTGTCCAGTAAACGTGACTGAACTATGTGGCACTGTGACGGACAGAACTTGTCCAGTAAACGTGACTTGAACTATGTGGCACTGTGACTGACAGAACTTGTCCAGTAAACGTGACTGAACTATGTGGCACTGTGACTGACAGAACTTGTTCAGTGAATGTGACTGAACTATGTGGCACTGTGACTGACAGAATTTGTCCAGTGAACGTGACTGAACTATGTGGCACTGTGACTGACAGAACTTGTTCAGTGAACGTGACTGAACTATGTGGCACTGTGACTGACAGAACTTGTCCAGTAAACGTGACTGAACTATGTGGCACTGTGACTGACAGAACTTGTCCAGTAAACGTGACTGAACTATGTGGCACTGTGACTGACAGAACTTGTCCAGTAAACGTGACTGAACTATGTGGCACTGTGACTGACAGAACTTGTTCAGTGAACGTGACTGAACTATGTGGCACTGTGACTGACAGAACTTGTTCAGTGAACGTAACTGAACTATGTGGCACTGTGACTGACAGAACTTGTCCAGTAAACGTGACTGAACTATGTGGCACTGTGACTGACAGAATTTGTCCAGTAAATGTGACTGAACTATGTGGCACTGTGACTGACAGAACTTGTCCAGTAAACGTGACTGAACTATGTGGCACTGTGACTGACAGAACTTGTCCAGTAAGGCTACTTTCACACATCCGTCTTTTTTAATCCGGCACGATGCGGCGAAAAGTGTGAAAACCGGATCCGGAACTGGATCCGGTTTTGTCACATAGAAAGTAATGATCGCCGCATCGTGCCGGATGTACATGCAGCGGCCCAGGTTCTTTCCGGATACGGCAAAAATGCGCCGTCCGGCTTCTGCAAAAAACGTTCCCTGCAACGTTTTTTGGCAGCGCCGGAACGGCTTTTTAAAGTGCGCATGCCCGGACACTGTGTGATTTAACCCCACAGGTGCCCGGCAAGCGCAAGACTCTCTCTCTCTCTCCATACCTTTCTTTGTCTGACTACTCGTTCCCCCGCTCGCTCCAGATGGCTCTCATCGCTGCGGCTCCCGTCTCTACAGCGCGGCTCCCGTCTCTACAGCGCGGCTCTCGTCGCCCGATGCTGCGGCTCCTTTAAATTTTATCCAGGCCGCATCCGGCGACGCATCCACATCCGGTGTCACCGCTACAGGCCGGTTCCGGCGGCACGGCTTTTCGCCGCACGCCGCCGGAACCCTAAACCGGATGTGTGAAAGAGGCCTAAACGTGACTGAACTATGTGGCACTGTGACTGACAGAACTTGTCCAGTAAACGTGACTGAACTATGTGGCACTGTGACTGACAGAACTTGTTCAGTGAACGTGACTGAACTATGTGGCACTGTGACTGACAAAACTTGTTCAGTGAGCATGACTGAACTATGTGGCACTGTAACTGACAGAACTTGTCCAGTAAACGTGACTGAACTATGTGGCACTGTGACTGACAGAACTTTTTCAGTGAATGTGACTGAACTATGTGGCACTGTGACTGACAGAACTTGTTCAGTGAATGTGACTGAACTATGTGGCACTGTGACTGACAGAATTTGTCCAGTAAACGTGACTGAACTATGTGGCAATGTGACTGACAGAACTTGTCCAGTAAACATGACTGAACTATGTGGCACTGTGACTGACAGAACTTGTCCAGTAAACGTGACTGAACTATGTGGCACTGTGACTGACAGAACTTGTTCAGTGAATGTGACTGAACTACGTGGCACTGTGACTGACAGAATTTGTCCAGTAAACGTGACTGAACTATGTGGCACTGTGACTGACAGAACTTGTCCAGTAAACATGACTGAACTATGTGGCACTGTGACTGACAGAACTTGTCCTGTAAACGTGACTGAACTATGTGGCACTGTGACTGACAGAACTTGTCCAGTAAACGTGACTGAACTATGTGGCACTGTGACTGACAGAACTTGTTCAGTGAACGTGACTGAACTGTGTGGCACTGTGACTGACAGAACTTGTTCAGTGAACGTGACTGAACTATGTGGCACTGTGACTGACAGAACTTGTCCAGTAAACGTGACTGAACTATGTGGCACTGTGACTGACAGAATTTGTCCAGTAAATGTGACTGAACTATGTGGCACTGTGACTGACAGAATTTGTCCAGTAAACGTGACTGAACTATGTGGCACTGTGACTGACAGAACTTGTCCAGTAAACGAGACTGAACTATGTGGCACTGTGACTGACAAAACTTGTTCAGTGAGCGTGACTGAACTATGTGGCACTGTAACTGACAGAACTTGTCCAGTAAACGTGACTGAACTATGATAGGAACTGAAGGAGTTAAATTGAGTTCTGTCTATGTTGTATTTTCTTGTTTAGACTCATCTTACCTGTTCCCTTGAGAACTAAAACCAGATAACAGATGAATTCCTGTTTTTCAGCCTACGTGGCTTCCTCTGTCTTGTTGAAACCAGTTGTGAAATTGTTTTATACTACGCATGTCTGTAAATGTTTAACTTCTTTGCTATAAAGAATGGAAACCTAACTGATAAGCCAGAGGCATCTCAGCAGGCTTCCCGAGTTGTACAATACAGCGTAAGTCTGTGTTATTCTTCTCGACGGAGCAATCAATTAGAGACATATGGTGTCTCACACCCAAGAACATCGGTCCTTCAGGTGAAAGAGGTACTCTGAGGGATCCCGACAGTTTCCTGACGCCCGAAACAGGGACCTGATATAGGCACCTCTCCAAGACTACCCGATCTACAGACCATTCCAGTTACTGATGAAATTGTGAACAGCAGACCTATACACCTGGCCAGGTATGAGATCAATTCTTCTCTTCTCTGCTCTTCATAATCTATCATTGTAACTAAGGTCCGTATAAAGGGGAATCTAGTAGAGGAGGGGGCCGTAGGATCAGGTCTATATAAGAACTCTGAGGAAATCGGGTGTGATACGCATATGTAATTTTTGCTCGAATGAGAGGTCATTGCAGATTCTGTCTGTGTACTGCTATCTTCAGGAGAAGAACTGATGCAAATCATAACGGGTATGGTGATTGGACATTTGCAGGAACAACCCCAGACACCAATATAAGAAAGTTTCATTATGCCAAAAAGGGAGATCAGTGGTGGATACTGTTAGCATTGAATACACATATCCCATTGAGTAATACGTTGAGAGGTCAGACATTAGGGAATATAAGGCTAGGTGAACAGTTCATATTACAAAGCCCAGACGGACAAGTTTTCCACAATAGAAGATTCCGTGTTAGGAATCAGGGAGGTTGTTGAGTGGCTGCTCTGAGTTGAAGGATTGTGGAAAGTAGAAAATAAGCTGCACAGCAGGTATTCGTTCAAAGAGTGGTGATATTGCCTAACTGGGTCATGTGACAGCATCCTTTCGGGGAGGTCACCGCCTAAGCTTAAATCAACACCCTTTACGAATAAACCTTGTGACAGATAAGAGTGTGATTGAATGAGCACAGGATAACAATATAAGCCTGTGACAAGATATGACTGAAGAAACCCAGTGAATGGATGTCCTGTTCACATCCCTGTGTATCGTGGGAGTGCTTCTGTTTGCAGTGTAAATAGCGTATAAGTATACGAAACATATAATACAAAGAGGAACAGAAACTCCATTCAGTCTGTTAGCACCTTAGGAAGAAGGTAACGAGGTATAGTAGAGCTGAGTCTTGAGCTTACCCAATACACCACCTAAGGCAGGGGACTAACAGAAGGGATAAGTGATACGGGACAAGAAAATGGGAAACAGTCAGGGGAAAACAGTGGTAGAAGGAAAATTGTTAAGTGAGATAATAAAGGACAGATGTGGAAGTAGTGCAGCAAAGGACCTAAAAGCAGTATTAAGAGAGTTTAAGTTAAAAGGTAAAGAAGCTCTAGATGAAGAAAAGTGGAAGGAGATAAAAGACATAAAATCAGGAAGAATTGCAGACAATGAGTGGGGGGGAACAAGTGGAGGCATGCATTAAAGTATCACAGGTTGCTAAGCGAGAGAACTGGGCATATAATGAGAAAACAAAACGATGGATTCGTCCCAAAGAATTTAGCCCTGTGTCAGAGAAGCAGGAACCACCACCATATCCTGCCCCAGCCCGTATAACAACCCCACCTGCAGCACCGGTTATATCACTGCCCACCGGACTGTGCCCTGATGTACAATCACCATTACCTAGCAATGGCGATCTAGGATGGACTTGTAATAATTGTGGTCAACAAAATCCAGACTGGAGAGAGACGTGTCTAGCCTGTGGAGCACCCCGTTACCATCACCCTAGCAGATTAGCCCCCGTTAGGACCCAAACACGCCCTTTCAGGGAAACAGATGAACAGGGTGTTACCCGCACCAGACAGATTCAGACTACCCATTATACTCCATGGTCCGCTCCAGAATGTATGGCATTATTGTCTAATGCTCCAGATCCCACTACCTTTCCTATGGGGTTTGCCCGGTACATAAGACAAGTACTGACTGTACACAGAGGGACCTGGTTGGATGGGGAAGACTTATGCAGATTAAAACTACCAATAACTACCCAAGGGGAGTTTTCACAGATTGTTGGACCAAATAGACCCGCTGATAATGATCAAGAAGGTAATCCTCGAACTCAGGCTTCGAGAGAGCCCTTTTTAACTGCCCTTGACAATTTTATGCAGACGAAGCAGAGACAGAGAGGTAACATGACAGCCATACCGCAGAAACCGGGACAGTCAGTGACCGATTTCTTTTGGATATTGGAAACGGCGTTCCAAGATGAGGGTCTTGATACAAATAATGAGGGGGTATCACGACTATTGGCAAAAGCCTTTATGGAAGGGTTGCTCAAAGAAATACGAGATCCCCTGAAAATAAGCACCCCTGATTGGAGATCAGTACCTGATGTCCATGGATTAAGACAAAAAGCTATGGGCATTGAATTAGATTTGCAGGAAAGGAAGAATGCACCACCGGCCAAAACAAGAGTAGCGGTGACCCAATTTGACAACCAAGGACATCCAATCAATGAGGTTAGGAGGAGAACTTTTACATGTCATTACTGTAAAAAGCCAGGTCATTTCCAGAGAGATTGCCGTAAACGAAAAGCGGATAGAGAATCTCAGCCTAGGAGGGAGGAACCTACTAACTGACTAGGTGCAGTTAGAATGCAACTTGATTCTAGGGAACCAGTAGTTAAAATCAAAGTAAATGGAAAAAAGGTACCCTTTCTAGTAGATACCGGAGCAACCTCTTCAGTGGTTAATGACAAAGTAATAACTCCAGATGTCCTTTCAGAAAACTCGACCTTTGTTTCAGGATTTAGTGGACAATCTAGCTTAATCCCTTTTAGCAAACCTCTGCCAGTTAAAGTAGGACCTAAAATGTTTCTGAATAAATTTTTGTTTGTCAAAAAAGCACCAATTTGCCTATTGGGAGTAGATGTACTAAAGAAACTGCAGGCAGACATCAAATTTACTGAAGATGGTACAGTACACCTTACCATTCCAGATGAGGAAGGGGATGCTATTGAGGCTTGCATGATAATTCAAGCTCTCGAGTCACAAAATCATGATGACACCACATCACAACCATGGGACTCAGCCCTAGACGAATTACCTGATACCTTATGGGCAAAAGGGAATGCGGATATTGGCTTACTTCCCGTATCCCCAGTTGTGGTAGAGGTGCCCGCAGACACAAGATTGCCACAGCTGCGGCAGTACCCTATCAGTGCCCAACAAGAGGCTGCTATTGAGGCACAAGTCACTGATCTTGTAAACAATGGAGCATTGGTGTCAATTAAATCACAAGCTAATACGCCATTGTTTCCTGTCAAAAAGAAAGGAGGACCAGGTGATGCCCCGAAATATTGCATGGTACATGATCTGAGAGAGATAAATAAGGTCCTTGTTCCTTTGACACCAGTAGTACCTAACCCACACACGCTATTGGCAAAAATCCCTAGTCAATCGAAATGTTTTTCAGTGATTGATTTGTCAAACGCATTTTTCTCAGTGCCCCTCCACAAAAGCTGTTGGCATCTGTTCGCTTTTACATTTAAGGGCAAACAATATGCCTGGACCAGACTGCCACAGGGCATGCAGCATTCACCCACACTGTACACGCAGGCATTGCAATCTGTGTTGGCCGGCTGGCCACACCCACCTGATGTTGTGCTCTTACAATATGTGGATGACCTGTTGCTTTGTGCACCTGATGAGGCTAACTGTAGAATCCATACACTTTCACTACTGATGTTTTTATCAGACAATGGATGTAAGGTCAACAGAGAAAAGTTACAGTTTTGCCAACCAAAAGTCGTATTCTTAGGACATTGTCTATCACACGGTACCCGACACTTAACCAATGACAGAATTACAATTGTACAACAAATGAAGGAACCGACAACCCACAAGCAGTTGAGAGCATTTTTGGGTTTAGTTTCGTCTTGCCGCCAATGGGTCATACATGCTAGTGAACATATGCAGCCACTGTATGATTGCATCAACACAATACCTTTTCAACTGACTGACATTGCACGAGACTCATTCCAGTATCTGAAGAAGGCCATAGTGTCAGCCCCAGCATTAGGTATACCTAACTATGATATACCCTTTCAACTGATGGCCGCTGAAATTAGAGGGCATGCTACTGGCATTTTGACACAGAAACATGACAAAAAGAATAGACCCCTTGCATACTATTCTGCCAAACTAGACTCAGTAGCACAGGGAACACCATCCTGTGTTAGAGCAGTCTCTGCAATCGCATTGCTACTTGACAAAGTTTCTGATATTGTACTGGATAACCCACTAACTGTCTGTACCACACATGATATATACGGTATCCTGAATCAGGTTTCTGCTAAACATATTTCTATGACAAGACAACTCAGATTGCAATGTGTCTTGCTTATGCCTCCTAATGTTACGTTTACTAAAACTCAGAATCTGAATCTGGCTACATTGTTGCCAATTGCAGATTCTGAAAGGGGGGATATAGATGAGAACACATTATCGCTTTCTTTTGAGCCCCCACACGAGGTTGAACATGATTGCATAGAACTGATGCAGCAAGAAGTTGTTGGCTTGCCCAATGTCACAGACACACCATTGTCAAATCCAGACTTTATATTTTTTGTGGATGGCAGCAGATATGCCGATGAAAGTGGAAAATTCCACACAGGATATGCGGTAGTGTCACCACATGAGACTATTGTAGCAAAGGCACTTCCACCCCACATGTCCGCACAAGAGGCTGAGCTGACAGCTCTGAATGAGGCATTAAAACTTTCCAAAGGACAAACAGCAAATATCTACACTGACTCAAGATATACCTTTGGGATAGTACATGATTTTGGGGTTTTGTGGCGCACAAGGGGTTTCATGACAGCAGCAGGAACACCCATAAAACATGCCACACTGATCAGAGACATCCTCGAGAATGTGGCCCAGACACAGGGGGTGGCCGTTATGAGGGTGCCAGCACACACCAGAAAAGACAACATGGAAGCAAAAGGCAACGAGAAAGCAGACCAGGCGGCGAAGCAAGCTGCCTTGGGGACTCCAGAAAAAGTAAACATAGTGCACAAGGATGCATCAGAATTGTTTACAGACTTACAAAGGTTCCAAGAAGACTCCGCTCAGACGGACAAGGAAACTTGGGAAAAGATGGGAGCTGAGAAGACGAACGGAATGTGGAAGAAAGAACAGAAGTACTGCTTGCCTAGGGTTTTGTACCCAAGGATGGCAGAAGCAGTTCACCTTCCAACTCACATGTCCGCCAATGGAATGACACGCCTAGTCACGAAGGTTTGGATTGCTCCTGGGTTTGGGAAGGTGGCGCAGCTACACTGTACCTTCTGTCCCATATGCCTAGCACACAATCCCGGACAGGTAGTGAAAACTCCACGGAAACACAGTCCTAGGCCGTTATATCCCTTCCAGAGACTACAGATCGACTACATTCAACTCCCCAGAAGTGGACCATATGAATATGTTCTGGTGTGTGTTGACATGTTCTCTGGATGGCCAGAGGCCTACCTGGTGAAAACGGCTACAGCTCGAGCCACTGCAAAGAAACTAGTGATGGAACTAGTACCATGATTCGGTGTTCCTGAAACAATTGAATCAGACAGAGGCATACATTTCACTGCTGAGGTAATGCAAAATGTAATGCAAATGATAGGTGTAGAACAAACATTTCATACACCCTATCACCCACAGAGTTCAGGGAAGGTAGAAAGAATGAATGGGACACTAAAATTAAAAATACAGAAAACCATGGAACAGACCCATAGACCATGGCCAGAGTGTCTTCCGTTAGCATTATTCTCAGTAAGGTACACACCCACGGGGAAAACTAAACTGTCACCCTTCGAGATATTGTTTGGAAGACCACCAAACACAGGGTTGTACTACCCACAGGTCTTAACACTCAATGTGGATAATTTGACAAGTTATGTAATCCAGTTGCAAAAGCATTTAACTCAAATGCATTCTCTAGTTTTCTCTTCCATTCCAGATCCAGATAGTGTGGAAGGAACTCACTGTCTACAACCCGGTGATTACGTATATGTCAAGAAACACTCCAGAAAGACCCTTGAACCCCGATATCAAGGACCTTACCAAGTACTCCTAACAACGCCTACTTCTGTTAAGTTGGAAGGACGACCAACCTGGATCCACGCATCGCATTGCAAACTAGCCACAGGAATTAACAAAGCATAAGAGTGCATAATGTTTTGGTTTGGTTTTGTTGCATTATCTGTAATAATGGTAGCTGCGTGGGACAGTCTAAATTCTCCAATGTCCTTGAATAATAAGTTTATACAACATCATAAAAAATTACTGAATGATTGGTCAAATGACACTCAGTCTCCAGCAGATTGCTGGATCTGCACACATTCACCAGTATCAGCCACCAGTATTCCGTTCCTTGTTATTCCTGTGCCACCCAAGGAATTATTTGCCTGGACCAGTTGTTCTGATACACTTGCTAATAATGCCACAAATAATGTGAAGTTATGGAACACAACGGTTGGTATACCCATTGTGGGATGGGTAGGATATCCCTGGTGGCAAGGTAACCTTTCAGGAAGTAGTACTCACCTTCAATATCTGGCATATAAGGGGGGGGCTTGGGTACCTAGGAATAGAACCCGGTTAACCTACTTGGGACAAGTTCCAAAGTATGGTTTACAAGTTATCTTTAATGTAACTTCCCATTCTACTGATGCCTTCAAACCAATGTTGCTAGAAAGAAAGTTACATAATATGTCATGGGAGTACTCCAATTTATTTCCCCAGGGCACTAACGAAACTTGTATTAATATTCCTGGTAATATGCCTTGTAACGAGTCCTCGGAATATAAGAAGGGAACCTCCCCTTGTGGAAACCCTGATGCAGGTTATTGTAGTCCTTTAGGACAATTTTCACCTTGGTGCATGCTCCAGAATGCATCTGCGTTCATAGATTTAGTTCATAGACTGGTACTACAACATTCAGCCCTATGGGACCTACCTAGTGACATGTACTGGGTATGTGGAGACAATGCATATAAATGGTTGCCAGTAGGGGTAAAAGGTGCTTGTACTCTGGGTCGTTTGACTCCAGCTACCTTTGTTATTCCGAATGACCAGTTGAGTACTCAGAGCATACCTAAACACACGTTGTACAAAAGAGCTGCTGATAATACACCTCGCCTCTCTGGAAGACCACACATAGTGCAGATGAGTGTGGCCAATAAAATTGTTAGCTCTATTTTTATCTACCCTATGATCACTCAAATGTGGGATAAATTAGTTAGAGCTACAGATTATTTAGATATACTGAACACCACTGTTGCTGTTCAAAATCAGCTTATCATAGTCACTAATCAGCATACCATAGTATTAGATTATTTAACTGAAGCACAAGGAGGTATGTGTCAAGTCATCGGACCCGCTTGCTGTCATTATATAGATCCTGACAAAACTTTAAGATTAAAACTAAAATTAGAGGATGTTCAAGACTCAGAGATCAGTATGATAAAGACAATGATCGCAATAAAGATAGTTGGTGGTCAGATACCTTCTCCTTTTTGAATCCAGCCAATTGGTTTAAAGGTATAGGGGGTTGGATAGCTGGAATTATATTAAGCCTACTACGTATCTTTGTTTGTCTTTTCGTAATATATGTATTTTTAAAATTTGTTTTTTGGTGTTTAACTGTGTGTAAGAAAAGATACAGAAACAGATGAGAAAGATGAATTAATGACAGAACCCTTACCAAAGTTGATAATTGTTTCCTTTAAGTCTTAGGTTGACATCTCATTTCTGACATGAAGGAGCGTACTCTTGTGATGACAGACGTGGCCTTAGTAACTGGGGGATGGAGAGGGTAAAAGAAGATATCTGTCTCCCTCGGGCAACCCGTCGGCCTGGGATAGTACCTGGTGAATAGGACACTATCAGCTGTCATTACAGGATCCAGTGTTCCAGATTGTGAAGAATGAAGATGTCAAAGGGGGGACTGATAGGAACTGAAGGAGTTAAATTGAGTTCTGTCTATGTTGTATTTTCTTGTTTAGACTCATCTTACCTGTTCCCTTGAGAACTAAAACCAGATAACAGATGAATTCCTGTTTTTCAGCCTACGTGGCTTCCTCTGTCTTGTTGAAACCAGTTGTGAAATTGTTTTATACTACGCATGTCTGTAAATGTTTAACTTCTTTGCTATAAAGAATGGAAACCTAACTGATAAGCCAGAGGCGTCTCAGCAGGCTTCCCGAGTTGTACAATACAGCGTAAGCCTGTGTTATTCTTCTCGACGGAGGAATCAATTAGAGACATATGGTGTCTCACACCCAAGAACATCGGTCCTTCAGGTGAAAGAGGTACTCTGAGGGATCCCGACAACTATGTGGCACTGTGACTGACAGAAATTGTTCAGTGAATGTGACTGAACTATGTGGCACTGTGACTGACAGAACTTATTCAGTGAATGTGACTGAACTATGTGGCACTGTGACTGACAGAATTTGTCCAGTAAACGTGACTGAACTATGTGGAACTGTGACTGACAGAACTTGTCCAGTAAATGTGACTGAACTATGTGGCACTGTCACTGACAGAACTTGTCCAGTAAACGTGACTGAACTATGTGGCACTGTGACTGACAGAACTTGTTCAGTGAATGTGACTGAACTATGTGGCACTGTGACTGACAGAATTTGTCCAGTAAACGTGACTGAACTATGTGGCACTGTGACTGACAGAACTTGTCCAGTAAACGTGACTGAACTATGTGGCACTGTGACTGACAGAATTTGTCCAGTAAATGTGACTGAAGTATGTGGCACTGTGTCTGACAGAACTTGTCCAGTAAACGTGACTGAACTATGTGGCACTGTGACTGACAGAACTTGTTCAGTGAACGTGACTGAACTATGTGGCACTGTGACTGACAGAACTTGTCCAGTAAACCTGACTGAACTATGTGGCACTGTGACTGACAGAACTTGTCCAGTAAACGTGACTGAACTATGTGGCACTGTGACTGACAGAATTTGTCCAGTAAATGTGACTGAACTATATGGCACTGTGACTGACAGAACTTGTTCAATGAATGTGACTGAGCTATGTGGCACTGTGACTGACAGAATTTGTCCAGTAAACGTGACTGAACTATGTGGCACTGTGACTGACAGAACTTGTCCAGTAAACGTGACTGAACTATGTGGCACTGTGACTGACAGAACTTGTCCAGTAAACGTGACTGAACTATGTGGCACTGTGACTGACAGAACTTGTCCAGTGAACGTGACTGAACTATGTGGCACTGTGACTGACAGAACTTGGTCAGTGAATGTGACTGAACTATGTGGCACTGTGACTGACAGAACTTGTTCAGTGAATGTGACTGAACTATGTGGCACTGTGACTGACAGAATTTGTCCAGTAAACGTGACTGAACTATGTGGCACTGTGACTGACTGAACTTGTCCATTAAATGTGACTGAACTATGTGGCACTGTGACTGACAGAACTTGTCCAGTAAACGTGACTGAACTATGTGGCACTGTGACTGACAGAACTTGTTCAGTGAATGTGACTGAACTATGTGGCACTGTGACTGACAGAATTTGTCCAGTAAACGTGACTGAACTATGTGGCACTGTGACTGACAGAACTTGTCCAGTAAACGTGACTGAACTATGTGGCACTGTGACTGACAGAACTTGTCCAGTAAAAGTGACTGAACTATGTGGCACTTTGACTGACAGAACTTGTCCAGTGAACGTGACTGAACTATGTGGCACTGTGACTGACAGAACTTGTTCAGTGAACGTGACTGAACTATGTGGCACTGTGACTGACAGAACTTGTTCAGTGAACGTGACTGAACTATGTGGCACTGTGACTGACAGAACTTGTCCAGTAAACGTGACTGAACTATGTGGCACTGTGACTGACAGAACTTGTCCAGTAAACGTGACTGAACTATGTGGCACTATGACTGACAGAACTTGTCCAGTAAACGTGACTGAACTATGTGGCACTATAAATGACAGAACTTGTCGAGTAAACGTGACTGAACTATGTGGCACTGTGACTGACAGAACTTGTTCAGTGAACGTGACTGAACTATGTGGCACTGTGACTGACAGAACTTATTCAGTGAACGTGACTGAACTATGTGGCACTGTAACTGACAGAACTTGTCCAGTAAACGTGACTGAACTATGTGGCACTGTGACTGACAGAACTTGTTCAGTGAATGTGACTGAACTATGTGGCACTGTGACTGACAGAACTTATTCAGTGAATGTGACTGAACTATGTGGCACTTTGACTGACAGAATTTGTCCAGTAAACGTGACTGAACTATGTGGAACTGTGACTGACTGAACTTGTCCAGTAAATGTGACTGAACTATGTGGCACTGTGACTGACAGAACTTGTCCAGTAGACGTGACTGAACTATGTGGCACTGTGACTGACAGAACTTGTTCAGTGAATGTGACTGAACTATGTGGCACTGTGACTGACAGAATTTGTCCAGTAAACGTGACTGAACTATGTGGCACTGTGACTGACAGAACTTGCCAGTAAACGTGACTGAACTATGTGGCACTGTGACTGACAGAACTTGTCCAGTAAAAGTAACTGAACTATGTGGCACTTTGACTGACAGAACTTGTCCAGTGAACGTGACTGAACTATGTGGCACTGTGACTGACAGAACTTGTTCAGTGAACGTGACTGAACTATGTGGCACTGTGACTGACAGAACTTGTTCAGTGAACGTGACTGAACTATGTGGCACTGTGACTGACAGAACTTGTTCAGTGAACGTGACTGAACTATGTGGCACTGTGACTGACAGAACTTGTTCAGTGAACGTGACTGAACTATGTGGCACTGTGACTGACAGAACTTGTTCAGTGAATGTGACTGAACTATGTGGCACTGTGACTGACAGAATTTGTCCAGTAAACGTGACTGAACTATGTGGCACTGTGACTGACAGAACTTGTCCAGTAAACGTGACTGAACTATGTGGCACTGTGACTGACAGAACTTGTCCAGTAAAAGTGACTGAACTATGTGGCACTTTGACTGACAGAACTTGTCCAGTGAACGTGACTGAACTATGTGGCACTGTGACTGACAGAACTTGTTCAGTGAACGTGACTGAACTATGTGGCACTGTGACTGACAGAACTTGTTCAGTGAACGTGACTGAACTATGTGGCACTGTGACTGACAGAACTTGTTCAGTGAACGTGACTGAACTATGTGGCATTGTGACTGACAGAACTTGTTCAGTGAACGTGACTGAACTATGTGGCACTGTGACTGACAGAACTTGTCCAGTAAACGTGACTGAACTATGTGGCACTGTGACTGACAGAATTTGTCCAGTAAATGTGACTGAACTATGTGGCACTGTGACTGACAGAACTTGTCCAGTAAACGTGACTGAACTATGTGGCACTGTGACTGACAGAAATTGTCCAGTAAACGTGACTGAACTATGTGGCACTGTGACTGACAGAACTTGTCCAGTAAACGTGACTGAACTATGTGGCACTGTGACTGACAGAACTTGTTCAGTGAACGTGACTGAACTATGTGGCACTGTGACTGACAAAACTTGTTCAGTGAGCGTGACTGAACTATGTGGCACTTGATAAGAACTGAATGAGTTAAATGAATTCTGCTGAACTTTATCTTTTCTTCGAGGAGATGTCTCAGACATCTCCATTGTGAACCAAGGTCAAATATTTCCTGCTTACATGGCAAAGCTGTTGTAGAAGTAACTATTTTTCTTTTCTTTATTGCGCATGTCTGTAAATGTCTAAATTCTTTGCTATAAAAGATGGAAGCCTAACTGATAAGCCAGAGGCGTCTTGGCAGGCATCCCGAGTTGTATTATACAGCTTGTGTCTGTGTAATTCTTCTCGACGGGGCAATCAATTAGAGACATATGGTGTCCTACACCCAAGAACATCGGTCCTTTGGATGAAAGAAGTATCTGAGGGATCCCGACAGTTTCCTGGCGCCCGAACAGGGACCTGAAATAGGCACCTCTCCGAGACTACCCTACCTACGGACCACTCCGGTTACTGATGAAATTGTGAACAGCAGACCTAAACACCTGGCCAGGTAAGAGATCAATTCTTCTCTTCTCTGCTCTTCATAATCTATCATTATAACTAAGGTCCATATCAAGGGGAATCTAGTAGAGGAGGGGGCCGTAAAATCAGGTCCATATAAGAACTCTGAGGAAATCGGGTGTGACACGCATATGTAATTTCTGTTCGAATGAGAGGTTATTGTAGATTCTGCCTGTATACTGCTATCTTTAGGAGAAGAGCTGATGCAAATCAAAATGGGTATGGTGCATGGACGTTTGCGGGAACAGTCCCAGGGTTGAATATACAAAAATTTCACCACGTACGTAAAGGAGATGAATGGTGGATATTACTAGCATTAAATACACATATCCCATTGAATGATACGTTGAGAGGTCTAACATTACGGAATCTAAGGCTGGGTGAACAGTTCATACTGCGCAGCCCGAACGGACAAGTTTTTCACAATAGACGATTCCGCGTTAGGAATCAAGGAGGTCGTTGAGTGGCTGCTTTGATCTGAAAGATTGTGGAAAGTAGAAAAATAAGCTGCACAGTAGGTATTCGTTCAAAGAGTGGTGATATTGCCTAACTGGGTTATGTGACAGCGTCCTTTCGGGGAGGTCACCGCCTAAGCTTAAATCAACACCCTTTACGAATAAACCTTGTGACAGATAAGAGTGTGAGAGAATGAGCACAGGATCATGAAATAAGCCTGTGACGAGATATGATTGAAGAACCCCAGTAGATGGACACTTTATTTACAATCCTGTGTGTTGTGGGAGTGTTACTGTTCGGATGCTACCTAGAATATAAGTACACGAGACACGTAGTACAAGGAGGAACAGACACCCCGTTTAACCTGTTGGCACCTTAGGAAGAAGGTAACGAGGTATAGTAGAGCCTAGTCTTGAGCTTACCCAATACACCACCTAAGGCAGGGGACCAACAGGAAAGAAACAAGAAAAACAGGATAAGAATAAAAGATAAAATGGGGAACAATCAGGGAAAGACACCCGAAGAAGGAGACCGGTTATGTGATATAATTGAGGATAGATATGGAAGTAGTGCAGCAAAGAACCTGGAAAAAGTATTAATCAAATCCAAAGTGCAAGATAGGCAGGCTGTGTGAATCCTTGTATATATGTCTATGAGAACCTCTGAATAAGATGAGAGATGAGTAATTGAGTATAAAAAAAAAAATCAGTGAATGAGCACGTATGAATGAATAATCACACATCATTTTTGTGTCAAGAGTAGAGTTGAGCGATACCGTCCGATACTTCAAAGTATCGTATCGGATGGTATCGGCCGATCTTTAAAAAAAGTATCGGTATCGCCGATTCCGATACCGGAAGTCCCATTCAAGTCTATGGGACTTCCGGTATCGGAATAAGAAAAACCCTTTCCTGCCCTTGTACAGCCTCTCTGGGGTCTGTACGGGCCTTTCGGGGGGCTGTGCCGGCCTGCCAGGGGGTCTGTGCAGGCTCCGGTGGTCTGTGCCGGCCTGCCGGGGGGCTGTGCAGGCTCCGGTGGGCTGTGCCGGCCTGCCGGGGGGCTGTGCCGGCCTGCCGGGGGGCTGTGCAGGCTCCGGGGGGCTGTGCCGGCCTGCCGGGGGGCTGTGCCGGCCTGCCGGGGGGCTGTGCCGGCCTGCCGGTGGTCTGTGCAGGCTTCGGGGGTCTGTGCAGGCATCGTCCGATGGGACTACAAGTCCCATCGGGCGATGCCTGCTACCATGACAGTGATTGACACATTAGCCAATGATGGGACAGTAGTAGTCCCATCATCCGGCTAATGTGTTAAATGTAAAAAAAAAAAAAAAAAAAAATTACATGCTACATACATACAACATGCATACTACATACATGCTACATTCATACTACATACTACATACATGCTACATTCATACTACATAAATACTACATGCAACATACATACTACATATATACTACATACATACTACATATATACTACATGCATGCTACATACATACTACATGCTACATACTACATACATACTACATGCATGCTACATACATACTACATGCTACATACATACTACATATATACTACATGCATGCTACATACATACTGCATGCTACATACATACTACATATATACTACATGCATGCTACATACATACTACATGCTACATACATACCACATATATACTACATGCATGCTACATACATACTACATGCTACATACATACCACATACATACTACATGCATGCTACATACATGCAACATACATACTACATATATACTACATGCATGCTACATACATACTACATATATACTACATGCATGCTACATACATACTGCATGCTACATGCATGCTACATACATACTACATGCATGCTACATACATACTACATATATACTACATACATACAATACATTCATACAATACATACATAGACATACAGTACATATAACATAGAGTAACATACTTACCAATACTTGTCACATTGTTCCCCGAAGCCATTGTCGTCTACGGAATAAATATTAACATAACAAACCACAAAAATACTCACCCACGATCCGAAGCAGTCCACGAGTGTGTCCCACGACGATCTTGGGTAGAGAACGGCAGCATCAGATGATGCTGCCGTTCTCTACGGGCTGCAGGAATCCAATGACGGAAGGTAGGTATCCTTCCGCACTGTATTCCTCCGCCACTTAAAAAAAAAAAAAGTCCCTAGTCTCACTTTATGCCATTGCTGTGTGGGAATTTCCCACGCAGCAATGGCATAAAGTGAGACTAGGGACTTTTTTTTTTTTAAGTGGCGGAGGAATACAGTGCGGAAGGATACCTACCTTCCGTCATTGGATTCCTGCAGCCCGTAGAGAACGGCAGCATCATCTGATGCTGCAGTTCTCTACCCAAGATCGTCGTGGGACACACTCGTGGACTGCTTCGGATCGTGGGTGAGTATTTTTGTGGTTTGTTATGTTAATATTTATTCCGTAGACGACAATGGCTTCGGGGAACAATGTGACAAGTATTGGTAAGTATGTTACTCTATGTTATATGTACTGTATGTCTATGTATGTATTGTATGAATGTATTGTATGTATGTAGTATATATGTGGTATGTATGTAGTATGTATGTAGTATGTATGTAGCATGCATGTAGCATGCAGTATGTATGTAGCATGCATGTAGTATATATGTAGTATGTATGTAGCATGCATGTAGTATATATGTAGTATGTATGTAGCATGTATGTATGTGGTATGTATGTAGCATGTAGTATGTATGTAGCATGCATGTAGTATATATGTAGTATGTATGTATGTATGTAGCATGTAGTATGTATGTAGCATGCATGTAGTATGTAGCATGCATGTAGTATATATGTAGTATGTATGTAGCATGCATGTAGTATATATGTGGTATGTATGTAGCATGTAGTATGTATGTAGCATGCATGTAGTATATATGTAGTATGTATGTATGTAGCATTTAGTATGTATGTAGCATGCATGTAGTATGTATGTAGCATGCATGTAGTATGTATGTAGCATGCATGTAGTATATATGTAGTATGTATGTAGTATGTATGTGGTATGTATGTAGCATGTAGTATGTATGTAGCATGCATGTAGTATGTATGTAGCATGCATGTAGTATGTATGTAGCATGCATGTAGTATGCATGTAGCATGCATGTAGCATGTATGTAGTATGTATGTAGTATGTATGTAGTATGTAGCATGTATGTAGTATGTATGTGGTATGTATGTAGCATGTAGTATGTATGTAGCATGCATGTAGTATATATGTAGTATGTAGTATGTATGTGGTATGTATGTAGCATGCAGTATGTATGTAGCATGTATGTAGTATGTATGTAGTATATATGTAGTATGTATGTAGCATGTAGTATGTATGTAGCATGCATGTAGTATGTATGTAGTATGTATGTAGCATGTATGTAGTATGTATGTAGCATGTATGTAGTATGTATGTAGCATGTAGTATGTATGTAGCATGCATGTAGTATGTATGTAGTATTTTTTTTTTTTTTTTTTTTTAACATTTAACACATTAGCCGGATGATGGGACTACTACTGTCCCATCATTGGCTAATGTGTCAATCACTGTCATGGTAGCAGGCATCGCCCGATGGGACTTGTAGTCCCATCGGACGATGCCTGCACAGACCCCCGAAGCCTGCACAGACCACCGGCAGGCCGGCACAGCCCCCCGGCAGGCCGGCACAGCCCCCCGGAGCCTGCACAGACCACCGGCAGGCCGGCACAGCCCCCCGGCAGGCCGGCACAGCCCCCCGGAGCCTGCACAGCCCCCCGGCAGGCCGGCACAGCCCCCCGGCAGGCCGGCACAGACCCCCACAGGGTGCACAGACCACCGGCAGGCCGGCACAGCCCCCCGGCAGGCCGGTACAGACCCCGGGCAGTCCACACAGCCCCCCCGGCAGGCCGGCACAGCCCCCCGGCAGGCCGGCAGAGACCCCCGGAAGGCCCGAAATGACGGCGCATCATGATGCGCACACACCGCGCATCATGATGACGTCAGTCTGTCAATCAACTTTGAACTTCCGATTCCGATGCCGAATTCCGATATTGAAAAAATATCGGAAGTCGGTATCGGAATTCCGATACAGCAAGTATCGGCCGATACCCGATACTTGCGGTATCGGAATGCTCAACACTAGTCAAGAGATTTGTGACCTTTCTAGTTGTGGTGGAATCCCGGACAGATGCGTTATAGATATTTCAAATCTACATCTGAGACTGAATGAATTGAGTAATGATATAGTTCGTGTTATATGTGGCATTACATTGTAAAGTTTCCTGAATGCATTTGGCCAGAAAAAGGGCAAGGCATGGTTAATCTCATTATACAGTTATCTGCCCTTACAGTGAAATACCGTGATTTTGAGTTTCTTTGTAGAAATTGATTTTGATAAGTCTAAAGAACTACAGAATTCTGTGAAGGACGACGCTGCATTCTGATGGGAGGGGGGAAGGATGGCGCTGCGCAGTTTTTCTTCTCCCTTCGCTCTTATCTCTGCTGAGTGTGAGCTGTGCTCAAAATTCTCTGTAATTCTATCCGTAAGGTACGCGCTGAAAGATTTGTGCATTTTAAAGCAACAGTACTTAATTGAAGATTGGAAGTTAAAAGTAAGATATGGTGCCTAATTTAGAAGGGAATTGTAAGTGATTGTTTGGTCATTGTAAGTGATTGCTTGGTCATTAATGTGTTTGAACCTGCTTCTAGTTGTGTGATTGATTTGTTTAGCAAATTGTGTCAAATTACAAAAGACAGAGAAGGAAGGAAGCAGTAAAACAAGTGGGACAAATATTGAAAAAGGCAAAAATACCAGAGTGTGAATGTTTGGATGTACAAAAAGGCACAGACAAGGGAAGAAAATAGCAAGTGAATAAATGATGCTTGAGAATGTGCAGCAGTATGGAAGGTGTATTATGAATGTTTGATTGACAAAGTGTAACCAGAGACCCAGACAAAACAGATGGACTTGTAAACACTGTGGTCAGACTCAGACAAACCCAGACTGAATAGCTACTTGTGTGACCTGTGCTACTGATCCTAATCCTATCCAGACAAGATCATAAGAAGCTGACATAATAGTGTGGATAGTGGGTAGTGGGGACATTGGCCCTTGAGGAGTAAGCTGACAGTAGACATCAGACGGCCAACCCCATCAGGACCTAGAAGTGTGACTAGAATAAGAAAGATGCAGGTGTATTATCCCTGGAGCCCCTCTGACCAGCTAGCTTTGCTGAAGCAGCTGCCTGACCCTGAAGACCAACCATTCCCGTTTTACAGACACATAAAGGAAGTACAGCAGACATATAAGTGTACCTGAGCAGACCTAGAGAGGTTGGTGAGTTTAAAGGCAGGTGACGCACTAGATCATATAATTAAGACACATACAGATGTGACAAAGAATCAGGCTTGGGGCATGGATGATAAATCTGCACGATCTGGGGAGACGTACTGTGAGTCACTAAGACAATGGGCTGCAGTGGAACAATCAGAGCAGTCTGTACTCCTGACTAATGTGACACAGCAAAAAGGAGAGAGTGTAGAGATGTACTTTGGACGGTTACAGCTGAAATGGGCAGACATGGGGTACATTTGCATAAACCCACTTGATGTTAGAATACTGGTGAATGCATTCATTGACGGTATGAACAAAGACTTACGAGACGCAGTACAGACAGTCAGACCTGAATGGAGATATGTAGATCCGAAAGACCTCCTTAAGGTAGCTAAAGAAATTGAGCAAACAAGGACAATAAGACGACCTGTCATGTATGCTGGAGCACAAGGAAAAAAGTGGAGACGTAATAGGGAAGGCATGTGAGATCACACTGACGTTTCTTTTGACAATCTATTCCCCACATGACATCCATGCCATACTCCTACAAGTTCAACCAAAACATCTGTCTATGGCCAGACAGCTCCGACTTGAGTGTGCTCTACTAATTCCTGAGTATGTCACTCCTCAAAAGATGTAACGTTCTGAATCCAGCCACCCTCCTGCCTGTGGATTCAGAAAAGGGGGAATTGGTGACCATATTAGCAAGTGAGGAAGGATACTTTGACATGACGCATGAACATGTCTGCATAGAACTGATGAGTCAGGAGACAGTTGGGTTTGCACACATTCATGAAAAACCTGTTCCTAATGCAGACTTTGAGTTTCTTTTTTGTAGATGGCCCCAGATACCACCAGGATGGACGATTCTACACTGGATATGCAGTAGTATCCTCACATGAGGTAATCCGAGCGGAACCACTCTCTCCTCACATGTCGGCGCAGGAGGCAGAGTTGAAGGCACTCACTGAGGCGTGTAGAGCCGCTGCAGGTAAAGTCGCTAATATTTTCACAGATTCGAAGCCCATTAAAAATGCAGAGCTGGTGAAACAATTGATGGAGGCATTGATGTTACCAGTCCAGGTTGGCATTGTCAAGGTAAAAGCACACACAAAGATGACTCCGTGGAGGTAGAGGGCAATAGAAGGGCGAACGAGGCTGCTAAAATAGCACAAGGCGGCCTAGAGAGAGCAGTGGACGGTGGCGGGGAGTCAGCGTATTCCAACCACATTGGGTCTAGATGTCCTGAAATCCCTCCAGCATAAAGCTGCCCAAACAGAGAAGGTACACCGGGGGAGACTGGGAGCTGAGCTGAACTCAAATGGAGTATGGGAGAATAAGGATAAAATGTGCCCACCAAAGTCCCTGTTCCCAATCATGGCGCAAGCAGCACATGGCCCCAATCACACCTCAAAAAGTCACATGTGTGCCAGGGTAGATGCCTTCTGGATCGCTCCTGGCTTCAGTTACGCAGCCGCGAAACTTGTACAATCATGCCTCATCTGTGCACAGCACAACCCAGGTAAAACAGTAAAAGTCCCTAAGAAAGCGACACCTAGGCCTCTCTACCCGTTTCAGAGACAGCAGATTGACGACATACAGCTACCAAGGTAGGAGTGTATGCAAATATCCTAGTATGTGTAGATCTCTTCTCTGGTTGGCCGGAAGCCTATCCGGTAAAACGTGCAAATGCTAAAATGACTACAGACAAACTGATGAAAGAACTGATCTGCAGGTATGGTGTCCCAGAAACCACAGAAACAGATAAGGGTGCACACTTCACGGGAGAAATAAAGAGGGAAGTCATGCAGGCCCCGGGTGTACAGCAAACATTTCATACACCATATAGGCCACAAGGTAGTGGGAAAGTGGAAAGACTAAATGGGACACAAACTAAAAATTCAAAAGGCCATGGCAGACACAGGAAAGAGCTGGGTGGAGTGCTTGCCTCTTGCACTCTTTTCAGTCAGACACACTCCAAATAGAAACACAGGCTTGTCTCCTTCTGAAGTCCTGAGACTTAGAGATCAGTATGATAAAGACAATGATCATACTAAAGATAGTTGGTGGTCAGACACTTTCTCCTTTCTTAATCCAGCTAATTGGTTTAAGGGTATTGGAGGCTGGATAGCTGGGATTATACTAAGTTTATTACGTATTGCCGTTTGTCTCCTTATAATATATGTGCTATTGAAACTTGTTTTTTGGTGTATCTCTGTATGCAAGAAAAGATGTAGAAATAGATAAGGAAGTTTGACTGTAAGCAACAAGAATTTAACTATTATTCCTTTGAGTCCTAGATTGACATCTCATTTCTGGCATGAAGGAGCGTACTCTTGCAATGATGGACGTGGCTTCAGTATCTGGGGGATGGAGAAGGTAGAAGACCTGTCTCCCTTGGGCAACCCGTCGGCCTGGGATAGTACCTGGTGAACGAGCCACTATCCGCTGTTGTTGCAGGATCCAGTGTTCCAGATTGTGGAAAATGAAGATGTCAAAGGGGGGAATGATAAGAACTGAATGAGTTAAATGAATTCTGCTGAACTTTATCTTTTCTTCGAGGAGATGTCTCAGACATCTCAATTGTGAACCAAGGTCAAATATTTCCTGCTTACATGGCAAAGCTGTTGTAGAAGTAACTATTTTTCTTTTCTTTATTGCGCATGTCTGTAAATGTCTAAATTCTTTGCTATAAAAGATGGAAGCCTAACTGATAAGCCAGAGGCGTCTTGGCAGGCATCCCGAGTTGTATTATACAGCTTGTGTCTGTGTAATTCTTCTCGACTGGGCAATCAATTAGAGACATATGGTGTCCTACACCCAAGAACATCGGTCCTTTGGATGAAAGAAGTATCTGAGGGATCCCGACACTGTAAAATATCAGTATTTCTATAATAAAAAATATATGGATTAATTCTCTCATACAGAATCTAGCTAACAGGCTTTGCTTACTTTAGAGAAGTGACTGAGTTATTCTGGATTCCTTGGCTCACACAGCTGTCTCTCTTGTCAAATGTATAGGTCACTTGTCAAAGCTGTCAAAATGTGACTATTTAGAGATAATGAATGGTTCTAAAGATCTCAGACTTTAGGCTTAAATATCTCAGACTAAGGTAATGCATAAATAACTGTATGCATATTGTTAAAATAACTACGGTTCACTTAATATGGAAGAACTTCTGAACATAGTGGCAAGCCACCATATGTGGTTGTAGGTTATAGGTCAGAATAGTATATAAGCCGGCCTAACTCTTGTTCAGGAGATCTCATATCCCTTGAGACTCTCGAACACCCGGACAGCTGCTCAAGACTATATGTAAGAACAATGCTCGTTTTCTCTTCAAATAATTACTGCATGTCATGAACTTACTTTTCTTCATTTTTGTAATCACTTTTTGAAATGAATAATTAAAAACAAGATTTATTTTATCCTCAACATTGCTTTTACTTTTTGATTCTCAACCGTGCAAGAAGATATATATATATATTTTTCTACATTTTGGCGAGCCGTAGCCAGCCTGATCTTTTGTGCTAATTTTGGTTGGCATTCCTTCCTCGATTGTACAAGGGGGGAGCACGAACTCTGCTAAAAACCACCTGTTGTACAAGCTTCCTCAGGAATTCTACTATTTCACGGCACAAAAATCACACTGAACCTGAAGACGACGGGTGAGGATCGTAAAGAGCTGCATGCGTCTCATCCAGACGGAGATCTGAGGATTGCATAAGGACACAGAGGACCATCCATTGACGGGAAAGACTCTCAATAGGTGAGAAAAAAATATAATGGATTTTATACATGATTATGCTAAGAAAAGTAACATAGATTTCAAGTTTGTTTATAATCATACGGATGCCCAATTATGGTCTAGTTTGTATAATCAATGTGAGGCAGAAAATGTTAAAATTGACAAAAGGTTTTTCTCAGTTAGAAAATTACAAAGGAAATTTCAGAATGTTATGCAGCTAGTTCATGTGTATAATAGCCTAGTCTTTGAGAAAACTGAACCTAACACCTATAAAACATGCATTGTCACACAAGACATTAATCACACTGACACACCACGTGACACACAAGAGTCTGACGGGGATTACTTTGATTGTCCAAATTGTTTGATTTTGTCAGAACATATAGAACAATTGGAAGATCAAATAGATACCAGGACAGAGTTATTGTCTAAATTACGACAAGATATAAAGAGGGTTTCTGTTAACACAAGATCAACAGGTAAACAGGAGGACAGTGTTGCCTCTTCATTTGTACCAAATATGCAAAATCCAGATGCTTCAGTAGAGGAATTAGAGGCAGTAGAATTACAACGGAAAAAATTACATGACAGAGCAGCACGCATTAATCTGAAAATACACGATCAGCTAATGAAAATTGTAAAAGACATTCCAAATTACAATGATAAGATGGATGCCTTTTATAATGCGGACACTTTTGAATCAAACACAGACAAATACAATCTGAATGATGAGCAAAAGAATAAAATATTCAAAGTTTGGTTACCTTCACATATGGGAAAAAGATTACAGACCACACCCAGATTAAATGATGAGAATGAAATGGCACATAGTACAAAAGAAGACAGACTTAGACAATTAGTATTGTTTACAACTGGAGAAGACATGCCTACAGTTGATATTTTAGGGAGTTTACAAACAAATATTTCTGAAGACCCATTCTCTTTTTTGGTAAAGTTTGAACAGGCCTATAGGATGGTAATGGATCTCAGGCCTCACGAAGAGCCAGCATCCATGATCAAATTTTTTGTAAAGAAGTTCAAGTACTTAGATCCTGCCTCAGTGCAATTGGCTAACACTCAGCCATCATTGCAAGAAGCAACAGATTTTATTGACAGAATAAGGAGATCCATGAAACAAAATCAGGTCAAGGCTAAAATAGCGGTAGTTCATGAGAAGAAAGACAGTCAGCTGAAACCTAGAGCCACAGTAATCTCCAAGAGCAGGGATTACATTGAACATAGAGGTAAAAATACTACACAAAGGAACAATATCCATTGTTATTTTTGTGGTATACCTGGACACTTGAAGTGGCAGTGCAGGAAATTTTTGAGAGCAGAATCAGAGATGGTACACAAGGAACAGGTAAGCTTGGAAGGGAAAACGGACTCATGCCAAAATCATACAACACACCTTCCGCACCTGCATTACAATCATCTGCACCTGCTCATACTGCCAACAGACAAACACAGTCACCATATGCACCATTAATCAGACAGATCAGAGAAATGACAGTGAAGGAAACAGAGTCAAGGGATAGAATTCCAAGGTCTTTTAAAAAGGACACTGGTCTTCTCCCATCTCCTTCATCTTTCTGACAATCACAGACTATTCCTGTACCACATCCATTGGAATTTGTGACTCGAGTTACATTGGATGACTGTGGAAGACCATTTATCAAAGTAAGTTTAGCAGGCCAGAATGTTGTATTTCTTATTGACACAGGAGCTCAGTTAAGTGTTACAAACCTTGATTTGAAGCTAAACCCAGATTCACCAGTTTGTACAATTGTCGGTTTCAGTGGAAAAGGTGGAACTAAAGCAACCTTAGTTCCCAATGTGATTTTGGAAATACCTAGTTCTTTCAAAACAGAAATTGACATCTGGTATTGT
The DNA here is from genome assembly GCF_039654945.1 of Dendrobates tinctorius. NCBI lineage: Eukaryota > Metazoa > Chordata > Amphibia > Anura > Dendrobatidae > Dendrobates > Dendrobates tinctorius. The sequence goes on along the minus strand of NW_027361747.1, from coordinate 17,417,115 downwards.
CGTGATTCTGAAAATATACTTGGCACAGATTTTATGCAGAAATTCGGATGGGTAGTTGACCTAGGAAATCAAGTGATCTGGAAAGATTCCAATGGTTGTAAACCGGTAGTCATTGATCCTAATGATTATAGCCATGTTGGAAGTATTTGCTTGAATGATGTGGTGTCATCTGACCATTTGTGGCCTGACACTAATGATGACAAGGTATTGACAGAAATTGTACAGCTTTTTCCTTCTCTTTGGGCTCAGTTCAGGAATCAGGTTGGAACAATGAAAGACGTTATCGTGAATGTGGAGGGGCGTGATCCCCCGCCACAGCGTCAGTATAAATTGCCTCCAGAATCAATTGACTCTATGTCAAAGATCATACAGGAATTGTTAGATCAAGGTGTTATCCGAAAGGCTAATTCTGTAAGTAACAATCCTTTGTGGTGTGTTTTGAAATCTGATGGTTCTTATCGAATGATATTGGATTTACGGATGTTCAATAAGCATACACCCAATGTCGCACCAATTGTGGCAGATACTCATGACATGATGGCAAGGTTAAATGCAAAGGCCAAATACTTCTCTATACTGGACATTAGCAATGGTTTTTTCAGTATACCTCTTGAAAAGAGTTGTCAGTATAAGTTTGCATTTACTTTCTTGGACGAGCAATATCTGTTTTGCAGGTTACCTCAAGGAGCACATTTGTCACCTAGTGTTTTTCATCAGGCATTGGCAAAGGTATTATCCAGATTTTCGAGGCCTGATTGCATTCTGCAATATGTGGATGATATTTTATTGTCTACAGAGGATAAAGAGACACATGTTTCTCTTCTGACAGAATTGTTTGAGTTGCTGCATGATGCAGGGTTGAAATTGAACACCAAAAAGGTCAAATTAATGCAGACTGAGGTCAGATTTTTAGGAGTGCTGTTGAGTCCAGGAAAAAGGCAGCCACTGCAGGAAAGAATTGAGGCAATTGCTTCCCTACCAATTCCGACATCACACAAGGCATTGAGACATTTTTTAGGTCTTATGAATTATTCAAGGGATTTCATTGAGAATTTTGCAGATAAGGCCAGATCTTTATATGATCTTTTGAAAGGTGAAAACAGTGATTACTTTGGTCCTTGGGGTGATGAACAGCAAACCTCATTTGAACAATTGAAAATGAATTTGCAAAATGCACCTGCTTTGTCCACAGTAGATCCTTCGGCTCCATTTGCTTTGCAAGTGCATACATCGGGAACATCTGTTTCTGCTGTATTGCTGCAATTACAGGGAGAAGAGTGGAGAATTTTGGGCTATTTTTCAAAACTTCTCTCACCTGTTGAAAAAGGTTTTGAGACCTGTGCAAGACACTTGGTAGGTGTGTACTTTGCAGTCAAAGCAACCGAACATATTGTCGGGTTCAACAAAATCATTTTGCAAACTCCTCACTCTACACTAAAACTTCTCTTTGAGAATAATATCCCAGGTGTGTCACATCAGAGATTTGCTCATTGGTTATTGTCATTGTCTCCCAAACAAATTGAGGTAGATTACAAGGCCAAATATGTTCTTCCTCAGCTGATGCAATATGAAGGACAAACTCATGATTGTTTACAGTCTTTTCAGGATCCAAGTCCATCACTTTTCAGACGGAAAGCAGAGGTAACAGACGAACCAATTTTTGTAGATGGTTCCAGATTCTATTCAGATGGGCACTATTATTCAGGATATGCCATTTTTTATCCCAACAGAGGACAGGTTGTGAAGCACAAATTACCGAGTCATTTTTCAGCTCAAAGAGCAGAGCTAGAAGCAGTAAAAATGGTACTACAGCTGAATGAAGCAGATGATCAGTGTCCCATTGTGATCTACAGTGATAGCTCTTATGTTGTAAGATCACTGACAGATTACTTGTCAGTTTGGGAAAAAAGAGGCTATGTAGATTCATCTAATAAGACTCTTGTTCACAGTGACACACTGAAGACAATTTTCAGGATAGCATCAAAAAACCCTAATGGTTTTGCTATTGTCAAGGTTCCGGCCCATAAAAAATCTGATGATGAATTATCTGTTGGAAATGCAACCGCAGATATGCTAGCCAAAGAGGCAGCCCTGACAGGAGAAGAGGTGTTTGAACCTGAACCTCTCGAGGTTTCAGCAGTTCAAAGAACAGACACGCATATCCCTTCTTTTGCGGAAGAACAAGAAAAAGACTCATCTCTTGTTGCTTCCCGGGTTGATCCAAAACCTCCCTTTGTTTGTGAAAACGGGGTTTTGTGTCATGACTTAAACGGGGAGTTGCGTCCTGTTGTCCCAAGACATCTACAGGTTGAGTTCACAAAATACAATCATGAAAGTTTGGGTCATTTGGGCCAACAAAAATTGTTAGGCATTCTCAGAGAGAAATTTTACTGGGAAAAGATGGAAGAGACAGTGCAAAGTGTTGTTCAATCATGTCTCATTTGTGCCCAAATTAATCCAAGACCAAAAGGACAGAAACCGCCACTACTCCGAATCGCACCTGCAGAGGGTCCATGGTCTACGTTACAAATCGACTACATTGGACCGTTACCATCAGGTAAAAATGGTCTCAGGTATGCATTGGTTGTGGTAGATGTTTTTTCTAAGTGGGTTGAAATTTTACCTGTCAGAAAAGATGATGCTTTGTCTACAGCTAGAGCATTAGTTAATCATGTCTTTTGTACTTGGGGGATCCCAAGAATGATCACCTCTGATCGAGGAAGTCACTTTACAGGAAAAATCATGCAAGCCGTTTGTGCTATTCTAGGGGTACGACAGCAGTTTCATGTACCCTACCATCCACAGTCTGCTGGTATTGTGGAAAGGATGAATAGAACAATAAAATCCAGAATTGCCAAGATGTTATTGGACAAAGGCAATACTTGGGTTGATGCAGTACCTTTTGTACTGTTGAGTGTAAGAGGAACAACCTCTGCCACAACTCAGTTTACTCCTTTTGAACTGATGACAGGAAGAAAAATGCCATTGATTTTTCCTCATGAACCATTTTTGTCTACACCACAAAAAGATGCTGTTGCAAGGTCCAAATGGTTGCAATTGTTGCAGGAAAATTTGAAAACGATTCTTCCACATGCTGCATCAAGAATGCAGAGAATGGAGCCACCATATGTATCCAAATTCAAGAAAGGGGCTCTAGTGATGATTAAAACTTTCAGGAAGAATGGACCTTGGGAAAGTAATTGGGAAGGTCCCTTTGAAATTATCGAAACCATGGGACAAGTGATGATACTTGTGCAACGAGCATCTAAGGTGGTTAAAAATACCCGCAGACAACAAAAATTGTGGGTACATGTTGATCAATGCAAACTGTATATTGCAAAATAATGATACTGCATTTCTTTTAGGAAGAAATGGATTCCAATAAGAACTGGAATACGAAACTCCACGTCCTTGATGGAAGGGATTCAACACCAATCCTTCAGGAGAAAAAGAAATTTCCCAGGAAAAGCTACTATCTGATGGGAATCACATTTCTGCTGTTTTGTACTGTTTCAACTGTGATCTACGCTGAAGATATTTCACACCATGGAACAAATACTAGTGAAGTGAAGGAACTTTTCAAAGGAACTTTACATCCAAGGAAACCAAGAGGAACGAATCTACAAAGCTTAATAGATGAGGACATACCGGACGATTCAGTAGATATTACTGGAAACATTTGCATGGGTTTTGGTGCAAAATGCTGTATTGAGCTACACTTCATACATGACACTGACATAATATTACACGCAGCCACAGGACCTAAGACGAAGTTCACACAGTTACAAGGAGATTATATACACAATAATAAGACAGGCACATGGGAATGTAGTCCTACAGATGTGTTATTCTGGAATATAGAGATAAGAGGTGAAGAGAAAGCTGTGTGGTCAGGCGACATTACAAATGATATGATCGCAAAAGGGAAAGTTGAAACATCCAAAACAGATGCTTGGTTAAGGACACAACTATTTGGGAAAGTTTTAGATCCTGCATTTCTTTCTATTACAGAAGGAGACGAGGATTGGGTAAAAACATGGAATTTTCAGATAACCAGAGAACCAGTACAAGTACAGGTATCTGTAGTTTTTACAGTTTCAAATACTATAGCTCCAGAAGTAAGGGTTACACCACAAGCAGTATATAGTCAAGAAAATATGTCTCCTTTATTATTAAAATGCAGCACGAGGTTAGAGCTACCTACAGAATCTTTGTTAATATGGACCAAAGATAAATCATTTTTGGGAAGTTTTTCAAATGGTCCAACAAATGTTATACACAGAGGTCAATCCGGTAACGTGAGATGGTTAAATAAGGATTTTATTTTTTCTGTAGATAATCCATCTCCTAAGGATTCTGGACTTTACCAATGTTGTATTTTAACGAAATATAACTACAAACAATGTAGAGATGTAAAGGTAAATATATGGTCAGCAGTAGATAATGTATGCACACAGACAAGATTTCAACCATCTACTCCTTTTCAGATCAATCAGTTCCAAACTAAACCTCTGTTACGAGATGGAGTGTTTCTGACCATGGTATGGACCTTTAACATGTCTAACTGGAAAATCTCTTCTAGATATCCCCAGTGTCAACCACATCTCACTAACATGGAGATGGGAATAGAACAATGGTTTGGGAAAAGAACTTCAACACAGGTTAGAAGTAAGAGGGGAGTGTTTGAAGGTATTTTGGGGGGATTAGGAACAGTAGGAAGTTTAATTAACACTATGGACATTCATACACTTAAATCAGATCTGGAAAATATTGGGTATATTGGAGGAAAAGGGGTAGAGATTCAGAAAAGCTTGAATCAAGTCCTTGAAAAGATGGTTTTGAACACTGCTACTGTATTGGGATCTTCTGTATCACATCTTCAGGATGCTACTTTAGCTTTAATGGAAAGTGAACAGGAATCTCAAGTGGCCAAAACATGTCTAGAAATTCAGATTGAATATTCCACCAATCTGAAAATGATTGCACAAGCCTTACAAAGTGGAATTACCCCTTTAGGGCTAATAAGAAATTTGCCCATAGAATATAACTTTGCGTTAAACCATACAGATTTGTGGGTAAATAAGTGGTTAGGATGTGAACAGAACATTTGTGTAGGAACATCACTGATTCCAGTGTCAGGAAGAGAAGAAACCCTGGTTCCTATAGGTGTTCTGGGAATTCCTGTCAGTCCTACACAATTGCTATATTATCAATTACAGTACACAGATTTTGCATTTGATGGTATCAACACTGAACAATTAGACATTTCGTCATGCTTAAATTTTGTTTCCAAGGTAATGTGTCTACCTGGACAGGATAAAGTCATTTATCATTCATGTTTCCATAATCATACTTCTTGTTATGCCAGAGTTGAGAATGTCCACACGATACATGACTTGGTGACACCAGTAAGCGCTAACAAAACTTGTTTCCAAGTCATGTCAGGAAAAGAAGCAGTTTCTGCATTCTTCTCATCTTGTGTACATGCCGAAAATCTGACAATGGGTTTATATTGTATTGAGGGAAATGTTAAAACTCTCACAAAGAAGGAAGGAAGTATTAATATTACGTCAATAAGCTCAAGACGTCTGAAAATCCTTCCGATCCAGTTCAATTTGTCACAAGTCAATAAATTCCCTTGGGATTTGTGGACAAATGAAATAAAGAAAGACAAGGGTTTATTAAATCTGCTGACAAAACAATTAAAAGAAGCTGAAATTGTATTTAGACATGAACAAGGTAATCTAAATGATATTGAACATGAATGGACGAGTATGTCAGGCTCATCTTGGTGGAGAAATTTAGGAAAATCTGTAACTAGTTGGTCACAGTCTTCAGCGAAAATGGCAGCAGGGAATGTATTGTCTAATCCGATTGTTATTCTATTTATCATAGTTTTGCTGTGTATAATATATCAAATAATTATTATGTGTAAAATTAGGAGAATTTATAAGAATATAAAGATAGAAATGAAAAAGGAAGATGATATTTTAAGAGAGATGTTAAAACGAAAAAAATATAACTCTCTGATCTAATTTTTGTTTTTACAATAGGTTTGAAAATTCAGATGACATTCAGGGCAGATGTTGATACAAGGTTTTCAGAATAAAGAATGAATGTGATACGAATGGTGAGAAAATGAGTTAGGATTGATTATGATATGTCTCAAATCATAATCAGGGGGGACTGTAAAATATCAGTATTTCTATAATAAAAAATATATGGATTAATTCTCTCATACAGAATCTAGCTAACAGGCTTTGCTTACTTTAGAGAAGTGACTGAGTTATTCTGGATTCCTTGGCTCACACAGCTGTCTCTCTTGTCAAATGTATAGGTCACTTGTCAAAGCTGTCAAAATGTGACTATTTAGAGATAATGAATGGTTCTAAAGATCTCAGACTTTAGGCTTAAATATCTCAGACTAAGGTAATGCATAAATAACTGTATGCATATTGTTAAAATAACTACGGTTCACTTAATATGGAAGAACTTCTGAACATAGTGGCAAGCCACCATATGTGGTTGTAGGTTATAGGTCAGAATAGTATATAAGCCGGCCTAACTCTTGTTCAGGAGATCTCATATCCCTTGAGACTCTCGAACACCCGGACAGCTGCTCAAGACTATATGTAAGAACAATGCTCGTTTTCTCTTCAAATAATTACTGCATGTCATGAACTTACTTTTCTTCATTTTTGTAATCACTTTTTGAAATGAATAATTAAAAACAAGATTTATTTTATCCTCAACATTGCTTTTACTTTTTGATTCTCAACCGTGCAAGAAGATATATATATATATATTTTTCTACAGACACACTGTAACTGACAGAACTTGTCCAGTAAACGTGACTGAACTATGTGGCACTGTGACTGACAGGACTTGTTCAGTGAATGTGACTGAACTATGTGGCACTGTGACTGAAAGAACTTATTCAGTGAATGTGACTGAACTATGTGGCACTGTGACTGACAGAATTTGTCCAGTAAACGTGACTGAACTATATGGCACTATGACTGACAGAACTTGTCCAGTAAACATGACTGAACTATGTGGCACTGTGACTGACAGAACTTGTTCAGTAAACGTGACTGAACTATGTGGCACTGTGACTGACAGAACTTGTTCAGTGAATGTGACTGAACTATGTGGCACTGTGACTGACAGAATTTGTCCAGTAAACGTGACTGAACTATGTGGCACTGTGACTGACAGAACTTGTTCAGTGAACGTGACTGAACTATGTGGCACTGTGACTGACAGAACTTGTCCAGTAAACGTGACTGAACTATGTGGCACTGTGACTGACAGAACTTGTCCTGTAAACGTGACTGAACTATGTGGCACTGTGACTGACAGAACTTGTCCAGTAAACGTGACTGAACTATGTGGCACTGTGACTGACAGAACTTGTTCAGTGAACGTGACTGAACTATGTGGCACTGTGACTGACAGAACTTGTCCAGTGAACGTGAATGAACTATGTGGCACTGTGACTGACAGAACTTGTTCAGTGAATGTGACTGAACTATGTGGCACTGTGAAAGACAGAACTTGTTCAGTGAATGTGACTGAACTATGTGGCACTGTGACTGACAGAATTTGTCCAGTAAACGTGACTGAACTATGTGGCACTCTGACTGACAGAATTTGTTCAGTAAACGTGACTGAACTATGTGGCACTGTGACTGACAGAACTTGTCCAGTAAACGTGACTGAACTATGTGACACTGTGACTGACAGAACTTTTTCAGTGAATGTGACTGAACTATGTGGCACTGTGACTGACAGAACTTGTTCAGTGAATGTGACTGAACTATGTGGCACTGTGACTGACAGAATTTGTCCAGTAAACGTGACTGGACTATGTGGCAATGTGACTGACAGAACTTGTCCAGTAAACATGACTGAACTATGTGGCACTGTGACTGACAGAACTTGTCCAGTAAACGTGACTGAACTATGTGGCACTGTGACTGACAGAACTTGTTCAGTGAATGTGACTGAACTACGTGGCACTGTGACTGACAGAATTTGTCCAGTAAACGTGACTGAACTATGTGGCACTGTGACTGACAGAACTTGTCCAGTAAACATGACTGAACTATGTGGCACTGTGACTGACAGAACTTGTACTGTAAACGTGACTGAACTATGTGGCACTGTGACTGACAGAACTTGTTCAGTGAACGTGACTGAACTATGTGGCACTGTGACTGACAGAACTTGTTCAGTGAACGTGACTGAACTATGTGGCACTGTGACTGACAGAACTTGTCCAGTAAACGTGACTGAACTATGTGGCACTGTGACTGACAGAATTTGTCCAGTAAACGTGACTGAACTATGTGGCACTGTGACTGACAGAACTTGTCCAGTAAACGAGACTGAACTATGTGGCACTGTGACTGACAAAACTTGTTCAGTGAGCGTGACTGAACTATGTGGCACTGTAAATGACAGAACTTGTCCAGTAAACGTGACTGAACTATGTGGCACTGTGACTGACAGAACTTATTCAGTGAATGTGACTGAACTATGTGGCACTGTGACTGACAGAATTTGTCCAGTAAACGTGACTGAACTATGTGGAACTGTGACTGACAGAACTTGTCCAGTAAATGTGACTGAACTATGTGGCACTGTGACTGACAGAACTTGTTCAGTGAATGTGACTGAACTATGTGGCACTGTGACTGACAGAATTTGTCCAGTAAACGTGACTGAACTATGTGGAACTGTGACTGACAGAACTTGTCCAGTAAACGTGACTGAACTATGTGGCACTGTGACTGACAGAACTTGTTCAGTGAATGTGACTGAACTATGTGGCACTGTGACTGACAGAATTTGTCCAGTAAACGTGACTGAACTATGTGGCAGTGTGACTGGCAGAACTTGTCCAGTAAACGTGACTGAACTATGTGGCACTGTGACTGACAGAATTTGTCCTGTAAATGTGACTGAAGTATGTGGCACTGTGACTGACAGAACTTGTCCAGTAAACGTGACTGAACTATGTGGCACTGTGACTGACAGAACTTGTTCAGTGAACGTGACTGAACTATGTGGCACTGTGACTGACAGAACTTGTCCAGTAAACCTGACTGAACTATGTGGCACTGTGACTGACAGAACTTGTCCAGTAAACGTGACTGAACTATGTGGCACTGTGACTGACAGAATTTGTCCAGTAAATGTGACTGAACTATATGGCACTGTGACTGACAGAACTTGTTCAATGAATGTGACTGAGCTATGTGGCATTGTGACTGACAGAATTTGTCCAGTAAACGTGACTGAACTATGTGGCACTATGACTGACAGAACTTGTCCAGTAAACGTGACTGAACTATGTGGCACTGTGACTGACAGAACTTGTCCAGTGAACGTGACTGAACTATGTGGCACTGTGACTGACAGAACTTGGTCAGTGAATGTGACTGAACTATGTGGCACTGTGACTGACAGAACTTGTTCAGTGAATGTGACTGAACTATGTGGCACTGTGACTGACAGAATTTATCCAGTAAACGTGACTGAACTATGTGGCACTGTGACTGACTGAACTTGTCCAGTAAATGTGACTGAACTATGTGGCACTGTGACTGACAGAACTTGTCCAGTAAACGTGACTGAACTATGTGGCACTGTGACTGACAGAACTTGTTCAGTGAATGTGACTGAACTATGTGGCACTGTGACTGACAGAATTTGTCCAGTAAACGTGACTGAACTATGTGGCACTGTGACTGACAGAACTTGTCCAGTAAACGTGACTGAACTATGTGGCACTGTGACTGACAGAACTTGTCCAGTAAAAGTGACTGAACTATGTGGCACTGTGACTGACAGAACTTGTTCAGTGAACGTGACTGAACTATGTCGGGATCCCTCAGATTACTCTTTCATCTGAAGGACCGATGTTCTTAGGTGTGAAGCACCATATGTCTCTAATCAATTGCTCCGTCGAGAAGGATAACACAGACACGGGCTGTATAATACCACTCGGGATGCCTGCCAAGACGCCTCTGGCTTATCAGTTAGGCTTCCGTCTTTTATAGAAACAAACCACTATGTGTGGACCATCAAAAATAGAAAGACAATGAGACTGGAATAAATATTAAAACAAAATATTTTTATTCTTTAATTAATTCAATACAGGCAATCATAGATAGTGTAAAAGCAAGTGCCAAGGGCAAACCTAAAAAATTTTTATATAATTACTCTATACAAATGTATGATCATTCATACGGACTGTCTGATAAAAGGTATCATAACATGATATAGTATATCTCCATACCACACAAAGATGTCAATAAAGAATTTAATATATATAAAATGTAAACAATATATAAACTAGCAAATATATCAAATTACCACATACCACAGCAGAATAATTCTGTCCACAATTGGGTTATAAACTAGTATATAAATCCATTTTAATCATATGTCATAGTAGTGAATAGACCTATAACACAGTGTGTGACCATGGAATGATGCTCAAACTATGTGAGCCAATATACATGTAACATACCCGTAATATGGAGACAGCCACAAGGTATTGCCCGGCACTCCCCGACGCGCGTTTCGGAACCAGCGTCCTTCGTCAGACATCTCCTCGAAGAACAGATAAGGTTTTAAACAAGAGAATGCAACATAGACAGAACTCAATTTAACTCCTTCAGTTCCTATCATTCCCCCCTTTGACATCTTCATTTTCCACAATCTGGAACACTGGATCCTGCAACAACAGCGGATAGTGGCTCGTTCACCAGGTACTATCCCAGGCCGACGGGTTGCCCAAGGGAGACAGGTCTTCTACCTTCTCCATCCCCCAGATACTGAAGCCACGTCCATCATTGCAAGAGTACGCTCCTTCATGCCAGAAATGAGATGTCAATCTAGGACTCAAAGGAATAATAGTTAAATTCTTGTTGTTTACAGTCAAACTTCCTTATCTATTTCTACATCTTTTCTTGCATACAGAGATACACCAAAAAACAAGTTTCAATAGCACATATATTACGAAGATACAAACAACAATACGTAATAGACTTAGTATAATCCCAGTTATCCAGCCTCCAATACCCTTAAACCAATTAGCTGGATTAAGAAAGGAGAATGTATCTGACCACCAACTATCCTTAGTACGATCATTGTCTTTATCGTACTGATCTCTAAGTTTTTGAACATCCTCTATTTTCAATTTTAACTTTATAATGCTGTTGGGATCTATATAATGACAGCAAGCTGGTCCGATGACTTGACACATACCTCCTTGCGCTGCAGTTAAATAATCTAATACTATGGTATGCTGATTAGTGGCTATGATGAGCTGATTTTGGACAGCAACGGTGGTGTTCAATATATCCAATATATCCCATATTTGGTCATCTAAGTAATCTGTAGCCCTGACTAATTTATCCCACATTTGAGCAATCATAGGATAAATAAAAATAGAACTGACAATTTTATTAGCCACACTCATCTGCACTATATGTGGTCTCCCAGAGAGGCGAGGTGTATTGTAAGCAGCTCTTTTGTACAACGTGTGTTTAGGTATACTCTGAGTATTCAACTGGTCATTCGGAATAACAAAGGTAGCTGGAGTCAAACGACCCAGAGTACAAGCACCTTTTACCCCTACTGGCAACCATTTATATGCATTGTCTCCACATATCCAGTACATGTCACTAGGTAGGTCCCATAGGGCTGAATGTTGTAATACCAGTCTATGAACTAAATCTATGAACGCAGATACATTCTGAAGCATACACCAATTTGGAAGTTGTCCTAAAGGGCTACACTACCCTACATCGGGATTTCTACAGGTGGGAGTTCCTTTCTCATATCCAGATGACTCGTTGCAAGGTATATTAACTGAAATATTAAAACAAGTTTCATTATTGCCCTGGGGAAATAAATTGGAATACTCCCAGGACGTGTTATGCAACCTTCTTTCTAGCAGTATTGGTTTGAAGGCATCAGTAGAGTGGGAAGTTACATTAAAACTAACTTGTAGGCCATAAATTGGAATTTGCCCCAGGTAGGTTAATCGAGTTCTATTCCTGGGTACCCAAGCCCCCCTTTATATGCCAGATATTGAAGGTGTGTATTACTTCCTGAAAGGTTACCCTGCCACCAAGGGTATCCTACCCATCCCACAATAGGTATTCCAACAGTTGTGTTCCATAACTTCACATTATTTGTGGCATTATAAGCAAGTGTATCAGAACAACTGGTCCAGGCAAATAATTCCTCGGGTGGCACAGGAATAACAAGGAACGGAATACTAGTGGCTGATACTGGTGAATGTGTGCAGATCCAGCAAATGATTTGACGAATCATTCAGTAATTTTTCATGATGTTGTATAAACTTATTATTCAAGGACATTGGAGAATTTAGATTGTCCCACGCAGCTACCATTATTACAGATAATGCAACAAAACCAAACCAAAACATTATGCACTCTTATGCTTTGTTAATTCCTGTGGCTAGTTTGCAATGCGATGCGTGGATCCATTGGTCGTCCTTCCAACTTAACAGAAGTAGGCGTTGTTAGGAGTACTTGGTAAGGTCCTTGATATCGGGGTTCAAGGGTCTTTCTGGAGTGTTTCTTGACATATACGTAATCACCAGGTTGTAGACAGTGAGTTCCTTCCACACTATCTGGATCTGGAATGGAAGAGAAAACTAGAGAATGCATTTGAGTTAAATGCTTTTGCAACTGGATTACATAACTTGTCAAATTATCCACATTGAGTGTTAAGACCTGTGGGTAGTACAACCCTGTGTTCGGTGGTCTTCCAAACAGTATCTCGAAGGGTGACAGTTTAGTTTTCCCCGTGGGTGTGTACCTTACTGAGAATAATGCTAATGGGAGACACTCTGGCCATGGTTTATGGGTTTGTTCCATGGTTTTCTGTATTTTCAATTTTAGTGTCCCGTTCATTCTCTCTACCTTCCCTGAACTCTGTGGGTGGTAGGGTGTATGAAATGCTTGTTCTACACCTATCATTTGCATTACATTTTGCATTACCTCAGCAGTAAAGTGTGTACCTCTGTCTGATTCAATTGTTTCAGGGACACCGAATCGTGGTACTAGTTCCATCACCAGTGTCTTTGCAGTGGCTCGAGCTGTAGCCGTTTTCACCGGGTAGGCCTCTGGCCATCCAGAGAAGAGATCTACACATACTAGGATATTTGCATACACTCCTACCTTGGTAGCTGTATGTCGTCAATCTGCCGTCTCTGAAACGGGTAGAGAGGCCTAGGTGTCGCTTTCTTAGGGACTTTTACTGTTTTACCTGGGTTGTGCTGTGCACAGATGAGGCATGATTGTACAAGTTTCGCGGCTGCGCAACTGAAGCCAGGAGCGATCCAGAAGGCATCTACCATGGCACACATGTGACTTTTTGAGGTGTGATTGGGGCCATGTGCTGCTTGCGCCATGATTGGGAACAGGGACTTTGGTGGGCACATTTTATCCTTATTCTCCCATACTCCATTTGAGTTCAGCTCAGCTCCCAGTCTCCCCCGGTGTACCTTCTCTGTTTGGGCAGCCTTTTGCTGGAGGGATTTCAGGACATCTAGACCCAATGTGGCTGGAATACGCTGACTCCCCGCCACCGTCCACTGCTCTCTCTAGGCCGCCTTGTGCTATTTTAGCAGCCTCGTTCGCCCTTCTATTGCCCTCTACCTCCACGGAGTCACCTTTGTGTGTGCTTTTACCTTGACAATGCCAACCTGGACTGGTAACATCAATGCCTCCATCAATTGTTTCACCAGCTCTGCATTTTTAATGGGCTTCGAATCTGTGAAAATATTAGCGACTTTACCTGCAGCGGCTCTACACGCCTCAGTGAGTGCCTTCAACTCTGCCTCCTGCGCCGACATGTGAGGAGAGAGTGGTTCCGCTCGGATTACCTCATGTGAGGATACTACTGCATATCCAGTGTAGAATCGTCCATCCTGGTGGTATCTGGGGCCATCTACAAAAAAGAAACTCAAAGTCTGCATTAGGAACAGGTTTTTCATGAATGTGTGCAAACCCAACTATCTCCTGACTCATCAGTTCTATGCAGACATGTTCATGCGTCATGTCAAAGTATCCTTCCTCACTTGCCAATACGGTCACCAATTCCCCCTTTTCTGAATCCACAGGCAGGAGGGTGGCTGGATTCAGAACGTTACATCTTTTGAGGAGTGACATACTCAGGAATTAGTAGAGCACACTCAAGTCGGAGCTGTCTGGCCATAGACAGATGTTTTGGTTGAACTTGTAGGAGTATGGCATGGATGTCATGTGGGGAATAGATTGTCAAAAGAAACGTCAGTGTCATCTCACATGCCTTCCCTATTACGTCTCCACTTTTTTCCTTGTGCTCCAGCATACATGACAGGTCGTTTTATTGTCCTTGTTTGCTCAATTTCTTTAGCTACCTTAAGGAGGTCTTTCGGATCTACATGTCTCCATTCAGGTCTGGCTGTCTGTACTGCGTCTCGTAAGTCTTTGTTCATACCGTCAATGAATGCATCCACTAGTATTCTAACATCAAGTGGGTTTATGCAAATGTACCCCATGTCTGCCCATTTCAGCTGTAACCGTCCAAGGTATATCTCTACTCTCTCTCCTCTTTTGCTGTGTCACATTAGTCAGGAGTACAGACTGCTCTGATTGTTCCACTGCAGCCCATTGTCTTAGTGACTCACAGTACGTCTCCCCAGATCGTGCAGATTTATCATCCATGCCCCAAGCCTGATTCTTTGTCACATCTGTGTGTCTTAATTATATGATCTAGTGCGTCACCTGCCTTTAAACTCACCAACCTCTCTAGGTCTGCCCAGGTACACTTATATGTCTGCTGTACTTCCTTTATGTGTCTGTAAAACGGGAATGGTTGGTCTTCAGGGGCAGGCAGCTTCAGCAAAGCTAGCTGGTCAGAGGGGCTCCAGGGATAATACACCTGTATCTTTCTTATTCTAGTCACACTTCTAGGTCCTGATGGGGTTGGCCGTCTGATGTCTACTGTCAGCTTACTCCTCAAGGGCCAATGTCCCCACTACCCACTATCCACACTATCATGTCAGCTTCTTATGATCTTGTCTGGATAGGATTTAGTGCAATTCTCTTAGGTCAGTAGCACAGGTCACACAAGTAGCTATTCAGTCTGGGTTTGTCTGAGTCTGACCACAGTGTTTACAAGTCCATCTGTTTTGTCTGGGTCTCTGGTTACACTTTGTCAATCAAACATTCATACTACACCTTCCACACTGCTGCACATTCTCAAGCATCATTTATTCACTTGCTATTTTCTTCCCTTGTCTGTGCCTTTTTGTACATCCAAACATTCACACTCTGGTATTTTTGCCTTTTTCAATATTTGTCCCACTTGTTTTACTGCTTCCTTCCTTCTCTGTCTCTTGTAATTTGACACAATTTGCTATACAAATCAATCACACAACTAGAAGCAGGTTCAAACACATTAATGACAAAGCAATCACTTACAATTCCCTTCTAAATTAGGCACCATATCTTACTTGTAACTTCCAATCTTCAATTAAGTACTGTTGCTTTAAAATGCACAAATCTTTCAGCGCGTACCTTACGGATAGAATTACAGAGAATTTTGAGCACAGCTCACACTCAGCAGAGATAAGAGCGAAGGGAGAAGAAAAACTGCGCAGCGGTATCATTCCCCCCTCCCATCAGAATGCAGCGTCGTCCTTCACAGAATTCTGTAGTTCTTTAGACTTATCAAAATCAATTTCTACAAAGAAACTCAAAATCACGGGATTTCACTGTAAGGGCAGATAACTGTATAATGAGATTAACCATGCCTTGCCCTTTTTCTGGCCAAATGCATTCAGGAAACTTTACAATGTAATGCCACATATAGCAGAACTATATCATTACTCAATTCATTCAGTCTCAGATGTAGATTTGAAATATCTATAACGCATCTGTCCGGGATTCCACCACAACTAGAAAGGTCACAAATCTCTTGACACAAAAACGATGTGTGATGATTCATTCATACGTGCTCATTCACTGATTTTTTTTTTTTTTTTATACTCAATTACTCATCTCTCATCTTATTCAGAGGTTCTCATAGACATATATACAAGGATTCACACAGCCTGCCTATCTTGCACTTTGGATTTGATTAATACTTTTTCCAGGTTCTTTGCTGCACTACTTCCATATCTATCCTCAATTATATCACATAACCGATTTCCTTCTTCAGGTGTCTTTCCCTGACTGTTCCCCATTTTATCTTTTATTCTTATCCTGTTTCTCTTGTTGTCTTCCTGTTAGTCCCCTGCCTTAGGTGGTGTATTGGGTAAGCTCAAGACTAGGCTCTACTATACCTCGATACCTTCTTTCTAAGGTGCTAACAGGCTAAATGGAGTGTCTGTTCCTCGGTGTACTACATGTCTCGTGTACTTATATGCTATGTAGCATCCGAACAGAAATACTCCCACAACACACAGGATTGTAAACAAAGTGTCCATCTATCGGGGTTCTTCAGTCATATCCTGTCACAGGCTCATTTCACGGTCCTGTGCTCATTCGGTCACACTCTTATCTGTCACAAGGTTTATTCGTAAAGGGTGTTGATTTAAGCTTAGGCGGTGACCTCCCCGAAAGGACGCTGTCACATGACCCAGTTAGGCAATATCACCACTCTTTGAATGAATACCTACTGTGCAGCTTATTTGTCTACTTTTCACAGTCCTTCAAATCAAGGCAGTCACTCAACAACCTCCTCTATTCCTAGTGCGGAACCGTCTATTGTGAAAAACTTGTCCGTCCGGGCTGCGCAGTATGAACTGTTCACCCAGCCTTATATTCCGTAATGTCAGACCTCTCCCATTTTGATTTGCATCAGCTCTTTTTCTAAAAATAGCTGTGCACAGACAGAACCTACAGTAACCTCTCATTCGAGCAGAAATTACATATGCGTGTCACACCCGATTTCCTCAGAGTTCTTATATGGACCTGATTTTACGGCCCCCTCCTCTACTAGATTCCCCTTTATACGGACCTTAGTTATAATCATAGATTATGAAGAGCAGAGAAGAGAAAAATTGATCTCTTACCTGGCCAGGTGTTTAGGTCTGCTGTTCACAATTTCATCAGTAACTGGAGTGGTCTGTAGATCGGGTAGTCTTGGAGAGGTGCCTATATCAGGTCCCTGTTTCGGGCGCCAGGAAACTGTCGGGATCCCTCAGATTACTCTTTCATCTGAAGGACCGATGTTCTTAGGTGTGAAGCACCATATGTCTCTAATCAATTGCTCCGTCGAGAAGGATAACACAGACACGGGCTGTATAATACCACTCGGGATGCCTGCCAAGATGCCTCTGGCTTATCAGTTAGGCTTCCGTCTTTTATAGTAAAGAATTTAAACATTTAAAGACATGCGCAGTACAAATGATTTCACAACTTGTTTTCTACAAAGAAAGTCACTTAGGCGAAAAAGCAGAGGTATTTGACCTTGGTTCACAAGGGAGATGTCTGAGACATCTCCTCGAAGAACAGATAAGGTTTTAAACAAGAGAATGCAACATAGACAGAACTCAATTTAACTCCTTCAGTTCCTATCAACTATGTGGCACTGTGACTGACAGAACTTGTTCAGTGAACGTGACTGAACTATATGGCACTGTGACTGACAGAACTTGTCCAGTAAACGTGACTGAACTATGTGGCACTGTGACTGACAGAACTTATCCAGTAAACGTGACTGAACTATGTGGCACTGTGACTGACAGAACTTGTCCAGTAAACGTGACTGTACTATGTGGCACTGTAAATGACAGAACTTGTCCAGTAAACGTGACTGAACTATGTGGCACTGTGACTGACAGAACTTGTTCAGTGAACATGACTGAACTATGTGGCACTGTGACTGACAGAACTTGTTCAGTGAACGTGACTGAACTATGTGGCACTGTGACTGACAGAACTTGTCCAGTAAACGTGACTGAACTATGTGGCACTGTGACTGACAGAATTTGTCCAGTAAATGTGACTGAACTATGTGGCACTGTGACTGACAAAACTTGTTCAGTGAGCGTGACTGAACCATGTGGCACTGTAACTGACAGAACTTGTCCACTAAACGTGACTGAACTATGTGGCACTGTGACTGACAGAACTTGTTCAGTGAACGTGACTGAACTATGTGGCACTGTGACTGACAGAACTTGTTCAGTGAACGTGACTGAACTATGTGGCACTGTGACTGACAGAACTTGTTCAGTGAACGTGACTGAACTATGTGGCACTGTGACTGACAGAACTTGTTCAGTGAACGTGACTGAACTATGTGGCACTGTGACTGACAGAACTTGTCCAGTAAAAGTGACTGAACTATGTGGCACTTTGACTGACAGAACTTGTCCAGTGAACGTGACTGAACTATGTGGCACTGTGACTGACAGAACTTGTTCAGTGAACGTGACTGAACTATGTGGCACTGTGACTGACAGAACTTGTTCAGTGAACGTGACTGAACTATGTCGGGATCCCTCAGATATCTCTTTCATCTGAAGGACCGATGTTCTTGGGTGTAAGGCACCATATGTCTCTAATTGATTGCTCCGTCGAGAAGGATAACACAGACACAAGCTGTATAATACCACTCGGGATGCCTGCCAAGACGCCTCTGGCTTATCAGTTAGGCTTCCGTCTTTTATAGTAAAGAATTTTAACATTTAAAGACATGCGCAGTACAAATGATTTTACAACTTGTTTTCTACAAAGAAAGTCACTTAGGCGAAAAAGCAGAGGTATTTGACCTTGGTTCACAAGGGAGATGTCTGAGACATCTCCTCGAAGAACAGATAAGGTTTTAAACAAGAGAATGCAACATAGACAGAACTCAATTTAACTCCTTCAGTTCCTATCATTCCCCCCTTTGACATCTTCATTTTCCACAATCTGGAACACTGGATCCTGCAACAACAGCGGATAGTGGCTCGTTCAACAGGTACTATCCCAGGCCGACGGGTTGCCCAAGGGAGACAGGTCTTCTACCTTCTCCATCCCCCAGATACTGAAGCCACGTCCATCATTGCAAGAGTACGCTCCTTCATGCCAGAAATGAGATGTCAATCTAGGACTCAAAGGAATAATAGTTAAATTCTTGTTGTTTACAGTCAAACTTCCTTATCTATTTCTACATCTTTTCTTGCATACAGAGATACACCAAAAAACAAGTTTCAATAGCACATATATTACGAAGATACAAACAACAATACGTAATAGACTTAGTATAATCCCAGTTATCCAGCCTCCAATACCCTTAAACCAATTAGCTGGATTAAGAAAGGAGAATGTATCTGACCACCAACTATCCTTAGTACGATCATTGTCTTTATCGTACTGATCTCTAAGTTTTTGAACATCCTCTATTTTCAATTTTAACTTTATAATGCTGTTGGGATCTATATAATGACAGCAAGCTGGTCCGATGACTTGACACATACCTCCTTGCGCTGCAGTTAAATAATCTAATACTATGGTATGCTGATTAGTGGCTATGATGAGCTGATTTTGGACAGCAACGGTGGTGTTCAATATATCCAATATGTCCCATATTTGGTCATCTAAGTAATCTGTAGCTCTAAATAATTTATCCCACATTTGAGTAATCATAGGATAAATAAAAATAGAGCTGACAATTTTATTAGCCACACTCATCTGCACTATATGTGGTCTCCCAGAGAGGCGAGGTGTATTGTCAGCAGCTCTTTTGTACAACGTGTGTTTAGGTATGCTCTGAGTATTCAACTGGTCATTCGGAATAACAAAGGTAGCTGGAGTCAAACGACCCAGAGTACAAGCACCTTTTACCCCTACTGGCAACCATTTATATGCATTGTCTCCACATATCCAGTACATGTCACTAGGTAGGTCCCATAGGGCTGAATGTTGTAATACCAGTCTATGAACTAAATCTATGAACGCAGATACATTCTGAAGCATACACCAATTTGGAAGTTGTCCTAAAGGGCTACAATACCCTACATCGGGATTTCCACAGGTGGGAGTTCCTTTCTCATATCCAGATGACTCGTTGCAAGGTATATTACTCTTATGCTTTGTTAACTCCTGTGGCTAGTTTGCAATGCGATGCGTGGATCCAGGTTGGTCGTCCTTCCAACTTAACAGAAGTAGGCGTTGTTAGGAGTACTTGGTAAGGTCCTTGATATCGGGGTTCAAGGGTCTTTCTGGAGTGTTTCTTGACATATACGTAATCACCAGGTTGTAGACAGTGAGTTCCTTCCACACTATCTGGATCTGGAATGGAAGAGAAAACTAGAGAATGCATTTGAGTTAAATGCTTTTGCAACTGGATTACATAACTTGTCAAATTATCCACATTGAGTGTTAAGACCTGTGGGTAGTACAACCCTGTGTTTGGTGGTCTTCCAAACAGTATCTCGAAGGGTGACAGTTTAGTTTTCCCCGTGGGTGTGTACCTTACTGAGAATAATGCTAATGGGAGACACTCTGGCCATGGTTTATGGGTTTGTTCCATGGTTTTCTGTATTTTCAATTTTAGTGTCCCGTTCATTCTCTCTACCTTCCCTGAACTCTGTGGGTGGTAGGGTGTATGAAATGCTTGTTCTACACCTATCATTTGCATTACATTTTGCATTACCTCAGCAGTAAAGTGTGTACCTCTGTCTGATTCAATTGTTTCAGGGACACCGAATCGTGGTACTAGTTCCATCACCAGTGTCTTTGCAGTGGCTCGAGCTGTAGCCGTTTTCACCGGGTAGGCCTCTGGCCATCCAGAGAAGAGATCTACACATACTAGGATATTTGCATACACTCCTACCTTGGTAGCTGTATGTCATCAATCTGCCGTCTCTGAAACGGGTAGAGAGGCCTAGGTGTCGCTTTCTTAGGGACTTTTACTGTTTTACCTGGGTTGTGCTGTGCACAGATGAGGCATGATTGTACAAGTTTCGCGGCTGCGCAACTGAAGCCAGGAGCGATCCAGAAGGCATCTACCATGGCACACATGTGACTTTTTGAGGTGTGATTGGGGCCATGTGCTGCTTGCGCCATGATTGGGAACAGGGACTTTGGTGGGCACATTTTATCCTTATTCTCCCATACTCCATTTGAGTTCAGCTCAGCTCCCAGTCTCCCCCGGTGTACCTTCTCTGTTTGGGCAGCCTTTTGCTGGAGGGATTTCAGGACATCTAGACCCAATGTGGCTGGAATACGCTGACTCCCCGCCACCGTCCACTGCTCTCTCTAGGCCGCCTTGTGCTATTTTAGCAGCCTCGTTCGCCCTTCTATTGCCCTCTACCTCCACGGAGTCACCTTTGTGTGTGCTTTTACCTTGACAATGCCAACCTGGACTGGTAACATCAATGCCTCCATCAATTGTTTCACCAGCTCTGCATTTTTAATGGGCTTCGAATCTGTGAAAATATTAGCGACTTTACCTGCAGCGGCTCTACACGCCTCAGTGAGTGCCTTCAACTCTGCCTCCTGCGCCGACATGTGAGGAGAGAGTGGTTCCGCTCGGATTACCTCATGTGAGGATACTACTGCATATCCAGTGTAGAATCGCCAATCCTGGTGGTATCTGGGGCCATCTACAAAAAAGAAACTCAAAGTCTGCATTAGGAACAGGTTTTTCATGAATGTGTGCAAACCCAACTGTCTCCTGACTCATCAGTTCTATGCAGACATGTTCATGCGTCATGTCAAAGTATCCTTCCTCACTCGCTAATACGGTCACCAATTCCCCCTTTTCTGAATCCACAGGCAGGAGGGTGGCTGGATTCAGAACGTTACATCTTTTGAGGAGTGACATACTCAGGAATTAGTAGAGCACACTCAAGTCGGAGCTGTCTGGCCATAGACAGATGTTTTGGTTGAACTTGTAGGAGTATGGCATGGATGTCATGTGGGGAATAGATTGTCAAAAGAAACGTCAGTGTCATCTCACATGCCTTCCCTATTACGTCTCCACTTTTTTCCTTGTGCTCCAGCATACATGACAGGTCGTTTTATTGTCCTTGTTTGCTCAATTTCTTTAGCTACCTTAAGGAGGTCTTTCGGATCTACATGTCTCCATTCAGGTCTGGCTGTCTGTACTGCGTCTCGTAAGTCTTTGTTCATACCGTCAATGAATGCATCCACCAGTATTCTAACATCAAGTGGGTTTATGCAAATGTACCCCATGTCTGCCCATTTCAGCTGTAACCGTCCAAGGTATATCTCTACTCTCTCTCCTCTTTGCTGTGTCACATTAGTCAGGAGTACAGACTGCTCTGATTGTTCCACTGCAGCCCATTGTCTTAGTGACTCACAGTACATCTCCCCAGATCGTGCAGATTTATCATCCATGCCCCAAGCCTGATTCTTTGTCACATCTGTGTGTCTTAATTATATGATCTAGTGCGTCACCTGCCTTTAAACTCACCAACCTCTCTAGGTCTGCCCAGGTACACTTATATGTCTGCTGTACTTCCTTTATGTGTCTGTAAAACGGGAATGGTTGGTCTTCAGGGGCAGGCAGCTGCTTCAGCAAAGCTAGCTGGTCAGAGGGGCTCCAGGGATAATACACCTGCATCTTTCTTATTCTAGTCACACTTCTAGGTCCTGATGGGGTTGGCCGTCTGATGTCTACTGTCAGCTTACTCCTCAAGGGCCAATGTCCCCACTACCCACTATCCACACTATTATGTCAGCTTCTTATGATCTTGTCTGGATAGGATTTAGTGCAATTCTCTTAGGTCAGTAGCACAGGTCACACAAGTAGCTATTCAGTCTGGGTTTGTCTGAGTCTGACCACAGTGTTTACAAGTCCATCTGTTTTGTCTGGGTCTCTGGTTACACTTTGTCAATCAAACATTCATAATACACCTTCCACACTGCTGCACATTCTCAAGCATCATTTATTCACTTGCTATTTTCTTCCCTTGTCTGTGCCTTTTTGTACATCCAAACATTCACACTCTGGTATTTTTGCCTTTTTCAATATTTGTCCCACTTGTTTTACTGCTTCCTTCCTTCTCTGTCTCTTGTAATTTGACACAATTTGCTATACAAATCAATCACACAACTAGAAGCAGGTTCAAACACATTAATGACCAAGCAATCACTTACAATTCCCTTCTAAATTAGGCACCATATCTTACTTTTAACTTCCAGTCTTCAATTAAGTACTGTTGCTTTAAAATGCACAAATCTTTCAGCGCGTACCTTACGGATAGAATTACAGAGAATTTTGAGCACAGCTCACACTCAGCAGAGATAAGAGCGAAGGGAGAAGAAAAACTGCGCAGCTCCATCCTTCCCCCCTCCCATCAGAATGCAGCATCGTCCTTCACAGAATTCTGTAGTTCTTTAGACTTATCAAAATCAATTTCTACAAAGAAACTCAAAATCACGGGATTTCACTGTAAGGGCAGATAACTGTATAATGAGATTAAGCATGCCTTGCCCTTTTTCTGGCCAAATGCATTCAGGAAACTTTACAATGTAATGCCACATATAACACGAACTATATCATTACTCAATTCATTCAGTCTCAGATGTAGATTTGAAATATCTATAACGCATCTGTCCGGGATTCCACCACAACTAGAAAGGTCACAAATCTCTTGACACAAAAACGATGTGTGATTATTCATTCATACGTGCTCATTCACTGATTTTTTTTTTTTTTTTATACTCAATTACTCATCTCTCATCTTATTCAGAGGTTCTCATAGACATATATACAAGGATTCACACAGCCTGCCTATCTTGCACTTTGGATTTGATTAATACTTTTTCCAGGTTCTTTGCTGCACTACTTCCATATCTATCCTCAATTATATCACATAACCGATTTCCTTCTTCAGGTGTCTTTCCCTGACTGTTCCCCATTTTATCTTTTATTCTTATCCTGTTTCTCTTGTTGTCTTCCTGTTAGTCCCCTGCCTTAGGTGGTGTATTGGGTAAGCTCAAGACTAGGCTCTTCTATACCTCGTTACCTTCTTCCTAAGGTGCTAACAGGCTAAATGGAGTGTCTGTTCCTCGGTGTACTACGTGTTTTGTGTACTTATATGCTATGTAGCATCCGAACAGAAATACTCCCACAACACACAGGATTGTAAACAAAGTGTCCATCTATCGGGGTTCTTCAATCATATCCTGTCACAGGCTCATTTCACGGTCCTGTGCTCATTCGGTCACACTCTTATCTGTCACAAGGTTTATTCGTAAAGGGTGTTGATTTAAGCTTAGGCGGTGACCTCCCCGAAAGGACGCTGTCACATGACCCAGTTAGGCAATATCACCACTCCTTGAACGAATACCTACTGTGCAGCTTATTTGTCTACTTTTCACAGTCCTTCAAATCAAGGCAGTCACTCAACAACCTCCTCTATTTCTAGTGCGGAATCGTCTATTGTGAAAAACTTGTCCGTCCGGGCTGCGCAGTATGAACTGTTCACCCAGCCTTATATTCCGTAATGTCAGACCTCTCCCATTTTGATTTGCATCAGCTCTTTTTCTAAAAATAGCTGTGCACAGACAGAACCTACAGTAACCTCTCATTCGAGCAGAAATTACATATGCGTGTCACACCCGATTTCCTCAGAGTTCTTATATGGACCTGATTTTACGGCCCCCTCCTCTACTAGATTCCCCTTTATACGGACCTTAGTTATAATGATAGATTATGAAGAGCAGAGAAGAGAAAAATTGATCCCTTACCTGGCCAGGTGTTTAGGTCTGCTGTTCACAATTTCATCAGTAACTGGAGTGGTCTGTAGACCGGGTAGTCTTGGAGAGGTGCCTATATCAGGTCCCTGTTTCGGGCGCCAGGAAACTGTCGGGATCCCTCAGATATCTCTTTCATCTGAAGGACCGATGTTCTTGGGTGTAAGGCACCATATGTCTCTAATTGATTGCTCCGTCGAGAAGGATAACACAGACACAAGCTGTATAATACCACTCGGGATGCCTGCCAAGACGCCTCTGGCTTATCAGTTAGGCTTCCGTCTTTTATAGTAAAGAATTTTAACATTTAAAGACATGCGCAGTACAAATGATTTTACAACTTGTTTTCTACAAAGAAAGTCACTTAGGCGAAAAAGCAGAGGTATTTGACCTTGGTTCACAAGGGAGATGTCTGAGACATCTCCTCGAAGAACAGATAAGGTTTTAAACAAGAGAATGCAACATAGACAGAACTCAATTTAACTCCTTCAGTTCCTATCAACTATGTGGCACTGTGACTGACAGAACTTGTTCAGTGAACGTGACTGAACTATGTGGCATTGTGACTGACAGAACTTGTTCAGTGAACGTGACTGAACTATGTGGCACTGTGACTGACAGAACTTGTCCAGTAAACGTGACTGAACTATGTGGCACTGTGACTGACAGAATTTGTCCAGTAAATGTGACTGAACTATGTGGCACTGTGACTGACAGAACTTGTCCAGTAAACGTGACTGAACTATGTGGCACTGTGACTGACAGAACTTGTCCAGTAAACGTGACTGAACTATGTGGCACTGTGACTGACAGAACTTGTTCAGTGAACGTGACTGAACTATGTGGCACTGTGACTGACAAAACTTGTTCAGTGAGCGTGACTGAACTATGTGGCACTGTAACTGACAGAACTTTTCCAGTAAACGTGACTGAACTATGTGGCACTGTGACTGACAGGACTTGTTCAGTGAATGTGACTGAACTATGTGGCACTGTGACTGAAAGAACTTATTCAGTGAATGTGACTGAACTATGTGGCACTGTGACTGACAGAATTTGTCCAGTAAACGTGACTGAACTATATGGCACTGTGACTGACAGAACTTGTCCAGTAAACAAGACTGAACTATGTGGCACTGTGACTGACAGAACTTGTCCAGTAAACGTGACTGAACTATGTGGCACTGTGACTGACAGAACTTGTTCAGTGAATGTGACTGAACTATGTGGCACTGTGACTGACAGAATTTGTCCAGTAAACGTGACTGAACTATGTGGCACTGTGACTGACAGAACTTGTTCAGTGAACGTGACTGAACTATGTGGCACTGTGACTGACAGAACTTGTCCAGTAAACGTGACTGAACTATGTGGCACTGTGACTGACAGAACTTGTCCTGTAAACGTGACTGAACTATGTGGCACTGTGACTGACAGAACTTGTCCAGTAAACGTGACTGAACTATGTGGCACTGTGACTGACAGAACTTGTTCAGTGAACGTGACTGAACTATGTGGCACTGTGACTGACAGAACTTGTCCAGTGAACGTGAATGAACTATGTGGCACTGTGACTGACAGAACTTGTTCAGTGAATGTGACTGAACTATGTGGCACTGTGACTGACAGAATTTGTCCAGTAAACGTGACTGAACTATGTGGCACTGTGACTGACAGAACTTGTCCAGTAAACATGACTGAACTAAGTGGCACTGTGACTGACAGAACTTGTTCAGTGAACGTGACTGAACTATGTGGCACTGTGACTGACAGAACTTGTTCAGTGAATGTGACTGAACTACGTGGCACTGTGACTGACAGAATTTGTCCAGTAAACGTGACTGAACTATGTGGCACTGTGACTGACAGAACTTGTCCAGTAAACATGACTGAACTATGTGGCACTGTGACTGACAGAACTTGTCCTGTAAACGTGACTGAACTATGTGGCACTGTGACTGACAGAACTTGTCCAGTAAACGTGACTGAACTATGTGGCACTGTGACTGACAGAACTTGTTCAGTGAACGTGACTGAACTATGTGGCACTGTGACTGACAGAACTTGTCCAGTGAACGTGAATGAACTATGTGGCACTGTGACTGACAGAACTTGTTCAGTGAATGTGACTGAACTATGTGGCACTGTGACTGACAGAACTTGTTCAGTGAATGTGACTGAACTATGTGGCACTGTGACTGACAGAATTTGTCCAGTAAACGTGACTGAACTATGTGGCACTGTGACTGACAGAACTTGTTCAGTAAATGTGACTGAACTATGTGGCACTGTGACTGACAGAACTTGTCCAGTAAACATGACTGAACTATGTGGCACTGTGACTGACAGAACTTGTCCAGAAAACGTGACTGAACTATGTGGCACTGTGACTGACAGAACTTGTTCAGTGAATGTGACTGAACTATGTGGCAAAGTGACTGACAGAATTTGTCCAGTAAACGTGACTGAACTATGTGGCACTGTGACTGACAGAACTTGTCCAGTAAACGTGACTGAACTATGTGGCACTGTGACTGACAGAACTTGTCCAGTAAACGTGACTGAACTATGTGGCACTGTGACTGACAGAACTTGTCCAGTAAACTTGACTGAACTATGTGGCACTGTGAGTGACAGAACTTGTTCAGTGAACGTGACTGAACTATGTGGCACTGTGACTGACAGAACTTGTTCAGTGAACGTGACTGAACTATGTGGCACTGTGACTGACAGAACTTGTCCAGTAAACGTGACTGAACTATGTGGCACTGTGACTGACAGAATTTGTCCAGTAAATGTGACTGAACTATGTGGCACTGTGACTGACAGAACTTGTCCAGTAAACATGACTGAACTATGTGGCACTGTGACTGACAGAACTTGTCCAGTAAACGTGACTGAACTATGTGGCACTGTGACTGACAGAACTTGTCCAGTAAATGTGACTGAACTATGTGGCACTGTGACTGACAGAACTTGTTCAGTGAACGTGACTGAACTATGTGGCACTGTGACTGACAAAACTTGTTCAGTGAGCATGACTGAACTATGTGGCACTGTAACTGACAGAACTTGTCCAGTAAACGTGACTGAACTATGTGGCACTGTGACTGACAGAACTTTTTCAGTGAATGTGACTGAACTATGTCGGGATCCCTCAGATTACTCTTTCATCTGAAGGACCGATGTTCTTAGGTGTGAAGCACCATATGTCTCTAATCAATTATGAAGAGCAGAGAAGAGAAAAATTGATCTCTTACCTGGCCAGGTGTTTAGGTCTGCTGTTCACAATTTCATCAGTAACTGGAGTGGTCTGTAGATCGGGTAGTCTTGGAGAGGTGCCTATATCAGGTCCCTGTTCGGGCGCCAGGAAACTGTCAGGATCCCTCAGATTACTCTTTCATCTGAAGGACCGATGTTCTTAGGTGTGAAGCACCATATGTCTCTAATCAATTGCTCCGTCGAGAAGGATAACACAGACACGGCTGTATAATACCACTCGGGATGCCTGCCAAGACGCCTCTGGCTTATCAGTTAGGCTTCCGTCTTTTATAGTAAAGAATTTAGACATTTACAGACATGCGCAGTACAAATGATTTTACAACTTGTTTTAGACAAAGAAAGTCATTTAGGCGAAAAAGCAGAGGTATTTGACCTTGGTTCACAAGGGAGATGTCTGAGACATCTCCTCGAAGAACAGATAAGGTTTTAAACAAGAGAATGCAACATAGACAGAACTCAATTTAACTCCTTCAGTTCCTATCATTCCCCCCTTTGACATCTTCATTTTCCACAATCTGGAACACTGGATCCTGCAACAACAGCGGATAGTGGCTCGTTCACCAGGTACTATCCCAGGCTGACGGGTTGCTCAAGGGAGACAGGTCTTCTACCTTCTCCATCCCCCAGATACTGAAGCCATGTCCATCATTGCAAGAGTACGCTCCTTCATGCCAGAAATGAGATGTCAATCTAGGACTCAAAGGAATAATAGTTAAATTCTTGTTGTTTACAGTCAAACTTCCTTATCTATTTCTACATCTTTTCTTGCATACAGAGATACACCAAAAAACAAGTTTCAATAGCACATATATTACAAAGATACAAACAACAATACGTAATAGACTTAGTATTATCCCAGCTATCCAGCCTCCAATACCCTTAAACCAATTAGCTGGATTAAGAAAAGAGAATGTGTCTGACCACCAACTATCCTTAGTACGATTATTGTCTTTATCGTACTGATCTCTAAGTTTTTGAACATCCTCTATTTTCAATTTTAACTTTATAATGCTGTTGGGATCTATATAATGACAGCAAGCTGGTCCGATGACTTGACACATACCTCCTTGCGCTGCAGTTAATCTAATACTATGGTATGCTGATTAGTGGCTATGATGAGCTGATTTTGGACAGCAACGGTGGTGTTCAATATATCCAATATATCCCATATTTGGTCATCTAAGTAATCTGTAGCCCTGACTAATTTATCCCACATTTGAGTAATCATAGGATAAATAAAAATAGAGCTGACAATTTTATTGGCTACACTCATCTGCACTATATGTGGTCTCCCAGAGAGGCGAGGTGTATTATCAGCAGCTCTTTTGTACAACGTGTGTTTAGGCATGCTCTGAGTATTCAACTGGTCATTCGGAATAACAAAGGTAGCTGGAGTCAAACGACCCAGAGTACAAGCACCTTTTACCCCTACTGGCAACCATTTATATGCATTGTCTCCACATATCCAGTACATGTCACTAGGTAGGTCCCATAGGGCTGAATGTTGTAATACCAGTCTATGAACTAAATCTATGAACGCAGATACATTCTGAAGCATACACCAATTTGGAAGTTGTCCCAAAGGGCTACAATACCCTACATCGGGATTTCCACAGGTGGGAGTTCCTTTCTCATATCCAGATGACTCGTTGCAAGGTATATTACTCTTATGCTTTGTTAACTCCTGTGGCTAGTTTGCAATGCGATGCGTGGATCCAGGTTGGTCGTCCTTCCAACTTAACAGAAGTAGGCGTTGTTAGGAGTACTTGGTAAGGTCCTTGATATCGGGGTTCAAGGGTCTTTCTGGAGTGTTTCTTGACATATACGCAGTCACCAGGTTGTAGACAGTGAGTTCCTTCCACACTATCTGGATCTGGAATGGAAGAGAAAACTAGAGAATGCATTTAAGTTAAATGCTTTTGCAACTGGATTACATAACTTGCCAAATTATCCACATTAAGTGTTAAGACCTGTGGGTAGTACAACCCTGTGTTCGGTGGTCTTCCAAACAGTATCTCGAAGGGTGACAGTTTAGCTTTCCCCGTGGGTGTGTACCTTACTGAGAATAATGCTAATGGGAGACACTCTGGCCATGGTCTATGGGTCTGCTCCATGGTTTTCTGTATTTTCAATTTTAGTGTCCCGTTCATTCTCTCTACCTTCCCTGAACTCTGTGGGTGGTAGGGTGTATGAAATGCTTGTTCTACACCTATCATTTGCATGACATTTTGCATTACCTCAGCAGTGAAATGTGTGCCTCTGTCTGATTCAATTGTCTCAGGGACACCGAATCGTGGTACTAGTTCCATCACCAGTTTCTTTGCAGTAGCTCGAGCTGTAGCCGTTTTCACCGGGTAGGCCTCTGGCCATCCAGAGAAGAGATCTACACATACTAGGATATTTGCATACACTCCTACCTTGGTAGCTGTATGTCGTCAATCTGCCGTCTCTGAAACGGGTAGAGAGGCCTAGGTGTCGCTTTCTTAGGGACTTTTACTGTTTTACCTGGGTTGTGCTGTGCACAGATGAGGCATGATTGTACAAGTTTCGCGGCTGCGCAACTGAAGCCAGGAGCGATCCAGAAGGCATCTACCATGGCACACATGTGACTTTTTGAGGTGTGATTGGGGCCATGTGCTGCTTGCGCCATGATTGGGAACAGGGACTTTTGTGGGCACATTTTATCCTTATTCTCCCATACTCCATTTGAGTTCAGCTCAGCTCCCAGTCTCCCCCGGTGTACCTTCTCTGTTTGGGCAGCCTTTTGCTGGAGGGATTTCAGGACATCTAGACCCAATGTGGCTGGAATACGCTGACTCCCCGCCACCGTCCACTGCTCTCTCTAGGCCGCCTTGTGCTATTTTAGCAGCCTCGTTCGCCCTTCTATTGCCCTCTACCTCCACGGAGTCACCTTTGTGTGTGCTTTTACCTTGACAATGCCAACCTGGACTGGTAACATCAATGCCTCCATCAATTGTTTCACCAGCTCTGCATTTTTAATGGGCTTCGAATCTGTGAAAATATTAGTGACTTTACCTGCAGCGGCTCTACACGCCTCAGTGAGTGCCTTCAACTCTGCCTCCTGCGCCGACATGTGAGGAGAGAGTGGTTCCGCTCGGATTACCTCATGTGAGGATACTACTGCATATCCAGTGTAGAATCATCCATCCTGGTGGTATCTGGGGCCATCTACAAAAAAGAAACTCAAAGTCTGCATTAGGAACAGGTTTTTCATGAATGTGTGCAAACCCAACTGTCTCCTGACTCATCAGTTCTATGCAGACATGTTCATGCGTCATGTCAAAGTATCCTTCCTCACTTGCCAATACGGTCACCAATTCCCCCTTTTCTGAATCCACAGGCAGGAGGGTGGCTGGATTCAGAACGTTACATCTTTTGAGGAGTGACATACTCAGGAATTAGTAGAGCACACTCAAGTCGGAGCTGTCTGGCCATAGACAGATGTTTTGGTTGAACTTGTAGGAGTATGGCATGGATGTCATGTGGGGAATAGATTGTCAAAAGAAACGTCAGTGTCATCTCACATGTCCTCCCTATTACGTCTCCACTTTTTTCCTTGTGCTCCAGCATACATGACAGGTCGTTTTATTGTCCTTGTTTGCTCAATTTCTTTAGCTACCTTAAGGAGGTCTTTCGGATCTACATGTCTCCATTCAGGTCTGGCTGTCTGTACTGCGTCTCGTAAGTCTTTGTTCATACCGTCAATGAATGCATCCACCAGTATTCTAACATCAAGTGGGTTTATGCAAATGTACCCCATGTCTGCCCATTTCAGCTGTAACCGTCCAAAGTACATCTCTACTCTCTCTCCTTTTTGCTGTGTCACATTAGTCAGGAGTACGGACTGCTCTGATTGTTCCACTGCAGCCCATTGTCTTAGTGACTCACAGTACGTCTCCCCAGATCGTGCAGATTTATCATCCATGCCCCAAGCCTGATTCTTTGTCTCATCTGTGTGTCTTAATTATATGATCTAGTGCGTCACCTGCCTTTAAACTCACCAACCTCTCTAGGTCTGCCCAGGTACACTTATATGTCTGCTGTACTTCCTTTATGTGTCTGTAAAACGGGAATGGTTGGTCTTCAGGGGCAGGCAGCTGCTTCAGCAAAGCTAGCTGGTCAGAGGGGCTCCAGGGATAATACACCTGCATCTTTCTTATTCTAGTCACACTTCTAGGTCCTGATGGGGTTGGCCGTCTGATGTCTACTGTCAGCTTACTCCTCAAGGGCCAATGTCCCCACTATCCACACTATCATGTCAGCTTCTTATGATCTTGTCTGGATAGGATTTAGTGCAATTCTCTTAGGTCAGTAGCACAGGTCACACAAGTAGCTATTCAGTCTGGATTTGTCTGAGTCTGACCACAGTGTTTACAAGTCCATCTATTTTGTCTGGGTCTCTGGTTACACTTTGTCAATCAAACATTCATAATACACCTTCCACACTGCTGCACATTCTCAAGCATCATTTATTCACTTGCTATTTTCTTCCCTTGTCTGTGCCTTTTTGTACATCCAAACATTCACACTCTGGTATTTTTGCCTTTTTCAATATTTGTCCCACTTGTTTTACTGCCTCCTTCCTTCTCTGTGTCTTGTAATTTGACACAATTTGCTATACAAATCAATCACACAACTAGAAGCAGGTTCAAACACATTAATGACCAAGCAATCACTTACAATTCCCTTCTAAATTAGGCACCATATCTTACTTTTAACTTCCAATCTTCAATTAAGTATTGTTGCTTTAAAATGCACAAATCTTTCAGCGCGTACCTTACGGATAGAATTACAGAGAATTTTGAGCACAGCTCACACTCAGCAGAGACAAGAGCGAAGGGAGAAGAAAAACTACGCAGCGGTATCATTCCCCCCTCCCATCAGAATGCAGCGTCGTCCTTCACAGAATTCTGTAGTTCTTTAGACTTATCAAAATCAATTTCTACAAAGAAACTCAAAATCACGGGATTTCACTGTAAGGGCAGATAACTGTATAATGAGATTAACCATGCCTTGCCCTTTTTCTGGCCAAATGCATTCAGGAAACTTTACAATGTAATGCCACATATAACAGAACTATATCATTACTCAATTCATTCAGTCTCAGATGTAGATTTGAAATATCTATAACGCATCTGTCCGGGATTCCACCACAACTAGAAAGGTCATAAATCTCTTGACACAAAAACGATGTGTGATTATTCATTCATACGTGCTCATTCACTGATTTTTTTTTTTTTTTTTTATACTCAATTACTCATCTCTCATCTTATTCAGAGGTTCTCATAGACATATATACAAGGATTCACACAGCCTGCCTATCTTGCACTTTGGATTTGATTAATACTTTTTCCAGGTTCTTTGCTGCACTACTTCCATATCTATCCTCAATTATATCACATAACCGATTTCCTTCTTCAGGTGTCTTTCCCTGACTGTTCCCCATTTTATCTTTTATTCTTATCCTGTTTCTCTTGTTGTCTTCCTGTTAGTCCCCTGCCTTAGGTGGTGTATTGGGTAAGCTCAAGACTAGGCTCTACTATACCTCGTTACCTTCTTCCTAAGGTGCTAACAGGCTAAATGGAGTGTCTGTTCCTCGGTGTACTACGTGTTTCGTGTACTTATATGCTATGTAGGATCCGAACAGAAATACTCCCACAACACACAGGATTGTAAATAAAGTGTCCATCTATCGGGGTTCTTCAGTCATATCCTGTCACAGGCTCATTTCACGGTCCTGTGCTCATTCGGTCACACTCTTATCTGTCACAAGGTTTATTCGTAAAGGGTGTTGATTTAAGCTTAGGCGGTGACCTCCCCGAAAGGACGCTGTCACATGACCCAGTTAGGCAATATCACCACTCTTTGAACGAATACCTACTGTGCAGCTTATTTGTCTACTTTCCACAACCTTTCAAATCAAGGCAGTCACTCAACAACCTCCTCTATTTCTAGTGCGGAACCGTCTATTGTGAAAAACTTGTCCGTCCGGGCTGCGCAGTATGAACTGTTCACCCAGCCTTATATTCCGTAATGTCAGACCTCTCCCATTTTGATTTGCATCAGCTCTTTTTCTAAAAATAGCTGTGCACAGACAGAACCTACAGTAACCTCTCATTCGAGCAGAAATTACATATGCGTGTCACACCCGATTTCCTCAGAGTTCTTATATGGACCTGATTTTACGGCCCCCTCCTCTACTAGATTCCCCTTTATACGGACCTTAGTTATAATGATAGATTATGAAGAGCAGAGAAGAGAAAAATTGATCTCTTACCTGGCCAGGTGTTTAGGTCTGCTGTTCACAATTTCATCAGTAACTGGAGTGGTCTGTAGATCGGGTAGTCTTGGAGAGGTGCCTATATCAGGTCCCTGTTCGGGCGCCAGGAAACTGTCGGGATCCCTCAGATTACTCTTTCATCTGAAGGACCGATGTTCTTAGGTGTGAAGCACCATATGTCTCTAATCAATTGCTCCGTCGAGAAGGATAACACAGACACGGCTGTATAATACCACTCGGGATGCCTGCCAAGACGCCTCTGGCTTATCAGTTAGGCTTCCGTCTTTTATAGTAAAGAATTTAGACATTTACAGACATGCGCAGTACAAATGATTTTACAACTTGTTTTAGACAAAGAAAGTCATTTAGGCGAAAAAGCAGAGGTATTTGACCTTGGTTCACAAGGGAGATGTCTGAGACATCTCCTCGAAGAACAGATAAGGTTTTAAACAAGAGAATGCAACATAGACAGAACTCAATTTAACTCCTTCAGTTCCTATCAACTATGTGGCACTGTGACTGACAGAACTTGTTCAGTGAATGTGACTGAACTATGTGGCACTGTGACTGACAGAATTTGTCCAGTAAACGTGACTGAACTATGTGGCACTGTGACTGACAGAACTTGTCCAGTAAACATGACTGAACTATGTGGCACTGTGACTGACAGAACTTGTCCAGTAAACGTGACTGAACTATGTGGCACTGTGACTGACAGAACTTGTTCAGTGAATGTGACTGAACTACGTGGCACTGTGACTGACAGAATTTGTCCAGTAAACGTGACTGAACTATGTGGCATTGTGACTGACAGAACTTGTCCAGTAAACATGACTGAACTATGTGGCACTGTGACTGACAGAACTTGTCCTGTAAACGTGACTGAACTATGTGGCACTGTGACTGACAGAACTTGTCCAGTAAACGTGACTGAACTATGTGGCACTGTGACTGACAGAACTTGTTCAGTGAATGTGACTGAACTATGTGGCACTGTGACTGACAGAACTTGTCCAGTGAACGTGAATGAACTATGTGGCTCTGTGACTGACAGAACTTGTTCAGTGAATGTGACTGAACTATGTGGCACTGTGACTGACAGAACTTGTTCAGTGAATGTGACTGAACTATGTGGCACTGTGACTGACAGAATTTGTTCAGTAAATGTGACTGAACTATGTGGCACTGTGACTGACAGAACTTGTCCAGT
Organism: Dendrobates tinctorius; assembly: GCF_039654945.1. Taxonomy (NCBI): domain Eukaryota; kingdom Metazoa; phylum Chordata; class Amphibia; order Anura; family Dendrobatidae; genus Dendrobates; species Dendrobates tinctorius. Next base: position 17,381,567 of record NW_027361747.1, on the reverse strand, counting down.
AAACATGACTGAACTATGTGGCACTGTGACTGACAGAACTTGTCCAGAAAACGTGACTGAACTATGTGGCACTGTGACTGACAGAACTTGTTCAGTGAATGTGACTGACCTATGTGACAAAGTGACTGACAGAATTTGTCCAGTAAATGTGACTGAACTATGTGGCACTGTGACTGACAGAACTTGTCCAGTAAACGTGACTGAACTATGTGGCACTGTGACTGACAGAACTTGTCCAGTAAATGTGACTGAACTACGTGGCACTGTGACTGACAGAACTTGTCCAGTAAACGTGACTGAACTATGTGGCACTGTGACTGACAGAACTTGTTCAGTGAACGTGACTGAACTATGTGGCACTGTGACTAACAGAACTTGTCCATTGAACGTGAATGAACTATGTGGCACTGTGACTGGCAGAACTTGTTCAGTGAATGTGACTGAACTATGTGGCACTGTGACTGACAGAACTTGTTCAGTGAATGTGACTGAACTATGTGGCACTGTGACTGACAGAACTTGTCCAGTAAACGTGACTGAACTATGTGGCACTGTGACTGACAGAACTTGTTCAGTAAACGTGACTGAACTATGTGGCACTGTGACTGACAGAACTTGTTCAGTAAACGTGACTGAACTATGTGGCACTGTGACTGACAGAACTTGTTCAGTAAATGTGACTGAACTATGTGGCACTGTGACTGACAGAACTTGTTCAGTAAACGTGACTGAACTATGTGGCACTGTGACTGACAGAACTTGTTCAGTAAATGTGACTGAACTATATGGCACTGTGACTGACAGAACTTGCTCAGTAAATGTGACTGAACTATGTGGCACTGTGACTGACAGAACTTGTCCAGTAAACGTGACTGAACTATCTGGCACTGTGGCTAACAGAACTTGTCCAGTAATCGTGACTGAACTGTGTGGCACTGTGACTGACAGAACTTGTTCAGTAAACGTGACTGAACTATGTGGCACTGTGACTGACAGAACTTGTCCAGTAAACGTGACTGAACTATGTGGCACTGTGGCTAACAGAACTTGTCCAGTAAACGTGACTGAACTATGTGGCACTGTGACTGACAGAACTTGTCCAGTAAACGTGACTGAACTATGTGGCACTGTGACTGACAGAATTTGTCCAGTAAATGTGACTGAACTATATGGCACTGTGACTGACAGAACTTGTTCAATGAATGTGACTGAGCTATGTGGCACTGTGACTGACAGAATTTGTCCAGTAAACGTGACTGAACTATGTGGCACTGTGACTGACAGAACTTGTCCAGTAAACGTGACTGAACTATGTGGCACTGTGACTGACAGAACTTGTCCAGTAAACGTGACTGAACTATGTGGCACTGTGACTGACAGAACTTGTCCAGTGAACGTGACTGAACTATGTGGCACTGTGACTGACAGAACTTGGTCAGTGAATGTGACTGAACTATGTGGCACTGTGACTGACAGAACTTGTCCAGTAAACGTGACTGAACTATGTGGCACTGTGACTGACAGAACTTGTTCAGTGAATGTGACTGAACTATGTGGCACTGTGACTGACAGAATTTGTCCAGTAAACGTGACTGAACTATGTGGCACTGTGACTGACAGAACTTGTCCAGTAAACGTGACTGAACTATGTGGCACTGTGACTGACAGAACTTGTCCAGTAAAAGTGACTGAACTATGTGGCACTGTGACTGACAGAACTTGTTCAGTGAACGTGACTGAACTATGTGGCACTGTGACTGACAGAACTTGTTCAGTGAACGTGACTGAACTATGTGGCACTGTGACTGACAGAACTTGTCCAGTAAACGTGACTGAACTATGTGGCACTGTGACTGACAGAACTTATCCAGTAAACGTGACTGAACTATGTTGCACTGTGACTGACAGAACTTGTCCAGTAAACGTGACTGTACTATGTGGCACTGTAAATGACAGAACTTGTCCAGTAAACGTGACTGAACTATGTGGCACTGTGACTGACAGAACTTGTTCAGTGAACGTGACTGAACTATGTGGCACTGTGAATGACAGAACTTGTTCAGTGAACGTGACTGAACTATGTGGCACTGTGACTGACAGAACTTGTCCAGTAAACGTGACTGAACTATGTGGCACTGTGACTGACAGAATTTGTCCAGTAAATGTGACTGAACTATGTGGCACTGTGACTGACAAAACTTGTTCAGTGAGCGTGACTGAACTATGTGGCACTGTAACTGACAGAACTTGTCCACTAAACGTGACTGAACTATGTGGCACTGTGACTGACAGAACTTGTTCAGTGAATGTGACTGAACTATGTGGAACTGTGACTGACTGAACTTGTCCAGTAAATGTGACTGAACTATGGGGCACTGTGACTGACAGAACTTGTCCAGTGAACGTGACTGAACTATGGGGCACTGTGACAGACAGAACTTGTTCAGTGAATGTGACTGAACTATGTGGCACTGTGACTGACAGAATTTGTCCAGTAAACGTGACTGAACTATGTGGCACTGTGACTGACAGAACTTGTCCAGTAAACGTGACTGAACTATGTGGCACTGTGACTGACAGAACTTGTCCAGTAAAAGTGACTGAACTATGTGGCACTTTGACTGACAGAACTTGTCCAGTGAACGTGACTGAACTATGTGGCACTGTGACTGACAGAACTTGTTCAGTGAACGTGACTGAACTATGTGGCACTGTGACTGACAGAACTTGTTCAGTGAACGTGACTGAACTATGTGGCACTGTGACTGACAGAACTTGTTCAGTGAACGTGACTGAACTATGTGGCACTGTGACTGACAGAACTTGTTCAGTGAACGTGACTGAACTATGTGGCACTGTGACTGACAGAACTTGTTCAGTGAATGTGACTGAACTATGTGGCACTGTGACTGACAGAATTTGTCCAGTAAACGTGACTGAACTATGTGGCACTGTGACTGACAGAACTTGTCCAGTAAACGTGACTGAACTATGTGGCACTGTGACTGACAGAACTTGTCCAGTAAAAGTGACTGAACTATGTGGCACTTTGACTGACAGAACTTGTCCAGTGAACGTGACTGAACTATGTGGCACTGTGACTGACAGAACTTGTTCAGTGAACGTGACTGAACTATGTGGCACTGTGACTGACAGAACTTGTTCAGTGAACGTGATTGAACTATGTGGCACTGTGACTGACAGAACTTGTTCAGTGAACGTGACTGAACTATGTGGCATTGTGACTGACAGAACTTGTCCAGTAAACATGACTGAACTATGTGGTACTGTGACTGACAGAACTTGTCCAGTAAACGTGACTGAACTATGTGGCACTGTGACTGACAGAACTTGTTCAGTGAATGTGACTGAACTATGTGGCACTGTGACTGACAGAATTTGTCCAGTAAACGTGACTGAACTATGTGGCACTGTGACTGACAGAACTTGTTCAGTGAACGTGACTGAACTATGTGGCACTGTGACTGACAGAACTTGTCCAGTAAACGTGACTGAACTATGTGGCACTGTGACTGACAGAACTTGTCCTGTAAACGTGACTGAACTATGTGGCACTGTGACTGACAGAACTTGTCCAGTAAACGTGACTGAACTATGTGGCACTGTGACTGACAGAACTTTTTCAGTGAACGTGACTGAACTATGTGGCACTGTGACTGACAGAACTTGTCCAGTGAACGTGAATGAACTATGTGGCACTGTGACTGACAGAACTTGTTCAGTGAATGTGACTGAACTATGTGGCACTGTGAATGACAGAACTTGTTCAGTGAATGTGACTGAACTATGTGGCACTGTGACTGACAGAATTTGTCCAGTAAACGTGACTGAACTATGTGGCACTCTGACTGACAGAATTTGTTCAGTAAACGTGACTGAACTATGTGGCACTGTGACTGACAGAACTTGTCCAGTACACGTGACTGAACTATGTGGCACTGTGACTGACAGAACTTGTCCAGTAAACGTGACTGAACTATGTGGCACTGTGACTGACAGAACTTGTTCAGTACACGTGACTGAACTATGTGGCACTGTGACTGACAGAACTTGTCCAGTAATCGTATATGAACTATGTGGCACTGTGACTGACAGAACTTGTCCAGTAAACGTGACTGAACTATGTGGCACTGTGACTGACAGAATTTGTCCAGTAAATGTGACTGAACTATGTGGCACTGTGACTGACAGAACTTGTCCAGTAAACATGACTGAACTATGTGGCACTGTGACTGACAGAACTTGTCCAGTAAACGTGACTGAACTATGTGGCACTGTGACTGACAGAACTTGTCCAGTAAACGTGACTGAACTATGTGGCACTGTGACTGACAGAACTTGTTCAGTACACGTGACTGAACTATGTGGCACTGTGACTGACAGAACTTGTCCAGTAATCGTATATGAACTATGTGGCACTGTGACTGACAGAATTTGTCCAGTAAATGTGACTGAACTATGTGGCACTGTGACTGACAGAACTTGTCCAGTAAACATGACTGAACTATGTGGCACTGTGACTGACAGAACTTGTCCAGTAAACGTGACTGAACTATGTGGCACTGTGACTGACAGAACTTGTCCAGTAAACGTGACTGAACTATGTGGCACTGTGACTGACAGAACTTGTTCAGTGAACGTGACTGAACTATGTGGCACTGTGACTGACAGAACTTGTTCAGTGAACGTGACTGAACTATGTGGCACTGTGACTGACAAAACTTGTTCAGTGAGCATGACTGAACTATGTGGCACTGTAACTGACAGAACTTGTCCAGTAAATGTGACTGAACTATGTGGCACTGTGACTGACAGAACTTTTTCAGTGAATGTGACTGAACAATGTGGCACTGTGACTGACAGAACTTGTTCAGTGAATGTGACTGAACTATGTGGCACTGTGACTGACAGAATTTGTCCAGCAAACGTGACTGAACTATGTGGCACTGTGACTGACAGAACTTGTCCAATAAACATGACTGAACTATGTGGCACTGTGACTGACAGAACTTGTCCAGTAAACATGACTGAACTATGTGGCACTGTGACTGACAGAACTTGTTCAGCGAATGTGACTGAACTATGTGGCACTGTGACTGACAGAATTTGTCCAGTAAACGTGACTGAACTATGTGGCACTGTGACTGACAGAACTTGTCCAATAAACATGACTGAACTATGTGGCACTGTGACTGACAGAACTTGTCCAGTAAACATGACTGAACTATGTGGCACTGTGACTGACAGAACTTGTCCAGTAAACGTGACTAAACTATGTGGCACTGTGGCCTGTTGCTGATTGGTCGCGCACGGGCGGGTGTGACCAATTAGCGACGCGGGATTTCCGTTACAGACAGACAGAATTAGACGATTATATATTAGCTTAATAATAAGTCTAGCATATCTCAGACTACGAAGTAATTAACCATGGACGTGTATAGAATCATTTCCTCCGGTGGGTCTAAAGATTCCATGCGTGACACCCTCACAACAAGTGGGCATGATGTTGGAACAAGGCTTTCCAAAAAGTGAAAGAACTACAGGGTTTCCCCTATATTCAAGAATTTAGAAAGCACTGGGGATGAGTTGGTGTTACAAAATAAAACAATGATGTTTCCTGCATTAAAGAGAATTTGTCACCATATTTTTGCTACCTCATGTGAGAACAGCATGATGTAGGGGCAGAGACCCTGATTCCAGTGATGTGTCACTTATAAGGTTGCTTGGTGTATTTTTTATTAAAATCCCTGTATTATCAGCTGCAGATCTACCAGTTCTCTTAAAGCTGAGATCTGTATAATGCTACCCTCACCATTGATATATAGCCTTCTGCCCATGTACAGTGTATACAGAAATCTGCCAATCAGTGGTGGTGGTGGGGTTATACAGAGCTTATGAATATGGAGGACTACATGGCAGCAGGTTTACTAGCCCTCTAGTGATAATCTTCTGATGATAAAACTGTGGGTTTTTTTTAATCAAAACTACAACAAGAAGCCCAGTAAGTGACATATCACTAGAATCAAGGTTTATGACTCTACATTATTCAGGTCTCCCTTTAGCTATGGTGGTAAGATCACAGATAAGAGGTTCCTAGGTTTCCATTAAGTAAAATTGCTGGCTCTAACAAGACAAAGAGCAATGTTACAACTATCACTACATGGCAATAATTGCTGAATGTAGCTACAGCTTCAAATAAGGAAAAATGTTCTAATTTACACCCTCCCCATCCCCCAAAAATATAAAAAAAAGTCCCCTGTAAGTCATATGTAATATGTGTATATCCTCTATATAAGTCTTAGAATTCCTGATCCTCACAACTTTCATACACGATAAATGATTAACTCCACATCCAAAATCAATTAATCTGATTTCTAGAGCATGGTCTTAAATCAATAGTGGCACACATTATATATATTTATGGGTTTCAATCCCTCTTAAAATGCTCTACTTTTGTTGAAAAAAAAACTGTTATATCAACATTTTACCAAGATATGGTTCATACGGTGAAAAATTCACCTTTGAATTGTAATGATTGTAGTAAGTCCTGGACAGGAGTTTGCACCGTAACTAGTAATAAGGAGTCATTAGTGACAGTGCAGTGCAGTGCAGTGACAGTCTGTCAGTGCAGATTGGCCGGAGCAGCTGATCGCACAATGAGTGAGCTCCAGCCCTAGATCAGCACCATGGAGCTGTCCACCAATACTCTGGGGCTGCAGTCCGGCAGCATTGATCTCCTTTGGTTCCTCTTGATCAGACCTCTGCTCTGGGGGCATGGTGATCGGTGATCCATCATGGTGATAACTAATCATTTCCAGGACACATCTGATCACAGAGGGAAACTTCCATGAAGTCGTTCCTGTTTGATCTCAGCTGATCCCTGTGCCCTGGGCAGTGACAGGGGTCAGTACACACGTGTGCGCCTCTGGTGCGGGCAGGGGGACGCGCTGATGACGCGGGGTCTCTCCGTGCGCACCACCACGTGGCTACACTATAAAAGCGCACGGCTAATAGCGCAGCGCAGGAAGAAGCCGCTGCTGGGATCACCGTCAGCACTGCGTCCTATCCACAGCCGGGGGAGCCTGCGCCATGCTGAGCCCCAGCTCCTGTAAGAGGCAGCTGGCTATGCAGAAAGTCAGTGAGGACACAGCCCAGAGCAGGTGCCTCCAGCCCGGCGTCAGGGGGCGCTCCACCTGTGGGCTGCTCCTTCTCATCCTCTTCATATCTTGGACAAGCATCTGTGAAGGTAATGTCCACACCTAGCAACAAGTGCCGTCCTTTCATAGAGGTACAGAGCGTTCTACATTCCATATAAATCACAGTCTGTGGAACTACAAGTCTAAGCGTGCCCGTGCCAGCCCTTACAGCTGCTGTAACCTGCTGCTCTGAAGTTAGCGGACACTTGTAGGCACAGAACTCTGGGGAAAGGGGCTTCAAGCAGCAGCTCTGACCATGTGCCAGGAAGGACTAGCAAACTTTACAGGTTATAGTCTGGGATCAGACATTGAGTAATAACTAGGGAAACTTTGCTTGTGACATTCCTGTATGAGACACGCACATCTGCTGTGGTACTACAAATCTCAGCATGCTCTGACAGCAGGCATATGTTGCTGGTAGTGTAGCACTGAGTGACACTGATGTCAGGGACAGGTATGTCCTCCATCTGTATGTTTAGTCTCCTACCCAAGTGGAACTACAGCTCCCAGCATTAGCTATTTCTGCAGTGTAAGACGACACAGCTCACAGATGGGAATAGGGCTATTATGGAACTGGGATTGTACCTAGTTTTACATAGATTATGGGATGGGACAGTATCTGATGGGGTTTACTGGACTCATCAGTAGAGATAATATTACAGTTTCTTGTCAAGTTCCTTGTTGCCATTTTGCCAACACCTCCAGTAATGCCCAGTGCTCAATGCCCACCCATTGTGCCTGACTGGTCAGCCTGGAGTCAGGGTGCCATCTGTCAGGTGCCTGCGTGGTTCCCACTGAGGTTCCTGACTTTGCACAACCTACTGACCTCTCAATAGACACATGGAGAACTCCGCTTTCCTGTCTGTTCTCATAATTTGGTTTCCTCCAAATACTGCTCATTAAAATGCCATGCATCAGAGAAAGTAGGAACTGACAGCTGGGTAAAATGAGATTATTAGAGGCCAGCACTATGTGGACTGGAGCAGAAAAAAACATTATATATGTGTATATATATATATATATATATATATATATATATATATTGCTCAAAAAATGAAGGAAACACGTCCTGGTACATTGTGTTGGTTAAGTGTTCCCCTTATTTTTTTGAGCAGTATATATGCAAATATATATTTATACTCTTCTGTAAGTTCTATATTTATATATATATATATATATATATATATATATATATATATATATGTATATGTATATATATATAAATGATTTTATATATATTATACCACGGTGTTATTCCTATTATTTGAAGGTAAAGTTTCTGTTGAATCCCACTGCACATTATACATATATTTGTGTGTTTGTGCAGTGGAATGCAACAGAAACTTTACCTTCATATATATATAGAATATATATATATATATATATATATATATATATGGACAATGATAATGTCTGTAAAGCGCTGTGGAATTAATGGCACCATATAAAGGAGTAAAATAAATAAATAAAAATAAATATGTTAGTGATGCTATCTTTACCGTGTGTCAGTATTGGTAGAAGTTGCATGATAACTTTATTTCTCTTTAGGTGAATTGCGAGTTATAAATTCAGATGTCGCAGATCTGCTCAGCGGCTATAATAATTCAATAGTAAATGTAAAATAATTTTCTTAGCGACATCAGTTTTTGTCTTTTTTCATCCCAGTATGTTGGAATACATGGCTCATGGTAAAAGTTCCTAGTAATGCTCATCAGTAATGCCCAGGTCAGGCTTCTGTACTGGCTTCAATGTAATTTGCCCAATTGAGTTATGCTGGACTGAATTAAGGCGCACTAAATTGCCTTTAATATGAATTACCATAGTAAATCATTACAAGGAAATAAGGGCTAAACTTGAGAGAACAATATTATATTAGCATTGGACAATTTAGATGACACATGACTATGTAGAGGTTTAAAGTTCATGGTTACAAAATGATACATAATACACAAAGAATAGAAAATATTTTATGGTATTTCTTCTAGGTTTACAAATACGAGTCAACAGGTCCTATGTATTGTGCATTATGTCCAGTATACAAAGCAAAAATGGGCTTCTTAAAGAGATCTGATGTTCAAAACGTGTTCAGTATATCGCTTTTTTAAGACCTGCACAGTGATGGAAGCCCAGGATGGGGCATAACTGTAAGAGATGTTTGGTCATCCTGATCCTTGTATGGCGAAGTGGTTGAAGATTTTTAGTTTTCATTGAGTCCTTTGCAGATGTTTTCCTTACTGGGAGAATACGGTAGTTAGTTCCCTGACCTGGGGCACTGTCATATGAAGTCTATGGGTTAGGGAAAAATTTATCAATCTTAAAAAAGATTGGGAAAGAGTCAAACAAAAAAACTGAATGCGGCTGCTTGTCAAATATAGAATAAATGTCAGAGAAGGGAAAAAATACTTAAAGGCAATCTGTCAGCAGGTTTTCGCTATGTAATCTGAGGACAGTCTGAAGTGACAGATTCCCTTTAAATGATTTTTGTAACTTGCTTTGAAGAGCGCTACATAAATAATCCCGGAAAATCATTATGCTTAAGTAGATAAAGTTCCATAGTGTTCTGTAAACAGAACAAATGAGCCAAAGCAAGGCAACATGGATACATATTTTTTTTTAATGTTTTCAGTGCATTAATGACATGGACAGATCACTGTGCCTGACTAAATCAGCTCTATATCACATTTTCCAAATAAAGCCAGTAATAATAAATAGGGGTATCTAGGTGGAGTTGGATTAAAATTTAGAGGTATTGAAACTTCCCGAATTTTATACATCATGTTGGACAAACTATGGAGCGAATATTTAATTAAGGGCAAATTATCTTGAGTTTCTATAATCTTACAAGCTTTAACAACAGATACTTATGTGAATAGTTGGTGCTTTCCCCACAGGGACCCATGATGGTCACTGGCGGCACACTGCTGCTCCCCATTGCTTGCTCACTGCGATGGCCCATTGCTGCTCCCCATTGCTTGCTCACTGTGATGGCCCACTGCTGCTCCCCATTACTTGCTCACTGTGATGGCACACTGCTGCTCCCCATTGCTTGCTCACTGTGATGGCCCACTGCTGCTCCCCATTGCTTGCTCACTGTGATGGCCCACTGCTGCTCACCATTGCTTGCTCACTGTGATGGCCCACTGCTGCTCTACATTGCTTGCTCACTGTGATGGCCCACTGCTGCTCCCCATTGCTTGCTCACTGTGATGGCCCACTGCTGCTCCCCATTACTTGCTCACTGTGATGGCCCACTGCTGCTCCCCATTACTTGCTCACTGTGATGGCACACTGCTGCTCCCCATTACTTGCTCACTGCGATGGCCCACTGCTGCTCCCCATTATTTGTTCACTGTGATGGCCCACTGCTGCTCACCATTGCTTGCTCACTGTGATGGCCCACTGCTGCTCCCCATTGCTTGCTCACTGTGATGGCACACTGCTGCTCCCCATTGCTTGCTCGCTGCGATGGCCCACTGCTGCTCCCCATTACTTGCTCACTGTGATGGCCCACTGCTGCTCACCATTGCTTGCTCACTGTGATGGCCCACTGCTGCTCCCCATTGATTGCTCACTGTGATGGCCCACTGCTGCTCCCCATTGCTTGCTCACTGTGATGGCCCACTGCTGCTCACCATTGCTTGCTCACTGTGATGGCCCACTGCTGCTGCTCCCCATTGCTTGCTCACTGTGATGGCACACTGCTGCTCCCCATTGCTTGCTCACTAAGATGGCACACTGCTCCTCCCCATTGCTTGCTAGGAGCACCACCTGTGTGTTGCTTTACATATAGGGAGCTGGAATGTGAAAAGCTAAATTATCAGCAGCAAGTGTTGGCATGTGTTCACAGCATCAACCAGAATGTAGATGGAAACAGCAGCTTTCTATATGGTATCTGCAATATTTCACTTTTTTATTGTGAAAAGGAGACAGTACAGTTAATAAATTATCCAAGGTTGGAGTCTAGTGAAGATCGGACATGTTACATAATGTTTTTATCTTCAGCCTTATATTGACAGAATTTATTTAGCACACTAAGGCTGTGTGCCCACGTAGCGTTTTTTTAAGCGTTTTTGATGCGTTTTTCGGGGTCAAACCGCATCAAAAACACTTAAAAGAAGCATCTCATTCATTTAAATGCATTTTGGCCTTTTTGTGCCAATGGGTGCGTTTTTTTGCAGCTAAGGAAGCGCTTAGCGGTAAAAAACGCAGCATGTTCATTAATTTCTGTTTAGGTCCTGTTCTGTTTAGGTTTAGGTTTAGGTTTAGGTTCTGTTTAGGTTTATGGGCAGCACGGTGGCTCAGTGGTTAGCGCTGCAGCCTTGCAGCGCTGGGGTCCTGGGTTCGAATCCCACCAAGGACAACATCTGCAAGGAGTTTGTATGTTCTCCCCGTGTTTGCGTGGGTTTCCTCCGGGCACTCCGGTTTCCTCCCACACTCCAAAGACATACTGATAGGGAATTCAGATTGTGAGCCCCACCGGGGACAGTGATGAAATGTGTGCAAACTGTAAAGCGCTGCGGAATATGTTAGCGCTATATAAAAAAAATAAAGAAGAAGAAGAAGAAGAAGGTCCGCGTTTTTGGCTATTTCCTATAGTCCAAAAGACGTGTAGAAAAAACGCATCAAAAACGCGCAAAAATCGCGGCAAAAATGCGCGTTTTCTGGGAAGGAGAACCCGTTTCCTGAGCGTTTAAAGAAAGCTACGTGGGCACATAGCCATAATATAATGTCTTCAGGCATTATTTCCTTTGCAGCAATATAATAAAATGTACAAACAGGACCGATCATTCATCTTTTCTTCATGATTTTATGATGATCCCAAATAGGAATATGATGAATAGATCTCACATAAGAACAAAAGTCTATTTTCAAGCAGATTATAAAGTAATAAAGCGGATTGCATTTTCTGACAAATGTTTGTGACTCCTGCAGCATTTTGCCATAAGACAAGACATCAAAAATTGCAAAAACATTACTATATAGTCACAAAATGCGTAGGCGTTGGCAATACTTAATAAGGAAAGGCACCTTCTCGCCCTTACAGATGCCCTAGTATTTCTGAACTGGTGGGTATATGGCACTAACATATTATTGGGTATGACAAGGCTATACATCGTTTATGAGTGTATATAAGTCCCTTTAAATTTAAATCCCTTTAAATTTACACAAGACAAAACAATTAAAAGGTGAATTATTCAGTACGTTTATTAAAAAGCGGTGCATTTCTAAAATAGGTTTTGATCTGGCCAACCAATAATATTTCAGTTGGAATTTCTATAGGGAACACTGGAAGACGAAAGAAAAAATCTGTGGGTAACTCCAATTTTTGACTGAACTCATAAATAAGTCACATCCTGATTACTGTTTCTCTTCTCACTTAGAATTAATTATTACTCTCTTGAGCTCAATGGTTGCATTCAAGAGCAAAACACAAGAAATTCGAGATGTCTCAAGCGGGATACCACAGGGCTCTGTCCTGGGCCCTGTATTGTTCAACATCTTTATCAACAATTTAGATGAAGGAATTGAGGGTAAACTGATTAAATTTGCTGATGACACAAAGCTAGGAGGGATAGCTAATACTAGCGAAGAAAGAGGATTCAAAATATATAAATAAACTGGAGCAGTGGGCAGCAGCTAACAGAATGGTTTTTAACAGAGAAAAAAATGCAAAGTACTACATCTGGGCAATAAAAATGAAAAAAGCATATACAGAATGAGAGGAATAGGGCTAAGCAACAGCACATGTGAAAAATACTTGGGTATACTAATAGATCACAGACTGAATATGAGTCAACAGTGTGATGCAGCAGCAAAAAAGGCAAATGCAATTCTAGGATGTATTAACAGAAGCATACAGTCTAGATCACGTGAAGTCATTATTTCCCTCTACTCCTCTTTGGTCAGACCTCATCTGGAATATTGTGTCCAGTTTTGGGCACCACATTTTAAAAAAGACATCAACAAACTGGAGCAAGTTCAGAAAAGAGTGACAAGAATGGCGACCGATCTGCAAACCCTGTCTTATGAGGAAAGGTTGCAGGATTTGGGAATGTTTAGTTTGCAAAAGAGAAGACTGAGAGGAGACTTAATAGCTGTCTACAAATATCTAAAGGGCTGTCACATTGTAGAAGGATCAACTTTATTCTCATTTGCACAAGGAAAGACTAGAAGCAATGGGATGAAACTGAATGGGAGGAGACACAGATTAGATATTAGAAAAAACTTTTTGACAGTTAGAGTGATCAATGAGTGGAACAAGCTGCCACGAGAAGTGGTGAGTTCTCCTTCAATGGTAGTCTTCAAACAGAGGCTGGACAGACATCTGTCTGGGATGATTTAGTGAATCCTGCTTTGAGCAGGGGGTTGGACCAGATGGCCCAGGAGGTCCCTTCCAACTCTACGATTCTATGATTCTATGATTCTATGATTTTTCTGATGTATTTAGTGAGAGCAAGTCTGCGTCTTTGCCTCCTCATAGGAGTTATGACTGTGCAATTGAGTTGATGCCTGGGTGTAAATTTCCCAAGGGTCGGCTTTTCAACTTATCAGTACCCGAACATGATGCTATGCGATCCTATATTAAGGAGTCATTGGAGAAGGGTCATATTAGACCATCCTCGTCACCTTTAGGTGCTGTTTTTTTTTGTGGCCAAGAAAGATGGTTCATTAAGACCGTGTATTGATTATTATCGCTCCCTTAACAAGATGACGGTTAAATATCTGTACCCGTTACCTCTGATGTCTGATTTATTCTCCAGAGTTAAGAGTGCCTGCTGGTTTACTAAGCTTGACCTCAGGGGGCCATATAATCTTATTCGCATCAAGCACAGGGATGAATGGAAGATGGCGTTTAATAAGTTTGTTAAGGGATTGAAATGCCTCTTTGGTGTACAGAGGATTTCATTTTTGGGATTTATCTTATCTCCATCGACTATTGAAATGGACCCGGCCAAGGTACAGGCCATTTATGATTGGGTTCAGCCTACTTCTTTGAAGGCCCTCCAGAAGTTTTTGGGTTTTGCTAATTTCTATCGTAAATTTATAGGTAATTTTTCTGGTATTGTCAAACCACTGACTGATCTGACCAAGAAGGGCGCTGATGTGCTGAATTGGTCTCCTGAGGCTATCTCAGCATTTCAGGAGCTTAAGCAGAGATTTACTTCAGCTCCAGTTTTATGGCAACCTGATGTCTCACTTCCATTTCAGGTGGAGGTAAATGCTTCTGAGATTGGTGCAGGAGCTGTTTTGTCCCAAAAAGACCCTGTGACTTTTAAGATGAATCCCTGTGCCTTCTTTTCTCGAAAGTTCTCCCCATCTGATCGCAACTATGACGTGGGGAATCCGGAATTGTTATCCATGAAGTGGGCATTTGAGGAGTGTTGACATTGGTTGGAGGGAGCTAGACATCAAGTTGTGGTCCTCACCGATCACAAGAATTTGATTTATCTGGAGTCGGCCAAACGCTTGAATCCTTGACAGGCTAGATGGGCCTTGTTTTTCACGCGTTTTAATTTTGTGGTCTCCTTTCTTCCGGGCACTAAGAATGTGAAGGCAGACGCCCTTTCTAGGAGTTTCTTTGCCGATTCTCTTAGTGTGACTGAGCCTACTACTATCCTAGGTGAGGGGGTAGTTCTTTCTGCCATTTCGCCCGATTTGAGACGCGCCTTGGAGGAATTTCAGGAGGATAAACCTGAGCGTTACCCTATGGGAAAATTGTATGTTCCTGACCAGTGGAGAAAGAGAGTGATATCTGAAATTCATTGCTCCGAATTGGCTGGTCATCCAGATATTTTTGGTACCAGAGATTTGGTGAGTCGGTCCTTTTGGTGGCCTGCCTTATCTCGTGACGTCAGGAATTTTGTACAGTCCTGTGGGACTTGTTCTGGGTCTAAGCCCTGTTCTCGTTCTAGTGGGTTGCTGATGCCCTTGCCAGGGCCCAAGAGGCCATGGACCCATATCTCAATGGATTTTATTTCTGATCTTCCTGTCTCTCAGGGAATGACTGTTATCTGGGTGATTTGTGATAGATTTTCCAAGATGGTCCATCTTCTACCACTCCCAAAGTTGCCATCTTCCGCTGAGTTGGTGCCCTTGTTTTTTACAACAGGTGGTTCGGTTACATGGGATTCCTGAGAACATTGTGTCCAACAGAGGAGTCCAGTTTGTTTTCAGATCCTGGAAAGCCTTTTGTTTCAATCTGGGAATTCAGTTATCCTTCTCCTCCGTGTTTCATCCCCAGACCAATGGACAGACTGAGAGGACAAACCAGACCTTGGAGTCTTATTTGAGATGTTTTATATCTGCTGATCAGGATGATTGGGTCTCATTTTTGCCCTTGGCCGAATTCGCACTGAACAATAGAGCTAGTTCTGCCTCTTTGATGTCACCTTTTTTCTGTAATTTTGGGTTTCATCCTCGATTCTCTTCAGCGCAAGAGGAATCTTCGTCCTGCCCAGGTGTGGACTCTGTGGTTAAGAGAATGCAGCAGATATGGGACCAAGTGGTGGATAAGTTGTCACTCTCTCAGGAAAAGGCCCAGCGATTTTCCAACCGGCATAGGACCATTGGTCCCCGGTTTAAAGTGGGTGATATGATTTGGTGGTCGTCTAAGAATATTCTTATGAAGGTTGCATCTCCTAAATTTAAGCCAAGATTTATTGGTCCTTATAAGATTTTGGAAATTCTTAATCCTGTTTCGTTTCGATTGGCTCTTCCAGTTACGTTCAAGATCCATAATGTATTTCACAAATCTCTGTTGAAGAGGTTTGTTGAGCCAGTGGTTCCTATGGCAGCACCTCCTGACCCTGTGTTAGTCAAAGGCAATGTGGAATATGAGGTAGAGAAAATATTGGATTCTCGTTTGGTTAGACGGAGACTCCAGTATTTGGTCAAATGGAAGGGTTATGGTCAGGAGGATAATTCTTGGGTCTCTGCCTCTGATATTCATGCCAATAGATTGGTTCGTGCTTTTCACCGAGCCCATCCTGATCAGCCTGGTGGCGTGGATGAGGGTTCGGTGACCCCTCCTCAAGGGGGGGTACTGTTGTGAGTTCATTCTCTGGTTCGGGAGGTGGTGCGGCTGGTTTGATCGGTGGAGATCTGCCACCTGAAAATGAAGATGACGATTGGATCTCAGGATTCTCAGATTGGATTTAAGACAGCCGACGCCCTTTTCAGTTGCTGGTGATTCCTTCTGGCTTGTCAGCTCTTGGTTTTCAGCTCTGTTCCAGTCATCTAAAGCTAAGTTTTTCTGCTAATGTTCACACTTTATTTTGTTGGTCTATTCAGTTTTTTGAGTGGTCTGCCAGCCTCGGCTGGGGGCTGAGCTGAATTTCCACTCTTATTTATCAGTATTTTGCCAATTGGCTATTTGTCCCTTACAAGTTCGGTCTCTTTTTGCTCTGTCTCAAAATATTTCAGAGTGCTGATATAGTGGGAGAAGTCTAGTGACTTCAGGGTTAATTTTGCTATCAGAAGTGTTGGACATTATTTTTGTAGGGTTTTTTGCGGGTTGAAGACAGTGACTTGCCTTTCCTTTCCTGTCTAGTTAGTTTGGGCCCCATCATTGTCTCAGCCTATTTTCCTGCCTGTGTTTGTGCCTTCATCTTGTTTCACCGTCAATACATGTGTGGGGGCTATCTATTCCTTTGGGGTCTGCTCTGGGGCAGTTAGTCCCTTTTCTTGCTTTAGGCTTATGTAGTCCTCCGGCCGTGACGAGGCATCTAGGAACATCGTAGGCACGCTCCACGGCTACTGCTAGTTGTTTGGTAAGATCAGGGATCTGCAATCTGCATAGTTACCAACTTCTCTGGTTTTCTGTGGCTCAGCTTGTTTTGTTTTTTTTCCCCTCGGTGACCCATTCATAACAGCATAGGTTAGACTTCCCACTACACTTCCCATGCAACTGCAGTGATCATCATGGAAGTGGAATGAAAGGAAGGCCGATCTGAGTGGAGGAGACAATTGGAGGGCACCAGGTGGAGTGATTCTACATAAGATATGAATAGGCACTCTACAGTCCTGGGGTCCTAGGTGGCAGGGTCGCGTTAACTTTGTGAAACGATAAACTATTTTTCTTTCCTCTACTGCAGACAACTGGCTAATTATGGCTATTCCTTTGGAAGTGTCATGCCCAACTAAAACTGATTATTAAAAGTACAGTCTATCAAAGGGGATTGCTCACGACAGGCAATCCTTCTCACATTAGAGTCTATTTGGCCATAGATGTCTTAATTCCGCCAGAGAGTAGTTGTGGCTCATAGAGGACAGTCTTGAGCATGGGATCCCCTCAATGACATCTATAACCCTTTATAGTGTTGTATGTCAATGGGGAGTATATTAACTATTGGGGGATTATACCTAATACATGATTCTTCTCTGCTTGAACAAGTACTGTGTTTCTCTGAAAACAATTCAGGGTCTTATATTATTTTTGGCTCTAAAAGTTGGGTTAGAGCTTATTTTCAGGGAATGTCTTTTTTTTCCATGAGCAACAATCCACATTTATAATTGAACGAAAAAAACAACTTTTATTCAAATATAATCATGTAATCACACACTAAACATTAACAGGTATGTACATGCACACACACTGCACATACACATGTATACACACACACACAACACATACATATGTAAATATTAACACACTTCCCATATGGTACATACCAGCCTGTCTCCTCTTCAATTTCTGTAGAGTTCTGCAGTTAAAGGACTTTTGGTGACATGATGGTCACATGATCGTGATGTCACCAAAGGTCCTTAAGCAGTCTTAACCCCAGAATAGAAATGCTGGGGACCCTAGGAAACTGGAGGCTCTGAGAAATTGCCCAGCTTGTCTTCCCCCTTCCTCTAAAGCCAGCCCTGTATATCAGCCTGTTTCCTCTGTACTTCTTATACACTCCTGCAGTTAAAGGAATTTTGGTGACACAAGACCGTGATGTCACCAAAGGTTCTTAACAGTTTTATCCTCGTAATAGACATGCTGCCGGCCACTAAGGCCTCTTTCACACTTCAGTTTTTTGTGTCACTTACAATCCGCCAAAAAGGCGGAGAAGCGGATCCGTTCTTAACTGATGTGAACGGATGGCACAGGATCCGTTTTTTGACGGATCCGCCAAATGAGGAAATTTAAAGGAACCGCTGGCCGGGAAGGAGAGAGAGAGAGAGAGAGAGATTTTTTTTTTTGTCCGGCACCCAGACAGAATTTCGGGTTAAATCAGTGTCTGGAGGATCCGCTGGCCAAAAAAACGTTGCAAGCTCCGTTTGAAAATCTTTGAGGATGTTAACGGACAGCAACATTATGGTGGATCCTCACAAAAACGGATCCAACGGACGGCAATCCGTCAAAATCCGCCAAAAATGGAAGTCAATGGGGAAAAAAATGGATCCGCAAAAAAAAATTGCGGATCCGTTTTTTTCAAAACCTGGCGGATTTTGACTGATTGTAAAAAACGGAAGTGTGAAAGAGGCCTAAGAGAAAGCAATTAACCAATTTTCCATACATATGTATAGAGCAAGGCCACGCCCTATATAGTGACATGGATGACCAGTGGGCGTGGACAACTAGAGGGCTCGGCCTCGCTTCATACAAGGGCATGGAGAGTGAGGCCGCACCCACTGGATGAGAGTATGTATAACTCATACATACCCTCCGGTCGTGGCTCAGAAACCAGCCAATCCCTGCAGGGCACAGTGCACGCAATAGATTATTCATAAGTCTGAAGTCAAACAGAGTGACTGCAGACTTATCGATTTTGACCGGACAAACCTTAATGAAGCTATAGTAAGCAGCCTAATAAGTGACATATGGTGACAGATTCCCATTAGGCTACTTTCACACATCAGGTTTTCGGCGTCAGGCGCGATCCGGCGTCGTGCCGGAATGCCGGATCCGGCAAATGTTTTGTAAAACCTGATGTGCCGGATCCGGTTTTCTGCCGGATCCGTCTTGTTCTTGACAGACAAAACCGGATCCGTCTCATCCGGTTCATCCGTTTTTCTATCAGTTTTTCGACGGATTACGCCGGATCCGGTTTTTAAAATTGACCCTTGTGGCCTTCCGAACGGGATTGGCTACTGGAAAACTATATATAGCATGTTCCTACAGCCCTTCTTTGACAGGTTGTAGAGGAGAAAGTGCAGGTTGGAGAGAAGAGCAAGTTACTGGCGAAGATGGATGTTGTCATTGGAAATATTACCACTAGAAGTTCTGTGACGGTTTCAGTAATGAGGGACAATTTTGCACTATACTTTATGTCACCTCAAGGCAGAGTACACTGGCAGGATGACAGAGTGTGAAAGATTTGTGCCCTAACCAAACTTGTGTACCTTCTGGACCAACAGTATATACCTTTGCCAACCAAAGTTGGCTATCTTGTCATGGTCTTACTATTTTTAGCTTTAGGCCACAGGTGTGTACCTGGTTGTGTTTTATGCAAAGTATTTCACCTTTTAACAAAAGTTGTGTACATTGTTAGGAAATCACCAACAATAAACACAACTTTTCAGGTGAAATACTTTGCTTCAAACACAACCAGGAACACAACTGTGGCAAAAAGCTAAAATTTACCCACAGTTATATACCTGGTTTTGAATACCTTTTTACCTTTTAAATACCCTGTATTTAACCTTTTTTTTAAACATATTTCGCCGCAGAAAGAAATGACAGACAACCAGTGTAAACAATAATTTAACTTTTATTTAAAATATTTTTTTTGTGTAAACTGTTTTTAAAGTTAAAAAAACTTTTTTAATAAAGGTTTGAAACCAACCAAATGGGCATTTTTATTACAAAAAAAACATTATAACTCGGTGTAGTGTGGGGTGGAAATACTGCTGGAGGGGCTGCGGGACACTTCGACAATGGGAGTGTGGAGAGAGGACTGGGATCGTGGTGGGGAAGGAACAGTTAGAGGTGATGGTGTGGAAAAAGCTACAGAATGGGTGGACATGTGGGAGGCAGAAGAGGTGGTGGGCGGTGGAGTGGAGGGTTGGGCAGGGACTGTAGGAGCAGATGATGTTGATGGAAAGTTGTATGGGGAAGGAGTTTGGTACGGGGAAGGAGTTTGGTACGGGGAAGGAGTTTGGTACGGGGCAGGTTGCTGGAAGTGGGGAGATGTCTGGTACTGGGGAGGTTGCTGGTACTGGGAAGGTTGCTGGTACTGGTGAGGTTGCTGGTATGTAATAGGAGGGGGAGGATGGAAAGTGGCTGGAGGGGGTGCAGATGTAATAGGAGGGGGAGGATGGAAAGTGGCTGGAGGGGGTGCAGATGTAATAGGAGGGGGAGGATGGAAAGTGGCTGGAGGGGGTGCAGGTGGAGGAACTACAGTGGTGGGAGGTGGAGGTTGGGAGGTAACCTGCTGTAGAGCACCGTGGCACGAATGCATTACATGCATCTGCTGGGTAGGAGATAGTGTTACCATGCGCTCCACAACAGACCTGAAAAAGGTGTGGTTTGGCGAAGATCTTGCTTCTGAATGCATGGTTTGCAGAAGTGTCTTCACCTCCAGAATGCTGGAGTTGATCTGCTGAAAGCCTGCGGAGATTTGCTCTGACAAGACTTTTAGACAGTTCTGGAAAGATGCATTCAGATGCAAGAACTCTGGCGCATAACTCTTTTCCTGACCCCTCTGCCGCTGCCGCCCAGTACCCGCAGGTGTACTAGAGGTGGCAGGGGCAGAAGGGTGGGGTAAAGGGAAAGCGATCTCCTCACCAGCAGCTTCATGTAATGTAGGCGGCCACGATGCTCCTGTGCTGGTGGATGGGACAGATGGGTCGAATGTGTGGGAAGGCTGGGAAGGTGCAGATGTACCGGGGCGGTCGAAGTGTCCCTCGGTGCCGGTCTCCTCAGGGATCGCCTCAGAAGGGTCCAATCGTGCAGGCTCCCGAGTGCTGCTCACCGTGCTGTGGAATAAAGAGAAAAAAAACAATTAAAATACTGACATGGTATGGCCCTGGCTGAAAAAAAAAAGTTACATCTAACATTTTTTTTCACATGTGGTGTGTAATATTTACCTTCTAGTGACCATTGTTTCCCGGAGGAACGACAGGGCTTGTGCATACTTGTACTTGCTACTGCGTCCTCCAGATCCACTCGGGGCCCGCATCTCTTTATTGAACTCCTTCTTGAAACGATCCCTCACAGACCGCCACCGATTCACAATTCTGTTCCCTGAAACGAGAAAGGAGTGGTTAGTATACAACATCAGTGTTTCACAAACTCCAGTCCTCATGGTCCCCAGGGGTCATGTTTTCAGGATTTCCATAGTAAATAGAAATCCTGAACACATGATCCGTGGGGACCACGAGGACTGGAGTTCGGGAAACACTGGTTTACATCAAGCAACCGGTACTGTATATACTTACGCTCTTTAATCTGGGCCCGAACATCGAGGTCCTCCCAGCGGCCCACAAGGAGCGAACAGATTTCCTCCCAGAGTCGTCGGGTAACAATAAGGTCAGCGTGGCGGCGGTCAGCCATATTCCAGAGCGGCTCCCTTTCTCTGACGAGATCGATGAGGTGGTCCACATCGAGTCCTCCATCCTCACCGTCAGAGTCGGGAGCACGCTGTGAAGGCTGTTAAAGAAAAAGACAAAAATAACATAATTAGCCTCCACAAAAGAAATGAAATAAAAAGTGCAAAAAAACAAAGCAAAAATATTTATACTTACACGCTGGTGACCGCCGCGTTGCTGTCGCCGACGACCCTGGGAGGCACTGCGAGGACCTCTTGGCCGAGCACCAGATTGGGAAGACTAGAGAAGAAAACAAAAAATGTTATGTCTTTGGATGTAGGCATTTGTTTGCTGTGTGTGGTCTGCAGAACATTGTTTTCTATGTGTTGTGTGTAGTGTGATGTTGTGTTTCTGCGTTTGATGCAAAAAACTTACCAATTGTGAGCCCACTCCAAGTGTCTGTCCACCCCTTCCTTCTTCTTCTGGGAGCTCCTCTTCATCTTGTGAATCCTGTTTTGAAATAAAAGGCAATGAATAGACATATATTACAGAGATGATGGATTTTGGAAATAAAAACTTACCGTCAAACGCTGACGATGCGAGGGAGGGCTCCCAGAAGATGATGTGCTGTCTTCCTGGTGGCCACACTCCATGCCTGTGGGTGGTGTTCCAGCTGCTGCCATTGCTGCTGCTGCTGCTGCTGCATCTATTGGGTGGCTGTTGAATAAAGAGAAACAAAGGGCCAATGAATATCTTGATATTCAATAGCCCTAGTTTGGAGGAATGGGGGATTTGATAATTACCGTCTCTCATCTGCTGCTGGCCTCCCCTCCTCAGCATGTTCCATTTGCTGCTCCATTTGGGGTGGTGGTGGTGCTGATGGTGCTGCAGTGGTCTCCTGCTTTCTCCTGCTGCGCTTGGTTGCTTTCTTGGGTGGCATGTTGGGTGTGGCTGTGGGTCCCACTGTCTTGCTTTTATATATGTCTTGTGGGCAGAGCTACTGAGCATGCTCAGACCAAAAAAAACGGATCCGGCCACCGGATCCGGCTTTCGCCGGATCAGGCGCATTTCGGAGCTCATAGGCTTTCATTGTGTGAAAAAGCCGGATGCGCCGGATCCGGCGTGTCCGGCTTTTTCGCCGGAGACAAAAACGTTACAGTAGCCGTTTTTTCCAGACACCGGATCGCGACACATTGCCGGATCCGGCGAAAACCGGATGAAACGCATGGCCATCCGGCGCGATCCGGCGCAAATGCAAGTCAATGGGGGGGAAACCGGATCCGGCATTGCATTTCGCCGGATCCGGTTTCTGTCAAAAGCGCCGGATCGCGCCTGACGGCGAAAACCTGATGTGTGAAAGAGGCCTTAACTGGCCAGTGTCATTTCAACAAACTTTGCATTATTCAATGTTTCAAGCTAATATAAGACAGTTTAAAATACATCTTATCATAGAAATATGCCTACTTATGTGCCACATTGTTTTCTGCCTTTTGGTCTATTCATTTGGTCTGTGAGTAAAACTTCTCAAAAACATCTTGGTTAATAAAGGTGGACTAAAACTAAAAGTATAAAGTCAGCACATGGTCTTGTAGGGGATACAACCCCTATAATCGCACCTTCAGTGCTCTAATCGCTGCCTCCATTTTTCAGATACTGCCAGCCCTGTGAATCACTTATGAGGGAGGGGATGGCATGCAAAACCAGTGGGCAAAATTGTGCAGTGAGCCTCGGCACCGTAATTACAATATTTGATTACATTTTAGTTTCTGAAAAGTCGAGGTAGTGAATGAAACTTTAAAGGTGCATTTTTTTAAAAGGGATTTATCGTTATGCTTAGGTTATGCTGTCAGTTTGGGCAGACAGAATCCCTTTAAAGTCCATGCAGAGCAGTAGATTGAGACGGACTCATACAGATGCTGCTGCTTTATTCTAGTAAATGAGAGTTGGAAACACAGCGGAACTTTTCAATTCTGCCATGCGACTTCCTCCATGCTGCTTCTAAACATGTGCTACATTACGTCAGGAAAGCAGGAAACACTCATCTACCTGTGCTAAGTGTGTGGGAGGCATCATAGCAGCTAGTCTTCATGCACTAGCTCAGAGGCAACTGAAAAAGATATAGAGTCTGCAAAAGAGAAAATTGCTGAAGAATGTAGAAAACAACTTATATAATGGCCTCATATAGTTTTATATCTCATGTACACACGGGACAGCTTATTCTGAACTGGAAATGATGGGTACATTTTAATAGCAATAATCCTTCTAATCCGAGTATGAGCGCAGTAATCATTATGAGCCATTGAATTCATGTGTGAGGCTTCTGACTGTAAGAAGGTCATGATACCACAATACAGCTAATTCCCAGTACACGGCAGAATAATCTACCAAAACGGTGAAATGTATAGTACTTATAGATCATTATTTTAAAGATACTGGTTGTTCTGAAATTATATGACGAACTTGTAGATATTGGCTTAACATTGAGCAAAACTCACTCATGCTCTTACTAAGAACCTATGCATCATCAGAGCTTAGCTGTGTTAGTTGTTGATCATTTTTATGTAGGCTTACCCAAAAAGTTTTTTTTTTTAAAGTGAATCTGTCAGTAAGATCAGCCCTCCTAAGTCATCTATATGGGCATACAGGTCATAGGAAGCTGAATAAAATGATACCTTGATATCTGCAAATCTGATGTCTTTTTCCCGAGAAATCCACACTCTCCTTATTTGTAAAGGAGCGGTTAAGATCTATGTGGGGACATTGATCTGCACGAGGATCTGCCTCCAGGGATTATTTTTAAGTAATGGGAGACTTACCAGTGTGAGACATGTAACTAATGCAGAACAGTAGAACTGAACTTTGTCTTCTTACAAACACTGTAGCAGCTGCAGCTCTCACAGCTCTGCTGTATTACAAGCCTGTCTGCCTGTTAAATGGAAGCTGAAGGTCGGAGAGGAACCTGCAGAAGGGTCAGGTATTATCACACACATCTCTGCAGTGAGATCAGGAGAGCAGAGAAAGGCCATTACACATCACCTCACATCTTCTCTCATTTAAAATAATCTCTGGAGGCACATGATCATGCCGGCCCATAACCTGAAAGAGCTCATTTACATTTATAAAAAAAAATGTAGATCGGATCGCAGATATCAAGTTTATCATTTTATTCAGCTTCCTATGACTTATATGTCCATATAGACGGCTTAAGAAGGGTGACCCTACTGACATATTCCCAATAAATTCCTATATTAGACATGTCCTTAAACACTGATCTATGCAGCTCCTGATTGGTGATGGTCTCTATAAGCAGGCCATGCATGGACATTTATGATTAACTGGATCTTTCTATGGATCCCTAAGGTCCCTTATAAAGCAAAAACTTATATGTATGGAATATACAGCTAGAGGTGCCAGGGCTAAGAAATGACACGTTTTACAGGCTTTCGAGGATTCCTTGTGTTTTATCTTTATATCACATGATATTAATATCTGGAAACATAATATGTAATTCCATAACTTTAAAGGGTCTAACAATACAACTGGTCCCCTACTCCTGGTCAGACCTCATCAGTACAGAGGTTTTCTTTATTTTTAATTGGACCTTATTCCTCCAGGCACTCTTGTGCTTCACACGGCGTCTCTCCAGCTTCATGTTTTCAGTTGCACTTTGCATGAAAAGGCTGCAGACAAGCAAGGAAAATAACATTTCTGACCCTTCAAGATTCAGAATGGAGATATCTGATCTATCAGAAAGTTGAGATTCTCCCTGCCATTATAAATAAGCGATGAGCTGTTTCTGTTTCACATATCTTCATTATTGCCCGCTCTGATATAACACCTTAGTTTATATGCACATATTCCGACTTTATGTAAATATATTACTGAGTAATGATGTAACTTTATGGAAATGTAATTGATTGGATTGATATTTTATTCCAGATATTGTGTATTTACTGTCAAACCTACGCATTTATGGAGGGCAAGATGTGAATGCGTCAACATGCTAATGATTTACGACATACTGCCACTGTCAAGTCATATACTGTCGGCAGGTTGTAGCCTTAGGCATGATAAAGATATAAGTAAATGTATAAATAAGATTATTTCCATTTGCAAAGTAAAGACTTACTGCAGATGTTTTGAGACCTGAGCACCAGAAATACTCAAGAGGCCACCAAAATATTGATTTGACTGCAGAAACACATTAAAGCGGACGTGTCCCTCCCAGAAATGCTATTTACCTACAGATATAGGGTTAATCTGTAGGTAAATAGTCTTTAATTCCTTTTCAACCAGATTACTGGAGCAGCGGTTACTGGGAGAAAATTTTATTCTCCCTGCAGCTGCTCGCTTCCCATCATTGAAACGGTGCAGGGAGCGGTTACAGTCACTGTTCAAAACATGCTGATTGAGCTGTAATTACTCCCTGCCCTGCAGTATATGTATGTAGCGTGTGTGTGCAGAATGTGACTGAAAACAAGTGGCTCCAGGGAAAATAAAACTTCATTTTCTCCCTGTGGCCACTACTTTTGTAAATCAGCTAAACAGGATAACCCATTAACGTCCAGTACACTGCAATGCATTATACCTGCAATCAAAGTGGAAAAAGTGAAAGTACCATAAAGGGACTAGGTAAAAAAGGAAACATTTGTTAAAAAATCCGTAAAAAAAATTATAAAATAATAATGATAATTTTAAAAATCCACTAATAAATACAAATTTTTATGTAAAAAAAAAAGTACACGTTTGGTATCGCCACGTCCGGAACAATCCAATCTATAAAAGTGTCACACTAGTTAACTCCTTCAGTGAACGCCGTAAAAAAACACAAAAAAGTAGCAAACTATACTTTATCATCATACCGCTTGGAAAAGATCAAAAAGATGAATGGTAATAAAATAATATCACTGAAAGCGCCATCTTGTCCCACAGAAAATAAACCCCCATATAGCTCCAGCAGTGTAAAAATGAAAAAAGTTATAGCTCTCAGAATAAAGCAATGCAAAAATAATAATTTTTATTGTGTAAAAGCGATAAAACTTAAAAAAATAAACAAATGTGGCATTGCTGTAATCATGCTGACCCAAAGAATAAAACTGCATAATCAATTTTAGCACACGCAGAACGTAGAAAAAAAATTCCTGAATTGCTGGTTTTTGTTCATTCTGGCTACACAAAAATCGGAATAGAAAGCAATCAAAAAATGTCATTTGCCCGAAAATAGTACCAATAAAACGTCAGCTCGTCCCGCAAAAAAACAAGACCTCACATGACTCTGTTGACCAAAATATAGAAAAATTATAGCTCTCAAAATATGGTAATGCAAAAAACTTCTTCCTGCAAAAAAAGCATCTTTTAGTGTGTGACAGAAGCTAAACATAAAAAAGGATATAAATCTGGTATCGCTATAATCGCACCGACCCGAACAATAAGGACGCCTAATGACTTATACCGCATGAGCAACGGTGTAAAAAAATAAAACCAATTCTTTGCCTAATGTGAATTTGTTCATTCTGCCTCACAAATATCGCAATAAGGTTTGGCGTACATTTATCCTGCGCTTTACGTTGAGCGCTTCCAACTCTCTATAAATTGTATGTATTTTCTATGTCCTTTTGAGAGGATCCTTGTTTGCCTAATATGAGGTTTCATATGTTAATTTAGTTCTGGTATGCTATTATTACAAATCACTAAAGTCTGCCATACAGTAGTGGTAAAAATACTGATGGTGATACAATCTCCCGTCCAACAAGTTAACAAGTTGCATAATACTGAGCTAAGGTCTTTCTGTAAGAAGTCATCCTAATGTATCCCAGATGATAAAATAGAAAAAAGACTGTTATATTTATAGAGGACCATTATACTGAATTAATCAAGAGTGAATTAAGACATTAAAGTTTTTGTACCAAGTTGGAAAGTTTCATCTAACTTACCAATACCAACTGATCCCCAAGATGGGACTCGGCATAGTGTTGCAGTAGACGCCAGAGGTTCCGTAGACAAGGAATAGTCCAGTGGTGCACAAGATTGACCTGCGCACCATGCTCTAGATCAGTGGTCCCCAACCTTTTTTGCACCAGGGACCGGCTTGAACCAAGACCATTCTTCCATGGCCCGGCAGGGCGGGGATGGAGGTGTGACAGGGGCGGGGCTTTGGTCATAAGGGGGCGGGGCTATGGACACGGTTGTAGTTTAGCAGTGCATATTTATCATTTAATTATAACATTTTTAATGTGACTCAACTCACCATAGGTTTTGAATGAGTGGGAGCACCTGGCTTGTTTCTGTTTCAGTGGGAGCACTGGGCTACTTCTACTGATGACCGTCACTGCTAATGATGATTGGAACCTACAAGGAAATGGAGCATTGAACACTTAAGAACAATTGTACTGGAGTACTGTACATGCTGATTATTTTCTAATCATCAGAAAATGTATGTGTGGTCCCCCCCGTCCAGCTCTGTGTGGCTCCCCCTGTTGTATGCATGGCTCCCCTGTCCCATCCTGTATACATGGCTCTGCTCCCACTCTCCCATCCTGTATACATGGCTCCGCTCCCATCCTCCCATCCTGTATGCATGGCTCTGCTCCCACTCTTCTATCCTGTATACATGGCTCCCCTGTCCCATCCTGTATGCATGGCTCCGCTCCCACTCTCCCTCCCTTGTATACATGGCTCCGCTCCCACTCTCCCGGCCTCCCTTGTATATATGGCTCCGCTCCCACTCTCCCTCCCTTGTATATATGGCTCTGCTTCCACTCTCCCTCCCTTGTATATATGGCTCCGCTCCCACTCTCCCTCCCTTGTATATATGGCTCTGCTTCCACTCTCCCGGC
The DNA here is from genome assembly GCF_039654945.1 of Dendrobates tinctorius. NCBI lineage: Eukaryota > Metazoa > Chordata > Amphibia > Anura > Dendrobatidae > Dendrobates > Dendrobates tinctorius. Next base: position 17,353,054 of record NW_027361747.1, on the reverse strand, counting down.
CTCCCTTGTATATATGGCTCTGCTCCCAGTCTCCCTCCCCTGTATATATGGCTCTGCTCCCACTCTCCCTCCCTTGTATATATGGCTCTGCTCCCACTCTCCCTCCCTTGTATATATGGCTCTGCTCCCACTCTCCCTCCCTTGTATATATGGCTCCGCACCCATTCTCCCTCCCTTGTATATATGGCTCCGCTCCCATTCTCCCTCCTGTGTATATGACTCTGCTCCCATTCTCCCTCCTGTGTATATGGCTCCGCTCCCATTCTCCCTCCCTTGTATATATGGCTCCGCTCCCACTCTCCCTCCCTTGTATATATGGCTCTGCTCCCACTCTCCCTCCCTTGTATATATGGCTCCGCTCCCATTCTCCCTCCCTTGTATATATGGCTCCGCTCCCATTCTCCCTCCTGTATGCATGGCTCCGCTCCCATTCTCCCTCCTGTGTATATGCTCCGCTCCCATTCTCCCTCCCTTGTATATATGGCTCCGCTCCCATTCTCCCTCCTGTGTATATGGCTCCGCTCCCACGCTCCCTCCTGTATATATGGCTCCGTTCCCATTCTCCCTCCCTTGTATATATGGCTCCGCTCCCATTCTCCCTCCCTTGTATATATGGCTCCGCTCCCAGTCTCTCGGCCTCCCTTGTATATATGGCTCCGCTCCCATTCTCCCTCCCCTGTGTATATGACTCCGCTCCCATTCTCCCTCCTGTGTATATGGCTCCGCTCCCATTCTCCCTCCCTTGTATATATGACTCCGCTCCCATTCTCCCTCCTGTGTATATGGCTCCGCTCCCACTCTCCCTCCTGTATATATGGCTCCGCTCCCATTCTCCCTCCCTTGTATATATGGCTCCGCTCCCATTCTCCCTCCTGTGTATATGACTCCGCTCCCATTCTCCCTCCTGTATATATGGCTCCGCTCCCATTCTCCCTCCCCTGTATATATGGCTCCGCTCCCATTCTCCCTCCCCTGTATATATGGCTCCGCTCCCATTCTCCCTCCCCTGTATATATGGCTCCGCTCCCACTCTCCCTCCCCTGTGTATATGGCTCCGCTCCCACTCTCTCTCCCTTATATTTATGGCTCCGCTTGGCTCCCCCATCCTCCCCATCATACTTACCCTCACGTCGCTGAACTTCCTTCCCGTCGCTGCACGTCCCTGCATCTCGCGGCGCTTCAGCTCCTGTGCGGAGCGGTCACGTGCTACCGCTCATTAAGGTCTATGAATATGGACGCCACGCCTATGGGAGATGAGTGGCGTCCATATTCATGACCTTAAATGAGCGGTAGCACGTGACCGCTCAGCGCTGGATGAAGCCGCCGCGGGATGCAGGGTGAGTATCAGCTGCTGCACCGCCCCCTGGCTCCCCTTGTGTCCGCGGACCGGCAAGGGCACTGCAACGGCCCGGTGCTGGGCCGCGGACCGGCGGTTGGGGACCCCTGCTCTAGATGATCAGATTCCCAGGAATCAGTACGTTATCATCCATCTCTGGAATAGTTGATAACTTATGACTTGGTACCAACCATTTAAAGAGGGCTTGTCACCAGGATAAAAGTGGACAGTTTGTGAGCTTGTTTTACTCTCATTGTCCCCCTTATTATTCAGCTTTTAAGGGTATTTAGATCCACCACCTCATTCATTGCTATGGTCTTGTGTAACTGCTCATAAAGTGTAAAAGTATATTTGTGTGTGATATTTTACCTTGAATCCCTACACTCCTGGGCTCTTTTCCATTTTTGCACTTCTTTTATTCCTCCCCTTCTTCCAAGAGCCATAGCGTTTTATTTTTTCCATAGCCATATGAAGGCTCGGTGTTTTGTGGAATGAGTTGTAGTTTCCACAATTTTGAATGACACATTCATTTTCTCATACAATGTGTTGAGAAACAGGAAAAAAAGGAAAAAATTCCAAGTTAGGTGAAATAGCAAAAAAAAAACCATGATTCCGCCATAGTTTTTTTGTGTCTTGTTTTATAGTGTTTTTTTGTGTTATAATTATAAAAGGACTTGCAACATAATAATCCATGGCAACATGATTACAGTGATACCAAAAATATATAGTCTTATTTATTTAAATGGTGAAAGAAATAGGAATTTTGAAGAAAAAATTGGGTTTGTATCTTACAACTTTTTTATTTTTCCATCGATGAGGCTGTGTGATAGTTACCGTAATTTTTTTTGTTTGGACTTTTTGGATATTTTAGACAACTTAAAATACCTCCACATTTCTGGCATTTTGACTTTTTTTTTTCTCAATACGGCATTATTATGTAAATAGTTCCACACTTCTGTCCTGTGTCATATGGCTAAAGTGCTTATTTAGGTTACTCTCTACCTGGCAGGATTTGTAAGTCAGGTCATGTGACCCTGATGACATCATCACAGGATCTTCTGCACGTCTATGTTGCTCACCTTCTTATGATTGGTCAGCGTCATACAGGAGGAAGAAGTATGCAACCCCAGTTAAAAGTACAGAACAAATTTGAATTTTGGGAAAAATTTTGAAATTTTGCCATTTTCAAACTTTACATTTTACATTTTTATGCTCTTAAACCAGAGAGTTATGTCACGCAAAATAGTTAAAAAATAACGTTTACTAAATGTCTACTTTACATCAGCATCAGTTTTTAAACATAGTTTTTTGTTAGGAAGATAGAAGGGTTAAAATTTGGTCAGCAAATTAATTTCTCAATTTTCCAACACATTTTACTAAACCAATTTTTATAGGAACCACATCACATTTGAAATGACTTTGAGGGGCCTATATGAGATAAAATACCCAAAAGTGACACCATTTTAAAAACTGCATCCCTCAAAGTACTCAAACCCACATTCACTAAGTTTATTAACCCCTCAGATGTGTCACAGGAATTAAAGCAATGTGGAAGGAAAAAAATGAAAATTTTATTTTTTCCCACAAAAATGTTGATTTAGCCTCAAATTTAGGATTTCACAAATTTACCTAAGCAGTGGAAACCCCCACAAGTGACCCAATTTTGAAAACTAAACTTCTCAAGGAGCTTATTTAGAGGTGTGGAGACCACTTTGAACCCACATGTGCTCCACAGAATATTATAATGTTGAGCTGTGAAAATGAAAAAAATAAAAATTTTCCAGCAAAAATTGTAATTTTACCCCAACGTGTTTTCATTTTCTCAAGCACCTTGAACCCCCAGTGTTTTATATAATTTTGTAACGTTGAGCTGTGAAAATGAAAAAATACATTTTGCCCACAAAAAATCACTACAGAAATGCCAAACATATGGATACTAAATGTGGTTTAGGCACACTGTGGGGCTCTGAAGGGACAGAGGCATTTGAATTTTGGAGCACAGAATTCACTGGATTTCTTTTAGGGAAAAGGAGCCATAGCGCTTTTCCAGGGGATTTGGATGTTTCGCCCCCCAGCAGTTTGCCCCCGGGGACAGTTCGCCCCCGCACATTTCGTCCACAGCATTTCGCCTCCAGGAGGTTTCGCCCCCGCACATTTCACCCTGCACATTTCGCCCCCAGCAGTCCCCAGCAGTTCGCCCCCGGATGTTTCGCCCCCAGCAGTTCGCCCCCGGATTTTTCGCCCTCGGATGTTTCGCCCCCAGCAGTTCACCCCTGGATGTTTCGCCCCCGGCAGTTTGCCCCCGGATGTTTCGCCCCTGGCAGTTTGCCCCCGGATGTTTCACCCCCCAGCAGTTTGCCCCCGGATGTTTCGCCCCCAGCAGTTCGCCCCCAGATGTTTGACCCCCTGCAGTTCGCCCCCAGCAGTTCGCCCCCGGATGTTTCACCCCCAGCAGTTCGCCCCCGGTAGTTTGCCCCAGATGTTTCGCCCCAGCAGTTCGCCCCCGGATGTTTCGCCCCCAGTAGTTTGCCCCCAAATGTTTTGCCCCCAGCAGTTTGCCCCCGGATGTTTCACCCCCAGTAGTTCACCCCCGAATGTTTTCCCCCAGCAGTTCGCCCCCGGATGTTTCGCCCCCAGCAGTTCGCCCCCGCAGTTCGCTCCCAGATGTTTCACCCCCAGAAGTTCGCCCCTGGATGTTTTGCCCCCAGCAGTTCGACACCGGATGTTTCGCCCCTGGATTTTTTGCCCCCGGATGTTTCGCCCCCAGCAGTTCGCCCCCCGATGTTTCGCCCCTGGATGTTTCGCGCCTGGATTTTTTGCCCCCAGCAGTTTACCCCGGATGTTTCACCTGCAGCATTTTTTCCCTGGAAGTGTCACCATCTGATGTTTTGCCCTTAGCATTTTGACCCCAGATGTTTCACCCTCAGCTTTTGGGGTCAACATACAGGGAACAAAACATCTAGGGCTGAACATACCTGGGGGTAAAATATACAGGACCCCAATTGCTGGGGATTCTTATGGCTGCCTTTTCAGCAGCTCCATTGGCTGGCCTTAAAGGAGTATTATCACCCTAGAACACAAAATAACTGACATACTTACCTGTCGTAGCTTCAGCTCTTGGGTCCCGGAGTGCAGTCTAGCGGTTCCCGGTGATGTCATCTCCTGCTTCTGGCTGTCTTTTCATCTTGCCTGGATCACTGATCCATGAAGCATGAAGAATGCCACGGCAGTGACGCCGAATGTCTCCTGGCCGCTCATTGACATGATGTCACTCCTGCCCCATTCATCAGTCAATCCAGGGGGCAGGGTGCCTCTCCTGTCACCAAAACACTGCTGCGCATGCGCAGTGCCGCGATGAGACCAAGCAGAAGAAGAGGACGCTGGGAAAGAGGAGAGGACTCGTGGTGGCCTCCGGATCCAGCAAGGCGATCGCCAGCCCACACAATCAGGAGAAGATCAGGCAAAGATGAGCAGAAGACCTCTAGGTAAGTACCAGGAGGGGAAGATCGGCAGCATGCTTACCACAACATGATTGCTGAAAGCATGCTGCCTTATTTTGCTGTTCGGCATGAGAATACCCCTTTAATGCAGGCTATGTATGGAAGCAGCGGGACTGTTGACTGACTACACGGTTAATCCCACCAGCCATCTCTGCAGAACTGAGATATTGGCTTTGCTGAACTAAAGTGGTGGTTAACAAGCTCCTACAGAACCTCTTTATCAGGTCTTCAGAAAGGGGGTTTTGGGATTAGCCCTCACAGAACACTCTGCCAGTACACCAAATAATGGGGCACCTGATAAAAGTGGTATTCTCACTTCAGGATCCCTTTTTCTGTTGATGCCCATTCCTCAGATTAGGCCAAGAATAGGGTCCAGTTGTATTCTGCATTGAACCAGCTGTTTATCAGCAGCTTTCAGCACCAACGACAAGGACAAGTGACTGGAAGCTGCAGCCATAGCTCTCCATGATTTCAGTGAGATCCAGGGAAGATGTGACAGCGCTTGGTAAAGAGCTGATCCACCGTGACATGCAATATACAGGGGCATGCACTGCTCTGTGCAGAGAAATGCATGTTCTGGACGGGACTCGACTGTGTGCATCTGGTCTTTCAGTAACAAACGGCCCTTTGGGGACAACCATTAAATTGGTGTGGCTCTTGGTGAATATGAGTTTGACACCCCTGATCTAAGACAAGTGACCATCATTTTACTGTCATGTACTAGTGGTGTTACTCTTAATGGCTTCTTTTTGTCATCTATTACATATCATACTATATCTAGTGATGAGCAAACCCGATCTTGAAAGTTTCGTATCGAACATTGCCTGCTCGAGTTCAACCACACCGACCCAAAACAGACAATGTTTGGAGTTTGCTCATCAGAAAATAAAAATCGCTTCTCTCCCCTTTGCCGAGGTCCCTACCTGTGTGGAGAGTCTTCTTGATCAAGGGAATCTCTAGCTAGGAATAATGAAAGGGATTCCCTCAGGAACGATGACATATTCACACAATGTGGAATTGCATGGAAGAGGACTGAAGAGGACCCTCCGTGTCTGTCGGTACCTCATAGAACCATAGGAAAAAGGATGATCACAAGGCAATTATTTGTGTGTATGAAAATATAATTTTTATTAAAACAAATTCATTAAAACCATACTGCCAAAACTGGGGAAGTAGGAGAGTACAGATGCACTCATTGCTCACAGTCACTCATTAAACGCGCAAATCCAGGAAGAGACAGCTACCACGAAAACGGATAGACATAGGGACTGCCAGCAATATATTGCAGCTACAAGGGGCAGAACTGAAAAGGCGCTAATAATAAACTACTACAAATATTAATATAGCCATATTTATATTGCAAGCTGTATAGGCCACATCACAGATTATGATCTAGATGTCCACCATAAAACAATGCCGCTTGCCTGGCAATAACCCTCATACCCATAATTACAATAATACTCAGCAAATATAATCAGATAACCGTGGTCACTTCTGGTCCGCGCGACTGGAAGTAACGCTCACCACCCGGATGTGACGTGTCACATCTGGGTGGTGAGCGTGACTTCCGGTTGCGCGGTATACCACGCTGTGGCTGGGAGATATAAATAATGGAGACACATGGTTGGTAGCAGGCCCCTTGAGAAAGGAGCCGAAATGCACGTCGGGGTGGACGCGCTAGTCCAGGAGGTAGTGGCACCCTGTATAAAAGATACTCAAATGTAATTTTACCTGATTATATTAAAAAACACACTCCCCTTGAAAAAGCAAATGCGAAATGCGCGATGGGGTACCGCCACTACTTAAGGTAATGTAGCAACACTTTTTCTTTTATATATCTTCCTTATACCTTAGCTTTCAAATCTCTAATATGTACTCTTGTCATTTCTGTCACATGGATTAACTTTTCTCTACCTGGAGTTGCATATTTTTTCTTGGACATTTAGGCTAGTTTCATACTAGCGTTACTGGGCGCAGCGCAGGGCCGCCGCTAAGCTCCGCCCCCCGCCGTGCCTCCTCCGGTCAGCTCCTCTGATCATATGACGCTGCATGCGATCAGCATACCCTATAATTAGCATTGGGTACGCTGGTCGTGCGCTGGTACACTTTTGCCCGCGCATCCTCCCTTTTTGCTCTGTGCCGTCATGCACCAAGCGCACCGTGTTGCATTTTTGTGCGCTCGGTGCAGTGCAAAAAGGGTGGATGCGCAACAGAGAATTTAGGGATGAATTCACAATGAATTTTCCTAATCAGAAGCATCCGTTGTTCATATCTTACGTTAAAAACTCACATTTTGCTTCAGATTTTCTGATTTTATAACAGAAACATTCAATTGAAGCAAAATCTGGTGTGAAGGAGCTAAACAATAGTTTTTTCTATGACATGTATTGTCCCAGTGGAAAATGATATATTCCTGTTTAAAAATGCTTTCAAGCTTCAAAAACGTCACATTATCAAAGTCGTGAAAGGAATAACGGCAGCAGAAACTAGCAAAATGCAGAATTCCATGATAATAAAAGGTTTACATCAGGAAAAACGAGCAAACATGTAAGAAGTATTTGTGAAAAAAGCATACTAACTCAACGGTTCATTAGGTCGGGGTCATATGCAGCGTAAATGTCTAAATCCCATCTACATGCTCATGAAAAAATGCACAGTTAAAAAAAATGACATGCAGTGCAGCAGTGGCGTACCTACCATGTAGGCAGGGGACGCCACTGCCCTCGGGCCGTCAGGGGCCTGCCGCCAAGGGGTGCAATGCACCCATGAACAGCGGGCCCCCTGGATCTATCATGCTCTAGTAGGTGCCTGTCTCCTCCTAGAGCATGGCAAGGATAAACTAACACCGCCTGCTTCTGCGCTGCTTTCCTCACTCTGCTTCGATGCAAATCCTGAGACGTGAGTGATCACATGATTGCATACATCTTTCCAGGCCCTGTATCAAAGCAGCATGTGGCAGCAGGTGGTGAATATTAATTAACCCCCTGCCATGCTCCGGTAAGTGACCGGCACCTACCGGGGCATGGTGTACCCTCTTCCCAGCACTAATTCAGCATTGGAACTTCATTTCAGGCTGTTGGCAGGGGGCATGGCTAAAGGGGCAGGGCAGAGGTTAGGAGACATGTTAATGAATCCTTAAGGTCCATTCACATGCACTAAGTAGTTGCAGCAGACAATCTGCAGCTAATTTATAGCAGAAAATTCTACACTAAAATTGACATCTAGTGATGCGGGTTTGATGTGACAACCTTGTCCTCTGGCTGTGATTGACAATGGCTGGATACCTGCAAATCATGGTTGGTGGACAAGGTTACCACTCTGCTTATGAACATGGCAGACCACTGTATCTCAAAGGCAGGACTTCTACTTTGAAGCTGAGCAGAGAATCAGACTGCAACTAAACAAGTGAGGCATAGTTGGAATCAGTAGGCCTCACCCTACATTATACTATCCTCAAAGTTTCCTTTTAAGGTAAAATAATCACATAGTATTCTATCTCAGCACTTTGTAATAGATAATTTTTCACATTTGTGCAACATAAACTTTGCAATAATTCTATATAATGGAAATGTTAAATGCTTACCAGAGTCATGCAGAAGGAACTGCTGCTGGATACCATCAATATTGATCCCCTGGAACTCCTGGGGAATAACAAGTTGATCAAGGTTTTGGGGCAACCTTGGAATATTGCCAAGTTGCCTTGATAATCGTATTGTTCTCTTCAGTGATGCTTTCTTTGGCAGAAGTGCTACAACATTAGAATGGGCTCCTGAAATGACTTCTAGGAGAATCTGTTGTGGTGTCTCCTGTGTTGTCCTTGCCCTGGTGACCGCTTCATTGACAAGTCGGATTGCTTCAGGTCTTGCTGCTTGTGCTGCGTGGTTGTGGGGATTGGTTACTTTCTCCTTCGCCTCATTGGGGGACACAGATACTGTGGGTGTATGCTTCTGCCGCTAGGAGGCGGACACTAAGTGAAAAAAAGAGGTTAGCTCCTCCTCCGCCGAATACACCCTCGCCCCTATTGCGGGCGGAAATCAGTTTTTTGCTTAGTGTCCATGGAGGCACACGTCTGTTTTTTTCTCCAGACTTTTTTCATCTTTTTCCATGAAGATGTGACAGGGGCAACGGATCCAATTGAAAGGGTACGATTTCCCCAAACCAACAACGGGCGAGCACGTGAGAGTGTCGCCTCCGCATATCCTCTCCCGCGTCGTGGGACACAATGCCGGACTTAGCCCTGACCACCCCTAGGTATTGAAACCATGGGCTGTACAGAGGCACAAGACTAGTCCGTGCGGCCCCGGCTTCGGAGTGCGGCTAGGCCACAGAACGGAAACACCGCCCCTAGAGCGGTTTTACATGCAGGTTCACTCCCACAGCTGGTGGCGCGTGATTTAAAGGAAGCAGCCAGGACGAGGGGGCGTAGGACTGGGGTAAGTGCTGCCCGAGAGGCCACGCTACAGGGAAAACGAGGTGCTACCTCCTCCCCACATCCCCAGCAGCGGACAGATACAGCATGTCCGAAAAGGCAAAGACACACACGTTCTTTTACCCTGCATGCATCTCTTGTCGGGCTGCGTTTCCGCGGGCGCAGAGCAAGCGATTATGCGAAGCCTGCGAATCCGAAAGCGCCCAGGAGCCCTCCCCTGTGACTGTGACCAATGTGTCAAATCCCCCGGAATGGGCCCAATCACTGTCACAGTCCATGGCGTCGCTTACGAGAGCAATAGAGTCCCTTCAAGCCCCAGATAGGGGCAGGGACAATGGCTCGCCGGCCTTAGAGGGAACCTCCACTGCACAAAAGCCTCCGGCCTGCAGGTGCCGCTCTCACTCCAGGCAGACTCGGAGGAATCGAATCCACATGGTGTTGCCCAGTCCATCCGGTGCCTTGGCATCCGTAAGCTCTGCTTCTCGCTCCCCGTCACCAGTGGTTGATAGCGAGCAGACCTCAGATTGAGACTCAGACGAGCCCCTTGACCTGGACACTCCAGGGTCACGTGAAACAGTGGACAGCCTCATAGAAGCCGTCAATCAGACCCTGGGGATTGAGGATGATCCCGCAGTGGCTACGGGGCATAAAGTGGCATTTAAGCGAGTGAAGCGCCCGCACAGAGTTTTTTCCTCTCACCCAGAGTTTGAGGACATAGTGCAGCGGCACAGAGAACATGCAGACAGGCGTTTCTCGGGTCAAAAGGCACTCGAAGCATGGTATCCGTTTGCTCCGGACCTCCTTAAAAGATAGATGGAATCCCCGATGGTGGATACTCCGGTTTCGCGCCTAGCCACTAAGACCCTGCTATCCGTCCCTAGTGGTTCCTCAATTAAGGATCCCACGGATTGCCTTATAGGGAGCTTAGCTCGCTCAGTATATGAGGCGTCAGGATCAGCACTCGCTCCCTCGTTCGCAGCAACTTGGGTAGCCAAGGCTATGATATCATGGTCAGAAACATTAAACAAGGTCGCCCAGGAGCAGGAGCTACCTGCAGAGATTTCGGAGGTCGCAGGTCAGATGGCGATGGCCGAAGACTATGTAATCAATGCGTCTTTGGATGCGGCCAATTGCTCGGCACTTGCTGCCGCTAATGCAATTTCGATCAGAAGAGCCCTATGGTTAAGAACATGGCGAGCCGATTCTTCTTCTAAGAAGTCCTTGACTTCCCTGCCTTATCAGTGCGGCCGCCTATTTGGGGAGAAGTTGGATCAACTTATCTCTGACTCCACAGGAGGGACGAGTGGGTTTCTCCCTCAACAAAGGGTCAAACCGCTTTTTCGTCACCCGTTTCAGACACATTTTTGGGCCTTTCGCAACACCGGGTGGACTACAGTGGCCAATTCCGCCGCCTCAGGCCGCCCCAACCAGGAGAGGGAGCGGCAGGTCTCATATAGAGCCAACCCATTGGGGAGATTGCGTGCTCAGCAGCCCCGATCGAGGGGATCTAGATCTCAAAGATCGTCGGTCAAATGACTCGAGGCCTTTACCAGACGACACCAGCAAGGTGAGCTGCCGCCTACTCTGGTTTTTCCACGTCTGGGCCAATGTCGCTCACGACGCATGGGTAAAGGAATTGGTGGCCTCAGGTTACCAAATAGAATTTGTCAGATACCCGCCAACACGATTTTTTCTTTCCCGGATTCCCAGAGTGGATGCCCAGGCAAGGGCTATATTGGGAGCCATCAAATTGCTCCAGCACAACGGAGTCATTGTTCCAGTGCCGGAACACGAAAAAAATCAGGGATTCTATTCCAACCTTTTTGCGGTCCCCAAAAAGGACGGGTCTGTCAGGCCTGTTTTGGACCTGAAGCTTCTGAACAAATTCATCAGGATCAGACATTTCTGGATGGAGTCATATCAGTCATGGAGCAGGGAGAATACTTGGCCTCAATAGATATCCAGGATGCATATCTGCATATTCCCATTTTTCCTCCTCATCAGAGGTTTCTACGCTTCGCCATCAGCGACCTACATTTTCAGTTCGTAGCACTACCCTTCGGGCTAGCCACGGCTCCCAGAGTGTTCACAAAGGTTATGGAAGTTGTCATGGCCATACTGCATTCTCGAGGCATAGTCATCTTTCCTTATCTGGACGACCTCTTGGTCAAAGGCCCTTCAATGCGGGCATGCGAGGAAAATGTCAACATCACGCTAGATACTCTTGCCCGCTTAGGGTGGTTGGTCAATGCGAAGAAGTCATTCCTTGTGCCAGCTCAAATGATCTCCTTTCCAGGAATGATTCTCGACACTCGCCGAGGATTGGTATCTCTCCCTCAGGAAAAGGTGCTAGCGCTCCGGCAGGGAGTCCGGACACTTCAGCAACCAGTCCCTCATACCATCCGATCCAGGATGAGGAGTCTAGGGAAAATGGTAGCAGCAATGGAAGCGGTACAGTTCGCCCAGTTCCATCTTCGCCCCCTGCAGCACGCCCTTTTGTCAGCTTGGGACAAGAATCCCTTCACACTCGATCGGCAGTGCCGACTGTTCAAGTCAGGCAGTCGCTCGGATGCTGGTTAACCAGTTGCTCTCTGACCCAGGGGAAACCTTTCCCCCCAGACCATTGGTTGGTGATAACAACCGACGCCAGTCTCCTTGGCTGGGGAGCGGTGTTTCGCCACCACACGACCCAGGGACGGTGGTCGCCACAGGAGGCATGCCTCCCGATCAACTTACTGGAGATATGAGCAATTCGGCTGGCTCGGCAATAGTTTCATGACTTTCTAGCAGGCCGCCCTGTCCGGATTCAGTCGGACAACGCCACGGCGGTGACTTACATAAATCACCAAGGGGGCACCCGCAGCAGAGCAACCATGCGCAGACTTTCTCAGCTGGCATGGTCTTGCGTCCAGAGAGTGGTCTCTTCATCCCGAAGTCTTCCGGCAGATTTGTCAGCTGTGGGGAACTCCAGATGTGGATCTGATGGTGTCCAGAGTGAATGCCAAGGCTGCCACATATGTTGCTCTGGCCAGGGACCTGCAGGCAATCGCTGTGGACGCGTTGGTTCTGCCATGGAACCAGTTTCGCCTCTCATATCTATTTCCCCCGCTGCCACTACTTCCGAGGGTCATCAAGAAGATCAAGACGGAAGGTGTTCCGGTGATTCTGCTGGCCCCAGACTGGCCCTGTCAAGCATGGTACACAGATCTAATGCAGCTGCTCGCCAACGTTCCTTGACACCTGCCAGAGCGCCCAGATCTACTTTCTCAAGGGCCGATTTGCCACCCGAACTCAGAGGCCCTGTGTTTGATGGCATGGCCATTGAATCTTGGATTCTAACCCAGGCAGGGTTCGGGAGCAAGGTGGTCGCTACAATGATTAGTGCCTGGAAGCCTGCTTCAGTACGAATTTACCACCACACCTGGAAGGTGTTATTTGCTTGGTGTTGAGGCCACGGTGTTTCTCCGCTGAGATTCTCGATCCCCAACATCTTGACTTTTCTCCAGTCGGGCCTAGACTCTGGCTTAGCCCCAAGTTCCCTCAGGAGACAAATATTGGCCTTATCCGTCCTGTTCCAGCGCAGAATTGCTACCAATGTGCAGGTGAAGACTTTCATCCAGGGAGTCTCCCACTTGGTACCTCCCTAGAAGGCGCCTATGGACGCTTGGGACCTTAACCTGGTCCTAAGTGTTCTGCAGGAAGCTCCATTTGAACCGCTTCAGGATATCTCCCTGAGGTACCTTTCCTGGAAAGTGGTGTTCCTAGTGGCCATCACATCTATCAGGCTGGTTTCAGAACTGGCAGCTCTGTCCTGCCAAGCCCCGTTCCTCACTTTCCATAAGGATAAGGTGGTGCTCAGACCAGCCCCTCCTTTTCTGCCAAAAGTCGTGTCCTCTTTTCACATTAATGAAGATGTTGTCTTGCCTTCATTTTGTCCAGCACCGGTGCACCGTGTGGAAAAGGCTCTTCACACGTTAGACCTGGTAAGAGCCCTCCGGAGGTACGTGTCGAGGACGGCACCCTATCGTCAGACAGACACGCTGTTCGTGCTCCCCGAAGGGTGCAGGAAGGGACTCGCTGCCTCAAAATCGACCATAGCCAGATGGATTCATTTGACTATTCAGGAGTCCTACCGCATTAGAGGCACGCCGATTCCAGGAGGAATCAGAGCGCACTCTACTCGGGCAGTGGGCGCCTCTTGGGCGCTTCGGCACCAGGCTTCGACGGAACAGGTTTGCAAAGCGGCAACATGGTCCAGCCTGCACACATTTGCCAAACATTATAATATCTATACTCAGGCCTCGGCGGCTGCGAGCCTGGGTACAAGGATTCTCCAAGCAGCGGTGGCGCACCTGTAAACAAGAGGTGCTTGTAGCTTGGATCGGTGAGTCAATCTCCCACCCAGGGACTGCTTTAGGACATCCCACAGTATCTGTGTCCCCCAATGAGGCGAAGGAGAAACATGGATTTTTGTGATAACTCACCGTAAAATCCTTTTCTCCGAGACGCTCATTGGGGGACACAGCACCCACCCTATTAGCCAGTTGGCTCTTGTTTTGTTTAAATTTATATGCATTTACTAATTTGATATAAGGGTGGTGTTTTGGACATGTTGTACCTGTATTAAGGCTGATTTTGTTGTCCTCCTACTGCTTTGGCACCAAACTGATTTCCGCCCGCAATAGGGGCGAGGGTGTATACGGCGGAGGAGGAGCTAACCTCTTTTTTTTTCACTTAGTGTCAGCCTCCCAGCGGCAGAAGCATACACCCACAGTATCTGTGTCTCCCAATGAGCGTCTCGGAGAAAAGGATTTTACAGTGAGTTATTACAAAAATCCATGTTTCACCATTTCACCTGATGCTTCATTGGTCCAAACACGTCCCTTGCAAGTCAACCGTTTTTCACACACCCATATGGAATAGACATCGTCAGCCGTTCATTTGGAAAATACGTAAATGTGATTCTCGTAGACCAACTTCTTCCCACGTTTGGATAGAACTGAATTCATACTTGTAGAAAGTGAATTGCTGTGGAAGCTGACAGATTTTTTGTGCTAGTAAACCTCTCTCTTTGTAGAGATTTCAGACACTGCTATATTCTGATGTAAAGATGGAATAAAAGCTAGTCTAATGTAACTTGCAGGACACCTGACATGAAAATTGTTACATCTGCAACAAAACTTGCAAAAAAGCAGGTCAGTGCGGAGTCAGGTAAAAGTTCACAAAATGTTTTGAGTTTAGAGTGGTTTACATTCCCCACCTAAATCAGGCCTCATTCACACTACATTTTTTGAATCCGTTTATTTTTTTTGTTGTATGTTTTTGTAACCAAAAACGTTTTAGAAACGTTTTGGAAAATGTCTTGTTAAAATTGTGGGCTAAATGCTCTGACACTATAATGCAATCAGTTGTGAGGTTTACAGATGGAAACAGTTGATTTAAAATGTCACAAAAGTGCAGCACTCTGTACAGTACTTTTGTGACATGTGAATTGATGACGGACGGGAATTCATGAACCAGAAGGACAAACTGGCAAAACATCCAAACACAAAATTCTGGGGGCAAAACAGGGTACACACATCCGGGGGCAAACTACCGGAGGTGAACTGCTGGGGGTGAAACATTCGGGGGCGAAACATCCGGGGATGAACTGCTGGGGCGAAACATCCGGGGGTGAACTGCTGGGGGTGAAAAATCTGGGGGCCAAAAATCCAGGGGCAAACTGCTGGCGGCAAAACATCCGGGGGCGAACTGCCGGGGGCGAAAAATCCAGGGGCAAAACATCCGGGGCGAGCTGCTGGGGGCGAAACATCCGGGGCGAAAAATCCAGGGGCAAAACATCCGGGGGCGAACTGCTGGGGGCGAAACATCTGGGGGTGAACTGCTGGGGGCGAAAAATCCAGGGGCAAACTGCCGGGGGCAAAATGTGGGGACGAAATGTACGGGGGCGAAATGTGCAGGGGCGAATCCTCCTGGGGGTGAAATGATAGGGGTGAAATGTGTGGGGGCGAAAGGTACCTGGAGGCGAACTGCTGGGAGCAAATAGCTGGGGACGAAATGCTGGGGGCAAAACTTCCTAAAACCCGTTTCCAGAGTCTTTGTACTACCAGTAATGTGGAAACCCACAATATTTCCATTAACAGGTGACGGACCTGAGTGGGGACTTGCTTTTTTGTGGATTGAGTTGAAGTTTTTAATTGGGAACATTTTACATAACATTTTGGATCACATTTATCTGGCGCTCAATGCTGAGCACTTACTTGTTTTAGATGAAACCCCCAACGGGTCCATTCACTATAATGAGGCAGCAGAGTTAATCTGCACTTCATCTGGCCTCTGTTCAACGTTGTCCTTCTTTTCAGAGGTGCACAAAACTGTGGCTAACAGCGCTTTTATGCATGCTTAAAAGGACAGACACCATCGGATCACAGGTCAGACAGCGTCCACAGTGTCTCCATCTGCCTCATTATAGGGAATCTATGACCGGTGGTTCTATCTGAATCAAGTATTTCAGAGATTTACACGGAAACCCCAATGTAAGCTCTCAGCGTAGAAAGCAGGATAAATGTGTACTGAGCCTTACTGCGATCTTTGGGAGACAGAATGAATATATCACCCGCAGATCAAGAATTGTTTTTTTTTTTTTCTTTAGGAGGCAGAGTGAAAACATCAACAGCATGTGAAGAATTTGGTTTTATTTATTTTTTACACTGTTCCTCGTGCAATATAAGTGATTAGGCAAATTTATTATTTGGGTCAGTGCGATAACAGCGATACCAGATTTATATCAGATTTTTATGTTTTGCTGCTGTTACACACTAAAAAATACTTTATTTTTCAAAGCAATGTTTTGCATCGCCATATTTTGAGAACCACAGTTTTTCTATATTTCTGCCAACAGAGTACTGTGAGGGATCGCTTTTTGTGGCATGAGTTGACATTCTCATTGATACCATTATTGGGCATATAACATTTTTTGATCGTTCTCTATTTCGGTTTTTGGGAGGCAGAATGAACAAAAAAGTGTTTTTACGTTTTGGGAAAAAGTGCATTGCACTACAAATTGCTGTAGAAGGTAAAACTCACTATTATGGATTTGTAAATAAATTACACAAATTTCAATACAGAAAAGCTTGTAATTGATCATAAAATACTAATGAAGAAAGACCATAAGAGCTTACAATCTACAGAAGAGAGAGAGAGGACTCTGCTAAAGATAAGTTTACACTCTACAGAAGAGAGCGGAGCCTGCTTACAATAAGAGGCTATACTTTACAAGGGAGAAAGAGAGAATCACATCAGAGGTGGAAAAGTTGATTTCATCAACAAAGTGTGTGAAATCAAAGGAAGCAATGACAGCAAAACTTTATTTGATCTGTCTAGGAAAGTTTTTCTCTAGTTGAATAATATCTTGATTTCACGTGGATGCTTCTGAACAGTTTCATGTGACAGCGTAGAGTGGTGACTCAGGTGTTTTCGGTCAATTAGGATTACCATAATTATTAATATTTACCAAAATATTATTATTTGGTCCCATTGCCCTTAAACTGAATGACTTGGGTCAAACGTTTGGAATATCCTTCCAAAAGCTTCTCACAATAGTTAGTCGGAATTTGGGCCCATTCCTCTTGACAAAACTGGTGTAACTGATCCAGGTTTGTAGGTGGCCTTCCTTGCATCTGCCTTTTTATCTTTGCCCATATATTTTCAATACGATTGAGATCAAGGCTTTGTGATGGCCACTCCAAAACATTGACTTTGTTATCATTAAGCCACTTGGTTACCATTTTGGCAGTATGCTTCAGGTCATTGTCCATTCGGAAAACCCATTTCCGCCCAATCTTTAACTTTTTGGTTGATGTGTTGTGATGTTCCTTCAGTATTGCCACATAATCTTCTTTTCTCATGATGCCATCTATTTTGTTTACTGCACCAGTCCCTCCTGCAGCAAAACAACCCCACAACATGATGCTGTCACCCTTGTGTTTCTCAGTTGGGATGGTGTTCTTAGGCTCCCAAGTTTCTCACTTTTTCCTCCAAATGTAACGATCATTATTATGCCAAAAAAAAATTCATTTTAGTTACATCAGACCACAGGATATGTCTCCTGGCAGAGTGGGTCTTTCAGCCCATGATGACACAGTACTCGTTTCACTGTGGATACTGACACAATCTTACCAGCTTCCACCACCATCTTCACAAGATGCTTTTGTCCTTGGGTTGATATTCACATGTTGGACCAAAGCACATTAATCTCTGGGACACAGAACTCGTCTCCTTCCTGAGCGGTATGATGGCTGGACATTCCCATCTGGTTTTACTTACATATAATTGTTTGTACAGATGAACGAGGCACCTTCAGGTATCTTGAAATTGTACTCAAGGATGAAGACTTTTGCAAGTCCACAATTCTCTTCCTGATATCTTGGCTGATTTCTTGAGACTTTCCCATGATGCTACACAAAGAAGCAGTGTGTTTCTGGTGCGCATTAAAATACATCAGCAGTTGTGTGTCTAATTAAGGCCGGGATCACACTTGTGATTGTGATGCGAGAAAGTCCCGCGAGTCTCTCTCCAGAGTGTACGCCTGCATAGAAATACATGCAGCCGCACATTCTAGCCCTGAGTGCCAGTGGCAATGCCAGGTATCGATGCGAGAGACTCGCACGAGTTTTATATATGTATATAGGTGGGCACCACAAAATTTATACCATATATAAAGTGGCTGGGTGCAACACTGTGCTAAAAGAGTTAAATAAAAAAGAAGAGAAAAGAAGCACAGAATAACGTGCACACAACAGCAAATTATCTATGTGAATAAAGGCTTTTATTGAACTTACAATAGCCAGAAAAACCAAGTTTACAATAAAAACAATTAAAACCACGAATAGACCAAATGTGTGCAGGTGAAGGATAAAGACATGCGATATACACACACATAAAAAATTATCATCAAATGTTCCAAATGTATATTCTCCACAATGCCCTCTCTCACCATATGATATGCATTGAATGTTTAATGAAGACCCATGAACGATTTGCAGGAATGAAAACCTACCCTATTTACTAGATAATCACATAAATGGTGAAAGGGTACAAATGATAGCAAACAGTAAACATATAAATGAATCCAAATGGTTCACATGCAAGTCCATGGATGAGAAAAGGCAATTGCTGGGTCACATAGTAATTACCTAGGAATACTCACACTGCCCACAGTACCCAACGCGTGTCGCTGCTGCCTGCAGCTTCGTCCCTGACATTTATATGTTTACTATTTGCTATCATTTGTACCCTTTCACCATTTATGTGATTATATAGTAAATAGGGTAGGTTTTCATTCCTGCAAATCGTTCATGGGTCTTCATTAAACATTCAATGCATATCATATGGTGAGAGAGGGCATTGTTGAGAATATACATTTGGAATATTTGATGATAATTTTTTATGTGTGTGTATATCGCATGTCTTTACCCTTCACCTGCCCACATTTGGTCTATTCGTGGTTTTAATTGTTTTTATTGTACACTTGGTTTTTCTGGCTATTGTAAGTTCAATAAAAGCCTTTATTCACATGGATAATTTGTTGTTGTGTGCACGTTATTCTGTGCTTCTTTTCTCTTCTTCTTTATTAGACTCGCGCAAGTTTCTCACATCACACTCGCAAGTGTGACCCCGGCCTAACTCAGATGTTGCCAAAAAACCTACCAGAAGCTTCCAAACAAGACATCATCATATGGGCAGTCCAGAATTGTTTAAAGGCTTAGTGATCTTAGTGTATGTAAACTTTTGACTTTGCAGTAAGTAATAAAATGCCTTAAAACGTTTTCTCTCTCTCATTCTGGCATTTGGCAAATATTAATAATTATGGTAATCCTAAGTGACCAAAAATGGAAAAGATTTATTCTGATTTTATGTCAGATATTGAGAAAAACATGCCCGTGTGTCGTTTTATATAGTGTATGCAAACTTCTGGTTTCAACTTTATGTTGGTGTTATTTGCCTGTTGTATTGCAATATTATGATAATTAAATCTTATATAGCCTTTATATAACGGTGTTATTGGGAGTATAGTTAGTATTAAATCTTAATTTCATGCAGGAGGGGTAATTTAAGTACCGTAATAGAGACTCCAATCTAGGGAAGGGGATGGAGCCGGAATGGGCCTGTGAGCTTTCAAATGCCAAAGCTGAATTTTAGCGCCGGCCCGTTCTTGCCCACTGCTAAACAGCAGAAAATTGTTCAGGAATGGTTTGAGTGGTTTTGAGAAAGAGTTTAGGATGTTCACTTGTTCTCCAAACAGCTTATTTTTTGGTGCCAGATTTCACCGGACACATTCCGAGGTCTTGTGAAGTTTATGCCTCCCCCAGTCATATTAGGCAGGTGGTTTCTATGTTATGCCTGATTTCAATATGTTCACAATACTAAAAAGTACAATTAAAAGTGTCAAAAATCTAAATCTAATATCCCACTGATAGCCATTATTTGGACTTCCAATAAACGTGCCGTGGTATGTGTGTGGCCAGTGTCGCACATTGAATGTCCTTCATAACTATTGTACAAATATATGAATTACTGGTTGTTGCATCTTATTTTTCTGCTCTTAGCTTGCAGAACCTGGAATTGGTGAAAGACGGTGATTCCAGGAACAGATTTAATCACGGCAGTAATAAAAACAGCATGCGCTTATGTAATTATGCTTAAAATAATTTTGACAATAAGCTGTAACCAAATCAAATAATTAATTAAGGGTATCAGTGCAGGATTTATACCTCCGCTTTACTTTACAGAATTATCCTCTTATGTTTGGCAGTGTTCAGAGCATGATTGTGTTGAAGGTTCCCTCAGGTACGCGCACAGGGAATTACGCAAAGTCATAAAATAAATTGAGATGTCTCCAGCAGTGTTCGTCCACGGAATGGTGAAAGTAACAATGTACAGTTCTTCTCTAGTTAACTAGTAACAATTAAAGTGTCAGCTTTCATTTATTATATTTTTATTTACTGTATATTTATACATACAGTGTATGAATCTCAGATCCATGGAGAAATGACCAAAAATGGGGCAAAGATTGTTAATTAAACAACTTTATACAAAAATTAAATAATTTTGAGATTATTAGTAATCAGCAGTTGAACAAGGTGTTTACTATGATGTTTCTTAGACGAGACAATATATTTGTTTTGAATGCAGAATATTATAGAAAAAACTGCCTCAAGACATTTATAGCTACAGTTATGCTCAAAACTTTACATACCCTGGCAGAATTTTTGCTTTCTTGGCCTTTTTTCAGAGAATATGAATGATAAAACCAAAACTGTTTCTCCACTCATGGTTAGTGGTTGGGTGAAGCCAGTTACTGTCAAACTACGGTGTTTTCTCTTTTTAAGTCATAATGACAACCCAAAACATCCAAATGACCCTGATCAAAAGTTCACATACCCTGGTCTGGTGATTTGGGCCTAACATGCACAGAAGTTGACACAAATGGGTTTGAATGGCTACTAAAGGTAACATCCTCACCTGTGACCTGTTTTCTTGTAATTAGTGTGTGCATAAAAGCTGAGTGAGATTCTGGGATCTAGACTCTTGCATCTTTCATCCAGCCACTGACATATCTGGATTGTGAGTCATGGGGTAAGCAAAAGAATTGTCAACGGATCTACGGGAAAAGGTAGTTGAACTGTATAAAACAGGAAAGGGATACAAAAAGATATCCAAGGAATTGATAATGCCAGTCAGCAGCATTCAAACTGTGGTTAACAAATGGAAAATCAGGGGCTCTGTAAAAACAAAACCACAGTCAGGTAGCACAACAAAAATTTCGTCCACAACTGCCAGGAAAATTGTTCGGGATGTAAAGAAAAACCCACAAATAACATCAGCTGAAATACTGGACTCTCTGAAAACCAGTGGTGTGGCTGCTTCAAGATACACAATAAGGAGGCACATCGAAAATGCTTCAAAGTATCTCTCCTACAATATGCAAAACAGCACAGAAACAAGCCTCAAAACTTCTAGAACAAGGTAAATTGGAGTGATGAGACCAAAATTCAACTTTTTGGCCACAACCATAAACATTATATTTGGAGAGAGGTCAACAAGGCCTATGATGAAAGGAACACCATTCCTACTGTAAAGCATGGAGGTGGATCGCTGATGTTTTGGGGATGTGTGAGCTACAAAGGCACAGTAAACTTTGTCAGAGTTGAAGGAAAGATTAATTCAGCACATTATCAACAAATACTGGAGGCAAATTTGCAATCATCAGCCTGTGAGCTGCGCATGGGACGTACTTGGACGTTCCAACATGACAACGATCCAAAACACAAGGCCAAGTCGACCTGTCATTGGCTACAGCAGAACAAAGTGAAGGTTCTGGAGTGGCCATCTCAGTCTCCTGACCTCAATATCATTGAGCCACTCTGGGGAGATCTCAAGCGCGCAGATCATGGTAGACAGCCCAGGAATTTACAGGAACTGGAGGCTTTTTGCCAAGAAGAGTGGGCAGCTTTACCATCTGAGAAAATAAAGAAACTCATCCACAACTACCACAAAAGACTTCAAGCTGTCATTGATGTTAGAGGGGGCAACACACGGTATTAAGAAATGGGGTATGTGAACTTTTGATCAGGGTCATTTGAATGCTTTAGGTTGTCATTATGACTTAAAAAGAGAAAAGACAGTAGTTTAACAATAAATGGCTTCACCCAACCACCACTAACCATGAGTGGAGAAAAATTTTGGTGTTATCATTCATATTGTCTGAAAAAAGGCCAAGAAAGCAAAATTCTGCAGGGGTATGTAAACTTTTGAGCACAAATGTATTTCTACTTAATATTCACAGAGATTTTGAACATGTAATGTGATCCTGAGTCTGAAAATGCATCAAAGTTTGCACCTTTTTTTTGCTCTAAATACAGTGCCTTGCAAAAGTATTAGGCCCCCTGGAACTTTTCAGTCTTTTCCTACATATCATGCTTCAAACATAAAGATACCAAATGTAAATTTTTGGTGACGAATCAACAACAAGTGGAACACAATTGTGAAGTTGAACAAAATTTATTGGTTATTTTAAATTTTGTGGAAATTCAAAAACTGAAATGTGGGGCGTGCAATATTATTCAGCCCCTTTACTTTCAGTGCAGCAAACTCACTCTAGAAGTTCATTGTGGATCTCTGAATGATCCATTGTTGTCCTAAATGACTATTGATGACAAATGTAATCCACCAGTGTGTAATCAAGTCTCCGTATAAATGCACCTGCTCTGTGATAGTCTCAGGGTTCTGTTTGAAGCACAGAGCACATCATGACGGCCAAGGAACACAACACGCAGGTCCGTGATACTGTTGTGGAGAAGTTTAAAGCCAGATTTGGATACAAAATGATTTCCAAAACTTTAAAGATCCCAAGGAGCACTGTGCAAGCGATCATATTGAAATGGAAGGAGGATAATACTACTGCAAATCTACCAAGACCTGGCCGTCCCTCTATACTTTCATCTCAAACAAGGAGAAGACTAATCAGAGATGCAGCCAAGAGGCCCAGGGTCACTCTGGATGGACTGCAGAGATCTACAGCTGAGGTAGGACAGTCTGTCCATAGAACAACAATCAGTCGTACATTGCACAAATCTGGCCTTTATGGAAGAGTGGCAAGAAGAAAGCCATTTCTCAAAGATATCCATTAAAAGTGTCATTTAAAGTTTGCAAGAAGCCACCTGGGAGACACACCAAACATGTGGAAGAAGGTGCTCTGGTCAGATGAAACCAAAATCCAACTTTTTGGCAACAATGCCAAACGATATACTTGGCGTAAAGGCAACACAGCTCATCACCCTGAACACACCATCCCCACTGTCAAATATGGTGGTGGCAGCATCATGGTTTGGGCCTGCTTTTCATCAGTGGAAAGAGCTGAAAACTGCTGTTCACAAACGATCTCCATCAAACCACACTGAGCTCGAGCTGTTTGCCAAGGAAGGATGGGCAAGAATTACATGTAGCTCAAAGAGAGAGAGCAGCATCCAATCCAGGTGAAAAAAGCACATTTTTCAAAGGCCTCAATATGGATGAAACGTTGTATTTGTGATTGGCAGAATAAATCTTTAATACTTTTTTCACCCGGATTGGATGCTGCTCTCTCTTTGATCTACATGGATATTTTTGTTCATTTGGGTTCGTGAACTTGGAGCTTGCATCCGCATCATCCTTGCTGTGCTGTCAGCTGTCTTTTTATAGTTTGCTGTCTGGGCAAGAATTTCAGTCTCTCAATGTACAAGACTGATAGACATACCCCAAGCGACTTGCAGCTGTAATTGCAGCAATAGGTGGCGCAACAAAGTATTAAGCTAAAGGGGCCGAATAATATTGCACGCCCCACTTTTCAGTTTTTGAATTTCCACAAAAATGTAAAATAACCAATAAATTTCATTCAATTTCACAATTGTGTCCCACTTGTTGTTGATTCTTCACCAAAAATTTACATTTGAGATCTTTATGTTTGGAGCATGATATGTGGGAAAAGGTTGAAAAGTTCCAGGGGGCCGAATACTTTTGCAAGGCACTGTAGCTAAAAGGAATATTTAGGAATGAGAGAATAAATTAGAGTGGAATCAAATTGTACTTGTACTTAAAATCCCTGAATTTTCCAAAATGCAGATTTTTAGTAATTCGCTTCCACGCAGACACAACAAAATGGCTGTCACTGGCTGCCACTTTTCTGTACTATAATGGGCTGTGAAAAGGTGAAAAAAATAATCGAGAAAACATTATACTCACCTCCACCTCTCACTGCCACCTCTCCGGTCCTTGCTGCATCTTCTGATCCATTGCGGCTTGCTATGGAATTTTTTTTTGCTAAATAACATATCTTTATTTAGCTTACAAAAATGCATACAAATCCGCATGTAAAAAATGCATGAAAACTGCATCAAATCCGCACCAAAAACGCACCTGCGTTTTCTGGCATGAGATGTGGATTCTGTGCGGAAAAATCCGCAGACAAATCCGCAACGTGTGCACATACCCTTATGGCCTCTTGAACTATGCTGGACTTCCATGTGTCATGGAGCAATTGGTATGGTTCTGCACAGGCGCACAGGAGTGTGTGTGTGTATGCATTCTTACAGAGATGAGCAAATGAGGTGCAAATCAAATAATTATAGAAAATGTATATACTGTCGAAGTCACGTCCCTCCATATATTTTTATGCACTATATCAACTAGTAAAGTTACACTATATTGATAAGACTATTAGTTGGTCCCTCTTTGCAGCTATAATAGATGCCACCCTGCTTTTCTACAGGATTTTATAGTGTGTTTCTGGGAATTTTTGCCTGTTTTGCCAAGTCACTTAGGATAGTATTTATGAGATCAGAAACTGACATTATACAAAAGGGCATGACTCCCAATCTGGGTTTAATTTGCTTTCTAGTTCTTCCCAAAGGTGTTTAATATGATTGAGGGTAGCTGAGACCCTGGAGAACATGATCAGGGTCAAATTTTCAGGTCCCCAATGAATAACAGCATATGTAGTGATCCGGTCCAGACAGGAAATGCCCCTTTAAGTATCCCTGGACCGTGAGTAGCTTCTGTACACTACAAATCACTCCTAAGATATCCTTTTACTGTTATATAGTTTAAATGAATCAAAAACTCACTAATCTCATATATTTCTCAGGTATGTGTTTCAGCGTTCTATTAAGTGCACTTTTCATTTGGTGTGTTCCAGCTGGTGAAATGCATGATTTATAAATTATTCTCACAATGTCAAGTGTGACACAAGAATTGACAGTTATCCTATTGGTCGGTGACCCTGTCACTAAGGTTCAATGGGAGGAGCTACCTCCAGTGTCTGTCTAGACCAGGGTTCCCCAACTCCAGTCCTCAAGGCCCACCAACAGATCATGTTTTCAGGATTTCCTTTGTATTGTACAGGTGATAATTGCTTCACCTGTGCAATACAAAGGAAATCCTGAAAACATGATCTGTTGGTGGGCCTTGAGGACTGGAGTTGGGGAACCCTGGTCTAGACAAGACAGGGTTCTGGAAAGTTCCCTGAGGAATGGATTCTGATTCAAGATGTGACCCAGAACAGACCTCGTGTGAGGGGTCTCCTGAACCCCTTCAGGCTCCAAGCCTGGAGGTTCATCTTTCTCTTCGTCTCAAGACTTACAGCCAGGCCTAATGCCTTGGATCTTCCCCTGACTTCTACGGCCAAGATGGCTGAAGACTTTTAACCTTTTTTTAACCCTGGATCCCCGCTGTCCGGTTTAAGGCGTGTTTCTCCAGCATTAGGTCACACTAAATGTGTACAGAAGAACCTATTGCTCTGCCTGTTGAGGAAATCGAGGGTCCCCCGCCTTACCGCAAATTATCCATTATTTACTTCAAGTATATTTCTGCACGTACTGTGACCAGCTGAGAAAATGAATACGGGATTTCAGGTCTGTACATATTGCCATATATTCCATCTTCTGCCTTTATGCCACCAACAGACTTTGAACTCTCTTATAATTACCTGCAAGTCCTGCTTCTAACTAATACAGGTTCTCAAAGCTCCAGGACCTCAATTCTGTGTCAGAATCCAATCCTGAACTGTATTGGCCGTGGATTCCCCACGTGAACTGTTACTATAACTACATGTTATATCTCCCCGTTCTGCTGAAGTAAGCAGCTATTATCCCCGAGACCTGTTGTCTGTGAGTATTCTATCGGCTGTGGACACTGCTTCGGGGTGGTAACAGTGAACGGATTGGCCCCATACCAGGGCTATTGCACAATCACATAAAAAATGTGCCCAGTATTAATATAATTTCTCTTTCTTCTGACATGATATATATGTCAGAGGAGAGATAAATGATGTCCCCAAGCTCCCCCTCGGTCCCTCCTGCTCCATTCCTGGACCCTCCATCTCCTCTTCTTGAAAAAAAAATGTTGAACACATTCACAGTCTGCCTGCCGAGATGTTGTGAGCTCATCTGTTCATTCACCTTTTGTGTCCGAGGATCTCCCTCTTCTGGTGAAGGAGGGTAGTGAAGCTGATTTGGATGAAAGAAACCAAACATCTGATCAGGTGGATTGTGACTGGGTAACAGGAACTTCAGACTGGATTTAAGGCAGCCGACACCCTTCTGAGTGGCTGGTGATTTCTCTGCTGGATTCTTGGAGACCAGTCTGATTCCTGCTTCCCAAAGATAAGTTTTTGCTCTGCTATTGAACTTATTAGTTTTGGTTTTGTTTACCTTGTTTTGGAGTTCAGCCATCCCCGGCTGGGGGTGTGCTGGATTCTTATTCCTTGATCAGTGTTCTCTTTTGCTCTGCTTTCAGAATATTCTGAGTGCTGATATATGGTTTGAAGTCTAGTGACTTCAGGGTCCTTTTTGCTTATCAGTTGTGTTGGTAATATTTTTAGCAGGGTTTTCTCGGATTGCAGACAGCAGCTTTTCTGTCCTGTCCTTTTTAGTTAGCTTGGGCCCCATCATTTGCTCATCCTATCTTTCTATCTGTGTTAGTGTTTTCATCTTGCTTCACCGTCATTATATGTTGGGGCTGCCTATTGCTTTGGGGTCTGCTCTGGGGCAGTCAGTTTTTCCCTTTTCTCTCTTTAGGCTTATTTAGATATCCGGCTCTGACGAGGTGTCTAGGATCACCGTAGGAACACTCCACGGCTACTGCTAGTTGTGTGATAGGATTAGGGGTCTGCAATCTGCTAGTTTCCAACCTCTCTGATTTTCTGGGCTGAGCTTGCATTTTTGTTTTTTCCTCCTTGGTGACTCAATCATAACACGAGATCTGCTGGCTGGCACTCGGCAACAACAGGGATTTTTGCTGTTAGGTTCTATCACAGTGATTAAAAGGAACTATCACAGTGAAAGCCAATAATTAGTATGTAATCCCCCCCATGTCATACCTTTAGACAGATACATTTTTTTTCATTTTATAATTTTTATTTCTTTCATTATTTGCCTTTAGGTTCTTGGTTAAGGTTCGATTTATTTGTTTATGATTGAGAACCTGTTTTATTAGGTCAATTTCCCACCATTACATGTCACAACAATACTGTGGGCTGTCACCACAGTTTGCTTTTGAGGCATGTACCTATCATAGTAGCATTTTTTGTTACAGCTTTATTGGCTAGGAGTGAGAATACTTTTAAAAGATATTTAAAAAAAACATGGTAAACTTTTTTCATAGCTTTATTTACTAGTACACTTTCACAACTATACACACTGCAGAAGCTAGAAGATAGAAATATTCCCAGCTGCCATTATTCCTCATAGAGAGGTGTGCCTGCTATGAGCTTTCACATTCTCTTGAATTGTCTTTGATTTTGAAAGTGCATTGCACCATAGACACATAGAGTCATGAACAAGGACTGTACATGTCTTTTATGGACCACTGGATGAATGTTTTCAGTGGCAGCAGAGCACCACCAATAACAAGACGAGAAGTGAAGCCTCTAAAGTTGGGGGCTATATTGTAGAAATCGTAGGAACGCGGGATGCAGTGATGGATGAGAGGCAGAGCAAGGGTTAACAGGTTTATTAACAGGGGAATACTCCACACAGTGAGGTACAGAGTTAAACAGTATAAATGGCAAAGTGAAGTGCAATGGTTCAAATAACAGCAATTCGGTAGCAAACGTATATTGACACTTCAGCTCCTGCTGCGAACTTAATAGCACTGACAACGGCGAGCGCAGTGTCTTTTCTAGTGGGGTCTGGCAAACAACAATACCCTGTCTTCCGGTGACAGTGGTTGGTCTCCGGTACCTTCCACTGCCCCTAGTCCATATACTGTAGTGACTAAACAATGGTGAGGGCCAGAGTCCTATACGAGCCCAACGTGGCTCCTCAAAATATGCGCTGCTAAAGTCAGGTCAAATGTGTCTGGGCAGATATTCTCTAGCACAGTCGGGGTGTAGAAAACGGTCACGCTCCCGGGCTCTTTAAGGCATCTCTCGCACGATACTCACGATCCTGAAGCATCTGGTACCTGGGTTTATGACGGTCACTGGGCACACACTGCCGTCTCTATTTCTCCAGTCCTCGCTGTTGAAGATGGGCGACAGCGGTCACTGGTCTGTGTGGAGCTGGTGCTCCCCAGGTGGAGCACTCCTCTCCCTGGCTGCTGCAGCAACTGGCTTGGCTCTGCTCGGCTGGCACGGCTCTGCTCCGCATGGCTCTGCTCTGCACGGCTCTGCTCTGTTGGCACGGCTCCTCTGCACGGCTCTGCTCTGCTGGCATGGCTCTCTCTGCTGGCATGGATCTGCTCCGCACGGCTCTTTCAGCAGGCAAAAGGGGCTCCTATACGGCCCATCGCCAAGCCAGTCATCTCTGGTGGGGGAAGCAGAGCGCACTGCTCACCGCTCTGTGTACTGCTCAACACACTTCCCTCTGCACTGCTCTCCACCGGCATAAGATTCCCCTGCTTCGCGCACTTTCTCTTTTTATCCCTCTGATGCTGCGCGCCCTTTTCAGGCTCTCCCCGCCCTCCTGGGTTCAGAGGTTGGTCCGGCTCACTCAGGCTTCCCCCCTGGAACAGGGGAAGGTCCGCCTCACTAAAGCCTTCCCCCGGGAACAGAGGATGCAGCCTTTTTAGTTCTGGACCTGGCATGCAGGTACCCACGGTCCGATCGACCTCTTTACATTATCTGTTTCCACCACATGACAGTGGTTATCTGTATCCTCTTACACCTACTTCGCAAATTCAGTAGACATAACCCCATCTCCAATAGGAGCAGGATACTACATTTCATCCTAGCCTGCCCTAAGTCTATTTGTTCATCAAAGGTAAAATGCTACCAAGAAGATTTACAGCTTGTAAGCATGTGCAACCAAAGCCATACAGTGAACGAGTTGCTGTCATACATCAAATCTCACATTGTATGAATCTCCGTCAACTGCAACTGGGAATTGTCATGAACAGCAATGCTTGGACAAAGTAGCTAATGATTTCTGCATTGAACACATCCTGAATTTATTGTAATAATTTCTTAAAGAAATATACCCACTAGAGGAGGGTTGAGGCCAAAGTCAGGAAAGTGTATGGGCATTTCAACTATTGTAGTGGAATATGTCCTCTGGGATTTGCAAAAACAGAATTGAATGTTTGAGCATCACCTGAATTGCCGCTGGAGTTTGGTGACTAGAGTTGAGCGAAACAGGTCAGCTAGATTCATAAGTCGCCGACTTATGGCAAAGTCGGGTTTCGCTGACCGAAACCCGACCACAGCGTGAAGTCGGCCATGCGGTCGACAAAACGAGCGCCAAAGTCAGATTTCCCAGAATGCTTGCACGTGACTTTTTTCAGTGACTGAGCAAGGACGTACACTGTGGGCAACGAGATGACATGTGCAGTGTCTGGGGAGAGAGAGAGAGAGTTTTGCGCACTTTAAAAGAGCGGTCCGGCATGTAGGTGTGTTTACTGTCCTCCACTCCCTGCCGACTTTGCTTCCCCATTGACTTGCATTGGGTTTCGTGTTTGAGTCGGACCTTCGACTTTTCCTGATAGTCAGCCGATTTCGTTCGACTCAACTTTTGAGAAAGTCGGGTTTCATGAAACCCGACTCGACCCTAAAAAAGGCAAAGTCGCTCATCTCTAGCGGTGACCGATATATGCAGCGGCCAAAGATCATTGTGGGTTACTTTTAAATCCACAACTGACACCTAATGAGGGATGTATGTTGTCTATTGAAGGCTACTAAATTTGTCCTTAGGGATAACAGTAGTATCATCAGTGTCATTGTGGCTTGTTAATAAGTTATTGATTCTTGTTTTGAATCTGTTACTGATCCCAAAATAAGGATACAACTTGGAAGGCTTGTTAAAAAACTATAGCTTCTTCATTTAACAAACAACAACTATTTAGCCCATAAAAGAAAAATAGACAAAGCCACCAAAATAAGTGAGGCGTGACCATTTTGATGGGCTTTAGTCAACCTTGCTCTGTTGTGTTTAAAGAGTACATCTTTCATTGGCACTTTTCAGCAGTCACCCTAAAAAACACTTCCTGTGGTCCACAATCTGGTTTAATATATACAGTGTTGGGTAACACTCACACTTGTGTCGATTCTCTCTTATGAGAAAATCGGGTGAATTATGCTAATGACACTCAGCTTAACCACAGTCAGAGTTTGGTCTGAGTGTCATCTTACTGTGTTCTGTTTTCTCGCATGAGAAAATTGCAACAGAGGTACAGAGAAGACGGAGAACTTAATTTCTTGGATGTCATCCATGTGTAGTCCAATGTTTCACATGCACCAATAAACTTGTATGGGTGCCAGAGGCGTAGCTAGGGGTTCAGCTCAGGGGGAGCGAAACATCTGAGTGGCCCCTAACCGTTTACCCTGATTACAACCAAGGTAGCACACTGATATCAATTTTGTCCTGCCTATTTTGGGGGGTTTGTGTGATGTTATGTCGAATTTGTCTTTTTTTCTCTGTTTTTTGTGTTGTTTCAATACACACAAAGGATATAAGCATGTATATAACAAAACATAATTTTTTTCTGGGAAAAATATTTCATTTCCTGGAACAATTTCAAAGGTATCAACTCTTTTGGCCATGATGGTATAGTGGTAGATACCAGTCCTACAAGAACATACAAGTGATTACAAAACAGTTATATACAGGAACTTACAGCTGACGTTCTTTCTTATGGAGTCGATCACTTTTCCATCTGTCACAGACCGACATTACAACGTCTTCCAGCCAGGACATGTCTGCAGAGTTTACAACAAAGTCACATTTGATTTCTCACATTTCTTTCACCGTCATCATCAATTCCCAACCTGCACAAACTCATCCTACTGTCTCCCCAATATTGAGCCACTGCTGACGTACACACTAGGGTGCCAAGGAAAAATGAAGTTTGCAAATTGGTAAGTCTTACCCCTCAAATTTGTTCCTTTTGGCATAAGGATTCACCATGTAAAATATTTTGACATTAAATTTAGATTTACCACTTGCTCAAGGCATGAGAATTATTCCATGTGGAATAGTAAAAAAAATGTAAAAAATTAAAAAATAAAAATAAAAAAAACCCTAAAAGTTCAAATCACCCCCCTTTCGCCCCATTGAAGATTAAAGGGTTAAAAAATATACACACATTTGGTATCGCTGTGTAGGGAGAAGGGCCCCCACAGAGTGTCCGGGCCGGAACCAAGGGGACCGCCATCTTGGTTCCTAAGGGAACTGTACCCTGGGAACGGAGGAGGAGAGTGGACTGCTGAGAGTGACAGGACAGCAAGGGGAGGGGCGAGTATAAAAGGGACAGGGAGCGCGCAGGGGAGTCAGTTGGCGGGACGGCAGACACGAAGCAACAGATTGTGGGAGTTTGAAAGAGCCAGAGTGACAGACGAAGACCAGAGAGGAGACCAGCGGCAGAGGGGAGACTTACAGTGGCCTACGGAGAGTAAGCGCCGAACTTACCAACAAGAGACTGCTGCTTCACTCCAATCCGGGGTCACTACCTGCCCACGGTCATCCGCAGCTGTTACCGCTGTGCTCCAGCCTGTTGCGGCCTGTCCACCACCCCTCGCAGCCGCTGCCGCTTCACTCCAGCCCGCGGCTGCGGCCTTTCCTCTACCGCCCCACTTCAGCCCGCGGCTGCGGCCTGTTCATCATCGCCCGGAGTTGACGTCACCCCGCTACAGTTGACAGTTGGGGCCTACTCCTCGCCTACAGAGAAGCTCTTTGCCTAGGGCCAGGCCGTGCACGTGGCCTGCCAACCACCACTCCTGGTAACTGCAACACACTCCTGCTTGGAGACTGGAGTCTCTTTGAATTCACCTACAAGCAGAACCCCGCTGGTTCTACAGGGGGTTACCTCATCAAAGGACTTCCTCAGGGCCTGTTGTGCCCCAACTCCTCCTGGGCGCCGGGGCGCCCGAAGACTGCGACAGATCTTCAGTAGCTGGGCTCAGTGGCTGCTACACCAAAGCAGCCTCATCAGAGACGCCGAGGGATGTCAGGATGGATAAGTGACACTATAGGAAATAAGGACCCGTAGTCGGCCATATCGCGGCCCTATAGCAACCGGCCTTTGCCGGGTTAGTCGTGTTCTCTCTGAAAGTGTTTGTTTGTGCAGAGTCCCTGCGAGGACAATAGCTGTTATTGTGTTTTGGTTGCTTAGCATAGCCCTAGCGGCTTAAATTTATAAAAGTTCTCTAGCCAGAGTTCAATCCAGTCTCGCGTCTCGTCACTGCATCCTGCGTACCTGCTGTTACCTACAGCCGCGTTCAGAAACACCCGTTGGAATCGCCGCGTTCAGAAATGCCCGATCTATCAAAATATAAAATCAATTAATCTGATCGGTAAATGGCATAACATATCATACATACATAGGATATGCATGACGATAAATACTAAACAAATATTTAAAACTGCAATATGATGTGCCATTGAGCAACCAGTAAATGATAACTAATCTTAACAAAAGAAAATTATAAAATATCTATGACCAAAAAGGAACAAAATTAGGAGGTAAGACCTTCAAAAACTTGCAACTTAATTTTTACCATGCATTTCCTTGGCACCTAGTATACACATGGTCAAAATTGTTGGTGCCCCTCGTTTAATGACAGAAAACCCCACAATGTTGACAGAAATAACTTGAATCTGACAAAAGTAATAATAAATCAAAAATCTATGAAAATGAACAAATGAAAGTCAGACATTGCTTTTCAACCATGCTTCCACAGATTTTTAAAAAACATAAAAGTCATGAAATAGGCCTGGACAGAAATGATGGTATCTCTGAAAATAATGTGACAAAAGGGACATGTTAAATCACAGTGTGTCCACTAATTTGATTAGGGTGGAGACAGGGTGCTGGTTAAGGGGGTAAGTATGCATTATTTTTTTATTTATTTAGAATCCTGGGGGCCTTTAAAAACACTTCTGAACCCGTCTTCTATATTGTTATTTAATATTGTTATCAAATAGGTAAGTAAAATTATATGTCTTGATTTAGTTTAAAAAAAAATGTAAGTGATACATTCCCTTTAACAAACAGTATCCTGACATATATTCTGCTATCCTCCTTTTCCTTAAAAAAAACTGCTAAAATAATAGACAGCTAAACATTCTAAACTGTAAAACGTTCATCGCTCAGTATGCTGATATGGACACATCGGCAGAGTTTATTGTAAAATGATGATACTTACAATAGGTAGACAGTTGATTTTTTATTTCTGGATTGCAGGGGTCTGTGATTTATATTTTTTTTCTAAATGTCTTCCCAGCCTGTGACATACAAGCTTTAGAATGGATTTTTAATAGCAAAATTATGACGTGGTATTACACCACCCTCCTGGTTTGCAATTGCAGTGATAAAGTGCTTTGCTGTAACTACTGTACAGGGTTCACAGTCATACTGACTATGCAGGTACAGCACCTCCCTATCTCAGCTGAATCTTTGGATTATTATTCACAGACTGACTTCTCCAACTTGACTAGTGTAGTAGTACAACACAATCAAATTTCTGCCTTTTTCTGTCCCTATGTTTAGTAAGCTGAGCGCTGTGACCTTTCACAAATTTTAAATATTTAATAATATGTACACTAATCATTATAAATATTCCATGCAATTTATTCATTTTGTTTTACAGGCGCCCCATTTTCATCCCCTGTGCTTAGAGCAGAAGAAGAGCTGCAGTTGTGGAATGGGGTAAGTTCATATCTAGATTTATCTTAGAACTATAAGTGTAATTAAACTTATTTGTTATTTTTTTCTACAGATTTACCCAGAATGCACTAATGTAAAGCTTTTTCATTTACGATTTGCGCATTTGCCATAATATTTAAGCTTTTTTCTGCCTTACTCCTCCTATAGTAATGAATGAAAATCCTATCGTGAGGAATTTGCATTATTATACAGTAATTCCTGCAAAAGGTAAAAACTGGAAAGACTATAAGCACCATAGAGTCTCATCCGAGTAGAAAATAAAGAGATAAAAATGATTTCTGCTCACATGGGGGGTTGTGACAGTCACAACCCTTATTTAAGTGTAACAAATGTGGTAATGGAACCACTGTGCATTGAACAGGGAAGTGCCCTAGAGTGGTATGATTAGGTGAACACCTGACTTTTTTGATAGAGCTCCTGAAGGTGTGGATAGATTTGGATCCAGATAGATGCCAGGTGCTACCCCAGGACAGACATTGATTACACAGCAACTGATCTCCAAAGCAGTAGGAAGCTGGAACAGCCAGGAATGAGTGTGCATGACTGGGACAGGTAGGCTTAGATAATATACAGGAAGCACGGCAGGTGTACAGGAAGACCCAGCAGATGCTGGCAGGCATGTCTGGTATTAAAGGAGGTACGGCTGGTGTGCAGGAAGGCTAAGAAGCTGCAGGCAGGCACAGCTGATATACAGGAAACCACAGCAGATGCTGGCAGGCATGGCTTTTATACAGGAAGGCATGACTGGTATAAAGATAGGCATGGCAGGTGTGTACAGGCAGGTACTGATAGGAACAGGCAAGTAGTGGCAGAAACAGGCAGGTACAGGTAGGTACAGGCAGGTGTAAAAGAACAGGGGGCCTGACAGTTAGCAAGCATGCAGACAAACTGACAGAACACGTTGTTCAGGCACCTCCCAACATTGGAGACTGCCCTTCCCGTGGTTGTTCCTTCCCGGGGAAAGAGCTGGCTAGTCATTGCTTGCGTTGAGAAACATGTGATGGTGTCTCCGTGGCTTGTGTTTTGCATGTTTTTACATATTTCCCATAAGGGATGGGGGCATTGCTCTAGAATCACTGCGTTGAGAAATGTATGATGGTGTCTCCGCAGTGTTGGATGTTGATCTCCATGAGTTCATTCATCCTCATTTTTCACAGTCTTCTACTAGGCATTGCTCCTACTGGCCAGTTTCCTACTCCACAGTGATGAGGGGCAATACCCCGAAACAGCTGTCTGTGGAAGGATACCATACCCAGTCATATGTCAGACATGTGCAGACCCCAGGAGGCAGCAGCAGGAGGGAGCATGGGCCGAGGGCTGGGGAAGTGAGTGAGTCAGAACCCCTGCTGTAGGAGAGGAGTATGGGATTTATGCAGGAATGCAGATGCCACACTACCCCCCTTTAAGCCCTCTGTTCTTCAGGCCCAAAAGAAATCTCCCCATAAGGAGAGGGGCTCCCACGATCTCTCCTCAGGACTGAACCCCTTCCAATCAACAAAAAATATTTGTCCTCTTACTCTTTTTGTGGCCAGAACATTCTCTACCACAAAAACATCATCAGAGCTGACTGAAGGTGGAGTGGTACCCTGGTCCTTGAAGAAGGAGCTAAAGACGACAGGCTTCAGGATAAAATGTGGAATAAATTGGGGATCCGTAAAGAGGCTAGGAGTTTGAGCTTTTAGATACGACATTTATCTGTTTGAGAAAGGACCAATAAAGCGAGGACCCAACTTGTACGAAGGTAGCTTGATACAGACAAACTTCGAAGAAAGCCAAACCTTGTCTCCAGATGAAACATAGGTGAGTCTAGATGCCTCTTATTCGCGTGTCTCTTCATTCACTATGAAGATTTCACTAATGTGGCCTTGGTAATCTCCCAAATTTTAGAGAAGCCATTGATGAGAGTTTCAGCAGCAGGAATTTCTGTGGTAGTAATTACAGGGAAGGGAACATGGGGGTGTTGACCGTACATAATAAAAACAGAGATTTAACTGAGGACTTACATTTTTTGTTATATGAGAATTCAGTCCAAGGCAGGAGTCTGGCCCAAACACTGAGCATTGACAAAATGACGCAGGAAGCTGGTTAGGATCTGGTTGACCCTCTGGCCTGGTCATTACCTAGTCATTGGATTGGGGATGATAGGCTGAAGAGAAATCCAGGGTTATATTTAGTAGCTTACTGGTGGCCCTCCAGAACCAAGATGTGAACTGGATGCCTCTGTCATAAACTATATAGAGAGGTAACCCATGAAGACGCAAGATGTGCTGGATGAACTTCTAAGCAAACACTGGTGCAGAAGGGAGACCAGACCAACAAGTAAAGTGGTCCATCTTTGGGAAGTGATCCACAACTACCCAAATGATGATACTTGCAGCCGAGACTGGAAGATCACTCATGGATGGCCACCAATGAAGCCAAGAGATGAGAAGAGCCATTTTCTTCTGTCCAGCATGACCAGCCAATTTAGATGAGTGACCCAACCAAAGGCGTTGCTAGGGGTTCAGCTCGGGGGGGGGCGAAACATCTGAATGGGCCCCTAACATGCGGACATATCATTGGTGCAATCTGCGCGGCCGCACATGGGCCCATATCTACCTCCAAAAAAGGTGCAATTTTGCATTTTTAGGGGCTCTTGGGCTGCAAAGGGATCATACTGTATATTGTTCTTGAACAGGGGCACTTTCTGTCTGTGTCTGCCTGTGGCCCCTAACCAGATAAGCATGATTATAACTATGGTGGTATAGGGGAACCTCAGGAGATGACCGCACTGTTATTGAAAATAAAAATCTATACAAATATCAGCACTGATATTACCGCCTTATGGTGACATATAGTGGTAGATACTAGTTCTGCAGGACATATAGAGATTACTGCACAGTTGTAGATGGTGACTTACAGAGGACATTCTTTCTGGTGGAGTCATTCACTTTTCCCATCTTTTCCATCTGGTCCAGACCGACATGTCGACTTCTCCAGCCAGGACTCACCTGCAGAGATTACAACAAAAACACATCTGTCTTCTCACATTTCCAGCACCGTACACATGTAGAATCATTAAATCCTAGAATGTTGGAGTTGGAAGGCACCTCCAGGGTCATCGTGTCCAATCCCCTGCTCAATGCAGGATTCACTAAACCATCTCAGCCTCTGTGTGAACTATTCCATTGAAGGACAACTCACCACCTCTCGTGGCAGCCTGTTCCACTCATTGCTCACCCTCACTGTCAAAAAGTTTTTTCTAATATCTAATATGTGTCTTCTCCCTTTTAGTTTCATCCCATTGCTTCTCATGTTTCCATGTGCAAATGTATTCCCAACCTGCACAAACTCCTCAACCTGCCGATACCCCAATACTGAGCTGCTGCTGCCGTGTGTGTCCCTCTTACTGCACCGGCTGTGTGGCACAATAACAGAGCTCCTCTTACTGCCCCACATAGTAATGCCATTGGGTCGCCCTCCCAGGACTGTGGGGTACTCGGTAACGGGCCGGTCTCTCTCAGAGGGAGGTGTCACAGCAGCGGTGACCCGGTCCGTGGCCCTGGGCGCCCATGTAAAAGGGTGAATGCTGAGTGATGGAATAAAGTTTATTAATGAATGTTTCGTGACGCCACCTGTGGTATTCGGCAATGAACATGTTAAGCCGACGCTGCAGACAGATCCTCTGGGACAGATGGTGTGGTGCAGCAATGATGGTGTAGCCCTCCACAGGCAGGGCTGTAGTCCCTGGGCAGTGTAGATCGGTGTTGGGGAAGAGGGTGCCGTGTCTGGCACAGAGATGTAGCAGTGCTGGAGAAGTTGCAGAAAGAAGGCAAGGACACAGCGGAATGTAGTTTCTTTACCTTTACTTTGTAAGTGCAGTCCAGGGTCCAGATTACAGATGGCACAGGAGCTGAGTAGCCTGGAAGCAACTCAGGAATCTCTCTATACAGATAGGTTGTGCAGTCTCCTTCCTAGCGCTCACTTGAGGTACATGCAGTACTGTGTTACACTGAAGTTCCTCCTTCTTGTTTCCTCTCAGATCTACCTAGTATGGCAGACAGCTGTAGCCTTCTATCTCTTCTCCTGGCTCACCCATTGCTGTTGTGCCTCTGAGTCTTAGATGGGAATAGAGCATTTACAGCTTCCTATTCCTCTGGTTTCTGTTGCAGGAACATCAGTATCCATAAAACCGTGGAGACCAGGCTCCAGATCATGCGCTCCAGCTGGGAACGAGCTCTCAACCCCGCACAGTCTCCCAGCTTCTCTCTCCACGTCTACACACTTCGGCCTCCTCACACTAACTCCTCATTTCCCTTCCTGGCCCTCAGAGAGCACTCCTCCCCCAATTCTGGTTCAGCGATCCCTCTGCTGGCTCGGAGTGGGAACTGTGTTGCATGTTATGGTTAACTGCTAGAGAGACCCTTCATTGCTTCCTAGCCTGACATCATCCTTCCTGGGGGAAGGCAATGCCACTGTGGCGACCATACTCCTGGGGGCGCCATACCATCACTGTGCCCCTTACATTGTAATAATGCCTCTTTTGTGCTCTATACATGGTAAAATTGTCCCCTAGAAAATATTAATTTCCTGTGCATGTGCCCTCCAAATTTTGTCCCTAGAAAGTAATAATACTCCATGTGCAACTTTGATGGTCACAATACTGAGAGCCCCTATAACAATGTTTAAGTGCCCACTTAACATTTAATAATGCCCCGAGTTGCCCATATATAATTCCTCTATATACAGTATGCTGGACCCACAGCTCCCCTCTACACCGTGTGATGATCCCACAGCTCCCCTATACACAGTATGGTAGGCCCACAGCTCCCTTATATACAGTATGCTGGGCCCACATCTCGCTTATATACAGTATGATGGGCCCGCACCTCCCGTACATACAGTATGATGTCCTCCAGGCTTCCCCTATACATAGAATGATGTCCCTACTGCTCCTCCAATACACAGTATAATAGTTAATAGTGTTCTGACACCGTGCGGTGCCTGCACTGAGAGCTCCTCTGCAGGGAGGAAATTAACTTTACTCCTCCCGGCAGCATTGCTCTTCCAGTCATATGGGTTACACTGGCACGGTTTCAGTCACCGCTCTGTATACAGAGAGTGGTGGCTGTAACCTCGCCCTGGCACTCACTGACAGCCGCCTTAGCACCGTCTGCCACCCGGTAGTTACCCTACTGGTGCCCCTATAAATATTAACCCCTTCACCCCCAAGGGTGGTTTGCACGTTCATGACCGAGCCAATTTTTACAATTCTGACCACTGTCCCTTTATGAGGTTATAACTCTGGAACGCTTCAACGGAACTAGGCGATTCTGAGATAGTTTTCTCATGACATATTGTACTTCACTTTAGTGGTAAAAATTTTTCACTATAACTTGCGTTTATTTATGAAAAAAACAGAAATATGGCAAAAATTTTGAAAATTTTGCAATTTTCAAACTTTGAATTTGTATGCCCTTAAAACAGAGAAATATGTGACACAAAATAGTTACTAAATAACATTTCCCACATGTCTACTTTACATCAGCACAGTTTGGGAAACAACATTTTTTTTGTTAGGAAGTTATAAGGGTTAAAATTTGACCAGCGATTTCTAATTTTTACAACAAAACTTACAAAACCATTTTTTTAGGGACCACCTCACATTTGAAGTCACTTTGAGGGGTCTATATGGCAGAAAATACCCAAAAGTGACACCATTCTAAAAACTGCACCCCTGAAGCTACTCAAAACCACATTCAAGAAGATTATTAACCCTTCAGGTGCTTCACAGGAGCAGAAGCAACGTGGAAGGAAAAAATGAACATTTAACTTTTTAGTCACAAAAATAATATTTTAGCAACATTTTTTTTATTTTCCCAAGGGTAACAGGAGAAATTGGACCCCAAAGGTTGTTGTCAAATTTGTCCTGAGTACGCTGATACCCAATATGTGGGGGGGAACCACTGTTTGGGCACATGGCAGGGCTCAGAAGGGAAGGAGCCCCTTTTGACTTTTTCAACCTAAAATTGGCTGGAATTGAGATAGGACGCCATGTCGCGTTTGACGAGTGTCTGATGTGCCTAAACAGTGGAAACCCCCCACAAGTGACCCCGTTTTGGAAACTAGACCCCCTAACGAACTTATCTAGATGTGTGGTGACCACTTTGAACCCCCAAATGCTTCACAGAAGTTTATAACACCCGGGCGTGAAAGTAAAAAATCATATTTTTTCCACAAACATGATCATTTAGTCCCCAATATTTTGTTTTCCCAAGGGTAACAGGAGAAATTGGACTCCAAAGGTTGTTGTCAAATTTGTCCTGAGTACGCTGATACCCAATATGTGGGGGGAACCACTGTTTGGGCACATGGCAGGGCTCAGAAGGAAAGGAGCCTCGTTTGACTTTTTCAACCTAAAATTGGCTGGAATTGAGATCGGACACCATGTCGCGTTTGACGAGCGTCTGATGTGCCTAAACAGTGGAAACCCCCCACAAGTGACCCCATTTTGGAAACTAGACCCCCTAAGGAACTTATCTAGATGTGTGGTGACCACTTTGAACCCCCAAGGGCTTCACAGAAGTTTATAACACCCGGGCGTGAAAATAAATAATCATATTTTTTCCACAAACATGATCATTTAGTCCCCAATATTTTGTTTTCCCAAGGGTAACAGGAGAATTTGGACCCCAAAGGTTGTTGTCAAATTAGTCCTGAGTATGCTGATACCCAATATGTGGGGGGGAACCACTGTTTGGGCATATGGCAGGGCTCAGAAGGGAAGGAGCCCTGTTTGACTTTTTCAACCTAAAATTGGCTGGAATTGAGATCGGACGCCATGTTACGTTTGACGAGCGTCTGATGTGCCTAAACAGTGGAAACCCCCCACAAGTGACCCCATTTTGGAAACTAGACCCCCTAAGGAACTTATCTAGATGTGTGGTGAGCACTTTGAACCCCCAAGTGTTTCACTAAAGATTATAATGCCCAGGCGTGAAAATAAAATCCTGTTTTGTTCCCACATAAATGATTATTTAGTCCCCAATTTCTAATTTTCCCAAGAGTAACAGGAGAAATTGGACCCCAAAAGTCGTTGTCCAATTTGTCCTGGGTACTCTGGTACCCCACATGTGGGAAAAAAACTGTTTAGGCACACGTCGGGGCTCGAAAGGGAAGTAGTGTTGTTTTGGAATGCAGACTTTGATGGTCTGCTGGCGTCATGTTCCATTTGCAGAGTCCCTGATGTGCCTAAACAGGAAAAAACCCACATATGACATCATTTTGGATACTAGACCCCCAAAGAACAAATCTAGATGTGCCCCCAACTAATCTAATGTAAATTAGTAGTGCATGGAGGTGTGGTAAAATTTGAAGCAATCCTTCATGCACAGGCCAGGTTTTTCGGGGCAGGTGTCGCATTGATAAGTGGTGTCCCTGCGAATTCCTTTTTTGTAACACACTTGACACCTTTTTTGCGGCTTACCTTTTCTTGGGGTTGGCGGGACCACCCCCAGAAAATGCTGACCTGGGACAATACGAGCACCTTCAGTACCAGAAGTACTGGGGCCCGCTCCTTCCTGAGCGCCAAACATCAGGGCCTTAACCACTACCTCCTGGAAATGAAGGTACGCCGTATCGCTGGGGCATGCACATTGTGACAGCAGGAATGCGTTGAGCATTGCCATTTGGATGATGTGCACGGCCAGCGTTTTGTACCACGCCTTGGCCTTCCTCAATGCATTGTACGGTTGGAGGAGTTGATCGGAGAGATCAACTCCCCCCATGTTTTTGTTGTACCCCACTACACATGTCGGTTTGCAGACCTGTGTAGAGGTACCCCGTACAGTGCAGAGGGTACTGCCATCACCGTGTATGGTGGTCAAGAGATGGACATCTCTCTTGTCCTTGTACTTGACCACCAGCAGTTGGTCGCTACATTGGGCTCTGCTCTCACCTTTTCGGAGCATCTGCCCAAGTAGCGTCTTTGGGAGGCCTCTCTGATTTTTGCGGACAGTACCGCAGGCTGCGGTACGTCACTCAGAGAGGGATTTGTAGAGTGGGATGCTGGTATAAAAGTTATCAGTGTAGAGGTGATAACCTTTATCCAGCAGTGGGTGCACTCACTCCCAGGAAAGGAGGACACTCAGGGGGTTCAATCTGGGTGTCCTTCCCTTCGTAAACTCTAAACTTGTGGAAGTACCCTGAGGTACTCTCACACAACTTATAGAGTTTGATTCCGTACCTGGCCCTCTTACTGGGCAGGTATTGACGG
This sequence comes from Dendrobates tinctorius, assembly GCF_039654945.1. Taxonomy (NCBI): domain Eukaryota; kingdom Metazoa; phylum Chordata; class Amphibia; order Anura; family Dendrobatidae; genus Dendrobates; species Dendrobates tinctorius. The sequence continues at coordinate 17,310,842 of NW_027361747.1, read as the reverse complement.
AATCACAGCCTTCCCTTGAAGTGAACCAAGGACTCATCCACGCAGATGTCCCTTTGGGGCACGTACACTTCAGCAAACTTTTTGTTGAAGTGTTCGATGACCGGCCGAACTTTGAACAGACGGTCAAAGTTGGGGTCATCTTGTGCGGGACACTCTGCATTATCAGTATAATGCAGGAACTTGTGGATGGCCTCAAAACGCGTCCGGGCCATGACCATTCAGAACACTGGAGTGTTGTATAAAATATCAACACTCCAATATTGCCTAATTTCCGGCTTCTTCAGTATCCCCATATGGAGGACCAGGCCCCAAAACTGCGTCATTTCAACTGCGTCTACAGGAGACCAGTTTGAAAATGTTGAACGCGGGTTTTGCTCCAAAAATTGACGAGCGTACAAATTAGTTTGCTCCACCATGAGGTTAACAAAATCCTCAGAGAAAAAGACTTTGAAAAAGTCAATTTCTGTGAGGCCGGTGGTGTCAAACTTGATTCCTGATTCTGCCACAAAATCAGGAATCAGTGGCTCGTAATTTTCGGGGGGCGAGGTCCATACGGGGAGCACTGGGTCAGCTGTGGGCATGGTGGGCGCTGCCTCATCTTCTGTCCTGGAGCGTCTGCGTGGCGGTTCCGCAGGACCCGAGGAGGAAGATGAGGAGGGGGAAGAGGAAGAAGAAGAGGATGAAGAATCCGAAAAATAAAGAAAAGTCTGATCGTCATCCAAATCGCTATCAGTGTCGGAGGCAAGTAAAGCATATGCCTCCTTCACTGAATAGCGCTGTTGGGATGAATTTGATGACATTTTTGTGTAAATATGGTGCTTGGGTGTACACTTTATTGAAAACTGTATGTGTACGTGAGGGGGGGAGTGATTGGTGTAAACTTTCTGTAAAGAAAAAGCTGTGGAAAAAAGTCTAAAACAGCAGGCCATAGCTGATAAGTGTCACTTATCAAAACTAGGCTGCTGGATGTGCGCACGGGGTGGCGCAGGGGGGGTGGAAAAAAAAAAAGGAAAACGGCAGGCACAAACTCTGATAAGTGAACTGTGTCACTTATCCAAGTTTCGCAGCTGCGGGATGTGTGTACGGAGGGGCTAAGGAAAAAAAGCGAGCTCGAGTGTTGATCGGTGAACTGCGTCACCAATCAACGCTCGGCGGCAGCGCACGGAGGTGGCGCAAAAGTGGGGTGGAGGGGGTAAAAATAGGGGGAAGGGGGATGGGGGGATTGGGGTGGATGAAGAGAGATTGGGCAGGGATCAACAGTTAGGGTTGTAGTTAGGTGGCACAAAGGGGGGTGAAAAAAATGAAAAACGGCAGGCACAAGCTTGGATAAGTGACGTGTGTCACTTATCCAACTTTTGCGGCTGCGGGATGGGTGTACGGAAGTGGCGCAAAGGGGGCTAAGGAAAAAAAAGCGAGCTCGAGTGTTGATCGGTGAACTGCGTCACCGATCAACGCTCGCCGGCTGCGCACGGAGGTGGCGCAAAAGTGGGGTGGAGGGGGTAAAAGGGGGGTGAAGGGGGGTAAGAGGGGGGTGGAGGGGGGATGGGGGGATGAAGATAGATTGGGGGGGTGAAGATAGATTGGGCAGGGGATCAGGGATCAATTAACACTTACAGTTGTAGTTTTCTTTCTTCTTTCTTCTTTCTTCTGCAGGGATTGTGATGCTACAAGCTGTGGCACCACAATACCCAGCACAGGAGCTCTTGCTGCGTCCGACCTCTCTGCAGGAATCCTCAGCTAGAGGGAGGACCCCTGCAGACTGGTCAGACAGGTCAGAGGCAGGTCAGGGGGCAGGTCACAGAGCGGTCACATCGCTGCTGTCATTGGGGGATCGAATGATTACATCGATCCCACCAATCTCTGATCTGCCTGGTGACCATGGCAACTGCCTAGAATCGGAGCTCACGGCTCCGATTACTAGGCAGGTCATGCCCAGGTCACCAGCAGGGCACAGAGTGGTCACATGGTGACTGCAGCTGTGCCCTGTGGTTGGCGCGATCGCCGATCTAATCGATCGCGCCAGCCAACTCCTGCAGGCCCTGCTGGGCCTGCATCAGGCTCCAGCCTAGGATCGGTGCTAATATAGCACCGATCCTGGCCGGTACTGGCAGGGCACAGCGGCGATATAGCGCCGCTGTGCACTGCGATTGGCGCGATCGATCAGATCGGCGATCGCGCCAATCCGGGTGCTCTGGATGCCGGGGGGGCAGGATCGCAGCCTGGGATGCCGACGCCATCTTTTGTAAGGTGAGATGGCATCGGAATTTTAATGCGATCACCTCGACTTTAGTCGCGGTATCGCATTAAAGGGCCCGACATACTATCCCGTCCACGGTCATACGGGCCCGGGTACCGTGGACGGGATAGTACGTCGGATGTCAGGAAGGGGTTAATGCTTCCTAAGTGCCCACTGAATATTTAACTGAGTCCCCCTATGTACAGTAGTAATAGCCCCAGATTCACTGATGTGAGCAGGGGGTCGTGTGACGACTCTTTTGGCTTCTCCCAATTATCTTCACTTGAGTGAAGTCAAACTTATCTAGTCGAAACGTGCAAATAGCAAACCTCCTGATCGCACCAGTGGTCTTGGGGTCTCATGACGGCAGGCGCACCCCATCGTGATTTTGTGGTCTGTAGTCTCACAGTGACTGCAGACAATTATCTCAAGCCTTTAATAACGTTATAGTAATAATAAATTGCTTATTATTAAGTTATTACATAGAATGCAGCTCATGGTTACTGTATGGTTATACTTGTTAGGAGGCAGACAGACGGGCATATTTCTTGTGCAAGGATCACATCGCAATCCTCAGACTGACCCTCCGCTCTCCACAACTGAGTGTAACAGCTGTATTGTAATACATCATGCTGTCACACTCATGCTAGGAGCAGTACCAGCCAGTCCGAAGATTGCGGTGCGATCCTTGCATGAGTTATACGGCCGTCTGTCTGTGCTCTTGTTATACTAATACTGAAATGTTAATCTATTTTTAAAGTATTAATGAGCTGACAAGTAAAAAAAGCCCCCTACCTCCCCCGTCCCCTTCCCACACCCCATCCTCTCACATGCACCCCTCAGTGCTCTGTCCCCCTGACCCCACAATACCCCCAACATCCCACATTCACCTTCCTTGCCCTGTCCCCCCTCAGTCACAATACCCCCATCCTCTCACATTCACCCCCAGTGCCCTATTGCCCCACTAGAGTGACAGTAAGCACAGGGCCGGCCCGAGAGATTACGGCGCCCTAGGCGAAAACTATTGTTGCGCCCCTACTATTCTTGGCAGTAGATGAAAACTTGGGATATAAATTTAAGAGCAAAATAAACCACAACAACAATGATTACCTAATTAACTCTCTCCTAACTCTTTAATCTTCTGAGAAGTTGTATAGGACAAATATATACAAAGTAATCAATAACACAAAACAAAAACGACCATAGGTAATTAAAATTTTTGTTTCCTTGCCTTTTTTTTTTTAAAAGGATGACACTAAGTCACCGAGATTAATTTGTTTAGCAACTTCAGATTCTATCGAAATTGTTGCCAACCCAACCAACCTCTCTTGCGTCATATTTGCCCTTAAATATGTAAACTTTTCTTTCCATCCCTAAAACTTTTTGCCTTGTGAAAAGATTTTTTATAATTTTTTCTATTTTTTCTCTGGCGCCCCCTTTGGGTCGGCACCCTAGGCGGCCGCCTAGTTTGCCTATACGTTCGGGCCGGCCCTGAGTAAGCATCTTGGAGACCTCAGTGATCGGCTCAGGCTGTTCCTCCTGGTCACAAGACAGAAAGGACCTAGAAAATGCATCTACCTTAATGTTCTTGTCTGCCAGCCGGAAATGGAGAACATAATCAAAGCAAGCAAAGAACAAAGATCACCTTGCTTGACGCAGCTTTAGTTGCTGTGCAGACTGCAGATAGACTAAGTTCTTGTGGTAAGTATAGATACAATGCCTTGCGAAAGTATTTGGCCCCCTGGAACTTTTCAACCTTTTCCCACATATCATGCGTCAAACATAAAGATACCAAATGTAAATTTTTGGTGAAGAATCAACAACAAGTGGAACACAATTGTAAAGTTGGTCAAAATGTATTGGTCATTTTAAAATTTTTTGGAAATTCAAAAACTGAAAAGTGGGGCGTGCAATATTATTCAATAATAAATATTATTAACATTTAACTTTTTTCACAAAAATTTAATATGCACACAATTTTTTTTCTCAAGGGTATCAGGAGAAAATGAACCACAATATTTGTTGGGCAATTTCTCCTCAGTACGCCAATACCCCATGTGTGAAGGAAGACCACTCTTTAGGCGGACGGCAGAGCTCGCAAGGGAAGGAGTACCTTAAGGCACTTATCTAGATGTTTGGCGAGCACCCTGAACCCCCACATACTTCACATAAGTTTATAACGTAGAGCCGTGAAAAGTAAAAATCTAATTTTTTCCACAAAAATCATCTTTTAGCCCCAATTTTCTTATTTTAACAAAGGTAGCTGGAGAAAATGAACACTAAAAATTGATGTGCAATTTCTCCTGAGTATGCTTATACCCCATGTGTGGAGGAAGGCCCTCTGTTTGGGCGCCCCGAGGGGCTAGGAAGGGAATGAGCACTGTTTCATGTTTTGAAAACAAAATTGTCTGGAATCGAGAGAGGGTGCCATGTCACTTTTGGAGGGTCCCCGATGTGCCTAAACAGTGGAAACCCACTACAAGTAATACCATTTTGGAAACTAGATCGCTCAAGGAACTTATCTAGATATGTGGTGAGCATCTTGATCCCCCAGGTGCTTTACAGAAGTTTGTAACAGATCTAAATAAATTTTAAAAAAATCAAATTTTTTTCAGCAAAATTTTTCTTTTAGCCCCAAGTTTTTTATTTTCTCAAGGGTAGCAGGAGAAAATGGACCCCAGAATTTGTTGTGCAATTTCATTTGAGTGTGTCAATACCCAATGTGTGTGTGAAAACTACTTTTGAGGCACAGTGCAAAGCTCAAAAGGAAAAGAGACCCATATTATAGTGCAGATTTTACAATTATGGTTTGAGTGTGCCATAACCCACTGGGAGAGCCGCTGAGGTGCCAGAACAGCAGAACTCCTCATAAGTGACCCGATTTTACAAAATACATCATTTGATGAATTAATCTAGGGGTGCAGTGATCATTTTCACACCACCTGTGGGTCACAGAATTGTATACCATTGGGCTGTGAAGAAAAAATAATTACATTTTTGCCACAAAATTTTAGTTTTAGCCCCAGATTTAACATTTTCACACAAGAAGTGGGTAAAAATTGGCACCAGAATTTGTCCCACAATTTCTGCTGAATATAGAAATACCCCATATGTGGCTGTACAGTACTGCTTAGCCAGTCTCGGTAGAGATGAGGCACTATTTGCCTCCTGGAGGGCAAATTTTCCTAGAATTTTTAAATGACCAATAATGTAACACACAAGGGACAAATACCACCGTACCATGACCAAATCTTTATCTTTATCAACGATTTAGATGGATTAAATTTAGACTGATTAAATTTGCTGATGACACAAAGCTAGGAGGGATAGCTAATACTAGAGAAGAGAGAGAGAGGATTCAAAAAGATATAAATAAACTGGAGCAGTGGGCAGCAACTAACAGAATGGTTTTTAACAGGGAAAAATGCAAAGTACTACATCTGGGCAATAAAAATGAAAAAAGCATATACAGAATGGGAGGAATAGGACTAAGCAACAGCACATGTGAAAAAGACTTGGGTATACTAATAGATCACAGACTGAATATGACTCAACAGTGTGATGCAGCAGCAAAAAAGGCAAATGCAATTCTAGGATGTATTAACAGAAGCATACAGTCTAGATCACGTGAAGTCATTATTGCCCTCTGCTCCTCTTTGGTCAGACCTCATCTGGAATACTGTGTCCAGTTTTGGGTGCCACATTTTAAAAAAGACATCAACAAACTGGAGCAAGTTCAGAAAAGAGCGACCAGAATGGTGACCGGTCTGCAAACCCTGTCTTATGAGGAAAGGTTGCAGGATTTGGGAATGTTTAGCTTGCAAAAGAGAAGACTGAGAGGATACTTAATAGCTAACTACAAATATTTCAAGGGCTGTCACATTGTAGAAGGATTATCTTTATTCTCATTTGCACAAGGAAAGACTAGAAGCAATGGGATGGAACTGAATGGGAAGAGACACAGATTAGATATTAGAAAAAACTTTTTGACAGTTAGAGTGATCAATGAGTGGAACAGGCTGCCACGAGAAGTGGTGAGTTCTCCTTCAATGGAAGTCTTCAAACAGAGGTTGGACAGACATCTGTCTGGGATGATTTAGCGAATCCTGCTTTGAGCAGGGGGTTGGACCAGATGGCCCAGGAGGTCCCTTCCAACTCTACGGATTCTATGATTCTATGACCAGACACCATATTACCACCACATAATGACGTATAATACCACATACAAAGAAAAAATACCGCTACACCATGTCCAGACCACATATTAAAACTACAGTGACTGAATAATATCACATACAAGGGACAAATACCGCCACACCATGACCAGACCACATATTACCACCACATGGTGACCAATAATACCACATAATCCCACATACAAGGAACAAATACTACCACACCATGGCCGCACAACATATTACCACCACTTTGTGACCGAATACTCAAATACTGATCAGTAATAAAAAAACTCAATACTAATATAACCATATGTGCCATTATACACAGGAGATCTGTACTTAGTATGCAGTAATACAGTGATCACTGGTGACATTGTACACAGGACTGCTGTATATAGTATACAGTGTATAGTATCAGTGTATAGGTAACACATTGACTCACCAGTGAAACCTCTAGGTGAAATCTTTCATCTTCATCCAGCACAGATTGACATCACTTCTTCCAGCCAGGGCTTGTTTCTGCAGGAAATAGCACAGTTATCTAGAGCACTGCTTGCAGAACACATTACTTATTTTTTCCCAACTTCTACACTACACCAAATGAAGAAAAAAAGGCAACATAGTGTCACTCTACACAGTAACAGGACCGCCTCCACATTTAAAACAGTATACTCAGAAAATAAAATAAATACATCACTGCAGTAATAATATACCTTATTTAGCCCCTATGGTAATAATATCACCCATCCTGGCCCCCGTGTGTCTCATTCCTGGCTCCAGCCATATGTTCTCCCATCCTGCCCTCATGAGTATCCATTCTGCCCCATATGATCTCCCTATCCTGCCCCATGATCTTGCCACAACTGTCCCATGATCCTGCAACAACTGTCCCATTATCCTGCCCCATCTGTCCCATTATCCTGCCCCATCTGTCCCATGCACCTGCACCATCTGTTTCCATCCTGCCCCATGATCGTGCCCCATCTGTCTCCATCCTGCCTTATCTGTCTCCATCCTGCCTGATCTGTCTCCATCCTGCTCCATATTCCTGCCCCATCTGTCTCCATTCTGCCCGATCTGTCTCCATCCTGCCCCATATTCCTGCTCCAACTGTCTCCATCCCGCACCATGTCTCCAATCATACTTCCTGTGTCTCCAATCTTGCCTCCATATCTTTCATCCTGCCACCATGTCTCCAATCCTGCCCCCTGTGTCTCCATTCTGCCCGTGTCTCCAATCCTGCCCCTGTATCTCCAATCCAGCCCTCTGTATCTCCATTCTGCCCCGTGTCTCCAATCATGCCCCCTGTGTCTCCAATCATGCCCCTTGTGTCTCCAATCATGCCCCCTGTGTCTCCAATCATGCCCCCATATCTTTTATCCTGCTCCCCTGTCTCCAATCCTGCCCCCTGTGTCTCCATTCTGCCCATGTCTCCATTCTGCCTCATGTCTCCATTCTGCCTCGTGTCTCCAATCCTGCCCCATCTCCAATCATGCCCCCTGTGTCTCCAATCATGCCCCCTGTGTCTCCAATCATGCCCCCATATCTTTCATCCTGCCCCCTGTCTCCAATCCTGCTCCCTGTCTCCAATCCTGCCCCCTGTGTCTGCAATTCTGCCCCCTGTGTCTCCAATCCTGTCCCCTGTGTCTCCATTCTGCCCCATGTCTCCAATCCCCCTGTCTCTCCAATCCTGCCCCCTGTGTCTCCAATCCTGCCCCTTGTGTCTCCAATCATGGCCCCTGTGTTTCCAATCATACCCCCTGTGTCTACAATCATGCCCCCACATATTTCATTCTGCCCCCGTGTCACCAATCATGCCCCTGTGTCTCCAATCATGCCCCCTGCATCTCAAATCATGCCCCCATATCTTTCATCCTGCCCCCTGTCTCCATTCTATCCCATCTCCATTCTGTTCTGGCAGGATGGACACTTATCTCCATCCTGCCGGCTTGCCGCTTTCAATAAAAATAAAAATTTAGAAAAGAACCTTTCTCCTTACCTTGCCGCGCTCCTGCGGCGAGTGATCTTTCCCTCCAGGCTGAAAGCGCGCACTCGCCGGTGAATGACAATGACATCAGACGCTGACAACGTGCATGCTGATGTCAGCTGCCAGCCTCTGATTGGCTGGCGGCTTTAACTATTGCCATGCAGGCCCAGTGGGCCTGCATGGCAATAGAGTGTAACTGAACGTCTCGGACGCAGGGTTCAGATACTGCACCGGCAATAACCTACCGCTGGGGCCCGATCAGCAGAAGAGACGGGGCCCGATGCGGGCCCCCTCTGCTAACTGGGCCCCATAAGCCAGTCAGGGCAGTAATGCCCTGATGGCGGCCCTGGCCAGGGCGAGGCCAGTGTCTGAGCCCCAGGTGGATAAGCATAGAGCAACTGGGTGAGCTGGAATCAAGTTTTTGGAAAATAAAAATAAAATAAAAAAATGTGTCTACATAAGTGTGAACAGCTTCTTATGATTGGGGATGTGGTTGTGCTCAGAATTAGCACATTTAAACTAATTTTAAAGAGGATTTCCCAATGACAAAGTACATTTTAATCACTTGATCTTGAAATAAAAATAAGTTCCACAATTGGATGTGTGTAAAAAATATGTTCCTGTGCTGAGATAATCTTATAATTGTGCCCCTACCATGTACTGTGTAATGGCTATGTCTGAATAATATCAAGCAGGGACATGGTCTGATCATACTACAGCTCCTGTGCAGGAGAGGAAGTAAAAGAGAGTATACAGACATGACAGGATAAGATCCCAGATGCTGCTTTCTGTGAGGTAAAACATTTCCCTGTCTGTTTAAAAACAGTAGTCAGTAGTAGACTTAGTAGAGTACACAGCTGCCATCATTTTAAGTGATTCTGATTAAATCCACATTAAAGCCATAGTCCGTAAACAGCTTTCAACACAGCAAAGGGATCTCATTGATGAAAGTAATCTATCAGGGTAAGGGTTCAGAAAAATTTCCATGGCATTATATTTATCATGGAACATTGAGAAGATGGTCATCAAGAAGTATCTTCAATTTTGCACAACAGTGACATTATCTAGAACTGGATGTCCCTCAAAAATTAATGAAAAGACAAGAAGAGAATTGTTCCCGGAGGCTGCAAAGAGGCCTACAGCAACATTAAAGGAACTGCTGGAATTTCTGGCAAGTACTGGTTGTGTACTGCACGTGATCATAATTTCCAATATTTTTTGAATGTCTGTAATATGAGGTAAGGTAGCTATATCCAAGCCCAGCTATGTTTTCACAAAACCTACATCAAGCCTACCAAAGGTATGTGAAAATAAAAGTGTTATGTCTGATGAGCCCAAGGTTGAACTTTTTAGCCATAATTGCAAAAGGTACTGTATGTTTGGCACATAAACTAACATAATGCATAGTCAGAAGATCACTATAACAACATGGTAGAAGCAGCATTATGCTTTGGGGCTGTTTTGTGACAGCTAGAACTGAGGTTTTAGTCAAACTGGAGGGGAATTATGAACAGTTCCAGATATCAGTCAATTTTGCAACAAACTTCTAGCCTTTGCAAAAAAGCTGAAAATGAATAGGAACTTCCCCTTTCAGAATGTTATACCCTAATCATTAGTGATGAGCAAGTATACTCGTTACTTTAGATTTCCTGAGCGTGCTCGGGTATCCTCCGAGTATTTTGGGCGTGCTCGGAGATTTAGTTTCTGTCGCCGTAGCTGCATGATTTGTGGCTGCTAGACAATCTGAATACATGTGGGGATTCCCTAACAAACAGGCATTCCTCACATGTATTCAGGCTGGCTAGCAGCCGCAAATCATGCAGCTGCGAAGACACAAACATAGTCTATGAGCACGCCTAAAATACTCGGAGATCACCCGAGCATGCTCAGAAAACTCGAGTAATGAGCATACTCGCTCATCACTACTAATCATACTCAAAATAATGACTTTGCAAGAAGCTCAGACCTGAATCCAATTGAAAATCTGTGGGTCACCAGAAGAGGGTGCTGTACACAGGTGATGATCTATCAATCTGATAGATTTGGAGCATAACTGCAAGGAAAAGCGGACAAATGCTGCCAATTCTAGATGTGTCACGCTCCTAAACAAAAAGACTGAATTCTATCATAAGTTCAAAGGGTACTTAAACAAAGTATTACCGTAGATTAAGGGTATGTGCAGATTATCAGTAAACGCTGCTGGTTGGACGCGGCATACTTGTGCAGCGTCCGACCTGCAGCGTCCAGATGTTACAGCATAGTGGATGGGATTTCAAGAAATCCCATGTCTACTGCGTCCAGAGACGTTTGCGGATCACCCGCAGAGACGGACATGCGGTGCAGGGCCGGCCCGAGAGATTACGGCGCCCTAGGCGAAACTATTTTGTTGCGCCCCTACTATTCTTGGCAGTAGATGAAAACTTGGGATATAAATTTAGGAGCAAAATAAACCACAACAACAATGATTAATTAACTCTCTCCTAACTCTTTAATCTTCTGAGAAGTTGTATAGGACAAATATATACAAAGTAATCAATAACACAAAACAAAAACGACCATAGGTAATTAAAATTTTTGTTTCCTTGCCTTTTTTTTTTTAAAAGGATGACACTAAGTCACCGAGATTAATTGGTTAGCAACTTCAGATTCTATCGAAATTGTTGCCAACCCAACCAACCTCTCTTGCGTCATATTTGCCCTTAAATATGTACACTTTTCTTTCCATTCCTAAAACTTTTTGCCTTTTGAAAAGATTTTTTTATAATTTTTTCTATTTCTTCTCTGGCGCCCCCTTTGGGTTGGCGCCCTAGGCGGCCGCCTAGTTCGCCTATACTGTTATGAATCAGTCACCGTAGGAGGCAAAAGCAGAAATATAAGCTAAGTCCAGAAAACCAGAGAAGTTGGCAACTATCAGATTGCAGACCCCTGAACCTATCAACACAACTAGCAGTAGCCATGGGGGGTTCCTACGATGCCCTAGACCCCTCGATCACAGCCGGAAAATTAAATAGGCCTAAACAAAGGAAAGGGGAAATCTAAACTGCCCCAGAGCAGACTCCAAAGCAATAGGCAGCCCCCAACATATAATGACGGTGAAGCAAGATGAAAACACTAACACAGACAGAAAGATAGACTGAGCAAACGTCTTTGCTCAGTCTATCTTTCTGTCTGTGTTAGTGTTTTCATCTTCAAAGACGGGGCCCAAAACTACCTAGATAGGAAAGGACAGGAAGGCTGCTGTCTGCAATCTGCCAAAACCCTATCAAAGACATAAGCCAACAAGCTGATATGAAAAATGCCCTGAAGCAGCTAGGCTTCAAAAACTAAATCAGCACTCAGGTATTTTCAGAAAAAAAAGCTAAAGGAATTCAGCATACCCCAGCAGGGAATGGCAGAAATCCAGAAAAACAAAGCAAAACAAAGTCAAAGCACCAATGCAAAAGGCCGAGCAGCAAACTTAGCTTTAGAGGAGCAGGAATTCAGACTGGTCTCCAAGGATCCCACAGAGAACTCACCCGCAGGGCAGAATGGCGTCGGCAGCCTTATATCCAGTCAGTAACTCCACTCAGCCAGTCATCATCATCAGCCTCAGGTGTTTGATAATCAGGCTCACTACCTTTCTTTATCAGAAGAGGGAGTTCCTCGGGCCTCAGTAATGAAGGGGAAAATGAACTCACAACAGTACCTCCCCCTTGAGGAGGGGGTCACCGAACCCTCAACTACGCCACCAGGGCGATCAGGGTGAGCCCGATGAAAGGCACGCACCAATCTTTTGGCATGAATATCAGAGGCAGAGACCCAGGAATTATCCTCCTGACCATAACCCTTCCACTTAACCAAATACTGGAGTCTCCGTCTAGCCAGACGGGAATCCAGTACTTTCTCTACCTCATATTCCATGTTACCTTCAACCAATACAGGGTCTGGAGGTGCACCCCCGGAACAACAGGTTCAACAAACCTCTTCAACAAAGATTTATGGAACACATTATGGATTTTAAATGTGACAGGAAGAGCCAAACGAAAAGAGACCGGATTAATAATCTCCACAATCTTGTAAGGTCCAATAAATCTAGGCTTAAACTTAGGAGAAGCCACCTTCATAGCAATATTTTTTGATGATAACCACACCATATCACCAATCTTAAACTGGGGACCAATGGTCCTATGTCGGTTGGAAAACCGCTGGGCCTTTTCCTGGGAGAGAGATAACTTATCCACCACTTGGTCCCAGATCTGGTGCATTCTCTCCACCACAGTGTCAACACCTGGGCAGGCAGAGGGCTCCACCTGCCCTGAAGAAAATCGAGGATGAAACCCAAAGTTACAAAAAAAAGGTGACATCAAAGTGGCAGAACTAGCTCTATTATTTAAAGCAAATTCGGCCAAGGGCAAAAATGAAACCCAATCATCCTGATCAGCAGAAATAAAACATCTCAAATATGACTCCAAGGTCTGGTTTGTTCTCTCTGTCTGCCCATTGGTCTGAGGGTGAAAAGCAGAGGAGAAGGACAACTGAATTCCCAGCCTGGAACAGAAAGTTCTCCAAAATCTAGACACAAACTGGACTCCTCTGTCAGATACAATGTTCTCAGGAATCCCGTGCAAACGAGCCACCTGTTGTAAAAACAGGGGCACCAACTCAGAGGAAGACGGCAACTTAGGGAGTGGTACAAGATGAACCATCTTAGAGAACCTATCACAAATCACCCAAATAACAGTCATCCTTTGAGAGACAGGCATATCAGAGATGAAATCCATTGAAATATGGGTCCATGGCCTCTTGGGGACAGGCAAAGGCATCAACAACCCACTAGAGCGAGAACACGATTTAGACCGGGAGCACGTCCCACAGGACTGCACAAAATTCCTGACATCACGAGACAAGGAGGGCCACCAAAAAAACCGACTCACCAGATCTCTAGTACCAAAAATACCTGGATGACCAGCCAAAGCAGAGCAATGAACTTCAGACATCACTCTCTTCTTCCACTGGTCAGGAACATACAACTTTCCACTGGGACAACGCTCAGGTTTGTCCTCCTGGAACTCTTCCAGAGCATGTCTCAAATCGGGCGAGATGGCAGAAAGAACTACCCCTTCGCCTAAGATGGTAGCAGGCTTGGTCACCACAGGAGAATCAGCAAAGAAGCTCCTAGAGAGGGTGTCTGCCTTGACATTCTTCGTTCCAGGAAGAGAAGAAACCACAAAATCAAAACGTGTAAAAAACAAGGCCCACCTAGCCTGTCTAGGGTTCAAGCGCTTAGCCGACTCTAGGTAAATCAAATTCTTGTGGTCAGTGAGGACCACGACTTGATGCTTAGCTCCCTCCAACCAATGTCTCCACTCCTCAAATGCCCATTTCATGGCCAACAGTTCCCTATTCCCCACATCATAGTTACGTTCAGATGGAGAGAACTTTCGGGAAAAGAAAGCACAGGGATTCATTTTAGATGTTACAGGATCCTTTTGGGACAAAACAGCTCCTGCACCAATCTCAGAAGCATCCACCTCTACCTGGAATGGAAGTGAGACATCAGGTTGCCGCAAAACCGGGGCGGAGGTGAATCTTCGCTTCAGCTCCTGAAAGGAAGAAACAGCCTCCGGAGACCAATTTAACACATCAGCACCCTTCTTAGTCAAATCAGTCAATGGCTTGGCAATACTAGAAAATTTTGCTATAAATTTCCGATAAAAATTAGCAAAACCCAAAAACTTCTGGAGGGCCTTCAAAGAAGTGGGCTGAACCCAATCGTAAATGGCCTGTACCTTGGCCGGGTCCATTTCAATAGTTGACGGGGACAAAATAAATTCCAAAAAAGAAATCCTCTGTACTCTAAAAAGGCATTTAGATCCTTTGACATACAGGGAATTCTCCCTCAAGATCCGGAACACAGTCCGAATATGTTCCACATGAGAATCCCAATCCTTGGAGAAGATCAAAATATCATCCAGATAGATAATCAAAAATTTATCGACAAAATCTCGGAAAATATCGTTCATGAAGCACTGGAAGACAGAAGGGGCATTAGTGAGCCCAAAAGGCATCACCAGGTACTCAAAATGTCCCTCCGGAGTATTAAACGCCGTCTTCCATTCATCCACATGCTTAATGCGAATAAGATTATACGCCCCCCTGAGGTCAAGCTTGGTAAACCAGCAAGCACCTTTAACTCTGGAGAATAGATCAGAAATCAGAGGTAACGGATACTGATATTTAACAGTAATTTTGTTGAGGGCACTATAATCAATACAAGGTCTTAATGATCCATCCTTTTTGGCTACAAAAAAAAAACGGCACCTAAGGGTGACGAGGATGGTCTAATATGACCCTTCTCCAACGCCTCCTTAATATAGGATCGCATAGCCTCGTACTCGGGTACAGATAAATTGAAGAGCCGACCCTTGGGAAATTTACACCCCGGGCTCAGTTCAATTGCACAGTCATAACTCCTATGAGGAGGCAGAGACGCAGACTCATTCTCACTAAATACATCATAAAAGTCCGCCAAATAATCAGGAACATCATGCGACTGAGGAGAGGTGGAAAACACCGGAGCCTCACTAAAGGCACACCGACAACCCCAACTCACCACAGACACAGATTTCCAATCCAAAACTGGATTATGAATTTGTAACCAGGGAAACCCCAGAACAATAGTATCATGCAGATTATGCAACACCAAAAATCTGCAATTTTCTTGATGGTCTGGGGCGACCCGCATTACCACCTGGGTCCAAAACTGAGGTTTATTTTTAGCCAAAGGAGTAGCATCAATCCTCCTCAAAGGGATAGGCGTCTGCAGAGGTGTCATCGGAAATCCACAACGTTTAGCAAAATCCAAGTCCATTAGGTTTAGGGCTGCTCCCGAATCCACAAAAGCCTTGGCGGAAAATGTGGACAGGGAGCAGATCAGAGTAATAGCCAGAAGAAACTTAGGTTGAACACCCCCAACAGAAAACGTGTGTGCAAAGCGTTTCTCTCGTTTAGGACAGACAGAAATAATATGCGAGGCATCTCCACAGAAAAAACACAACTTATTACGCCTTCTGAACTCCTGACGCTGCTCTCTGAAAAAAACTCTATCCCACTGCATAGGTTCAGACATTTGTTCAACAGGTGGCAACACCTCTCGTGCAGCTTTGCGTTCGCGCAAACGCCGATCAACCTGAATGGCTAATGACATAGAATCATCAAGACCAGAGGGAACAGGAAATCCCACCATAGTATCTTTTACGGCTTCTGACAACCCCTTCCGAAAGAGAGCAGCCAAGGCATTATCATTCCAGGTAGTAAGTACTGCCCACTTTCAGAATTTTTGACAGTACAATTCTGCAGAATCACGACCCTGGATCAATGCCAGCAGGGTCTTTTCAGCCTGATCAATGGCATTAGGTTCGTCATACAACAACCCCAAGGCCTGAAAAAATGCGTTCACATTAGTCAGAATAGGATCATCTGGTTTCAAAGAAAACGCCCAATCCTGGGGATCGCCACGCAACAAAGAGATGACAATTTTAACCTGCTGCGCGGAGCTCCCTGACGAGTTAGGCTTCAAGGCAAAAAATAATTTACAATTATTTTTGAAATTCAAAAATTTAGACCGATCCCCAAAAAATACATCAGGTGTAGGAATCTTTCGTTCAGCAGCATGTGAATGAGCAAGGTAGGCGGAAATTCCCCGCACTTCCGCAGTGAGCTGCTCCACACGATCAGACAATTGCTTTATCTCCATTGAGAGAAAAAAAAAATTCCCCCTACGGCCTCAGAGATATAGAGGAAAAAATATACACACTTTTTTTTTTTTTTTTTTAACAATTCTTTCCTGCTATTGAGTACCCTAGGATCTGCGGTATGGCGGGTGATTCTGTTATGAATGAGTCACCGTAGGAGGCAAAAGCAGAAATATAAGCTAAGTCCAGAAAACCAGAGAAGTTGGCAACTATCAGATTGCAGACCCCTGAACCTATCAACACAACTAGCAGTAGCCATGGGGGGTTCCTATGATGCCCCAGACCCCTCGATCACAGCCGGAAAATTAAATAGGCCTAAAGAAAGGAAAGGGGAAATCTAAACTGCCCCAGAGCAGACCCCAAAGCAATAGGCAGCCCCCAACATATAATGACGGTGAAGCAAGATGAAAACACTAACACAGACAGAAAGATAGACTGAGCAAAGACGGGGCCCAAAACTACCTAGATAGGAAAGGACAGGAAGGCTGCTGTGTGCAATCTGCCAAAACCCTATCAAAGACATAAGCCAACAAGCTGATATGAAAAAGGCCCTGAAGCAGCTAGGCTTCAAAAACTAAATCAGCACTCAGGTATTTTCAGAAAACAGAGCTAAAGGAATTCAGCACACCCCAGCAGCGAATGGCAGAAATCCAGAAAAACAAAGCAAAACAAAGTCAAAGCACCAATGCAAAAGGCCGAGCAGCAAACTTAGCTTTAGAGGAGCAGGAATTCAGACTGGTCTCCAAGGATCCCACAGAGAACTCACCCGCAGGGCAGAAGGGCGTCGGCAGCCTTATATCCAGTCAGTAACTCCACTCAGCCAGTCATCATCAGCCTCAGGTGTTTGATAATCAGGCTCACTACCTTTCTTTACCAGAAGAGGGAGTTCCTCGGGCCTCAGTAATGAAGGGGAAAATGAACTCACAACACTATACGTTAGGGATGGCCCTGATGCGGTGGGTCTTTTCAGACTGCAGCATGTCTATTTATCTTGCAGAGAAATTTCACCCATACAATGTATTGTACGCGGTGAATGCGCACAGTTCAGAGATCACATGCAGATTTACCTGCCTTCAATAGATGGCAGCACTTTGGATGCAGCGAACATGTGCTGCATCCAAAACGCTGCCCGTTCCGGATCATCTGCACATACGCTAGGGGTGTAATATTTATACAACCACATTATTTTGGTTCTTTGAAATCTTTTCGAGTGTGAAAAAAGGAAAAAGTTTATTTGTCAATGGATTTGTCTAGGTTATGAGTGGCAATAAAGGTGAAAAAGGTTCTGAAGTTATTCTTCTTGGTGTGATTTATTACATGACAAAAAACTGGCATGGTAACAGGAGTGTGTAGACTCTCTATCCATTGTAAAGAACTTACACTCTGCAGCAGCAACAATGTTGGAAATTTTTCAGAAAATCTATTTAGCAAATTGCTTAATTTTGCAATTAGGTAGAAAATGAGCACTGAAATTAATTTAGTGTGAATGTGTACGTAGCCTTTAATGGCATATTCCCAATAAAACAAAGAAATTACTGATTGAATCCACTTCGGTTTATTTTGCCATTTACCTATATTATTTCAAAAGAAGTACTACTTCTGATACATGAGAGAAATCAGACACGTCCATCACTGTATAGAAATACTGTATATTCTGCATTACTGGTCCATATACTATTTAGAGTTAATGCCTAGTGATGATCGAAGGATAGGTAATATCCAAGCATACTCAGGCGCTAACCGAGTGTCTTGGGTGTGCTCAAAAAATATGTTTGCGTCCCCGCAGCTGCAGGTCTCGCGGTTGTTCGACAGCCACAACACATGTGGGGGATGGCCAGTTTGTTAGGTAATCCCTGCATGTGTTGCGGCTGTCGTACCGCCGCAAAACGTGCAGCTGCGGGGACTCAAATATATTTTTCGAGTACCATGAAGACCCTAGGTTAGCACACGAGCATGCTCAGATAACACCTTATCCCAGCACATTCGCTAATCACTATTAATGTCTTTAGCTGTTAAATAATGTAAGCCTGTATTTTCCTAACAGTGTTATGTACCAATCTGCTGACTGTCAGCAGCTTGTAGGTTTTATTCTTCTTTTGTGATTTCCCTGTGTCTACAGATAGATGATGCATGTTCTGCAGTCCTGTCAGATTCCCAGCCTGCGGTGAGTTCACATTAATTACTGTACCTTATCCATTTACTACAGTATAAAAATAGGGCTGTGAGTTGACGGCACTTCTTGTCTTTTATGTGCAGGTATCAAGTGCTCTAGAAGAACTTTGCTTTATGGCAATGGGAATTCTGCAGAAGTCTCAGGTAAGCAAAACTTTCCATAAATTGTAATAATTACTTGGAAGTGGTAAAAACTGTGTTCAGAGCTAATACAGTTTACAGGATCGATGTGCCATTTATGTAATATAGAGCGTAGACTGGACAGTAATATGAATTGTCAGTATCTGGATATGATGCCGAGTTCCATCAATGTCTGAGTGGTACAATTCACTTAACAATAGGTTCACACGAGCATATAAAAAACCATTCAGAGATTTTTGTTCTCACTTGTCATCAGTGTGCAATCCAGTTTTTTAACAGCAGCAGCTATTAATAATTTACAAGACCATTTACAGTTTCCTGTGTTACAGAATTGCAAAATATCCGTATAAATCGGATGCTATATGCTGTGATTCCATCTAATTTTTTCCGTGCACCAACAAACTTGAATGGGCGAGTCTCATCCGATTTATGGAAGAAATTAGAATATGCTGTGATTTTTTTTTCACTTGCAGTTTCGGTCTGCCCCATTGAATAACATTGGTCTGAGTCAGGTCCTTTTTTCTACAGATAATACTCGAACTGAAAATTCTGTCTTGTGAATGAGCCCTTAACAATGCTGGTGCCAAACATCAATAGGTGATGGCTGCACATGTCTGGTCATCTTCTATTGCAATGAACAGAAGTTCCAAAAGTCTTTTAATATATTCTGATGTGTCTTTTGTGACATCCTGAAAGTCATGACTCTGGAAAGGTCGAGTTCCCTTAACTGTCACGCCACTCGCCCCCCCCCCCTTCCCAGCATTCCCTCTTTACTATTTCTAAACAAAGGACACACCACATGTTCAACTTTGGATAAGGATGGCCACAGCAGCCAACTTTTATTAATGACTAAAGACACTTTGTGGGTCCCCCTCGAAGCTATCACTGTCCTGGTCTGGTGATTGTGCCGCCATTGGCATTGCCCCTTCCCTCCCAGCCTTACTTCCAGACGCATCTTTTCCTGCTCGGAAGCACCATGAATCGAGGGAAGAGGTTGCCTCCACCATTAACCTGTACCCGACTACCGTCGTCGGGTACCCACCTATCTTTACTATGTACCCGATTACCATCGCCGGGTGCCCTCGTAATGTGACCCGACTTCCTCGTCGGGCATCACCCACTTCTCACCAGACCACCAACACATCACCATCCAATAAGGGGGATCCCCGCAATAACAGAATCCCCTACTTCCTCATTTTATTTACCAGCTTTAAGGGCCCACCAACGCTCCAAAATCATCATTAAAAATGTGTACAGAACCTCCGGCTCACGAAGAGCCATGCGCCGCCAGGCAGGAGAGGAAAAACCCCCTGTGGGGGAAACCTCCAGGGTACCATGGCTGGCGGATTGCCCTTCCCCTGGGCTTAGAAGGTAACTGCCAAACTATTCCATATGTAATTGGTATTATAGCATCCAGATGTGGCCACTGCGGCCCGGTCGTTCTTTCCTTAGGGTGGGCAGGTGGGACTTGCTGTCCGGCGTCCTGGTCGAAGAGAGGGGTCCAGCCTCTCCTGAGTCCTTTTGTTGTCCCTTACCCCTCCTCTGTCCATTTCACTTTCCCCAATTCCTTTACCCCTTTTTTCCCAGTCACTTCCTCCCTACCAATGTCATGCTCGCCTACCTCCAACCCACTTCTGGGGTCTCGTTCGGCAGTTACTTGACTCTGGAAAGGTCGAGTTCATGTGACTGTCACCCCACTCACCCTCCCCTTCCCAGCACTCCCCCTTTACTATTTCTAAACAAAGGACACACCACACGTTCAACTTTGGATAAGGATGGCCGCAGCAGCCAACTTTTATTAATAATTAAAGACACTTGGTGGGTCCCCCTTGAAGCTATCACTGTCCTGGTCTGATGATTGTGCCGCCATTGGCATTTCCCCTTCCCTCCCAGCCTTACTTCCAGCCACTTCTTTGCCTCCACCGTTAACCTGTACCCGACTACTGTCATCTGGTACCCACCATTCTTTACTATGCACCCGACTACAATCACTGGGTGCCCTCGTAATGTGACCCCGACCCTCGTCGGGCATCACCCACTTCTCACCAGACCACCAACACATAACCATCCAATAAGGGGGATCCCCGCAATGCCAGAATCCCCTATTTCCTCATTTTATTTACCAGCTTCGAAGGCCCACCAACGCAACACCGAGAGCAACTTGACCCTTTCAAGTGCTCGAGACCCCACCAACCATTACTGCTGTGGCCCTCAGCATCCCTTCCCGTAATCCTCCAATCCACAATTCCATCCCCCGTGCATTCAGGTGTACCCCATCCGCCAACCAGTAGTCTTCCTCCATGGAATCTAACCCCGCATGGCGTATCGCCACGCCCCCGTTCCGGACTACCCACTTGGATATCTCCTTGTTGATTTTAATATGGGCCTTGTCAATTCTCTTCATTGAACGGGCCCCACGCCAACTCCTTCTGGGTACCATACCAGGCCACACTACTTTCATATTTGGGCACGTCCACCCTAACCGCCTCAAATCCTTCTTTATATTGATAACTAGTCCCTTTCCTGAGCTACTTCATTAGGACAACTTGCAAATTATTTTTGGTTATCTATAAATTGTTCAGTATCAGCCTCTAAGATCACACTCTACTATATCACCCAGGGGAAATTTGTACACATTTAAAGGGAACTGGTTATCAGAATTTTATACCTCAAAATAATGGCATGTATTTATAGGCAATTTTATGCTCAGTAAATCCTTACCTTCCTTGTAGAAATCTGTTTTGCTGTTTTAGAGAAATAGTTGAAATTTTATGTTAATGAGTTGCAAGTGCAGTGAGCTGGCGCTGCACTCACAGCTCACCTGCCCTTTCTCCTAAATATTTGCCCGCTACCGTTACTCATGTTTCTGTTACTTGTCAGTCAGAGACAGGAGGCAGGCAGCAGGCAGGAAGTATGGAGAGAGGTGGGAGAGCTGTGAGGTCAGGCCCCCCGATCACTGCACTTGAGACTCAGTAGCAAACAATTTCAACTATGGATTTCTCTAAAATGGATTTCTACAAGCAAGGTAAGGATTTACTCAGCATTAAAGCACCTTTACATACAGTACATGCCATCAGTTTGGGTATAAAAAAGTTAAATTTTAAAATAATTGCACATGAAATAAATGTCAGTAATCATACAGATTAAGAATAAGCAAAATATACAGATTAGGAATAAGAGAAGTTTGCCCTATAATGAATGGTTTCCTACCTTAAGTGTATGAATAAAGAAAGCAGTAGTGACACATATTCCTAAAGTGGCTACAGGACAAGTTCCTCTACTACCACACAGGAAAATATTGAACAAAACAATAGTCAAATTCTGGTATAGGCAGGCACGCTTACGAATGAAGAAGTGAACTGACATGAAGCCCCATTGCTTCACTGCACTTTACGTTCTGTTATTTTATGGGGCATAGGTACCTTTGAAGAATTTAGGTGAAACGCTTCTGGTGTTTGTCCCTGAAGAAGCAGGGTAAAACACACATTGCAGTGTCAGGTCAATTCGTCAGCTCACTCCTCCATTTTTATTTGTTCCTATATCTTTCAATATTATTGTCTTGTCAATATTTTCCTATATACTAGCATAGGAACTTGTACTGTCTTAGGTAGGTAGCCCTTCATTATAAAGCATTGATTGCTTATCCTTATTGTTTTCCCAATCTGGTTGCTGCCATTTTATTCACGTATTCATGATTTTAAATTTTAATAAAATAAATTGTGCATTTTTATAGGATTTATGCACTCTGGGGTCTGTTTATAGGTTATATTGTTGTTGAAGTGTCCCGCAGGAATGTTATATTTGTGCATACTGTATATGGTATATCTGGTAACTAATTACAGCTCGGAGCCAGGAGTTTCAGGAGTTGAACCTGCATGCAGCGATCATCTAATGAATCAGTTAGAACAACTCCTTTAAAGTATTAATGTGTACTGACCTGAGATCACAGTGTATTGAGGATGCACTTTTCCCCATGTCTTATACAATGTTCGTTAGTATATGTTTATTTGGGGATTTTGGACCCTCCTGGTAAATACTCATTGGTTTAGGCCATATATATATTTAAAAGGATTATGACAAATGGGGCATTTGTTTCTTTAGAATGAATTATTGTTTCTGTTTTGCAGGGATTAGAGGAAAAAGATGACTCTAAAAGGGTGAGTTGTGTTAAGCTGCACTAAAATTGTGACGATGTCCTTATTCAATGAACTTTTTGTGAAGTAAAATAGCGTCTTAATTTCTTTTCTGCACAGTTCTTATTTCATTATTCTAAGAGTCATGACTCAGGAAACTCAGACATCACGGTAAGTTGCAGTTTTGGGGAAAAATACCTCCAGACTATATCTCACATAAGATTCACATCCTAGACTGTGATAAACAGAAGCTGCACAGTGCCCTGAAGACCCCTAATGACAGACAGTGTTGCTCAGAAGTGATATCTCCAGATTTAAGATGGTCATTTACACTGGATGAAAGTTGGCCAAATCTTCTAATTGAGGCGGGCCGACCTAATGCGTACGAGGGCCTCTTCCCCCTCTCTTGACTGCAGATTTCTGGAGACAGAAGGATTGAGCACCTGAATTTCAACATGCCCAATCCTTTTGTTTTCACCATAAACAAGCTGTCATCAGAGGTGTCTAGGAGAGACACAGAAACCAGCAGAGTGTGCATGTGTATGGCGAAGTCAGAAGGACTAGTTGGCAGAAGATCGAGCGTCAGTTGACAGAGATCTTATGTGTATATCCAGCTTTAACCATTGCCATCCATGAAACAAAGATTCAATGCTTAACTTATACACTTAGACACTTGAATCAATATCAGCCTTCTCCATTTTGCATTGCTCAGTCTGCAAAAAAAAATCGGACATGTGAGCAGACGCATAGATCATACAACATTTAAGTGACCTCTAATATAATCTCTAGAATTGTCACTTCTAACCATAACTTAAAAAACCTGTCTGCCTTCTTCCACGTATGACGCTGTGTGGATTCCAGCACACGGCTAAACCCTTCATCCACTCCCAGTAACAAGACTGTATGGGTGCTTAAGTACTGTATATGTTTATTGGGATGATATGGACAACAATGGGAGATGAAAACAGATGGTATAGTAGAACACAGTAGTAGATGACATCAGAGGTTGTTGAACACAATTGTGGATGAATCAGGTAAATATGGAATCCGCTTGATATAAGCAGTGATTTTGCAGGGAACAGGACACGTGTGAACAGCTAAGGGATCCGAGGGAAAATGGCTACATGCTTCAGTTCTGGAAGATGAAGGGGCGGTTCTGAACAGATTAGCCATTAAAGGGAAAGGATTCTAAACACTTGAATAGGAAAGAGAAGGGCAACTATGACATCTAATGGCCATAGCTGGAACAGCACATAAGAAATGTCTTGCTGCACATGAATGGGCAGAACAGGCTATATACCAACTACCTTAACGTAGTTGCAGATCTCTATGATATAGTGATAGTTTAAGAATAAATAGAAGGAAAAGGATAAATAGGTGATGAAACAAGTATTCACTCACTTTCGTTAAATATCAATAGTGTATCTTTGTTATTGTTCTTTCATGTGGATAGGGCAAACATTTGTCTATTGCAGTTTACTACATCCTTTTAGTTTTTTCATAAACTAAGGAAAATGAGTTAAAGGTATGCTTAACTCAATTTTATGTATCTGTGAAGGTAATGGTTCCAAATTCCAGCAGATTTCACACGTTCCTATTACTATCTCCTCAGGCACAGCAGCCTAATATTAGACATCCCCTTGGTCATGTACTTGATTTTGGCATTTGCAGCATGATAAAAAACTGGAACCAATGTATAAGCTTAAACCGAGGGACCTATTTATTGCAGCACTAAGCACTGAAAATATGTCTATTTTATGGGTAGAAAAAAGATGGCTCTGCTTCTTCAATAGACTTTGCATAGGTCACTAGTACAAGCAAATATGATAAATTTTATAAACTAAAAAGAGAATCCTCTTCTCAAATTCTTATGGCCAAGACAGACTTTCAGTTCATGGCGGGATAAGATTACGTGCGGTCTATAGACATCTTTAGAGAGGGATGAGAAAGGGGAGAAGTATTCTGATGCAGAAAACTACAGCTCTTAAGTATTTTATCTCACCCCAGTGCTGCATTCACAGCTACTCTGCACAGCTTTGCTGTATAATTTGCTCCATGCTGCTGCTTTTAAGGGTATGATACAGAGAGATAGTGGAGCAGGAAGGGATAGATAAGGAGTACAAGTTCACAATTGCACAATGTGCAAAGTTTTCCAAAAATTACTCAAGGTGTCTGGATCACACACGTTGAAAGAGACCATGATGGGGACCTCACAATACATTTTACAGTTATTAGAATAGGTAGAGATAGGGAGTACAAGTTTCACTACTACACAATAGTTTCCAAAAATTAAAAAATATTACACACGTGGGG
The DNA here is from genome assembly GCF_039654945.1 of Dendrobates tinctorius. Taxonomy (NCBI): domain Eukaryota; kingdom Metazoa; phylum Chordata; class Amphibia; order Anura; family Dendrobatidae; genus Dendrobates; species Dendrobates tinctorius. The sequence continues at coordinate 17,285,949 of NW_027361747.1, read as the reverse complement.
TATACATATACTGTATGACCACTAAGTACTTGTTGCAGAAGCAGGAGGAGTAGGATGTGATTTCCTGAGGAAAATGGGTTTGGATGGTAAGGCATGGACGTTAAGACAACTTCCCAAAAAAAGATTTGGGCTGCATTTACGTTACTGTCATTCGCAGGGCTTACAAAGTCAGAGGAAATCTAGTTCAATTTTAGAAGTGTCAGCCTATCTGCATTGTATGTTGACAGGTGTATGCGCCTATCCGTTATGATTGTACCAGTCAAACTAAAAACCTGCTCAGATAACACACTGGTGGCAGGGCATGCAGCACCTCCAAGGCGTACAAAGAGAGGTCGGGCCAAGTGTGCAGCTTGAACAACCAATAGTGAAAGGGCACTAAAGAATCAGAAAGGACGCTGGTATGGTCACTTCAGTGCTCCTTCACCATCTTGGTCAACTTCTCCCTCCTCATCATAGTTGAACCCACAGATAGCCCTTGCTGATGTGACGGTTTCATGAAAATGGCCCAGTTGGTGGACATTCCCCTCCAGAAAGTCTTCCACACCGGCCCTTTGGCATGCATGCACTGAAAATGGCACATCTGGCTCCGACATGAGAGAAGGAAATTTCTCCTTGTACCGTGGGTCAAGAAAGGTGCACAACCAGTATTTCATGGTGGACAAAATGTCTTTCACGTGAGGGTCTTGGGAAAGGCATCTGTACATGACCTCTGCTACAAAGAGTCAAATGTTCATTTTTTTATATCACCTTTATGAAACCAGTCAACAGCAGAGTAAGGAAAATTATTGCCACTGGTAAATTGTGACATTTGCGTATTTCTGCATGCGTTGCGCCAGTCGCACAACTGCTAGATAAAGATACGCTATTTATTTAACCGATAGAAAATTCTAATTTTTTCATATCACCTTTAGGACACACGCCAACAGCAGAGTAAGGAAAATTATTGCCACTGGTAAATTGTGACATTTGCGTATCTATGCAGGCTTTGCAGAAGTTGCACAACTGCTAGATAAAGATACGCTATTTAGTTAACCAATATGATTTTTTTAATTTTTTTTATATCACCTTTATGAGACATGCCAACAGCAGACTCAGGAAAATTACTGGTAAAAAGTGACGTTTGCGTAGCTAAGCAGGTTTTGCGCCAGTCGCACAACTGCTAGATAAATATTAGGTATTTTAGGAATAGGCGAGGAATATTATTTAGCAATTAGCTTTTAAAAAGGATGTTTACTATATGCTGGCACTGAGGAATATTATTTAGCTGTAAAATAAAATATATATGCTGGTACGTAGAAATATTATGTATCTCTCCCAATGCCCACAGTCTGTTCCCAATACTAAACTATACACAAAATGGAAAATAGCAGAGATCTGCAGCATGTACTTGCATGATGATAACACCCAGGTGCCTGCCTTTTACTCTCCCTCCTATTAAATCTCTCCCTACGCTTTCTCCACCTAACAAAGAACTAATCTTCACCCTCATGAGCTCTTAAAAGAGCTTTTTGGAATCACAAACTCTCCCTATAAGTTGCTTTTACTCTCCCTACGCTCACACTACACTGTTTCCGGCTACAATGTAAGCAGGATGGAGCCGGCAGAGATTAAATATCCCCTATGACGCTGTAAGGCCAGCCATTCACAGTAATGCCAGGCCAAAGATGGCTCCAGCCTTACTGTGATTGGCAAGCCAGCCCAGCATGTTCATTGGCTGCAAATAAAGCGCCAAACATGCTGAGCGGGTCACTCAAATATACCGAGGCGAATAGCAAATTACTCGCCGAGTAATGAATAGCCTGAATAGCGTACTATTCATGCGAGTAACGAATAGTGCCGAATGTATTCATTCATCACTAGTATTGATGTTATAGCTGCCTGACAGCTATGTTAGACCGCACTACACCACGATCTGATAAATACGCAACTGCGTCAGACATGTCAACACACCCGGGTTTACAGGAACTCACCCTGTTTTCAGCCTTCCTTGCTTGGTGAGATATAGCTATTTCTGGGCAATATTGGATTGTGCAGAGTACTCACCTGTATAGCCTCAGAACAGATAGTAGTTTTCTGGCTGGGAAAGCAGTTAGGGAAGAACAGACCCAAATTAATATATGTGATTTCTGTCATTTAGTGCCGGGGGCCCAAAACTTGATTGGGTATATGGGCTGCAGACAGAAAAAAATGAATTTTAACAGGCCACATTATTTGCAGGATGAGCTGACATTTTCAGTGATAGCATTATTTTTTTCATACAAATTTTTGATCATTTTTGGCTTTTTTTTAATGCCATTCATCATAGGAATTATGGTACAATTTTATAGCAGCTCAGTTTCATATAGCAATGTCCCTATCCTGGTCAACTTCTTGTAGAAAACATTCCCAATGTTACTGCTCTTTACATTCACAGAGAAAAAGTCCTTCTCACCTGACCTAACTCGCTCGGCAAAGAGCGACCTCTTCCTCCTGCACGGCCAGGGCGGCATGGCATTGATGTGCCGGAACACCGACGTCAGCTGCCTCTGATTGGCTTGTGGCTGGTAATGGTATTAAGGTGCAGACGTTTCAATTTAATGGAGCGAAGTGCTGGCATCGGCGGCCTCTGGATTGATGGACTGGGCTGCAATCATCACGCATGCGGCACGAGGGTCCTGTGTTTGAGATCTCTAATCTCAGAGTATTGCACTCTCAGGCTATGTGCCCATGTTGCAGAAGTGCTGTGGAATTGTCCGCAGCATTTCCGCAACTCCCCACCGCGGATAAAACGCATGCGGAATTCGCATGCGTTTTCCTGCAAAACACAACCGTTTTGCAAGCGTTTTTAACTTGCAGAATGCTAGCGCTTTTCCAAGCTTGGAAAAGTGATTGACAGGTTGGTCACACTTGTCAAGTATAGTGCTTGACAAGTGTGACCAACTTTTTACTATTGATGCTGCCTATGCAGCATCAATAGTAAAAGATAAGATGTTAAAAATAATTTAAAAAAAATAAAAAATATGGATATACTCACCTCCTGGCTGCCCCCGATCTCCTCAGCGGCGATCCTGGTCCTCAACGGCGCTGCTGGCAAGTTCCGTTCCCAGGCGTGCTTTGCGAGAATGATGTTTGTGACGTCATCAGAAGTCATTCTCGCAAAAAACGCCTGGGAACGTTACTTGCCGGCAGCGCCGCTGAGGACTCCGGGGGCCAACAGAGGGTAAGTATATCCCAATTTTTTATTTTAATTCTATTTTTTTATAGGAATATGGTACGCAGGGTATGGAAGAGAGTCTCTTCTCCTCCAGACCCTGGGTACCTTCCACACATGAAGCGCTCACTTTACGCATGGTGGGCATAGGCACATGCGTAAAGTGAGCGTTTCAATGCAATCCAATGGCGGCAGAATTGCCGCGATTCCGCAAAATTAATGGACATGCTGCTGATTTTTCCTCTGTGCGATTCCACAGCCAAAAAATCTGCAGCATTGGCACAACAACTGCGGAATCCCATAGGATTGCATGGGATGCGTTTTGTTAGCATTTTTTAAGCGGTTTCGCAGCGGCAAAAATGCGACGGAAACCCTTAAAAAACGCAACGTGGGCACACAGCCTAATAGAAGAGAGTAGTAAAGTGACGTGTGGGAGAGCAATTGCTTTTTTGGTTGTGAAGCGGTGGATGCCTCTGTTTGTGATGAATGAAGCGAGAGCCTGGTGTGTGTGAGAAGTATACAGTGTAGTCTGGTCTGAGGTGTGAATTAAGTTAGAGGTCTGTTATATAAGCCACATCCTCTAAAGAAGACATTTTTGGAGTGACCTTCTATTTATGTGTCACGCTGTGAAGAACTCTCCTGGGTTGACATCTTTGCATTGTTCAGTGTATTGCACACATAATAGCAGTAAGCCGTGGTGTCTCCCTACTAGCTGACAATTAGAGAAGGAGCCTGCAGAAGAAACTGATGGAAATATAGGATACAAGTCATTTAAAAGCCAGATATAGTGGTAACAACTTCGGACTAACGTACTCCTCTTTTGATAAGGGAGGATTGTCCAGCAAATAATATGTATGTTGTGACAAGGCTGTTTGTGAGGGGAGATATGTGTCACGGAGATTGCTTTCCTCCGTGAACTAGAAACCCGTAAGTTTCTTTTCAGCATGATATGCGCTAAAGGAGTTAAGCCGCCATGTTATGGGCGGGTTTTTAGGTAAGTAGGTAAAGAGCTGGGCGCGACGCCTACTCACCATATCTCCACCTCAAGGGTGTGGCTGGGGAAATAAATGTCCCGACAGTTTTTTTTCTTGTGTGTCTGTGTTGTGTGGACGCAAGGAAGTCTCCATACTGAAGCCCCTGTGAGCGCTGCTCTGTGTGTGGTCCTAGAAGTACTGGGCAGGGCTGTGCATGAACTGTTTGTTTTCTTTTGCGCCAGACCGGCTGTTTTTCCGTTACCATATTGGGTTTTTGGTTTATGATACAATAAACCACCTAGAGATTTTAACCCCATGTGTGCCTGTGTCTACCTCGAAGAGCAGCTAAGTGAGCCCACCGGACGCAATGCTAATGAATGTTTTCCACTACTCCAATAATGGTGTAGCGAAAATGTCAAGAATTGTGAAAGATTGTAGATCAAGTATTCTACACCCGACTACTAATGATTGTGCTAGAAGAAAACACAATAAAAGGTAAAGCACAGCGGATCTGTGGGGAAATAAGCTACTGCGAAAAGGAAGAAACCTAGAATTCGATCCTTAACTCAAAGGTTGCTTTCTTATTACACAGATGTATTCTTTCACTTCATATTTAGTCTGAACAACACTGTGCTGTTTGCAGACATCTGAAGGCATCCTTGTTAGGATTTGTTCTCGTGGCTACCTGCTGGGTGCTAACACTGCTAAATATGAATTCTGCCTAGAGTCACAACCATTTGTAGAATTCCTGTTATGTGGAGCAGCGCTAACAATGTGACAGAGCTTACTGGGAAAAATAAATATTTATGTAGAGAAAAAATATATCTATAGTCTCTATGCCCACGAATATCTGGTTTGCAGAGCTAATGTTCTGTAATTACCATAGGACTGTGCTTTATTATTAGCAAATGCTAAGCATCTAAGATTTTTGTTATGAAATATGTTTTAGTGTGTCTTATTTAATATCTCATAATTAGAGTTGAGCGATACCGTCCGATACTTCAAAGTATCGTATCGGATGGTATCGGCCGATCTTTAAAAAAAGTATCGGTATCGCCGATTCCGATACCGGAAGTCCCATTCAAGTCTATGGGACTTCCGGTATCGGAATAAGAAAAACCCTTTCCTGCCCTTGTACAGCCTCTCTGGGGTCTGTACGGGCCTTTCGGGGGGCTGTGCCGGCCTGCCAGGGGGTCTGTGCAGGCTCCGGTGGTCTGTGCCGGCCTGCCGGTGGTCTGTGCAGGCTCCGGGGGGCTGTGCCGGCCTGCCGGGGGGCTGTGCCGGCCTGCCGGTGGTCTGTGCAGGCTCCGGGGGGCTGTGCCGGCCTGCCGGGGGGCTGTGCCGGCCTGCCGGGGGGCTGTGCCGGCCTGCCGGGGGGCTGTGCCGGCTCCGGGGGGCTGTGCCGGCCTGCCGGGGGGCTGTGCAGGCTCCGGGGGTCTGTGCAGGCATCGTCCGATGGGACTACAAGTCCCATCGGGCGATGCCTGCTACCATGACAGTGATTGACACATTAGCCAATGATGGGACAGTAGTAGTCCCATCATCCGGCTAATGTGTTAAATGTAAAAAAAAAAAAAAAAAAAAAAATTACATGCTACATACATACAACATGCATACTACATACATGCTACATTCATACTACATACTACATACATGCTACATACATACTACATATATACTACATGCATGCTACATACATACTGCATGCTACATACATACCACATACATACTACATACATACTACATATATACTACATGCATGCTACATACATACTGCATGCTACATACATACCACATACATACTACATACATACTACATATATACTACATGCATGCTACATACATACTACATGCTACATACATACCACATACATACTACATATATACTACATGCATGCTACATACATACTACATGCTACATACATACCACATATATACTACATACATACTACATATATACTGCATGCTACATACATACTACATATATACTACATGCATGCTACATACATACCACATATATACTACATACATACTACATATATACTGCATGCTACATACATACTACATATATACTACATGCATGCTACATGCATACTACATATATACTACATGCATGCTACATGCATACTGCATGCTACATACATACCACATACATACCACATACATACTACATATATACTACATGCATGCTACATACATACTACATGCTACATACATACCACATATATACTACATACATACTACATATATACTGCATGCTACATACATACTACATATATACTACATGCATGCTACATACATACTACATACCACATACATACCACATACATACTACATACATACTACATACATACTACATGCTACATACATACTACATGCTACATACATACTACATATATACTACATGCATGCTACATACATACTACATATATACTACATGCATGCTACATACATACTACATGCTACATGCATGCTACATACATACTACATACATACTACATGCTACATACATACCACATATATACTACATACATACAATACATTCATACAATACATACATAGACATACAGTACATATAACATAGAGTAACATACTTACCAATACTTGTCACATTGTTCCCCGAAGCCATTGTCGTCTACGGAATAAATATTAACATAACAAACCACAAAAATACTCACCCACGATCCGAAGCAGTCCACGAGTGTGTCCCACGACGATCTTGGGTAGAGAACTGCAGCATCAGATGATGCTGCCGTTCTCTACGGGCTGCAGGAATCCAATGACGGAAGGTAGGTATCCTTCCGCACTGTATTCCTCCGCCACTTAAAAAAAAAAAGTCCCTAGTCTCACTTTATGCCATTGCTGTGTGGGAATTTCCCACACAGCAATGGCATAAAGTGAGACTAGGGACTTTTTTTTTTAAGTGGCGGAGGAATACAGTGCGGAAGGATACCTACCTTCCGTCATTGGATTCCTGCAGCCCGTAGAGAACGGCAGCATCATCTGATGCTGCAGTTCTCTACCCAAGATCGTCGTGGGACACACTCGTGGACTGCTTCGGATCATGGGTGAGTATTTTTGTGGTTTGTTATGTTAATATTTATTCCGTAGACGACAATGGCTTCGGGGAACAATGTGACAAGTATTGGTAAGTATGTTACTCTATGTTATATGTACTGTATGTCTATGTATGTATTGTATGAATGTATTGTATGTATGTAGTATATATGTGGTATGTATGTAGCATGTAGTATGTATGTAGTATGTATGTAGCATGCATGTAGCATGTAGTATGTATGTAGCATGCATGTAGTATATATGTAGTATGTATGTAGCATGCATGTAGTATATATGTAGTATGTATGTAGCATGTAGTATGTATGTAGCATGCATGTAGTATATATGTAGTATGTATGTAGCATGCAGTATATATGTAGTATGTATGTAGTATATATGTGGTATGTATGTAGCATGTAGTATGTATGTAGCATGCATGTAGTATATATGTAGTATGTATGTGGTATGTATGTAGCATGCAGTATGTATGTAGCATGCATGTAGTATGTATGTAGTATGTATGTAGTATGTATGTAGCATGCAGTATGTATGTAGTATGTATGTAGTATATATGTAGTATGTATGTAGCATGCATGTAGTATGTATGTAGCATGTATGTAGTATGTATGTAGTATATATGTAGTATGTATGTAGCATGTAGTATGTATGTAGCATGCATGTAGTATGTATGTAGTATTTTTTTTTTTTTTTTTTTTTTTTTTTAACATTTAACACATTAGCCGGATGATGGGACTACTACTGTCCCATCATTGGCTAATGTGTCAATCACTGTCATGGTAGCAGGCATCGCCCGATGGGACTTGTAGTCCCATCGGACGATGCTTGCACAGACCCCCGGACATCAGCACAGCCCCCCGGCAGGCCGGCACAGCCCCCCGGCAGGCCGGTACAGACCCCCACAGGGTGCACAGACCACCGGCAGGCCGGCACAGCCCCCCGGCAGGCCGGTACAGACCCCGGGCAGTCCACACAGCCCCCCGGCAGGCCGGCACAGCCCCCCGGCAGGCCGGCAGAGACCCCCGGAAGGCCCGAAATGACGGCGCATCATGATGCGCACACACCGCGCATCATGATGACGTCAGGCCGTCAATCAACTGAACTTCCGATTCCGATGCCGAATTCCGATATTGAAAAAATATCGGAAGTCGGTATCGGAATTCCGATACAGCAAGTATCGGCCGATACCCGATACTTGCGGTATCGGAATGCTCAACACTACTCATAATAGCTTAATAAGAAGTACAATAGTGTCTCCTGAACTGTGGTCTTTGATACACAGTAATTCTCATTTCAGGATCTGTACTCATTAGTAGACATTCAATGCATTTGAATTATCTTTATATCTATCTGATTAATAGCTCTTCTTCATTACTGCAAAAATGTAGTGTGGTGTATTATTATATTATATATATATATATAGGGTGGGCCATGTATATGGATACATCTAAATAAAATGGGAATGGTTGGTGATATCAACTTCCTGTTTGTGGCACATTAGTATATGGGAGGGGGAAACTTTTCAAGATGGGTGGTGACTAGTGTTGAGCTTTTCGATACCGCAAGTATCGGGTATCAGCCGATATTTGCCGTATCGGAATTCCGATACCGAGTACCGATACTTTTTTCGTATCGGATACCGGAATCGGAAGTCCAAAATGCAATGAGCCACTTTTGTGGCTCTGATTGGCTGCCGAAATGACGTCATCATGATGCGCTGTCTGTGCGCATCATGATGCGCCATCAGTTCGGGCCTTCGGAGGGTCTGTGCCGAGTGCCGACTGTCCGGGGGTCTGTACCGGCCTGCCAGGGGGCTGTGCCGACTGTCCGGGGGTCTGTACCGGCCTGCCGGGGGGCTGTGCCGGCCTGCCGGTGGTCTGTGCCGACTGCCCGGGGGTCTGTACCGGCCTGCCGGGGGGCAGTGCCGACTGTCCGGGGGTCTGTACCGGCCTGCCGGGGGGCTGTGCCGGCCTGCTGGTGGTCTGTGCCGACTGTCCGGGGGTCTGTGCCGACTGCCCGGGGGTCTATGCGGCCTGCCGGGGGTCTGTACCGGCCTGCCGGGGGGCTGTGCAGGCTCCGGGGGTCTGTGCAGGCATCGTCTGATGGGACTACAAGTCCCATTGGGGGATGCCTGCTACCATGACAGTGATTGACACATTAGCCAATGATGGGACAGTAGTAGTCCCATCATCCGGCTAATGTGTTGAATGTAAAAAAAAAAAAAAAAAAATTTACATGCTACATACATACAACATGCATACTACATATATACTACATGCAACATACATACTACATACATGCTACATACTACATGCATACTACATACATGCTACATACTACATACATGCTACATACATACTACATGCTACATACATACTACATACATAATACATATATACTACATGCATGCAACATACATACAACATATATACTACATGCATGCAACATGCATACTACATATATACTATATATACTACATGTAACATACATACTACATATATACTACATGCTACATACATGCAACATACATACTACATACTTGCTACATACATACTACATACATACAACATATATACTACATGCATGCAACATGCATACTACATATATACTATATATACTACATGTAACATACATACTACATATATACTACATGCTACATACATGCAACATACATACTACATACTTGCTACATGCATACTACATACATGCTACATACATACTACATACATACAACATATATACTACATGCATGCAACATGCATACTACATATATACTATATATACTACATGTAACATACATACTACATATATACTACATGCTACATACATGCAACATGCATACTACAAACATGCTACATACTACATGCATACTACATACATACTACATACATACTACATACATACACTACATGCATGCAACATACATACTACATATATACCACATGCATGCAACATGCATACTACATATATACTGCATATATACTACATGCATGCAACATACATATATACTACATACAATACATACATATAGACATACAGTACATATAACATAGAGTACATACTCACCGTCACTTGTCACTTTGATCCCCGAAGCCATTGTCGCCTGAGGAATAAATATCAAAATAAAAAACCATCAATATACTTACCCCGATCCGCAGAAGTCCACGAGGGTCCCACGTCGATCTTGCGTGGAGAACAGCAGCATCAGCTGATGCTACCGTTCTCTACCAGCTCCAGTAATACAATGACGGAAGGTAGGTATCCTTCCGCACTGTATTCCTCCACCACTGTAAAAAAAAAAAAAGTCCCTAGTCTCACTTTATGCCATTGCTGCGTTCCCACGCAGCAATGGCATAAAGTGAGACTAGGGACTTTTTTTTTACAGTGGTGGAGGAATACAGTGCGGAAGGAGACCTACCTTCCATCATTGTATTACTGGAGCTGGTAGAGAACGGTATCATCAGCTGATGCTGCTGTTCTCCACGCAAGATCGACGTGGGACCCTCGTGAACTTCTGCGGATTGGGGTAAGTATATTGGTGGTTTTTTATTTTGATATTTATTCCTCAGGCGACAATGGCTTCGGGGATCAAAGTGACAAGTGACGGTGAGTATGTACTCTATGTTATATGTACTGTATGTCTATATGTATGTATTGTATGTAGTATATATGTATGTTGCATGCATGTAGTATATATGCAGTATATATGTAGTATGCATGTTGCATGCATGTGGTATATATGTAGTATGTATGTTGCATGCATGTAGTGTATGTATGTAGTATGCATGTAGAATGTATGTAGTATGCATGTAGTATGTAGCATGTATGTAGTATGTATGTTGCATGTATGTAGCATGTAGTGTGTATGTTGCATGTATGTAGCATGTAGTATATATGTAGTATGTATGTTACATGTAGTATATATAGTATATAGGTAGTATGCATGTTGCATGCATGTAGTATATATGTTGTATGTATGTAGTATGTATGTAGCATGTATGTAGTATGTATGTAGCAAGTATGTAGTATGTATGTTGCATGTATGTAGCATGTAGTATATATGTAGTATGCATGTTACATGTAGTATATATGTAGTATGCATGTTGCATGCATGTAGTATATATGTTGCATGTATGTTGCATGCACGTAGTATATATGTTGCATGTATGTAGTATGCATGTTGCATGTATGTAGCATGTAGTATGTATGTAGCATGTATGTAGTATGTAGCATGTATGTTACATGTAGTATATATGTAGTATGCATGTTGCATGTATGTAGCATGTATTTTTTTTTTTTTTTTACATTCAACACATTAGCCGGATGATGGGACTACTACTGTCCCATCATTGGCTAATGTGTCAATCACTGTCATGGTAGCAGGCATCGCCCTATGGGACTTGTAGTCCCATCGGACGATGCCCGCACAGACCCCCGGAGCCTGCACAGACCACCGGCAGGCCGGCACAGCCCCCCCGGCAGGCCGGTACAGACCCCCGGCTGGCCGCACAGACCCCCGGGCAGTCGGCACAGACCCCCGGAGCCTGCACAGACCCCCGGGCAGTCGGCACAGACCCCCGGCAGGCCGGTACAGACCCCCGGCAGTCCGCACAGACCCCCGGGCAGTCGGCACAGACCCCCGGCAGGCCGGCACAGCCCCCCAAAAGGCCCTTACGGACCCCAGAGAGGCTGTACAATGCAAAAATAGGGTTTTTCTTATTCCGATACCGGAAGTCCCATAGACTTGAATGGGACTTCCGGTATCGGAATCGGCGATACCCGATATTTTTTTTAGATCGGCCGATCCATTCCGATCCGATACTTTTAAGTATCGGACGGTATCGCTCAACACTAGTGGTGACCATGGCGGCCATTTTGAAGTTGGCCATTTTGGATCAAACTTTATTTTTTCCAATGGGAAGAGGGTCACGTGACACATCAAACTTATTGAGAATTTCACAAGAAAATCAATGGTGTGCTTGGTTTTAACATAACTTTATTCTTTCATGAGTTATTTACAAGTTTCTCTTTGTTTACAGTCATTGACATGTTGCAGGAGCAGATAGAAATTGTGTTGATATCTGGTGAATGCAGTACTCAGGTCATTGCAGCAGATTTCAATGCAAGACACCCTAAGCAAGAAAACTGTCACCATTAAGTTTGATGTGTCACATGACCCTGTTCCCATTGGAAAAAATAAGGTTGGATCCAAAATGGCCGACTTCAAAATGGCTACCATGGTCACCACCCATCTTGAAAAGTTTCCCCCCTCACATATACTAATGTGCCACAAACAGGAAGTTAATATCACCAACCACCGCCATTTTATTTAGGTGTATCCATATACATGGCCCACCCTGTATATATATGACATATGGTAAGTTGCATCTCCCTTTTGGTGCAAATGAATTAAGACAAATCTATAAATGATTTCTGCAAATAAAACAGACTTGCATGCCTTATTTGATAGTATTCAAGAGTGTAGAACAGGAGAAGTTGCTTTGGAGATCTACAGGCGCATATTTATTTATTATAGGCTCATGTGTAGAACTTATGCAATATAGGCCAAATCTAACACACACTGTCTAATTTTGTTTTCTACATAGAGGCAGTATTAGTTAAAGTGTGACTGTATTTAATAGTCAATTTATTTTGAGTATATGGTACCTTCCCATTCTCAAACACTGTAATTTCAGGCACTGCACCATATATTGAAAACCTGAGATCTGATTTGGTTTCCTATTCAGATCCATTAGGTGACAGTTGCACGTTTGCTTGATTTACTGCGGCAGATTCACTAATGGTGTCAACTATTTACTGTAGATAGTTTAATTTAATGCAACCCAGATATTGGCACACAGTGCTAGATTTAAGCTCTGCCCCCTTCTACCGAGTCAAAAAAGTGTCCTAAAATACCTAATATAGGTGGCGCAGAATGAGTTCCTAGGGCCTGATTGACATTTATGACATTTGGATATGAACTATCACTGTTTTTTTTGCATTTTTTTGTTTTATACCTCATCACATGTTTTTGCTTCCAATATCTTATCATTAGGTCCATTGAAGTTGTAGTTAAATAAAATTAACCCAGTTTCTTCTTTTAGCTATTGGAATCATATAAGCAGAAGTATTATGTAAAGAGGACCTATCGCTTAGGAGATTAAAAAAAACAATTACAGAGATGCCAGGTTTTACTGCATAGTCAATATATTCAGGGTTAATATACTGGACGAGGAAATAACTGCATGTAAAGGGTTAAACAACTAGAGGAGGACATAACTGTCTCTAAAAGGTTTAGCAGTGTATCTCACTAAATACACACTGATGAGAAGCTGTGACAGGTTTTACCTCTGTAGCTGTTTTATCAAGCATCTTTCTCCCCTGACGATCCTTAATATACAATAATCAACCTTACATTGCAACAAAAACCATTACACTCAGCATGAAGACAGTGTGCACACAGTCTCCTCCTTCAAAGTGGGGTCTACCAGCTCAGAGCCACACAGTTGTCAAAATGGTGAGACGATTTTGATCCTAACTTTGGATGACTTCAGCGTCCGTCTCTCAAGCGGCTAAAGCTTTTATTACTATATTAGGGAAGTTTTTTGTATACTTTTCCTAAATATATACTCTATTGTCCCAACTCTTTAGTTGGGTGTGGAAAACATGCTGCAAGCTTCATAAACAGAAATGTTATAATTTTTTTATAAATTAACAAAATGGAAAGAAGATGAACAAGAGAGAAAACTAAAACTCATCTATATTTTGTGTGACCACCCTTTGGCATCAAAACTGCATCAATCGTTCTTGATAGACTTGCACAAGGTTTTTGAATGAGTTTGGCAAGGAGGTTGTTCCAACCATCTTGGACAGCTAGACCAAATCTTCTATGGATGTAGGCTTATGCAAATCCTGTACACTGAATGCCCATTGATAGGAAAGTTAGGAATTTGCAAACTCAAACTCATATATTGGACCAAAAAAGGAGGTGATAAACCCAACGAGTATATGAGCCATAAATAACACTTTTATTACATGTCATTAATTAAACAAACGTAATGTAAAAAATGCATGCAGGAACAGAGGCTGTCAAGCAATACTGCAGGGATCAGAGCAAAATATAACATGACACAATATTGGATTGCTGTAGGGAGATGTGTCTCTTTAGTAATGACCAAGTACTATAGGTAAGCTACTCCTAGAGTGAGTTGGGTTTATTACCCCTTTTTATGCAAAGTCTTTTCATATAAATCCAAAGAGACTTGATGATTTTGATATAAGGGCTCTGTGGAGGCCTTATCATCATTTCCAGGAATCCTTGTTCTCCTTTATATTGAAAATAGTTCTTCATAACATTGGCTATAGGTTTGGGGTTATTGTCCTGCTGTAGAATAAATTTGGAGCCAATCAGATGCCTCCCTGATGGTATTGCACAATGAATAAGTATCTGCCTGTATTTCTCAGTACTGAGGACACCAATAATCCTGACCAAATTCCCAACTCCATTTGCTGAAATGTAGCCAAAAAATTGCAAGGACCCTCCACCATGCTTCCCTGTTGCCTGCAGATGCTCATTATTGTTACTCTCTGGCAATTCAGTGATTAAACTACCTTCTATTACAACCAAATATTTCACATTTTTGCACATCATTTCAAAGTACCTGCTGCCATATTTCTGCATACCAGTTTCTATGTTTTTGTACATAGCTGAGTCACTTAGCCTTTCTTCCATGTTAAAGGTATGGCTCTTTGGCCACAACTCTTCCATGAAGAGCACTTGTAGCCAGACTTCTTTGAACAGTAGCTGGGTCCCAGTAGCTGCTGCCAGTTCTGAGCTGATGGCACTGCTAGACATCATCAGGTCACAAAGTTTCCTTGGCTGACCACTGCATCTATGATCCTCAACATTGCCCATTTCTTGGTGCTTCTTTAAAAGAGTTTGATCCACACATCTTGAAATCAGTCTTCTTTGAAACCTTCACATGTAAGAGACCTTGCTGGTGCAGTATAACTACCTTGTGTCTTGTTGCTAATCTCAGTCTGGCCATGGTGCATGGCCTTTGAGATGAAACTGTCTTCCACTACCTCAACTATGTAGCAGAGTTTGGCTGTTCCTTAGCTGGATTTACGCTTTCTACACAGCTATTTTATTTTTCCGTTAATAACTAAGTTTTAACTCATATTTGAAAATGATGATACTTATCATCTGTTTGTTATTTTTAATTAGAATATCCATATAACTTACCGGAATATTGCAGATCTCACAAGATCCCTGAACTTGGATAAATTTGCTTAGAAGAACTGATGCTGTTTTAAAGACAGAGAGTGGTCACACCAGGGGCGTAACTACCACAATCACAGCGGTCGCCACTGCGAATGGGCCCGGGGGGAGTGAGGGACCCGGTAGGTCAGGCCGTGATATCTCCCAACCCTGCCGATTCTCACGGGATTGTCCCATTTTTGACTCCCCCCACCTCCCGCACTGAGCCGCCACCTGCCATGCACCCCATCCTCACCCTCCTGCCTGCAATGAAGTCCTTTTCTGTGTGCACAGGACCTGTGATGAGGTCACAGGAGGGGAGGAGTCACGAGTCACATGATCAGGAGCCTCTGTGTATGCAGGACTCTGCTGGTTCTCATGATGCTGGATGAGGTAAAGTTTCTTTGTGGGGTCAGGGGGGGTTTACAGGGTAGCTGTAGCAGAGCTGTGTGTATACGAGGTGTACGGAGCGAAGATGTGTGTGTATGGGGTGTGCAGAGCTTAGCTGTGTGTGTGTACGGAGCGGAGCTGTGTGTGTGTACGGAGCGGAGCCGTGTGTGTATGGGGTGTGCAGAGCGGAGCTGTGTGTGTACAAGGTGTGTGGAACCGTGTGAGTACGAGGTGTAGGGAGCAGAGCCGTGTGTGTATGGGGTCTGCAGAGCGCAGCCGCATTTGTATGGGGTGTGCAGAGCGGAGCTGTGTGTGTACAGGGTGTGCAGAGCGGAACTGTGTGTGTATGAGGTGTACTGAGGGGAGCCGCGTGTGTACGAGGTGTGTGGCGCCGTGTGGGTACGAGGTGTACGGAACGGAGTCGCGTGTGTACGAGGTGTACGGAGCAGAGCCGCGTGTGTACCAGGTGTACGGAGTGGAGCCGTGTGTGTACGAGGTGTACAGAGCGGAGCCGTGTGTGTACGAGGTGTACGGAGCAGAGCCGTGTGTGTACGAGGTGTACAGAGCGGAGCCGTGTGTGTACGAGGTGTACGGAGCGGAGCCGTGTGTGTACGAGGTGTACGGAGCGGAGCCGTGTGTGTACGAGGTGTACGGAACGAAGATGTGTGAATATGGGGTGTGCATAGTAGAGCTGTGTGTGTATGGAGCGGAGCCGTGTGTGTATGGGGTGTGCGGAGCGGAGCCATGTGTGTACGAGGTGTACGGAGCGGAGCCGCGTGGGTATGAGGTGTACGGAGCGGAGCCGCGTGGGTACGAGGTGTACGGAGCAGAGCCGCGTGGGTACGAGGTGTACGGAGCGGAGACGCGTGGGTACGAGGTGTACGGAGCGGAGCCACGTGGGTTCGATGTGTACGGAGTGGAGCCACATGTGTACGAGGTGGATAGAGAGGAGCCGCGTGTGTACGAGGTGTACGGAGCGGAGATGTGCGTGTATTTTGGCATGGGGGGCCCCATTTGAAAGTTCGTACCGGGGCCCATAACTTTGTAGTTACGCCACTGAGTCACACCAAGTATTATTTTGATTCAAATCAATTTTTAAATAAATCAATTTTATTCTCGTTTATTGACTACGTTAATTGATAAAAATAAACCATTAAAACTTCTATTACTGAAAGCTTTCTTACTTTGCAGCATTTTTTCCACACCTGCCTAAAACTTTTGAACAGTACTGTACATTTGAGAAAGGTTTTATAATTTGACCTCATATAATTCACCTCATAAGTCTTCTTTTAATCTTAGGATCATCAATGCAAAATCTGCACCATATTGTTCATCTATTACAACTAAGCATAGATGTAAATACTTATGTCCCCCCCAAAAAATTGAGAAAAGTATTCAAGGTGTGATACCTTTATTGGCTAACCAGAGAAATTATATTTGCAAGCAAGGTTTCAGGGTTCAAAAGGCCCCTTCATCAGGCTGGATTACAAGTGAGTCACTTGTAATCCAGCCTGATGAAGGGGCCTTTTGAGCCCTGAAAGCTTGCTTGCAAATATAATTTCTCTGGTTAGCCAATAAAGGTATCACACCTTGAATATTTTTCTCAATTTTTTTGGGGGGACATAAGTATTTACATCTATTTTTCTGGCTAACACAGTACCACAATTTTATTTTGTATTGTACAACTAAGCATAGAAATGCATAATATACTCCTGTAGGTTCACCATAATTGAAGCTTCTATGTAATCATGGGCACAGCTTTTAGGGGTTCCAAAGTATCTTCTGCCCCCAGACCGTGCTGCTTGAGGAGGCCCAAAGGTGCATCTACTGGATAAAAAGTCACAAGTATTATAT
Source organism: Dendrobates tinctorius (assembly GCF_039654945.1). Classification (NCBI taxonomy): domain Eukaryota; kingdom Metazoa; phylum Chordata; class Amphibia; order Anura; family Dendrobatidae; genus Dendrobates; species Dendrobates tinctorius. The sequence goes on along the minus strand of NW_027361747.1, from coordinate 17,268,206 downwards.
TGGGAGAGTTTTACCAGCTTTAGCATTGGAGACTAGAAGTTATACCTCTGCATGGAGATTATCAAGATAGCAGCAACATGACTGGTTATTGACTTTCTTTATCAGATGATTATTTTTTCTAGGAATGCCAGAAAAGTAGATAACACAAGCTCTCATCTTTTTTTTGAGTTTTGTGGTATAAAGGGACATGTTGAGTGTTTTTGTTTAGCGTCTGTCCATGTAATGGCGATGAAGACATCCTGTGCATCCAGGTGTCCATTGTTGCTCATTTGTCTGTCTTCATGTCCTCTCAGTCGTCTGTCCTGCATCCTTTGCTGCAACTCGTTCCTCAGCTTCATGACAGGAGGATGAAGAGATTCAAATCTGAAGTATGTAACATGATTTTTTTTTTTTGCTTTTTACATTGTTTGCCATTAATTATTGTCTTGCGTCACGGTGACGACTTGAACATATTGTATTTTAAGTGTCTAGTATTCTCATCGGACCGATAAGGAAGTCATACATTTTTTTTACTTTAGATTGGCTGAGAATGCTCATCTGCAGCTTATATTGTAAATCTGATATATGAAAGTGCAAATGGAAGTCATTTCTGATGAGACAACCATTATTATGATCTAGCATGTATGGTATAAACTGGGCTTTATTCTACTAAGATGCCCATCTAAATAAATTTGATAGACCTTACTCCACTAGGCTTTGGATTCAAAAGTGAAGAAAGCGTTAACAGCATCCACGATAGCAAAAAAAAAAATCATCTTTATTACTACATCTCATACAGTAGTACAGGGAAAGCGCAATGTTTTGACCCTACAAGAAAGATAAGTCTATCTTATGAGGTCGAAACGTTGCTGTCTCCCCTAAGTATTAATAAAGAAGATACTACCGAGGATGCTGTTATCGCTTTCTTCACTTTTGGATCTTATGGAGGACTGGGATCATCCCAGTTTTGGCATACTTGCAACCCTACATACATATTAATTAGTTTGTGTTGAGGTGCTGCCCTACAATTGCTATTTTGTGGCTCTAGGTGCAAAATGCTTGTAGGAAGCACTAATCTTGATAAATTCCTCTCTCCCATATAGTCCAAGGTGTTAAACGTTAGATTGGTGGGACTGTTGAAATTCCTGGTAATCACAAGAACATGGCCGCCCATTCCCGAACCCACCTCACATGCATGACCACAATAGGGCTATGTTCACATGTTTGTTTATAACAATGTTACAGATCAATGGAATTAGCATTCTGGGCATTTGTACTTCAAACAGGAGCAGAGGGGCTCCATTGATTAACATGGGGTCCATCAGGTTTTCATTTGTTGATTATTATCTTTAGAATGGAAGAAAAAGTTATGTATGCAGGAATTATTAAAAACTGACACCAAATGGAAACTAGATGGAGCGGACTCTGTATAAATTAAAAGGAGCACAGGGCACTAAGGCCGGGGTCACACTGGCGAGGAATATGGACGAGTGAGAGGCGTTAAAAGCACGCATTACACACAGACAAATTATTCTCTATGGGTTTGCTCCCAACAGCCGTATATTTCTCGGGCGTATTCTACGGTCCATGCCAATCGCAGCATGCTGCGATTGTCAGCTTACTACGCCCGTAATACGCCAATGAAAGTCTATGGGTGCCCTAAAAATACGCATTACACACGGACCACACATGTGACTTGCGAGAAATACGCACCCGGTGTCTTTTAGAAAAGCCGGCAATTCAGTGCGCTATACAGTAAACTCACACTGACAGGTTTAATAAAGAAACAAAAGAATAGATATCTACACATAGAATACATATATATATACATACATGTCATTGTGACAAATATATATATATATATATATGTATATATATTTATATTTCACAGAGTTCTTCATAGCAGAATAGCCGCTAATTAAATTGCCGGCTTCTATCAAATCATTCCCCAACCCGACATGAAATGTCACATGGTTTACATTCAGTAAAGCATTTCATTTCATGTTTTTTTATATGTCCCTGACTAATAATTAGATGAGGGTTTGTGTGCAAAATTTGGGAGTTGTAGTTGTTATTTTAAGGGGTTAATTCATTGTTAAAAAATGCGTGGGCTTCCCATTGCCCTACAGTGGTGGCGAGTGGGTTAATCTAACAAAGGGTTAATGCCACCATTCGATTGTAAGGTGATATTAACCCTTTGTTAGATTAACCCATTCGCCACCACTATAGGGCAATGGGAAGCCAATGCATTTTTTACCAACGAATTAACCCCTTAAAATAACAACTACAACTCCCAAATTTTGCACACAAACCCTCATCTAATTATTAGTCAGGGACATATTAAAAAACATGAAATGAAATGCTTTACTGAATGTAAATCATGTGTCATTTCATGTCGGGTTGGGGAATGATTTGATAGAAGCCGACAATTTAATTAGTGGCTATTCTGCTATGAAGAACTCTGTGAAATATAAATATATATATATATATATATGTTTGTCTCAATGACTTGTGTGTATATATATATATATATATATATATATATTATATGTCCATTTTGCAAGGCGACGAGAAAATCTCGCCATACGGATTGCATACGGATGCCATACGGATTACATACGGATGCGCACATGCGCAAAATACGCGACCACACCTTGCTTACGGATGACATACGGAGCACTATTTAGGGGTCATTCATCCGTATTACGCCTGTAAACTACGGACCGTATTTTGCGTCGGTTAGTGTGACCCCGGCCTAATTCTGATATCTGTTCTGTTTGTCTGTTGTAAATGGAACAGATAGTTGGAAAGGATGAACGAACATGTGAACAGATCCTAAAGGAAAATTTGTATGTGAGCTGTGTAAACTGTTGAGTGCACTTAAATCAGCAAAGAAAACCCTTAATAACTTTCTTATATGATATATATAATAATTCCCATTCACTTCTAATTAACACCTGGACAATATATTTTCCACAACACAAACAAGCTGTAAAAAATAATATAAGTGTAAACAAGGTCATTAGCCAATTTCAACAGCATAATGAAAACATTTCTCTAATTTGCATGAGTTTTCAGACTAGGCTCACACATCACATTGCAGCATGCCAAGGCCATGTTCACACATAGTGTTAATGCGGTTTTATTCTGCTGCACTTTAGCCACATTTTATGTAACAACATACTCAATAACAATCTTCATCTTCAGTGCAAATTTGAAGCAGCATTTTTACAAATGTGTGGTGGGGGGGGTATACAGAAAAGCTTTAATTCTCCACTTAAAGAAGCACTCCTCCTCCCACCAAAGTTTTTATCCTGTACATCGCAATTATCATATTACATAGCATTGTGTACTTACAATTGCTCATTTTACCTTCCTACCCAGTAAATTCTTCTTTTCTGGGCTTTATGTATAAACATGAAGTCTCTTTTCCCTGCAAAAATCAATCCCCTCATCAACTCCATACCCAGCTGTTCTCTCCTCCCTGCATGACTCATGAGTCACTGCAAAAGTCCCTGTCAGGAGGAAGAGACTTCCGATTTCCATATAGAGCTTAGGCTACTTTCACACATCAGTTTTTTCCGACAGGCAGGAACTGGCTATTTTTAGAAAAAACGGATCCTGCGTAAATGTTGGAGAACTGAAGAAACATCCGTTTTTCCACCGGATCCGTCTAGCAGGTTTATATGGCTGATCCAAACAATCAGGGCAATTGTTACCACCCACCTTTCGTGTCTCTCCTCATAGATTGTAAGCTTGCAAGCAGGGCCCACATTCCTCTTGGTATCTGTTATGATCTATGTGATTATTGTTATGCTGTAATGTCTATCATCTGTACAAGTCCCCTCTGAAATGTAAAGTGCTGCGGAATATGTCGGCGCTATAAAAATAAAATTTATTATTATTATTATTATTTATATCTGTTTCTTGGGGGCTGGCCAAGTGGATCTGAGCATGCGCAGACTTAAAAAAACAGATCCGGTGGCCGGATCCATCTTTTTCCAGATCCGGCGCATTCCGGCGCCCATAGACTTCCATTGTGGCAAAAAGCCGGAAGCGCCGGTTTTTCGCCGCAGACAAAAAACGTTAGTAGAGACGTTTTTTTCCAGACGCCGGAATCAAAATTTTTGCCGGATCCGGCAAAAAACGGAAGAAACGGAAGGCCATGCGGCGCGATCTGGCGCTAATACAATTCAATGAGAGAAAAACGGTTCCGGCGCCTGATTTTGCTGGATCCGTTTTTTCTAAAAATAGCCGGATCCTGCCTGTCAGAAAAAACCTGATGTGTGAAAGTAGCCTTAGAAGGATTATGCTTGTCAGCTTTTAATCACATGATGTCATAGACCTAATGGTAAAGAGAAGAATTAACTGGGTAGAAAGGCAAAATGAGCAATTGTAAGTACACAATGCTGTATAATATGATGATTGTAATATGTTAAGAGGGGTAAAAACTTTTTTTACCTTCATTTTCTCAGGCTCCCCATGTAAGCGTACAGATAAAGAAATGCACAGTTCAGTGCGTTCGGTAGGTGTGGTGACAGTTTTCACACATGCCAAAGACACCTACAGACTTAGACACATTGAAATCTATGTTGCTGTGCACATGTCAGTGTGTTTCCATGTGACCCACACATAGACATGTCTGTTTTATACCAGCAGCACGGGCCGCAAAACATCCCACACACGTACACACGGATGACACACTACGATATCAACCATGTGACACATCCCGGCACCCGAGAAGCAGCGGTACAGTTAGCGCTGTTCCCCGCTGGGTGCTGAAGACAGCTCTCATTCCCCCCCACTCTGCTGGCGATCAGCACAGGCAGGGGAGAATGATGAAGGTTATATTAAAGTGATAACAATGATGACAACAGGCGGCAGCTGATGGGACTACTACGCCCGTCAGCCTACACCTGCTGCTGCTACTAACTGTGAGAGCAGAAGCGACTGATGGGAGTATTCATCAGTCGGCCCCCATCTTATAAATAAATAAATTCAGCATGGGTTCCCCTGTGTTTTCTATAACCAGCCAGGCAAAACTCACAGCTGTGGGGCTGCAACCCTCAGCTGTCAGCTTCAGCAAGGCTGGTTATGTTATCAAGAATAGAGGGGTCTTCATGCTCTTTTTTTTTTCATTATTTAAATAATTTAAAAGAAATGGCATGGGGTCCCCCATTTTTCATAACTAGCCTTGGTAAAGCAGACAGCTGGGAGCTGATATTCTCAGACTGGTAAGGGACCATTGATGTAGTTTCCCCCAGCCTAAAAGTAGAAGCCTGCAGCTGCACAGAAAAGGCACATCTTTTAGATGCGCCAGTTCTCGTGCTTTGCCTAGCTCTTCCCACTTGTCCTATCGCGATGGCATGTGGGGTTCATATTTATGGGGTTGATATCACCTATATTATTGTTTAGTGACATCAAGCCCATGGCTTAATAATGGAAAGGTGTCTATAAGACACCTATCCATTGCTAATCCTATAGTTATATAGTAAATAAAAACACAGCAAGTATAAAGTTCTTTATACCTCAGTTCAGCTCAGTGAGTTCACAGCAGATCATGGTGAGAATGTCTCTCCGTATTCTGCTGTAAACTCATTGAGCTGAACTGCGGTGACCTCATCATTGACTTTTTCCCACGGTGCTGAGGTCACCGCAGTTCAGTCCAGCTGGGAATGCAGCCTCACTGGCGGTAACTTCAATGATGTCACCGCTGATCAATGATGCTGTGCTTGCAGCAGGTCATTCATCAGTGGTTCTCAGCCTGGACAGTAGTACTTGGCACCATTCAGGATGAAAACTATTTATCCCCCAGACATAGATTATGGTGTGGGACAGCATGACGGACAGGTGAGGGATATTGTTATTTTTTTATTTTTTTATTACAGGAGTCTATGGATTCAGTGGAATTAGATGTTAGATGAATCTATTTTTAAATAAAAATGTAAAAAGTCCGTGTTTGTTTTATTTTAAATAAAGGACTTCATACTTGCTGTGTCTTTATTTACCGTATAACTATAGGATTAGTAATGGACAGGTGTCACCTCTCCATTACTTAGCTTTGGGCTTGATGTCACCAGACAATACAAAGGAGACATCAACCCCACAAATATGAACCCCTTTTGCCACCGCTAACAGATGTGCTTTGTCTGGGTGGCTGCTGGCTGCTATTTTTAGGCTGGGGGCCTATATCCATGGTCCATTACCAGCCTGAGAATTCCAGCCCCCAGCTGTCTGCTTTAGCAAGGCTGGTTGTCAAAATTGGGGGCAACCCCCACACCGTTTTTTAAAATAATTTATAAAAATAACTTTAAAACACCAGCGTGGGGACCCCTCTATTCTAGATAACCAGCCTTGCTAACACTGACAGCTGAGGGTTGTAGCCCTCAGCTGTGATTTTTGCCTGGATGTTTATCAAAAATACAGGGGAACACACACCTGATTTTTTATGTGTTTCTTTATATATAGAACGTGCGCCAGCTGATGAATACTCCCATCAGCCGCTCCTGCTCTCACTCTTATTAGTGGCAGCAGGTGTAGGCTAATGGGAGAAATAGTCACTTCAGCTGCAGCCTGCTGACTCTCCTATCACTTGAATATAACTCTCATCATTCTCCCCTGCTCGCTCTGATCATCGGCAGAGCAGAGGAGAATGATGAGAGTAGTCTTTAGCATGAACAGCACTTAGTGTACCCCTGATACCCTGGCGTCCATGCGTGTAGTACTGATGCGGCACACAGACAGCACATGGTAGCCACACGTAGGCCGTAAGTATAACATACAAAGATACACGGACACTGACATCTCCGGTACCGGAAATATCAGGAGTCAGGACATGTGAAACCAGTCTTCAACAGACCTTAGATGTACAGTGAGCAGGAGTTTTCATGAAATCACATCCACTTTGCTTGTCTAGTTCAATGCAGCAAATTTTCTGCACACAAAAAACAGTATCTGCATTACATGGGAACATTGTTATTTTGTTGCCTTGTTTTCCTATATTTATTACTTTCTTTCCTATCAAAAAATTGAATGACAATAGGTTGTACTGCAATGTAGCCATGGCGTATAAACCTGAATATCTTATCTTCAATACTAATGACTGTGATGTGTATAAGCAGAACTAAAAGTCATTTTACTTCACAAAAAGTTCTTTGCGCATTGTATACTATGTACGCTAACATTGAACATTTATATCTGTTTAATGTCTGCCAAAAAACAATCTTTTTGAGATGGTTTAGTGAATCCTGCATTGAGCAGGGAGTTGGATACAATGTCCTTGGAGATCCCTTCCAACTCTAACATTCTATGATTCTATGATCTGGCGCAATTGATTCCCCCCATTTCTTTTGCCTGAAGTGACATGGATTGTGACTGAGCCAGGATTGTGATTGTTAAAAGGGTTATCGTGGATGCTAACAATAATGGCCTATCCTTAGGATAGGTCTGCAATGTTTGATCGGTGATGGTGCGGTGTTGGCGGGGCCAGAACTGCTCAATTATGGAGCTGCACAGCACAGCTTTGTTAACTGTATAGTGGCTGCACATCTGCCCCTATTCAAATCAATAGGGGGTGGATGTCCAGTGCCCAGCCGCGACCACTGTTCCATCAATGGAGCTGTGTTGTGCAGCTCCATAACTGAGCGATTCCTGCCGCCGTCAACACCGAGAACGGTTGATTGACAAGGATGTTGGGCATGACACCCCCACCGATCAGACACTGATGACCTATCCTGAGGATGTTAAAATCACAGACAACCCCTTTAAACTGACAGACATCATGCATCCATGGCGACTTCACATATTCAGTTAAATTGGTATTCTCAAGTTGTCTTCTGAGCAGTTCAGAGCTTTGATACTCATAACAGTTTCTTTACATCCTGGTTTCTGGCATGGTGGGCTTTCCATCTTGAGTGACAGGAATAAGAATGTAGTATTAGTAGAACTATTACCAGAACTATAAAACAAAGTGCAAGTTCTGCTATAACACATTTTCTTATCCGTGATTTTACAAAGTTATCACTAAATTTACATATACAGATAATAAGATATTTGAACAAGCGCACTGTTCAGCGCAGTATCAGCTGTATCTCTTCAAAAGATGAGAGGGCGAGGAGGGAGGTGAGCAGCTAGCTGCTGTATATCAATGGAAAGGAGAGAGATGACTGGTATGTTAAGAGTTAACCCATCTTCTGGATTGTAACTCCTGCTCACGCCTGCAGGACTCCATGGATACTTTATAAGCCTATTTTCACATGTACAGTAATGATCCTTTAGAATGGATCCAGCTGCAATCCATTGGCAAAAAAGTTGTGCTGACACAACTTTTTTAGTCTGTTTTTAAACAACTGATCTCTGTTGGATCTTTCTTTTAACATTGAAGTCTATTGAAAATGGATCTGTTAATTAGCAATCAGTTTTTCTTTCATTTGTAAAGGATTTGTTTTTTGCTTACTGGATCTGATACAAATTGAAGAAAACAAATAGCTAATTAACGGATCAGTTTTCCTTAGACTTCAATGGCAAACGGATCCAGTAGAGATGAGTTTTTTAAAAAGGGACTAAAAAGCGGTTTCTTTTTTAACAACTGATTGTTGCTCGATCCATTCTAATGGATCATTACTGGACTTATGAACATAGCCACAAAGATCAAATCTACCATTGCAGGAGAATGACAGCAGAAAGAAAAAGCAAGTCAATTGCAAACTTGCTTATTGTCATGCTGCCTAATTAAAGCAATTTAAGAACATGAGAACACCCCATTTAAACCTGCATATGTGTCTGTATATTTAAAAAAACAGAAATAACACTGAATACAAATATTATCCATTAAACATTTGACATCATGTCTATTATACTTGATTTTATCTCATTGCCATATCATGTGTTTGTGTTGCACATGTGCATTGTGTTTCCATGCATACTAAATGATGCTATTGTATCTTCTCAGACTCTATAGAATTGGCAATATCAATAACACGACTGTTTTTCCTGCCCAATGAATTTGTGAATTGCACAGTAGCACAGTATACCAAGGGATCTGACAGCTCATATGCATGGAAAAAAATCACATACAACCTGATACCTCTAAAGTGTACAAAAATATGTGTATTTAATTTATTGTGTTTTTTTTTTTCATTTTAATTCCAGGAAGAGGTGCAGGGACCAGGAGGAGTTTTAAGCAGAGGGTACTTTTTGTTCCGGGTATGTTATTTATGTTATTTTTAAAATGCAAAAAAAATCTGACAAATATTTGTGGACTATGATATTACAAAAGGTTCAGTTAATATGAATCTGTCACTAAGTTCACCTGAGAGCAACATTATGTAGAGGCAGAGACACTGATTCACTTACATGGCCCCTTGATGCAGTTTTGATAACATCCCCATTTTCAATGCTGAAGATGTAGCTGTTCTCTGTGTATAACCCCACACTCACCACTGATTGACAGCTTTCTATGTACACTGTGCATAGGCAGAAAATTGCCAAACAGTGATGAAGGTGGGGTTTTACACAGCTCATGAAAATGGAAGACTACATGGTAGCAGGTTTCAAGTCCTTTAGTGATAATCTGCTGCTGATAAAACAATGATTTTATCAAAACTACAGCAATCAATTGACACATCGCTGATATCTGGGTCTCAGGCTCCACAATATGCTGCTTTCAGATTAGGTGGCAAAAACCTGGTGACAGATTCCCTTTAAGATCACACTATCAAATCTCAGAATAAATAAGAGGCTTTTCACAACTTTGTCCTACACGGGGGACCTCTTCCATTGACTGGAGCCGTATTGAAATTTCCTTCACAGGGGTGGATGGATGGCCTACAGTATATGGACAGGCTATTGCTCAGACGCACACTGATGTTAGTATTACATCTTATATTAGTGATATGCTGTAACATTTTATAGGGTGGGCAATTGAAGAGGTGTTCCCATCTCCAGGATACTATCCTTGTATGTGATAGGTGTAATAATAATAATATTAGCACTTACGTCAAATTAGAAATGTAGCATAGTTCTTCTGATAAACTATGTCGCTTACCCTATGTGCAGGGCATTGCAGTAGCTTAGGTATCCATGGTTACGACCACTCATATAGTGACAACTGTTAGTGGTCACAACCTTGGCACATAAGCTACTGCAATGCTCTGCGCATGGGATAAGCAACATAGCTTAGCAGAAGAACTGTACTACATTTCTAATTGGAGGTATTTGCTAATATGATTATTATAACACCTATTACATATTGGGCTAGAATATTGGAGATGAGAATACCCCTTTAATTACACAAAGAATAAAGCTTTATGGCCCAAATACTTCAAGGGGACTTGTATGAGCCACAAGCATCTGTGTCATGTAGGCCTGTTTCACACATCAGCTTTCTTCGTCAGTTAAAATCCGCTAAAATGGTGGACAACGGATCCGTTCCTGTACTGACCACAATGTTTGGCACCGGACCGTTGTTTTAACAGATCCGGCGAAGGAAGAGTGAGAGAGAGAGACAAAATCTTGGCGGATCCGTAAAAAAACGGATCGAACGGATGACCATCCGTCAAGATCCGCCATTAATACAAGTCAATGGGGAAAAAAATGGATCCGCCAAGAAAAATGGCGGATCTGTTTTTTTTGCAAAACGGCGGATTTTGACTGATGGGGAAAAACAGATGTGTGAAACAGGCCTTAGAGGTTCATGCCTCTTAATGAATCTGACACGTCTGAAAAATTACATGTGACTTGCCACAGATCTTACTCCGATCAAGGACTGGAGTAAGATTTCTGGCATAAGTTACACCGCAGCTCGTCATGAGCTGTGGCATCATACTGAGTGGCAGCTGTAATCACTCGCTGACACTGACTGTCGGTTCTGTACTGATGCACTGCTGAGTTGGATGTCAGTCAGTACTGGGGTGTGGTTACAGCCGTCGCTCACTATGTACTGAATGGTGACTGGAGCCTCGCCTTTGTGACTGAAAGCCTGAGGCTGTCAGGGATAAAGTTAATTTCCTTCCAGCAGCCGGGCTTTCAGTGTGGCGGCCACATGGCTTTAGAATGCAATTAACCCCTTATCTTCAGGTTTATTGTGGGTTTTTTTTTTTTTTTACATATCAGGTTCCCTTTAAAACTGGAAGTGACAATATGATTCCAAATATTACTAAAAAGATGTGAGACACCCTAGCTCCAGAATGTTATTGGGGTCCGAGTGTAGTAACTTACCACAGTGTATATAATGTATACCTACAGAGGGGAAACACATAAGGCAAACATAAGGATTAGGATGTAGGTATACAGTGGGGAAAAAAGTATTTAGTCAGCCACCAATTGTGCAAGTTCTCCCACTTAAAAAGATGAGAGAGGCCTGCAACTGACATCATTGGTAGACCACAACTATGAGAGTCAAAATGAGAAAACAAATCCAGAAAATCACCTTGTCTGACTTGGCAAGATTTAATTTTTCAAATTATGTTGAAAAATAAGTATTTGGACATTAAAGTGCACCTGTCAACTGTTTTGTCCGCTATAAGAGGCGGCCACCATCTTTCAGGGCTTTTCTACAGCATTCTATAATGCTGTAGATAAGCCCCCCATCCGACCAGCAAGATAACAAAAATAAGTTTTATTATACTCACCCGGGAGGGTGGTCCAATGGGTGTCGCAGGTCTGGGTCCGGTCTGACCTTTCCCAGCGCCTGCGCACTGCAGTACTTTGCTACTGCTACAGGGCAGAGAAGTACGCCTGCGAAGAAGTGCAATGCCGGGAGCGAGGAAGCAAGCAGGAAGGCGGTATCGCAAGAAGATGGGAGGTGTCGGACCTGCGACACCCATCAGACCGGACCGCATCGGACCGCCCCCCGGGTGAGTATAATAAAACTTATTTTTCTTATCTTTCAGGTTGGACCAAGGGCTTATCTACAGCATTATAGAATGCTGTAGATAAGCCCTGAAAGGCAGTGGCCGCATCTTATAGCAGCCAAAACAGGTGACAAGTTCCCTTTAACAAAGTTCATCTCAATATTTTGCTATATATCCTTTGTTGGCAATGACAGTGGTCAAGCGTTTTCTGTAAGTCTTCACAAGGTTGACACACACTGTTGGTGGTATGTTGGCCCATTCCTCCATGCAGATCTCCTCTAGAGCAGTGATGTTTTGGGCCTGTCGCTGGGCAACACAGACTTTCAAACCCTCCAAAGGTTTTCTATGGGGTTGAGATCTGGAGACTGGCTAGGCCACTCCTGGACCTTCATATACTTCATACGAAGCCACTCCTTCATTGCCCTGGAGGTGTGTTTGGAATCATTATCATGCTGAAAGACCCATCCATGTTTCATCTTCAATGCACTTGGTGATGGAAGGAGGTTTGCACTCAAAATGTTTTCATGTACTTGGATCAGTCATCCTGGTCCCTTTGCAGAGAAACAGCCCCACAGCATGATGTTGCCACCCTCGTGCTTTTCAGTAGGTATGGTGTTCTTTGGATGCAACTCGGCATTCTGTTTCCTCCAAACACGACGTGTTTTGCTTCTACCAAACAGTTCAGTCCATATGACATTCTCCCAATTCTCTTCTGGATAATCCAAATGCTCTCTAGCAAACTTCAGTATGGCCCAGACATGTACTGGCTTACGCAGGGGGACACGTCTGGTACTGCAGGATCTGAGTCCCTGGTGGTGTAGTGTGTTACTGCTGGTACCTTTTGTTATGGTGGTCCCTGCTCTATGCAGGACATTCACTAGGTCCCCCCGTGTGGTTCTAGGATTTTTGCTCACTGTTCTTGTGATCATTTTGACCCCACGGGGTGGGATGATACGTGGAGCCACAGATCGAGGGAGATTATCAGTGGTCTTGTATGTCTTCCATTTTCTTTTTATTGCTCCCACAGTTGATTTCATCACAACAAGCTGCTTGCCTATTGCAGATTCAATCTTCCCAGCCTGGTACAAGGCTATAATTGTGTTTCTGGTTGTTATCGTGGGTGGTCAGGAGCCGGAATCTCCAGGAGTGGACCTTCTGGACCGTGGCACTGAGGGACCCTGGGCGAGCTGCCAGGTGGAACCGACCCCTATACAGGAACCGTTAGGAGCAGGCCCAGGGGTTCGAGTACCATGGTAGCCGGTACGGAGAGGGGCGGCTCAGGATGGACAGGAGTAGGACAGTGGGACTGAAGTGTAGATGACAGAACATGGCTGGCACACAGGAGACAGGAATGGAGTAAGACTATAGACTGGAACGTAGAGGAACTGAAGTATAGTTGACAGGACAGAGTTGGAACACAGGAGACAGGAATAAAAGAGGACGGAAGGACTGGAGCAGGATGGAACTGGAACACCGGAGGCAGGACTGGAGTAGGACGGCAGGATTGGAACAGAATGGAACAGGAACACTGGAGGCAGGACTGGAGAAGGACGGCAGGACTGGAACATGATGGAACAGGAACACCGGAGGCAGGACTGGAGCAGGACGGCAGGACTGGAACAGGATGGAACAGGAACACCGGAGGCAGGACTGGAGTAGGATAGCAGGACTGGAACAGGATGGATCAGGAACACCGGAGGCAGGACTGGAGTAGTATGGCAGGACTGGAGCAGGATGGATCAGGAACACCGGAGGCAGGAGACGGAGGAAACAGGAACACTGGAGCAGGACTGAGAAACACTGTTAGCGAACATGGAAGACAGGCTGCGAGGCTGCTGCAGGAAACACTGAGGACGGCACCGAGAGACTGTAGAGAGCACAGGAGGAAGCAGGGCCCAGTGTACAAGGTAACTCCCTCAGGGGGAAGCGGCCTGATATAGCCCCGTCTGGTCTGCCATTGGTCCAAAGGTGCTTCCGGGTCAGGGCACAGCCGGAGCACAAGAAGCAGCAGGGAGGCGTGGCCGCGGCCTATGGCGCATGCGCATTGCATGCAGGGATGGCGTCGGCCGCAAGCCCATCAGAGGTGACCGTCGTGGCCGTCGGGTGGAGAGAGGCTGCGGCGTGGGAGCGGAGGCCGGCTGCAGAGTGGGAGCGGAGGCCGGGTGAGTATAATGGAGCAGTGTAACAGTACCCCCTCCCCTAAGCCGCCCTCCCCGGAGATTAGCAAGAAATCTCTTGAGGATACGGGGAGCATTGATCTCTCCTCAGGACCAAAGCCCTTCCAATCAACAAGAAAGAATGTCCTTCCTCTAACCCTCTTCATAGCGAGAATGTCCTGCACTTCAAAGACATCATCGGCACCCACCGACTGAGGAACAGGATCAGGCAAGGAATGGAAGCGATTCAGCACCACAGGTTTCAGGAGGTAGACGTGGAAGGTGTTCGGGACCCGGAGCGAAGCAGGCAATCTCAATTTGTAGGCGACTTCATTGATACATCCAAGAACTTCAAATGGACTGATGTAGCGTGGTCCCAACTTGTAGGAGGGCAATTTCAATTGGATGAATTTGGAGGAGAGACAGACTTTGTCCCCAACACGATACGGTGGAGGATCCAATCTCCTTTTGTCGGCATAATTCTTCATCTGATCAGTGGACCTCTTGAGTGACGTATTGGTCTCGGCCCAAATCTTGGAAAATTCAGGAGGACAAGGTGATGGCCACGGGTACCTCAGAGGCAGGGGTTATCGGAAGAGGAACACCAGGATGTCTGCCAAAAACAATGAAGAACGGAGACTTGGCCGAGGACTCGCCAGCATGGTTGTTATAAGCAAACTCTGCCCAGGGGAGTAAGTCAACCCAATCGTTCTGGTGGGCGTTGGTGAAATGACGTAGGTACCCCGTTAATGTCTGGTTGGTACGCTCTACCTGTCCGTTGGACTGTGGATGGTAGGTCGAGGAGAAGTCGAGGGAAACGTTCATGAGCTTGCAAAGTGAACGCCAGAACTTGGAGGTAAACTGAACCTCTCGGTCAGACACAATGCGTTGAGGTAGTCCATGGAGTCTGAAGATTTGGTGAATGAAAACTTTGGCCAGCTCCGGCGCCGAGGGAAGACCAGGCAGAGGGACGAAGTGGGCCATCTTGGAAAAACGATCCACCACCAAAATGACTGTGCAGCCCGAAGAGCGGGGTAGGTCAGTGATGAAATACATGGCGATGTTTTCCCAAGGAACCCGTAGGAACGGGCAACGGTAGCAACAAGCCAGACGGAGGTCTTCGTTGCACTTTGTTTGTAGCACAGGATGGACAAGAAGCCACAAAGTCGAGTACATCTTGGCGAAGCGTGGGCCACCAGTAGTGATGCGTGATAAGATCAAGGGTCTTCTTAGTTCAGGCATGGCCGGCCAGTTTGGATGAGTGCCCCCATAGGAGGACCTTTCGCTTGAGGTTCTCAGGCACAAGTGTCTTGCCTGGGGGAGGAGTAAGCCAGTTCACTGGAGCCACTGTGATGATCCTAGTGGGATCAATGATATGCGAAGGTTCCTCCGTTGTTTCATGTAGCTGGAAGATCCTGGACAGGGCGTCGGCTTTGGTATTCTTGTTGCCAGGATGGAAACGGAGCTTGAAGTCAAATCGGGCGAAAAATAAGGTCCATCTGGCCTGACGAGGGTTGAGTTTCTGGGCAGACTGGAGATAGGCCAGATTCTTGTGGTCCGAGAAGATGACAAAGGGATGAACAGCTCCTTCCAGGAGGTGACGCTACTCCTCTAAGGCCAACTTGATGGCCAGGAGTTCCCGGTCGTCGATCGAGTAGTTACACTCAAATGGAGAGAAGGCCTTTGAGAAGAAGCCACAAGGATGCAGGCAACCGGAGGCAGTGCTCTGGGACAATACTGCCCCACCACCTGTGGAGGAAGCGTCCACCTAGAGAACAAAAGGTCGATTGCTCTCAGGGCGATGCAGGACCGGAGCCATGGAGAAAGCCCGTTTTAGGGTCAGAAAGGCCTCCTCCGCCTCAGGAGTCCAATCTTTAGGGGTAGTCCCCTTACGGGTGAGAGCAGAAATAGGTCTTGTGATCGCGGAGATGTGGGAGACAAATTGCCGGTAATAATTGGCGAATCCGAGAAATCGTATCGCCTTTACTCCGACGGGGCGAGGCCATTTGAGAATGGCAGACAACTTCTCGGGGTCCATCCTTAGACCAGCGTCGGAGATAATGTATCCCAGAAACGGCAGAGAGGTCTGTTCGAAGAGACATTTCTCGATATTCGCATACCGGCGGTTCTCCCGAAGACGCTGTAGCACCAGGCGGACACTTTCTGTGGGACGAGAGGTCCGGCGAGAAGACGAGGATGTCATCTAAGTACATGACCACACAGGAGTACAAGAGATCCCGGAAGATCTCATTGACGAACTCTTGAAACACCACAGGAGCATTGCAAAGACCAAAGGGCATGACCAGGTACTCGTAATGGCCGTCTCGAGTGTTGAAAGCGGTCTTCCACTTGTCACCTGCACGGATACGGACCAGATTATAGGCTCCTCTGAGGTCCAGCTTGGAGAAGACCCGAGCCCCTTTGAGATGGTCAAACAGCTCCGGAATGAGTGGAAGAGGGTACCTGTTCTTGATGGTAATTTCATTCAAGCCCCTATAGTCAATGCACGGCCGTAGAGTTCCATCCTTCTTTTTGACGAAGAAGAACCCGGCTCCGGCGGGCGAAGAGGATTTCCCTATAAAGCCATTGGCGAGGTTCTCTCGGACATACTCGGACATGGCGGTGGTGTCTGCAGGAGACAAGGGGTAGATTCTGCCCCTTGGAGGGGTTGAACCGGGAACAAGTTCAATTGGACAGTCAAACGGCCAGTGTGGAGGAAGGCCCTCCGCTTCCTTCTTATCAAAAACATCGGCGTAAGAACTGTAGGCTGGAGGAAGACCCAGAAGGTCTGGAGGTGACCGAGGAGCGGCCGCCAGTCAGACAGGAGTCAGACAGCGAGCTTGGCACGGGTGCCCCCAGCAGAGTATCTCCCCAGAAGACCAGTCGAGAACAGGCTGATGAGTCCTTAACCATGGAAGACCGAGTAGAATGGCGTGAGAGAGCTTAGGCAAAACGTAGAAGGCTATCTTCTCTCGGTGTAAGGCTCTGACTTGCAACTCCACTTCTTCAGTGACCAAGGTGACGGTCACCTGTAGCAGTTTGCCATCCACTGTGGCAATCTGGATAGGGTTAGATAGAGTAACCACGGGAATTTGGTATTTGTCCAGCTCTTCAGGTCGAGTGAAGTTACCTGCCGAGTCCGAATCCACGTAGGCCACCTCGAAACCACGTCTCTCCCCTGAAACCAAAAGCACGGAAATCGTAAGAGGTTGAGAGGGATCATCATTACCTAGGGAGGCCTCTCTTACCTGACCTAGGTGGAGAAGTTTCCCTGTCTCTTAGGACAGGTGCGGACATAGTGTGACGAATCACCGCAATAGAGGCACAGACCTTGTACCCGCCTCTCTCTCTGACGCAACTCGGCCAACTTTAGGTGATCTATCTGCATGGATGCGACCGAGGAGGGAGAAAGGGACCCGGGAGAATGGGGACTGGCAGAACGGGTGAAAAGGGGAACTGGCCTGGTGGACCTCCTGTCTCTCGCTGACTCTCGAGTGCGTTCCTGAAAGCGTAGGTCAATACGGGTAGCCAGCGAGATAAGGTCCTCTAAGGAGGACGGGGTATCTCGACCTGCGAGTTCATCTTTTATTCTGCCTGAAAGACCGCGCCAGAATGCCCCTACCAAAGCCGCGTTATTCCAGCTGAGCTCAGAGGAGACAGTACGAAAGCGAATAGCGTACTGTCCGACCGTGAGAGAACCCTGATGTGAGTTAAAGAGTGACTCAGTGAGAGAGGCTAACCGGCCCGGCTCATCGAAGACCCTGCGAAAAGTATCCAAGAAAACCGAGAGACTCGAGACTACAGGGTCGTCACGTTCCCAGAGGGGATTCAACCAAGACAGGGCCTCCCCCTCCAGATGGGACATGATGAAGGCCACCTTGGCCCGATCAGAGGGATATTGCTGCGGCAACCATTCAAAGTGGAGGCTACACTGATTTAAGAACCCCTTACAGAGCTTGGGATCCCCCGTGAAGCGAGGCGGCTTGGCAAGGCGGGGCGTCGGGAGAGCTGTAGACGCGGAGGGAGGAGTCGGGGCTGCGGTAGCAGCCTGGAGGGCAGACAAGCGACTGTTAAAGGAGGCCATGTAAGACAAAATGTGGGCTTGAGTATCTTGTTGCTGACCCAGCTCCTGTTGGAGACTGGCCAGTTGAGTGGCATTTCCAGGATCAGCCACCTGCAGGGCCGACAAACGGGTGTCCATAGACTTCATGATCGACATAATGCGTCCCTGATTCTCCCGCAGGAAGAGCAACTCTTTCTGAGTAGCAGCAGTAGTACCGGCGGAGTCCATGGCCTGATCATACTGTTAGCGTGGGAGGTCAGGAGCCGGAATCTCCTGGAGTGGACCCTCTGGACCGTGGCACTGAGGGACCCCGGGCGAGCTGCCAGGTGGAACCGACCCCTATACAGGGACCGTTAGGAGCAGGCCCAGGGGTTCGAGTACCACGGTAGCTGGTACCGAGAGGGGCGGCTCAGGATGGACAGGAGTAGGACAGTGGGACTGAAGTGTAGATGACAGAACATGGCTGGCACACAGGATACAGGAATGGAGTAAGACTATAGACTGGAACGTGGAGGAACTGAAGTGTAGTTGACAGGACAGAGTTGGAACACAGGAGACAGGAATAAAGGAGGACGGGAGGACTGGAACAGAAACACCGGAGGCAGGACTGGAGTAGGACGGCAGGACTGGAACAGGATGGAACAGGAACACCGGAGGCAGGACTGGAGTAGGATGGCAGGACTGGAACAGCATGGAATAGGAACACCGGAGGCAGGACTGGAGTAGGACGGCAGGACTGGAACAGGATGGAACAGGAACACCGGAGGCAGGAGACGGACGAAACAGAAACACTGGAGCAGGACTGAAAAACACTGTTAGCGAACACGAAAGACAGGCTGCGAGGCTGCTGCAGGAAACACTGAGGACGGCACCGAGAGACTGTAGAGAGCACAGGAGGAAGCAGGGCCCAGTGTGCAAGGTAACACAATGATCAGGCGCCTCCCTCTGGTCTGACATTGGTCCGAAGGTGCTTCTGGGTCAGGGCACAGCCAGAGCACAAGAAGCAGCATGGAGGCTTGGCCGCGGCCTATGGCGCATGCGCATTGCATGCAGAGATGGCGTTGGCCACGAGCCCGTCAGAGGTGATCGCCATGGCCGTCGGGTGGAGAGAGGCTGCGGCGTGGGGGCGGAGGACGGCTGCGGCGTGGGAGCGGAGGCCGGGTGAGTATGACGGAGCGGTGTAACACTGGTGTCCTTCGTCAGCTCTTTAGTCTTCTTCATAGTGGAGTTTGGGGTGTGACTGTTTGAGGTTGTGCCTTTTATACTGATAACAAGTTCAAACAGGTGCCATTACTACAGGTAATGTGTGGAGGACAGAGGAGCCTCTTAAAGAAGAAGTTACAGGTCTGTGAGAGCCAGAAATCTTGCATGTTTTTAGGTGAACAAATACTTATTTTCCACCATAATATGCAAAATAAATCTTGCCAAATCAGACAAGGTGATTTTCTGGATTTGTTTTCTCATTTTGACTCTCATAGTTGTGGTCTACCTATGATGTCAATTATAGGCCTCTATCATCTTTTTAAGTGGGAGAACTTGCACAATTGGTGGCTGACTAAATACTTTTTTCCCCACTGTATACCTACATCCTAATCCTTATGTTTGCCATAAGTTAGCTGTCAGCTCCCCCATTTATATGCATGCTGTGCCTGGTCAAATATGAAGGTCTACTGCAATGGAAAATCTGTGTGCCCCAAACACCCTAGTATAACAGTTTAAGAACCAAGACACCTTTTCCTGACCACATACAATAAGCTCATCTTTCCTATGCCACATGATGGCCGGTGGCGTGAGGTTCTAAAAATATAATTGCTTATTAAGAAAAGCTAGATCATGGGTATATTACCTGCCTAATTATCAAGTTTTCTTTTTAATCTGTAGAACTCATTATCTAATTTGTTTTTCTTTTCCAGCCACGTAATGGAAGAAGATCAGCAGGTTTCCGCTAAGAGGTATTTAGATCTAAATATATGAATATTTCTTGTCTGACTGCATTTACAGCATTTCACAAAGCAAAATCATCAGCTTCAAAAATAAAAAAATACTGTACCTGGTTATTACATAAGTTCTATAAAGAATACATTAAAGGGATTCTGTCAAAGTAAACTAAAATAAACAGTTATATCAAGGACTTAGTCCCTATAAAGATCATATTCGCAGTATATATTTATTTCATTGTAATCAATTTGAAAACTCATCATATCCCTTTTGCAAATGAGGAGGCTTTTGTGCACCCTTGGCATGGCAACGAGGTTGGTGCATCCTTGGCATGACCATGAAGTTGATGCACCTTTGGCGTGCCCACGAGGTTGGTGCACCCACACGTGGCCACGACGTTGGTGGACCCTTGGTGTTGCCACAACATTGGTGCACCCTTGGCTTGGCCACTAGGTTGGTGCACCCTTGGCGTGGCCAAGAGATTGGTGCACCTTTGATGTGGCCACAAGGTTGGTGCATCCTTGGCGTGGCCATGAAGTTGGTGTACCCTTTGCATGATCATGTGGTTGGTGCACCAATAGCGTGGCCAAGAGGTTGGTGCACCTTTGACGTGGCCACGAGGTTGGTGCGCCCTTGGCGTGGCCATGAAGTTGGTGCACCCTTGGCATGATCATAAGGTTCGTGCACGCTTGATGTGGCTATGAGGTTAGTGCACCCTTGATGTGGCCATGAGGTTGGTGCACCCTTGGCGTGGCCACGAGGTTGGCGCACCCTTGGCGAGGCCACGAGGTTGATGCACCCTTGGCATGGCCATGAGGTTGATGCACCCTTGATGTGACCACAAGGTTGGTGCACCCTTGGAAGCCTCAGATGACATCTGAGTGCAGTCTGATTTCCGCAAACTAACACAATGGAGAACAGGGAGAAATTTTATTCTCGATCTTCTCATCTGAGAGAATCGGATGACACTAAGCTGACACTCAGATAAAACTCTGATCCAAGTTTGATCAATTACCATAATTGATCCGATTCTCTCGCATGAGAGTTTCAACACTCATGTGAGCAAACACTAAAGATTATACTAGAGAAATGCACAAATATAAGATTATTTCTATTAGCTAGTATCAGGATTGGTTCTGTTAGTAGTAAGAGGAAGAAATGTTAGAAGTACTAGCAAAAATGCTGCAAGTTTTTTTGTAATTTTAGCAACTAGCTAACTGAGCTCTGCTATTTAAAGGGAACCTGTCACCAGAAAAAAACACTCCCAGCAGGTTAATAAAGCTACTAACCTGTAGATTAACCCTTATTTGCAGGTTAATAGCTTATTTTCTGCTGATAGGTTCCCTTTAAATTGCATCCTATGAATTAAAGAAATATTCTAGAAGATCTACATTACAGTCTCATTAGTGCATGTAAATAATTTTCACAATTATAAACATCTATCTATGCTCAGGCTACTAGGGTGTCTTATTTTATGTATGTTCCAGTGCGAGAAAAAAAGGCAAGAATCAGGTCTATAGCTAGAATACTTAAGACCCGTATGCACATCAAAGGAAGATGACAGGCCAAACATCTTACAATTTGGTGGGATCAGCCAAGAATCTGATGTGCATGGGGGTTTCCTAACTCTCCCCCCCCCCCGACAGATTCAGGGGTCAGGCGACAATCTGGTAGTGGCCAATCATTCTCGTGTGTGTGGGGAGTCGGGAGCGATGGCTGTCACTCGGCCGACCGCTATACTATATGCATGACCAGTTTCAGTATGTTTAAATATTGGTTATTAATAGAAACAGCAAGTCAAAAACTTGCTCACGTTCACTTTAAATGGGCTTTATTGCTAAAATACTGGTATTTCTCCATACAGTCAGCAATGTTTAAATGCCTTACATAAAATGCTTCAGTAGATATTGATCCTGTACCTTCGCTGTCTTATTCTTGTTTGTCGTGTCGACTACTGTGTTAAAAATTAATTGATGAAAAATGGCAAAATTGATGGGTCTTGACTTTGCAGCCTGTCTACATTTACAGGATGTAGGGTATCATTACATTTAATGCATTGGGCAATTTAAGCTTCTTATTTAGATTAGTGTATAACAGGGCAGGAATCCAGACTCTCTGTCTATACCGTGCCAGATAGTGCTATTCTGTTTGACTATTTATTGACAGCAGGCTCCCTTAGTCTGGTACCCTAAAATTATGTTTCAGTTGCATGATCTCCTTTTAATAAATCAGTCAATTCACCATTTAAATTTACCGAGAAGAATGAGAAGCATTATTTCCCATTATTACTATTTATGTGGCACAATCAATTCTTAAAGCATATATCTGGGTTATATATTTTTAGCAAAGATATAATACAATGAGCACACAGTTCAACCAATGCAAATGCAGTGTAGAGAGGATACTTTAGGAAAGAGAGTGGTGTCCATACAAGCTACAATATAGAAATACCAGGAAAGAGTTTTAAGTGGTGGTCCGATACCTTTCTTAAGCCCTAACTACTTTTGTATCCAGCTTCATTATTAAATTCCCTACACTTCTCCTTACACTGCTGTTTCCTATATGTCTTTTGTTTCTTTACTTTCTCTGACGCTATGTTTGAGAGGAGTCTCAACCAGAACGTCACAGGAGGCTGGGGCTGCACTCACTTCTCTGCAGAGTATATCATTCCTTCGGAAAAAGAAAGCCATCAGGGAGTGGCACTGTGATCACTTAGCACAGCTAATGACATCCTGGTCCAGTTGAGGTGATTGAGAATTGACCACATCCTCAGTCACAGCCGCCGATACAGTCAATTCTTCAAACACCACTGTACCTTTCCCTTGAAATGAATCATCATCAGGGGATGGTGATAGAGGCAGTGTGAGTGGCTTATAGAGGAAGTTAATTTTGCCTTTAACCTTTTTACTACTTTTTAGAGCAAATAGTTGCATGTTCTGCAAAATGTTTCAAATTTTGTGCAGAAATTTCTGGGATCCAAAAATTCCCACGTGGAGGGTGAGGATGGAGAATATTTATGTAGATATTTTGCAACTTTTAAAAAATGAATCTGGAAAAGAAACATTGATTTAAAAATCTAAGAACTAACAAAAGGCAACTTAAAAGTAGCAAATCTATTATGGAAAATCAAACAATTACTAGTAATTATTATAGTTATAGATAGGTATTCGCGCAAAAAAATGGCAAAAATCTAATGAGGAATTAGACCCATAGTTTTTCAAGTCAGCTGGAAAAAACACAAAGTAAAAAAAAGCTTCTGTGTGATCATGCCCTAATGAATTAAAATGCAACACCAAAGGCACTTTAATTTAAAGAAAGTCTTTCAAGTGCGACAAAAAAAATCCCCCTCAAAGCGCACGTAAAGTACAGTATTAAAAATACGAAAAATTCATAAATTTTTATAAGCACTTAAAAACATTGAAAAGCAAAATTTGAGACCTTAAAGCAGCTTCAAAGGTAGAGTCATAGTGATTCCTAACAAAAAAAGACCTGAAAATTCTACTGGTTCTAAAATGCATAGTTAAGATACCATGGTGGGGTAACAAAATAAAACGACCTTCTGGACCAGCGCCATTTCACCACACTAGGTACTGTGTCCCCACAAGTCTCTAGACATCAACATCTGGTTCAAGCATCACATGACAGCTGCAGCTGATCAATGATTGGCTGCTACCTTCATATTTCAATCAAACAGGAGTCCAAGGGGTAACGTTTCTCCATGCGGAGAATGACATGTCAAGCATGCCGGGTTGAGGAGACTTTTAAGCCACAATGCTCCTCTGAGAAATATGCAAATTGTCTCTTCAAAGACAAAGAGGACTAGAACTCTAGTGCCACCTATGGAAAGTAGCAATCCTTGAAGTCAATGTCGACCCTTTAATGAACCTTGTCACATGACTTAAGATAAAAGCCAAAACCAGAATCTCAATTTGCAGACACTGTGTTTCGGTGTACTGCCCCTCATCAGTGCAAAGAGTGAGATCTGGTTTGGCTGGGTGAGAGGCGTCTGACCGGGATTCTAGGGGTATCGTTTCTCCTTTTGGAGAATGACATGTTAAGGATGACAAGATGAGGAGACTTTTAAGCCGCAATGCTCCTCTGGGAAATATCAATCAAGAAGAAAGATGTTTTTTCATGTAAGAAAAGTATCTAGTGCAATAGTTTGTGCACTGTTGCACTAGATACTTTTAGTTTTTAGTTTGTACACCATTTTAGAAAGTTCAATATTGCAGTAGTTACAATTTTATTACCATTTTACAATAACGGACATACGTGTCTCTGACCTTATCGTTTCTTTCTTACAGATGGCTGATGAAGGCCTGACTACAAAGACATGGACACCCCATATTGTAAACTTGTAACAATCTATCACAATAGAATGTAAAGGATATTATCATAAATTATTTTTGGCTACAACTGCCAAATTTTCCTTTATTTCTCAGTTATATTAAAAGCATATTTAAACATTGTTTTTCAGTGTTCTACTGTGTATTACTATGGTGTATAATGAGAATGACTAATGACAGGTGCAGCTGAAGAACTCTGCATGCAGAATGCTGCCGCTCCGAAAGTTGCTGGACGCGTCTATAATGTCTTGTAAATAAAGGCAATTCTCCGATCACCGTTTTAAAACATTTTGTATCTGTTAGACTGAATGTTTCATTTATTTACGCAGCTGTTATATTTCATGTGTCACCATCAACCAGATGAATGCAACGCTTGTACTTTATTTTTGCCTTATTGTAGTGAAAAGTTACGCTAAATAAACTTATCTTTTATTTTAACAAATTCAGAAAAAGTTTATCCTCAATCCATGAATTTATAACTATAGGGTGTGGTTACGCGTCACAGTGTTTTACTGTGGATTCAAAAATACAAGAATAAATTGTTTCACACACATAAAATAACACAGCTTTTGTAAAAATGCCCTCCCATCTATATTATTTTTATTACATGTGCATGTATTGTAATGTGAGTGTATTAGTATAGTTACCTACTGCTGCTTTCTCTGGGATCTAGTGACATTCTGCTTCTCTTCGCAGTGACGTCACCACAATTCCAACTATCCGGCTTATCTCCTACTCGATGCCTGAGCCGGAAGTCTATTTTATAATGTAAGCGTATGGAGCCTTGTTCTGAGTCTCGCTCTGATGCTCCGTAGGCTTAAACCACTTCCGTGTCATGCGGCGCGACCCAGAGAGTCTTTGCAAAGTGGTGACGTCACTGAGAAGAGAAGACAAACGACACTGGACGCTGGAGAGAGCAGAGGAGTATATTAATACACTCACCCTACATTACATGCATATGCACACATTTAATGTTAAAAAATAAATGGAATGCATCATCAGAAAATGACCTATAAATCACATTTTTGTGTTACATGCATTTTTACCTTTTTTTTACAACTTTTTTTATATCACAAATAGTGATGAGTAAGCGTACTCCGATAACGTGTTTTCCAAGCATGCTCAGGTGTTACCAAGTGTCTCAGAATAATGCTCGAGTAATGTTCAAGTCAACACATGCGGGCATTGCCTGTTTGTGTTAGGAGTGGCGGAAGGCACTGAATAAAAATATAAATAAAGTGCCTTCGCCACTCGGGGTCCACCGTGCAGAGGATGTAATAACGGCTGCTAGGTGACGACAGAGCAATCTGGCGGTAGTGTGCACTGGGTTAACTGCACCCAATGTGCACTGCACAGACTCTGTTGAACTCACAGAGTCCTAGAAACAACAATAAACACAAAAACGCTGAGTCTGTTTAGGACACAGAACTACAGCAGTGCACCCGCGGTATCTGGTCACAGGAGTAGCACTAGATGGCGGCACTTACTCCGTCTAGACCTACAGACAAGGATCGGGTGTAGAGCGTCGCAACCACGAACGCACGCAGAGCTGCAACTGCAGTGCAGCAAGAACAGAGCCGCTGCAATGACACTGCTAACTAGCAGGCGCAATGCTGATGCTAGGCTGCTGAGGCGATGGAGCAATAGCACACTGGCGCTGACACTGGCAATAACTCAGGAACTCTCACAGACATAGTATCAGAGGGTAGGGGTTTCCAATGAGTCATTCACCAGTCCATGCATCCATCAACAAACATACAGCAGCAGTATGGCTATACTAGCGCATGGCGGAACAACCATGCGCGCTTTTTATAGCGAAAGGGACCTTCCGGAAATCTCCAGGTCTCCAAGAGGAGCCAATGGGATCTGACACAGGACCTAAACACCTGACTCCCGAACTCCAATGGGAGTTTGTCCCATGAGCATGCTCAGATGCAGGGGTAGAAGACTTAGCCTCTGGTGAGAGTTGCCGCAAGGCAATCTCCTCTGCAGTCTCCTCTACAGCAGATGAAGAGCAGGAGACTGCAGAATGTGAGGATCTAGATTTCAGCAAAGGAGAGGCAGAAATCTGACTCCTAACAGTTTGTTAGGCAATCCCTGCATGTGTTGCGACTGTCTAACAGCTGCGAAACATGCAGCCACGGGGACTCGAACATATTATTTAAGCATGTCCGAGATATTCAGATAATATCCAAGCACGCTCATCACTAATCACAAGCTGTATTAAAAAACGACATTTTTCAATTTTCAAATGGCCACTAAAACTATTCCACAAGTCTCTAATAGTTTCTTTATCATCACAGACAGGATTACAGTGCTTGGTAACACCTCAATGCACAGTTAACAAGACAGGAGCTACTGTACCATTCATAACAAGTGATGTTACAGCTGAACTCCTCCTACAACATAGACAACAGAAGAGCAGGAAGTATATGTCTGTAATAGAACAGGAAGTATGATTCTACAATAGAACAGGAAATAGGATTCTGGAATAGAACAGGAAGTATTAGTCTAGAATAGAACAAGAACTATGATTCTGGAATAGAACAGGAAGTATGAGTCTAAAATAGAACAGGAAGTATGAGTCTAGACTAGAACAGGAAGTATGAGTCCAGACTAGAACAGGAAGTATGAGTCTGGAATTGGACAGGAAATAGGATTCTGGAATAGAACAGGAAGTATGAGTCTAGAATAGAACAGGAAGCATGAGTCTAAAATAGAGCAGGAAGTATGAGTCTAGACTAGAACAGGAAGCATGAGTCCGGAATAGAACAGGAAGTATGAGTCTAGAATAGAACATAGAATCATAGAATCGTACAGTTGGAAGGAACCTCCTGGGCCATCTGGTCCATCCCCCTGCTCAAAGCAGGATTCGCTAAATCATCCCAGACAGATGTCTGTCCAGCCTCTGTTTGAAGACTTCTATTGAAGGAGAACTCACCACCTCTCGTGACAGCTTGTTCCACTCATTGATCACTCTTACTGTCAAAAAGTTTTTTCTAATATCTAATCTGTGTCTCCTCCCATTCAGTTTCATCCCATTGCTTCTAGTCTTTCCTTGTGCAAATGAGAACAAAGTTGATCCTTCTACAATGTGACAGCCCTTGAGATATTTGTAGACAGCTATTAAGTCTCCTCTAATTCTTCTCTTTTGCAAGCTAAACATTCCCAAATCCTGCAACCTTTCCTCATAAGACAGGGTTTGCAGACCGGTCACCATTCTGGTCGCTCTTTTCTGAACTTGCTTCAGTTTGTTGATGTCTTTTTTAAAATGTGGCGCCCAAAACTGGACACAGTATTCCAGATGAGGTCTGACCAAAGAGGAGTAGAGGGCAATAATGACTTCACGTGATCTAGACTGTATGCTTCTGTTAATACATCCTAGAATTGTATTTGCCTTTTTTGCTGCTGCATCACACTGTTGAGTCATATTCAGTCTGTGATCTATTAGTATACCCAAGTCTTTTTTGCATGTGCTGTTGCTTAGCCCTATTCCTCCCATTCTGTATATGCTTTTTTCATTTTTATTGCCCAGATGTAGTACTTTGCATTTTTCCCTGTTAAAAACTATTGTTAGTTGCTGCCCACTGCTCCAGTTTATTTATATCTTTTTGAATCCTCTCTCTCTCTTCTCTAGTATTTGCTATCCATCCTATCTGTTTTCTCTCAGAAAAGAAATGTAACATCAACTGTTCTTCACTGTCCTATTAAGGGATTAGAAGAATCCAGGATATCTATAAACAGAAAGATAGTGAGGAAACACTTAGCTCACCTAAATGAATTCAAGTCTCCAGGTCCAGATGAATTACACCACAGAGTACTGAAGGAGATAGCAGAAGAAATTTTTGAACCCCTGTCCATAATCTTTGAAAATTCTTGGAGAACAGGAGAAGTCCCAGAAGACTGGAGAAGAGCAAATGTTGTTCCTATCTTCAAAAAGGGGAAAAAGGTGGACCCAGGCAACTATAGGCCGGTGAGTCTGACTTCTATGCCAGGAAAGATCTTTGATGACACAGCAAATTTAATCAGTTTACCCTCAATTTCTTTATCTAAATTGTTGACAAAGATGTTGAACAGTACAGGGCCCAGGACAGAGCCCTGTGGTACCCCACTTGAGACATTCTTCCAACTGGATTTGTAGCCATTTCCGACCACTCTTTGGGTTCAATCACTAAGCCAGTTATGAATCCACCTAACAGTTGCCTTGTCCATTCCATACTTAGCCATTTTTTCAATAAGGATTGTGTGAGATACTTTGCCAAATGCTTTACTGAAGTCAAGATATACTATATCTACAGCATTTCCCTGATCCACCCAATCTGATTCTCTCATAGAAGAAAATTAAGTTAGTCTCATGACTTATTAGTTACAAACCCATGCTGACTCTGTTTAATCACTTCATTCTTACCCAGGTACTTACATACATGTTATTTAATAATTTGTTCAAAGATCTTTCCTGGCATAGAAGTCAGACTCACCAGCCTATACTCTGTGGTGTAATTCATCTGGACCTGGAGATTTGAATTCATTTAGGTGAGCTAAGTGTTTCCTCACTATCTTTCTGTTTATAGATATCCTGGATTCTTCTATTCCCTTAATAGGACAGTGAAGAACAGTTGATGTTACATTTCCTTGCTGAGAGAAAACAGATGCAAAATAGGAATTTAAAAGTTCGGCCTTCTCAACATCCTGTCTTACCATTTCATCATTTTCATCCTGTAAAAATTCTATAGCATCTTTGACTTTTCTTTTACTTTTTACATATCCCCAAAATCCTTTTTTATTGCTTTTGACGTCTCTTGCAAGCCTCAATTCATTGTCAGCTTTAGATAATCTGATTCATGACCTGCAAGTTCTGCAGACAGCATTATTTTCTTCTTTAGATATGCCTCTCTCTTTCCATTTTATAAACATTTCTTCCTTTTTAGCATATGCTTAAGTTCTGTGTTCATCCATCCAGGTTTCCTTAAATGCTTCCTATTCTTCCCTCTTTTCAGAATTGTTAACAATTGTGCTTTGAGAAATTTATTTTTCAAGATTTCCCATCCTTCCTGGACATTTTTGTCCTTAAGAATATCCAGCCATTGGATCCCTGCAATTCTTTTTCTGAATGCCTTAAAATCTGCCTTTCTGAAATCTAACCTTGACGTCTGAGTCTTCACAGGTCTTCCTCCTCTAGTTATCCAAAATTCTAAAATAGCATGGTCGCTACCTCCTAGGGTCCCAGCCACTTTTACCTCCTCAACCATTTCCTCCCTGTTTATAAGGATTAGATCCAAGGTAGCAGTCCCCTTGTTTTCTCCCCTACCTGTTGGAAGATAAAGTTGTCAGCAAGAGAGGATAAGAATTTCCTTGACCTATTAGTTTTGCCTGAGAGAGATTCCCAACAAATGTCTGGATAGTTGAAATCTCCCAAGACAACTATGTCATATTTTTTGGAGAACTTGGCCATTTGATGCATAAAGAGTTCATCCATATCTTCAGATTGCACAGGCGGCCTGTAGTAAATGCCTACAATGGTGTCCTTTCCATTGTTCTGTCCTTGTATTCTTACCCAAACAGTTTCCACAGAAATCCCAGTCTCTGAAGCTCTGTGCAGATATACGCGTTTCTAACATACAATGCGACACCTCCTCCTCGTTTATCAAGTCTGTTTCTAGCAAATAAGTTGTATCCTTCTAGCCTTGTATTCCAATCATGTGTATTGTCCCACCAAGTGTCAGTGATTCCAATTACATCATATTTCTTTTCCTGTGTTAGTAGTTCCAATTCTCCTTGTTTGTTGACCATGTTTTGTGCATTAGTATAGAAACATTTTAGTTTGTGATTGGTTTCTCTTTCTCCAATATTTTTATTATTTAGATTATTTTGTCTTTGTTCTTCCTTTCCACTTCTAATAGCAGAGTCCTCAATAGCATTTGTCAGGTGTATGGCTTTTTCTGGCCTTTTGCTTCCCTTCCCACATTGTTCTAGTTTAAAGCTCTCCTGATGAGTGTAGCAAGGCGACTTCCAAATACATGTTTTCCAGTCTTCGTAAGGTGCACCCCATCTCTAGCAAGTAGGCCATTGTATAGGCAATTCACTCCGTGATCCAGAAATCCAAATCCTTGCTGATGGCACCATTGAGGTAGCCAGTTGTTCATCTGCAGAATCTTATTCCACCTCCTTGTTCCATGGCCATCCACTGGGAGGAAGGAAGAGAAGACCACCTGCGCTCCCAGTTCTTTCACTTTCTTACCTAAGTTTTCAAAGTCTCTGCAGATGGTTTCCAGGTGGTTTTTTGTGGAGTCATTTGTCCCCACATGTAGTAGCAGAAATGGGCAGTCATCTGTAGGTCTGAAGAGTCCTGATATCCTGTCAGACACATCTTTAATTTTTGCACCTGGAAGACAGCACATTTCTCTTGAGGTTATATCCGGTCTGATACAGGAAGTATGAGTCTAGAATAGAACAGGAAGCATGAGTCTGGAATAGAACAGGAAGTATGAGTCTGGAATAGAACAGGAAGTATGAATCTAGAGTAGAACAGGAAGTATGAGTCTGGAATAGAACAGGAAGTATGAGTCTGGACTAGAACAAGAAATGAGTCTACAATAGAATAGGAAGTTGGGTCTAGAATAGCCCCAGTGGGTAGTATGAAAATTGCAAGATATCTATTTTTTTAATACATATTGTGAAAAAACTTAACCAAAATTTTTATAGAAACAAAGGAAGCGCAGAGGTTTAAATGACTAAAACACTGGTTATAGTGAATCTTTTTTTTCTCACAAAACTATATATGTCTATTTATCTCCTTCTATGTGACTGCAAAATAAAGCTGCACTCTATAACGCTATAGCATGTAAACATAAAATACGAGTATATGAAATTTGAACTGCATTACTGGGCTAGAAAATAGGTAAAAACAAAAAACATACTTAGCACATAAATTGGCCAATTCATGTCTGCCCAGTAGCCATGACATTGTAATCCTCTTTTCTGGAAACCTAACCTAATATGATTCCTTTCTTGGGCTGATAGCCTGCATTTATATGGGTAGGTAGGATCCTGCTGTGACTCAAACCGCTACTGGCTAATGGGTGGAATTCTCGGTCAGATAGCCTAAGCGTTCAAATATCAGAAGACTGACCGTCACACCCAAACAGAAAACAGATTTGAACAGTTGTATACTAAATACTACTCTTAGTATGCACCTACAGTTGTGGCCAAAAGTATTGACACTCCTGTAATTTTGTCAGATAATACTCAGTTTCTTCCTGAAAATGATTGCAATCACAAATTCTTTGGTATTATTATCTTCATTTAATTTGTCTTAAATGAAAAAACACAAAAGAGAATGAAGCAAAAAGCAAAACATTGATCATTTCACACAAAACTCCAAAAATGGGCCAGACAAAAGTATTGGCACCCTCAGCCTAATACTTGGTTGCACAACCTTTAGCCAAAATAACTGCGACCAACCGCTTCCGGTAACCATCAATGAGTTTCTTACAATGCTCTGCTGGAATTTTAGACCATTCTTCTTTGGCAAACTGCTCCAGGTCCCTGATATTTGAAGGGTGCCTTCTCCAAACTACCATTTTTAGATCTCTCCACAGGTGTTCTATGGGATTCAGGTCTGGGCTCATTGCTGGCCACCTAAGAAGTCTCCAGTGCTTTCTCTCAAACCATTTTCTAATGCTTTTTGAAGTGTGTTTTGGGTCATTGTCCTGCTGGAAGACCCATGACCTCTGAGGGAGACCCAGCTTTCTCAAACTGGGCCCTACATTATGCTGCAAAATTTGTTGGTAGTCTTCAGACTTCATAATGCCATGCACACGGTCAAGAAGTCTAGTGCCAGAGGCAGCAAAGCAACCCCAAAACATCAGGGAACCTCTGCCATGTTTGACTGTAGGGACCGTGTTTTTTTCTTTGAATGCCTCTTTTTTTCTCCTGTAAACTCTATGTTGATGCCTTTGCCCAAAAAGCTCTACTTTTGTCTCATCTGACCAGAGAACATTCTTCCAAAATGTTTTAGGCTTTTTCAGGTAAGTTTTGGCAAACTCCAGCCTGGCTTTTTTATGTCTCGGGGTAAGAAGTGGGGTCTTCCTCGGTCTCCTACCATACAATCCCTTTTCATTCAGACGCCGACGGATAATACGGGTTGACACTGTTGTACCCTCGGACTGCAGGGCAGCTTGAACTTGTTTGGATGTTAGTCGAGGTTCTTTATCCAACATCCGCACAATCTTGCGTTGAAATCTCTTGTCAATTTTTCTTTTCCGTCCAAATCTAGGGAGGTTAGCCACAGTGCCATGGGCTTTAAACGTCTTGATGACACTGCGCATGGTAATAATAATAACAATAATAATCTTTATTTATATAGCGCCAACATATTCCGCAGCGCTTTACAGTTTAACAGTTTCAAAACACAAGTCATAAGTAACAACGCTAACAATACAATAATTAAAGCAAAATAAGATGAAATAAGACGACCCTGCTCGTGAGAGCGTACAATCTACAATGAGGTGAGGGAGATATAGAGTACAGGTGTGTATTTACAATGGTGTAATTACAATGAAGGTCGAGCCATCTTGCAGGAGTGAAGGATGGATGGAGATAGTGAATGGGCTACGCACGCACACTTACACAGAGAATGACTTTGATTAGTGAATGTGATAGGCCACTCTGAACAGGTGTGTTTTGAGGGAGCGCCTAAAACTATGCAAATTGTGGATAGTCCTGATTTCTTGGGGTAGAGCATTCCAGAGGATAGGAGCAGCACGGGAGAAGTCTTGGAGTCGGGAGTGGGAGGTACGGATTAGTGCAGAGGTTAGTCGAAAGTCGTTTGCAGAGCGCAGCGATCGGCTAGGCCGATAGACAGAAATGAGAAAAGAGATGTAAAGGGGTGCCGCACTGTGGAGAGCTTTGTGGGTGAGAACAAGTACTTTGAATTGGATCCTATAATGAATGGGCAGCCAATGTAAGGACTGGCGAAGAGCGGACGCGTCCGAGTACCGATTACCCAGATGGACGATCCTGGCTGCTGCATTGAGTATGGACTGGAGAGGGTATAGTCGAGTGACGGGGAGGCCAATTAATAGAGCGTTGCAGTAATCCAGGCGAGAGTGGATCAATGCAACAGTGAGGGTTTTTGTTGTTTCCATAGTGAGAAAAGGGCGGATTCTAGAGATGTTCTTTAGGTGTAAGCGGCAAGAGCGGGCAAGGGATTGTATATGGGATGTAAAGGAGAGATTGGTGTCAAACATAACACCCAGACAGCGCACCTGCTGCCGGGGTGTTATTGTGGTACCACCCACGGAGAAGGAAATGTCAGATTTAGGGAGGTTAGTAGACGGCGGGAGCAGAAGTTCAGTTTTGGAGAGGTTGAGTTTCAGATAGAGAGCGGACATGATATTGGAGACTGCGGACAGACAGTCACTGGCGTTCTGTAGTACAGCGGGGGTAAGGTCGGGGGAAGACGTGTATGGTAGACACAGGAGATGGACTTGTAGCCTTGAGATTGCTCATGCTTCCTCACAATTTGGTTTCTCAAGTCCTCAGACAGTTCTTTGGTCTTCTTTCTTTTCTCCATGCTCAATGTGGTACACACAAGGACACAGGACAGAGGTTGAGTCAACTTTAATCCATGTCAACTGGCTGCAAGTGTGATTTAGTTATTGCCAACACCTGTTAGGTGCCACAGGTAAGTTACAGGTGCTGTTAATTACACTATTTAGAGAAGCATCACATGATTTTTCGAACAGTGCCAATACTTTTGTCCACCCTCTTTTTTATGTTTGGTGTGGAATTATATCCAATTTGGCTTTAGGACAATTCTTTTTGTGTTTTTTCATTTAAGACAAATTAAATGAAGATAATAATAACAAAGAATTTGTGTTTGCACTAATTTTCAGGAAGAAACTGAGTATTATCTGACAAAATTGCAGGGGTGTCAATACTTTTGGTCACAACTGTATTCACATCTGTTTTCTGTTTGGAAGTGATGGTCAATTTTTTGATATTTGCACTCTATATGAATGCAGATTGCTGAATTATGACATGTACCTGTTTTCAATATACTTGTGGTCACGTGCTGACTAGACTCCTGCACTTCCCTCAATAAAAGAGAATTGAGAGAAGTGAGATAAGGCTATTCATGTGGTTGTATGATAACCCACAAATATGGGGAATTTTGACAGTGTGCAGATCAAACATTGTTACAAATCAGAATTTTTAATTTTAGCCCTGACAATTCCTTTAACGTTTTACAGGCAGTTGATTTATTGTTTGGAAGATGAATCCTTTACAAGCAGCTATGTCCACCTCTTACAGAATAACCCTTTAAAAGCGGCTGTATCCTGTGTTATCTGGCTAACAAACACACAGGGACATCTTACTACATATCTGATAAAAGACAGGTGTCACGGGTTTACCGTGACAGAGAGGGGCCAGAAGACTGTGCTGTCTGTTTTCAAGTAGTCCTGCACTAACTAGAAGCACTTCACCAACATACTAAACATTGCAGGTTTCTGCTAGTAGTGTAGGGTGTTGTGAGTTCATATTCCCCTTCACCGTCGATGTCTGATGAACTCCCTCTTCTGGTGAAGGAAGGTAGTGCGGCTGATTACCAAACACCTGATCTGGTAGATGGTGACTGCGTAACAGGAAATTCTGACTGGATATAAGGCAGCCGACGCCCTTCTGAGTCGCTGGTGATTTCTCTGCTGGATTCTTGGAGACCAGTCTGATTCCTGCTTCCCAAAGATAAGTTTTTGCTCGGCTATTGAACTTATTAGTTTTGTTTTGTTTACCTTGTTTTTTGGAGTTCAGCCATCCCCGGTCGGGGGTGTGCTGAGTTCCATTTTTGTCTCTGATCAGTTTGTCTCTTTGCTCTGTCTTCAGAATCTACCTGAGTGCTGATATAGTCTTTTTGAAGTCCTAGCGACTTCAGGGCCTGTTTTTCCTATCAGACGGTTGGGACATTTTTTGGTAGGGTTTTTTACGGATTGCAGACAGCAGCTTTTCTATCCTGTCTTTTATAGTTAGCTTGGGCCCCATCGTTTGCTCAACCTATCTTTCTATCTGTGTTAGTGTTTTCATCTTGCTTCACCGTCATTATATGTTTAGGGCTGCCTATTGCATTGGGGTCTGCTCTGGGGCAGTTTAGATTTCCCCTTTCTTTCTTTAGGCCTATTTAGTTCTCCGGCTGTGATCGAGGGGTCTAGGGCATCGTAGGAACCCCCCACGGCTACTGTTAGTTGT
Source organism: Dendrobates tinctorius (assembly GCF_039654945.1). Taxonomy (NCBI): domain Eukaryota; kingdom Metazoa; phylum Chordata; class Amphibia; order Anura; family Dendrobatidae; genus Dendrobates; species Dendrobates tinctorius. Next base: position 17,232,628 of record NW_027361747.1, on the reverse strand, counting down.
TGTGGATAGGATCAGGGGTCTGCTGTTATGATTGAGTCACCGTAAGAGGCAAAAACAGAAATGCTAGCTAAGTCCAGAAAACCAGAGAAGTTGGCAGCTATCGGATTGCAGACCCCTGAACCTATTAACACAACTAGCAGTAGCCGTGGGGGGTTCCTACGATGCCCTAGACCCCTCGATCACAGCCGGAGAATTAAATAGGCCTAAAGAAAGAAAGGGGAAATCTAAACTGCCCCAGAGCAGACCCCAAAGCAATAGGCAGCCCCCAACATATAATGACAGTGAAGCAAGAGGAAAACACTAACACAGGCAGAAAGATAGACTGAGCAAAGACGGGGACCAAGCTAACTAGATAGAAAAGGACAGGAAGGCTGCTGTCTGCAATCCGTGAAAAACCCTATGAAAATAAGAGCCAACAGACTGACAGTGAAAAAGGCCCTGAAGACGCTAGGCTTCAAAAAAGCTATGTCAGTACTCAGGAATATTCTGAAGACAGAGCTACAGGCAAAAGGAGATTCAGCTCACCCCAGCTGGGAATGGCAGAATCCAGAAAAGCAAGGAAAACAAAAACAAAACATAAATTCTAACAGGCAAAGCAGAAAACAGCTTTAGAGGAGCAGGAATCAGACTGGTGTCCTAGAAGTCCACAGAGAAATCACCAGCAGGGCAGAAGGGCGTCGGCAGCCTTATATCCAGTCCATGACTCCACTCAGCCAGTCATCCTCATTAGGCTCAGGTGCCTGATAATCAGGCTCATTACCTTCCTTTACCAGAATAGGGAGTTCACCAGACCTCAGTGACGAAGGGGAAAATGAACTCACAACAGTCTGCAATCCGATAGCTACCAACCTCTCCGGTTTTCTGGACTTAGCTTGTATTTTTGTTTTTTTTCTACTTCAGTGACTCATTCATAACAGAATCACCAGCCATATTGCAGATTCTAGGGTACTCAATAGCAGGAAAGAATTGTAAAAAAAGTGTCACTATTTTTTTTTTCGTGTATATTTTTTCCTCTATTTCTCTGAGGCCATAGGAGGAGTTTTTTCTCAATGGAGATTAAGCAATTGTCTGATCATGTGGAGCAGCTCACTGCTGAAGTGCGGGGAATTTCCGCCTATCTTGCTCATTCACATGCTGCTGAACCAAAGATCCCTACTCCTGATGTGTTTTTTGGGGATCGGTCTAAATTTTTGAATTTTAAGAATAATTGTAAATTATTTTTTGCCTTGAAGACTAATTCATCGGGGAGCTCTGCGCAGCAGGTTAAAATTGTCATCTCTTTGCTGCGCGGCGATCCCCAGGATTGGGCGTTTTCTTTGAAACCTGATGATCCTAATCTGACTCAGTTTTGTCTAGGGCGCAACGTCAGGAGTTCAGAAGGCGTAATAAGCTGTGTTTCTTCTGTGGTGATGCCTCGCATATTATTTCTGTCAGCCCTAAACGAGAGAAACGTTTTGCACACACATTTGCTGTGGGTGGTGTTCAACCTAAGTTTCTTCTGGCAATTACTCTGATCTGCTCCCTGTCCACATTTTCCGCTAAGGCTTTTGTGGATTCGGGAGCAGCTCTGAACCTGATGGACTTGGATTTTGCTAAACGTTGTGGATTTCCTATGACACCTCTGCGGACGCCTATCCCTTTGAGGGGTATTGATGCTACTCCTTTGGCGAAGAATAAACCTCAGTTTTGGACCCAGGTGGTAATGCGGGTCGCCCCAGACCATCAAGAAAATTGCAGATTTTTGGTGTTGCATAATTTGCATGATACCATCGTTCTGGGGTTTCCCTGGTTGCAAATCCATAATCCAGTTTTGGATTGGAAATCTGTGTCTGTGGTGAGTTGGGGTTGTCGGTGTGCCCTTAGTGATGCTCCTGTTTTCTCCACCTCTCCCCAGTCGCATGATGTTCCTGACTATTGGGCTGATTATTATGATGTATTTAGTGAGAATAAGTCTGCGTCTTTGCCTCCTCATAGGAGTTATGACTGTGCAATTGAGCTGAGCCCTGGGTGTAAATTTCCCAAGGGTCGACTTTTCAATTTATCTGTACCCGAACACGAGGCTATGCGATCCTATATTAAGGAGTCGTTGGAGAAGGGTCATATTAGACCATCCTCTTCACCCTTAGGTGCTGGGGGTTTTTTTTCGTGGCTAAGAAAGATGGGTCATTAAGGCCTTGTATTGACTATCGTTCCCTCAACAAAATTACTGTTAAATATCAGTATCCGTTACCCCTGATTTCTGATCTATTCTCCAGAGTTAAAGGTGCTTGCTGGTTTACAAAGCTTGACCTCAGGGGGGCGTATAATCTTATTCGCATTAAGCTTGGGGATGAATGGAAGACGGCGTTTAATACTCCGGAGGGACATTTTGAGTACCTGGTGATGCCTTTTGGGCTCACTAATGCCCCTTCTGTCTTCCAGTGCTACATGAATGATATTTTCCGAGACTTGGTGGATAAATTTTTGATCATTTATCTGGATGATATTTTTATCTTTTCCAAGGATTGGGACTCTCATGTGGAACATGTTCGGACTGTGTTCCGGATTTTGAGGGAGAATTCCCTGTATGTCAAGGGATCAAAATGCCTTTTTGGTGTACAGAGGATTTCATTTTTGGGATTTATTTTGTCTCTGTCAACTATTGAAATGGACCCGGCCAAGGTACAGGCCATTTATGATTGGGTTCAGCCCACTTCTTTGAAGGCCCTCCAGAAATTTTTGGGTTTTGCTAATTTTTATCGTAAATTTATAGCTAATTTTTCTGGTATTGCCAAACCATTGACTGATTTGACTAAGAAGGGTGCTGATGTGCTGAATTGGTCTCCGGAGGCTGTTTCTTCCTTTCAGGAGCTGAAGCGAAGGTTCACTTCTGCTCCGGTTTTGCGGCAACCTGATGTCTCACTCCCGTTTCAGGTAGAGGTGGACGCTTCTGAGATTGGTGTAGGAGCTGTTTTGTCCCAAAAAGATCCTGTAACATCTAAAATGAATCCCTGTGCTTTCTTTTCCCGAAAGTTCTCTCCATCCGAACGTAACTATGATGTGGGGAATCGGGAACTGTTAGCCATGAAATGGGCATTTGAGGAGTGGAGACATTGGTTGGAGGGAGCTAAGCATCAAGTCGTGGTCCTTACTGACCACAAGAATTTGATTTACCTGGAGTCGGCCAAACGCTTGAATCCTAGACAGGCTAGGTGGGCCTTGTTTTTCACACGTTTTGATTTTGTGGTCTCTTTTCTTCCGAGCACTAAGAATGTCAAGGCAGACGCCCTCTCTAGGAGTTTCTTTGCTGATTCTCCTGTTGGGACCAAGCCTGCTACCATCTTAGGTGAGGGGGTAGTTCTTTCTGCCATTTCGCCCGATTTGAGACGTGCTCTGGAAGAGTTTCAGGAGGACAAACCTGAGCGTTGTCCCATTGGAAAATTGTATGTTCCTGACCAGTGGAGGAAGAGAGTGATGTCTGAAGTTCATTGCTCTGCATTGGCTGGTCATCCAGGTATTTTTGGTACTAGAGATTTGGTGAGTCGGTCTCTTTGGTGGCCCGCCTTGTCTCGTGATGTCAGGAATTTTGTGCAGTCCTGTGGGACTTGCTCTCGGTCTAAACCTTGTTCTCGCTCTAGTGGGTTGTTGATGCCTTTGCCGGTGCCCAGGAGGCCATGGACCCATATTTCAATGGATTTTATCTCTGATATGCCTGTCTCTCAGAGAATGACTGTTATTTGGGTGATTTGTGATAGATTCTCTAAGATGGTCCATCTTGTACTACTCCCTAAGTTGCCATCTTCCTCAGAGTTGGTGCCCTTGTTTTTGCAACAGGTGGTTCGCTTGCACGGGATTCCTGAGAACATTGTATCTGACAGAGGAGTTCAGTTTGTGTCTAGATTTTGGAGGACTTTCTGTTCCAAGCTGGGAATTCAGTTGTCCTTGTCCCCTGCGTTTCACCCTCAGACCAATGGGCAGACGGAGAGAACAAACCAGACTTTGGAGTCGTATTTGAGATGTTTTATTTCTGCTGATCAGGATGATTGGGTTTCATTTTTGCCCTTGGCCGAATTTGCTTTAAATAATAGAGCTAGTTCTGCCACTTTGAGGTCACCTTTTTTTTGTAACTTTGGGTTTCATCCTCGATTCTCTTCAGGGCAGGTGGAGCCTTCTGCCTGCCCAGGTGTTGACACTGTGGTGGAGAGAATGTACCAGATCTGGGACCAAGTGGTGGATAAGTTGTCTCTCTCCCAGGAAAAGGCCCAGCGGTTTTCCAACCAGCATAGGACCATTGGTCCCCAGTTTAAGGTGGGTGATATGGTTTGGTTGTCATCAAAGAATATCGCTATGAAGGTGGCTTCTCCAAAGTTTAAACCTAGATTTATTGGACCTTACAAGATTTTGGAGATTCTTAATCCAGTCCCTTTTCGATTGGCTCTTCCTGTTACATTTAAGATCCATAACGTGTTTCATAAGTCTCTGTTAAAGAGGTTTGTTGAGCCAGTAGTTCCTGTGGTGGCACCTCCTGACCCGGTATTGGTTGAAGGTAATGTGGAATATGAGGTTGAGAAGATACTGGATTCTCGCCTGGCTAGACGGAGACTCCAGTATTTGGTTAAATGGAAGGGTTATGGCCAGGAGGATAATTCTTGGGTCCCTGCATCCGATATTCATGCCGAAAGATTGGTTTGTGCCTTTCATCGGGCCCATCCTGATCGCCCTGGTGGCGTGGATGAGGGTTCGGTGACCCCTCCTCAAGGGGGAGGTACTGTTGTGATTTCATTTTCCCCTTCACCGTCGATATCTGATGAACTCCCTCTTCTGGTGAAGGAAGGTAGTGAGGCTGATTACCAAACACCTGATCTGGTAGATGGTGACTGCGTAACAGGAAATTCTGACTGGATATAAGGCAGCCGACACCCTTCTGAGTCGCTGGTGATTTCTCTGCTGGATTCTTGGAGACCAGTCTGATTCCTGCTTCCCAAAGATAAGTTTTTGCTCGGCTATTGAACTTATTAGTTTTGTTTTGTTTACCTTGTTTTTTGGAGTTCAGCCATCCCCGGTCGGGGGTGTGCTGAGTTCCATTTTTGTCTCTGATCAGTTTGTCTCTTTGCTCTGTCTTCAGTATCTACCTGAGTGCTGATATAGTCTTTTTGAAGTCCTAGCGACTTCAGGGCCTGTTTTTCCTATCAGACGGTTGGGACATTTTTTGGTAGGGTTTTTTATGGATTGCAGACAGCAGCTTTTCTATCCTGTCCTTTTTAGTTAGCTTGGGCCCCATCATTTGCTCAACCTATCTTTCTATCTGTGTTAGTGTTTTCATCTTGCTTCACCGTCATTATATGTTGGGGGCTGCCTATTGCTTTGGGGTCTGCTCTGGGGCAGTTTAGATTTCCCCTTTCTTTCTTTAGGCCTACTTAGTTCTCCGGCTGTGATCAAGGGGTCAAGGGCATCGTAGGAACCCCCACGGCTACTGTTAGTTGTTGTGGATAGGATCAGGGGTCTGCAATCAGATAGCTACCAACCTCTCCGGTTTTCTGGACTTAGCTTGTATTTTTGTTTTTTCCTCCTTCGGTGACTCATTCATAACAGTAGGGGTTAATCTGTTCAGTTGAGAGCTCTTGGAGTTTTCCTGCTTTAATGGTCTCACCTGTTCAGTGTTGGCTACTCCCGTTTGCTATATATATTCGCCTCTGGCAATCAGAGATTGCCAGTGTTAGTTTCATACTGCCTGGTTCTGGAGTTGGAGGTTTTTTTGAGGAGGCATTTGGAGTGTTGTTCAGAAGACTGTTGTTGGTGATTTGTTTGTGTGCATATCCTCATCCTCTCCTATTTGTTTTTTCCTTCCTTTGCTTCCCCATGTTCCCCTCTGTTGTTTATATGATTGGTATTTTCATTTATTCCTGTACGTCTTACCTCGTTAGTCTGGTTTGTGTATTCTTATACACCATAACTGCTCACTTACCCGGGTGGGGGAAGTGACAAATAAAGACTCACTTAGGAGCTCAGCAAAACACGTGGCCCTATCGTCTTCATTACCAGAAGTAATCCAGGAAGCAGGGATAACTAAAGCACCCTTATCTTTAGGGATAGGTAAGGAGCCCCCAGACCTGGGATATCCTACACCAGTGCCGTAAGAACAGGATTTTGTATGAAATAAAGTTCAGGCTTTTTGAAAGTTAGGTAAACCATTGCGTGACTTGCATCTTGCTGGGATACATTGGTGAAATAATTATCTTTTGGTGAATTAATGAGTAATATTAGTATATTGATTTGCCCATTGTGTTCTATATATAAGTGAGTCGATTAAATGGCAAAACAAGATAAAATACTATAAATCGGCAAATACAGCAAATCTGAGCAAGAAACTCAATTTACCATAAAGATGCTGTAAAGAATTTCCCTCCCCTTCTTCATATGGTATCTCACAAGATTTTGTGGTCATTCTGGTAAAAGGAATGTAAAGCTGTGGAGACACAGCAATGTATCTTAATTAACCAGATGACTATTTTTAGCAAGCCGGAAAGAATAGGCTATTTTCTATATGTTGACTTTTGAATTTAAGCATTTCTTTCTGGCTGGTCAAGAAAACAGACTTTTGTCCGTGTAAGCCTGTAATATTGACTTGTAAGCTGATATTTGATATAACATAGTGTGCTCTTATCCTTGATGACTAGTAGAGTTGAGCGACTTTTGCTTTTTTAGGGTCGCGTTTCGTTTCGAGCAAGATCGTCCGATTATAGGGAAAAGTCGGGGTCGTCCCGAAACACGAAACCCAAAGTAAGTCAATGGGGAATAAAAGTCGGCAGTGAGAGGAGGACAGGAAACACACCTACAGTGCCCATTTGAATGCCAAAAGCATCAATTCTTCTTACTTAAGCTTGTCAACCTTAATTAACTTCATAATACAAGTTACGCACTGAAAAATGGGGGTTATTTGGCTAAATTTGTGGGGGGGGAGGGCTGGCTGCAGGTTTTCATGTGCCCTGGGCGAAAGAGCGCCCCTTTAACACATACCACAACTCATCATGCTCCGATACGGCAGAGAAATAGCGGTATAGTACAATGAAAAATACCTCACTTTTTACATCTCATGACGAGGCCCATCTATTTCTCCATACAAAATCATTGGTCCCATATAATGTTTGAAACAGTATATGATGAGCTCCACATAATGCTACAGTATATGTTGGTCCCCATGGATGAAGCTCCACTGTCTTATGGGCCCAAATAATGCTCCAAACATAATGGGCCCCATTTCTACTGCTCTAGTGTATAATGGGCCCTGTAAATGCTGCTCCAGTGTCTGATGTCCACCTTTGGAATGTTCCAGTGTATGGTGGGCCCCACCTATCATTCTCCAGAGTATAGTGCTACCCAAAAATTGCTGTCCCAACATTGAAAACAATCAAATAAGTCTCCTCGCTAGGGAATCCCTGTACTTGTCTGGACAGGTGCTGTAGCTTGCTTAACAGCTCGTCAGCCGTTCTCACGCCCAGTATGGATTGCACGTGATTGCACAAAGGTTAGAAAGGGTACCGTATCCCTGGATAACATGTATGGATAGCGTACACATTCAAAATATATGTCTATACAGCATGAGGGAGGCTCAGATGGTGTTAGGCCCAGTATGGATTGCACGTCATTGCACAAAGGTTAGAAGGGGTACCGTATCCCCGGATAACATGTATGGATAGCGTACACATTCAAAATATATGTCTATACAGCATGAGGCAGGCTCAGACGGTGTTAGGCCCAGTATGGATTGCACGTCATTGCACAAAGGTTAGAAGGGGTACCGTATCCCCGGATAACATGTATGGATAGCGTACACATTCAAAATATATGTCTATACAGCATGAGGCAGGCTCAGACGGTGTTAGGTCCAGTATGGATTGCATGTCATTGCACAAAGGTTAGAAGGGGTACCGTATCCCCGGATAACATGTATGGATAGCGTACACATTCAAAATATATGTCTATACAGCATGAGGCAGGCTCAGACGGTGTTAGGCCCAGTATGGATTGCACGTCATTGCACAAAGGTTAGAAAGGGTACCGTATCCCCGGATAACATGTATGGATAGCGTACACATTCAAAATATATGTCTCAGGAGGCAGGCTCAGACGGTGTCAGGCACAGTATGGATTTGACGGCCCAGATTACACAGCGGAGGAGCAGGGAGAGGTAAAGATTGCAAATGCTGGGGCCCTGGCCAAGCAAGGGGGGCCCACTCGTGGGCGTCGGTACTGGCACTGGGCCCCTCATAGTACAGCGGTGTGTCTGACGGCGGGTGTGCACCACCACCGTCAGAGACACTTGATTGCACTATGAGGGACCCTGTGCCAGTGCCCGCGCCCAAGAGTCGGCCTACCCACCTGTTCAGGGCAACGGCACTCGCACGGTGTCGTGCGCTAGGTGGTGACCCCGGCCATGGGGGGAGAGGCAGCACAGTTAGGGAGTTTTAGAAAGTGGCATAAGTTGATGTTGGACATTCAACTGATGCAAAAGGCGAAATAGGTGAAGTACCAGGAAGAGGTGGACCAAAGCAAGCCATTTTTCTGTCACCCTATGTGTCATCAGGGGAAGGTGGGACAAAATCCTTGGAAACCCATGCGTGGTTCATTTTAATGAAGGTTAGATCATCCACATTTTGGGTTGACAGACGGGTCATTTTTTCTGTCAGGATTGATCCAGCTGCACTGAAGACTCTTTCCGATAGCACACTTGCAGCTGGGCAAGCGAGCTCCTGTAAGGCATATTGGGCCAATTCAGGCCAGGTGTCCAGTTTAGCGGCCCAATAGTCAAAGGGGAATGACCTGTGTGGGAGAACATCGATATGGGAGGAAAAGTAGTTTGTAACCATAGTTGACAACTGCTGTCTCCTGTCACTTTCCATCGATGCAGTATTACCAGTTGTGTGAGCGGTATTTGAAAAATCAGTCCACAACATTGTCATGAAACCCCTGTCTCCAACGCCACTTCTGCTGTGTGCACCACGAACACCTCTGCCAAGCTGCCCCCGGCCCGTACGGCTCGTGTGAGAACCATCACCGCTGCTGTGTGCTGGGAATGCCTCAAGCAACCGATTTACCAGAGTTGCTTGTTTATTAGCCAATATTAGGTCAAGGTTCTCCTGTGGCATGATGTTTTGTAATTTGCCTTTATAGCGTGGATCCAGGATGCTGGCCAACCAGTAGTCGTCATCGTTCATCATTTTGGCAATGCGGGGGTCCCTTTTTAGGATCCGCAAGGCATAATCTGACATGTGGGCCAATGTTCCCGGTGTCAATGATGCACTGCGAGTGCTGGGTGGAGGAGCACTTTCTGGCAAATCCACATCCCTCCAGTCACGCACAAACCCTGTACCAGACCTTGCCACGCCAACATTTTCACTTGCCCCACGAGATGCATCCTCCTCCCCTAAGTAATCATCCCCATCATCCTCCTCCTCCTCTTCTTCCTCCACCTCGTCCAGGAGAGGTCCCTGAGCAGACAATGGCTGAATGTCATCAAGGATTCCCTCCTCCTCTTCCTCCTCATCAACATTGGCTGCAGACGCCTGCTCCTTAAGGTGCGTCAAAGTTTGTATGAGCAGACGCATAAGTGGGATGCTCATGCTTAGGATGGCGTCGTCTGCGCTTACCAGCCGTGTGCATTCCTCAAAACACTGAAGGACTTTACAAAGGTCTTTCAGCTTCGACCACTGCACGCCTGTCAACTCCATGTCTGCTCTCAAAGTGCCTGGCCGTGTATCCTCCCACAAATGCATTATGGCCTGCCTCTGCTCGCACAGCCACTCCACCATGTGCAGGGTGGAGTTCCACCTTGTTGCAATGTCGATAATGAGGCGGTGGTTGGGAAGGTGGAGCAATCGCTGCAGCTTCTGCATACGAACGGAGTGTACAGGCGACCGGCGGATGTGCGCACACAGTCTTCGCACCTTCTGGAGCAGGGCTGTTAACTCCGGATAATTTTTGAGGAAGCACTGCACCACCAGGTTCAAGGTGTGAGCCAAGCAAGGTATGTGGCTGAGTTTTGAAAGGGCTATGGCTGCCACAAAATTACGGCCGTTATCACTAACTACCTTGCCTGCCTCAAGATGTACACTGCCCAGCCATGACTCAGTTTGTCGCTTCAAGTACTCGGCCAGCACCTCGGCGGTGTGTCTGTCGCCCAAACACATCATCTGCAACACAGCCTGCTGACGCTTTCCACTAGCTGCTCGATAGGGGGACACATCGTGTGCAACAGTGGCAGCTGCAGATGGAGTGCTCGTACGACTGCGCTCTGTGGACGAGCTGTCGCTTCTGGAGGAGGAGGAGGAGGAGGAGGGTCGAACGCCTACAGCCAACTGTTTCCTAGACCGTGGGCTAGGCAGCACTGTCCCACCACCGCTGTCCCCTGTGGACCCTGCATCCACCACATTAACCCAGTGCGCAGTGATGGACACGTAACGGCCCTGGCCATGCCGACTGGACCATGCATCAGTTGTGAGGTGCACCTTTCCGCTCACTGACAGCTTGAGTGCATGGACAATGCGGTCTTTCACATGATGGTGGAGGGCTGGGATGGCTTTGCGAGAGAAGAAGTGGCGACTGGGTAGGTCATAGCGTGGTACTGCATAGGCCATGAGTTCGCGGAAAGCTGTGCTTTCCACCAACCGAAAGGGCATCATCTCAAACGAGATTAGTTTGGCAATGTGGGCGTTTAAACCCAGTGTACGCGGATGAGAGACTGAGTACTTTCTTGACCTACTCATAGTGTCTGGGAGGGTGAGCTGGACTTGAGAGCTGCATATGGTGGAAGTAGCGATGGACAGGGCGGACTGAGAGAGGGTTGATGATGGTGATGGAGTTGGTGTTCTTTCTGATGGCCTAGAATCAGTCTTTCGTTGATATAACAGTGGGATTCCCTGACTGCTGTGGCCTTGCAACGACACCTCAACATTTGCTGCTGTGCTAACCGGTGGGCTTACAGTGGGGGAAACAATGTAGCGTTGCTGACTACCTTCGTTGTGATCAGTTGCACATGTGGCACTTGAGGTTTGGTGTTGTGTCCACGCTTGCAAGTGCATGCTGGTTAAATGTCTAAGCATGCAACTGGTATTCAAATTTTTCAGATTTTTCCCTCGGCTAAAGGTCTTTGCGCACTTCTTACAGTTAACCTTGGCCTGATCATGAGGATTTTGTTCAAAAAAGTGCCACACTGCACTCTTCCTACTTTGGCAGACATTTTGCGGCCTAGCACGCTGTGATCTTTTGACCCTCTGGACAAGCTGTCCAGCAACTCTTTTGATGTTTGGAACCTGTCTTTGGAGTGCTCCGGGCCTGCCAGATAACAGCTGTTGCGATGTCGATGTCTGCTGTGGATGCTCCTCATCTGAGCTATTGGAAGCAGCACCCTCTTCCCCCAATGGATGCCAATCTGGGTCAACAACTGGGTCATCCATCACCTCCTCTTCTATGTCATGTGCACCTTTCTCTGTGTCACCGTGTATGGTGGTATAGTGTGCAGGAAGGGGCACCTGAGTCTCATCAGGGTCAAAATCTGGCTCTGTACACTGCGAGGACAATGTAGTGCTCTGAGTGAATGTACCAGCAGAATCATCCATCAGCGGCTGTGCATCAGTGCACTCCATGTCAGATTCATCTTGGCCTGGGTAATTCACCATTTGACTTGATAATCCAGGCATGGTATGTGAAAACAGCTCCATGGAGTAATCAGTAGTATGGCCTGCGACATCCTTCAATCTTGGTTGGGGTGAAGGACACAAGGAAAGGTGTGGTTCATGAACATGAGCCTCCAATGACGACTCAGTGCTTTTACTTTTTACAACTGAAGAAGAGGAGGCGATAGAGCTGGAGGCTGAGTCAGCAATGTAAGACAAAACTTTTTCCTGATGCTCTGCCTTTAAAAGCGGTTTGCCAACTCCTAGAAAACTAAGCGTTCGAGTCCTTATGTAGCCAGACGATGACGCAGGGTCAGCACCTCCTGCATTCGGTCCTATTTTGCTCTTGCCACTACCATCAGATCCACCACCAACACCATCATTACCAGCTGCCAACCCCCGCCCAATTCCACGGCCTCTTCCACCAGCCTTCCTCATTTTTGGTAGAAATGTACACAAAATCCAACAAACTATATAGTAATGTAAAACAAGGTACAAGGTGTCTATAGGACAGGGGAGTTTTAGAATTTCTGCACACACTTGTGGACAGTGGACACTTGTGGATTGTGTGCGGCCCACTGATATCTGAGCGCTATGTGACACGCTCGATGGCACAGCTGCCTGTGACCAAAGTGACGAGAGGATAATGGAGATTTTGAATCTCTGCGTACACTTGTGGACAGTGGACACTTGTGGATTGTGTGCGGCCCACTGATATCTGAGCGCTATGTGACACGCTCGATGGCACAGCTGCCTGTGACCAAAGTGACAAGAGGATAATGGAGATTTTGAATCTCTGCGTACACTTGTGGACAGTGGACACTTGTGGATTGTGTGCGGCCCACTGATATCTGAGCGCTATGTGACACGCTCGATGGCACAGCTGCCTGTGACCAAAGTGACGAGAGGATAATGGAGATTTTGAATCTCTGCGTACACTTTTGGACACTGGACACTTGTGGATTGTGTGCGGCCCACTGATATCTGAGCGCTATGTGACACGCTCGATGGCACAGCTGCCTGTGACCAAAGTGACGAGAGGATAATGGAGATTTTGAATCTCTGCGTACACTTGTGGACAGTGGACACTTGTGGATTGTGTGCGGCCCACTGATATCTGAGCGCTATGTGACACGCTCGATGGCACAGCTGCCTGTGACCAAAGTGACGAGAGGATAATGGAGATTTTGAATCTCTGCGTACACTTGTGGACAGTGGACACTTGTGGATTGTGTGCGGCCCACTGATATCTGAGCGCTATGTGACACGCTCGATGGCACAGCTGCCTGTGACCAAAGTGACGAGAGGATAATGGAGATTTTGAATCTCTGCGTACACTTGTGGACAGTGGACACTTGTGGATTGTGTGCGGCCCACTGATATCTGAGCGCTATGTGACACGCTCGATGGTACAGCTGCCTGTGACCAAAGTGACGAGAGGATAATGGAGATTTTGAATCTCTGCGTACACTTTTGGACAGTGGACACTTGTGGATTGTGTGCGGCCCACTGATATCTGAGTGCTATGTGACACGCTCGATGGCACAGCTGCCTGTGACCAAAGTGACAAGAGGATAATGGAGATTTTGAATCTCTGCGTACACTTGTGAACAGTGGACACTTGTGGATTGTGTGCGGCCCACTGATATCTGAGCGCTATGTGACACGCTCGATGGCACAGCTGCCTGTGACCAAAGTGACGAGAGGATAATGGAGATTTTGAATCTCTGCGTACACTTGTGGACAGTGGACACTTGTGGATTGTGTGCGGCCCACTGATATCTGAGTGCTATGTGACACGCTCGATGGCACAGCTGCCTGTGACCAAAGTGACGAGAGGATAATGGAGATTTTGAATCTCTGCGTACACTTTTGGACACTGGACACTTGTGGATTGTGTGCAGCCCACTGATATCTGAGCGCTATGTGACACGCTCGATGGCACAGCTGCCTGTGACCAAAGTGACGAGAGGATAATGGAGATTTTGAATCTCTGCGTACACTTGTGGACAGTGGACACTTGTGGATTGTGTGCGGCCCACTGATATCTGAGCGCTATGTGACACGCTCGATGGCACAGCTGCCTGTGACCAAAGTGACGAGAGGATAATGGAGATTTTGAATCTCTGCGTACACTTGTGGACAGTGGACACTTGTGGATTGTGTGCGGCCCACTGATATCTGAGCGCTATGTGACACGCTCGATGGCACAGCTGCCTGTGACCAAAGTGACGAGAGGATAATGGAGATTTTGAATCTCTGCGTACACTTGTGGACAGTGGACACTTGTGGATTGTGTGCGGCCCACTGATATCTGAGCGCTATGTGACACGCTCGATGGTACAGCTGCCTGTGACCAAAGTGACGAGAGGATAATGGAGATTTTGAATCTCTGCGTACACTTTTGGACAGTGGACACTTGTGGATTGTGTGCGGCCCACTGATATCTGAGTGCTATGTGACACGCTCGATGGCACAGCTGCCTGTGACCAAAGTGACAAGAGGATAATGGAGATTTTGAATCTCTGCGTACACTTGTGAACAGTGGACACTTGTGGATTGTGTGCGGCCCACTGATATCTGAGCGCTATGTGACACGCTCGATGGCACAGCTGCCTGTGACCAAAGTGACGAGAGGATAATGGAGATTTTGAATCTCTGCGTACACTTGTGGACAGTGGACACTTGTGGATTGTGTGCGGCCCACTGATATCTGAGTGCTATGTGACACGCTCGATGGCACAGCTGCCTGTGACCAAAGTGACGAGAGGATAATGGAGATTTTGAATCTCTGCGTACACTTTTGGACACTGGACACTTGTGGATTGTGTGCAGCCCACTGATATCTGAGCGCTATGTGACACGCTCGATGGCACAGCTGCCTGTGACCAAAGTGACGAGAGGATAATGGAGATTTTGAATCTCTGCGTACACTTGTGGACAGTGGACACTTGTGGATTGTGTGCGGCCCACTGATATCTGAGCGCTATGTGACACGCTCGATGGCACAGCTGCCTGTGACCAAAGTGACGAGAGGATAATGGAGATTTTGAATCTCTGCGTACACTTGTGGACAGTGGACACTTGTGGATTGTGTGCGGCCCACTGATATCTGAGCGCTATGTGACACGCTCGATGGCACAGCTGCCTGTGACCAAAGTGACGAGAGGATAATGGAGATTTTGAATCTCTGCGTACACTTGTGGACAGTGGACACTTGTGGATTGTGTGCGGCCCACTGATATCTGAGCGCTATGTGACACGCTCGATGGCACAGCTGCCTGTGACCAAAGTGACGAGAGGATAATGGAGATTTTGAATCTCTGCGTACACTTTTGGACACTGGACACTTGTGGATTGTGTGCGGCCCACTGATATCTGAGCGCTATGTGACACGCTCGATGGCACAGCTGCCTGTGACCTAAGTGACGAGAGGATAATGGAGATTTTGAATCTCTGCGTACACTTGTGGACAGTGGACACTTGTGGATTGTGTGCGGCCCACTGATATCTGAGCGCTATGTGACACGCTCGATGGCACAGCTGCCTGTGACCAAAGTGACGAGAGGATAATGGAGATTTTGAATCTCTGCGTACACTTTTGGACACTGGACACTTGTGGATTGTGTGCGGCCCACTGATATCTGAGCGCTATGTGACACGCTCGATGGCACAGCTGCCTGTGACCAAAGTGACGAGAGGATAATGGAGATTTTGAATCTCTGCGTACACTTGTGGACAGTGGACACTTGTGGATTGTGTGTGGCCCACTGATATCTGAGCGCTATGTGACACGCTCGATGGCACAGCTGCCTGTGACCAAAGTGACGAGAGGATAATGGAGATTTAGAATCTCTGCGTACACTTTTGGACACTGGACACTTGTGGATTGTGTGCGGCCCACTGATATCTGAGCGCTATGTGACACGCTCGATGGCACAGCTGCCTGTGACCAAAGTGACGAGAGGATAATGGAGATTTTGAATCTCTGCGTACACTTGTGGACAGTGGACACTTGTGGATTGTGTGCGGCCCACTGATATCTGAGCGCTATGTGACACGCTCGATGGCACAGCTGCCTGTGACCAAAGTGACGAGAGGATAATGGAGATTTTGAATCTCTGCGTACACTTTTGGACACTGGACACTTGTGGATTGTGTGCGGCCCACTGATATCTGAGCGCTATGTGACACGCTCGATGGCACAGCTGCCTGTGACCAAAGTGACGAGAGGATAATGGAGATTTTGAATCTCTGCGTACACTTGTGGACACTGGACACTTGTGGATTGTGTGCGGCCCACTGATATCTGAGCGCTATGTGACACGCTCGATGGCACAGCTGCCTGTGACCAAAGTGACGAGAGGATAATGGAGATTTTGAATCTCTGCGTACACTTTTGGACACTGGACACTTGTGGATTGTGTGCGGCCCACTGATATCTGAGCGCTATGTGACACGCTCGATGGCACAGCTGCCAGTGACCAAAGTGACGAGAGGATAATGGAGATTTTGAATCTCTGCGTACACTTGTGGACAGTGGACACTTGTGGATTGTGTGCGGCCCACTGATATCTGAGCGCTATGTGACACGCTCGATGGCACAGCTGCCTGTGACCAAAGTGACGAGAGGATAAGGGAGATTGGATTGCTTTTAAAAAAGCAGTTTGCGGAGCAGTGGGTAAACAGCAATGCCAGCGTGTCAGGAAGCCTTAAAAGGCAGCCCAACAACCAACACCACTGATACACCACAATATAGCCTCCCCTTGCACTGCACACACAGTGACTTGTGTGTTGTGCAGGCCAAATCGCTAGCAGCAGAAGCAGTTTTTTTGTCTTCTTCCCTGCCTAACGCTCTCCCTACAGAATCAGCAGCAACCTCTCCCTATACTAAGATCGGCAGAAGTAAGATGGCGGTCGGCGTGCACGCCCTTTTATACCCCCTGTGACGCCCACCAAAGCAAGCCAATCACTTGCATGCCCTTCTGAAAGATGGTGGTGACCCGTGCCTATGTCATCACGTTGCCCACAGTGTCCGTGGATCCTGATTGGCTGAAAAAGAGCGCAAAACAAACTTTTGAAACGCGACTTTGGCGCGTAAGTCGCCGACCTCGTGGCCAACCTCATCCTAGGGTCGGGTTTCGTTTCATGAAACCCGACTTTGCCAAAAGTCGGCGACTTTTGAATTTTTTCGACCCGTTTCGCTCAACTCTAATGACTAGTGATGTTTACTGCTATGCTAATTATGCATTGTATAGGCCAGATAGTTGTTGCTTAAAAAACAGAGGAAAGACTATGCAAATAGATGAAATAATCAAATAATGCTACTTGATCTCATCTTCATTCTTACCCTCTATGTAAATACTGAATGAAGGACACTTGTTAAGCATAAAAATAGGTTTCATGCATCTGTACATAGAGACAGAGATTCTGCCAAGACATCAAAACATCCAGGCGACCCTACAGGACTGCTGCTGATACATCATGGTTCCAACAAGAGGGACACATATCTATCATTCCACCTCATCCTGATATCTGACATGATGGACACCGTTTCTATCTCTCTTGCCTCCTGATGAAATGCGTTGGGGTACTCCACAAATGATAAGTGGTCATTTTTGTTTATATATATGCTCCATTGTGAGGGTATGTCTTTTTACATTTTTTGTGGACCCTGATGTCATGATGTGGTAATTGTTATTCTATTTTTCTGGGATTGCCTGCATTAGTTTAGGGCATTTTTTTACCATTCATCTCTGCATTATTGGTCATTGTTTTCACACCTGTGATATCAGGGACCTACAGGGCAGTAAGGGACAGTCCTTGCTGAGTGGGGGCGCCAAAATCGGGATCCCTAGGGTGCCAACCTCCACGGATAGGAAGGTATCAGAAAGGCTTATTGCAGGGCTTTGCAGCATCTCAGTTCAGGTCTTTTATTGTGGCATTTGCCATGGTTTCACTGGGAAATTGGTGTTTTTTATATGTATGAAACAAAATAGTTTTTATAGGGATTATATGTTCACTCCCCCCTCTATGTAAATACTGAATGAAGGACACTTGTTAAGCATAAAAATAGGTTTCATGCCTCTGTACATAGAGACAGAGATTCTGCCAAGACATCAAAACATCCAAGGGACCCTGTTATGAATGAGTCACCGAGGAGAAAAAAGCAAAACAAGCTAAGTCACAGAAAACCAGAGAGGTTGGTAACTTTGCAGATTGCAGATCCCTGATCCTACCACACAACTAGCAGCAGCCGTGGAGTGTACCTGCATGAAAAAGGGAAAACTAACTGCCCCAGAGCAGACCCCAAAGGAATAGATAGCCCCACCACATGTATTGACGGTGAAACAAGATGAAGGCACAAACACAGGCAGGAAAATAGGCTGAGCAAACGATGGGGCCCGAACTAAATAGAGAGGAAAGGAAAGGAAAGACACTGTCTGCAACCTGCAAAAAGCCCTACAAAAATAATGTCCAACACTTCTGATAGCAAAATTAACACTGAAGTCACTAGGCTTCTCCCACTATATCAGCACTTTGAAATATTCTGATACAGAGCAAAAAGAGACCAAACTAGTAAGGGACAAAAAGCAAATTGGAAAAATACTGATAAATAAGAGTGGAAATTCAGCACAGCCCCCAGCCGGGGCTGGCTGACCACACCAAAAAACTGAATAGACCAACAAAATCAAGTGTGAACTTTAGCAGAAAAACTTAGCTTTAGATGACTGGAACAGAGGTGAAAACCAAGAGCTGACAAGCCAGAAGGAATCACCAGCAGCTGAATAGGGCGTCGGCTGTCTTAAATCCAATCTGAGACTCCTGAGGTCCAATCGTCATCCTCATTCTCAGGTGGCAGATCTCCACCGATCAAATCAGCCTCACTACCTCCTGTTACCACCAGAGGGAGTCTGGAAGGAGAACTCACAACTGGTGAACCAGAGAATGAACTCACAACAGTACCCCCCCTTGAGGAGGGGTCATCAAACCCTCATCCACGCCACCAGGCCGATCAGGATGGGCCCAGTGAAAAGCACAAACCAATCTATTGGCATGAATATCGGAGGCAGAGACCCAAGAATTATCCTCCCGACCATAACCCTTCCATTTGACCAAATACTGGAGTCTCCGTCTAACCAAACGAGAATCCAATATTTTCTCTACCTCATATTCTACATTGCCTTCAACCAACACAGGGTCAGGAGGTGCTGCCATAGGAACCACTGGCTCAACAAACCTCTTCAACAGAGATTTGTGAAATACGTTATGGATCTTGAACGTAACTGGAAGAGCCAATCAAAACGAAACAGGATTAAGAATTTCCAAAGTCTTATAAGGACCAATAAATCTTGGCTTAAATTTAGGAGATGCAACCTTCATAGGAATATTCTTAGACGACAACCAAACCATATCACCCACTTTAAACCGGGGACCAATGATCTTGAGGAGATCATTTGCATATTCCCAGTGCCTTCTGGGATAAGTGAAGAGTCTCCGCAAACTCAACGATCACTGGGTTTTGGCCGTTGCAGCTGAATAGAGGAAATCGGAAAACCAGGGGAAGAGTCTTGAGGAGATCATTCGCATATTCCCAGTGCCTTCTGGGATAAGTGAAGAGTCTCCGCAAACTCAACGATCACTGGGTTTTGGCCGTTGCAGCTGAATAGAGGAAATCGGAAAACCAGGGGAAGAGTCTTGAGGAGATCATTCGCATATTCCCAGTGCCTTCTGGGATAAGTGAAGAGTCTCCGCAAACTCAACGATCACTGGGTTTTGGCCGTTGCAGCTGAAAAGAGGAAATCGGAAAACAAGGGGAAGAGTCTTGAGGAGATCATTTGCATATTCCCAGTGCCTTCTGGGATAAGTGAAGAGTCTCCGCAAACTCAACGATCACTGGGTTTTGGCCGTTGCAGCTGAAAAGAGGAAATCGGAAAACAAGGGGAAGAGTCTTGAGGAGATCATTCGCATATTCCCAGTGCCTTCTGGGATAAGTGAAGAGTCTCCGCAAACTCAACGATCACTGGGTTTTGGCCGTTGCAGCTGAAAAGAGGAAATCGGAAAACAAGGGGAAGAGTCTTGAGGAGATCATTTGCATATTCCCAGTGCCTTCTGGGATAAGTGAAGAGTCTCCGCGAGCTCAACGATCACTGGGTTTTGGCCGTTGCAGCTGAAAAGAGGAAATCGGAAAACAAGGGGAAGAGTCTTGAGGAGATCATTTGCATATTCCCAGTGCCTTCTGGGATAAGTGAAGAGTCTCCGCGAGCTCAACGATCACTGGGTTTTGGCCATTGCAGCTGAAAAGAGGAAATCGGAGAAACCAGGGGAAGAGTCTTGAGGAGATCATTTGCATATTCCCAGTGCCTTCTGGGATAAGTGAAGAGTCTCCGCGAGCTCAACGATCACTGGGTTTTGGCCGTTGCAGCTGAAAAGAGGAAATCGGAGAAACCAGGGGAAGAGTCTTGAGGAGATCATTTGCATATTCCCAGTGCCTTCTGGGATAAGTGAAGAGTCTCCGCGAGCTCAACGATCACTGGGTTTTGGCCGTTGCAGCTGAAAAGAGGAAATCGGAGAAACCAGGGGAAGAGTCTTGAGGAGATCATTTGCATATTCCCAGTGCCTTCTGGGATAAGTGAAGAGTCTCCGCGAGCTCAACGATCACTGGGTTTTGGCCGTTGCAGCTGAAAAGAGGAAATCGGAGAAACCAGGGGAAGAGTCTTGAGGAGATCATTTGCATATTCCCAGTGCCTTCTGGGATAAGTGAAGAGTCTCCGCGAGCTCAACGATCACTGGGTTTTGGCCGTTGCAGCTGAAAAGAGGAAATCGGAGAAACCAGGGGAAGAGTCTTGAGGAGATCATTTGCATATTCCCAGTGCCTTCTGGGATAAGTGAAGAGTCTCCGCGAGCTCAACGATCACTGGGTTTTGGCCGTTGCAGCTGAAAAGAGGAAATCGGAGAAACCAGGGGAAGAGTCTTGAGGAGATCATTTGCATATTCCCAGTGCCTTCTGGGATAAGTGAAGAGTCTCCGCGAGCTCAACGATCACTGGGTTTTGGCCATTGCAGCTGAAAAGAGGAAATCGGAGAAACCAGGGGAAGAGTCTTGAGGAGATCATTTGCATATTCCCAGTGCCTTCTGGGATAAGTGAAGAGTCTCCGCGAGCTCAACGATCACTGGGTTTTGGCCGTTGCAGCTGAAAAGAGGAAATCGGAGAAACCGCACGCCTGTCGGCGCGCGAATTTTGGCTCATCTTTCATCTTTTTAAGAAATCTCAAGATGGAAGAGGCCAGGAGCCATTTGGTGAGCTGCATTTCTTGCTACATGTTCACAGATTTACCAGTGGAAAAGCCAAACTTCACATGCCACAAATGCAAGCTTGTGACCCTGTTGGAGGAAAAGTTGCAAAATCTCGAAGAGAGGTTAGCTACGTTGAAGATCATTAAGGAAGGTGAAGAGTTCTTGGACAGAGCAGAATTATCTCTTCATGTTACAGAAAGAGAAGAAATTCGAAGTGCACCTGAAGAAACAGAGGATTGGAGACATGTGACCCAGAGAAGCAGGAGGATCAGGAGGCAGTCAGCACCCATACTGCTCAGAAACCAGTACCAGGCTCTCACGCAGGAAAACGATGAAGAAATACATCAGGATAAGACTTTGCCAACAAACAGCAACCTTGTACGCCTTCAGAGTCCTCCTGGATGGAGAAAGAAAAATGTTGTGAAGAAGAAATGGAGAGTGGTGGTCATGGGGGATTCCCTGTTGAGAGGAACAGAGGCCGCTATCTGCAGACCGGATATAACTTCAAGAGAAATGTGCTGTCTTCCAGGTGCAAAAATTAAAGATGTGTCTGACAGGATATCAGGACTCTTCAGACCTACAGATGACTACCCATTCCTGCTACTACATGTGGGGACAAATGACACCGCAAGAAACGACCTGGAAACCATCTGCAGAGACTTTGAAGACTTAGGCAAGAAAGTGAAAGAACTGGGAGCGCAGGTGGTCTTCTCTTCCATCCTCCCAGTGGATGGCCATGGAACAAGGAGGTGGAATAAGATTCTGCAGGTGAACAACTGGCTACGTCGATGGTGCCGTCAGCAACGATTTGGATTTCTGGATCACGGAGTGAACTACTTATACGATGGACTACTTGCTAGAGATGGGGTGCACCTTACGAAGACTGGAAAGCAGGTATTTGGAAGTCGCCTTGCTACACTTGTAAGGAGAGCTTTAAACTAGAACAACATGGGAAGGGAAGCAAAAGACAAGAAAAAGCCATACACCTGACAAATGCTACTGAGAACTCAGCTATAAGAAGTGGAAAGGAAGAACAAAGACGAAAGAATCTAATTAAAAAAAATATTGGAGAAAGAGAAACCAATCACAAACTAAAATGTTTCTATACTAATGCACAAAGCATGGGCAACAAACAAGGAGAATTGGAACTACTAACACAGGAAAAGAAATATGATGTCATTGGAATCACTGAAACTTGGTGGGACAATACACATGATTGGAATACAAGACTAGAAGGATACAACTTATTTGCAAGAAACAGACTTGATAAACAAGGAGGGGGTGTCGCATTGTATGTTAGAAATGCGTATATCTGCACAGAGATTGAAGCTTCAGAGACTGGGAGTTCTGTGGAAACTGTTTGGGTAAGAATACAAGGACAGAACAATGGAAAGGACACCATTGTAGGCATTTACTACAGGCCGCCTGTGCAAGCTGAAGATATGGATGAACTCTTTATGCATCAAATGGCCAAGTTCTCCAAAAAATATGACATAGTTGTCATGGGAGATTTCAACTATCCAGACATTTGTTGGGAATCTCTCTCAGGCAAAACTAACAGGTCAAGGAAATTCTTATCCTCTCTTGCTGACAACTTTATCTTCCAAAAGGTAAAGGAGAAAACAAGGGGAACTGCTACCTTGGATCTAATCCTTATAAACAGGGAGGAAATGGTTGAGGAGGTAAAAGTGGCTGGGACCCTAGGAGGTAGCGACCATGCTATTTTAGAATTTTGGATAACTAGAGGCGGAAGACCTGTGAAGACTCAGACTTCAAGGTTAGATTTCAGAAAGGCAGATTTTAAGGGATTCAGAAAGAGAATTGGAGGGATCCAATGGCTGGATATCCTTAAAGACAAAAATGTCCAGGAAGGATGGGAAATCTTGAAAAATGAAATTCTCAAAGCACAGTTGTTAACAATTCCGAAAAGAGGGAAGAATAGGAAGCATTTAAGGAAACCAGGATGGATGAACACAGAACTTAAGCACATGCTAAAAAGGAAGCAAAAAATGTTTATAAAATGGAAAGAAGGAGGCATATCTAAAGAAGAATATAATGCTGTCTGCAGAACCTGCAAGGCACAAATCAGATTACTAAAGCTGAAAATGAATTGAGGCTTGCAAGAGATGTCAAAAGCAATAATAAAGGATTTTGGGGATATGTCAAAAGTAAAAGAAAAGTCAAAGATGCTATAGGATTTTTACAGGATGAAAATGATGAAATGGTAAGACAGGATGTTGAGAAGGCTGAACTTTTAAATTCCTATTTTGCATCTGTTTTCTCTCAGAAAGGAAATGTAACATCAACTGTTATTCACTGTCCTATTAAGGGAATAGAAGAATCCAGGATATCTATAAACAGAAAGATAGTGAGGAAACACTTAGCTAACCTAAATGTATTCAAGTCTCCATTCATCAAGTCCAGATGAATTACACCGCAGAGTACTGAAGGAGATAGCAGAAGAAATTTTTGAACCCCTCTCCATAATCTTTGAAAATTCTTGGAGAACAGGAGAAGTGCCAGAAGACTGGAGAAGAGCAAATGTTGTTCCTATCTTCAAAAAGGGGAAGAAGGTGGACCCAGGCAACTATAGGCCGGTGAGTCTGACTTCTATACCAGGAAAGATCTTTGAACAAATTATTAAACAACATGTATGTCAATACCTGGATAAGAATGAAGTGATTAAACAGAGTCAGCATGGGTTTGTAACTAATAAGTCATGTCAGACTAATTTAATTTCCTTCTATGATGGTATTACTGATTGGGTGGATCAAGGAAATGCTGTAGATATAGTATATCTTGACTTCAGCAAAGCATTTGACAAAGTCTCTCATACAATCCTTATTGAAAAAATGACTAAGTATGGAATGGACAAGGCAACTGTTAGGTGGATTCATAACTGGCTTAGTGATCGGACCCAAAGAGTGGTCGTAAATGGCTGCACATCCAGTTGGAAGAATGTCTCAAGTGGGGTACCACAGGGCTCTGTCCTGGGCCCTGTATTGTTCAACATCTTTATCAACGATTTAGATGAAGGAATTGAGGGTAAACTGATTAAATTTGCTGATGACACAAAGCTAGGAGGGATAGCTAATACTAGAGAAGAGAGAGAGAGGATTCAAAAAGATTTAAATAAACTGGAGAAGTGGGCAGCAACTAATAGAATGGTTTTTAACAGGGAGAAATGCAAAGTACTACATCTGGGCAATAAAAATGAAAAAAGCATATATAGAATGGGAGGAATAGGGCTAAGTGACAGCACATGTGAAAAAGACTTGGGTATACTAATAGATCACAGACTGAATATGAGTCAACAGTGTGATGCAGCAGCAAAAAAGGCAAATGCAATTCTAGGATGTATTAACAGAAGCATACAGTCTAGATCATGTGAAGTAATTATTTCCCTCTACTCCTCTTTGGTCAGACCTCATCTGGAATATTGTGTCCAATTTTGGGCACCACATTTTAAAAAAGACATCAACAAACTGGAGCAAGTTCAGAAAAGAGCGACCAGAATGGTGACCGGTCTGCAAACCCTGTCTTATGAGGAAAGGTTGCAGGATTTGGGAATGTTTAGTTTGCAAAAGAGAAGACTGAGAGGAGACTTAATAGCTGTCTACAAATATCTAAAGGACTGTCACATTGTAGAAGGATCAACTTTATTCTCATTTGCACAAGGAAAGACTAGAAGCAATGGGATGAAGCTGAATGGGAGGAGACACAGATTAGATATTAGAAAAAACTTTTTGACAGTTAGAGTGATCAATGAGTGGAACAGGCTGCCACGAGAAGTGGTGAGTTCTCCTTCAATGGAAGTCTTCAAACAGAGGCTGGACAGACATCTAACTGGGATGATTTAGCGAATCCTGCTTTGAGCAGGGGGTTGGACCAGATGGCCCAGGAGGTCCCTTCCAACTCTACGATTCTATGATTCTAACATGGGAAGGGAAGCAAAAGACCAGAAAAAGCCATACACCTGACAAATGCTATTGAGAACTCTGCTATTAGAAGTGAAAAGGAAGAACAAAGACGAAAGAATCTAATTAATAAAAATATTGGAGAAAGAGAAACCAATCACAAACTAAAATGTTTCTATACTAATGCACAAAGCATGGGCAACAAACAAGGAGAATTGGAACTACTAACACAGGAAAAGAAATATGATGTCATTGGAATCACTGAAACTTGGTGGGACAATACACATGATTGGAATACAAGACTAGAAGGATACAACTTATTTACAAGAAACAGACTTGATAAACGAGGAGGGGGTGTCGCATTGTATGTTAGAAACACGTATATCTGCACAGAGATTGAAGCTTCAGAGACTGGGAGTTCTGTGGAAACTGTTTGGGTAAGAATACAAGGACAGAACAATGGAAAGGACACCATTGTAGGCATTTACTACAGGCCGCCTGTGCAAGCTGAAGATATGGATGAACTCTTCATGCATCAAATGGCCAAGTTCTCCAAAAAATATGACATAGTTGTCATGGGAGATTTCAACTATCCAGACATTTGTTGGGAATCTCTCTCAGGCAAAACTAACAGGTCAAGGAAATTCTTATCCTCTCTTGCTGACAACTTTATCTTCCAAAAGGTAAGGGAGAAAACAAAGGGAACTGCTACCTTGGATCTAATCCTTATAAACAGGGAGGAAATGGTTGAAGAGGTAAAAGTGGCTGGGACCCTAGGAGGTAGCGACCATGCTATTTTAGAATTTTGGATAACTAGAGGCGGAAGACCTGTGAAGACTCAGACGTCAAGGTTAGATTTCAGAAAGGCAGATTTTAAGGGATTCAGAAAGAGAATTGGAGGGATCCAATGGCTGGATATCCTTAAAGACAAAAATGTCCAGGAAGGATGGGAAATCTTGAAAGATGAAATTCTCAAAGCACAGTTGTTAACAATTCCGAAAAGAGGGAAGAATAGGAAGCATTTAAGGAAACCAGGATGGATGAACACAGAACTTAAGCACATGCTAAAAAGGAAGAAAAAAATGTTTATAAAATGGAAAGAGGGAGGCATAGCTAAAGAAGAATATAATGCTGTCTGCAGAACCTGCAGGGCACAAATCAGATTAGCTAAAGCTGAAAATGAATTGAGGCTTGCAAGAGATGTCAAAAGCAATAATAAAGGATTTTGGGGATATGTCAAAAGTAAAAGAAAAGTCAAAGATGCTATAGGATTTTTACAGGATGAAAATGATGAAATGGTAAGACAGGATGTTGAGAAGGCTGAACTTTTAAATTCCTATTTTGCATCTGTTTTCTCTCAGAAAGGAAATGTAACATCAACTGTTATTCACTGTCCTATTAAGGGAATAGAAGAATCCAGGATATCTATAAACAGAAAGATAGTGAGGAAACACTTAGCTAACCTAAATGAATTCAAATCTCCAGGTCCAGATGAATTACACCCCAGAGTACTGAAGGAGATAGCAGAAGAAATTTTTGAACCCCTCTCCATAATCTTTGAAAATTCTTGGAGAACAGGAGAAGTGCCAGAAGACTGGAGAAGAGCAAATGTTGTTCCTATCTTCAAAAAGGGGAAGAAGGTGGACCCAGGCAACTATAGGCCGGTGAGTCTGACTTCAATACCAGGAAAGATCTTTGAACAAATTATTAAACAACATGTATGTCAATACCTGGATAAGAATGAAGTGATTAAACAGAGTCAGCATGGGTTTGTAACTAATAAGTCATGTCAGACTAACTTAATTTCCTTCTATGACGGTATCACTGATTGGGTGGATCAAGGAAATGCTGTAGATATAGTATATCTAGACTTCAGCAAAGCATTTGACAAAGTCTCTCATACAATCCTTATTGAAAAAATGACTAAGTATGGAATGGACAAGGCAACTGTTAGGTGGATTCATAACTGGCTTAGTGATCGGACCCAAAGAGTGGTCGTAAATGGCTGCACATCCAGTTGGAAGAATGTCTCAAGTGGGGTACCACAGGGCTCTGTCCTGGGCCCTGTATTGTTCAACATCTTTATCAACGATTTAGATGAAGGAATTGAGGGTAAACTGATTAAATTTGCTGATGACACAAAGCTAGGAGGGATAGCTAATACTAGAGAAGAGAGAGAGAGGATTCAAAAAGATTTAAATAAACTGGAGAAGTGGGCAGCAACTAACAGAATGGTTTTTAACAGGGAGAAATGCAAAGTACTACATCTGGGCAATAAAAATGCAAAAAGCATATATAGAATGGGAGGAATAGGGCTAAGTGACAGCACATGTGAAAAAGACTTGGGTATACTAATAGATCACAGACTGAATATGAGTCAACAGTGTGATGCAGCAGCAAAAAAGGCAAATGCAATTCTAGGATGTATTAACAGAAGCATACAGTCTAGATCACGTGAAGTCATTATTTCCCTCTACTCCTCTTTGGCCAGACCTCATCTGGAATATTGTGTCCAGTTTTGGGCACCACATTTTAAAAAAGACATCAACAAACTGGAGCAAGTTCAGAAAAGAGCGACCAAAATGGTGACCGGTCTGCAAACCCTGTCTTATGAGGAAAGGTTGCAGGATTTGGGAATGTTTAGTTTGCAAACGAGAAGACTGAGAGGAGACTTAATAGCTGTCTACAAATATCTAAAGGGCTGTCACATTGTAGAAGGATCAACTTTATTCTCATTTGCACAAGGAAAGACTAGAAGCAATGGGATGAAACTGAATGGGAGGAGACACAGATTAGATATTAGAAAAAACTTTTTGACAGTTAGAGTGATCAACGAGTGGAACAGGCTGCCACGAGAAGTGGTGAGTTCTCCTTCAATGGAAGTCTTCAAACAGAGGCTGGACAGACATCTGACTGGGATGATTTAGCGAATCCTGCTTTGAGCAGGGGGTTGGACCAGATGGCCCAGGAGGTCCTTTCCAACTCTACGATTCTATGATTCTATGATTCCATGCCGGTTGGAAAATCGCTGGACCCTTTCCTGAGAGAGTGACAACTTATCCACCACTTGGTCCCATATCTGCTGCATTCTCTTAACCACAGTGTCCACACCTGGGCAGGATGAAGATTCCACTTGCCCTGAAGAGAATCGAGGATGAAACCCAAAATTACAGAAAAAGGGTGTTATCAAAGTGGCAGAACTAGCTCTATTGTTCAGTGCGAATTTGGCCAAGGGCAAAAATGAGACCCAATCATCCTGATCAGCAGATATAAAACATCTCAAATAAGACTCCAAGGTCTGGTTTGTTCTCTCAGTCTGTCCATTGGTCTGGGGATGAAACGCGGAGGAGAAGGATAACTGAATTCCCAGATTGGAACAAAAGGCTTTCCAGAATCTGGAAACAAACTGGACTCCTCTATCGGACACAATGTTCTCAAGAATCCCACGTAACCGAACCACCTGTTGTAAAAACAAGGGCACCAACTCAGCGGAAGATGGCAACTTTGGGAGTGGTACAAGATGGACCATCTTGGAAAATCTATCACAAATCACCCAGATAACAGTCATGCTCTGAGAGACAGGAAGATCAGAAATAAAATCCATTGAGATATGGGTCCATGGCCTCTTGGGCACCGGCAAGGGCATCAGCAACCCACTAGAACGAGAACAGGGTTTAGACCGAGAACAAGTCCCACAGGACTGTGCAAAATTCCTGACATCACGAGATAAGGCAGGCCACCAAAAGGACCAACTCACCAAATCTCTGGTACCAAAAATACCTGGATGACCAGCCAATGCGGAGCAATGAATTTCAGACATCAATCTCTTTCTCCACTGGTCAGGAACATACAATTTTCCCATAGGGCAACTCTCAGGTTTATCCTCCTGAAATTCCTCCAGGGTGCGTCTCAAATCGGGCGAAATGGCAGAAAGAACTACCCCCTCACCTAGGATGGTAGTAGGCTCGGTCACACTAAGAAAATCGGCAAAGAAACTCCTAGAAAGGGCATCTGCCTTAACATTCTTAGTGCCTGGAAGAAAAGAGACCACAAAATTAAAATGCGTGAAAAACAAGGCCAACTAGCCTGTCTAGGATTCAAGCGTTTGGCCGACTCCAGATAAATCAAATTCTTGTGATCGGTGAGGACCACAACTTGATGTCTAGCTCCCTCTAACGAATGTCTCCACTCCTCAAATGCCCACTTCATGGCCAACAATTCCCGATTCCCCACGTCATAGTTGCGTTCAGATGGGGAGAACTTTCGAGAAAAGAAGGCACAGGTATTCATCTTAGAAGTCACAGGGTCTTTTTGGGACAAAACAGCTCCTGCACCAATCTCAGAAGCATCTACCTCCACCTGAAATGGAAGTGAGACATCAGGTTGCCGTAAAACTGGAGCTGAAGTAAATCTCTGCTTAAGCTCCTGAAATGCTGAGATAGCCTCAGGAGACCAATTCAGCACATCAGCGCCCTTCCTGGTCAGATCAGTTAGTGGTTTGACAATACCAGAAAAATTACCTATAAATTTACGATAGTAATTAGCAAAACCCAAAAACTTCTGGAGGGCCTTCAAAGAAGTAGGCTGAACCCAATCATAAATGGCCTGTACCTTGGCCGGGTCCATTTCAATAGTCGATGGAGATAAGATAAATCCCAAAAATGAAATCCTCTGTACACCAAAGAGGCATTTCGATCCCTTAACAAACAGGGAATTCTCCCTCAAAATTCCGGAACACAGTCCGGACGTGTTCCACATGAGAATCCCAATAACTAGAAAAGATCAAAATATCATCCAGATAGATGATCAAAAACTTATCCACAAAGTCACGGAAAATATCATTCATAAAGGACTGGAAGACAGAAGGGGCATTAGTGAGCCCAAAAGGCATCACCAGGTTCTCAAAATGTCCCTCCAGAGTATTAAACCCCGTCTTCCATTCATCCCCGTGCTTGATGCCAATAAGATTATACGCCCCCCTGAGGTCAAGCTTAGTAAACCAGCAGGCACTCTTAACTCTGGAGAATAAATCAGACATCAGAGGTAACGGGTACTGATATTTAACCGTCATCTTGTTAAGGGAACGATAATCAATACATGGTCTTAATGAACCATCTTTCTTGGCAACAAAAAAAACCCCAGCACCTAAAGGTGACGAGGATGGTCTAATATGACCCTTCTCCAATGACTCCTTAATATAGGATCGCATAGCATCATGTTCGGGTACTGATAAGTTGAAAAGCCGACCCTTGGGAAATTTACACCCAGGCATCAACTCAATTGCACAGTCATAACTCCTATGAGGAGGCAAAGACGCAGACTTGCTCTCACTAAATACATCAGAAATATCGGCTAGATAATCAGGAATATCATGAGACTGAGGAGAGGTGGAGAAAACAGGAGCGTCCCTAAGAATACACTGACAACCCCAACTCACCACAGACCCAGATTTCCAATCCAAAACTGGATTATGAGTTTGCAACCAAGGAAAACCCAGAACAATAGTATCATGCAAATTATGCAGCACCAAAAATTTACAATTTTCTTGGTGGTCTGGGGCAACTCGCATTGTCACCTGGGTCCAAAACTGAGGTTTATTCTTCGCCAAAGGAGTAGCATCAATACCCCTCAAAGGAATAGGCGTCCGCAGAGGCGTCATGGAAAAACCACAACGTTTAGCAAAGTCCAAATCAATCAGATTCAAAGCTGCTCCTGAATCCACAAAAGCCTTCATGGAAATCGTGGATAAGGAGCAGATCAGAGTAATTGCCAAAAGAAACTTAGGTTGTATACTGCCCACAGCAAATGTGTGTGCAAAACGTTTCTCTCGTTTTGGGCAGACAGAAATAATATGAGAAGCGTCTCCACAGAAAAAGCACAGCTTATTACGCCTTCTAAACTCCTGATGTTGCGCCCTAGACAAAACCCCATCACATTGCATAGGTTCAGACGTTTGTTCAAAAGGTGGCAGCGCCTCCCGTGTAGTTTTACGTTCACGTAAATGCCAATCAACTTGAATGGCTAATGACATAGAATCATCCAGACCAGAGGGAACAGGAAATCCCACCATAACATCTTTTACGGTCTCTGATAAACCCTTCCAAAAGAGAGCTGCCAATGCACTATCATTCCATGTAGTAAGGACCGCCCACTTTCAGAATTTTTGACAGTATAACTCTGCAGAATCCTGACCCTGGTTTAATGCCAGCAGGGTTCTCTCAGCTTGATCAACAGCATTAGGTTCATCATACAACAACCCCAAGGCTTGAAAAAATGCATCCACATTAGTCAGAATAGGATTTTCAGATGTCACAGAAAAAGCCCAATCCTGGGGATCGCCGTGCAGCAAGGAGATGACAATTTTAACCTGCTGCACAGAGCTCCCCAATGAGTTAGGCTTCAAGGCCAGAAATAATTTAGAATTATTCTTAAAATTCAGAAATTTAGACCGATCCCCAGAAAACACATCAGGAGTAGGGATCGTAGGTTCAGCAGCATGTGACTGAATGAGGTAGGTGGAAATTCCCTGCACTTCAGTAGCCAGCTGCTCCACACGATCAGACAATTGCTTAATCTCCATTAGGAAAAAGAAAAAAAAATCCTCTTACAGCCCCAGAGAAAAAAGAGGAAAAGCTATTAAAAAAAAAACATTCTCACACTTTTCTTTTTTTTTTAACAACTTTTTCCTGCTTTTGAGTACCCTAGAATCTGCAGTATGGCTGGTGATTCTGTTATGAATGGGTCACCGAGGAGAAAAAAGCAAAACAAGCTAAGTCATAGAAAACCAGAGAGGTTGGTAACTATGCAGATTGCAGATCCCTGATCCTACCACACAACTAGCAGCAGCCGTGGAGCGTACCTACGATTTTCCTAGATGCTTCGTCACAGCTGGAGGACTAAATAAGCCTGAAGCATGAAAAGGGAAAAACTAACTGCCCCAGAGCAGACCCCAAAGGAATAGATAGCCCCCACACATGTATTGACGGTGAAACAAGATGAAGGCACAAACACAGGCAGGAAAATAGGCTGAGCAAACGATGGGGCCCAAACTAACTAGAGAGGAAAGGAAAGGAAAGACAATGTCTGCAACCTGCAAAAAGCCCTACAAAAATAATGTCCAACACTTCTGATAACAAAATTAACCCTGAAGTCACTATACTTCTCCCACTATATCAGCACTCTGAAATATTCTGAGACAGAGCAAAAAGAGACCAAACTAGTAAGGGACAAAAAGCAAATTGGAAAAATACTGATAAATAAGAGTGGAAATTCAGCACAGCCCCCAGCTGGGGCTGACTGACCACACCAAAAAACTGAATAGACCAACAAAATCAAGTGTGAACTTTAGCAGAAAAACTTAGCTTTAGATGACTGGAACAGAGGTGAAAACGAAGACCTGACAAGCCAGAAGGAATCACCAGCAACTGAATAGGGCATCGGCTGTCTTAAATCCAATCTGAGACTCCTGAGGTTCAATCGTCATCCTCATTCTCAGGTGGCAGATCTCCACCGATCAAATCAGCCTCACTACCTCATTGCTGAAACATGGATACGTTTGGAGAAAGTCAGGATTGGGACCCACCGGTCGCCTGGCTCCATGGAGATGTTCAGAGAAGCCAGGTTGTGAGCTTCGGGTCAACTGGCCTTGTACATCAATGGACTGTCATCTTCCTACGTTTGTCATTACCTCCTCTCTGTGTGCATGCCACAGGTGGAGTAATCAACGCTGTAAGATGAAGCCAGACTGTGACACTCCAGTCAACTGGCACTTGTATCTGAATGGACTATCATCTTCCTATGCTTGTTGTTACCTCCTCTCTTTGTGTGCATGCCTCCAGTGGGGTAGCCAACCCTGGAAGATGGAGCCAGGTTGTGATCCTCCCGTCAACTGGCCCTTGTATCTGAATGGACAGTCATCTTCTTACACTTGTTGATACCTTTTCTCTGTGTGCATGCCACAGGTGGGGTAATCGGCTCTGGAAGATCTGATGAAACAGCTGCTATTATCCCGGCGAGTCAGCAGAAGGGTGAAACTCTGTAATGTGCACCATCTTAGGGTACTGTGCTAGGACTATTCTACATGTTATCTGCCTGTTTAGTGGTTCAATAAAGTATTGCCACACTGCTTTACCCTAACCCCATGTTGTCTTAGTAACATTATGCCCATGTTAAATGGAGAGCGGATGTTCGGTGGGACGATCCCTGGTCCATGTGGTTTTGGCTAGGGGACTGGGGCACCCCGCCGACCCCTGTGTCTCCACAAAAGTCTTATCATTTTCTCTGCATGTATGTCAACAATATATTGGATGAAAGCACATAAAAAGTTAACTTAAACTGTTCTGTATTTGTCATAGTTTTTACAGGTTGAAAGTACTTATTAGTAGAATTCAGTACCAGTATAAAATATTAATATATAACCACTGCAAGAAAACATTCTGTTACCTGAACACGTTTGATGCATTATTCACTGAATTCGTCAATTTCTCAAAAAGATGAGTCAATACTTTTGTAACTTTTTAATACTCAGGCTAAAATCTGGAATCACATTAGAATTTTAGCACAGTGTAAATCATTAAGGATTAAATGTGCAACATTTTATTAATAACAAGTCAAAGTGAATTCAATGTAGAAATGAAATGGCACATGTAGACACCATCTCTTGTGTATTGTCAATGTGTAAAAACTGGAATGTATGCATGAAAGTAAGGGTCCCGTTACATTTAGCAAAGCACCAGCGATCATGACAATGATACGACCTGGTCAGGATCGCTGGTGCATCGCTAAATGGTCACTAGTGAGGTGCTAAAAAGGCAGATCTCACCAGCGACGCAGCAGCGATAAGCAATCCGTTGGCGGTCGCTCTTACCTGTCACACCGCAGCGATGATGACTTCCGCCTTCGTCCATGCGTCGCTAGTCGGCGCCAGCGGGATGTCAGCGATGAAAAAATGGCCCAGGCTGTTCCAGCGTGATCAGCGATATCCAGTGGGCGGGTCGGTCGCAGGTACGTGCCACACAAAGCGAGATCACTAGCGATATTGCTGTTGCGTCACAAAATCGGTTATTAAAGCAGCCATTCTCACTGTGTTGCCCAAGCTCACCAGCCATTGCCACAGTAAAGGAAATTTATCTTTCATGTAGAACATAAATTTAGATTTGGAGGGTGCACTTGTCCCTGTCTGCAGATTATCTTGAGGATAGATAGAGGCAAAACATATCTTATTAATTTATTTAGACATCCTCCTTTGGACTACATACATCAATTTTTTGTTTCTGCTACTGTCAACTCCAAAGAAAAAGATGACCTAAATGAACAATATAATGTTCACTATCATTACCCTGTAAACCTGTTAATATAAAAATACTCCCAATTTAACAAACTTTTACTATGCCTGATGTAATCCAATGTCCTACTTTGTGTTCATGTTACTTTTTTATATTAATCTAAAGGACTATGAGATGAGAAGGGGACAGGTTTTATGTAAATATGTCAAAGGAATTTTAAAAAATATCAATAGGGAAAAAATATACAAAACCAATCAGTAGGACCCTTCTCTGAAGCATAAAATCACTGGTGATAGGATAATCCTAGTGCAAAGTATATAAGATGAAGTTTCTCCACAAAAGACAAGAATAAATGAGCACTGGTCACCACAACGTTCTGATTTATACAGTCACAAAGATCCCAAGCACTCTATTTCTTTCCACTATGGAAGGGCTGTTTCTGATAAACACTGCTCCTGAGACCTGTGTCTCAACTGACAGTGGCAGGATCATAAGCACACATACCAAAGCTACCGCAGAAGCATGGTGTGACAAGAGAAGAAATATATCTTCTCCTATGCTGACTGAGCATGAAGGACTAAGGATAAAGTTAAAAATAATTTGTGCTTCATTTGCGAGAAGAAGTTTAATTCTTCTAAAATCACACACTTCTTAGCTCACACTGGTATGTGTTGCAAATAATGTAGCGTCTCTGTCAGTTGAGACTGAGGTCTTGGGAGCTGGTTTTTTCCAGACTGCACCCCATCCTGACACATGACTTTCAAAGTGCTCCTGTTTGAATAACTCCCTCCAAAGAGTTCTCAAACATTGTACCATTCATTCAGCTCCAGGACAACCTGAATCCATGCGGGAAAATTCCCCAAAATGTGGGTCAAACCCATAGTTGACCTGAAAGGGAGACTTTCCAGTGGACTGACTCACACGAGAGTTGAATGCAAATTCTGCAATCGGCAATACCTCACACCAGTCCTCCTGTCTGGAAGAGGCCAGGCATCTCAGAATTTTCTCCAAAGATTGGTTCGTGCATTCAGTCTGTCCATTAGACTCCAGGTGATAGGCAGAGAAGAAAGACAGCGTAATCCCCAGCTTCTTACACAAAGCCCTCCAAAACCTGGCCACAAACTGCACACCTCTGTCCGACACCACATTCACAGGCACTTCATGCAACTGAACAACATGCTGTATAAATAAGCGGGCCAAGGATTCAGCAGATGGTAATGCGGGCAGTGGTACAAAGTAGGCTTGTTTGGAGAACCTATCCACCACCACTAATACCACTGAATTGCCCCTGGAAGGAGGGAGATATGTGATAAAGTTCATGGACAAATGTGTCCATGGCCTATCTGGAATTGGCAAAGACACCAATTCCCCAGCCGGCAGGGTATGAGAACTCTTGGAACGGGCGCATACTCCACATGCAGTCACAAACTTTGTAATATCTGATACCATAGAGGGCCACCAAAAACCCCTAGCAACTGCCCCCCACGTAGCTGCAATCCAGGATGGGCACTTAATGTGAAACTCCTGCAGGAATCTGAGACAGAACCGTTCCAGTACAATTTACCTGGAGGTTTACTACCAGGAGCCCGGTTTGGGCCTCCAAAATCTCTCCCTGCAAATCAAATGAGATTTCAGCCACCACTACTCCTGGCTGAAGAATGGAAGAGGGAGGTTCTGGAGGGGACACAGAATCAAAGCTTCGAGATAAAGCATCAGCCTTAATATTTTTAGATCCTGGGCGGAATGTGATGGTAAATTGAAGTTGAGAGAAAAAACGCGTCCACCGAGCCTGTCTGGAGGCCAGTCTCTTGGCAGACTCGATATAGGCCAAATTTTTATGATCAGTGATAACTGTAATGGGGTGGACGGCCCCCTTCAGGAAATGCTTCCTTTCTTCAAAAGCCAACTTAACCGCCAACATCCGCCCTATTGCCGACATCATAATTCCTCTCGGCCGGAGAGAATTTTTCAGAAAAGAAGGTGCACGGCTTCAGATTAGTGAGTGTGGAAGGACCCTCAGACAAAACTGCCCCCACCCCCACCTCAGAAGCGTCAACCTCAACAATAAAGGGTCTTGACTCTTGACGGATCGGGTTGTGCCAACACTGGAGCTAAAGTAAAATATTTCTTTAGTGTCAGGAAAGAATTTTTTGCAGCCACAGACCAATTTTTCACATCAGCCCCCTTGAGGGTGCGGTCCATCAAAGGCTTTACCACCTGAGAAAAACTCTTAATGAACTTACTATAAAAGTTAACAAAGCCCAAAAATCGCTGCAACCCCTTCAAGTCATGAGGCTGCACCCAATCCGTAATAGCCTGGTCCTTTTTCAGATCCATGCAGAATCTATCCCCTGACACAAGTAAACCCAGAAAAGACAGTTCTTGCATAAAAAATGAGCATTTTTCCAGTTTACCATATAAATGATTCTCCCTGAGTCTCCTAAGAACCATATGCAGATGGTGCAAGTGGGTTTGACAGTCCGCTAAGTACACTAAAATGTCATCCAGGTCGATGACCACATAACGCCCAATTAGGTCAGAGAAAATAACATTAATGAAATTTTGAAAAACAGCAGGAGCGTTAGTAAGACCAAAAGGGCATAACTAAGTTTTCAAATAGCCCCTCAGTCGTCAGGAATGCTGTTTTCCATTCATCCCCTTCCCGGACCCTTGTGAGGTTATAAACCCCTCGTAAATCAAGCTTAGAGAACCATTTGGCCCCCGTGAGTTGGTTAAATAAATCGAGGATCAGGGGTACGTGTTTTTTACCATAATTTTGTTCAGTTCCCGAAAGTCGAGGCATGGCTGCAAACCACCATCTTTCTTTTTTATGAAAAAGAACCTCGCTGCCACGGGTGAAACAGAAGGGTGAATATGCCCCTTAGGAGACTCTCTGCTATGTACTCCTTCATGGCTTGATGCTCAGTCCCGAACAAATTAAACAGGCGAGCCTTGGGTAACTTGGCTCCCGGGACAAAATCAATGGCACAATCGAAAGGTCTATGTGGTGGAAGAGCCTCAGCCTTGCTTTGGGACAACACGTCTTCAAAGTCCTTCAGGTATTCCGGAATACCCTCCAGACCGACAGACGACACAGATACAGATTTTACAGGGGTGACAAGAGGTACCAGGTTACAACATAGACTGTTATCCTTACATCCCTACTGAGTGATCTCCCCCATCACCCAATCAATGATAGGATTATGGCCTTGAAGCCAAAGCATCCCTAGTACCAGTCCAGCAGGCAAAATATCTAGAATAAAACAATTTAATTTTTCCACATGAGTAGAACCCACTTTGAGAGAAAAACTTCAGACAGGAAACAAATTCCGTCCCGGATGAGAAGAGACGAGTCAATAGCCACAATTTTAACAGGATACTTAAGCCTGACTGTCCCTATCTTCTTAAGAGTTACCTTCCGGGCATCGATCAGGTTAATGGAAGAACCACAGTCAACAAAGGCAAGGGTCATGACAGGACAGCCAGCAAGTTCCAATTCCACCTGGAGCAAAATTTTAGCAAGTGAGGAAAGATGTACCTGATTGACTGGTTAACCTCCTCGATCGTTACCCAGACTTAGGCATTTCCTGAAGGCATAGCAGAAGAAGGACAAGAAGAACAGTCCCTTTTCCAACGTCCAGAGGCTCCACAGTAAAAGCATAGTTGGTTGTCTCTGCGGTGTCTTCAATCTCTTTCAATCATCGAGATAGCCCCAACCTCCATGGGCTCAGGGATGGATGCTGTGTCACACAAGTTGGAGTATAATGTGGTCTCCTGCTGCATCTCTCCTCTAGCACGGAGCCTCAGGTCCATATGGACCGCCTGCGTCATGGCGTCCTCCAGGGTATCGGTGGGATAATGTAATGCCAGTGAGTCCTGTAAATGGTGGGATAGGCCCCTGCGGAACAACCCCCTCAGGGCAGCGTCGTTCCAGGATACTTCAGAGGCCCAGGGTCTAAACTCTGAGCAAAACCATTCGGCTGAGTGCCTTCCCTGTGTCACACTCATCACCTTATCCTCTGCCAGATGCACTCTATCAGGCTCATCATAAATGTGCCCCAAAGCCTCAAAGAACAGGTTCACCGACATATGTTCAGAAGCAGAGGGAGAGAGAGAGAGAAAGCCCATGCCTGTGGAGCCCCCTTAATAAGGACATAACGATCCCCACCCTCTGCCTTTCATTACCAGAAGCTCGGGGATGTAACACAAAAAACAACTTACAGCCCTCCTTAAAAACCCTAAACAATGTTTTATCCCCGGAAAATTTGTCAGGTAACTTTACCAGTGGTTCGGGGTCCATTAGGGACACATCAGTGGGGCCCCCATCCCGAATCCCCAATGGAACAGACCCGGTAGGGCGCCCGCCACGTCTCTCTGCACCTGTTGGTGCGAGTGAACCAGGGCTTGCTGCTCCATGGACAGCTTGTGCATAAGTTTGGAGAGCTCAGTAACCTGCTCCATGAGAGCCCGTACCCGATCCATAATAAACTCGCACCTCACCACCAGGGAAAAACTGTATGGTCAGTTATAATGTCAGGAGACAGACAGTGTGTGCGGTGCATACACACTAGAGAGAGGACAGTACCGAGGAAGACTGTGCTTACCGAGCACACTCTCCAGAGGGGGAGGAATGGAGAAAGTAGCAGGCAGAAGTGACGGTGTGCAGAGACACAGACAAGGACCTGGTGGGTCACGTGACCAGAGCAGGAATGTCCTAAAGGCTAGAACTAGTACTCCAATATAATAGTAAAATTTGCGGTTTAAAACTCCTAATATATGGAGAGACTTTAAAACAAGCGAAAGAGCAGCATAAATACAGATGGTTAGCGGTAAGTGCAAATAACAAATGAAATCAGGAGGGGACCTCTGGTCCTGATAATCAAGTAGTAAAATGCTGCAGATGAGTAAGTCCCACTTGGTGTCGAAAGGTGTCTCAGTAATCGCAGGCACCAATCACATGAAGGTTAATGGAGAATAATCCTTAGGCAGTACTGAGTGAGGATAAAGATCGGTCAGGAGTAGGTGTAGTCTGTTCCCAGGATAAATCATATAAATGGAATACAGTAGGATTCACCATAAGACAGTACTTTTAAAGTTGAAGGGAGAGTCAGACAGTATGTGCAGTGCATACACACTAGAGAGAGGACACTGTACCGAAGAAGACGATGTTTACCGAGCACACTCTCCAGAGGGGAGGGACGGAGAAAGTAGCAGGCAGAAGCGACGTTGTGCAGAGACACAGACAAGGACCTGGTGGGTCATGTGACTAGAGCAGGAAGGTCCTAAAGGCTAGAGCTAATATGAGAACTGGGGAGCACAAGGCAGAAAGTAAGAACCGGCAATGCCGGGAGCGGGGTCATGCTAGCCAAGGTCAGTAACAGGAGGACAGCACAGGACAAAAGGAGTGAGACAAAAACTTAGTCAGGAGACAAGCCGATGTCAATTACCAAAAGAGCCGAACAGCAAGGTACATAATCAAGAGGCAATAGCAAAGTGAGGGACAGACAGGATCAGAACCAGGGAACATACACGCAGTGCAGGCACAAGGCACAAAAACACAAAACACCAGGGTCAACTTAACTCAGCCGAGGGCAGGAGTATAACTGACAGAGAATCCTAGTCCAGCATGGGTATAAATATCCCTCCCAGATCCAAAAGGAGGCCACAACAATTAACCCTGAGAGGACTGGACATTGACCCTGTCCAAACCATGACACTCACTATGCTTTCACCTCCATCTCCTCTGGCTTTCACTGTGCTACTGTCACCTCTATCTCCTCTGGCTCTCATTATGCTGTCACCTCCATCTCCTCTGGCTCTCACTATGCTGCTGTCACCTCCAACTCCTCTGGCTGTCACTGTGTTGCTGTCACCTATATCTCCTCTGGCTTTCACTATGCTGTCACCTCTATCTCCTCTGGCTCTCACTATGCTATCACCTACATCTCCTCTGGCTCTCACTATGCTGCTGTCACCTCCATTTCCTTTGGCTCTCACTATGCTGCTGTCACCTCCATCTCCTCTGGCTCTCACTATGCTCCTGTCACCTCCATCTCCTCTGGCTCTCACTATGCTGCTGTCACCTCTATCTCTCACTATGCTGTTACCTACATCTTCTCTGGCTCTCACTATGCTGTCACCTCTATCTCCTCTGGCTCTCACTATGCTGTCACCTACATCTTCTCTGGCTCTCACTATGCTGTCACCTCCATCTTCTCTGGCTCTCACTATGCTGTCACCTCCATCTTCTCTGGCTCTCACTGTGCTGCTGTCACCTCCATCTCCTCTAGCTCTCACTATGCTGCTGTCACCTCTATCTCCTCTGGCTCTAACTATGCTGTTACCTATATCTTCTCTGGCTCTCACTATGCTCTCAGCTATATCTTCTCTGGCTCTCACTGTGCTGTCACCTCCATCTCCTCTGGCTCTCACTATGCCGCTGTCACCTCTATCTCCTCTGGCTTGAGTGGCTAATGGGTAACTGTGCCACAGTTTAGGGGCTCTCTGAATAAATATAACACAGTTATGTGTTTCAATAGCAGACAGTTCATAATATGAAGCAACGGAACTACAAGCCTATGCATTTATGTTATACTAGATGGTGGCCCAATTCTATCGCATTGGGTATTCTAGAGTCTCTGTTAAAATAAAAAATAGTTATATACTCACCTTCCGATGGCC
This sequence comes from Dendrobates tinctorius, assembly GCF_039654945.1. NCBI lineage: Eukaryota > Metazoa > Chordata > Amphibia > Anura > Dendrobatidae > Dendrobates > Dendrobates tinctorius. The sequence continues at coordinate 17,191,798 of NW_027361747.1, read as the reverse complement.
CCCGGACTCTTTCTCTCCTCTCCACGCTCCCGGCATCTTCCGGTTCCAGTAATGCTTTGCGCGAAACACCGCTGATGACGTTGCGCTCTCGCGAGAGTGACGTCATCTTCAGCCCTTCTCGCTAAGCATTACTGGAACTGGAAGATGCCGGGCACGTGGTGAGAGGAGGGACAGAGTCCGGGGGCCGTCGGAAGGTGAGTATATAACTATTTTTTATTTTAACATAGACTCTAAAATACCAGATGCGATAGAATTGGACCACCATCTAGTGTATTATACTCCTGTTACACCCGGAGCTGCTGTTATTGTTCTGCCGTTACCTAATGTATTGTACTCCAGTTACAGCCAGAGCTGCAGTCACTGTTCTGCTGTTACCTAATGTGTTGTACTCCAGTTACACCCAGAGCTGCTGTCACTGTTCTGCTGTTATCTAATGTATTGTACTCCAGTTATTCCAGGAGCTGCAGTCACTGTTCTGCTTTTACCTAATGTATTGTAGTCCAGTTACATCCAGAGCTGCAGTCACCATTCTGCTCTTACCTAATGTATTATACTCCTGTTACAGCCAGAGCTGCAGTCACTGTTCAGATCTTACCTAATGTATTGTACTCCAGTTACACCCAGATCTGCAGTCACTGTTCTGCTGTTAGCTAATGTACTCCTGTTACACCCAGAGCTGCAGTCTCTGTTCTGCTGTTACCTAATGTAGTGTACTCCAGTTACACCCAGAGCTGCAGTCACTTTTCTGCTCTTGTCTAATGTATTGTATATGTACAGGACTGTGCCTGTGTAATGAGCGACGCAGCAGTGATGCCTTTAACGGTTGTAATGTGCCTGTACTATAAGCGATGCGGCCGTGTTGCCGCGACGACTAAGCGACTGTTGCTGATTGGTCATGGCCTAACTGCCGCGACCAATCAGCGACGCAGGATTTCGGTTACAGACAGACATAAGACAATTATATATACAGATTTTGATGAAATAACAAGCACACTAAATTCTTTCTGGATATTTATGATGCATTGGAAGATAGCAATATTTTTCTTTCAGTAAAAGAAAAAAGCAAACATATATATATATTTCATACTGATTTAGACGTGATTTACATAAAAGCACAGACCAAAATGATGTGTCAAGAGATTTGGGGATTATTCTTGCAAAGAAAGAAGAAAAACATGAAAATGAAGTTTTGGTTTTAAAAATGCAAAAGGAAACAGTAGGTTGGTACCATACACTGCCCAAAAAAGATGATATTGCTCTGCATATACTCAGAGGTAACACTAAGGACATCCAGAATAAAACCACAAAGCTCAGCAAACTACATAAATAAAACATTGCATTCACTAAACTCAGAAGTAATATTAGTTATTACCAAGGAGACAAAAAGTTTTACAGTTGTTAAGAATGCTTTGTAATGTTTCTATTATTATTCCTCCTGGAAATGCATACATTTATTGACAATAGGGTGTGTTCCTATACCCTGAATCCAGTAAGTTCTGACAGCGTCAGACTATGTACGGAGACAAAATTGACAAGAGAAATCCTCCCTGCTGATGATCTATAACCCTGTCCTGGATCTCCACAGCCAGCTGATACCCCCTCATTATTTCTCACATCTATCACTCCCTACCTAGAAGCTACCATAATCTCTCCGACATAAAACCCATTCCTTAGACCACCCACTCTACTGCTCCCTTTCTCTGAAGCGCTTTGGAACGCCTGTTCCATCTGCAATAAGCTTCACGTTATTCATTATCTTTTCACCATTCACACTCTATCCTTCCTGGGCCTCACGGAAGCATGGCTAACACCCTCTGACACAGCCCCACCTGCTTCGCTGTGTTATAGTGGCCTTCATTTCATCCACACTCTTCGCCCTGGCAATAGACATGTGAAGAAGTGGGTCTTATCCTAACAACTGTACCTTCAATACACTCCCATCTCTACCCTCCCTACTTTTGAAGTACACGCTTTCCAAATCTTCTCTACCTCCAACCTCCAAATAGCCATCATATACTAACCCCCAGGTCTGGCAGCCTCCAAACGCTCCAATGCTCACTTCATTCTTTGGTCTTACTCAGTGGACCTCCATAGCCACCTACACAGACGGACATACATTAGACCTTATCTTGACCCGACTCTGCTCCCTATGTAAGGAGTAAAACCGGGCTGTGGATACCTGTACCAAGTCAGGTTCGGAATTGTTGAGGCTGCCTCCCATGTTGCCTGCGGGAAGCAATGAGTGACCAGACCAACCAGACAACCTCATGACCTGGACAGGAGGAACGATATAAAAAGAAAAGGGCGCACGATAGCGGGGAGTTTGGCGCGAACCTGCAGGGTGCAGCAGGGTGAGCAGTGTGCTCCGTCCCCTAAGCACCAGTGCTGTGACAGGCTGTATTCGTCGGCTCCCTCCGTCTCCAGCGGGAACGTTGGAGAGAGAGGTGCTGTGCGCCAAGTGACAGTAAGAGAGGGAGGTGCCGTGCGCTCAGTGACCGTGAGTACCGCACTAGGGAGGAAGGGAGAAAACCGGGTGCCGGACATTAGCTTGCGGCCTTCTCAGCCAGCCGCTGTATGCCAGTTCAAGTTTGGCTCTGGGAGTGCTGCCGCCCTGCTTGCTTCAGCCGCACGGGCTATTGGACTAGGGGTTCAGCGGAAGGTACTGGACACTGTCCGCTACCGCCAGAAGGCGGATCATCGTTTAAAGGACCCTAGCTATGGACCTCTTCCCAGTCGTTGCCGGCGCTGCAACCCCTGCGGGATCATCTGCGGAGGAGGAACCTAAAGGACACGATAAGTTTGGCAATTGGACTGCTGCTATTCTGCATTTTTGTGCCCTTGTTTTTGTTTCTTGCATTAACTCTTTAACCATTTATCTCCGTGTGAGGAGCTTATACTCTGTTAAATTAAATTGTTACATTTCTTAACCCTTGCTCTGTCACCTGTCCGTCACTGCATCCCGCAACCTGCTTACACCTATCTAAGCTACAACCTCATATCTCCCCCTATCTAACCACCATCTACTCATTTTCTCATACCGGTTCTCCTCGTCTGCCCCCCCATATCCAGCAACTAACACACTCCCCCACTGAAACCTCACACACCTCGACATTTATACACTCTATGTCTTTTCTATTGCTGTCCATATCTTTACTCCACAACACAAACAGTGCCACCATTTTGTGGCAGTGTCACAACTGCCCACTCGCATCAGCTATTGACTCGTTCACCCCTCTCATACATGGCAGAGTGTGTGGAATTATTAGACAACCCTGGCACAACAACCTCACGAAAAAGCTTTGGCAAGTGTCCAGGCTGCGGAACGGCCCTGAAAGAAACCACACTCGCTAGACAACTTCACTGCATTCAAACAAGTAACGTTCATATTCAAGTTGGCCCTCATCTCTACTAAATAGGACTAGTTCATAATTATTGTATCTTCCTTATTCCACAACCTCAAAAGGTTATTCAACACTTAACTGCCTCCTCCACCCACAACTGCCGCTCTGACCTTTCTCATCTCTGCAGAACACTTTGCCACACATTTCAAAAATAAGAACCACCAAACAAGGCAAGTCTTTACTGCTCAACCACTACAGTCCTTATGTATAACAGACCACTGCCCTTCACCCATGACATCCTTCCCACCATCCCTGAAGGAGAACTTACCCATCTTCTCTCCAAATCGCACTTCACTACTTGTGCACTTGACTCTATCCATCCTACCTCCTCCCAACCCTTACCACCAAACTTATCCTGGCCCTAACCCATCTCTTCAACTTTATTGTTAACTTCTGGTACCTTGTCTTCGGCTTTCAAACATGCCACCTACCCTGAAGAAACCATTGCTCGACCCAACCTCTACATCCAGCTATCGTCACATTTGACTGCTCCTGTTCGCCTCCAAACTCCTCAAACAGCTTTCCTCCCAAAGTCTCATCTAACTCACTCTCTGACAAACTACAAACCGGCTTCAATCCTCAACACTCCACCGAAACTGCTCTAACCAAAATTATTAACAACTTAATTACTGCCAAAGCTAACAGAAAATTCTCTATACACTTCCTTCTAATCTATCCTCTGCCGTTGGCATAGTCAACCATTCACTCCTACTGCATATCCTCTCTTCACTTGCCATCAAATTCCCTTGCCTCTCCTTGGATCTCCTTATTCATTTCTAATCGCACATTTAGAGTCTCCCACTCCCGTACAATCTCCTTATCCCTTCCTCTCTTTGTCAATGTCCCTCAAATCTCTCTTTGGACCCCTATTTTTCTCAAACTATTCCTTTGTCTTGAGGAAACTCATAAAGTCCCAGTGCTTGCAGTACAATCTATGCACTGATGACACTTAGAACCACCTCTCTGGTCCAGACAACAACTCTTTGCTGTCCAGAATCCCAGAATGTCTATTGGCCATATCCTTCTTCATCTCCTCTCTCTTCCTAAAACTCAATGTGGACGAAACTGAACTCATCACGAACTCGACTACTGCAATAGCATTCTCTGTGGCCTCCCTGCTAACACTCCAGCACCTCTCCAGTACCTCTCCAGTACATCCTTACCTCTGCTGCTGTGTGCTCCAGTACGTCCCTAATCCACCTCTCTCCTTGTTACTCCTCTAGACTTGTCCCCTCTGCAAATCCCCTCATTGGCTCCCAATTCCCCTATGTATCCAGTTCAGACTACTAACATTGACCTTCAAAGCCATCCATAGTCTGTCTCCATGTATCTCTGAACTGATCTCCCGATATCTTCCAACACATAAACAGTGGTCCTCCCAAGATCTTCTCCTCTTCTCAACACTTACAGGTTCCTCACCGAATAACATCCAAAACTTCTCCCAGGTAACCCCATCCTTTAGAATTCTGTGCACCAACAAGTCCATTTATCAAACACATTCAGAAGTTTCAGATGGAATTTGAAAACGCATCTCATCAAGAAAACCTACAGCCAGCAATACCACCACCAGAGCTGCCGCAACTCCCCAACCTACTGTCTCCTTCCCAATTACCCTGTAGACCAGGGGTCCCCAACCCGTAGCTCGCGAGCCATGTGGCTCGGCTGCTCCTGACATGTGGCTCGCCGACGGTCACAGAAAAGGGAGCCTCCCCACTGCCTGTAATACCCACCCTGCCGCCTGTAATACCCGCCCACCACCTGCTCCTGACGTGGCTCGCCAACGGTCACAGGAAAGGAAGCCACCCCACCGCCTGTAACACCCGCCCTGCCGCCTGTAATACCTGCCCCACCGCCTGTAATTTGCTGCCCCTCCTGCATCAATCAGTGACTGCATTCACGCCTGTGCAGTGGCGTGGGTCACTGTGATCTATTGAAGTCGCGCAAAGTCTCGCGAGACTTCACAAATCTCACAAGACTTTGGTTACTGCTGCTTATATAGAGCACAGTGACCCGCACCACTGCGCAGGCGTGAATGCAGTCACTGATTGTCAATTGAAGGACAGGATCATTGAAATAAATCACTTACCATAAGTTTATTTAAGTGTCCGCATTTTAAATGGAACCTGTTACTCCCCCAGGGCCTATTAAGGTAAAAGAGTCACCTTCAGCAGCACTAAGGCTGCATTCTGTGAAGGTGGCTCTTATGTTTTTTATTCCGAGTAACGCAGAAATATTGACTTTTATAAATTGAGCGTCATACCTGTATTGAGTCAGGGAGGTAAGCTTTCTCCCCCTGACTCAAGCGCCTTGCAGCTGTCCATCATTGCCCTTAGTCCCCCGGGTGCCGCCTCCTCTATGTCTCCTCATGTCACCGGCATCTGCGCTGTGCAATCATTTTTCGGGCATGCACTGTGCGCACTGCCCTGGAACTTACATCCACTGATGTACGGAGATTGTGCCTGTGTGTAGCAGAGGCCCCAGATCCCGCCCTGCAGTGTGTTATGATGTATTCATACTGCGGCGCTGGGAATCTGGCACCTGTGCATTAAGTCTCTCTGCGGCTGTCCCCATCTCCCTCCTGCGGGGCTGAATATGTTGCCTGTCTAGTGTGGATCTCTGCGCCTGTAATACGTCGTAAGAAGCAGAGGGAGATGGGGACAGGAGCAGAGAGACTCGCTGCGCAGGCACCATATTACCAGCCCCGCAGTGTGAACACATCATAACACACTGCGGGGCGGGATCTGGGGCCTCTGCTACACGCAGGCGCGATCTCCGTACATCAGTGGATGTAAGGTCCAGGGCAGTGCTCATGGCGCATGCCCGAAAAATGATTGTACAGCGCAGGCGCCGGTGACGTGAGGAGACACAAAGGAGGCGGCGCCCGATGGCCAGAGGGCATGATAGATGGATACGAGGCGCTTGAGTCGGGGAGAAAACATACATCCCTGACTCAATACCAGTATGGTGTGAAATTTATAAAAGTCATTATTTCTGCGGTAATGGGGATAAAAAAAAACATAGCAGCCACCTTCACAGAATGCAGCCTTTGTGCTGCTGAAAGTGGCTCTTTTACCTTAATAGGCCCTGGGGGGAGTAACAGGTTCCCTTTAAATGAGTCACTAATTAAGTTGGACATTTTCAAGTTTCATTGCACTGTTGAAGTTCTACTACATGTTAGTTTCCAGTTGTTTCTTGTTTTCTACTAGTAAATTGGCTTTGACTATGTCTTTATCTGCAATGTGGCTCTCGACCAACTTTCATAGCGGAATGTGGCGCTCAAGGTATGAAAGGTTGGGGACCCCTGCTGTAGACTGTAGGGCCCTTGTCACGCGGCGGCTGCCGCGCACTCCTCCCACTGTTTCCTCCCGACCGCAGCTTACCCGCTCGCCGGTGGTCTCCTCGCTGCGGCGTCGGCTGCCTCGGGCTTCTCCGCGGTCCCTCCCGGCTCCTCTCCTCCGTCCGGCGATCGCGTCCGGTCTTCTGGACCGCACCGGGTGCGCGCTCCCGTCCCTCCTCCTCAGCGGGCGCGCGCACACACTATGCCCGGGCACACACGCGCCTCCTGTTCCCCCTGAGGACGCGCGCCTTCCTCTCCTGCACTGAGAGGTCACGACCCGGAAGGTCCTGCTACTTCCCCTATATCAGGCCGCCTCTTCCTGCTGGCGGTGCCTGATTATCACTGCGCTTCGTTAGTGATTCTGGCCCGTTCTCCATGTACGCTCCTGCGTCCTCTTTGCCCGTAACTCATCTGCCTTTTCCGTTGTCCTCTCTCCTAGGATCGGGAGGCCCGTGGTCGTGTCCCGTCCAGTTCTGCTCCCGCACCAGTGCCCTTCTGTTCGTGCCTACTGTTCCAGCCTGTCCTGTGTCTCCAAGCCGTGCCCGCCTGTCCTGTGTCTCCAAGCCGTGCCCGCCTGTCCTGTGTCTCCTAGCTGTGCCCGCCTGTCCAGTGTCTCCAAGCCGTGCCCGCCAGTCCTGTGTCTCCAAGTCGTGTCTACCTGTCTGTCTGTCTATAGATCCCCTGGGTACCAGCTGCCGTGGTAATAGTTACCCGCGAGCTTGCCCCAAACACTCCCTGTATAGGGGGTGGTCCACCTGGTCAGCTCGCCCCCGGGAGGTTCATTGCCACGGTCTAGCGGGTCCACCCCAGGAGTACCTCACAGAATAATCAGGCCTCCCGATCCTGCGTTCCTGCCCTGTGAGGCCGGGAAACTCCTCCACCTAGGACAGGTAAGAGAGGCCTCCCTAGGTGTCTTTGATACCTCTCTACCCTTGACCCTTCCTGTTTTGTTTATCCAGGGTTCCAAATGTTTTTCTGAGATAGCCTATATTGACTCAGGGGCTGCTGGAAATTTCATCCAACTCGAGGCGGTGAAGAGATTGCGGATACCTGTCAGGTCCTTGGAGGTTCCTCAGCAGTTAGCTTCAGTCGACGGCGTTCCCTTGCGCGAGACCGTTACACTGGTCACTGAAGAGCTGGAATTACAGATCGGGGTCCTGCACCGTGAGAGAATAACCTTCTTCGTGCTGCCGTCTGTCCCACACCTTGCTCCTGGGTCTCCCGTGGTTGAGGATGCATGAACCTGTCCTGGATTGGCGGTCCGGGGATATCCTTCGCTGGGGCCGCTTCTGCCAGACTAGATGTCTCCGTCCAGTTCAACCCCTCAAGAGCTCGTCTCCAGCCTCGGGTCCTGCAGATTTGCCCTTGGCCTACTGGGACTTTGCGGACGTCTTTGATAAGAAGGAGGCAGAGACTCTTCCACCGCACCGGCAATATGATTGCCCGATCGAGCTTGTCCCCGGCTCGACTCCGCCCCGGGGGCGAATCTATCCGTTGAGTCCACTCGAGTCCCAAGCCATGACTGAGTACGTACAGGAGAATTTGGCCAGAGGCTTCATCCGGAAGTCATCTTCTCCCGCTGGAGCTGGCTTCTTTTTTGTCAAGAAGAAGGACGGGTCTCTCCGCCCCTGTATTGACTATCGAGGTCTTAACGAGATTACTATCAAGAACAGATATCCTCTACCTCTCATCCCCGAGTTGTTCGACCGGCTACGAGGGGCACGAATCTTTTCTAAATTGGATCTCCGTGGAGCCTACAATCTCATCCGTATTCACTCCGGAGATGAATGGAAAACTGCCTTCAACACCAGGGGTGGACACTACGAGTATCTCGTCATGCCCTTCGGGTTGTGCAACGCTCCCGCAGTCTTTCAGGAATTTGTGACTGACATTTTCCGAGACCTTCTGTACTCCTGTGTGGTCGTGTATCTTGACGATATCCTTGTCTTCTCTCCCGATCTGTCCACCCACAGAAGAGATGTCCGCCGAGTACTGTTCCGATTGAGGGAGAATCGCCTGTACGCCAAATTGGAGAAATGCGCCTTTGAACAGTCTTCCCTTCCATTCCTAGGCTATATCATCTCCGACTCTGGCTTGCGTATGGATCCGGAGAAGGTGTCTGCCGTGCTTAACTGGCCACGTCCCCAAGGGGTGAAAGCCATTCAGCGATTTCTCGGCTTCGCAAATTACTACCGGCAGTTCATCCCTCATTTTTCCTCGTTGGCTGGCTCTATCTCGTCTTTGATCCGTAAAGGAGCCAACCTGCACGTCTGGACCCCTGAAGCAGAGGAAGCCTTCCTGTCTCTGAAACGAGCATTTGCCACGGCACCCGTACTCAATCGTCCTGAGGTCAACAAACCGTTCATCCTCGAAGTGGATGCGTCTGCAACTGGAGCTGGAGCAGTTTTATCTCAAAAGTCTCCCTCTGGTAGGCTTGTTACGTGCGGTTTCTTTTCCAAGTCCTTCTCCACTCCAGAGCGGAATTATTCCATCGGAGACCGAGAACTGCTTGCCATCAAGTTAGCTCTAGAGGAGTGGAGGTACTTATTGGAGGGCGCCGTACATCCCTTCACAATCTTCACAGACCATAAAAATCTAGCTTACATTCGGTCTGCACAGAGACTCAACCCACGACAGGCCAGGTGGTCTTTGTTCTTCGGTCGATTCGATTTTGATCTGCATTTTCGTCCAGGTAATAAAAACCTCAAAGCTGACGCCTTGTCCAGGTCCTTTTTTTCCGCAGATGTCGAAGAGGAACCCGCGCATATCTTGGATCCATCCAGGCTCATCACGGTGGCACCGCTTTCTCTCCTTTCACCTCCACCTGGCAAGACTTTTGTGCCGGAGAAGGACCGAAGATGAATCCTACACTGGGGACATGCTTCCAAGCTGGCTGGCCATCTCGGGCTTAAAAAGACACTTGTCCTGGTGTCCCGCTACTACTGGTGGCCGACTCTTCCCTGGGATGTCCGGGATTTCGTCGCTTCCTGCCTCTCCTGTGCCAAGATCAAGGTGCCTAGGCAGCTGCCTTCTGGTCTTCTACACCCGCTTCCAGTACCCTCGTCTCCTTGGCAACACATTGCCATGGACTTTATTACGAATCTGCCCCAGTCTGCCAACTGTACGGTCGTCCTTGTGGTGGTAGATAGGTTCTCTAAGATGGCACACTTCATCCCTCTTCCCGGCTTGCCATCGGCACCAGCCTTGGCGAAGATTTTCGTTCAGCACATCTTCCGTCTTCATGGACTGCCCCAACATATTGTTTCGGACAGAGGAGTCCAATTCACCTCTCGCTTCTGGAGAGCCCTATGCAGATCGATGGATGTCACTCTTGACTTCTCCTCATCTTACCATCCACAGTCCAACGGTCAGGCAGAACGGATGAATCAGAGTTTGGTGAACTACCTCCGGCACTTTTCTAATGTCCACCAGAACGACTGGTCTGAATTACTCCCGTGGGCTGAGTTTGCCTATAATAACCATGTCAGTGAGTCTTCTGGCAAATCCCCTTTCTTTGTCGTCTATGGGCAACATCCTGGTGTACCTCTACCGGTTCCTCCTGCCTCGGGTGTACCGGCGGCTGATCTTCTGACCGGTGAATTCTCCAGGATCTGGCAGGAGACCAAGGCCGCTCTCGAGTTGGTTCGTAGCAGGGTAAAGAGACACGCAGACAAGAGGCGCCTGGATGCCCCGCCATATCACCCAGGTGATAAAGTTTGGCTGGCCTCCAAGTTTATTCGCCTCAAGATCCCTTCCCATAAACTGGGTCCCCGCTATATTGGACCTTTTGAGGTCTTGTCCCGTATTAATGACGTTGTTACACCGCTCCGCCATACTCACCCGGCCTCCACTCCCACGCCGCAGTCGCCCTCCGCTCCCACGCCGCAGCCTCTCTCCACCCGACGGCCGCGGCGGTCACCTGAGACAGGTCCGCGACCGATGCCTTCCCTGCATGCTATGCGCATGCGCCATAGGCCGCGGCCGCGCCTCCTTCCTGCTTCTTATGCTCCGGCTGTGCCCTAACCCGGAAGCACCTGTGGACCAATGGCTGACCAGACGGGGCCATATCAGGCCGCTTCCCCCTGAGGGAGGCGCCTGATCGTTGTGTTTCCTGACACTCTGGCCTCGCTCCTTCGTGCACACACTGCTGCTGCAGTTCCTGTCTCGGCTGCTCCTCACAGCAGCTTCTCAGTCCCGCTACCTGTGTTCCTGCCGACCTACTCCAGTCCTGCCTTGTGTTCCTGCCGACCTACTCCAGTCCTGCCTTGTGTTCCTGCCGACCTACTCCAGTCCTGCCTTGTGTTCCTGACGACCTACTCCAGTCCTGCCTTCAGTGTTCCTGTCGTCCTACTCCAGCCCTGCCTTGTGTTCCTGCCGTCCTACTCCAGTCCTGTCTTCAGTGCTCCTGCCGTCCAACTCCAGTCTCAGTCTTACTCCAGTCCATCCTGAGCCGCCCCTCTCGGTACCGGCTACCGTGGTACTCGAACCCCTGGGCCTGCTCCTAACGGTCCCTGTATAGGGGTCGGTTCCACCTGGCAGCTCGCCCGGGGCCCCTCGGTGCCACGGTCCAGAGGGTCCACTCTCGGAGTTCCCGCTCCTGACCACCCGCGCTAACAGTACGATCAGGCCATGGACTCTGCCGGTACTATGGCTGCTACCCAGAAAGAGTTGCTATTCCTACGGGAGAATCAGGGGCGCATTATGTCAATCATGAAGTCGATGGACACCCGTTTGTCGGCCTTACAGGTGGCCGATCCTGGAAATGCCACTCAGCTGGCCAGTCTCCAACAGGAGCTGGGTCAGCAGCAAGATACTCAAACCCACATTTTGTCCTACATGGCCTCCTTTGATAGTCGCTTGTCGGCCCTCCAGGCTGCCGCTGCAGTGCCGACACCTCCCCCTGCGTCTACTGCTCCTCCGACGCCCCGCCTCGCCAAGCCGCCTCGTTTCACTGGGGATCCCAAGCTCTGTAGGGGGTTCTTAAATCAGTGTAGTCTCCACTTTGAATGGCTGCCGCAGCAATACCCCTCGGACCGGGCCAAAGTGGCCTTCATCATGTCCCATCTGGAGGGAGAGGCCCTTTCTTGGGTAAACCCGCTCTGGGAACGTGACGACCCGGTCGTTTCGAGTCTCCCGGTTTTCCTGGATACGTTTCGTAAGGTTTTCGATGAGCCGGGCCGGTTAGCCTCTCTCACTGAGTCACTCTTTAACTTACACCAGGGCTCTCTCACGGTCGGACAGTACGCTATTCGCTTTCGCACTATTTCCTCCGAGCTCGGCTGGAATAACGCAGCTTTGGTGGGGGCATTCTGGCGCGGTCTTTCTAGTAAAATAAAGGATGAACTCGCAGGTCGAGATACTCCGTCCACCTTAGAGGACCTTATCTCGCTGGCTACCCGCATTGACCTGCGCTTCCTGGAGCGCGCTCGGGAGTCAGTGAGAGACAGGCGCTCCTCCAGGTCAGTTTCTCCTTTCACTCAGTCGGCCAGCTCACGTTCAGTCGGATCTTCTTCCCTCTCTTCGGGTGAGCCCATGCAGATAGATCATCTCAGGTTGGCCAAGTTACGTCAGAGAGAGAGACGGGCACAAGGTCTGTGCCTCTATTGCGGTCATTCGTCACACTATATCCGCACCTGTCCTAAGAGACAGGGAAACGACTCCACCTAGGTCAGGTAAGAGAGGCCTTCCTAGGTGATGATGATGATTCCTCTCAACCCCTTACGATTTCTGTGCTTTTGGTTTCAGGAGGGAGGCGTGGTTCCGAGGTGGCCTACGTGGATTCGGGCTCAGCGGGTAACTTCATTCGGCCGGAGGAGGTAGACAAATACCGAATTCCTGTAGTCACTCTACCTAACCCAATTCAGATTGCCACCGTGGATGGCAAACCGCTACAGGTGTCCGTCACTTTATTCACTGAAGAGGTGGAATTGCAAATCGGAGCCTTACATCGAGAGAAGATAGCCTTTTACGTTTTACCTAAGCTCTCTCACGCCATTCTACTCGGTCTTCCATGGTTAAGGACTCATCAGCCTGTTCTCGACTGGTCTTCTGGGGAGATACTCCGCTGGGGGCACCCGTGCCAAGCTCGCTGTCTGATTCCTGTCCGCCTGGCGGCCGCTCCACGGTCACCTCCAGACCTCCCGGGTCTTCCTCCAGCTTACAGCTCCTACGCCGATGTTTTTGATAAGAAGGAAGCGGGGGTCCTCCCTCCACACCGGCCGTTTGACTGCCCAATTGAACTTGTTTCTGGTTCAACCCCCCCAAGGGGCAGAATCTACTCTCTGTCTCCCGTGGAGACCACCGCCATGTCTGAGTACATCCGAGAGAACCTCGCCAAAGGCTTTATACGGAAATCCTCTTCGCCCGCAGGAGCCGGGTTCTTCTTCGTCAAAAAGAAGGACGGGACTCTTCGGCCATGCATCGACTATAGGGGCTTGAACGAGATTACCATCAAGAACAGGTACCCTCTTCCACTCATTCCAGAACTGTTTGACCGTCTCAGAGGGGCTCGGGTCTTTACCAAGCTGGACCTCAGAGGAGCCTACAATCTGGTCCGTATCCGTGCAGGTGACGAGTGGAAGACCGCTTTCAACACTCGAGATGGCCATTACGAGTATCTGGTCATGCCCTTCGGTCTTTGCAATGCTCCTGCAGTCTTTCAAGAGTTCGTCAACGAGATCTTCCGGGATCTCTTGTACTCCTGTGTGGTCGTGTACTTAGACGACATCCTCGTCTTCTCGCCGGACCTCTCGTCCCACAGAAAGAGTGTCCGCCTGGTGCTTCAGCGGCTTCGGGAGAACCGTCTGTATGCAAAGATCGAGAAATGTCTCTTCGAACAGACCTCTCTGCCATTTCTGGGATACATTATCTCCGACGCTGGTCTAAGGATGGACCCCGAGAAGTTGTCTGCCATCCTCAAATGGCCTCGCCCCGTCGGATTAAAGGCGATACAACGATTCCTCGGGTTCGCCAACTATTACCGGCAATTTGTCTCCCACTTCTCCGCGATCACAAGACCCATTTCTGTGCTCACCCGTAAAGGGTCTACTTCCAAGGATTGGTCTCCTGAGGCAGAGCAGGCCTTTCTGACCCTAAAACGGGCTTTCTCCACGGCTCCGGTCCTGCATCGCCCTGAGAGCGATCGACCTTTTGTACTCGAGGTGGACGCTTCCTCGACTGGTGCCGGGGCGGTGTTGTCCCAGAGAACCGTCTCCGGTCGCCTGCACCCTTGTGGCTTCTTCTCGAAGGCCTTTTCTCCATCCGAGTGTAACTACTCGATCGGTGACCGGGAACTTTTGGCTATCAAGTTGGCCTTGGAGGAATGGCGCCACCTCCTGGAAGGAGCTGTACATCCTTTTGTCATCTTCTCGGACCACAAGAATCTGGCCTATCTCCAGTCTGCCCAGAGACTAACCCCTCGCCAGGCCAGATGGTCTTTATTTTTTGCCCGATTTGATTTCGAGCTCCGATTCCGTCCCGGCAACAAGAATTCCAAAGCCGACGCCCTGTCCAGGGTCTTCCAACCACACGAATCCACGGAGGAACCGTCACATATCATTGATCCCACTAGGATCATCACCGTGGCTCCAGTGAACTGGCTTACTCCTCCGCCTGGCAAGACGCTTGTGCCAGAGAATCTCAAGCAAAAGGTTCTTCTATGGGGGCACTCCTCCAAACTGGCCGGCCATGCCGGAACTAAGAAGACTCTTGACCTTATCAAACGTCACTACTGGTGGCCCTCACTTCGCCAAGATGTACTCGACTTTGTGGCTTCTTGTCCATCCTGTGCAAAAAAACAAGGTGCCACGAAGATCTCCGTCCGGCTTGTTGCTTCCGTTGCCTGTCCCTACGGTTCCTTGGGAGAACATCGCCATGGATTTCATCACCGATCTACCCTGCTCTGCGGGCTGCACAGTCATCCTGGTGGTGGTGGATCGTTTTTCCAAGATGGCTCACTTCATCCCTCTGCCGGGCCTTCCCTCAGCGCCAGAGCTGGCCAAAATCTTCATTCATCAAGTCTTCAGGCTTCATGGTCTACCTCGACGCATTGTGTCTGACCGAGGGGTTCAGTTTACCTCCAAGTTCTGGCGTTCGCTTTGTAAGCTCATGAACGTTTCCCTTGACTTCTCCTCGGCCTACCATCCACAGTCCAACGGACAAGTAGAGCGTACCAACCAGACGCTTACGGGATACTTACGCCACTTCTCTAACGCCCACCAGAACGATTGGGTCAACTTACTCCCCTGGGCAGAGTTCGCTTATAACAACCATGCTGGTGAGTCTTCGGCCAAGTCTCCGTTTTTCATTGTTTTTGGCAGACATCCTGGTGTTCCTCTTCCGATAACCCCTGCCTCTGAGGTACCCGCGGCCAATGCCTTGTCCTCGGAATTTTCTAAGATTTGGGCTGAGACCAACACATCACTCAAGAGATCCGCTGATCAGATGAAGAACTATGCTGACAAAAAGAGGTTGGATTCTCCTCCGTATCGTGTTGGCGACAAGGTCTGGCTCTCCTCCAAATTCGTCCGACTAAAACTGCCCTCTTACAAGTTGGGTCCACGCTACATTGGTCCGTTTGAAATTCTGGGACGTATTAACGAAGTTGCCTACAAATTGAGGTTGCCTGCTTCGCTCCGGATCCCGAACACCTTTCACGTCTCTCTCCTGAAGCCTGTGGTGCTGAATCGTTTCCACTTATCGCTTGATCTTGGTACTCAGCCGGTGGGGGCCGACAACATTTTTGAAGTACAGGACATCCTCGCTGTGAAAAGTGTTAGAGGTAGGACTTTCTTTCTCGTTGATTGGAAGGGCTTTGGTCCTGAGGAGAGATCCTGGGAGCCTCGGGAGAATATTAATGCTCCCCGTATCCTCAAGAGGTTTCTTGTTAACCTCCGGGGGGGGGCGGCTTAGGGGAGGGGGTACTGTTACACCGCTCCGCCATACTCACCCGGCCTCCACTCCCACGCCGCAGTCGCCCTCCGCTCCCACGCCGCAGCCTCTCTCCACCCGACGGCCGCGGCGGTCACCTGAGACAGGTCCGCGACCGATGCCTTCCCTGCATGCTATGCGCATGCGCCATAGGCCGCGGCCGCGCCTCCTTCCTGCTTCTTATGCTCCGGCTGTGCCCTAACCCGGAAGCACCTGTGGACCAATGGCTGACCAGACGGGGCCATATCAGGCCGTTTCCCCCTGAGGGAGGCGCCTGATCGTTGTGTTTCCTGACACTCTGGCCTCGCTCCTTCGTGCACACACTGCTGCTGCAGTTCCTGTCTCGACTGCTCCTCACAGCAGCTTCTCAGTCCCGCTACCTGTGTTCCTGCCGACCTACTCCAGTCCTGCCTTGTGTTCCTGCCGACCTACTCCAGTCCTGCCTTGTGTTCCTGCCGACCTACTCCAGTCCTGCCTTGTGTTCCTGCCGACCTACTCCAGTCCTGCAGTGTTCCTGTCGTCCTACTCCAGCCCTGCCTTGTGTTCCTGCCGTCCTACTCCAGTCCTGTCTTCAGTGCTCCTGCCGTCCAACTCCAGTCTCAGTCTTACTCCAGTCCATCCTGAGCCGCCCCTCTCGGTACCGGCTACCGTGGTACTCGAACCCCTGGGCCTGCTCCTAACGGTCCCTGTATAGGGGTCGGTTCCACCTGGCAGCTCGCCCGGGGCCCCTCGGTGCCACGGTCCAGAGGGTCCACTCTCGGAGTTCCCGCTCCTGACCACCCGCGCTAACAGACGTCTCCTACAAACTATGGCTTCCCGCCTCTCTCCGCATCCCTAATGCTTTTCATGTGTCTCTTCTAAAGCCAGTCATCTTCAATCGTTTCCATTGCACGGCTCCTCACTCGCCTCCGCCTGTCTCCGCAGACGATGTGTTTGAGGTTAAAGATATTTTGGCCATGAGGAGGCAAAAGGGAAGAACCTTTTTTGGTTGATTGGAAGGGCTTTGGCCCCGAGGAGAGGTCCTGGGAGCCCCAGGAGAACATCCAGGCTTCTCGAATCTTGGCTAAATTTTTTTCCGGGCTGCGGAGGGGGGCGCGTAAGGGGGGGGGTACTGTCACGCGGCGGCTGCCGCGCACTCCTCCCACTGTTTCCTCCCGACCGCAGCTTACCCGCTCGCCGGTGGTCTCCTCGCCGCGGCGTCGGCTGCCTCAGGCTTCTCCGCGGTCCCTCCCGGCTCCTCTCCTCCGTCCGGCAATCGCGTTCGTCCGGTCTTCTGGACCGCGCCGGGTGCGCGCTCCCGCCCCTCCTCCTCAGCGGGCGCGCGCACACACTATGCCCGGGCACACGCGCGCCTCCTGTTCCCCCTGAGGACGCGTGCCTTCCTCTCCTGCACTGAGAGGTCACGACCTGGAAGGTCCTGCTACTTCCCCTATATCAGGCCGCCTCTTCCTGCTGGCGGTGCCTGATTATCACTGAGCTTCGTTAGTGATTCTGGCCCGTTCTCTATGTACGCTCCTGCATCCTCTTCGCCCGTAACTCATCTGCCTTTTCCGTTGTCCTCTCTCCTAGGATCGGGAGGCCCGTGGTCGTGTCCCGTCCAGTTCTGCTCCCGCACCAGTGCCCTTCTGTTCGTGCCTACTGTTCCCGCCTGTCCCTGTCCTGTGTCTCCAAGCCGTGCCCGCCTGTCCTATGTCTCCAAGCCGTGCCCGCCTGTCCTGTGTCTCCTAGCTGTGCCCGCCTATCCAGTGTCTCCAAGCCGTGCCCGCCAGTCCTGTGTCTCCAAGTCGTGTCTACCTTTCTGTCTGTCTATAGATCCCCTGGGTACCAGCTGCCGTGGTAATAGTTACCCGCGGGCTTGCCCCAAACACTCCCTGAATAGGGGGTGGTCCACCTGGTCAGCTCGCCCCCGGGAGGTTCGTTGCCACGGTCTAGCGGGTCCACCCCAGGAGTACCTCACAGCCCTCTCCTTTCTGTATCAGTCTGTGAATGTTAGTTTCTTGACTGTAATTTATATTGTATTTTGCATGTAACCCTTTCTCATGTACAGCACCATGGAATCAATGGTGTTCTAAATGTTCACCCCACCATCACCTGAATTCAAATTTATGACAAACACACAGCTGGTATTGGCAATAAAGTTTATTTTGGAGGCATCACTCATCTCCCCAGCGCCAACCTGGGGAACGAGTTTATGTATGAGTATCTTTGTTATGAGCTGATCAGGCTCCACAACACTCTTCCACAAGATGTTTTTTGGTGGCCACCCATACATGCTCGTTCACACACAGGTCCGGACCTGAACGTTTATTGCACACATTCGTTTTGTCATAAAATAGGTAAACTCATTCTGGACCTGATAACAGAGGCGTCCCCCTGTGTCACCACACTCACACCCCCGCACTACACCATAGGGTACACCACACTCCAACCCTTTCCACCACGAGGTCTGCCTCTCACAGGATTTGCTAGCGGCGAGGGCTGAAACTTGCCCCTACTCTCCCGCCGCACAATCGCTGCTCTCACTGGAGAGGAAGGGGTCCCCTGAAGAGAGACGGCAGAGACAGTAGTCCCAAGGCAGCAGCCCTCACACGACTGCCCCCAGCTGACTACTTCCCTTGCTCGCCAATCTATCCCCGGGTTGTGTTTTTTCAGCCAGGGGAAGCCTAAAACGATAGGTACTGGCATTCCCTCCAAGACGTAGCATGACAAGGACTCCTCATGATGTCCTATACGCAGATGGATGTTTTCTACGACTTGGGTAAGGCTCCCCTGGCTCAGTGGAACAGAGTTAATGGCCTGGACGCTTATAGGTTGGGCCAGCGTCCTACACTTCAGGCCATGAGTCTGGACAAAACGAGCATCCACCAGACTGACTCCTGCTCCGCTGTCCACAAGCACCGATACCACCTCCGGTACCCCGCCAGCCAACACTTCTGCTGACATAATACCTTGGGAGGGCAAAATGGAGGAAATGTACACTCCCTGGTTGCCTTCCTCCAAACGACCAGGGGTCTGCGGCTTCTGAGATGACACAGATATTTTGGCACGTAATGGGCACGCCTTAAGGAAATGACCAGTCTGCCCACAGAAAAAACATGCCGACACCACTCCCTGAACCGTAGGCAGGCCTGAACACAACCTAACACCTCCTACTTGCATAGGTTCGTCCGGAGACTTGGCACGCCCTGGGCAGGCTCCCATGAAATGGCCTGGCTTCCCACAGGAAAAGCATACCCCCCCACCCCGGCGAACCCCAGGCAACCCCCTATTTGTACCAACAACACCGGGCTACCTGGGTTCCACCAACCGTACCGGGGGGTCCTCCCCCCCGGAGAGGACTACAGGGGGCACATTTTGTGTATGTCTTTCCCTAAGGCGTCTATCCACCCGGATGGCGAGGGACATGGCGGCCTCCAGCGACCTGGGGGCGGCGTACTGCACCAGAGTGTCCTGCAATTTTGGAGACAGACCCTGCACAAATTGACTCCTAAGTGCAGGGTCATTCCACTGAGTGTTAGTGCCCCATCTCCTAAACTCGGAGCAGTACTCCTCAGCAACCCGGGCTCCCTGTTTACACCTACGGAGTCGGGATTCCGCCAGAGAGACGCCATCAGGATCCCCATACACAAGCGCCAAAGCCGCAAAAAACTCGTCCACGGACTCTAAAGATGGTGAATCGTCCGGCAGGGAGAAGGCCCAGGATTGGGGATCCCCCTTCAAAAGGGACATAATGATTCCCACCCGTTGCTCTTTGCTCCCTGAAGAACGAGGACGCAGCCTGAAATATAATTTACAGGCTTGCTGAAATACCAAGAATTGATCTCTCCCCCCAGAAAACCGGTCTGGGAGAGATATCTTGGGTTCTGGCTGAGCCTGTGCCTGAATCAAACCTCCAAAGCCCACCAACAGCTGCAGTTGCTGCACCATCTCACCGCGCAGCCCCCTGATCTCTTCAGTAAAGGTCTGCAGTACCTGGGTAAAGGTTTGCATTAGGTCCATGGCTCAGCAGAAAAAATTTTTATGGTTGGTGATAATGTAACGGTCAACGTGTGACTGGACACAGCGCCTCCAGCAGGGCGAATTTATAACACACGTGACCCTGGATACAGCGCCTCCAGCGGGGTGAATTTAAATAATACCGGGACGTGCAGCCAAATACACCGCCTCCAGCTGGCGAATTTAAAAAGTACACGTAAAACTGGATACCCCGCCTCCAGCTGGCGAATTTAAATAATAAGGGGAAACACAGGAACAATTACAGTGGTGGGCCCTGTAATAGGAAATAGGGACATGGAGACCTCCTGAGCTCCCCTGAGGAAGCATCCCTGCACTCCTTACGTTCCCTATACAGGCTCCGCACCTGTCGCCGCACGCGAACCTTATGCCCTGACGCCCTGAACCTAGTCCCTCACTATGGCATTGGCCGGTGCGGAAACTAATCCCACCACTGCACTAGATCACACATAAGGAAAGTCACAAACAGGGGAAATAGAAAACTTAGCTCTCTCTGTGCAAATGCTCCAGCACAGAGTCCAGCAACCGACTGCAGCCTTCCTCCTGAATAGCTGCCACCAAGTTCAGTAAGCGCTGCAAAGAACTCCCTTCAGTGACTCCTTCCACACCAGGACTCAGATTGAGCTGAGCAATCTCTCCAGCTCCTTCCACCACCAAGGTTGGTTGCAAATGAACAACTATCACCAACAATGATTGAATACCCTGAGACTCATTTATAGAGCCTCACACCTGATTTATAATTACAAATTAAACCTACCACTAAGGTGCGATACCACTCCCCACCACCGGGCAACTTAGAATGAAAGACACCACGTGTGATAATTCCAATGGCCACCGGGGGCAATCACGTCACACTTTGCACTTGACAAAGTAAAAAAATTCACTTTGTCAAATTTAAAACTGTCAGATCATGACATTTGCCTTGCCCAGTTCAAGTATATTAATCCTATGTCCCCATTAGGCTCATAGGTCATTTGAATTCCACCCCAATCGGTAGGATATATGGAGTTGACAGCCTCAGAACTACCTGCAGTAATTGTCAAACATCCTAAAAAGGATGATTAGGTGATGTATCCAAAAAAAGATGGCAAGGATCAGCGCCCTAAAAAAACATCTGTTAAATTTGCCTTAAATGAGCTCCTAAAGTCTAGCTCCAGACTCCAGGCCTGGACTAGAACCATTACATTTTACTATACATGCCAATATGCTTCATGCTTTTGGAAGTATTATGGATAATGGTAGATAGTAGGTGAAAGATTTTCCTTTGCATATGGCATAGCAGCCAGACCATGGTGTGGTCTGAGACCACTGCCACCACAGCCACCTTGTATAACTCAACTGAAGATAGAAACCTTCCCACACCGGCACTCTCTGCCAATCCCCAGCCGCTTCATAATAGGTGGGCCAGCCCAGAAACCTATCACAGCACTACCACTGATGGGAGGACTGAACCAAGGATTGGTGAATTAACTCCATCAGCAGTGAGCAGGAGGAGAATCCTTACATTAACAATCAATGGAGCAGCTGACGTCACAATTCTCGTAAGCCACCCACCTTTCTTAGATGAGAGAACATGCATCTACGTTACCTGAAAGGAGAACTAAGCTGACACACAAAGGATAGGTCAAGCTAGCTGTAAAAAGTGAGCAAGATCCCTTGATGTGCACATGCTCTGGAGCCGCTGAGAGTCAGAGTGGCGAGTGGGAAGACCGTGGTACACATAGTGCTCATGCGCTCACTGACTCTCAGAGGCTCTGGAGCATGCGCACATAGGATATGAAGCTGGGACGTACACCCAGATTCAGTGCGCATGCCTGGAAAGCTGAGAGTCATTGCGCAAGCGTGGGATCTGCTGGAAGATTGCGGTGACATAGGGAACAGTGAAGGGAAGGAATTATAATGCGATGGGCATAGAGAATTTGAAAAAGGCATTTGACTCACCGTGACTGAAAAGCTAGATATCCCCACCCCTATGACTGAAACAGAAGGTAAGTGGGGCAATCATAAAAGTATAAAAAGTGATTTTTGTGATAAATACTGGGACCTTTTGCTTGAGGTAAACACGTCAGTAATGCAACAAGAAATTGGGGGCAGTTTAATAGCAAAAAAGGACTTCACAGTTTCATTTTAACATATTTTTACTGATCACATCGAAAGCATCTAATAAGTTCAAACGCATAAACATAGGAACAGCAAAGTTTCCCAGAACCTTAGTGGAAAACAGAGCTTTTTACTGTTGACCTTTCAAAATTGTTTCATAATGGTATGTGCGTGTAAACTTTTACATTCGGTGAAACATTTTGAAAAAAAAAATACCCACAACTGGTTTAAAGGACACTGCGGAAACATTGCAGGTAGAGGATGAGAAAGCAATACAAATGTATAGGCTACGTGTGATTTTTGTTGCCTTTAGGTTTATTTAAAAAAAAGAGAATGAAGGTTAAATATTTTCTTTCTTGCAGCACCAGATTATCTTGTGTGTCCTTGTTAAGAAAATGCTTTCTGTTTGGTTTATAGCAGTTTGCTATTTTTTCAGCTTATGCTGTATTGCCACCTAGTGATAAATGTTTTTTTTCTCATATTTACTTCCAGTTGCAATGGCATTAAATGCTAAAATCTTACCTTGACGCAAAACCACTATTCATTTGCATTTGCGAGGATTTCCTAATATGTTACCATCACCAGAACAGCTCTCTGTACAAACTGGAGCAACCCCAGTAGTAAAGGAAAGCAGCAGACTTGTTCTTAGGCCGGACTCACACTAGAGAGAAGTACAGAAGTACAGACGAGTGCTATGCGAGAAAAAAAATCGCATTGCACTCGGACCAATGTTAATCTATGAGGCAGCTCACATCATCCGTTTTTTTCTCGCCCGTATTATACGTGCGGAGGAAATCGCAGCATGCTGCGATTTGCACCGTATTACGCCCAAGACTCGCCAATGCAAGTCTATGGGTGTGAGAAAAAAAAAATGATTACACACGAACCATGCGTGTGACTTGCGAGAAATTCGCATCGGTGTCCTTTAGAAAAGCCGGCAATTCAGTGCGCTATACTGTAAAATCACACTGACATGTTAAACTAGAATAAATAGAATACATGTATACAAATAGTATAGGTATATACAGTATATATACAGTATTCATAGAGATACAGATAGCAGAATAGGTGAAAATTCAATTGTCGGCATCTGTAAAATCATTACAGAACTCACTAATAATGTTAGTAGTGTGTGTGTGTGTGTGTGTGTGTGTGTGTGTGTGTGTGTGTGTGTGTAAATTTTTGGAACTGTAGGTGTTAAATTAAAGAATTAATTCACGGAAAAAACTTGCGTGGGCCCCCGCACAATTTTCTACGCCATAGAGGGCAAGCCAGTGACTGAGGGCAGAAATTAATAACCTAGAGAGGGACCATTGTTTTTATGTTGTATATATAGACTGTATATATGTTTTCACGAATATTTGAGGCCATGGATCCATTATATGTCCACTTTGCAAGCCGGCAAAAAAATCTCGCCGTACGGATGTCACATGGATGCTTAGATGCGAGAAAATCGCATCCTCGCATTGCAAACGGATGACATACGGATCACTGTTTTAGGGAACATTTCTGCGATTTCTTGTCCATGTAAAACGGACCGTATTTTTATACGTTAAGTGTGACTCCAGCCTTAGAAAGATGCTACAATTCAGTAGGTCTTATACATTTGTCTTCAATCTTTAAACAATTAAATAAGAAATTTGAGTTATATTTTAGACAAAGGCACATAAATGAACTGAAGGCGCCACACAGAACAAAAATACTGTATATGGTGCTCTAATTGAAATTCCTAACAGTCTATAAGTACAAAAGTAACAAACATTAATGATGATATTTAGGTGATACATACGTCATTTTTATAGATCATGGCAAATGAGTAAAGTTACAATATATTCATTTGTTTGGAACCATTTACTTTCATTTAATATCATACGTCATGAAATCAATCAAGAGATGTTTATCTGTTATTTCAGGTTTACAGAACAATTTTGCATATATGCTTACTTGAGGAATAACACTTTTTGGAACTTACATGACTTGCGCTTTGTATTTCTCAAAAGTTTTCCCCGTTTTTCTGCAGGCTTTATTTCTGATGTTCAGTTGTCTCAGAGCTAGTTGGTAGAGACCATCTACCATGATGTCTCCCATGCACAGCATACATAGATATGAGGGATTACTGCTCTCTTTTTCTCTATGTAGTACATGTTAAGGCACAGCAAGAGCAGCAGCCGGGATGATATTATACAGCAGTACTGAGCGTCAGGGTCGATCTACAGAGTGTCCCTAACAGGGAGAACTTAAAAAAACCTCACCTCCATATGACTCATTTAACAGAGTAGATCACAGGCAGGGGTGAGATTAAAAATTTTACTTTTTCTATTATTCCATTTTTCTTCTATACAGCCAGTAAATGTATGATTACAGTCTCCCACACACAATTGTGACTGGCTGTGACTTAGGATAGCAAGCCTATTAACCTCTTAAAACCTGTTTTGCATTTTAAAGAGGTTGCTCTAGAATGTTTTATTTTTTTTTCCTTAAGCTATACCTCAGCAAAGTTAATAAACTTTTAATATACTTGTATGAAAATTCCGTACCTGTCTAATGTTATATGCGCCACTTGTGTGGGCTGTGACATTAAATAGTGACATTACATACAGAACCCATAAGGTATTGTCACGCACAGTGTGGGGAAAAAAACACGCCCAAAGGAAAAAAAACATACACGAATAAAACCACGTGTCTGCTTTTTTTTCCTAAATATGCACAGCGGGTGATAATGTCACACACAGTGTGGGAAGACTAAGTGCAACACGAGGGGAAGAGGGGAAGGAAGCCCAAACGCTAGGCAAAGGGGGAGTGGAGACCCCTAGGTAAATCTAATAGCACCCTGCCTCATTACCATCCCTATATTGGTTTTACACATTAATCGCCGAGCAGGAAACTAAGCCCTGTATATCACTAAAGCTAGGCCCTGAATAGGGAAGGGGGGAAGCACTGGTCAGTCCCCACTGAACTAAAGAGAAGAAGGAAGACAAACAAGGGGGAAACAACTTATCTTGAGCAGACTCAGATAACACCAAATGTCCTCCAAAAGCACCAGCAAGGAAGTTAGCCGACAGCTATTGCTCCAAGCCTTCACAAGGGAAAATGTGAATATTACCGGCCACTCCCTGAAGCAGACTGGGAGTCTATAAACACCCAAGTCCAGGTGTGTCAATTAGAGGCGGAGGGAGGTTGCCACTGGGTCCAAAAGTCAGAAGGATTAAGAAGGTGTCTGCAATGCCAAACACAGAGACCTTCTGCATCCAGATGCACAGCGACTGTCTGTAGCATCTGACACATCCGTGATAGGTGTTCAGCTGAACTGCACTGTCAATTATGCACAATGTAACTGTTGTCATTAGCATATGGGCAGTGCTGAAGTTCTAGGATCGCACATGACTGATCCATGATTCCTCTGTTAGACTTTCAGCTCTTCAGAAGAAGTAGGATTGTGCAAGCGTGATCACTGATCTGTCCAAGGTGGAGTTGGTAGAATCATGAATGAATGAGTAAGGAATGCAGTCCCATCTCGCTCTGCTGCTATACACGGTGCTCCTGATTTCCTCGGTATATAAGGTGTCCCATGCAGTTAAGGAGAGGAAGTGGAGTTTGCGCTACTCACACTGAGAGGAGCAATGTGCTGCAGAATGGAGATGTTTTTCCAGGAGGTAGGAGGAGCGATGTAAAACAATAGAATATACAGTGGATGACATAAATATTGAACACGTCACCAATTTTCTAAGTAAATATATTTCTAACGGTACTATTGACATGAAGTTCTCACCCAATGTCAGTAACAACAAATACAATCCACACAGGCAAATAAATCAAACCATAGATGTCCCTAAATTAAGTTATGTGCAATAATGAGACATGAAACAGGGAAAAAGCATTGAACATGCTTGCTGAAATTTATTTAATAAAGCTAATAATGTAAGGCTTTTTAGTACAAAAGCCTTTGTTGGTGATGACAGCTTCAAGATGCCTCATGTATGAAGAAACTAGTCGCACGCATTGCTCAGCTATGATTTTGTCTCATTCTTCCACACAAAGACTCTTCAACTCCTGAAGGTTCTGTTGGCTCCTTCTATGAACTCTGAGCTTTAGTTCTTTGCAAAAATTTTCTATTGGATTCAGGTCCAGTGATTGGCTGGGCCATTCTAGCAGCTTTAATTTTGTCATAGACGTGGTTTGTAGAACCACTGTGCCACGGACCATGGAGAGCCTGGAGGGGCATGATTAAGAAAGCACCTGACTATTCACTAGAGCCTCTGATGGTGAGGTGCCACTCCAGGACAGACCAACGGACGCTCAGCAGCTGGACCCAGGGGACAGACTGGAGGGAGCGGCTGGCAGGGTTTGTATTAGAATGCAGCAGACAGTTTGCATCCAAATGCAGCAGAGTTCGCACCTGAGTGCAGCGGACAGGGTTTGTATAAGAGTGCAGCAGGCAGTGTCTGTATCAGAGTGCAGCAGGCAGGATCTGCATCAGAGTGCAGCAGGCAGGATCTGCAGTTGAGTGCAGCAGGCAGGATCTGCAGTAAAATGCAGCAGGCAGTGTTTGTATCAGAGTGCAGCAGGCAGGGTCTGCATTAGAGTGCAGCGGGGACTGGTATGCAACCTAACACAACTTATACTGCTAAACGGGAAGGTTGCTCTGTAAGAGAATGGTCAGCTGTAATATACTGAGCAGCCATGATGAGCTAGGCAGCCATCTTGTGAAAGTTAGGAGAAGATTCCACTTTTACAAAAGAGCTAATAAAATGTACTACACGGAGGATGGAAAATGAGATCATGTCTCCTAGCAACCTCAGCAGAAGTGCATAGAGGAAGATTGGATCAATAGGGGAATAGGGTTGCCAAATATATGGTCAATATGTGTATACGTGATATTGTTGGTAGAAAGAGCAAACTCATTAAAATGTCAAAATGCACGAATTTATCTATATAGTCTGGGGGCAATGATAAGATAAAGGACAGTAGCCATACATAATAATGACTTTTATGGGTTTTGATGTTGTGTGAGGAAATGTTAATTAATATAGTCATATTTAGTGTTGAGCATTCCGATACCGCAAGTATCGGGTATCGGCCGATACTTGCTGTATCGGAATTCCGATACCGACTTCCGATATTTTTTCAATATCGGAATTCGGCATCGGAATCGGAAGTTCAGTTGATTGACGGCCTGACGTCATCATGATGCGCGGTGTGTGCGCATCATGATGCGCCGTCATTTCGGGCCTTCCGGGGGTCTCTGCCGGCCTGCCGGGGGGCTGTGCCGGCCTGCCGGGGGGCTGTGTGGACTGCCCGGGGTCTCTGCCGGCCTGCCGGGGGGCTGTGCCGGCCTGCCGGGGGGCTGTGCACCCTGTGGGGGTCTGTACCGGCCTGCCGGGGGGCTGTGCCGGCCTGCCGGGGGGCTGTGCTGATGTCCGGGGGTCTGTGCAAGCATCGTCCGATGGGACTACAAGTCCCATCGGGCGATGCCTGCTACCATGACAGTGATTGACACATTAGCCAATGATGGGACAGTAGTAGTCCCATCATCCGGCTAATGTGTTAAATGTTAAAAAAAAAAAAAAAAATACTACATACATACTACATGCATGCTACATACATACTACATGCTACATACATACTACATATATACTACATGCATGCTACATACATACTACATGCTACATACATACTACATATATACTACATACATACTACATACATACTACATGCATGCTACATACATACTACATGCTACATACATACTACATGCATGCTACATACTACATATATACTACATACATACTACATACATGCTACATACATACTGCATGCTACATACATACTACATACATACTACATACATACTACATGCATGCTACATACATACTACATGCTACATACATACTACATATATACTACATACATACTACATACATGCTACATACATACTACATATATACTACATGCTACATACATACTACATGCATGCTACATACATACTACATACATACTACATACATGCTACATACATACTACATACATGCTACATACATACTACATACATGCTACATACATACTGCATGCTACATACATACTACATACATACTACATGCATGCTACATGCATGCTACATGCATGCTACATACATACTACATGCTACATACATACCACATACATACTACATACATGCTACATATATACTACATGCATGCTACATACATACTACATATATACTACATGCATGCTACATACATACTACATACATACCACATATATACTACATACATACAATACATACATAGACATACAGTACATATAACATAGAGTAACATACTTACCAATACTTGTCACATTGTTCCCCGAAGCCATTGTCTTTCCGGAATAAATATTAACATAACAAACCACAAAAATACTCACCCACGATCCGAAGCAGTCCACGAGTGTGTCCCACGACGATCTTGGGTAGAGAACTGCAGCATCAGATGATGCTGCCGTTCTCTACGGGCTGCAGGAATCCAATGACGGAAGGTAGGTATCCTTCCGCACTGTATTCCTCCGCCACTTAAAAAAAAAAAAAGTCCCTAGTCTCACTTTATGCCATTGCTGTGTGGGAAATTCCCACACAGCAATGGCATAAAGTGAGACTAGGGACTTTTTTTTTTTTTAAGTGGCGGAGGAATACAGTGCGGAAGGATACCTACCTTCCATCATTGGATTCCTGCAGCCCGTAGAGAACGGCAGCATCATCTGATGCTGCAGTTCTCTACCCAAGATCGTCGTGGGACACACTCGTGGACTGCTTCGGATCGTGGGTGAGTATTTTTGTGGTTTGTTATGTTAATATTTATTCCGGAAAGACAATGGCTTCGGGGAACAATGTGACAAGTATTGGTAAGTATGTTACTCTATGTTATATGTACTGTATGTCTATGTATGTATTGTATGAATGTATTGTATGCATGTAGTATATATGTAGTATGTATGTAGCATGTAGTATGTATGTAGCATGCATGTAGTATATATGTAGTATGTATGTAGCATGTAGTATGTATGTAGCATGCATGTAGTATGTATATGGTATGTATGTAGCATGTAGTATGTATGTAGCATGTAGTATGTATGTAGTATATATAGTATGTATGTAGCATGTAGTATGTATGTAGCATGTAGTATGTATGTAGTATGTATGTAGCATGTAGTATATATGTAGTATGTATGTAGCATGTAGTATGTATGTAGTATGTATGTAGTATATATAGTATGTATGTAGCATGTAGTATGTATGTAGCATGCATGTAGTATGCATGTAGTATGTATGTAGCATGTAGTATGTATGTAGTATGTATGTAGCATGCATGTAGCATGCAGTATGTATGTAGCATGCATGTAGTATATATGTAGTATGTATGTAGCATGTAGTATGTAGCATGCATGTAGTATATATGTAGTATGTAGCATGTAGTATGTATGTAGCATGCATGTAGTATATATGTGTTCTGTATGTAGCATGTAGCATGCATGTAGCATGCATGTAGTATGTATGTAGTATATATGTAGTATGTATGTAGTATGTATGTAGCATGCATGTAGTATATATGTAGTATGTATGTAGTATGAATGTAGCATGTATGTAGTATGTAGTATGAATGTAGCATGTATGTAGTATGCATGTTGTATGTATGTAGCATGTAATTTTTTTTTTTTTTTTTTTTTTTACATTTAACACATTAGCCGGATGATGGGACTACTACTGTCCCATCATTGGCTAATGTGTCAATCACTGTCATGGTAGCAGGCATCGCCCGATGGGACTTGTAGTCCCATCGGACGATGCCTGCACAGACCCCCGGAGCCTGCACAGACCACCGGCAGGCCGGCACAGCCCCCCGGAGCCTGCACAGCTCCCCGGCAGGCCGGCACAGCCCCCCGGCAGGCCGGCACAGCCCCCCGGAGCCTGCACAGACCACCGGCAGGCCGGCACAGACCACCGGAGCCTGCACAGACCCCCTGGCAGGCCGGCACAGCCCCCCGAAAGGCCCGTACAGACCCCAGAGAGGCTGTACAAGGGCAGGAAAGGGTTTTTCTTATTCCGATACCGGAAGTCCCATAGACTTGAATGGGACTTCCGGTATCGGAATCGGCGATACCGATACTTTTTTTAAAGATCGGCCGATACCATCCGATACGATACTTTGAAGTATCGGACGGTATCGCTCAACTCTAGTCATATTATATCATTATATTCTAAAATACCTGTTTCTGTAGATTACCATGTAAACGCCTTCGAATTATAATGTAAACGCCCTCTGCGGCCAAATGCAGTTTTCTTTGTTTGTATCATGTATAAAAGGGCACCCATAGTTTCACATGGGGCCTTTTCACCGCCAGACTTCACAGCGAATCTCTGCCCGTCTGATTTCCTGGTTTTTCCTGCATACTTCAGCTTTCCTGATTATCTGTCCTGTTCTGCCATGTATCTCTCAATAAACTTCAACCTCAGCTCAATAAGAAGATTGTCTACAACTTTTTCTGGCTCTTCCAGCTCTCAGTAAGAATTTTCTCTTACAAGTGGCAAGCCAGCCAGGAGGAGCGGCTCCGGAGAGCTGCCTCCAGAAGAACCATTGGAACAATTTGAAGATGAGGGCTTGGAGGTTGGAAGAGTGAAGAAAAAACAAAAAAACGCGTGTGGCCACATGTGAAACCGATCAAAGGAAGCCAGCCTGAAGGAGAACCTCTCGTGATCGCTCCGAGACTGCCTGCCCGATTTTTATAAGAAAACTACAGAAAAAAGACTATAAAAATATATGTGCAACTAAGAAGAAGAAGTTATCTACAAGGACGTGAGAACTTTTTTATGCCGGGTAGCAAGAAGCTTTAAAAGGGCGTGGGGAGACGCTTGGCAAGCATAACGAGTGAGGCTGGAATCACGGCTGCACCTCTTTTGATATTTTTGGTCGACCCAGTCTGCAGCGAGGTCTTCCATCAGAGAGAGGTGTGAGTATCTAACTCTGCTTAAATTGCATTTGTTGATACTAGAACAGAGTAAAATTCGTCCTTGTAGGCCACTGTAAATATGGAGTGGTTACGGAAGCAGGCAGAGAAATATGCTGGCACACCCCAGCTGGAGGGGGTTAATGTGGAAACCACGTGGTTAATTTGTATCCAGCAGTGAATGACCCTTGGCAGTATCAGCAGTATAATGGTCTTCAAATGGTTAACCCAGTCTCACAGGAGCCTTCTGCTCCTGCTTCTTCCCCGATAGCTCTCACTCATCTGCACCCAGAGGTCCATGCTCTTCAGGGAGGGGTCACTCCTCCTCGTCCCTATGCTCCACTGATTAGGGAGCTATGGGAACATGAGGACCGGACCCTGACTAGGGATCTCTTTGGGGTGGAGGTGCCAGCTGTTGGACGGAAGCCGTGTTCAGATGGGGATGATGGATTTTTTGGGCTTCCCACGGCAGGTAACACTGATTGATGGGGTGTACCCCCTGTTCCCCTTGCCCGCCTTGCCCACCTTTCCCTGGGCAATGATGGGAGATCTTATGTCAAAGGGCGAATAGAGGGGCTTCCATGGGAAGATATCCTCATCGATACAGGAGCCTCAGTTTCAGTAACAAGACACAAATTGTAGTCACCCCCTGGACTGCCTGAGACTACTACTTTGGTAGGATTTGAGGGCTCCTGTAGTCAAGCAGTAAAAAGTCGTCCAGTAAACCTGAGATTTCAGGACACAGGGGGGATCGAAGAAAAGGGGTCTTCGATGCGCTTTTTGGGTAAACCCACAGTTACGGTCCACTATTTTGGGAACTGATGTTTTGGGAGCAATGGGAATTGTTGTTGATATATGTAACGAAGTCCTGTGGTGGAATAAAGAAGCCACTATGTGTTCTGTAATTGTCCCTGTGGAGGAGGAGGAGAGTCACAAATTACCCATTGCTAGTTTGGGATTATGTACTGTTGAAAATGTTGAAAATGCTGACAATGATGCTTTAAAAAATGAATTGAAGCAAAGGTTCCCTGAATTGTGGATCTCAAAGAAAACTGATGGTGGGTTAATGCAAACTCAGGTTAAAATTGATGGTGAAAAACTGCCACCTTTCCAGCGTCAGTACCGTATTCCTGAGGATGCAATCCCTTACATAAGGGTTGCAGTCGGTGAATTGGAAAAGCAAGGTGTTGTTGTGAAAGCTAATTCCCCATGTATCAGTCCTATTCTACCTGTAAAAAAGGAAGATGGCAGTTTTCGAATTGTCATGATCCAGGACTGGGTTTCGCTTTGACCCGTCCTGATCAGACTAATTGTTCCACCTCTCTCTGACAGAGGGCGGCTATTTAATGCTCACTGGACCTAGGTCCAGTGTCAGTTATACTCCTGCCCTCAGCTGAGTTAGTTGACCTTGTGCGTACGTGTGCCTTGTGCCTGCTATCTTGCTTGCTTGTTTGGTTTTTGATCCGGTTCTGTCCCTGTTTCGAGTTCTGCCTGTCCCTCTTGTACTGCGCTACTTCTCGTGTATGACTCTCTGCTTGTGACCCGACTTCTCTCTGATTGTCCCCTTGGTACCACGTTGCCCTCTTCTGTATGACCTTTGGCTTTGTCTGATCACCCGTCTGTTTGTCCCTCCTGTGCCTCGTTTGCCCGGACTGTGTGTGACTTCTGTTTTGCCTGACTCTGAGTTGTTGTATGGTGTCCTGTCATCTCTGAAAGCAGGACGCTAAGCCCCGCCCCCTTGAAGTCACATGACCTAGGTCCTGTGCCAGCTTGCTAACTTCTGTGTCTGCAGGTCCTGTGCCTCTTTACTTTCCGGTGCTGACAGGTTCCTGACACCTATAACTTGAAGCACGCATTGTCACCTCTGCTGCCCTGCTCCACAGGTATCTTTTAGCACTATTTCTGTACTCAGGACACGCGCACTGGCTCAGTGAGCGAGTGTTGTGCGGGGTTTTCCTGACATTATAACTGACCGTTACAATTTTTTTTTTCTGCTCCCCTTCTCCTGTGTATGTGATGGATCCTATGCACGCTTTTTCTGAGCAGGTAAAGCTGCTGACTCAGATGTCTCAGAAACTCCTTGGAGAACGAGTCCTAGCTCAGTCTCAGCAGCTGGTCGCTGACACTGTGCAGGGGGTATTCTCATCAGGGGCTCGGGATGTTACATTAGTTTCCCCTGAGTCTCCGGTTAAGTTACCGGATACCTTTTCTGGAGCTAAAAGGAAGTTCAGAGTTTTCAAAGAGGGCTGTAAGCTTTTTTTTTCATTGAGACCACACTCTTCTGGGGATGAAGGTCAGAGAGTGGGGGTCATTATGTCTCTGTTAAGGGGAGCCACCCAAGCTTGGGCTTTCTCCCTTTCGGCCACGGCCCCTGAGCATATGAATGTGGATGCATTTTTTGAGGCCCTGGGGCATATTTATGATGAGCCTGATCAGATGCGTATGTGTTGTGAGTTCATTTTCCCCTTCACCATTGAGGTCTGATGAACTCCCTCTTCTGGTGAAGGAAGGTAGTGAGGCTGATTACCAAGCACCTGAGCAGGATGATGATTACTGGGTGACTGGAATTGCTGACTGGATATAAGGCAGCCGACGCCCTTCTGCCTTGCTGGTGATTTCCCTGAGGGATTCTAGGAGACCAGTCTGATTCCTGCTCCTCAAAAGCTAAGTTTTCTGCTCTGCTTTTTGCATTTGTGTTTTGGTTTTGTTTTGCCTTGTTTTTCTGGATTTCTGCCTTTCCCTGCTGGGTGTGCTGAATTCCTTTTTGCTCTGTCTTCAGATAATACCTGAGTACTGATATAGTCTTTTTGAAGCCTAGCGTCTTGAGGGGTTTTTTCCCTATCAGTCTGTTGGCTCTTGTTTTTGAGTGGGTTTTGGCGGACTGCAGACAGCAGCTTTACTATTCTGTCCTATTTAGTTAGCTTGGGCCCCATCATTTGCTCAGCCTATCTTTCTATCTGTGTGGGTGTTTTTTCATCTTGCTTCACCGTCATTATATGTTTGGGGCTGCCTATTGCTTTGGGGTCTGCTCTGGGGCAGTTTAGATTTCCCTTTCTGTCTTTAGGCTATTTAGTTCTCCGGCTGTGATCGAGGGATCTAGGGCACCATAGGAACCCCCCACGGCTACTGCTAGTTGTTGTTGTTAGGTTCAGGGGTCTGCAATCCGAAAGCTGCCAACTTCTCTGGTTTTCTGGACTTAGCTAGTATTTCTGTTTTTGCCTCCTATGGTGACTCATTCATAACACTCCTGTCCCCCTTGTGATCATGATGTCCAAGAACGCAATTTGATCACCTTCCAACTCATATGTGAATTTGAGACCCACATTACTGGAATTCAGGTGTGAGACAAATGACACAAAAGAATTTTTATCACCTGACCACAGGATGAGGATGTCATCAATGTACCGACCCAGAATTGAATCTGTGGGCATCATGTGACCTTCTCATCCTGGAAAATGACTGTATCCTTCCACCAGCCCAGGAGCAAGCTGGCATATGTGGGGGCTTGTGTACTGTTTATTGTAAAAAGTAGAGAGTGCACTCAGCTATAGTGTGAGCTTTTTGACACTATTCCAAAAAAAAACCCTCAGGGGTCAAATATTGCACACAGCCTAACATAAAGTCAATTAAAACATAACCTTTAATGAACATTAAAAGGACATAACACACCAAAACATTACAAAAAAGTGCTCATGTGGACCAGTGCTCAATATAAAATGGTTTGGTCTCACCATTGGTATTAGATATAGCATTCCAGCAATAGGGCGTATCCTGCTGGAGAGACGATCCACTCATGGGGAGCCGAGACATGGGAAAACCAGTGTTAATATAAAGTATTCCCCTACAGTCCCTGCCGTGCCTCAGTGTTACTCCTGTCCTAAAGGGCATGTCACACTAAGAGATATCGCTAGCAATATCGCTATAACTAGTGATGTTATAGCGATATTGCTAGCGATATCGCTATGTGTGATACTTACCTACGACCGGCTCCCCCGCTGGTTATCGCTGATCGCGCGAGAACGTTCAGGACTGTTTCTCGTCAGCTTCCTGCGGCGCTTCCTGCTGTGAGGACGAGTGACGCGTGGAGCCGGGCGGGAGGACGCAGGATCGCCTGGTGTGACAGGTAAGTAGCGATCCCCGTCCCCAGCGATGTCGCTGGTGAGATCTGCCTGTGTGGCAGCTCACTAGCGACCACTTAGCGATGTACCAGCGATCCTGACCGCATCATATCGCTGGTCGGGATCGCTGGTACATCGCTAAGTGTGACAAGGACAGGCCCTAAGTGGATCCTGTAGTGGACACCCCCACTGATAAGGGGAAAAATAGACAGAAGCTCCCTACGTGTTTCTTCCCCAATGGTGGGGATTCATCAGGGGAGTCAAATAGATATAAAGCAATAGGACAGGACCAAACCATTTTTTATTGAGCACTGGTTCACATGAGCACTTTTTTGTAATGTTTTGTGTGTTATGTCCTTTTAATAGTTCATTAAAGGTTATGTTTTAATTGACTTTATGTTGGATACTCTCTAGGCAGTGTGCAACATAAAAAGTAGAACGAAAAAATTTAGAAGAAACACTTAGAAGAAAAAAAAAGAAAAAATAAATCAGATGTGAAAAAAAAGTTTGTATAAAAAAATTAGGCTGGTTTCACACTTGCGTTTTTTTTTGCGGTATTTTAGCGCTAAATAGCGCATGCTTTTTTTCCTATACTTTGCATGGGATGCGCTTATGTGCGCATACACATGCGTTTGTACGCGTTTTTCCGCGCATGCGTTTTTTTGCGGTAGGCGCTCGGGCGCACAAAATGCATCCTGTTGCATTTTTTGGGCGTCCGACTTGCCTCAAAAAAACGCATGCGCGCGCAATGCGTTTTTTTACAGCAAGACACCCATTATAAGTCTATGGGTGCGCATATGTGCGCATTGGCATGCTTATGTATGCGTTTTTTTGCACATGCGTTTTTTTTGTTAACCATGGAATTTAGGGGTTTGGGTTAGAGTTAGGGTTAGTTAAGGGGGTTTAGGGTTAGGGTTAGGGTCAGGGTTAGGGTTAGGGTCAGGGTCAGGGTTAGTTAGGGTTTAGGGTTTGGGTTAGGGTTAAGTATGGTTTGGTTAAAGGTTAGGGTCAGGGTTAGGGTCAGGGTTAGGGTTAGGGTCAGGGTTAGGGTTAGGGTCAGGGTTAGGGTCAGGTTTAGGGTCAGGGTTAGGGTTAGGGTTAGGGTCAGGGTTAGGGTTAGGGTCAGGGTTAGGGTTAGGGTTAGGTTTAGGGTCAGGGTTAGGGTTAGTTAGGGTTTAGGGTTTGGGTTAGGGTTAAGTATGGTTTGGTTAAGGGTTAGGGTCAGGGTTAGGGTTAGGGTTAGGGTTAGTAAAGTCATGGTTTGGGTTAGTGTGAGGGGCCAGCTAATGTTTGGAAAAAACGCAAACGCGGTAAAAACGCACTAAAAACGCATACAAACGCATAAAAACGCTGGGTTTTTTTCATGCATGCTCATAAAAATGCTTGAAAAAAACGCAGCAGTTGTATGCTTTTGTATGCGTTTTTTCAATGCGTTTTTTTGCGGGAAAAACGCGCTGCAAAAAAAAGCAAGTGTGAAATTAGCCTTAGAGATGTTCACTACACTAATAGTGTATAAATTTACCAGGCGATAACTATTCTTTTTTTTTGCAAAAGAAAACCTGACGTCACCAACAATGATTATGCTCCCTTAATGCACTCGCTAAAAATCTACAAATAATTATTTGTTTGTAAAATAAAAATGATTATCACTAAAAATGCGACGTACGCTCCCCTAAAGCACTAGAAATTACCCGGTGATACCAATTTTTATTTTATGCAGAAAGATGCTACCTCTCTACCTATAAAGCTACTCTGTCTGATTTTTTTTTCTCTAAAACAAATTGGACGTCACCAAATACTGTTATGTCCGCTACTCTAACACGCTACCTCGCTACCTATAAAACTACTCTGTACAAACTACTATTATTTTTTTCTACACTGAAAATTCTGCCATGCTAACTAAAAAAAGAAAAAGTTCCTTGGCGCAGTCTCTGATCAGCAGCAATACAGATCGGACGCTGCGGCCACAGGAAGAGCACAAATGCTCAGCGCAGGAAGCTGGGCAAAAAAGTGCTAAAAATTCATTTGGGAGTGGGGGGAGGACTGGAACAGGGATGGGAGGGACTGGAACAAGGATTGAGGGGTTGCTGATACTGCTGTGATCACAGGTAGGTCACAGAGCAGCTTCTCAGGAGAAAGATCGCAGGAGGATCTCGGCAAAGGTGGATGCACCAGTAGGATGCAGGAGATCGCAGGGGGATCGCACTGGCCACCAGTAGATCTTTATCCCATGTACACAGGGGGTCTCACAACCACTCTGCATGCTAGCTCTGAGGTAAAGATGGTGTGCATAGTGGTGATCGCTATTTTAGATTAACCACTTTGGTGATGATTGGCCAGAAACTATTGTTCAGCCAATCAGCGCCAAAGGGGTTAATCAGGCGAGGTGATGTTGTGATAACCCTACCCATTGTGACGGCCGTGATTGGTGCTGTGTCACTGATCACAGCATGTCAAATTTTTTTTTTGCTTGTTTTTTTCAACTTTATTGACACATTGCTGTGATTGTCTGGTCAGAATTAATGTGATGCAACGTGGTGACCAGAAATAGTGGCGCCGTATATACTGCTCTTTGTGGGAATGCGGTTTCCGCAGAGCAGTATGTATATTGTGCATGTCGGGAAGGGGTTACTGTGACCTTTCTTTTCTAAAATGTAATAAAAGCATATTGATATTACATATTGAAATAACAGGACTTGTACAGACTGTGAGGCAGTGACCCCTGTTATAGCTAGGGGCACTGTGTGTTCTCTCCTGGATATGCACGGAGGCTTATTGAGGCTAGGAGGATGCATTGCGGACACATGCGTAGCTGGGATTGCAATGTGGAAGCAGTGACCAATATCACAGGTAAGGGTTGCTGTGCGTTCTCCCCAGGATGTGCACAGAGGTGTATGAAGGCCATAGGTGTGCATGGCAGTCACGGGCATAGCAGTGACTGCAATGCACACTGATAATAAAAGTGAATGTTAGTCTTGGACATGTTAATGTCCAAGGCAGAGGTACGGAAAACCTGCTCTGGATGTTGTGTTTGAAACAGATTGCAGTATGATAGTGTTGCAGTCTGTTCCATTCCAGATCCAGGTTTTCCATGTAGCTGAAAGCCACAGGTTTCTGTGATAAAAGCCCTGCAGAAAAGGGTTAGTGAGATCTGAGCAGCTCTGAGTGAGTCTCAGGTGTGTCAGGGCCAGAGAGAGGCCTGGCAACTCACCACGTACACAGAGATGCAAGTTGTTCACAGTGACTGGTCTCGGATGTGGACAGTCCTGTGCCCGGAGGTGAACCTGAGGTGGATGTCCTGTGCCCGAAAAATGTGTAGCGATTGCAAAACCGGAGGATATCCT
Organism: Dendrobates tinctorius; assembly: GCF_039654945.1. NCBI lineage: Eukaryota > Metazoa > Chordata > Amphibia > Anura > Dendrobatidae > Dendrobates > Dendrobates tinctorius. The sequence goes on along the minus strand of NW_027361747.1, from coordinate 17,153,580 downwards.
GGACTGTGAACGGCTGTGTGAGTAAAGACACTGTGATGCAGCGGTGCAAGACACCCATGGGAACTAGTCAGAGGAGAACTAGCATGTGTAGTGCCTGCAACATGTAATGCTGTGTGAATAGAGTCTTGGAGACAGTGCATAGACACCCACGGGAACTAGTCAGAGGAAGACTGGCGTGTTTAGTGCCTGTAAAATGAAGGATGCCGTATAATATATATTCTGCAAATGGTGAAATGGATACTAATTATATGCACTGAAGTAACAAGCACTTGTGTGGATTGGACTTTTATGTGTGAAGACAACACATTAAAGGGAATCTGTCACCCCATTTTTCAAATATCAGCTGCCGGCACCGCCATCAGGGGCTTATCTACAGCATTCTTTAATGCTGTAGATAAGCCCCTGATGTAACCTGAAAGATAGGTGAGTTATATTATACTCCCTGTGGGGCGGTCCGGTGCCTCCCATCTTCTAATGGTGACGTCATCTTCTTTGCTGCTTGTCGTGGCTCCTGCACAGGCGCACTGCTCTGCCCTGTTGAGGGCAGAGCAGAATACTGCAGTGCGCAGGTGCCGGACCTCTCCCAGTGCCTGCGCACTGCAGTACTCTGCTCTGCCCTCAACAGGGTACAGCAGTGCGCATGCGCAGGAGTCACGATGGGAAGCAAAGGAGAGGACGTCACCGTTAGAAGATGGGAGGCGCCGGACCGGACCGAGACACCCTTCGGGCCATGACTGGACCCGGACCGCCCCTGGGTGAGTATAATGTAACTCGTTTTTCTTATCTTTTCAGATTACATCGGGGGCTTATGTACAGCATTACAGAATGCTGTAGATAAGCCCCTGATGACGGTGCCGGCAGCTGATACTCGGGGTGACAGATTCCCTTTAAAGAGACTTGTGTTTGAATTTTGTGGGTCACAGCCTCTTCACTGCGTACGGTGCTACCACTGCCTTACAAGACCCATGAAAGAAAAGAATCATGTCTCCTCCATACTGTGTCCCTGTACAGCGATGCTCCCAATTATCAGCTGTGCAGGGAAACAACGCAGCTCCAGGCACGTTTATAATGGCCGTGGGCGGCGAAAGTGCAGGAGAAAAGCCAAAAGGGACCTCATTTCTCTGCTATGTCTACAAGACCCCACTGATATGAATGCTACAGCATATCCTAGCTACATGTAATATTATTCTGACATGGAAACACTCTGAAAAGCTGATGGAGAAATTAAAAAAAACAAACAAACTTCAAATAGCAGCCAGTGATATCTGATTTTGAGATTTGTAATGAATATAAAACCGCAATCTTAGGACCATTAAATCCATTACCAGCCTACTTTATAGACGATTAATTGCCAACACAAGTTATTTTACCCACAAATATCTCTGCAGCTCCCCCTTTTAACTGTATGAAAAATATGAAGATTTATCAGTGTGTGCCCACATGTTATCTGTACAGCGCCATATATTAACCAAAATTATGTGAAATATATAATAAAATACACCATTAGTGCCTTGTCCCTTTAAATCTGCACATACTTCTGTCACCGTGGTAACGGCATTACTAAACAACCAATAGAATTGCTCAGTTTGTAGTTGAAAACAAACAACAAGTCCTATGTCATCAGTTTGTTACATCTCATCCGAGAGTGAAGACAGACACCTGCGATCAGCGAGAGATTAAAGGGAATCTGTCACCCATATTTAGTGATATCATGTAAAGATATCACCCAATTGTGCGTCCCATAAGGATTCTAGTAGGGCTTTTGACTCCCCCGACCCCGCACCTTTGAGGCATAAATACCTTTTTTATCTTGTTAGGGATGTATGCAAATCGCCGCTGTCTGGTCCGATGGGCGTGGCTTAGTTGCCTTCTCCCCCCCACCTCCTCGGCTTGCTGCACGTAATCTTCATCTGTGAATAGCACAGATAACGTTGGTTTCCACGCTTGCGCATTGTAAAGGCCTCTGGCGCCTGCGCAGTTTGCTTTGCTCAACTGTGAGCGAAGCATATAATCGCAGCATGCGCCGGTATTTTCCAGTGTGGTCTATACCCCGGAAGTGTGTCCTGCATAGTCCTGTGTCCTGGATCAACACTGTAGGCATAGGGTAGTATTAGTAGTGATAGGAAAGAAGAATAACACTGTAATAAGATAGGCGGGTATTAATAATAATAATAATAGTAAAAATATCAAATAGTTTTATTTACATAAACAACAAAAACGCATTTAAAAAAATAACTATAGTAGTACAATAAGTAGTGTAATATTAATTATATAACATGTAATGACATTATTAATTTTGATCCAGGGTTCTCGGACTGATCACCTTTTCCCGCGGTCAAGAAGGAATTTTTCCCCTGGGCACAAATTGGCTGAAGGTGTCCAGGGGTTTTTGCCTTCTTCTGGATCAACAGCTTTAGGCATAGGGATTTTAGCAATACCATTATTAGAATCACAAGATTAATAAAAAAAAATTTATAAAAATAAGTTAAAAAAATGATAAAAGTTACATTTTTATTTAAATATTGAAGCAATAATAAAAATGGTAATAATAATAAATTAGTGAGGCCTAGGCCCAGGTAGTTAGTAAGTCAGTGTTAAGTTAGTGTAGGGACCCATCTGAAGAGGTCGCCTTGTCGTTGGCAGATGGGCTCGCATTTTTCTCAAAATGTGCGCTAAGAACCTCATATTTCTATGTACAGATGTAGCAGTAATACCAATCAGCAGACAGATATCTGTGTACAGGCATTTTGTCATTTCCTTTTGTGCAGCAGCACAGGGCAGGTATACAGGTACAGGGTGCTCATATCTAGTGATATCATAACTGGGCCTTCAGGGTAAAATGCTGAAGATACTGGAAGCTAATAGGAAACTAGAACTTGTCAGTGACTGATTCCCAACAAGTGATGAATATGTACACAGCAGTCAGGTACCAGGACCCGCTCTATAGTGCACATTTTCATCAGGCAGGTGCCATCAGGGCACCTAAAAGATCCTGGTAACTTAACCCCTTATATAACACAGACAGTGGAAACCACAGCATCTTGACACTTTGGACAGAAGAGAGAGGTGTGATCATGGTGATGATGAGCTTCTATGGCAGCCGCGGATCTATCAATGGACCCACTGGCGTAACTACCGGGGTAGCAGCCAAAGCGGTTGCTTTGAGGCCCGGGCTATATAGGGGCCCGGGTCCCCGACTCCAATCGGCGCTACCCGGGTAGTGCAATTAAGTATACTCAGGACCCCATAATGGCTATCCCGGCTGAGGAAAGATCTATGAGGACACCGATCACAGTTATGTCTCCTGCTCTGCAGCTATTAGAAACACCTAGGACTGATTAGTTTGCTATTTGCAAATTTAGTCATTGCCCCATGCCCACAGTAACACTGTGCTAGGACTGGTGTGACCAGGACTACTGGGCTCCTAGAGTGGGCAGATGAGCTCATTTTCAGCAGTAGCCGGTTGAGGAGAGTGGAGTGACTTGTATGGAGATCCTGCACAAGGAGCAGCTCACAAGGTGGAGAGTTAGCTGTAGACGTGGTGCCCGGGCTGTGATATGCCGTGCAGGCTGCTTAGTTGCTGCCTCTTAGGACCCTAACTTCACCCCTAACAGACACAGCAGAGCTCGGAAGGCTGCAAGTGACCGGAGATCGGCTGATTAGCAACTGCTTCGTCTCCTGCAGCGGCACCTGTCACCTCAGAAAAGAGCCCTACAGAGCGGAGGCCAAGTAATGATGAGTACCGGGAAGAGTCCGCTACTCACATGCCCTATATGCAGCCTCCAAAAGTAAAGCCTCCCCTCGCACCCAGCGCCTCCTCCCTCCTTCACTGCTGGCAGGCTCCATTCCTTAAAGAGGTTGTCTGATGAAAACAAGCTATCACTTATCCACAGGCTCAGTGATAACTTACTGATCAGTGGGGTCCGACCACTGGGATCCATCGTCTGATCGGGAACTTTATTCTGTTAGAGATGAGCGGAAAAGCAGGAACCAACTGCAGCTCCATTCATTCTCTATGGGGTTGCCGGAAAAAGCCGAGCTCAGCGCTTGGGGGCCACATAGTGAATGATGGAGAGCACCCTGGAGTAATAACATGGACTCTGCTCCTCAGCTTTCTGTCTGTATAAGTGGCTCAGCCTTTTTCTACCCTTTTGCACCCGGCTTGTGAGGTGGTCAGGGCCGGACTGGGACTAAAATTCAGCCCTGGCATTTGAAGTTACACAGGCCCACTAGTCACATGGTGACTATATAATATCTTTGTACACTTGTAGTTATAATAATCTTTTAATAATAATCTTTATTTTTATATAGCGCTAACATATTCCGCAGCGCTTTACAGTTTGCACACATTTTCATCACTGTCCCCGGTGGGGCTCACAATCTATATTCCCTATCAGTATGTCTTTGGAGTGTGGGAGAAAACCGGAGTACCCGGAGGAAACCCACGCAAACACGAGGAGAACATACAAACTCCTTGCAGATGTTGTCCTTGGTGGGATTCGAACCACTGAGCCACCGTGCTGCCCAAGAGTAGTTGTAGTTTACAAGAAGTGAGAGGAGATTAACACGACTATATAACATGTAGTCACAGCTGTGCCCAGTATTTCAGCTCAGTCCTATTTATTGCTTTTAGGTACAGTACTCCTCCCAAATCTCTGTCCCCTTTTGTATGCATGATTACAGAATTCCTGGCAGAACTGCTCTCTATTGGGCAACCAGACCCCCTGGTCATAGCCACCCCTATCATACCTCCCAACTTTTGAAGAAGGGAAAGATGGACAAAGACTGCGGCGCGCGCAGCTGCAAATTTTTGGCCACGCCCAGCCACACCCATTTCACAACTAGTCACACCCATGTCCACACCTAATCGCACCCATATAGCACTGCTGATCACACTGACTGGTACTGAGGGCACAGTGGCTGGCATTATGGGCACACTGACTGGCACTAAGGAAGAGAGAAAACAGAGAGAGAGAGAGAAAAAAGAAAACAGAGCGAGAAAGAAAGAAAGGGGAAAGAAAGAAAGAACAGAGAGAGACAGAAAGAAGTAAAGAAAGAAAGAACAGAGAGAAAGAGAGGGAAGAAAGAACAGAGAGAGGAAAAAGAAAGATTAGAGAGAGAAAGAAAGAACAGAGAGAGAAAGAAAATGAGGGAAAGACAGAACAGAGAATGAAAGAACAGAGAAAGAAAGAAAAAGAGAAAGAAATAAAGAAAGATTCTACAAAGATACTATAGCAGCCCGGCTCCCATTGTAGTGCCCACCTGAGCCTCCCAGTGCAGGACCTATCATGATCCGCTCACATGGCCGGCATCCCCGATTCCAAGGCGATCCCGCTGTCAGTGCTGTCGGAGGAGGACACGGTGATGGATCTGAAGCATTCCTGGTTCCGTCACAATCTCCTCAAGAAATTATCTCATTTCCGGTCAGCTTCCAGCACATCACTTCAGGTGGAACGTCATGTGTGTGTTTTAAAATGCTCCTCGGGGCTCCGCCGTGTACTCCTGTGTCCGTGGGAAATGCCCGCTTTGTACACACTTGGCTCCGCTCCGTACATCCCGTACACATATGGCTCCACTCCATACACACATGGCTCCGCTCCGTACACCTCGTACACGCGCGGCTCCGCTCCGTACACCTCGTACACGCGCGGCTCCGCTCCGTACACCTCGTACACGCGCGGCTCCGCTCCGTACACCTCGTACACGCGCGGCTCCGCTCCGTACACCTCGTACACGCGCGGCTCCGCTCCGTACACCTCGTACACGCGCTGCTCCGCTCCGTACACCTCGTACACGCGCTGCTCCGCTCCGTACACCTCGTACACGCGCGGCTCCGCTCCGTACACGCGCGGCTCCGCTCCGTACACCTCGTACACCCGCGGCTCCGCTCCGTACACCTCGTACACCCGCGGCTCCGCTCCGTACACCTCGTACACCCGCGGCTCTGCTACATCCACACTGTAAATCCTGACCCCACACATACTTACCTCAACCAGCACCATGACAACAGCAAAGCAGAGTCTTGCAGACGGTAGAGGCAAGGCTGAGCGCACAGGACCTGTGATGAGGTCACAGGAGGGGCGGAGTCAGGGGTGACATGAACGGGGGTCTGCACAAAGGCTCCTGATCATGTGACCCCCTGACTCCTCCCCTCCTGTGACCTCATCACAGGTCCTGCGAACAGAGCGAGCAGGCAAGCGAGTGCGACGCTGTGAGTGGCTGCGGGGGGGAGGGGGTCTCATGCTAAGGGGGGGGGCGTGGCGTGGCGGCTTATCTCCCTGCAGTGCGGGAGGAACTTGAAACTATCACCGCCATGCCCGCAGAGGGCATGGCGGAGGGCAGGAGCAACAGTGGCCGCAGCAGCTGGCAAGCGGCCAGATGATCGGGCGCTGCCGCCCGCGGCCCACGTGACAGCGGCCCAGCGGGAAAATGCCCGGTTGGTTATATTGCCAATCCGGGCCTGGAGGTGGTCCCTGTGTACCTTCTCCTATGAAGAGGAGGAAGCCCCTTTTCCCCTTCTGCTCTCAGTAATCTGTGGCTTTTCATGATTGCTCAGTGCCGCTATTATATGTAATAAAGACCATTCCTCACCCCTTGTCTGGCCTCCTTCCCCCCCCAGTCCGACCAACAGACAAGATAAAAATGTGAGGTGGAAGATCCTTAAGTATTAGATGTGTTGTGAAAAGTCTCCACAGCAAATCCAGAGGAAACTACAGGGTGACCCACTTGTGAAAACTGTGCCAAGCCCAGCAGATTTTGGTGTGGATTTTTTTTTTTGCACATTTCATAGGTGGGGCAGCGCTTCCTTGTTTCCCCACCGCTTTTTGTATCCTGACATTCAGACATTTTGTTTGGTGACAATTTCCAAAAATTAAAAGTAGCAGAATATCAGTTAGGTAATAATCCACATTACTCAGGGAGGAAAGCAAGAATGTGATGTTCCAATTTACAAAGAAGCCTCCTCCTGACCGGATGAAGACGTCAGTGGAAGCACATCGCGGTTTTGTGTTCTCTGGCTGAATATCGCGGATTATGCGACGTCCCGCGGATTTTCAGCATCCATGTTGGGCTGTTGTACGACGTGTGGATTGCTCTGCTTGTTGGATTCTGGCGTTACCACCAGCACTGCCTTTACTTTGTGATTTCTGTGCCGCTTATCATTTCTATTGGCAGCATGATATACCAGCAAGTGATGGCTGCCACAATCATGGAACAACAGGTTATTGCTGGAGGCTGTGATACAGAGACCATCATGGACCAGATGGCACACAAGCACCAAGGCAGGGGGTGCAGGGGCTTCCTTTCATTTTTGCACTTATCTGGACTGTGTTTAGCTATAATAAACGAAAAAAAAGAAAATCATTGAAAAAAATAAATTTAGATTTTATTTGGCAAAATTGCCCATCGCCATCTAATGAACTGTTGATGTCCACCATCTCTGCCACTGCTGATGTGTATAATGTCATGGATCCCATCACCGTGTAGTGTAAGCCGACACTACACACTGGCGGGCACCACGCACATTAGCCGGCACCACGCATATCAGCCAGCACCACACACACTGGCCGGCACCTCGCACACTGGCGGGCACCTCCACACTGGCCGGCTCCACGCACATTAGCCGTCACCATGCATACTGGCCAGAACCACGCATATCGGCCAGCACCACACACACTGGCCGTCTCCTCGCACATCGGCCGTCTCCTCGCACATCGGCCGTCTCCTCGCACATCGGCCGTCTCCTCGCACATCGGCCGTCACCTCGCACATCGGCCGGCACCACACATACCGGCCGGCACCTCGCACATCGGCCGTCACCTCGCACATCGGCCGTCACCTCGCACATCGGCCGTCACCTCGCACATCGGCCGGCACCACACATATCGGCCGGCACCTCGCACATCGGCCGGCACCTCGCACACCGGCCGTCACCACGCACACCGGCCGTCACCACGCACACCGGCCGTCACCACGCACATCGGCCGGCACCAGGAAAAGCCACTCCTAGATATTCCTGATATGTGGAGAGACTCACAGGTCTTGTGTTGGTAGATGTTGTGATAACTAATAATCACTGCTCCAATGCCTCCAACGTTCTGGGATTAATTGACCCCAGTGGTGACTATTCTAAAAAAAAAACTAAATGAGGATTAGACATTCACTGAGCTCCAACCAAAAGTCCAACAGAAGTGCGACATTATTCACACCACGTGCGTAAAGAGTATTTTGTCCTCAAAGCTTAAAGTTAAAAAAAAAAAGATCACAAAACAGCAAGAAACACTGAGCTTGTAATTACTAATTTTGAGTGTAAAAAATTACTTGTGCCAGGTAGTGTTATCATAGTACATCAATCACTAATTAATCTATGTATATAAAGTATAACACTGCCTGGCACAAGTCATTTTCACACCTAATACCAGTAATTACTGATCGTTGAACTATGGTAACACTGCCTGGCACAAGTCACTTTCATATCTAATACCAGTGACTACTGATTGGTGGCACTGCCTGGCACAAGTATTTTTCACACTCAAGCTCAGTAATTACTGATCGGTATACTATGGTAACACTGCCTGGCACAAGTCATTTTCACACCCAAGCTTAGGAAATACTAATCGGTGTCTAAAAATTTAGCTACATTCTTTTACAATATATTAAATAAGAGAAACGGAAGTATCACCTGGTGTGCAACATGGCCTTGCCATGTGCACATTGCGGATTCTGCTGCGGATCCGTAGCGTTTCAGGCTCTGCAGGTCCGCAGAATTAGCTGCGTTGTACAGTACCATTGTTTTAAAAAAAAAAAATACACTGCGTACATGCTGCGGATTTTTCCGCGTGGATTTGCTGCGGATTCAAATCCACAGTACGTCAATTCTTTGTGCGGAATCCGCAGCGGTTTCACACCTTCTCCATTGTAGAGGTGTGAAACCCCAGGCTAATCCGCAGGTAAACTGCAGGTCTTTTGACCTGAGGATCCACCAATAAGGCTATGTGCACACGTCCGGAATTCCCGCGGATTTTATGCGTTTTTGCCACGGTTTTCGCCGCAAAAACGCTTACAATCCGCAATTCCGCACATGCTGTGCTAATGCTGCGTATTTTTCCGTGGCGGAATCGCATCGCAGAAAAATACGCAGCATGCTCATTCTTTTTGCGAAATCGCTGGAATTCCGCACACATAGGAATGCATTGTTCCGCTTATTTTCCGCATGTGTGCCCACCATGCACAAAGTAAGCGGAAAATGTGCAGATGGTACCCAGGGTCTGGAGGAGAGGAGACTCTCCTTCAGACCCTGGGTACCATATCCCTGTTTAAAAAGAAAAAAAAAAAAAAAATCGTGATATTCTCACTTTCCGGCGTCCCCCGCAGCGTTCCCAGGCCTCAGTGATGCTCCCGGCAGGTTCCGTTCCCAGTGATGCCTTGCGACAATGACCTCTGATGACGTAGTGGTCTCGCGAGCTTCTACGTCATCTGGGGTCATTGTCGCAAGGCGTCGCTGGGAACGGGACCTGCCGGGAGCATCACTGAGGCCTGGGAACGCTGCGGGGGACGCAGGAAGGTGAGAATATCACAATTTTTTTATTTTTTTTATTTTTAACATTATATATTTTTACTACTGATGTTGCATAGGCAGCCTCAATAGTAAAAAGGTAAAAAGTTGGTCACACTTGACAAGCGCTATGTTTGACAAGTGTGACCAACCTGTCAATCAGTTTTCCAAGCAATGCTACAGATCGCTTGTAAAACGCTAGCATTCTGCAAGCTACAGTTGTGGCCAAAAGTATTGACACCCCTGCAATTCTGTCAGATAATACTCAGTTTCTTCCTGAAAATGATTGCAATCACAAATTCTTTGGTATTATTATCTTCATTTAATTTGTCTTAAGTGAAAAAACACAAAAGAGAATGAAGCCAAAAGCAAAACATTAATCACTTCACGCAAAGCTCCAGAAATGGGCCAGACAAATGTATTGGCACCCTCAGCCTAATACTTGGTTGCACAACCTTTAGCCAAAATAACTGCGACCAACCGCTTCCGGTAACCATCAATGAGTTTCTTACAATGCTCTGCTGGAATTTTAGACCATTCTTCTTTGGCAAACTGCTACGGGTCCATGATATTTGAAGGGTGCCTTCTCCAAACTGCCATTTTTAGATCTCTCCACAGGTGTTCTATGGGATTCAGATCTGGACTCATTGCTGGCCACCTTAGAAGTCTCCAGTGCTTTCTCAAACCATTTTCTAGTGCTTTTTGAAGTGTGTTTTGGGTCATTGTCCTGCTGGAAGATCCATGACCTCTGAGGGAGACCCAGCTTTCTCACACTGGGCCCTACATTATGCTGCAAAATTTGTTGGTAGCCTTCTGACTTCATAAAGCCATGCACACGGTCAAGCAGTCCAGTGCCAGAGGCAGCAAAGCAACCCCAAAACATCAGGGAACCTCCACCATGTTTGACTGTAGGGACCGTATTCTTTTAAATGCCTCTTTTTTTTTTTTCTCCTGTAAACTCTATGTTGATGCCTTTGCCCAAAAAGCTCTACTTTTGTCTCATCTGACCAGAGAACATTTTTCCAAAACGTTTTAGGCTTTTTCAGGTAAGTTTTGGCAAACTCCAGCCTGGCTTTTTTATGTCTCGGGGTAAGAAGTGGGGTCTTCCTGGGTCTCCTACCATACAGTCCCTTTTCATTCAGACGCCGACGGATAGTATGGGTTGACACTGTTGTACCCTCGGACTGCAGGGCAGCTTGAACTTGTTTGGATGTTAGTCGAGGTTCTTTATCCAACATCCGCACAATCTTGCGTTGAAATCTCTTGTCAATTTTTCTTTTCCGTCCACAGCTAGGGAGGTTAGCCACAGTGCCATGGGATTTAAACTTCTTGATGACACTGCGCACGGTAGACACAGGAACATTCAGGTCTTTGGAGATGGACTTGTAGCCTTGAGATTGCTCATGCTTCCTCACAATTTGGTTTCTCAAGTCCTCAGACAGTTCTTTGGTCTTCTTTCTTTTCTCCATGCTCAATGTGGTACACACAAGGACACAGGACAGGGGTTGAGTCAACTTTAATCCATGTCAACAGGCTGCAAGTGTGATTTAGTTATTGCCAACACCTGTTAGGTGCCACAGGTAAGTTACAGGTGCTGTTAATTACACAAATTAGAGAAGCATCACGCGATTTTTCGAACAGTGCCAATACTTTTGTCCACCCTCTTTTTTTATGTTTGGTGTGGAATTATATCCAATTTGGCTTTAGGACAATTCTTTCTGTGTTTTTTCATTTAAGACAAATTAAATGAAGATAATAATAACAAAGAATTTGTGTTTGCAATCATTTTCAGGAAGAAACTGAGTATTATCTGACAGAATTGCAGGGGTGTCAATACTTTTGGCCACAACTGTAATTACGCTTGCAAAACGCTAGTTTTTCGCGGGAATTCCGCATGCGGATTTATAATAATAATAATAATAATTTTTATTTATATAGCGCCAACATATTCCGCAGCACTTTTACAATTAAGCGGGGACATGTACAGACAATAAATTCAATACAAGTTAAGACAATTTAAACAGTGACATTAGGAGTGAGGTCCCTGCTTGCAAGCTTACAATCTACAAGGAAATGGGGGGACACAGAAGGTGAAAAGTGCTTGTTAATTCAGGTCTGGCAATTATAATAGGGATTTTCATATAAAGCTGCATGATCCAGTCATCAGCCTGTGTGTTTAAGTGCAATAGTCAAGTATCAAGTGCAGTTATCGTGTGCATGGAGGGTGGAGACAGATGAATAGTAGGGTGCAGATTCAGAATAATATTTGGAAGGAGGGAACAGGGCAAAGTTAGTTTACTGAATAGTTGATGTGGTAGGCTTGTTTGAAGAGATGGGTTTTCAAAGCGTGCTTGAATAGATCGGGCTAGGTATCAGTCGGATCGTCTGGGGAAGTGCATTCCAGAGAGCTGGCGCAGCACGAGAGAAGTCTTGGAGACGGAGGTGCGAGGTTCGGATTACGGGGGATGTTAGTCTTAGGTCAATTGTAGAACGGAGGGCACGTGTAGGGCGATAGACAGAAATGAGTGAGGAGATATAAGGCGGTGCAGAACTGTGGAGAGCTTTGTGGGTGAGAGAGATGAGTTTATACTGGACCCTGTAGCGAAGAGGTAGCCAGTGTAATGACTGGCACAAGATGGAGGCATCGGTGAAGCGGCTGGACAGAAATATGACCCTGGCTGCCACATTCAAGATGGATTGGAGAGGAGAAAGTTTGGTAAGAGGGAGACGGATCAGAAGAGAGTTGCAGTAGTCCAGACGAGAATGAATAAGAGCGACAGTAAGAGTCTTAGCAGATTCAAAGGTGAGAAAAGGTCGGATTCTGGAGATGTTTTTAAGATGCAGGTAGCTGCGGAATTGCTGCGGAAAATCCGCATGTGTGCACATAGCCTAACAGTAGGCAGTGTCACAGCTGACCTTCTCCTCCTCCCTTCACAATCACATTTGTACTCGCTCATTAGATACTTCAGTACAAAAGATAGGAAGGGGTGTGACCATGGTGGCTAATGTATAGGTGTTGTTTCCCGATTCAAAAAAATCATCTGTACTCTGCATCTCCACAACCTCTCCAGGGTGAGGAACACAGTTTATGCTCCTGGAACTAATCTTAGCCCTGACCTCTAATTATAGCCACTCAAGCCGAATTCTAGTTAAAGGAGTACACCGAGGAAATAAAAAAATGTTTGTGCTGTCCCTAAACTATAAAGGTGAGACGCCAAATGCCGTTTTATTATCTTTACAAGACTTGTAATCAGAGTTACAGGTTCTGCTCCTCCTTCCTGTCTGGGACAATAAGTCACACAGACAGTCAGAGAAGATGGGCATGGCCTGCTACTGGACCTTAGTAGCAGCAGCCAGTCCCTGATAATGCCTCCCTCTCTGCAACAAGAGGCGAGGGGGACATGGCCTGCCCTCAACCTCTAGTAGTAGCCAGGCCTTTGATAATTTATCACCTTCTCTGCAGTGGGAGGTTAGGGGACATGGCCTGCCCTCAACTTCTAGTAGTAGCCAGGCCCATGATAATATCTCCTTCTCTGCCGCACAAGGTGAGGGGACATGGCCTGCCCTCAACTTTTAATAGCAAACGGTCCCTGATAATGTCTTCTTCTCTGCTTCACAAGGTGAGGGGACATGGCCTGCCCTCAACTTCTATTAGTAGCCAATCCCTGATAATATCTCCTACTCTGCAGCATGAAGTTAAGGGACATAACTTGCCCTCAACTTCTAGTAGAAGTGTGGCGCCCCTGAGGCTCAGTCGCCACAGAGGTACTGCACCTTCTCCTAAGGTGTAGTGCCCCACCACCTAGGTAAGTTGGGAGCTCCTTTCCACACTCCAACACTCGCATCCCACACGACAGGGTAGTTCAGCACAACCACATTGAGGGCTCTCTCTCCTCCTAGACATTAGGAGTGCCTTGGTGGTTCCCTGCTTGGAACACTGGATGTGCTGGGAGGTGGGCGGAGTTGAGATCCATATAAAAGTTTGGGAAGGTTTAGAATTACAGATCAGTCTGGGGTCAGTCTGACGGGAGGTCAGGCGAGAGGACAGTCAGTCAGGAGAGTCTGAGGACGGGTCTGAGGAGGAGTGCTGCAGCTGCCTCAGTGATCTGAGCCAGCTGGCACGGGAAAGGAACAGGAGAAAGACGTAGAACTGCAACCTAAGCTTCCAGAAGAGAGAGAAAGAACAGTGCGGAACGAAGGAGTAGGAGAACAGAGAGGAGACGTGGGTTGGAAGAGGAACCCTGTCTATAGGTTCTCAGCGCAAGGCCGGGGCCCGGTCCCCGAAGTTGTATGGACACTTATGGTTCTGCAGCAGACACCGGTGGAGTAGTTGGCTGTAAATTCACTACTCCCATCTAAGACTTGGGGCACAACAGCAACTGAATAGAGAGCCAGGACTCCGGAGAAGGGAGTCCCCGAGAGAGGCTACAGCTGTCTGCCATACGAGTAGAGTTGTTAGGAACATCTGACAGGAGGAACTCCAAAGTACCACGGTAATGGAGCTCTTTACATCTTAAGGCGCAATAGAGGAGTCATTCAGGAAAGGTACATGTTGGCGGAGTGTTGGAGAGGAGAATCCTGACTTGCCCGGGAGGTTGATTGAGTCTCTGCCCCGGAGGACACAGCACGGAGGCAGGCACCAGTGTGTACCACGGACTGTGAGTAAAGCTTTGGAACTGCAAGCCCTGGTGTCTTCCATTCATTTGTGCGCCAACACCGTCAGCACCGCTACATCTGGGTACCAGCATTCTCACACTGCCTGCGCCTCTTCTCATCTATTGCAATTACACTGCCCTGGGGTTACAGCTTCACCTGTGGGGAGCTACACCATCTATGCTGCAACACACCATCAGCCCCAGAGGATCTGCACGCAGCGTTGGCTTAATATCTTGCTTGCCAAACACCACAGGTGGCGTCACGAACTATTCCATCACATAAACTATATCACAAACCACCATTGATTTGGGCGCCCAGGGCCACGGACCGGGTCACCGCTGCTGTGACACATTTCCCCCTGACACCGGCCCAGTACCGAGTACCCCACAGCCCTGGGAGGGCGACCCAGAAGCCAGGCCCCTAATAATGTCTCCTTCTCTGCAGCACAAGGTGAGGGGACATGACCTTCCCTCAACCTCTAGTATTAAGCAGTGGCTGATATTGTCGCCTTCTCTGCAGCATGAGGTGAGGGGACATAGCCTGCTGTTATGAATGGGAAACCGAGGAGGAAAAAAAGACAACAAGCTAAGTCTCAGAAAACCAGAGAAGTTGGTAACTATGCAGATTGCAGATCCCTGATCTTAACCGCACAACTAGCAGCAGTTGTGGAGCGTTCCTACATTGGTCCTAGACGCCTCGTCTTATATCCAGTCTGATACTCCAGAGATCCAATCATTATCTTCCTCATCAGGTGGCAGATCACTACCACTTAAACCAACCGCACTACCTCCTGTCAACACCAGAGGGAGAACTCTCAACTGGTGGAGCAGAAAATGAGTTCATGACAGCCTTCCCTCAATCTCTAGTAGTAGCCAAGCCCTAATAATATCTCCGTCTCTACAGGGCTACTAGCAGGGAGCAGGCCACATCCCCTCTTCTGGACTGGCTGTTACTCATGGAGGGAAGCTTCACAGCTGTGTGACATATTGTCCAAGATGGGAAAGAAGAGCAGCCAGGAGCAGATCCTGTCACACAGGAGCAGATCCTGTCACATGGAATTACAAGTGTTCTAAAGATAAGAGAACTGCACTGGGCAAGTTATCTTTATACTGTAGTTTGTGAGAACTGGGACAGTACAAAAATGTTTTATCTTCCCGGAAAACCCCTTTAATCCTCTAGCCCTCATCTGTAATTATCTTTACACAGCGCTTGCATTTGGCCTCGTTGGAAACCATGTTTTTGGCTCGAGTTCTGTCAGTGAAAAATCTGCAGTAGGACCAGTGTTATTCAATTGGGTTGTTCAGATCACATCTTTGTTTTTCATGAGCTGAATGTCCATGTAAAAAATACAAATTTCAGAATGCACTATTTTCTTCTAGATTTACACCTATGTCTGGGTATGTTATAAGTCAGACCGGGGTAAAATACAGGCCGCAGCATGTTCTCACCCACCCATCGCCGCCCACGTGCCGATGCAGACAGCGGTGAAGACATTGGTGGGGGACAGAGCCACCAGCTCTTTCCTACCCCAATCAGCATGTGCTATTGAGACAGCCGATGTAAAGACATCACTACACTACATTTGCTGTGCAGAGTCAATGCACCATAGACGACAGCAGAGCACCAGGGGAACGGGAGCAAAGTGCGTATGTGGATTTTTTTCATTTGTGTACGGGATGAGTGCCTGTATAGAGGAGGGCTATGTGGGGTCTTATACTGTATATAGTGGGGCTATGTGTGGCTTATACTGTATATAGAGGCAGGAGTGTACATGGTGCTCCATAGCAGAAGTTCCAACTGGGTCCCCCCATTAACGAAGAAAAAGTCTGTGTGGTCACAGATGAGCACACCCCACAACTTTGCAGCCCTTACCAAGTTATTTTTCTCCTATTGAAGCCCCTTAGTGTTCTCACACATTAAAATACCCGCTTCATGGTCTCCAATAGTATTGTATAAGTAACCAAAATGGGGAAGTAAAAGAAGCCCAAATTGTAAAATAAACAACCAAAATGGGGAAGTAAAAGAAGCCCAAATTGTAAAATAAACAATCTTTATCAAGAAATATATTAAAAGGAACACAATTACAGAAAAGGCAAGAGAAATCCCCTGCATACAGGACCAATCAATATATCATAATATAGAATACATTATCTACAAACACTTTGAGTCAAAGGTGACTTGTAAAAGTAAAGTGCACGGTTGCAGTTAGATGATATGGGATGTAAACTGGAAGCAATCTTCAGCACTGAATATACTAAAATATAACACGGATCAGTAATGGCTTCTATTGGTCAGATGTGCGGTAGCAGTAAATATTGTTAACAGGTAGATGAAATTCAGAAAGATCAGTACAAATGTGGGTACAACAGGGACACCAATTGGTCAAATAAATGATTGCACTTTGTACTGTGATAAAGTCGATATACAATTTACCTGGCACCATATATGTAAATTGTATCAAGAATGATCACATGAATAAATACTGATATATTCAGTGGCTTGCAAAAGTATTCACCCCTCTTAGCATCTTTTGTGTTTTGCTACTTCACATCCTGGAGTTTCGCTTGTTTTATTTTTAACAGTTTGAAACAGTTCATGTAAAGAGTATGCCTACAACTGTGAATATTTGGTTTTCTTTGTGAAACAAACAACAAATAAGACAAAATCACTGAAAACTTCAGTGTGCATAACTATTCAACCCCTTAAACTCAGTACTTTCCAGAGCCTCCTTTTGCAGCAATTACAGTGGCACGTCGCTTTGGATAAGTCTCTATGAGTTTTCCACATCTTGCCACTGGGAGTTCTGCCCATTTCTCAAGGCAAAACTGCTCCAGCTCCTTGAAGTTAGATGGTTCCTCTGGTGACCAGCAATCTTCAAGTCTGACCACAGATTCTCAGTTGGATTAAGGTTTGGGCTTTGACTAGGCCACTCCAAAACATTTACGTTTCCACTTGAACCACTCAAGTGTTGCTTTAGCAGTATATTTTGGGTCATTCATTGTCTTGTTGGAAGATGAACCTTCCTCCCAATCTCAAATCACTGACAGACTGAAACAGGTGTTGCTTAATAATATTCCGGTATTTCACACCATCTTTTCTTTGACTCAATTTTACCTCTTCCTGCTGCCAAAAACCATCCCCACAGCATGATGCTGCCACCACGTTTCACTGTGAGGATGGCGTTCCTGGGGTGATGAGCTGTTTGTTTGGAGCCAGACCTAGTGTTTACTTTGGTAGCCAAAAGTTAAATTTTGGTCTCATTCGACCACAGCACCTTCCTCCATACATTTGGGGAGTCTCCCATGTCTTTTGGCAAACATAAAACAAGCCTTACAATTTTTGTGTTTAAGCTAAGGCTTTTTTCCTGCCCACTCTTCCATAAAAGCCACCTCTATGAAGTATATGGCTTATTGTGGTCGTAGGGACAGATATTCCAGTCTCTGTTTGGGAACTCTGCAGCTTCTCCAGGGTTACCTTTGGTCTCTGTGCTGCCTCTCTGGTTAATGCTATCCTTGCCCGGGCTGAGTTTTGGTGGGCGGCCCTCTCTTGGCAGGTTTGATGTGGTACCATATTCTTTCCATTTGATGATAATGGATTTGATGGTGCTCCGGAGAATAATTAGAGATTGGGATATTTTTTCATTATAACCCAACCCTGACTTGTACTTCTCAACAACTTTGTCCCTGACTTATTTGGAGATCTCCTTGGTCTTCATGGTGTTCGGTTAGTCGTGCCTCTTAAAGTTGTTGCAGCCTCTGTGGCCTTTCATAAAAGGTGTGTATACAGTTGTGGCCAAAAGTATTGACACCCCTGCAATTCTGTCAGCTAATAATCATTTTCAGGAAGAAACTGAGTGCAAACAAAAATTCTTTGGTATTATCTTTATTTAATTTGTCTTAAATGGAAAAAAACACAAAGAATTGTCCTAAAGCCAAATTGGATATAATTCCACACCAAACATAAAAAAAGAGGGTGGACAAAAGTATTGGCACTGTTCGAAAAATCATGTGATGCTTCTCTAATTTGTGTAATTAACAGCACCTGCAACTTACCTGTGGCACCTAACAGGTGTTGGCAATAACTAAATCACACTTGCAGCCAGTTGACATGGATAAAAGTTGACTCAACCTCTGTCCTGTGTCCTTGTGTGTACCACATTGAGCATGGAGAAAAGAAAGAAGACCAAAGAACTGTCTGAGGACTTGAGAAACCAAATTGTGAGGAAGCATGAGCAATCTCAAGGCTACAAGTCCATCTCCAAAGACCTGAATGTTCCTGTGTCTACCGTGCGCAGTGTCAAGAAATTTAAAGCCCATGGCACTGTGGCTAACCTCCCTAGATGTGGACGGAAAAGAAAAACTGACAAGAGATTTCAACGCAAGATTGTGCAGATGCTGGATAAAGAACCTCGACTAACATCCAAACAAGTTCAAGCTGCCCTGCAGTCCGAAGGTACAACAGTGTCAACCCGTACTATCCGTCGGCATCTGAATGAAAAGGGACTGTATGGTAGGAGACCCAGGAAGACCCCACTTCTTACCCGGAGACCTAAAAAAGCCAGGCTGGAGTTTGCCAAAACTTACCTGAAAAAGCCTAAAACATGTTGGAAAAATGTCCTCTGGTCAGATGAGACAAAAGTAGAGCTTTTTGGGCAAAGGCATCAACCTAGAGTTTACAGGAGAAAAAAAAAGAGGCATTTAAAAGAACACAGTCCCTACAGTCAAACCTGGTGGAGGTTCCCTGATGTTTTGGGGTTGCTTTGCTGCCTCTGGCACTGGACTGCTTGACCGTGTGCATGGCATTATGAAGTCAGAAGACTACCAACAAATTTTACAGCATAATATAGGGCCCAGTGTGAGAAAGCTGGGTCTCCCTCAGAGGTCATGGGTCTTTCAAATATCAGGGACCTGGAGCAGTTTGCCAAAGAAGAATGGTCTAAAATTCCAGCAGAGCATTGTAAGAAACTCATTGATGGTTACCGGAAGCGGTTGGTCGCAGTTATTTTGGCTAAAGGTTGTGCAACCAAGTATTAGGCTGAGGGTGCCAATACTTTTGTCTGGCCCATATTTGGAGTTTTGTGTGAAATGATCAATGTTTTGCTTTTTGCTTCATTCTCTTTTGTTTTTTCATTTAAGACAAATTAAATGAAGATAATAATACCAAAGAATTTGTGTTTGCAATCATTTTCAGGAAGAAACTATTATCTGACAGAATTGCAGGGGTATCAATACTTTTGGCCACAACTGTATACTGACAGGCCGTGGGACACTTAGATTGCACACAAGTACACTTCCTTTCACTAAGCGTCTGACTTATGAAGGGAATTACTTGCATCAGAAATTTTTAGAGGCTTCATAGCAAAAGAGGGGAATACATATGCACTTATATGCAATATTTAGTTACTTGATCCCATAAATTTAATTAATGGCTATATTTTTGTCACTTCATCAACTTAGACTGTTTAGTGCTAATGCATCACACCAAATCAGATTACAAACATATTTAACTACAAGTTATGTAACAAAACAGGGAAAAGTCAAGGGGGTAAATACTTTTTGCCAGCCACTGTATGATGCAGTGTTAATGCTGCACAACATTAAAAGTAGAATAATTGAAGTTGCAAAAACAAGAAAAGATACAGTACTGGTAATATTAAATACATATGAAAGTATGTATAAAAACATATGTAAGTAAATGGGAGGACTGCTGAGAACCTCAGTGACTCATATGCTCATTGCTGTTAGCATGGCAAACGGGTAAGAGTAAACATAAAGGTTAATATCTTGTCTTCTTCCTGGGGATGTCTGAATTGTAACTAACAGTATTTACTGCTACTTCACGTATGACCAATAAAAGCCATTACTGATCCATGTAATATTTTAGAATATTCAGCGGCTGAAGGTTGCTTCCATTTTCCATCCCATATCCTCTAACTGCAATTGTGCACTTTATCATAAGCCATTTTTAACTCACAAAATGTTTTTCTGACTCTGTGTTTGTAGGTAATGTGTGGCACCCCTGAGGGTTCATTCGCCACAGAGGTACTGCACCTCCTCCTGAGGTGTAGTATCCTACTCCCCAGGTAAGGTGGTAACACCTGACCAGACTCCAGCACCTACATCCAGCACAGACACCTTAGAACAGCAGAGCACCCTTTATGGCAGCTGCTTTGGTTCATGAAGGGTGCTGGGTGGTGGGTGGAGCTTAGAAACACTAGAGGGGAAAGCTGATAGGAAGTTAGGTCAGAATCCCCTGAGGGGGAGGAAGGCAGAGGTTCCCCGTAGGGGGGAGCAGAGAGAACTCTCGACAGTGATAATCCCCGGCGGGGGATAGTGATAAGGCGTAGATGCAGCAGCCTCCTGTAAGCTGGAGCTGTTTGCAAGGAAAAAGGAAGAAAGAAGGATCAGTTGTTCAGAAGGAAGATAGATAAGCATGGAACGTGAGGAGAGAGAGACTGGGGACTAGGGCTAGTGCGGAGCCATTCTCTAAGTTCATTGCTCCAAGGCCGGGCGCCGGTATCCGAGGCTGTTTGTGATACTAATGATCCTGCAGCAGAAACCAGAGGAATAGGAGTTGTGCCCGCTCTATTCCCACCAAAGACTCAAAGACACAGTGGCAACTTGTGTGTGAGCCGGGACATGATTGATGGAGTCTCCGAAGCAGGCTACAGCCGCCTGTCATACGAGTGGAGTTTAAGTAACATCAAGGAGGCACTTGAGTGTAATTCAGAACTGAAAGTACTTCAGATTAGCGCTAGAGAGGAGACGTTCAGAAAGGCATATTTGGAAGGGAGTGCTGGAAGGGTTAATCCATCTGCCTGGGAAGTTGGCCGAGTCCCTGACCTGGAAGCTGCAGCACTGAAGCGGGCACCTGTCCGTGCCAGAACGTGAGTAAAAGAATTGGAACTGCATTCAGCTGCGTCTTTGCCTTCTTCCTGCGCAACCCACTCAGCACTGCTACATCTCTGTACCTAACACTACACCATCTACCTCAACACCTACTACTACTGCCCTGGGACTACAGCTCTACCTGTAGAGAGCTTTTACATCTTTGCTGCGCCCACCAATCTGTCCCAGAGGATCTGCACTGCAGCGTTGGCTTAACACCTTCCTTACAGAGCACCACAGGTGGCGTCACGAATCATCTACCTATAAACTTTATTCAGCTACAATTTCACCCATTTTACATGGACACCCAGGGCCACGGACCGGGTCACCTCCACCATGACATCCCTTTGATACACCGGCCCGATACCGAGTGATCCCCACAATTGCCCTGGGGGTGATCCATAATATATTCTATTATACATTTTTTGAAAAGCAAACACAAGTGGGCACCATCCAACTAGTATTAGAGAAATAATACCACGGGGGATCACCACATGCAAGTATACTGAACCAGAAGGCAATATAAAAAAGAGCTATGCATATAAGTAGGATCACCACGCAGAGAACATCTTATACAAAAAGTACATATAATTTTTATTAGCAAAAAAAGCATCAGAAACACCACACGAAAGGTTAAAAACAATCATGAGGACAAGAGAGAGTCACCAGGAAATCACAGAGGTGATTGATAACATGTGAACCACTGGCTGCAGGAAAATATTGCACTCAAAGAAATTAGGCAGATCCTACAGTATAGTCAAGCTACTAATCTAGCTCACTTCCACACAATATCAACAGACGTAAATACAGAGGCAAATCAACAATAAAAAGTATATATGAATATACATAATAAAGTGAACTGTATTATTCAGACCACTAGTGGTTATAAACCATGTGTGAATTACAGACGGGTATGTACCCTAAATAAAGGGTCAGATTGTTCCTGTTAGGGAGAACCAGGCTACAAGCAATGACAGCTTTTGAGCCCTACCAAGCAGTCTTCCAACAATCATCATAGATTTCTCAAACAGAGAGGACTCCTAATAGTAATGAGAAGATAAGTGGCGCCGACCCTAATACAGAATCCAATACTTCACCACAGAGTAGTCAGTCAAATAAACAGTCAGTCGCCCCATCGTCTGAAAGGAGTGCTAGCAGCCAGAGCGGTATGCGGAGACCCACGCGTTCCAACACCTAAAGTGTCTTTCTCAAGGTGAGTGTAGCTGATGCTGTTCCATGCAGCTATTTAAACCCAAATAATCAAAATTCAATCATTACCAGCTGGCAGCTTGCGGCGTGCAGGTACCAGGAAGCATGGCGCAGACGCGGAGGGGTCACCCCCGGAAGTAGACCCTGTTCCGGGTCAGATAGCTAACAATGAAGTGTAACAAGCGCGTCACTGGGAGGCGACCGCTTGTGAGCGATGCTAAAATGAAAGTAGCCGGCCTAGCATAATGACTACACGATCTACCTCAACACCTATTACTACTGCCCTGGGACTACAGCTCTACCTGTAGCGAGCTTTTACATCTTTGCTGCGCCCACCAATCTGACCCAGAGGATCTGCACTGCAGCGTTGGCTTAACACCCTCCTTACAGAGCACCACAGGTGGCGTCACGAATCATCTACCTATAAACTTTATTCAGCTACAATTTCACCCATTTTACATGGACACCCAGGGCTACGGACCGGGTCACCACCACCATGACACATCCCTTTGATACACCGGCCCGGTACCGAGTGATCCCCACACCTGCCCTGGGGGATGATCCATAATATATTGTATATTATATTGATTGGTCCTGTATGCAGGGGATTTCTCTTGCCTTTTATTGTTAATGAATTTCTCACTAAAGATTGTATTACTATTTGGGTTTCTTTCGCTTCCCCTTTTTTGGTTACTTATTCTTATTTGGAAATGCCCCATTAGATATTGGCCTTATATAGGTATTCAGTCCCACAAAGTATGATGCCAACAAATGGGCTAACAAACACAGAATACCCCCACAGTGAATTCTTACACATCACCCTCCAGACGCATAGTTTGATGACCCTACATTACCCCCACACTCCAAAGTATAGATCCACAGTGACTCCAACACAGTATGATGGCCCTGACACAGCCCTCCAAACAGTAAGATGTCGCCCACACACAGCATGATGGCCCTGACACAGCCGTCCAAACAGTAAGACGTCGTCCACACACAGTATGATGGCCCTGACACAGCCCTCCATACAGTATAATGGCCCTTACACCCCTCCACAAAATATGATGCCGCCCACACAGTATAATGACCCTGACACAGTCATCCATACAGTATAATGACCCTGAGAAAACAAAAAGCAAAAAACACAAATATCCTGAACTAAAAAGTAAACTGCAAATAATGCATAAAGGTAATAATAATAAGGGTATTTAGTAAACATAATTTTGATCAAAATAATGTACAAGCCATCCCGCCACGTCACGGCATCCCTTGTGGGACAGTCCCTACTCTAGTATTTAAAACCTTTTCACTTGCCAAGTGACGTGAATGTGAACAAGGATCGAGCGACTGAACCACTAGTAAAAGCTTAGGCCAGACAGGATGGTTTTCCCAGCTCAGAAAGAGGGCGGTCACACCCATATATGCACTGAATGCACAATGAAATGAATAAAAAACGAATCTGAACTGAAAAAGTAAGTTAATGTGTATGCACAATGTAAGTGCATATTAACACATGACCATTAACCAGAGAAAACAAAAAGCAAAAAACACAAATATCCTGAACTAAAAAGTAAATTACACCCCTCCACACAGTAAGATGTCACCCACACACAGTATAATGACCCTGACAGTCATCCATACAGTATAATGACCCTGACACAGTCATCCATACAGTATAATGGACCTTAAAGCCCCGTCACACAGAGCGAGATCGCGGAGTGCGACATGGATCAGCGACCGGCCCCCCCTGCCGGGTATCGCTGATCGCGCTCGAACGTCCTGGGCCGTTTTTTGATCGTTGGTCTCCCGCTGGCCAGCGCGCATCGCTGCGTGTGGCAGCGGGAGAGCAACAATCAGCGACACTGGTTTCCAAGGTAAATAGGGGGTATCTAAGAGCCGCACGGCTCTTACATACCCGCTGTTTACATTGGAAACCAACTTGCTCGCTGGTCCTGATCGCTGGAGGGGCTGTCTATGTGACAGCTCACCAGCGATCAGCTATGTCACAGCGATCCCATCCACGTCGGATCGTTGGGACATTGATACATGTGACGGGGCCCTTACGCCCCTCCACACAGTAGGATGTCGCCCACACAGTATGATGGCCCTGACACAGCCCTCCATACAGTATGATGGCCCTTACACCCCGCCACACAGTAGGATGTCGCCCACACACAGTATGATGGCCCTGACACAGCCCTCCATACAGTATGATGGCCCTTACGCCCCGCCACAGTAAGATGTCGCCCACACACAGTATGATGGCCCTGACACAGCCCTCCATACAGTATGATGGCTCTTACCCCTCGCCACACAGTAGGATGTCGCCCACACACAGTATGATGGCCCTGACACAGCCCTCCATACAGTATGATGGCCCTTACGCCCCGCCACACAGTAGGATGTCGCCCACACACAGTATGATGGCCCTGACACAGCCCTCCATACAGTATGATGGCCCTTATGCCCCGCCACACAGTAGGTAGTCGCCCACACACAGTATGATGGCCCTTACACAGCCCTCCATACAGTATGATGGCCCTTACACCCCGCCACACAGTAGGTAGTCGCCCACACACAGTATGATGGCCCTTACACAGCCCTCCATACAGTATGATGGCCCTTACACCCCGCCACACAGTAGGTAGTCGCCCACACACAGTATGATGGCCCTTACACAGCCCTCCATACAGTATGATGGCCCTTACGCCCCGCCACACAGTAGGATGTCGCCCACACACAGTATGATGGCCCTTACACCCCGCCACAGTAGGATGTCGCCCACACACAGTATGATGGCCCTGACACAGCCCTCCATACAGTATGATGGCCCTTACGCCCCGCCACACAGTATGATGGCCCTTACACAGCCCTCCATACAGTATGATGGCTCTTACGCCCCGCCACACAGTAGGATGTCGCCCACACACAGTATGATGGCCCTGACAACCCTCCATACAGCATGATGGCCATAACACCCTGCCACACAGTAGGATGTCGCCCACACACAGTATGATGGCCCTGACAACCCTCCATACAGCATGATGGCCCTTACACCCCGCCACACAGTAGGATGTCGCCCACACACAGTATGATGGCCCTTACGCCCCGCCACACAGTAGGTAGTCACCCACACACAGTATGATGGCCCTGACACAGGCCTCCATACAGTATGATGGCCCTCACGCCCCGCCACACAGTAGGATGTCGCCCACACAGTATATCAGCATACACATAGCCCTACAAACAGTATAACGCACCCCACGAGCCCTCCTAACAGTATGACGGAACCCTGGAAGAAAAAAATAAAATGCAAAGACGAAAAAAGGTAAAAAACGTAATAATTGTCCTTCTTTGCACTAGTTTGCCGCCAGTGAGCTCCCGCTGCACCTTCTCGCTGCAGTGCACGGCGCCGTGCATACACAGGTACAGCGCAGCCTGACCGCTCTGGAGGCGGCTATCCTCAGCACCGGGAGGAGAGATCACGTGTCCTCACCAGGCGCCTGCGCACTACAATGTATTCCCTGTTGTGTCCTAGAATCTCCCTGTCGCTGTTTCCTGGGCCGGGCTGCGCCTGCGCAGTGTTGTGGCATTAGTGATGGTGGTAGAGTGACGAGCTTGGCGCTCGTAGTGCGCAGACAGCGGGAATTATCTCTGCCACGTTGTAGAGGAGCGGAAGGAGGCCCTGAGCGGAGAGCGGCGGGGACGGCTCGGTGCTGCGCAGCTGTGTGGTGAGTGTCGTGCGGCCGTGTGCATGCTGTGTGGGAGGCGTGTCCTCCTTGTGTAACACACTTGTGCTCCTGATAGGACACACCCCCTGATGTACAGACAACTTTCCAGCTGCCCCTGGTCGTGCCCACATGGGCAGGGGTGTTATCCATACGGTAGGCCTGCCATGTATGACTCATGGTGTGTGTGTGACCCCCATCTGTAGCAGTGGGCTACGCCGGCCCCAGTGTGTCCTGTGCTGTGGAGCAGCAGCTGTCTGCAGGGTGCTGTGTACTGCACCTTCCGGGCCAGCCCCGGGCTCTGCATCCATTATACAGGCTCATGGGTTCTGCTTGTCTGTTATTACATATTCATGTTGTGTAATCTCCTAACATGGTGCAGGCTGTACTCCCCATCATGGCCGTAGGGGGCAGTCATGGAGCCCTGTCTGGACTGTTAGCTGTGGGTGCTGACCGATGTAACATGACTTCTATGCTGTGAAGTAGGGCTACAAGCAGATAGTCCATATGACCCACATGCTGTCCTGGCACAGGGAACCCTGCAGTGTGTCTGCCCCCGCTAGGGGCTTATCCCAGGGGGTGATGACGGTAAGCGCACACGACTGCCTCCTCTCCATCTGAGAAAAACGGGCCCCTTCTGATCAGAGGTTGAAAAAAAGTTCTCTTCCCCCCCCCCCTTCTCCACGCTGTCAGTCCGTGAAAATCTGACTGCGCTCCGATGTTTGTCACGGACCCATAGATTTGCATTGCCAATATTGATCCGACACTTGGACATGTCTCTGATTTTTATTACTGGGACCACTTGTATGGAAATAGATCAGACGTGCACAGCCCTATAGGTGCCAGGGCTATCCCTGAAAACCGCAGATGGCACGTACAGTCAGTGACGTGCCTGCGCCCTAACGCTGCAGATCCTCCTGAGTAGTACTGATGATGGGGTTATGGTAACATGTCTGTGATAACCGGTGTTTTTTTTCAGGAGGGTGGGAAGCCTGTGTGTCCCGTCTGTGCAGAGATTTTGTAATAGCTAATGCGTACAATCTAAGGCCACCGTCACACTATCAGTATTTGGTGAGTTTTCTACCCCAGTATTTATAAGCCCAAACCAGGAGTGGGTGATAAATCCAGAAGTGGTGACGTGTTTCTATTATACTTCTCCCATGATTGTTCCTCTCTTCCTCTCCTGGTTTTGCCTTAGGGCCCCGTCACACATAGCGACTCACCAGCGATCCCGACAACCATATCAACGTGTCAGGATCGCTGGTGCGTCGCTACATGATTGCTGGTGAGCTGTCAAACAGGCAGCTCCACAAGGGACGCCGAGCGGGCGCATCGCTGTGTACGTTAGTTACCAGCGCGCTGATGCAGGGAGCTGGTAACTAAGGTACACATCGGGTTTCTAAGCACCGTGCGCTGCTTAGAAACCCTGCGTTTACCTTGGTTACCAGCGCGCTGATCGCTGGTCATTGCTCTCCCGCCTGTCACACGCAGCGATGTGTGAGGGCCAGCGGGAGAGCAACGACCCAAAAAAAGTCTTGACCTTTCAGGAACGATCAGCGATACCCGGCAGGGGGGCCGGATGCTGATAGCTGTTATGTCTCAAAACTTGTAACTCAGCAGCGATCTCGCTATGTGTGACGGGGGCTTTACAAATACTGAGGTAAAAAACTGACCAAATACTGATAGTGTTGACCATGGCCTAAGGCTAAGTGCACACGTAGCAGAAAATTTCTGCTCAAAAACCTGACTCCCTTCCCAGAAACCGCGCGTTTTCAAAACGCATAGAAATAACCAGAAACGCAGAAAAATCCGTGAAATTAATGAGCATGCTGCGTTTTTTACCGCAATGCGTTTTTTTCACAGTAAAAAACGCATCAGTATGCACAAAGTGCAAAATGCATAGAAATGAATGGGCAGCTTATTTTTAGTGGTTTTATTGGAAAAACCTCTAAAAATACCACTAAAAAAATGCTGTGTGTGAACACAGCCTAAGGCTATGTGCACACGCTGCGGTTCCGCTGCGGTTTTGACCGCAGCAGTTCTGCAGACAGTACAGTAGCATGTTATCCTATGGGATTTACATTCTGCTGTGCACATGATGCGGCTTTTTAACTAATGAAAAGCTGCGTTTTTGGAAACCGCAGAAACAATTGACATGTCAATTATTTCTGCGGATTCTGCTGCGGTTTGCCACCTATTCATTGTCCAAGTGGCAAACCGCAGGGCAAAACTGCAGGTAAAACCAGTTCTGCAGATGAAAAAATCCACAGGTGAATCTGCAGTGTTTGCACATAGCCTTAGGCTTCTTCCAGACAAAGCCATCATTTTCTTAAGTGCTTTTTGTTACGATTTTCGTCAGTGTTTCAGATTTCATAATATGTGATTTTTCTGGTCTAAAAAAATTAAAAAAAAAAAAAAAACTCTCCTGCCCATTGCACTATTACAACTAGACAGGGCACATAGATGACAATGTGTTCTGTAAGTGCGTCTACATGGGACCCATCGACTTGTATGGGTAAAAAAGAGACGTGATTCAGGTAAAAAAAAAAAAAAGACATGTTTTATTATTATTTATTTATTTATTTATTTATTTTTTTTACAGACTACTATAATGGGTAAAAGTTCTATCCATGAAACACGTAAATGATTCACAAACGTTTGAGTAAGACCTTGGGTGACATCCAGGAGTTATCGTGTGTATTCCTATGTAGAGGTTGATGGTTGGTGTATTAGCATTTACGACGCAACCCGACAATTTGCAGACGCAGATTATAAAAAATGTGAATATTAGAACATTTCATCCTGTCCTCATCACGTCCTCGTGGACATTACTGTGCAGGTGCTCATTAAAATTAAGAGGAGCAATCCATGCCATCTCTGGACGCCACTCTTGACTTTAGACGCCTCCTGACAAAGGTTTTGGGTTAAACACGTGTGAAGGTACTGTCACACTTAGCGATGTACCAGCGATTCCGACCAGAGATATGACGCGATCAGGATCGCTGGTGCATCGCTAAGTGGTCGCTAGTGAGCTGCCACACAGGCAGATCTCACCAGCGACATCGCTGGGGACGGGGGTCGCTACTTACCTGTCACACCAGGCGATCCTGCGTCCTCCCGCCCGGCTCCACGCTCGTCTCTCCACAGGAAGCGCCGCAGGAAGCTGACGACGAGAAACAGTACAGGACGTTTTCCTGCGCGATCAGCGATAACCAGCGAGGGAGCGGTCGGAGGTAAGTATCAGACATAGCGATATCGCTTAGTGTGACAGGCCCTTTAGAGTTACTGAATCTTGGCGAGGTACTTATGGTTTACACTTTAACCCCTTTACTCCCAAGGGCGGTTTGCACGTTCATGACCGGGCCAATTTTTACAATTCTGACCACTGTCCGTTTATGAGGTAATAACTCTGGAACTTTTCCATGGATCCCGGTGATCCTGACATTGTTTTCTCGTGACATATTGTACTTCATGTTTGGTAAAATTTCATTTATATAACTTGCGTTTTTTGTGAAAAAAAATGGAAATTTGGCGAAAATTTTGAAAATTTCGCAATTTTCCAACTGAATTTTTATGCTCTTAAATCACAGAGATATGGCACACAAAAAACTTAGTAAATAACATTTCACATATGTTTACTCTACATCAGCACAATTTGGGGACCAAAATTTTTTTTTTGTTAGGAAGTTATAAGGGTTAAAAGTTGACCAGCGATTTCTCATTTTTACAACACCATTTTATTTTTAGGGACCACATCACATTTGAAGTCACTTTGAGGGGTCTATATGATAGAAAATACCCAAGTGACACCATTCTAAAAACTGCACCCCTCAAGGTGCTCAAAACCACATTCAAGAAGTTTATTAACCCTTCTGGTGCTTCACAGGAATTTTGAATGTTTAAAAAAAAATGAACATTTAACTTTTTGTCACAAAAAAAGTTCAGGTTCAATTTTTTTTATTTTGCCAAGGGTAACAGGAGAAATTGGACTGGAAAAGTTATTGTGCACTTTGTCGTGAGTACGCCGATACCTGATATGTTGGGGGAACCACTGTTTGGGCGTATGGCAGAGCTCGGAAGGGAAGGAGCGCCGTTTGACTTTTTCACTGCAAAATTGGCTGGATTTCAGATTGGACGCCATGTCACGTTTAGAGAGCCTCTGATGTGCCTAAACAGTGGAAACCCCCCACAAGTGACCCCATTTTGGAAACTAGACCCCCCATGGAACTTATCTAGATATGTGGTGAGCACTTTGAACCCCCAAGGGCTTCACAGAAGTTTATAACATACAGCCGTACAATTAAAAAAATCATATTTTTTCCACAAAAATGATCTTTTCACAAACAATTTTTATTTTCCCAAGAGTAACAGGACCCCAAAAGTTATTGTGCAATTTGTCCTGAGTACGCTGATACCCCATTTGGGCACAAGGCAGTTTAACCACTATTTGGGCACATGGCAGAGCTCGGAAGGGAAGCAGCGCCATTTAACTTTTCTGGCTGGAATTGAGATCGGACACCATGTCGCGTTTGGAAAGCCCCTGATGTACCTAAACAGTGGAAATCCCCCAATTCTAACTCCAACCCTAACCTAACCCTAGCCCTAATGGGAAAATGGAAATAAATAAATTTGTTTTTATTTTATTATTTTTCCCTAACTAAGGGGGTGATAACTGGGGGTTTGATTTACTATTTATGGCAGGTTTTTATTTTTGGCAGCTGTCGCACGCTAAAAGACGCTTTTTATTGTAAAATTAGTTTTTGCATCACCACATATAGAGAGCTATAATTTTTCCATATTTTGACCCACCGAGTCATGTGAGGTCTTATTTTTTGCGGGACGAGTTGACATTTTTATTGGTACCATTTTCGGGCATGTGACATTTTTTGATCACTTTTTATTCTCATTTTTCGGACGCAGAATGAACAAAAACAAGCGTTTCATGAATTTCTTTTGGGGGGGTGCGTTTACACCGTTCCGCGTGCGATAAAATTGATAAAGCAGTTTTATTCTTTGGGTCAGTACGGTTACAGCGATACCTCATTTAGGTCGTTTTTTTATGTTTTGGCGGTTTTATGCAATGAAAACTATTTTATATAAAAAATAATTATTTTTGCATCGCTTTATTCTGCGAGCTATAACTTTTATTTTATCACTGTAGATGCTGTGTGGCGGCTCGTTTATTGCGGGACAAGATGACGTTTTTAGCGGTTCCATGGATATTTATATGCATCTTTTTGATCGCGCGTTATTGCACTTTTTGTTCGGCGTTATGATAATAAATCATTTTTTTTGCTTCGTTTTTTATTTTTCAAGGGGTTAACTAATGGGACAGTTTTATAGGGTGAGTCATTACGGACGAGGCGATACCAAATATGTGTTCTTTTATTGTTTTTTGTTTTTTTATTTTCAAAAAATGAATTTATTAGGGAATATTTTTTTTTTTTTAATTAGCGATTTTTTTTTTTTAAAAATTATTTTTACACTTTTTTTTACTTTATTATAATGTCCCATGGGGGACCTCACTGTCCTGTGACAGATCGCTGTGACAGATCAGCGATCTGTCACAGGCACTGCTGCAGGCTTCCTCATGCCTGCGCTCTGCGGGCAGTGCGGAAGCCAGCTCCCTGCAGGCCCCCGAAGGTCCCCGTCGCCATATTGTATCCGGGGACCTGCAGGGAAGGCGACCCCCGCAGCGGCGCTGCACATCGCGCTGCTGTGGGGGTCGCAGGGAAGCACAGAGGGAGCCCCCTCCCTGCCGATGCTTCCTTTAACCCCCGGTACACCGCGATCATGTTTGATCGCGGTGTGCCAGGGGTTAACGTGTCAGGGGCGATTCGTGACCACCCCTGACACATTGTGCCTGGTGTCAGCTGTGATAATTAGCTGACACCCGGCCACGATCAGCTCCGCTCCCCCCGTGAGCGCAGCTGATCGCGCTAGACTTACTATTCCGTCCTTGGGACTTAGGTCCCAGGTCACATGGACGGAATAGTATGTCTAAGGCCTCTTTCACACTTCAGTTATTTGCATCAGTTAAAATCCGCCAAAAAGGCAGACAAGCGGATCCGTTCTCAACTGATGTGAACGGATGGCATAGGATCCGTTTTTAGACGGATCCTGAAAATGAGGAAATTTAAAGGAACCGCTGGCCAGAGAGAGAGAGATCGAGAGACTGAAAGAGGCCTAATGTAGGAAAGGGGTTAAAGGGACTGTCGGCACAGAATGTTCAAATCAAGTACAGGCACTCGGTGCATCATGGCAGAGCCAATCATTTTTATACACCTTCCCTCCTGCTTGTTTTCCATCTATCGCTGCCATTTTCTGGCTCTATGAAGCCAGAGCTCTCAATCAAAGAAGGGTGTGGAGATTGAGGGAAAACAAGCTGGTAGAAAGGGGTATATTTTAGATGATAAGACGCTCCGGATTATAAGACGCACCCCAGATTTTGAGGAGAAAAATAGGATTTTTTGTTTTTTAATAAAATGGTGCTTCTTATAATCCATGCATCTTATTTCTTACCAGGGGATGGTGGCTGCAGTGAAGCGGGGTCCCAGGTTCGATGCTGGAAGAGGCAGGAGTGGGGTGATGCTGCAGGCTGGGATGAAGGGGTGTTCCGATGTGGGGCGCACCGCTTCGGGTGTCTCCGATGCTGCGGGGGGGCTCTGCTGACATTTTGTGAAAGGCCGGAACCCCCGCAGTTCCATGGTTTCCTATGCGATGGACTCCGGGAAGATGGCCGCCGGGGCAGTGCATGCACGGATGGAGAGCCCGGGAGATGAGATCTGTGCTGATATCTCATCTCCCGAGAACTTGACACCGAGCTCTCCATCTGCGCATGCGCCGCCCCCGGCGGCCATCTTCCCGGAGTCCACCGCATAGGAATCTATGGAACTGCGAGGGCTCCGGCCTTTCACAAAATGTCGGCAGAGCCCCCGCAGCACTGCCAGACACCCCCTCATCCCAGCCTGCGGCCTGCAGCAATAGTATATCCGCATTATAAGATGCATCCCCATTTTCCCCCCAAATTTTGGGGGAAAAAAGTGCATCTTATAATCCAAAAAATACAGTAAATTATTGGCCCTGCCATGGTGCACTGGGAGTCGGGACTTAGTTTGAACAATCATTTTGTGCCAACATAATCCATTTAAGAACAATGGGGCATTGTATTATTATGTTTTCATATGCAAAAGAGGGTAAGCTTACTGAGTGGCATTCATCAAGTTTGACTCCGCACACATTGATTTCAGCTGAACCCTCTGATATCAGTGGGTTTGGACAACGGTCTAATATGTATGGGAGCACCAGCGACTGATGATCGGGAGAGATGTCAACCACACATGTTTGATTTTGGACTGCTGATGGTATTGTTCTCCGGGAGATAAGTCATCGGCCAATGTGTCAGTCGGCGGCCTAAAGGTACTGTCACACTTAGCGATGTACCAGCGATATGGTGCGGTCAGGATCGCTGGTACATCGCTAAGGCCTGTTTCACACTTGCTTTTTTTTGCAGCGCGTTTTTCCCGCAAAAAAACGCATTGAAAAACGCATACAAAAGCATACAACTGCTGCGTTTTTTTCAAGCATTTTTATGAGCATGCATGAAAAAAACGCAGCGTTTTTATGCGTTTTTATGCGTTTTTATGCGTTTTTATGCGTTTTTAGTGCGTTTTTACCGCGTTTGCGTTTTTTCCAACATTAGGTGGCCCCTCACACTAACCCAAACCATGACTTTACTAACCCTGACCCTGACCCTAACCCTGACCCTAACCCTGACCCTAACCCTGACCCTAACCCTGACCCTAACCCTGACCCTGACCCTAACCCTAACCCTTAACCAAACCATACTTAACCCTAACCCTGACCCTAACCCTTAACCAAACCATACTTAACCCTAACCCTAACTAACCTTAACCCTAACCCTTAACCAAACCATACTTAACCTTAACCCTAACCCTGACCCTAACCCTTAACCAAACCATACTTAACCCTAACCCTGACCCTAACCCTGACCCTAACCCTTAACCAAACCATACTTAACCTTAACCCTAACCCTGACCCTAACCCTTAACCAAACCATACTTAACCTTAACCCTAACCCTTAACCAAACCATACTTGACCCTGACCCTAACCCTGACCCTAACCCTTAACCAAACCATACTTGACCCTAACCCTGACCCTATCCCTAACCCTAACCCTGACCCTAACCCTTAACCAAACCATACTTGACCCTAACCCTAACCCTTAACCAAACCATACTTAACCTTAACCCTGACCCTGACCCTAACCCTTAACCAAACCATACTTGACCCTAACCCTGACCCTAACCCTTAACCAAACCATACTTAACCCTAACCCTGACCCTAACCCTAACCCTAAACCCCCTTAACTAACCCTAACTTTACCCAAACCCCTAAATTCCATTGTCTAAACTAATGGTAAAAAAAAAACGCATGTGCAAAAAAACGCATACATAAGCATGCCAATGCGCACATATGCTCACCATAGACTTATAATGGGTGTCTTGCTGTAAAAAAACGCATTGCGCGCGCATGCGTTTTTTTGAGGCAAATCGGACGCACAAAAAATGCAACAAGTTGCATTTTGTGCGCCCGAGCGCATACCGCAAAAAAACGCATGCGCAGTAAAACGCGTACAAACGCATGTGTATGCGCACATAAGCGCATACCATGCAAAGTATAGGAAAAAAAACGCATGCGCTATTTAGCGCTAAATTACCGCGAAAAAAAACGCAAATGTGAAACCAGCCTAAGTGGTCGCTAGTGAGCTGCCACACAGGCAGATCTCACCAGCGACATCGCTGGGGACGGGGGTCGCTACTTACGTGTCACACTAGGCGATCCTAACGTCCTCCTGCCCGGCACAACAGGAAGCGCCGCAGGAAGCTGACAACGAGAAACAGTCCAGGACGTTCTCGCGCAATCAGAGATAACCAGCGGGGGAGCGGGACGTAGGTAAGTATCAGACACAGTGATATCGCTAGCAATATCGCTATAACGTCACAAGTTATAGCGATATTGCTAGCGATATCGCTTAGTGTGACAGTACCTTTACAAGCGCTCGTGTATGGGAGAGTTGGCTGAGATAGTTGTCAACCAAAAGATCATCCGAAGCATCGTTTGGCCGACAGCTATTGTGTGTGGCCAGCCTTACTGTTTCGCCATTTTGGCTTCATCGTGTGTGTCTGAATAAAGTCTCTTACAGTCTCAGTGCTCTTCTAATGGATATTGTGGATGTTCCCTTTTTTTTTTTTTTTTTTTTTTTTTTTTTTTTAACATTTTGTTGTTGCCTACAGGCTGACTCATCACACAGTTTCTGCCAATTTTCTGTAGTAAAACTGTTTTTCTATTGCACACAAATGTTGAGACTTTTAATGTTTTTATGCCAGTCTTTACCACCCACCCACACTTTTTGAAAGAGGTGAATATATAATCATTTTCTCCACTGAAGTGAAGTAAATTACAACACCGTGTATTCCAATCCCTGACTGGAGTACATTTCTTGCTGTGATGCATGGCAGCTGAAAGATGCACCAAATTCATTAAAGGATGCCGCTTGGATGGCTTCCAAGATATCAGTCTCGATGAGTAAGGACCTTTTATGTTCTATTAATTCTACTTGTGTTAGTGCTCTTACTTACACATTGTAGATTGGTTCAATACTTTACATTTTTATTTTGAGACCAACATCAGTTTGCAATAGAGAATATAATCTTTTCTATTATATTTACCCTGTGCTCTGAATCCAGGCCTGATTTTAGCTTACAAACAGAGGCAAAATATGGCTTAAATCAAGAGTGTGAACGAGACCAGGCGGTGCCAACCACAATCACATACAGAGGCCAATGGACTGGCCATTCACTTCTGAATGTGGGTATTTATTATTCGCTCCTCCTTGAAGAGTCAATTTGCATAATTAGCGCATTTCCCAGTGGAACATTGCAGCATTAAGCCTCCTCATCTCGACATGCTTAGCATGTCATTCTCCACAAGGAGAAATGATACTTTTTGGATATCGATCAGACGCCTCTCACAGCCATATCAGATCTCACACTTTGCACTGACGAGGGGCAGTACCCCGAAACACAGTGTCTGCAAATTGAGATTCTGGCTTGGCTTTTATCCTAAGTCATGTAACAAGGCTCGTTAAAGGGTCAACATTGACTTTTAGGATTGCTGCTTCCAATAGGTGGCGTTAGAGTTCTAGTCCTCTTCCTCTCTGAAGAGACAATTTGCATAATTAGCATATTTCCCAGAGGAGCATTGCAGCTTTAAGTCTCCTCACCTCGACATGCTTAGCATGTCATTCTCTGCAAGGAGAAATTATACTTCTTGGATATTGATGCGAGAAACTCACACGAATTTACGAAGTTGGGACACATTATTCATGTACAGTTGTGGCCAAAAGTATTGACACCCCTGCAATTCTGTCAGATAATACTCAGTTTCTTCCTGAAAATGATTTCAAACACATTCTTTGGTATTATCTTCATTTAATTTGTCTTAAATCAAAAAACACAAAAAGAATTGTCCTAAAGCCAACTTGGATATAATTCCACACCAAACATAAAAAAGAGGGTGGACAAAAGTATTGGCACTGTTCGAAAAATCATGTGATGCTTCTCTAATTTGTGTAATTAACAGCACCTGTAACTTACCTGTGGCACCTAACAGGTGTTGGCAATAACTAAATCACACTTTCAGCCAGTTGACATGGATTAAAGTCGACTCAACCTGTGTCCTTGTGTGTACCACATTGAGCATGGAGAAAAGAAAGAAGACCAAAGAACTGTCTGAGGACTTGAGAAACCAAATTGTGAGGAAGCATGAGCAATCTCAAGGCTACAAGTCCATCTCCAAAGACCTGAATGTTCCTGTGTCTACCGTGCGCAGTGTCATCAAGAAGTTTAAAGCCCATGGCACTGTGGCTAACCTCCCTACATGTGGACGGAAAAGCAAAATTGACAAGAGATTTCTACGCAAGATTGTGCGGATGTTGGATAAAGAACCCCGACTAACATCCAAACAAGTTCAAGCTGCCCTGCAGTCCGAGAGTACAGCAGTGTCAACCCGTACTATCCGTCGGCGTCTGAATGAAAAGGGACTGTATGGTAGGAGACCCAGGAAGACCCCACTTCTTACCCCAAGACATAAAAAAGCCAGGCTGGAGTTTGCCAAAACTTACCTGAAAAAGCCTAAAACGTTTTGGAAGAATGTTCTCTGGTCAGATGAGACAAAAGTAGAGCTTTTTGGGCAAAGGCATCAACATAGAGTTTACAGGAGAAAAAAGAGGCATTCAAAGAAACGAACATGGTCCCTACAGTCAAACATGGCGGAGGTTCCCTGATGTTTTGGGGTTGCTTTGCTGCCTCTGGCACTGGACTGCTTGACCGTGTGCATGGCATTATGAAGTCTGAAGACTACCAACAAATTTTGCAGCATAATTTAGGGCCCAGTGTGAGAAAGCTGGGTCTCCCTCAGAGGTCATGGGTCTTCCAGCAGGACAATGACCCAAAACACACTTCAAAAAGCAATAGAAAATGGTTTGAGAGAAAGCACTGGAGACTTCTAAGGTAGCCAGCAATGAGGCCAGACCTGAATCCCATAGAACACCTGTGGAGAGATCTAAAAATGGCAGTTTGGAGAATACACCCTTCAAATATCAGGGACCTGGAGCAGTTTGCCAAAGAAGAATGGTCTAAAATTCCAGGAGAGCATTGTAAGAAACTTATTGATGGTTACCGGAAGCGGTTGGTCGCAGTTATTTTGGCTAAAGGTTGTGCAACCAAGTATTAGGCTGAGGGTGCCAATACTTTTGTCTGGCCCATTTTTTGAGTTTTGTGTGAAATGATCAATGTTTTGCTTTTTGCTTCATTCTCTTTTGTGTTTTTTCATTTAAGACAAATTAAATGAAGATAATAATACCAAAGAATTTGTGTTTGCAATCATTTTCAGGAAGAAACTGAATATTATCTGACAAAATTGCAGGGGTGTCAATACCTTTGGTCACAACTGTATGTGAGGTCATAAAAACTGGCACCCCTGAAGGTGGATATATGCAAAATTGCCTTTATTTTCTGCCAAACGAACAGGAGAGAAAAAGGAAAAATGACGGGTGCGTTCACACGTCTCAGTACACGAGTGTTCTATCCTCAGCATGTTACAGTAGCAGCAAAGTGAAGGATGTTTTGCAAAATGTATCCACGAGCAGCGGTAAAACAATCTGTAGCAGAAGTTGACCTGCGGCGCTCATGTCATATCCGTGGCAGGCTAATGTGTGCTGCGGATTTCTACCTTGCATGGTGTATGTGGAGGTACAGAAGTGTGCAGGAATAGCAAACTCAGCTGCGCTCATAAGTCTAATGTTGGCAGATGATAAGTTTAATGTTTTGCTATCCGCTTTGAAAGGAGAAAGACCTGTTATGGCAGAGGCTGCACCCAGTGTTACTGAGAGGGAGGACCTGGTGTAGGAGCAGTGGCAGCATACAGTGACCAGGGTTTATCAGGAATTTGGGCTAATGGCATTCTGGCTAATGGCATTCTGAATTGTCGCGTTGTTTTCGTCCCTAATATATATATATTGGATCTAGTCGTGGAATCATGGAATCATAGAATCATAGAATCGTAGAGTTGGAAGGGACCTCCTGGGCCATCTGGTCCAACCCCCTGCTCAAAGCAGGATTCGCTAAATCTTCCCAGTCAGATGTCTGTCCAGCCTCTGTTTGAAGACTTCCATTGAAGGAGAACTCACCACTTCTCGTGGCAGCCTGTTCCACTCATTGATCACTCTAACTGTCAAAAAGTTTTCTAATATCTAATCTGTGTCTCCTCCCATTCAGTTTCATCCCATTGCTTCTAGTCTTTCCTTGTGCAAATGAGAACAAAGTTGATCCTTCTACAATGTGACAGCCCTTTAGATATTTGTAGACAGCAATTAAGTCTCCTCTCAGTCTTCTCTTTTGCAAACTAAACATTCCCAAATCCTGCAACCTTTCCTCATAAGACAGGGAATGAAGTGATCTTATACTCAGTGGTTATAACACAGGCAAGTACCCTTGTTAAGCATGGATGATTGAGCACAGGCTGCTCCTGAAGCAGGGTCCACTCTGTTCGGAAGTCGCAGGATCTTTGTAGCCAGTGATTGACAGCAGCGGTCAGGTAACTTGAAGAATGCATCATCGGAAAAACATCTGCACTCTTCAAGTCACCTGACCGCTGCTGCCAGTCACAGGCTACAGGCGGTCCTGTGACTTCCTAACAAGGCACAGACTTCCGGGGGAGCTTTCCGCCAGATCTGCAATGGCTCTGGATGGCTAAAATAATAAGCAGTATGAGACCATTGTAGCATATGTTGCAGCTTTGCATTATGACATGGCTTATTTTTTTCCTACCTGTAAAGACAAACAGCAGGATGAGGAGTATGATCTGTCTATCATTGCTCCTGTTCTACACATTGGCATTACTGGATGGATCATGGGTTGGGCCAGAATGGCAGCAGATATTGTCAGACACTTACGTGCAATGCTTTTCTCATGGTTTGGATGCTGCAGTAATTGTTGGTTGCAGTGTAACCCTAATGGCCACATCTGCAGCTTTTGGAAGAATGGCAGCTAAATTACGGAGGTGGAAGTGCACTCCCAGCAGAAACAGCTGTCTAATTACTAATGAATTAACAAGCCTGTGTTGTAGGGTATCCTCCTGTGCCTCGGGGAACTCTGCTATGTAGCTATGAGGAGTAGTTAAGAAGATAGGTAAAATAAGGAACTGGACTGAAGAAAAGCTCATCTCACCCTTGTGGAACTTGAATAGGAGGAATTCCTGTATCAGAACTGCTCCTGTTCTAAGCAGCGCTCGTCTCCTGGTGCGTTCACTGAAGAATAGCCTGAAGATTGGTTCAACTGTAACAAGGTCTTTTCTTTATACTTGTGCATGCCTTGTCCACGTTTAGAAATCCGTGAGCTTCTAAGGGTACGTTTCCACGTACCGTTCTTGCTGCGCTTTGGATGGAGCGGAAAACCCAGTCTGCCCAAAGCCCCGTCCCCGTCTGGCCGCGCGGTGATTCCGGATGTGCTCAGGGAACACATCCGGAATCACCGCAGGGTAGCCAGAGAGTAGACAGTTTACCTTGCGGAGACTGAGCGTTAGGGTACCGTTACACATAGCGATGCACCAGCGATCCCGACAACGATATGGATCGCTGGTGCATCGCTAAGTGGTCACTAGTGAGCTGCCACACAGGCAGATCTCACCAGCGACATCGCTGGGGTCGGGGGTTGCTACTTACCTGTCAGACGCGGCGATCCTGACGTCTTCCTGCCCGGCTCCACGCGTCGCTCGTCGGCGCCACAGGAAGCGCCCGATGAGAAATGATCCAGGAGCTTCTCGCGCGACGAACGATGAGCAGCGGGGGAGCCGGTCCGAGGTAAGTATCACATGCAGCGATATCGCTAGCAATATCACTGCAATGTCACAAAATCGGTGACTTTACAGCGATATTGCTAGCGATATCGCAGTGTGTAACGGGGGCT
This sequence comes from Dendrobates tinctorius, assembly GCF_039654945.1. NCBI lineage: Eukaryota > Metazoa > Chordata > Amphibia > Anura > Dendrobatidae > Dendrobates > Dendrobates tinctorius. The sequence continues at coordinate 17,112,998 of NW_027361747.1, read as the reverse complement.
TTAGCCTTAAATCGATAATTGTTTGAATGCTTGTTTAAACAGGCAGACCAAAGTAAGCGATACACACTCAGCGACCACTTAGTGCACACAGGCTGCCGTTGTTCTCAGCAGTGCGGGTCCTGATTACACAGGATGAGGCATCACAGATCTTCACACTGCATAAAAGATCTTTCCAACCGATGCACAAGCGATTTGCAAAACGCTCAGTAATTGTTTAATCAGTAGCCTGTTTACATGACAAGATAATCATGAAACATTTTATACAAAAAAAAACGCTCATTCACACTTATCAAAAGCAGTGTAAATGCTCTTTGAGAGGTTATCCGGGGCGTTGTAAAAAAAGAAAACATGGTGCCTAGGCACCAACAGGTAGGGAATTGCAACTTGCCTGCCTGTTGTGCCGGCGCCATTCTCCCCCGGCACAGAGCGATCACAGACTGGGAGTCAGCTGTCTCTGCTGACACAACGGTGCGGGACTTCTGCCATCATTTTAATTGACATCCAGATCCCCAGTTAGGCAGCGGGAAGACAGCTGTCAGTCAAAATGACTCCGGAAGTCCCCGCCCTGTCTACGGAGCAGAAAAGAAGCCTCTGCTCTGTAGATGGGACATCAGCAGAGGCAGCTGAATCCCTGGCAGGAGTCGTATGTGACAGCTCTTGGTCGGTTAAGAACTTCTCCGTGCACAACAGGCAGGTAGGTTGCAATTGCTGCCTGTTAGTGCTTAGGCATGTTTTTTGTCTAGGATACTCCCTTTTAAGGTTCAGTAGTCATCCTTTAGAAAGGATCCAGCAGCCATCCATTGACAAAAAAAAGCAGGGCTATGGAGTGGGTAAGCCAAACCTCCGATTAAATATCCATGACTCTGATCCCTCTGTCCGGCCTTACTATTGAGCCTGTACATAAAGTGCAGCACAGATTCACCTCAACTACAACTCCACAGCATCGGTCACTACTGAGAATGTACATAAAGGGCAGCACAGATTCATCTTATCTACGACTCCACAGCACTGGTCACTACTGAGCATGGACATAAAGTGCAGCACAGATTCATTCCCCCCTACGACTCCACAGCACTGGTTAATACGAAGCATGTACATAAAATGCAGCACAGATTCATCTCATCTACGACTCCACAGCAACGGTCACTACTGAGCAATGTGCATAAAGTGCAGCACAGATGCTTCTCATCTACGACTCCACAGCAATGGTCACTACTGAGCAATGGGCATAAATGCAGCAAAGATTCATTCGCCCCTACGACTCCACAGCACTGGTCACTACTGAGCATGTACATAAAATGCAGCACAGATTCATCTTATCTACGACTCTCCAGCAACGGTCACTACTGAGCATGTACATAAAATGCAGCACAGATTCATCTCACCTCTGACTCCACAGCACTGGTCACTACTAAGCATGTACATAAAGTGCAGCACAGATTCATCTCATCTACGACTCCACAACACTGGTCACTACTGAGCATGTACATAAAGTGCAGCACAGATTCATCTCATCTACGACTCCACAGCAATGGTCACTACTGAGCAATGTGCATAAATGCAGCAAAGATTCATCTCATCTACGACTCGCCAGCACTGGTCACTACTGAGCATGTACATAAAGTGCAGCACAGATTCATTTCCCCCTACGACTCCACAGCACTGGTCAATACTAAGCATGTACATAAAATGCAGCACAGATTCATCTCATCTACGACTCGCCAGCAACGGTCACTACTGAGCATGTACATAAAGCGCAGCACAGATTCATCTCATCTATGACCCCACACCACTGGTCACTACTGAGCATGGACATAAAGTGCAGCACAGATTTATCTCATCTATGCCTCCACAGCACTGGTCACTACTGAGCCTGTACATAAAGTGCAGCACAGATTCATCTCAACTATGACTCCACAGCACTGGTCACTACTGAGCCTGTACATAAAGTGCAGCACAGATTCATCTCATCTATGACTTCACAGCACTGGTCACTACTGAGCATGTACATAAAGTGCAGCAAAGATTCATCTCACCTCTGACTCCACAGCACTGGTCACTACTGAGCATGTGCATAAAGTGCAGCACAGATTCATCTCACCTCTGACCCCACACCACTGGTCACTACTGAGCAAGTAGATAAAGTGCAGCACAGATTTATCTCATCTATGACTCCACAGCACTGGTCACTCCTGAGCCTGTACATAAAGTGCAGCACAGATTTATCTCATCTATGACTCCACAGCACTGGTTACTAAGCATGTACATAAAGTGCAGCACAGATTCATCTCAACTAAAAGCCCAGATCCTTAGATCAGGAACAGAACAGACATTTATAGGACATTTCATAACTCTCCCAAATTCTTATGAAAACATTTACAGCACAGCCTGCATTGTACTCCTGTACCCAATTTATTATATATTTTAGTAGTCGGCCTATTTTATTCCCAAAACAGTTGTGCTGACAACTTTTTTTGTCCACCTGAAAAAATTTGATCTCCATTGGATTTGTTTTTTCAACATTGAAGTCTGTGGAAAATGGATCGGTTAATTAGCCATCAGTTTTTCTCCCATTTGAAAAGGATCTGTTCTTTTGCTTACTGGAGGTGGAAAAGTGAATATTTACTGGATGTGAGCATACAAGTAATTAACTTTATGAAACATATCCAGTAAATAAAAAACGGATCCATATCAAATGGAAGCACAATGGCTAATTAACAGATCTGTTTTCCATAGACTTAAATGCAAAATGGAAAAATGGATCCAGTTGAAATCCGGCAAAGCGGAGGGGATTTACAGAAATCTCATGCCCTCTGTTACTTTTAAACGCATCGTAAACTCACCTGTGCGCGTTTCAGATTTGCAACGTCTGTTACGGGTACGCTGAATTTCCCCATATACTTGCATTAGGTGCGGAATTTCCACAGGTAAAATATGCACTTGCGTTTTTAGAGCATTTCCTGCACGCATCAAAACGTAGGTAATCCGCATCTGAGCATGTCTATAAACTTTATGAAAGCCAAATTCTGCACTGCCACTGATGACATGACTGATTTATACCTGTCTCTTTTCTGCCTTAATATTATTTGCTGCTCCATTTCCTTTTGTGCCTGACAGTCACCTTTGTTTCTTTTACTATCATGAAAGGGTACACATCCGGCTGTGAAGGGGTTGAAGGGTCCTGAAGGAAGTGGAGAGGTGGCGTATGTCTGAAGAGTTTACCCCTCTGTAAATCGGAGCCTGCTCCATCCCATCAGGTCACTGCACTTTTTATGGGAACCAGTAAGCAGATATTTGCTCCCCAATAGAAGGCATGGAATAAATCTGGCCCCCAATAGTCAGAATTATGCCATGTATTGCAAATTTGTCCCAACATAGCCAGTGCTTCTGATTCTGCTGTAATTGGCCGGCTTTTATCTAATGTGCATGGCCAGTTTTCAATTTGACCCAATGTATTTTTTGCAAGTTTCAAGGTTACTCCGGTGGAGGCTTTTACTCCCTTGGTTCCGGTTACACTCAGCCCTGTTTAATTTACGGAAATGTTTTTTTTTGTTTTTTTGTTTTTTTTATATAAAGGTCATAAAATATTTGGGCAGTTGTGATACTAACAAAGTATTTACTCTTTTTTTAATCTCCTGCTGCATTATTGATGTGCCCATCTGGCCACCTCACCGCTGCAGTCAATCACTGGCCTCTACAGTGATTATTTGGTTGTTTTATCACTTTATGGTGAACTAGAAACCTGTTTTGGAACTCTGGCATCTTGGTTACCCGAGGTATGCAGGTCAGATGTAACCAAATTTAGAAGTAAATAGTTTTGGTATTTTTTCAAATATTCATGTGAGTGAAAAAAGTGTCTGATAAGAATTAAAGCCGGTCTGTCACCAGTTCCTGCAAATTTAAACCGTATACGTTATTAAATAGACCTAATGAGCCTGTTGTGCTTACTCTGTATATCATGTAAGGATGGTAGCATGATCCTGATATTATATCATCATATTATGAATACAGCTAATAAGTCAGTACATTCAGTCTTGACAACCTGACCTAGTGATTAACACCCTCTGTAGTTCAGGGGTCCCGAGTTCAAATTCCATCAAGGAACAACATCTGCATAGAAACTTATGTTCCTCACATTTTTGCGTGGGTTTCCACTTGGTGCTCCAGGTTCCTCCCATATTGACCTCCCAGCAGTCCTCCCAATCTGTGCATGCGCTGCCACGGCACCACTTTTTTTGTTCTAGTGCTGCCCTCAGGAGGCAGGTCACTCACAAGGCAGTGATCTGTCGTACAGACACCAGAAGCTGGCAGAGGGGCCAGGGCAGAGCCGTAGACTCCACACCCAGTCCTGCCCTTATACACTTAAAGCTTATTCCACCAAAATTTCAAATGTGGATTAAAGAACAACCGCAATGTGGAATTCTTCATAAAGGGAACAGATCATGTCCTTTGTAGCATGTGAATTGTGCTCAGTGCGTTGATAGTGATACAATGTGCATCACCGACGTGTTTTTTTTCATTAAAAACTGTGCTGTAATCACGTGCAAAAAGCACTTTATATAGTTAGATTGTACCTGCTCATTTAGTCACAGGGGTGTGCTTCATTCAAGCAGAAAGGTAGAAATTCAGCACTCCCAAATGGAGATAGCTTAAGTCTTAGTCTTTATTAGAAGTCTACAAAATCACGAACCAGAACAGGTGACATGTTAAAGTTGACGCGTTTCTGGCAACAGCTCTTAGTCATAGAATGACTTCTATGACTAAGGTCCCAGCTTCACTGACTATGCGGCCGGAGCTGCTCGTCAGAACGCGTGTGCAGCTCCCCGACACTGCGCAGGCGGGGCTCTGCCATACACTGCGCAGGCGGGGCTCTGCCATACACTGCGCAGGCGGGGCTCTGCCATACACTGCGCAGGCGGGGCTCTGCCATACACTGCACAAAAGCAGGATTTTTCAAAGCGGATTTGAGTGACGTTGGCGCCACCCCGGGAACATCATTCAAATTGCACGGGCGGCAACATGCATGACTGAATAAAATGAAGCACACCCCTATGACTAAATGAGCAGGTACAATCTATATAAAGTGCTTTTTTTTCCACACGATTACACCGCCGTTATTAATGAAGAAAGGCGTTAGTGATGCACATTGCGTCCCTGACAACACACTGGGGGCAGATTACATGTTAAAAAGGACGTGACAGGTTCCCTTTAAAGGTAGCAGAGCCATTGTGGCCGAGCCTCTACTTTACATTGCTAGATCATGCTGACAGATTCTCTTGAAGCGATGGCATATTCATGTCATCACTGTATAAAACCAAAATACCTCATCAATGACGGAGCCCCATACAGCGTAATTTGCTATTAAAATGGTGGATGTGTATCTGTGCCCCAGCTGCACAGGTGCAGTGACAATTCGAGTGCATGTGTACATATTATCCAGGATAAGGTCTTTAAAACTACTCAGCAAAATATCTTCATTTTTATTGCCTTCCTGGTGACTAGTTGTTCTGTGACACCTGACCTGTCACTGTTGTCAGGGATGGGCAGGGTTAGCGAGCCAAACAATTGTCTACATTCATATAATGTGTAAGGAATCTGAGACTATTGAGAGTTATCTTATGAGATGCTGTCTGTAAGGGCTGGTTTATGTGTTATTGTTTTGTGACTTTCCAAATTGCTTATTATGAGAAGCGTTTACTGTGTGCACATAACCTAAAGGGTAACTGTACGTCTCAATTTGCAACTCTGAGCTGTTGAGAGAGTTGTTGCCCATGAGATGGACTCCTGCTCTTCACTTCTTAGTCATCACACAGAGTAGAAGTATGGAGGAAATTATACCGTGTTATTGAGCTGTGTCTATGTGAATCCTTCTCTGAGGTTTAAAAAAAATTGTTAGAAAGCTGAGCACCATCTCTGTCTCTCCCTCTGCCTGTTTCTTCACATTGTTCCTGACTCTTTACACAGAGTATATTAAGAGGTATACCCTGTCACATCACTGTGCTTGGCAGTCAATCTAATTAGTGGGGAAGGAAGCAGAATTCTCCGATCCGACATTAGTTACTTTTTCACATGTACTATTGCCTTTTGAAAAGTTTATTGAAGCGACCATTCCCTTTTAATGCTATTTCACATACAACATGCATGTCAAACTCTGGTCCGTGAGCCGAATCTGGCCCACAGGGTGATAAATTTGACCTGTGATACCAGAACCAAGACCCCTATGTGGGGGCCCTTATTCTGTAAGGAGGACTTTGTGTGACCCATTATACTATAAGGAGGACAGAGGGGCCATTATACTGTTTGTAGGACTTTGTGGGGCCCGTTGTTCTGTATGGAGGACTGTATGTGACCCCATTATACTGTATACTGGTTGGCTGGCAACTTCTACGAGTTTTTAATTTTGTCCCTCTGCGCGTTTGAGTTTGCCATCCCTGACATAGACGTGCCACATATACAGAAAATCTAATTTGTCGGGAGTGATTTGTTCATTTGAACCCCATAGAGCTCCATCCTAATGTTGAAAATGTTTAGGATTAATCTATCTCTGGTGTGTACAACCAAAGTTTTGTGCTCTTTTATTAATGATTTTCCCCTTATAAACAAAGCATGTGCATTAATGCATATGGTCCAATGCTATGTAAAATGAATCCAGAAGACAAGAATGTTTTGTGTGCTTTACCCTGCAGTTTTGGTTGTTCCTTCCAATCATAAATGAGTGGGGTTGTGGGTTTGCCAGGATGACTCACTAGTAAAGTGTTCTCCTGATACTACATCAGCCCATGCTTCATGCTCTGGCATGCTGACATACCCACCTTCTCACTAGGTTAAAGACAATTTTTTATTATGAATTTAGATTTATTTTATTACATTTTTTGCTGTATTGTGCTTTTATTCTGGGAAGAAAAATAGAGAAATGTTTATACTGATAAAGAAATCTGAGTGTCTAAATTCCCACCTTTTATCTGCTACTTTGGTTTAATTTTTAATGTTGACTAGTTATAAAAAAAATGTTCCTGCTAGATTTTCTTTAATGTCCCAAAAAATGTTTAGACCATAAATTATTTTTCTTTACATATTTTACCTGTAAATGGAAGAAGAAATGACAGCCTTAAAGGGCATCTGTCAGTAGGAACAACAGTCAGCCGTCTATATGGGCTTTTAGATCATAGGATAAATTGATGCCTTGATATCTGATCCGATATCTTATTCCAAAAAAATCAACGTTTTTCTTAATATGTAAATGAGCCTCCAGAACTTATTTTGTATGAAAGGAGGACTTTCCAGTTTTGTGATGCAACAACGACATCGCTGTGTGTGACACGTATCAGCGACCGCCCCCCCTGCCGGGTATCGCTGATCGTGATGGATCGTCCTGGGCCGTTTTTTGATCGTTGGTCTCCCGCTGGCCAGCACGCATGGCTGCGTGTGGCAGCAGGAGAGCATCGATCAGCGATGCTGCACGCTGGAATCCAATGTAAACAGCGGGTATCTAGGAGCCGCGCGGCTCTTAGATACCCGCTGTTTACATTGGAAACCAGCTTGCTCGCTGGTCCTGATCGCTGGTGTGTCTTTATAACCAGGGCTGTGGAGTCGGAGTCAGTTTTGGTTGGAGTCGGTAGAAATGTACCGACTCAGACTCCAGCTTTTTAAAAAATGTATTAATATTTCATAATTGAACTTTCATATGAATTTTATAAATGTTACTCAAATATATGTGTTCTATCAAACTATGAACAACAGTGATAAGCAGTTCTGCTGGAGATAGACATTTCTTACTTCTTGTGTGTCACTGTTCTCCACTGCCCTTATCTAATCTTATACTTGGTTAACCTCATGCTGCCCCAACCCCCCTACTTACAATGTATGAAACTGAAAGTGAAAATGTGTTGCAAATTCTTAGTAGTAAAGCTCCTCCTCTAGACTAGATCATAGTAGGTGTGCGTCATCCAAGCATCTCACAGCTGCCTGCTACTCAGAAGAGGAAGACTGTAAGAAGTATTATCCTTTCAACAAACTTTGCATCAGTTAACTGTGAGTACATGAGGAATAATAACAGTATTACTGACCACTATATCAGTTGTACGACCTGGCAATAATTTTGTACAATTGTTTTTAGGAAAAACAATTGTCATTTGGATTGTGAATGCAGAATTAAAAACCTGAGAATGTCAAAGAAGCATCACATTAAATCAGCTGTATTTGAACATTTCACCATCACTCAAGATAGAAAACATTATGTCTGTCAGTGTATGACAAATGATCCAGACGAAAACAAATGCTGTGAAGCCAAGATGAGTGCATATTCAGGCAAAGATAAAAATGCTCCTACCAGAGCTTCTAATCTAAAGAGACATTTACAGCGCTTTCATCCAGAAGTACTGAAAGCAGTGGATGAGAAAGACTGCATCCAAACCAATGAACCAGTGCCCAGCTCTTCCAGCCAAACAAAGGAGCAGAGAACTTTGCAGCCATCAGTTGCAAGATATTTTGTCAGTGACAAAGTTACTGTGACAATGACAGTAGTTACATTTAAAAAACAGATCATAGAGCTTGTTGTAAAGGATAGTGTGCCTATTGCATTATTTTCACGACCAGCTTTTATGTGTCTGAATGGGGAAATGGCCCGACCAGCTTTTGTGTGTCTGAATGGGGAAATGGCCCGCAAGCTTGGTGTTTCTCTGGAGAGAGAGAGTATTAGAAAATTAGTAATCGAAGAAGCTTTTAAACAAAAGGAAGAACTTAAAAAAACTCTCAAGGGACGCTTTCTGTTTCTTAAAATGGATGCCTGCACACGTCACAGAGTGAACTATTTTGCCATCAATGTCCGATTTGTTTGTGACAAAAATGAAATAGTTACCAAGACATTGGCAGTAAAAGACACCAAAGCTCATCACACCAGTGAGTTTCTCCAGGTCTTGGTGGAAAAGGTTCTGCAAGACTATGAACTTAAAAAAGAGCAAGTTCTTTCTGTCGTAACTGACAATGCTTCAAATATGATAAGTACTATTAAGCTAATGAATGAGAGTAATGATGGTGACCAGCAGCTAGAAGAACATTCTGGGTCCACAGACACAGAAATGTTTGAAATAGAGGAACACAGTATTGTAACTGAGGAGCAAACTGAAGTTGCTTCAGATGAACAGCAACATGATAGTTTAGATGATCTTGTTGAAACTGTGTCAATATGTTCTTTCATTCATCACATGTGCTGTGTTGTGCATACGCTACAGCTGGCTATAAGAGACAGTCTGCAAGAAGGACATGCTGCTGCACTGATTGGCAAGGTGAGAAAATTGGCTACTGTTGCCAGAACCCCTAAAGTTGACTCGATTTTGAAGAGACGTGCTGGAAAAGGGGCAATTATTGATCAAGCCACACGATGGGGCAGTACTTAATGATTCAGCGCATGGTTGAACTGAAAACCTTTCTTGTAGACATGGCTAACCCTCAACTGACGCTAAATGAAAGTCAGTGGAATCAGGTGACTGAGCTGGAAAAATTGTTAGAGCACCCATTTACAGTGACTAAAAAATTACAAGCAGAGGACTTAACTCCAGGTATTTTCTTAAAGGAGTGGAAGAACCTGATGTTTCGCCTGTCCCAAAGAGGAGGGTTAATTGCAAGTGGCATTGCTACATCAATGAAACAGAGAGAGGAGCTACTATTACAAAATAACATTCTTTTGGCAGCTGTTTATGTAGACCCAATGCATCGGATTCTTCTAGATGATCAACAGCTAAGTAAAGGAAAATAAGCTCTGTTTGAAATAGCAGTAAGGATGAAAGGGTTGCAGAACAGTCAGGAGGAACAAGAAGAATTTGGTCGTCCTGCCACATCTTCACCCTCATCATCAACTGATGAAGAATTTAATTTCGAAAAATATTTGGATCACAAGGACCGTGCAAAGCGTTCCCGCATAGAAGAGTCATCCCCATCAAGGAACACAGCCAGTACATTTCAGCAGAATTTTTCATGTGCACTAAAAGAAATTGAGAAATTTGACCGTTCATCAAAAATAACAGTGCAACAAGCGATTCCTCTGTATCCTGACATTGTCAGATGTTGCCCGAGTGGTTACTGCTTTGTCACCAACACAAGTTAGTGTAGAGAGGTTGTTCTCTGCTCTCAAAATAATTAGATCAGATTTGAGGGCATCCATGAAGGAGGATCTGACAGAGGCAATACTTTTTCTGAGGACAAATTTATAGATTTCTTCTTATTAACTGCATAAAAGTGTTTATTGCATATTTACTTACAGTTTAGAAAAGTTTATAAAAGTTATTTGCTATATTCTAATTGTATTCTAATAAATGTAGTTTTTGCTCTAAGTGGTCTGATTACTTATATGATGGTGAGAAACTGAATAAGCACGATGTTTAATATTTTACAACAGTAAATTTGTTGTTATGAATTGGCCATTTATGAAGGAGTCGGAGCCTGATAAAATCCAGGAGTCGGAGTCGCAACTGTGGCTTACCGACTCCACAGCCCTGTGTCTAACGATGTCCCAGCGATCCCATCTATGTCGGATCATTGGTGGGATCGCTGGGACGCTGTTATGTGTAATGGGGCCTTAAGCGAGCCAAGTCTCTGCAGATCCCTAGAGTCACTAATCTCTATGTAAACATTCTGTAAATTCTTCCTGCTTAATTGCATAACCAAACTGTAAGGGTACCGTTACACTTAGCGATGCACCAGCCAGAGGTCGCATTAACGCCTGTCTGGGCGTCTATGACGCACAGGCAAGCGAAAAAACGCCTTCAGATTAGTATGATACGTCCAAGGGACGCATCGTTCTAAGCTACAGTGGCAGCGAGTTGGACGGAGATGGGGAAAGGGCAGTATCAGATGTTGCGGAGCGACTCACGTCATCGCGGCGCACCCTCTGTGCTTGTCTCTCAGCGGGTGGTAGCGTGCAGCAGCGGCCGTACGGACACGTGACCTGCGTGACTGACGTCATCGCGGCGCGCGTGTGTAGCATCAGTCGGCCTCTCCGCGGCCAATGGCAGCCGGGGGCAGGGCTTGCTGGCTGTGCGTTAATGGCGGCATGTGACGTGGGTGTCACTCGTACGGTGGTCAGCACTATTATGGAGATGGGGGTGCAGTATACGCATAGTGGGGTGTTGGGCATAGTTATGTTAGAGAAATCCTGATAGCATTTTTGCATTCTCCCTTTTTTTGTCTAGATTAGCGATGGAGTCTGGTAAACGAAAGCAAGTGAGCTTGTTGAACTATTTTAGCAAGAGCAGCACGTCCAAGATAATTGCAAATACTGAAAATAGTCAGGAGGAGACAGAACATAGCCCTCATACTGAGTACTGTGCTCACTCCATACAGAACGATGTTGAACTTGAGTCATTTGCTATTCAGGCTGAGGACAATCCCGGCTGCAGTAGTATTAATGATAGTGACCCTAACATACCAAGTCTTTCAGAGGCAATAAGTAATGATGGCACTACTCATCCACCCTCAAACAAAAAAAATAAGTTGCATAAAAAGTTCTTACACAAGTGGCTGCGTGAATTTGTTTGGCTCGAATACGATGGAAAAAACTTACCGTGCTTTCTGTCGTGACTGTAGGGCAGCAAAAATGAAAATAATCATGGCCACAAGTGGTGCTGTTAACTTGCAGCGTTCAACATTTCTGCGCCATGAAGAGACAATGGAACATAGAACATCTTTGTCCTCTCTTAACCAAAAAAACCTTTAGCTAAACCATTTCTGGTACCCAGCAATGAAGCCACTGCTGGAGAAATAGCTGTGTTCAAAACACTTTACACAATGGCAAAAGAAGAAATGCCTCAATCAAGATTTAAACCTATGATGATAATGAAATCACTAGGGAATAATGATATCAAAGAAAAGCACATTTGCCTTCACCATCAGATGCTTTCTGAGGTGCAGTCAGTAATGTCTGAAATACTTGCTTCTGACATAGATAATGAAGTGAAGAAAAGTCCATGTATTTCCTTGCTGATTGATGAATCCACAGATGTTGCAGTGCATCATAAAATGATACTTTATGTTAGAACAATTAATGACACTTTGCCACAGACACACTTTTGGGCCAATGTAGAGGTCACTGGAGAATGTTCAGCCGAAGCCATTGTTAATGTTTTGAAAGACTTTTTGGAGAAAAAAGGTGTGTCTGTTAGTCAAGTCATTGGCCTTGCTACTGATGGTGCAGCCGTGATGATGGCTAGGCACAGTGGAGTAGGGAAAAGGCTGCAAGCAATGTTTCCAGTAATGTTACATTTTCATTGCATTGCTCATCGGTTGGCTCTAGCAATATCACAGGCATCTGAAGGCATCCCTCAGATGATAAATGAACAGCATCTCATTGGAACACTGGATTCGTATTTTAACAGCTCTACGATACGGCATGAAAGCCTGCGAAAAATGCAGGAAGTGTTAGAACACGATCAAATCTCTCTTAAGGAGATTCACACAGTGAGATGGCTTTCTCTTGGCAGGGCTGTTGACGCTTTACATGAAAGCTTTGATGCAGTAATTTTAGTTCTTACAGATTTTGTGGCCACAAAGAAGCGCAGTGTAGGTGAAAGAGCTCCTGGATTACTTAAAGCATGCTCAGAATATGGCTTCATTACCATTCTTTGTTTACTTAGAGATGTTCTTGAACTAATCAATAGAGCCTGCAGAGTATTCCAGTCTGAAGATATCAACTTTTCTATTTTACTTAACGAACTGACTTCTGAAACTGCTTTACTAGAAAAAATGAAAGCGACCTCAGGAAAGCATCTTACAGCTTTATCTGAAATGTCTGCAAGTGAATGCTATTACAGAGACATAAAAATTAATGTTCGCAGTACATCTCAAACCGAGTTTCAAACTGTAAAGGAAAAGTTTCTGAACAATTTATTGCATAATTTGAGCGAGCGTTTCAGTTTCACAGAATTGTCCATTTTAACAGATCTAGATCAGATTTTAAATCCAACGTGTCTTCCTCAAGTCCTTTTAAAGGATGAGTCATTTGAAAACATTGTTCACAAGTTTTGTGTGCCAGAATCTGAAGTTTCCACCTATCAGTGCAAACTTCCAAATGAGTCAGGTTTACAGAAAGAATGGCTAGAAGTCTCAGACCTCCTTAAGACTGTGTGCACACGCTGCGGATTAGGTGCGGATTTTGTAAAATCCGCAGGTGCGGATTGCTCTGTGGTTTTTCATCTCCTCAATGGAGGAGATGGCAAACCGCAGCGGAATCCGCAGAAAGAACTGACATGTCAATTCTTTCTGCGGATTGAAAACCGCAGATAATCCGCGCGGAAAATTCCGCACCGTCTGCATTGCGGTTTTTGATTCCCATAGGGAATCATGGTACTGTACACCGCAGCAAAATCCGCAGCGTGTGCACACAGCCTTAAAGGTACAGAGGCCGCCTGAAAATGGTTGACTTTTGTCAGTTTATTATTTCCTACAAAATCGATGATATGGCAATTTATCCTGAATTTTCGGCTCTTGCTTCAATCGCACTTACTCTTCCATTATCGACGGCAAGCTGTGAACGTGGATTTTCTACACAAAACAGGATCAAGTCAAAGAAACGAAGTCGACTAACAGATATACATCTTGAAGATCTGTCAAGAATTTCTGAAGAAGGACCTTCATTTTCTCTTACAAATGAGACTGTTCAATGCAGTTTTGATATTCAGGCAGCAGTTGCACTCTTGAAGCAAAAAAAATCGCAGGTTGAATTTCTAATTTTTTTCACATTGGGGATTTAATGCACAAGACTTTCTGCTAGCCTTAGTTTCACTGTTCCAGTTCATCTTTTTTTCAAATGTTCTTCTGTTGACCTCTGTTTACATGGTCTATTGTCCTGGTCCTTGAGTGACGGATTTTGTTCAAGAAAGGTAAGGATTCACAGAATCTAACTTGACAGTGCATGATATAAAATGTGTTTTGAATTCTCCAATTTCTCTATTTGTGTAAAAAATCATTGTGTGAAGTTCTAATAACGTTTCCTAATGTTTTTTTTAATAGCACGGCAATGTATACCCCTGTATGGCCAATTTTAATTCATACAAATTGCGTACTCCTCCGTGGTGAAAAATACTCCTCAAAAATATTGGGAGGAGTATTTTTACTCCTCTGAAAAATATGTAGCGCGACCTCTGGCACCAGCGATCCCGACAACGATATGGATCACTGGTGCATCACTAAGTGGTCGCTAGTGAGCTGCCACACAGGCAGATCTCACCAGCGACATTGCAGGAGTCGGGGGTCGCTACTTACCTGTCAGATGCGGCGATCCTGATGTCCTCCCGCCCGCGTCCACGCGTCGCTCGTCGGCGCCACAGGAAGCCGAGCAGGAAGTGCCCGACGAGAAATGGCCCAGGACGTTCTCGCGCGACCAGCAATGAGCAGCGGGGGAGCCGGTCGGAGGTAAGTATCAGACATAGTGATATCGCTAGCAATATCGCTATAACGTCACAAAATCGGTGATGTTACAGCGATATTGCTAGCGATATCGCTATGTGTAACGGGGGCTTTAGACTAAAGGTACTGTCACACTTAGCGATGCACCAGCGATCCCGACCAGCGATATGACACGGTCAGGATCGCTGGTGCATCACTAAGTGGTCGCTAGTGAGCTGCCACACAGGCAGATCTCACCAGCGACATAGCAGGGGTCGGGGGTCGCTACTTACCTGTCAGACGAGGCGATCCTGACGTCCTCCCGCCTGCGTCCATGCGTCGCTCGTCTCCACAGCAGGAAGCCCAGCAGGAAGCTGACGGCGAGAAAAAGTGCAGGACGTTCTCGCGCGATCAGCGATAACCACGGGGGAGCCGGTCAGAGGTAAGTATCAGACATAGCGATATCGCTAGCAATATCGCTATAACGTCACAAAAAACAGTGACGTTATAGCGATATTGCTAGCGATATCGCTTAGTGTGACAGGCCTTTAAAACGCCTATTACTGGGAATTTCTCATATCTTTACCACTTTTTCCAGAAATAATTTGTGTCCTGCCTCTGAAATCCCCAATTAATATATTTCCAAGCAATGGTTTTAGTACTGCAATTCTAATTTGCCATTTATCTAACACCCAGTACCCAATTATAATTTGCCTGTTCCAGTGCACATTAGATAGCTGTTGGCCAAATAGTTATTCAGCTGATGGCTGTATCTCCTAAGTCCTCCATGTACAGTAGGGCTCAGCTTTCACTTCCTCAATTGATCTTTCGCTCTTGATTCACTGGTGAAATCTATCTTAAGGCCTCTTTCAGACCTCAGTGTGTCCGCTACGTTAGGGTACCGTCACACTTGGCGACGCACCAGCGATCCCTACAACGATATGACCTGTAGGGATCGCTGGTGCGTCGCTACATGGTCGCTGGTGAGATGTCAAATAGTCAGATCTCACCAGTGAAGCAGCAGCGATACGAAACGATACGACGGTCATTGGGACCCTGTCTCTCGGACTTGTAGTATTAAGGTCGTTCGTCGTTGTCCCTGTCAAACACAGCGATGCATGCTGACCAGCGATTAAAAAAAAAAAATGGCCCAGGACATTCGAGCATGATCAGCGACATTGCAGCAGGGGCCCGATTGCCGCTATGTGTCACACGTAGTGAGATCACTGTTGCGTTACAAAATCGGTGACGCAAGTCACGCAACAGCGATCTCGCTATGTGAGACGGGGTCTTTACACACGTACAGTATACCCATTCAAGGTGAATGGGTCTGTGCACATGTTAGTGCGTCTCCACTGACCGTGTGTCTATTGTCAAAATACGCTGACATGTCCGTATTTTAACAGCAACACGGGCCGCAATACCGTCCCGCACATATGCACACTGATAACACATGGATGACCTCAGCACCGTGAGAAAAAGTCACTGAGTTCAGGTCAGTGATTTCACCGCAGATTTGACTTTTTTTCTCACGATTCTGAGGTCACCGCAGTTCAGCCCCGGCTGAGAACACATCCTCAGTGACTCGCGCCGGTAACCTCTATGAGTTCACCGCTGCTAACTGACGTTGTGCTTGCAGCTGTTCAGTCACCAGTGGTTTTTAACCTGGACGGTCGTATCATGGCACCATTCAAGTTGACAACTATTTATCCCCCGACATGGATTATGGCATGGGACTGAACGTCGGACAGGTGAGGGATATTGTTGTTTTTTGTTTTATTACAGGACATGAGGAATTCAGTGGAATTAAGCGTTAGGTGAATATAAGCGTTTCGTTATTTTTAAATAAAAATGGTAAACTGTGTTTTTGTTTTGATTTCAAATGAAAGACTTTAATCTGGCTGTGTGTGTATTTACCATGTTAACTATAGGATTAGTAATGGATGGGTATCTTACAGATGTCTCTCCATTACTAAGCCGTGGGCATGATGTCACCTGACAATGCAGACCCCACAAATATGAATCCCACTTGTCACTGCTACAGGGCAAGTGGGAAAAGCCGAGCAAAGCGCCAGAATTGGCACATCTAATAGATGTGCCTTTTCTGGGCAGTTGCAGGCTGCTATTTTTAGTCTGGGAGGGGGTCAATATCCATAGCCCCTTACCAGCGTGAGAATACCAGCCCCCAGCGGTGAGCTTTTAGCAAGGCTGGTTGTCAAAAATGGGGGGGACTCCACACCATTTTTAAAAAAAAAATTATTTAAATAATAAAAAAACACCATGAGGGCCCCTCTATTCTTGATAAGCAGCCTTACTAACACTGACAGCTGAGGGTTGCAGCCCACAGCGGTCAGTTTTGCCTGGCTGGTTATCAAAGCTACAGGCAAAACCACGCTGTCTTTTTTAAAATTTATTGAAATATTTATAGCGCAGGAGGCGGGTGATGAATACTCCCATCAGCCAACGCCTGCTCTCACTGTTATTAGTGGCAACAGGTGTACGCTGATGGGAGTAGTAGTCCCATCAGCCACCGCCTGCTGTCGCTGTTATCAGTTGAAGAGAACTCAACGTTCTCCCCTACTCGCTCTGATCACTGGCAGAGCACGGGATAATGATGAGAATCGTCTTCAGCTCCCGGCGCCGGGGAACAATTCTAACTGTAGAACTGCTTCCCAGGTGGCAGTACATGTGTTCGCCACATGTATGACACACATGGACATGGTTATCTCCGGTATGGGAAATATCAGGATGTGTGAAACCAGCCTTAAGGGAGTAGAGACTTTCCCATTAGTGCAATGGGAGACGACAGTTGGTGCTCATTATATTCAGTGGATGGGAGGAGCTAGAGGCAGACCCAGACTTTCTGCTGTAAATTCATCGGGGGCGACAGACTTCAAGCTGAATTTTTTTTTTTTTTTTTTTAATAAGGGTAATCTGTCTCTGCTCACTTGTACATTGGGAGATGAGGGGCCAGTTATGCCACATTTATGGATATTTGCTGACTTGTGAGTCTTGGGTATCAGGCACCTATCCTGAGGCTCATTACCCCTTTAAGGGCTTTTATGTCTCAGCCTGAATCTAATCCAATTGCTTTGGAGTGCCGCTTATGACAGGCAGCAAATTGTTTTTTTTTATTTCTTCTTTTTTCTTCTCCTCTTTGCTGCAGAGCTTTGAAGGTAATTTTAGCTATAGTTGCTAGGAGAGATCTTTATCTACCTGATTCGTGAAATGGCACACATTTTTTTTTTTTCTTAATAAGAACTTTACTGTTACGGTGTGGAAAATAAAGGAGGGACCTGGAGGTGGACCCTCTGGGTCACGGCTCCAGAGCCCCCGAGGGCGAGCTGACCAGGTGAAACCCACCCCCTATACAGGGAGCGTTAGGAGCAGGCCCCCGAGGGATGGAACCGTAACAGCCAGAGCCAAAGGGACGACCAGGGCTAGAAATATGAGAGTCTGTGGCGAGGAGGGACAGAGTCCAGGAGCACGAAGGGACTGCAGGAACTAGGGAGAATAGAGACAAGCAGGACCGGGAGCATTAGAGGCAGACGGAGGCTGGTGACTGTGGGCGAGAGAGGAAGGAGAGCCAGGTACGGACAACACACAGAGGCCGGACGGATAGCAGAGGGTAACGGACCAGAGATGCACTAAGGACAAGACAGAGACACTGGACAAGGCAGGTGGGGCCACAGAGCAGAGAAGCTACCGGGGCAGCGCAAACAGGACAGAAGGATAGCGCAGAGGATACAGGGACCTGAGAGGAGCGGAAACGCTAGGGCAGGAACAGCGTCACCGCAGAAGATAATCAGGCATCTTACCTGACAAGATGCCTTGCTGAAATAGCCGGTGGGCGCCGCCATGTTGTGGGCGGAGCCACTGCGTCACTGCTCCCAGAGGTCCGAGCGCCAAGGGAATAGACCGGCGCAGGCGCGCAGGAACGACGACGGGGAGTCCGGATGTCTGGAGCGGGGACGCGACGTGGAGCAGGAGCGCGCCGGGAGGCGTGCAGGAGGGCAGCGGGGCCGCGCTGGTAAGTATGGCCGGTAGGGGGCATGAAATTTGCCTTAGAGAAGGATGTAAAACTCCGGCTGACCCTGCTTCTTAATACATCCAGTCAATACGGACATAGCTTCTCAAGTTTTTATTCTGTGTAAGTGGGGGGGGATTTGTTTCAGAATTTCTGTGCATCCATATGAATGTTGTTGTCTGTTTAGCTTAACGTTAGTGTATTGCTGAAATGAACTGGTACTGAATGTTCTGCACAGACTGGAGTGTTCTCTTGTCAGCTTTTATAGCTTCAGTAAGTCTGCCTATGTCTATTTGGGAGCCTAGAGAACATCCACACGAATAAGATAAGGGAACGACTACAATAATGACCGTTCTGACCACTCTCTTTATTTGGCCGGTTCCAAGTGTCTGACCTACAGTTGAAACCAGAAGTTTACGTAGACTATATAAAAAGACACACATGTCTGCTTTTCTCAATATCTGACATGAAATCAGAATAAACCTTTCCTGTTTTAGGTCAATTAGGATTACCATAATTATTAATATTTGCCAAATGCCAGAATAATGAGCGAGAAGGTTCTAGGCATCTTTTATTACTTACTGCAAAGTCAAAAGTTTACATACACTAAGATTACCATGCTTTGAAACAATTCTGGACTGCCCATATGATGTTGTGTTTGGAAGCTTCCGATAGATTTGTTTTGTAATACATATGAAAGAAACTTTGTAATATATCATATTAGAGAAATCTGCTTTTTTCTTCTATTGGACTGATCATTTGTTCTCAAAATTCTCATTTTACTGGTAAAATCTGTCTTCAGTGAATAATAATAAATAATAATACATTTTATTTCTGTAGCGCCGACATATTCCGCAGCACAGACATGACCATTATCTTGATCTCAGGCCCCAGTAGAAATAGTTTGAGAAACCCCAATATAGAGGATACCTCCTTTTTGAAGGTTCAAAAGCCTTCTTCACCAGTAACTGGTGTGGTGGGCATTTTAGTACGCCAGGGGCCAGCATTATGGCTCCTCAACAATGTGACCAAGGTCAAGCCCAAATGAGTGGATAAATATAGAGAACAACGCAAACAAGTTACAGGAGGCAAAAAAGTGACACAGTAGACTGATATAAGGAATTCACAGAAAGTGAGAAACCGTGCTGGCAAGTTACGCTCGAACAGTCAGTCACCAGGGATCCAAATATCAATATCCAAGGTCTAGTCAAGGTGACAACTGGTAGTGAGCCAGGCATAACAAAAGTGCAGCAAGAGAAAGCAGAGCCAAAATGTATATTCTATCTCAGCCGTGATCGGCACCATCTTTGGCATTCATGGAATATTCCAAAGACCTACTGATAGGGAAGCTAGATTGTGAGCCCCATCGGGGACAGTGCCAATGATGTATGTAAAGCGCTGTGGAATTAATGGCGCTATATATGTGATTTTTTTTTTCCTGAAAAACCTGCTCTAAGCTTTTGTGGGGGCATGCCCCCCCATGTGTTGCCTATGATTGGTCAACCTCATGTAGGGGAAGAAGTGCACGCTCCATTCATTCTCATTGTAGTGCTGAAGACCAGGAGCACATCTCTTGGCTATTTTCAGTGGCTCCATCAAAAATAAATGGAGCATTAGTGAGCATGAGCTCACTCCTCTGTGAATGGAGCAGTGGTTAATAATGTACATTGCCACTCCTTTGATTCTTATGGGGGTGCAAATAGCGCTTGGCTATCTCTGGTGATCCAGTAGAGAATTAACCCCTTCATGACCTTCGACGTACCCAGTACATCCCGGTTGGGAATAACTTGCCAACCTTGGACGTACTAGGTGCGTCCTGGCTATTTAGCGCGAACAAGAGCTGTGCGTGCACGATTGCTGCCGGGTATTTGGCTAATACCATAGGAATGGTGCCCGCACCACTTCCGGCAGTTTAACCCCCCCCAAATGCTGCTCAATATCTGCCCTCCGATCGGCAAAACATGCCCCCCCCCCGCAACGTCATTGCGGGGGTTGATCGTTGCCATGGTGTCCCAACGTTGTTTTAACTACATCTGGGACACCAGGCTGCAGCAAGCTTGTTGGACTATCCTAAGAGCATGGTCTAACAAGTTAGTGTGAGAGCAGACTGACAGTTTTAACGCAATGCAATGCTGGTGCATTATAAGTCTATGTTCCCACGATGAGGAATAGTAGTGTTTTGGATGCAGCAAATTTTCACAGAGTTCTAATTAACACCCTTGTTTGTCAGTAGATGCAGATTCACTGCATGTAATGAAATACAATTGTTTAAAACGAGCAGACAGCAATCAGAAGTTGACATGCTGCGGCTCTTAAACCACGTCACTTGGAGATTTAGATGGAAACCCCAAAGTAAGTGCTCAGTGTAGAGCACTGGAAAAATATGATCCCAAATTTTTCGTAAAATGTTCTCAACAAAAACTTCAAATCAATCCACAAAAAAGCAAGTATACAGGACATGCAAGTTACTGGTAGTACACAGGCTCTGGAAAAGTGAAATGGCTCCTTGCTCCCAAAAAGAAATTTGGCAAATTTTGTGCTCCCAAATCCAAAAGCTCCCCTCCCTTTTGAGCCACAGTGTGCTCATCAAGAGAATGCCAAGAGTGTGCAAAGCAGTAATCAAAGCAAAAGGTGGCTACTTTGAAGAACCTAGAATATACCGTATTTTCCGATTTGTAAGATGCACTTTTTTCCCCCCAAACTTGGGGGGAAAATGGGGGTGCGTCTTACAAAGAGGATATACATTACCGGGTGTAGGCCGCAGGGTTGTCCGGCTGTCCGTCGGCGCTGTGGGTGTCTCCGGGTGCCCAGCCGTGTCTCCACGTGCCCAGCGGTGTCTCTGGTTCCAATCCCGGTGCTCTAGCGACATTTTGCGACAGGCCAGAGCCCCGGGGCTCCCTCTCGGTTCCCTCTGTTTTGGGCTCCGGCAATATGGCGGCGCATGCGCTGATGGTGATCTCGGGACAGATCTCGCTGAAATCTCATCTCTCGAGATCTCAGTCCCGAGACACGCACAGCGCCAACGGACACCCGGTAAATGTGGGCAGAGCCCCCTGGCAGCAGTACAGCCCCCCCTGGCAGCAGCGCAAGCCCCCCCTGGTAGCAGCATGAGCCCCCCCCTGGCAGCAGCGCAAGCCCCCCCTGGAAGTACAGCCCCCCTGGAAGCAGCACGAGCCCCCCTGGCAGCAGCATGAGCCCCCCCCCCTGGTAGCAGCACAGACCCCCCCCTGGCAGCAGTACAGCCCACCTGGCAGCAGTACAGCCCACCTGGCAGCAGCGCGAGCCCCCCTGGTAGCAACACAGACCCCCCCCTGGCAGCAGCGTGAGCCCCCCTGGTAGCAGCATGAGCCCCCCTGGTAGCAGCACGAGCCCCCCTGGCAGCAAAATGCACATCGGAGCACCATCTCATCCCATCCTGCGGCCTGCAGTATCACCCCACTCCTGCCTCCTCCAGCAGCGACCCTGGGACCCCACTTCACCGCAGCCACCACCCCCAATAAGACACCTGGATTATAAGAGGCACCACCATTTTATTAAAAAAAACATTTTTTCCTATTTTTCTCCTCAAAATTTGTGGTGCGTCTTATAATCCGGAGCGTCTTATAAAGCGAAAAATACGGTAAGACATATTTTCAGTTGTTTCACACTTTTTTGTTAATTATATCATTCCACATATGTTAATTCATAGTTTTGATGCCTTCAGAATGAATCTACAATTTTCATAGTCATGAAATAAAAGAAAACTCTTTGAATGAGAAGGTGTGTCCAAACTTTTGGTCTGTACTGTATATATGTAATCGATATTACATAATGTATTGCATATTTACAATTTATTACAGTTTTTTGTGTTCTAAAGTTGTATTCCAATAAATAGAACAGAATATCTATCTAAATATCTTGATTATTGGATCATAAAAATCATTAAATGTCTGATGTTCACATTGTACTACAATAAATTTTTCACTTAAATATAAGCAATATGTGTGGGAGTTGGAGTCGGTGTAAGGGAAATTGAGGAGTCGGAGTCGCAGGTTTGGCTTACCGACTCCACAGCCCTGGGTAGTACAGTGGTTTCCAGTACATGGACCTTAGCTGTACATTGGTACTTTATACAATGCTTTTAGGGCTAATGCACACAAGCTGTCACCCATACCCTGCTGTTGGATACCTCTGATTTTATACATATTGCAGTGTACACATACCAGCAGATTTTCAGATCGACCGCTGACCCCAAAAATCCTTTTTTCCATCCTATTTGAATGTTTTAGGTTTTATTTTATCTTGTTTTCGACCTTAAATTTCTTGCCAACTTTTCTATCCTTAAGTGATGTCATCTTGCTGGGATTCCCCTTCATGTTAATGGAGTCGTGCTGTATTTACCCTGGGAAAGCTAATGACAGAGCATGCCCGATCAGCAGTGTCATACCTGTCCGTACTTGTCCTTCAGACACACCAGGTGCTCTACTTACTTTCCCTTTTAATGTTGTATGTGACCTTCGGCCTTGTCCTCATACAAACTCCATGAACTCATTGACCTGCATGTGTTAAGAATGCAGGAGTGTTTTCTATTACTGCTGATAACAATTGATATTCGTTTGCACATTTTGCAAGATAACCACGATCACTGCAAAAGTCGTAATGTTTTCACTAAAATGTAGCATTCAATGTAAAGCCCCCTTTACATTTAGCGATGCACCCGCAATCCCGACAACGATACGGCCCGGTCAGGATCGCTGGTGCATCGCGAAATGGTCGCTAGTGAGCTTCCACACAGGCAGATCTCACAGCGATGCAGCAGCGATACAGCGGTCGTCACTTACCTGTCAGACGCGGCGCTCCTGACGTCCACGCGTCACTCGTCGGCTCCAGCAAGAAGCCCAGCAGGAAGCGCCCGACGAGAAATGGAGCTGCACGATCTCGCGCGATCAGCGACAGACAGCGGGGGAGCCGGTCGGAGGTAAGTGTCACATGTAGCGATATCGCTGCTGCGTCACAAAATCGGTGACGCTTTAGTGATATCGCTATGTGTAAAGGCCCCTTAAGTGTTTGCGTAAATATTATGACACTGACATACTGTGTGTACATACAGTGCCTTGCATCCCCCTGGAACTTTTCAACCTTTTCCCACGTATCATGCTTCAAACATAAAGATACCAAATGTAAATTTTTGGTGAAGAATCAACAAGTGGGACACAATTGTGAAGTTGAATGAAATTTATTGGTTATTTTAAATTTTTGTGAAAAACTGAAAAGTGGGGCGTTCAATATTATTCGACCCCTTTACTTTCAGTGCAGCAAACTCACTCCAGAAGTTCATTGTGGATCTCTGAATGATCCAATGTTGTCCTAAATGACTAATGATGATAAATATAATCCACCTGTGTGTAATCAAGTCTCCGTATAAATGCACGTGCTCTGTGATGGTCTCAGGGTTCTGTGTGAAGCACAGAGAGCATTATGAAGACCAAGGAACACAACAGGCAGGTTCGTGATACTGTTGTAGAGAAGTTTAAAGCTGGATTTGGATACAAAATGATACATAAATATTTTTCTATATTTAGCACCTTGTAATATGTGCACAACAGTGTAAATATCATCTTTGGGGGAATATTTGTTTGCTGCATCAACTTTTTTGTGGTATATATTGGTTGTTGAGGTACTCCCGTTGTTTACCCACCTTTTTCTTCTTGTACTGGTGGTCCCTGCCTTGTTTTTACTAATTTATGTGTCATTAATAAAGATTTTGTCTATTGTCATTAAATGGCCCTGTGTGAAGTGTTTTTGTAGGTTTTTTATGTAGTCTGCTTCATTGCCTTATTTAACCCCTTCCTGACATGAGACGTACTATCCCGTCCATGGGACCCGGGCCCCTATGCCCATGGACGGGATAGTACGTCTAGCGCGATCAGCGGCGCCCACGTGAGCGCCGCTGATCGCAGCCGGGTGTCAGCTGATTATCACAGCTGACACCCGGCACAATGTGTCAGGGGCGGTCACGGACCGCCCCCGACACGTTAACCCCTTGCACACGGCGATCAAACATGATCGCGGTGTACCGGGGGTTAAAGGGAAGCGTCGGCAGGGAGGGGGCTCCCTCTGTGCTTCCCTGAGCCCCCCACGGCAGCGCAATGTGCAGCGCTGCTGCGGGGGGCTCCTTTCCTCCAGGCCCCCGAATCCAAGATGGCGTCGGGGGCCTGAGGAAGCTGGCTTCCTCAGTGCCTGCAAAGCGCAGGCATGAGGAAGCCTTCTGCAGTGCCTGTGTCAGATCGCTGATCTGTCACAGTGATCTGTGATGTGACAGATCAGCGATCTGTCACAGAACAGTGATGTCCCACCTGGGACTATTTAATAAAGTAAAAAAAAAATAAAAAGTGTTAAAATAATTAAAAAAAAATCGCCAAATAAATTAGAAAAAAAAAAAAAAAATATTCCCCCAATAAATCCATTTTTTGGAAATAATAAAAAAAAAAACAATAAAAGTACACATATTAGGTATCGCCGCGTCCGTAATGACCCGCCCTATAAAACTGTCTCATTAGTTAACCCCTTTAGCGAACCCCTTAAAAAATAAAAATAAAAAACGAAGCAAAAAATAATGATTTATTATCATACCGCCAAACAAAAAGTGTAATAACGCGCGATCAAAAAGACGCATATAAATATCCATGGTACCGCTGAAAACGTCATCTTGTCCCTCAAAAAACGAGCCGCCACACAGCATCATCAGCGAAAAAATTATAGCTCGCAGAATAAAGCGATGCAAAAATAATTATTTTTTATATAAATTAGTTTTCATTGCGACAAAAACATAAAAAAAGACATAAATGAGGTATCGCTGTAACCGTACTGACCCGAAGAATAAAACCGCTTTATCAATTTTACCGCACGCGGAACGGTGTAAACGCACCCCCCCAAAAGAAATTCATGAAACGCTGGTTTTTGTTCATTCTGTGTCCCAAAAATAGGAATAAAAAGCGATCAAAAAATGTCACGTGCCCGAAAATGGTACCAATAAAAACGTCAACTCGTCCCTCAAAAAATAAGACCTCACATAGAATCATAGAATCGTAGAGTTGGAAGGGACCTCCTGGGCCATCTGGTCCAACCCCCTGCTCAAAGCAGGATTCGCTAAATCATCCCAGTCAGATGTCTGTCCAGCCTCTGAAGACTTCCATTGAAGGAGAACTCACCACTTCTCGTGGCAGCCTGTTCCACTCATTGATCACTCTAACTGTCAAAAAGTTTTTTCTAATATCTAATCTGTGTCTCTTCCCATTCAGTTTCATCCCATTGCTTCTAGTCTTTCCTTGTGCAAATGAGAATAAAGTTGATCCTTCTACAATGTGACAGCCCTTTAGATATTTGTAGACAGCTATTAAGTCTCCTCTCAGTCTTCTCTTTTGCAAACTAAACATTCCCAAATCCTGCAACCTTTCCTCATAAGACAGGGTTTGCAGACCGGTCACCATTCTGGTCGCTCTTTTCTGAACTTGCTCCAGTTTGTTGATGTCTTTTTTTAAAATGTGGTGCCCAAAACTGGACACAATATTCCAGATGAGGTCTGACCAAAGAGGAGTAGAGGGAAATAATGACTTCACGTGATCTAGACTGTATGCTTCTGTTAATACATCCTAGAATTGCATTTGCCTTTTTTGCTGCTGCATCACACTGTTGACTCATATTCAGTCTGTGATCTATTAGTATACCCAAGTCTTTTTCACATGTGCTGTCACTTAGCCCTATTCCTCCCATTCTATATATGCTTTTTTCATTTTTATTGCCCAGATGTAGTACTTTGCATTTCTCCCTGTTAAAAACCATTCTGTTAGTTGCTGCCCACTTCTCCAGTTTATTTAAATCTTTTTGAATCCTCTCTCTCTCTTCTCTAGTATTAGCTATCCCTCCTAGCTTTGTGTCATCAGCAAATTTAATCAGTTTACCCTCAATTCCTTCATCTAAATCGTTGATAAAGATGTTGAACAATACAGGGCCCAGGACAGAGCCCTGTGGTACCCCACTTGAGACATTCTTCCAACTGGATGTGCAGCCATTTACGACCACTCTTTGGGTCCGATCACTAAGCCAGTTATGAATCCACCTAACAGTTGCCTTGTCCATTCCATACTTAGTCATTTTTTCAATAAGGATTGTATGAGAGACTTTGTCAAATGCTTTGCTGAAGTCAAGATATACTATATCTACAGCATTTCCTTGATCCACCCAATCAGTGATACCGTCATAGAAGGAAATTAAGTTAGTCTGACATGACTTATTAGTTAGAAACCCATGCTGACTCTGTTTAATCACTTCATTCTTATTCAGGTATTGACATACATGTTGTTTAATAATTTGTTCAAAGATCTTTCCTGGTATAGAAGTCAGACTCACCGGCCTATAGTTGCCTGGGTCCACCTTCTTCCCCTTTTTGAAGATAGGAACAACATTTGCTCTTCTCCAGTCTTCTGGCACTTCTCCTGTTCTCCAAGAATTTTCAAAGATTATGGAGAGGGGTTCAAAAATTTCTTCTGCTATCTCCTTCAGTACTCTGGGGTGTAATTCATCTGGACCTGGAGACTTGAATTCATTTAGGTTAGCTAAGTGTTTCCTCACTATCTTTCTGTTTATAGATATCCTGGATTCTTCTATTCCCTTAATAGGACAGTGAATAACAGTTGATGTTGCATTTCCTTTCTGAAGGACTCGGTGGGTCAAAATACGGAAAAATTATAGCTCTCAATATGTGGTGATGCAAAAACTATTTTTACAATAAAAAGTGTCTTTTAGCGTGCGACAGCTGCCAAATATAAAAACCGCCATAAATAGTAAATCAAACCCCCCGTCATCACCCCCTTAGTTAGGGAAAAATAATAAAATTTTAAAAAAAAGTATTTATCTCCATTTTCCCATTAGGGTTAGGGCTAGGGTTAGGGCTAGGGTTAGGGCTCAGATTAGGGTTAGGGGTGTGTTGGGGTTAGGGTTGGAGTTATAATTGGGGGGTTTCCACTGTTTGGGCACATCAGGGGCTCTCCAAATGCAACATGGCGTCTGATCTCAATTCCAGCCAATTCTGAGTTGGAAAAAGTCAAATGTTGCTCCTTCCCTTCCAAGCTCTGCCACGCGCCCAAACAGTGTTTTACCCCACATGTAGGGTATCAATCTACTCAGGACAAATTGCAAAACAATTTTTGGGGTCCAATTTCTCCTGTTACCCTTAAGAAAATAAAAAATTGGCAAAAATATCATTTTTGTGGAAAAAAATGATTTTTTTATTTTCACGTCCGAGTGTTATAAACTTCTGTGAAGCACTTGGGGGTTCAAAGTGCTCACCACACATCTAGATAAGTTCCGTGGGGGGTCTAGTGTCCAAAATGGGGTCACTTGTGGGGAGTTTCAATAGTTTAGGTACATCAGGGGCTCTCCAAACACACATGACACCCGCAGACCATTCCATCAAAGTCTGCATTCCAAAACGTCACTGCTTCCCTTCCGAGCCCCGACGTGTGTCCATACAGTAGTTTTCTCCCACATATGGGGTGTCAGCGTACTCAGGCCAAATTGGACAACAACTTTTGGGGGTCCAATTTCTCCTGTTACCCTTGGGAAAATGAAAAAATTGGGGACTAATTGATCATGTTTCTGGAAAAAATACGATTTTATTTTCATGCCCTGGCATTATAAACTTCTGTGAAGCTCTTGGGGGTTCAAAGTGCTCACCTCACATCTAGATAAGTTCCATAGTGGGTCTAGTTTTCAAAATGGGGTCATTTGTGGGGGGTTTCCACTGTTTAGGTACATTAGGGGCTCTCCAAAGGCAACATGAACCCGCAGACCATTCCATCAAAGTCTGCATTCCAAAACGTCACTACTTCCCTTCCGAGCCCCGACGTGTGCCCATACAGTAGTTTTCTCCCACATATGGGGTATCAGCATACTCAGGACAAATTGGACAACAACTTTTGGGGTCCAATTTCTCCTGGTACCCTTGGGAAAATAAAAAAAAGGTGACTAAAAGATCATGTTTGTGGGAAAAACACAAATTTTTTATTTTCACGCCCGGGCATTATAAACTTCTGTGAAGCACTGGGGGGGTCAAAGTGCTCACCACACATCTAGATAAGTTCCTTAGGGGGTCTAGTTTCCAAAATGGTGTCATTTGTGGGGGGTTTCCACTGTTTTGGTACGTCAGGAGTTTTCCAAACGCGACATGGTGTCCGATCTCAATTCCAGGCAAAAACGTCAAATGGCGCTGCTTCCCTTCCGAGCTCTGCCATGCGCCCAAATAGTGGTTTACCCCCACATGTGGGGTATCAGCGTACTCAGGACAAATTGCACAATAACTTTTACGGTCCTGTTACCCTTGGAAAAATAAGAATTGAGGGTGAAAAGATCATTTTTGTGGAAAAAATATGATTTTTTAATTGTACCGCTGTACGTTATAAACTTCTGTAAAGCCCTTGTGGGTTCAAAGTTCTCACCACATATCTAGATAAGTTCCTTGGGGGGTCTAGTTTCCAAAATGGGGTCACTTGTAGGGGGTTTCCACTGTTTAGGTACATCAGGGACTCTCCAAACGTGACATGGCGTCCAATCTGAATTCCAGCCAATTTTGCATTGAAAAAGTCAAACGGCGCTCCTTCCATTCTGAGCTCTGCCATGCACCGAAACAGTGGTTCCCCCCCCACATATCAGGTATCTTCGTACTCAGTACAAATTGCACAATAACTTTTGCAGTCCAGTTTCTCCTGTTACCCTTGGTAAAATAAAAAAAATTGAACCTGAAGTATTTTTTTTATGAAAAAAAGTTAGATCATTTTTTTTTAAATATTCAAAAAAATTCCTGTGACGCACCTAAAGGGTTAATAAACTTCTTGAATGTGGTTTTGAGCACTTTAAGGGGTGCAGTTTTTAGAATGGTGTCACTTTTGGGAATTTTCTATCATATAGACCCCTCAAAGTGGCTTCAAATGTGATGTGGTCCTAAAAATAAAATGGTGTTGTAAAAATGAGAAATCGCTGGTCAACTTTTAACCCTTATAACTTCCTAACAAAAAAAAATGTTGGTTCCAAAATTGTGCTGATGTAAAGTAAACATGTGGGAAATGTTAGTTATCAAGTTTTTTGTGTGCCGTATCTCTGTGATTTAAGGGCATAAAAATTCAAAGTTGGAAAATTGCGAAATTTTCAAAATTTTCGCCAAATTTCCGTTTTTCTCACAAATAAACGCAAGTTATTTGAATGAAATTTTACCACTAACATGAAGTACAATTTGTCACGAGAAAACAATGTCAGAATCACCGGGATCCATGGAAGCGTTCCAGAGTTATGACCTCATAAAGGTACAGTGGTCAGAATTGTAAAAATTGGCCCGGTCATGAACGTGCAAACCACCCTTGGGGGTGAAGGGGTTAAGGGATATATTTAGGTGTCTTTCAAAATTGTACGAGCCAAGTGTCAGCGACGGTGACCATGTCAGATGGACCCTGAATTCGCCTCTCCTTGTGCCTAGTAAATAATGCTTTAAGTTTTAACCCACAATTTAATAAAACAAAATGACATTGCAAGCAGTAAAAAGTCTTTGATCAAGAAAAAAAATTGACTTTTAGACGTGCTACTACTAAAAAAAAAAAACCTAAAACTGTCTGATCATTAACAGTGAAGTCTGGTTAAACATTTTTGTTTCGTCCTGTTCATAAATACAAACCTGAAGCTATGCGAGCATGTGTAGAGGAAAGTAGGTAACTGGGCCAGCAGGTTACTAGGACACTGGAGAATAAGCGAGTTCATTGACTTGCTCTTTTACAGCCTGCGCCAGATAAATCCCTTCAGGTCTGTTTACACAGCCCTGTGTTATGATGATATTCCCACAGTATCTAGTAAAGGAGGCTTTCTTCGCTTGTGACAGGCGCCTGTGTCAGTGAGATCAGCACTTTTTATAGAATGGACGTCGCTACCGCAGTCTCCATTACTGCCATCTTTAATCACTGCCTTTGAAAGAGAGGAGGGAGGTTAGTATGTTAAATCACAACTGTAGCACGATTATTGCAAAGGACCATCAGCACCCGAACGATCACTTGTGTAATCTGTCATTCACATCACTATTATTGCAAAATTGTGGTAATTGTTTGTCACACATCCCCATGTGCAAGTGGGCAGCTATCTGCTGTTGGTAATGGGGAAAAGGGACAATATTTCTGCGAACAAATATATGCCCCCATACAAATCAGACTAAAGCTGGCCATAACCGTTTATGATGATTATTGATTTTGTGTACAGATAATGTCAAGGAAAAGAATGTACGACACGTTGGGTTTGCGACAGCTGATCTTTTCGGTCTCTGGGATAAAAGTTGCTGCCGAGTATGACAATAATTTTCTCATAGAGCAAACAGGAAGGCTCAGTTGAGCCAAGTGTTCTGTGTATGGGGGCTGGAAGATGTATGAATGTTCAGCTGGCAACGATCCAATTTGTTAATGTGTGTGGGGGAATTTTTGGTTAGTATAACATACAAATCGACTTGCTACATCATTTTTTTTGTATCTGTCTTCCTCTTACCAGACTTTCTCTAATCCATCCTGAATGCAGCAGCCAGGGATGAATTTCTATCCAGCCACTACACCGATGCCTCCACCCTGTGCCAGTCATTGCACTTGTTACCCATTTGCTGCAGAGTGCAATATCTTATCTCTCTCATTCACTAAGCTTTCCACAGTTCTGCACTACTGTACATCTCTTCCCTTATCTCTATGACCCTATCCGTACTCTCCGTTCTGCAACTGATGTAAGACTAGCATCATTCACAATCCAAACCTCCTACTTCCATCTCCAAGACTTCTCTCATGCTGTGACAGTTAACTGGAATTTACTACCTCAGACCATCTCATTAATACCTAGTCCTCTCATTTTTAAGCGTGTTTTAAAAACATCACTTTAGACAGGACTATCATCTCACTTCAGTAATCTAACTCTTCCCTGTTCCAACTTTCTACATTTTACCCACAATCTGCTTCCTCCTATTCCTGACTCCACATCCTCCATGCGCCCAGGAGTAGCACTTGGCAACTGTACTTATAATGGCTGATGACCTGATCATGCAGCTTTATATCAAAAAACCCATATTTATTATGATGGCCGAGCCATATGTGACTAGCACTTTTTACCTCTTGTGTCCCCCTTATTCCCTCATAGGTTGTAATCATGCGAGCAGGGTCCTCGCTCCTTCGGTAACTGTTGAACTATGAGTTACTTTGAAATGTCTTGTGTCTGTACATGTCTCCCCTTAATTGTAAAGTTCTGTGGAATATGTTGGCGCTATAGAAATATAATTATTTTTTTCTCGCTTACGCAGCACCATCATATTCCACTGCACTTTACAGACATTATCATTACTGTCCACATTAGGGCTCACAATCTAAATTCCCTATAAGAGTGTCTTTGCAGTGTTGGAGGAAAACAAAGTTACCCAGGGGGAGGGTTTGAGCCCAGGACTAGAGTTGAGCAAATTTTTCAAAATTCGGTTCCGAATACGATCAGCGGCGAATTTTGTTTTTGTAATATTCGCCGAATGTCATTGGAGTCAATGGGAATAGAAATGACCGAATATGTTCAGAATCGATCCTCAATCATAAATTCGGCACGAATAGGGTACCAATATGTCACGAATATGGCAAGTTCAGCTTCGGAGACAAATTTCGAACATATTCGCTTAACTCTACCCAGGACTCCAGCCCTGCAAATTAACAGTGTTAATCACCGAGTCATTGTGCTGACATCAATATGTGCTCATTTTAGTCGGTATAGCTGCCCGTCGAAACGCTCCTAATGGGAAGCTGACGCGTCCTGCCTGATGCACAGCCGGCATATATCAGACGGTGGCATTGAAGCCATGTATGCTTAACTCTGTAATGCTGTATTGTTTCAGAGAAAAGCATAGCTTAAAAGCTGCTAGGGATTGAGCCGTACGAGTGCCTACTTGTCTTCTCCCAAGTTAGACAGGTCCCACTGGGTGAGACCTGTCACTGCAGGGCAGGGAAAAGGCAATGGAGGACGCACCTGTCCGACTAGTCTGTCATGCGGCTCGGTCCCCGGCAGAGTTTAACTGTTTTTTCTCTGAAACGCAGTAGTGTTCCATAGTTGACCATACCTAGAGGTAATCATACAGCCAGTGTCTGATGCATGCTGCCTGCTCCACGGGCATCACGTATCAGTTGGCAGGTTCTTTTTAAGGCTCTCGTTCATACGTGCTTTTTACGACAGGGCGTGTGGATGACAATAGTGGCAGTCTTTGGTACTAATGTTTCCATCCGATATCGAGAATACACAATCCAGAGCCTCCTCTCAAGACTGTGTAGGGTAAAAACAATTACTCTATTCTAAAAGTCATGGAACTGACCCCTCATGTCACCGGTACAAGCCGACACAGTCATAAAATTGTAGTAGCTTGTTTTCTGAATGAGGCTGCATTTGTATTTCTGCAGATCGATATGTGTCCTGCTTTGTTCTGCAAGCTGCATTAATATCCGATCAGACCAGATCCTATTATGCTGCAAAACACATCTTTTTAACATCTATTGATTTTGCAGATTTGTTCAGAATATTGTGGAATAAGTTAAAATGGATAGTAGGTGAGAAGAATGCTGAGCTTCTGTGAGAAGGCATGTAGCTGGAGTTACAACATTAGTAACTTGGTTTGTTCAGGGAGTTTTCTGGGATCAGGTGAATTTGTCCATGGCTAGAAAATAGGGTAAAACGATAGAAGACCAAGCACTCGCCTAGTAAATCCCCTTATTGTTAGTGCAGTTGACCATTTTCTCTACAAATGAGAAAATCGGTCCGGCTCGTTTCATTATTAGGTTTGTGGTCTCTTATTACCACAAAATGAAGCTCACAGGTTTTTACTTTTTGGCCCCTGAATAGGGCCGTCTCCACGTTTTCGTGGGCCGGCCCCGGACGAGAGTCTCTCAGTGGCCCCTCACAGGGCCCAGCCTGCCACCCTCATCCTTCACATAAATCACTCCACCAGGGCCTAGCCTGCCTCCTCCTTCACGTATATGACACCCCCACTTCATCCTTTTGCTTACAGCCAGAAAAGGTGGGAGCACTGTCTGGGAGAGGAACTTAGAGCCACCAGGAGCCCAGGATGCTGCTGCGCTACTGCCTGACGTGAGGCGTGAGGGTGTCCTCCCTGGTACTTTTTTGATGGAATCTCACGGCAAGGGCCCCACCCCCTGCAATTGCCGCACATCCGTAAGGAGCAAGTGATGGGCGGCATTAGCAGGATGGATACCCAAGAGCAGGATCAGACTCAACGGAAAATGGATGCCCGCAAACTGCACGAACGGTGTCCCCGATGGCCAGTGGGTCCCCGCACTTGCCTGGGTGCGCCAGGTGGTGACGCTGGCCCTGAACCTGGATGCTAATTACTGGGGAGTTTTACTCTGCAGCATTTTGAAGGCTTTTTCCATAATGGTCACTCATTACCTATTCATAGGATAGATACAGTCAGGTCCATATATATTTGGACAGAGACATTTTTCTAATTTTGGTTCTAGACATTACCACAATGAATTTTAACAAAACAATTCAGATGCAGTTGAAGTTCAGACTTTCAGCTTTCATTTGAGGGTATCCACATTAAAATTGGATGAAGGGTTTAGGAGTTTCAGCTCCTTAACATGTGCCACCCTGTGTTCTCTGGCCATTTCCTCCACCAATCAGCATGTGAAATAGCTGACACAATGACATCATCTCATTGTATCAGCTGTGTACCGCCAGAGAGAAGAGCAGAGCGCCTGGGAACGAGACAAAGGTGAGTATGTGGTGTTTTTTATTTTTTTTTTTTCATGTGTGTGAACATGGGGATTCTATGGGGGTGAACATGGGGATTCTATATGGGTGACAGACAGCACAAGGGGATTCTATAGGGGTGACATACAGCACATGGGGATTCCATGGGGGTGACATACAGCACATGGGGATTCTATGGGGGTGGCAAACAGTACATGGGGATTCTATGGGGGGTGGCAGACAGTACATGGGGATTCTATGGGGGGTGGCAGACAGCACATGGGGATTCTATGGGGGGTGGCAGACAGCACATGGGGATTCTATGGGGGGTGGCAGACAGCACATGGGGATTCTATGGGGGGTGGCAGACAGCACATGGGGATTCTATGGGGGGTGGCAGACAGCACATGGGGATTCTATGGGGGGTGGCAGACAGCACATGGGGATTCTATGGGGGGTGGCAGACAGCACATGGGGATTCTATGGGGGGTGGCAGACAGCACATGGGGATTCTATGGGGGGTGGCAGACAGCACATGGGGATTCTATGGGGGGTGGCAGACAGCACATGGGGATTCTATGGGGGGTGGCAGACAGCACATGGGGATTCTATGGGGGGTGGCAGACAGCACATGGGGATTCTATGGGGGGTGGCAGACAGCACATGGGGATTCTATGGGGGGTGGCAGACAGCACATGGGGATTCTATGGGGGGTGGCAGACAGCACATGGGGATTCTATGGGGGGTGGCAGACAGCACATGGGGATTCTATGGGGGTGGCAGACAGTACATGGGGATTCAATGGGGGGGTGGTAGACAGCACATGGGGATTCTATGGGGCTGTCATGCAGAACATGGGGAGGCTATGGAGGTGACATGTAGCACATGGGGAGGCTATGGGGGTGACATGTAGCACATGGGGAGGCTATGGGGGTGACATGTAGCACATGGGGAGGCTATGGGGGTGACATGTAGCACATGGGGAGGCTATGGGGGTGACATGTAGCACATGGGGAGGCTATGGGGGTGACATGTAGCACATGGGAAGCTATGGGGGTGACATTCTCTGCATGGGGAAGCTATGGGGGTGACATGCTCTGCATGGGGAAGCTATGGGGGTGACATGCTCTGCATGGGGAAGCTTTGGGGTTATCTTGCAGAACATGGGATGCTACGAGGGTGACATGCTGCACGTGGGGAGGCTACGGGGGTGACGTGCTGTACATGGTGAGGCTATGGGACCTCATGCAGTATATGGGAAGGCTGTGTGGGGCTCATGCTGTATATGGGAAGGCTGTGTGGGGCTCATGCAGTGTATATATAGGGAGGCTGTGTGGGGCTCATGCAGTGTATATATAGGGAGGCTGTGTGGGGCTCATGCTGTATATGGGGAGGCTATGTGAGGCTCATGCAGTGTATATATAGGGAGGCTGTGTGGGGCTCATGCAATATATGGGGAAGCTGTGTGGGGCTCATGCAGTATATAGGGAGGCTGTGTTGGGCTAATGCAGTATATAGGGAGGCTGTGTTGGGCTCATGCAGTATATAGGGAGGCTGTGTTTAGCTAATGCAGTATATTTAGGGAGGCTGTGTTGGGCTCATTCTGTATTTGGGGAGGTTGTGTGAGGCTCATGCTGTATATGGGGAGGCTGTGTGAGGCTCATGCAGTGTATATATAGGGAGGCTGTGTGAGGCTCATGCTGTATGAGGAGGCTGTGTGAGACTCATGCTGTATATGAGGAGGCTGTGTGAGGCTCATGCTTTATATGGGGAGGCTGTGTGAGGCTCATGCTATATATGGGGAGGCTGTGTGAGGCTCATGCTGTATATGGGGAGGCTGTGTGAGGCTCATGCTGTATATGGGGAGGCTGTGTGAGGCTCATGCTGTATATGGGGAGGCTGTGTGAGGCTCATGCTGTATATGGGGAGGCTGTGTGAGGCTCATGCTGTATATGGGGAGACTGTGAGGCTCATGCTGCATATGAGGAGGCTGTGTGAGGCTCATGCTATATATGGGGAAGCTGTGGGGCTCATGCAGTATATAGGGAGGCTGTGTTGGGCTCATGCAGTATATAGGGAGGCTGTGTTGGGCTCATGCAGTATATAGGGAGGCTGTGTTGGGCTAATGCAGTATATAGGGAGGCTGTGTTGGGCTCATGCAGTATATAGGGAGACTGTGTTGGGCTCATTCTGTATTTGGGGAGGTTGTGTGAGGCTCATGCTGTATATGAGGAGGCTGTGTGAGACTTATGATGTATATGAGGAGGATGTGTGAGGCTCATGCTGTATATGGGGAGGCTGTGTGAGGCTCATGCTGTATATGGGGAGACGGTGAGGCTCATGCTGCATATGAGGAGGCTGTGTGAGGTTCATGCTAAATATGGGGAAGCTGTGGGGCTCATGCAGTATATAGGGAGGCTGTGTTGGGCTAATGCAGTATATAGGGAGGCTGTGTTGGGCTCATGCAGTATATAGGGAGACTGTGTTGGGCTCATTCTGTATTTGGGGAGGTTGTGTGAGGCTCATGCTGTATATGGGGAGGCTGTATGAGGCTCATGCTGTATATGGGGAGGCTGTGTGAGGCTCATGCTGTATATGGGGAGACTGTGTGAGGCTCATGCTGCATATGAGGAGACTGTGTGAGGCTCATGCTATATATGGGGAAGCTGTGGGGCTCTTGCAGTATATAGGGAGGCTGCCTTGGGCTCATGCAATGTATAGGGAGGCTGTGTTGGGCTAATGCAGTATAAAGGGAGACTGTGTTGGGCTCATTCTGTATTTGGGGAGGTTGTGTGAGGCTCATGCTGTATATGAGGAGGCTGTGTGAGACTTATGCTGTATATGAGGAGGATGTGTGAGGCTCATGCTATATATGGGGAGGCTGTGTGAGGCTCATGCTGTATATGGGGAGGCTGTGTGAGGCTCATGTTGTCTATGAGGAGGCTGTGTGAGGCTCATGTTGTCTATGAGGAGGCTGTGTGAGGCTCATGCTGTCTATGGGGAGGCTGTGTGAGGCTCATGCTGTCTATGGGGAGGCTGTGTGAGGCTCATGCTGTATATGGGGAGGCTGTGTGAGGCTCATGCTGTATATGGGGAGGCTGTGTGAGGCTCATGCTGTATATGGGGAGGCTGTGTGAGGCTCATGCTGTATATGGGGAGGCTGTGTGAGGCTCTTG
Organism: Dendrobates tinctorius; assembly: GCF_039654945.1. Lineage (NCBI taxonomy): Eukaryota > Metazoa > Chordata > Amphibia > Anura > Dendrobatidae > Dendrobates > Dendrobates tinctorius. The sequence goes on along the minus strand of NW_027361747.1, from coordinate 17,075,636 downwards.
CTGTATATGGGGAGGCTGTTTGCGGTTTCATGCTGTATATGTGGAGACTGTGAGGTTCATTCTATATGAGGCTCATGCTGTATATAAGGGACTGTGGGAGGTTCATACGATATACAGAAGGGGCTGTTCTTGGGTTCAAAGATAATATAGGGGGGTGTCAGCATACTTAATTCTGCTCAATATTAAGTGATACAATTAATATTAATATATTAATATTGAGTAGAATTAATTTCAAGCTATTGGTTCAGCCCTCTACAACAGTCATGATCTCTCATGTGGCCCCTCGGGAAAATTAATGGCCCACCCCTGATTCAATGACATGTTTACCAGGAGCCTCCCGAGAAGGATTGATCATTTTGAATGATAATGTCCTAGACTTCTACTTTTGCCAAGAGAAGGCCGTCTTCAGAAGAGGCTGGCAGTGGCTTACTCTGCTCATGCCATGAAGATCGCTTGAACATTAGGTCTCACGGTCATTACTTCTTGCAGAAAATGTGATCCCTCTAATGAATCTTTTATTTGTGTACTTGATGCCTTACCCTTCTAGCAATGACTCTGGTTGCCAGAGGAGAGCAGCGCAATATCCATGCCCCTGTAGCCTGAGCAAAAGCCATTAAGCCACATGCTCCCAGTACTCTTACCATCTGTATTGCGGAGATATTTTTATGCAGTAAATAATTTAATTTTTTTTTATACATATCAGTGTCTGATTGCCGTACAACAGAGCTCTCTGAGTTAGTACCACTCGTGACAGATTCTCCCGTCTTGCCCTGCCTCTCTGGAAATATTGTAATGATGGCACAGATACAGTAACTATGGAAATGCGTGCCATATTCGGCAGTGAATCATCAATTCATTTCTAACTATTTACAAGTTTTCTGTCGATTCTGCATGTTGGATTTAATAACATATAGGAGGATACTTGATTTCTGTACATTTTTGTAAGTTTAATGGGAGTGATAGGAAAAGAAGGCGACGTTCCCTTGTATACAGACATATCCTCACGTTTGGATGGCTGTAACACGCATGTTGTATGTAGAGCTCTGCACTCAAGATAACATAATTGTATTTATTGTCTTTCTTCCAGAGTTTAATCTGAAGATGCTGAAGACTGGAGGATTGTGAAGATTTACCTCTCTTGGTACCCACCCGCACTGCAGGGGAGACCCTTCACTCCGAACACACAGAGAAGGTAACCACAGATGCTGGCTGTAAGATTGGTGGGTAAGGGGATGGGCACAAATGTCAATATTAATAGTCTCCGGTGATAAAAACAGCACTGCAATGCTGAAGCATGGATCCTGGTGAGGATAGCTGCACTCTGTAGATTCATATTTTCCCAATATATGGTCCCTGATTAAGTTCTTGTCAACCAACAATGTAACAAGGGCAATTACACAGATACAGTGCTAGAGTTGGCACCTCTCACACACAGGGCTGTGAGCCATCAAGCCTCATTTAGATGCACATTTTAATTATCATTTTGTTACTGGCTGCATAAAGTGTGTGTGTGTGTGTATATGTATATGTATATATATATATATATATATATATATATATATATATATATATATATTCCATATTCAGGACCCACCCTAAGAAAGAGAATATCTACCCTGTCAAAGAAACGCTTCTGAGTCCTGATGACATTTTTGTATATTGAAGCCATGGAGAGCTTAAAGTGGAATCAAATGCATAGATATCTGCTTTGGTTGAATAGTGGCAGATGTGTCTTTAATGTGGGGATATTGATGTATGCGGGGATTGGAATCATATCCCTATGATAACACTGAAAATGCTGCCTGATGATTTTTGTCTTATATACAGTAGTTATATCAGCAGTGAATTAGTAAGGTCCGGTCAGCAGGCGAAAAGTGGGCAGTAGTTGATCATTTTATGGTCTTTACAAGGAGGTGTTTTTTCATAGGATCCTCCGGGATGTGTCTTTAGGCTGCTCCGCATAATTACCCTGTGAACATCCCCGGTTTGGTAAAGACTATGAAGATTAGACTAAATAAAAAGGCCCGTATCTTTTTAACTGTGTGATGGCTTTAGTAAAAAAAAAAAGCATACTCAGTAGAGCCTCAGAAATATAAAATAAGAACAACTGGCTACTCTTTGACCTGGTGATAAGTCCTCTTTAATGGAGTGCACATTTGTCTTTTACTTGGATGGGTATTTTGTTGCTTCTCTTTTTACATTTAAGTGTCTCTAAAAACAAAGTGTCTGTTATTGTTTTTCCTCTGTCTGCTCGGAGCTGTGTCAGGTCTTGTTTTTCTCCTCGCGCATCTAGTGAACTTTGTTTGCTTTCGACTGTTGTTTACTTAAATTGGCAACTTGGCAGCTGCCCGGTCACGATTACACCGGCATAAAGTAAATACGGAGGAGAATCAGCCGGCGCGGAGGACTCTGGGAGCCGCTCACCGAGCAGCAGGTTAATCATTAGGAGTCCTATTATAGGCTGTAAATTAGAGATGATCGAATCGGTCATATACCGAATTTCCTTCCTGATTGGTGTCCGGACTCGCTCTTAATCACTTCTCATCTTTTCGCAGACCACACCAGCTTCCAAATGTCTCCTACAAGGTTAAAGTGTGGGGTTTTGTGTTCTCTTCCATAAGAAGCCATAAGATGAGCTCCATTGCAGACAGGTATGTTTATCTGATATAAGCTTACAATTCTGCTATATAACCCATGATATCGGCGCCGCTAGACTTTCCATAACTCCACCATTGCTGAATTTTTTTTTTGACATGTAAGGCTCATTATTTTGTCACTTCTGCATATGTGATGGGGAAAACTCCGGGCACATACGTCAAACCCATCCATAGACCCCAAGCCTGTCTCGGGCTCCCTTTATGACTGGGCACAATATCCTGAATCATTCCGTACGGATTCATGCCACACAAAAAAACACCTTATGTGAATTTGTGAATTTCATGTACCTCACACTTCAGTGTGAACCGACACTCGCCTATACTGGCTGATTACGTTTGGAAACCATCATGATGCAAATGGGCGTCATCCAGATGTTCACAGACCCAATATAGTATGTAAAGCTGCACTGTACTAGAGTGCTTCTCTATAATATTCAAATGGATATTAATGTGTTAAAGTGTTTCCGGTCAATAAAATATAGTGAATGTTGGTGCTTTTCATATTGGCGAGCAGAAGGCTGTCCGATCGCACACGTACTGTGGAGCTGTTGGTATTTCTATGGGTGCCATATAAGGTTTTGTCCATGTAGAAGTCTAAGAAAAGCCTAGAAAAACGATGCAAAACCTAGAAATGAAAAGGAATCTAGAAGGGTTTCTGCTATCTACCTTCTAGATCCCCTCTGAAATGTAAAGTGCTGCGGAATATGTCGGCGCTATAAAAATAAAATTTATTATTATTATTATTATTATTATTATTATTATTATTATTATTATTATTATTCTAGCCAAAGGACAGAAATCCTAGGAACCTTCTTTTTTTTTGTATATTTCGAAAATGAAAGAGGGACTGAGTAAGGGCTCGTGCACACGACCGTATGTTTGGTACGAGTGCTATCTGTTAAAAAAATAAATAAATGGATCACCCCCAGACCAGTGTTATTCAGTGGGGAAGGGCAGATGAATGATTTTTTTTTCACAGACCAATTCCGCATGTGAAAAAAAAAAAATCACAGCATGCCCGATTTTCCCCCAGAAATCAAATGACTCAGCCATTCAAGTCTATGGATGCGAGAAAAAAATTGCCTGCCATACGGAGACACAATATAGCATCCTATCTTTACGGAGACGTTGCAATTCTGTAACATAGGAAGCTGGTCCTGTAAATGATTATTAGCTGCTGGTATAAAAAAAAGAAAAAAAAATGGATTGCATACGGATGAAAAGGAGAAAAAGAATCGTCCCACGGTCCTGGATGAAACCCTGAACTATTTATTTATACAGGTGAACCTGCCTATAGAGTGATCGGCACACTGCTGTCTTGTAGAGACAGATTTTTTAAATTATTTTTTGGATTGCGTTGCGAGCTGCAGTGAGCCAAAAGCAAAGGAGGTAGTCATGGTCATTACCACCAATGGCTGTGTTTTTTTTATCTTTCAAATTTTGACCTTAAAATTCCAGCGAATAGGTAAGCAACGTAATTTCTAATGTTCGTTTGGTACCAGGAGCTATACAAAAAGTCTCCACCGTCCCCTTGGGATGCAATGAGTGTAGATCATTTAAAAGAATAGAGAAAAAATTAGTCTCACACACACACGGAGATGATCCTGTCCCAGGATGGACGCGCATGGATAGTGTCAGAGTAACCATTTCATGTATACAAAGGAAGAATGCAGCTGTGACACATCATGACGGGTACATATATAAAACGTCACCTTTATTTCAGCTACGGCGGTAAGCCTTATTTGTGGTCTCCTGAATAAGCTTACCGCCGAAACTCGTAAACTAAATAAAAATCAAGTTTTATACATTACCCTGGAATGATGCCTCCGCGCTGGATTCCTCCTCCTTTAGTATATTTTGTTTAAAGTATTACTTTTATTACATTATTTAATAGTATATTGCATACATTTGCATCTCCACACACATTTGCTGCAGGAGCCATGTTTAGGTGTATGCATGTAGATTATGCTGTTGTTAATTTTTCATCTTTGGTAACAATATTTTTGTCTTCCTAGAGATGACGGGAGTAATTTTGATGGACTTTTGGAAGAAGATGACCGGGATAAAGCAAAACGGTATTTTGTTTTCATTCAACCATATTTAATTCCCTTAGACGAGCTTCTACACGTCCTAGAAAGAGAAATTTAGTTTGCATGAAAAATTAGTGGAAAAGGGTTTATTAAGCTAATATTCAAAAAATGTGTCATACCAAGGACCACAGACAAGGATTACAGGAAATTTCAAACTATAGAAAAATTGCATATGTGTATCTATCGGCAATAGACTCCAAAATGTTTATGTAATGTCTGCACATTAGTGCCATGAGCATGTGTAGAGCTGGCCTTATACTGTAGATGGCTGTTGGCTGGACAATATTTTATCGATACGCTGGGGCGCTCCTAAGGCTGGGGCGCTCCTATGGCTGGGGCGCTCCTATGGCTGGGGCTCTCCTATGGCTGGGGCTCTCCTATGGCTGGGGCGCTCCTATGGCTGGGGCGCTCCTATGGCTGGGGCGCTCCTATGGCTGGGGCTCTCCTATGGCTGGGGCTCTCCTAAGGCTGGGGCGCTCCTGTGTTCTCTATAAGAAAGCTGCTGAATGACACATCAGTGGACGGCTTTTCTCCGAAGAACACTGCGATTAGCAGTCTGAAATCGGACATGTGCACTCGACATCTGCTCCCACCATCAGTCAGTCTTTGCCCCGTACACATTAGACCATCGCTTGAACCCGTTGATATTGGTGAGCTGTATATGAGGGCCCATCTGTCTTTGTTGAGCAGATTTTGGTTACCTTCGCAGACAATCATTATATTTCCCATTAATCCAGAAAGATACAATATTTGTTGATTTAAGAGTTAGATTAGATAGGACAAATCTTGTCCCAAAACATGTTTCGAACGTGAAGACCAGATCTTTAGTCCTATACAGATTGTAAGGCAGGCATCGGTATAAATAACCATATATTCACAATGCACAATTGTACTCACGAATGCCCATGACTGACTGCATTTATCTTTATCTATAGGGTGTCACGGAATAGGTCGGAGAAGAAGCGCAGAGACCAGTTCAATGTGCTCATTAAGGAGCTTGGGTCTATGCTGCCCGGAAATGCCCGCAAGATGGACAAATCCACAGTGTTGCAAAAGAGTATTGACTTTCTGCGGAAACACAAAGGTGTGAATGGGCATTGTCCAGTTGTTTTTCATCTTGCCTTAAGGCCCCGTCACACTTAGCAATGCACCAGCGATCCCGACCACGATATGACCGGTCAGGATCGCTGGTGCATCGCTAAGTGTCAAATAGGCAGATCTCACCAGCGACGCAGCAGCGGTCGTTACCTGTCAGACGCAGAGATGAAGACGTCCTCCCGCCCGCGTCCACGCGTCGCTCGTCGGCGCCAGCAGGGAATCCCAGCAGGAAGCAGCCGACGAGAAACGGCCCAGGACGTTCTTGCACAATAAGCGATAACCAGCGGGGGAGCCGGTCGGAGGTAAGTATCAGACATAGCGATATCGCTAGCAATTTCGCTGCTACGTCACAAAATCGGTGACGCTTTAGCGATATCGCTAGCGATATTGCTTAGTGTGACGGGGCCTTTAGTCTCATTATGTCATTTAGTTTGTGTTTAATAGAATAAGAAACTCTATATCCCGCCCTGGTTTCCTTATGATTGCTTTCTTAGGGTGCGCTTACCCTGCACAATTATCGTCTACCAGCACACCTAGGAACACTCAGTTCCCGATAATCGGCCAGTGAGAACAGGCCACCAGTCATTCGACAAATAAGTAAAATATTTGTTAAGGAAAATAATTTTTAAGCCTCATAAAAAATCCATTCTCAGCAGCACATCGTGTGTAAACAGGACCTTAGCTGCCGAGAACAATGGCTGCCTATGTGCACAAAACAATCGGTTACCCATTGTTTTGTGTTTATGGTGGCACATTCTGTCTGTGTAAATTGTGTAAGGCCGGGCAGACATCTGGGATGGTTTAGTGAATCCTGCTTTGAGTAGGAGGTTGGACCAGATGGCCCAGAGGGTCCCTTCCAACTCTACCATTCTAGGATTCTAAAACAGTGGAAGTCTCAGAGAGCCCCAGAGCTTTCAATAGGGCAATGCACTGGGTCTGGACATACAGCTTGCCTTTGTGACATTATCGCTCAGTGCACAAGCAGAGAAGTAACACTGAATCCATTACAAAACCGGTGCAAACTGAAGCAGAAGGGCCCCAATACTGCATGCTGTGGACACAACATCATGGCACTAAATTGGTGCAAGCCAGGATCTTTCAGCCTTCTCCCTACACCGTTTACTAGTAAAAAACAAAATACCTTGGTAGGAGATTGTTCACTTCTTGCTGCCATCTTGATGGTGTTACCGATAGTGAAGACGCATCCTTGCTCCTGTTTGGCAGATTATGACCCTGTGTGAAGGGAATGTAACACTGACCAGCCCATCAATGGGTCTTCCTACATGGGACTGCCAAGCTCACAGCCCGATCATCATTTTACATTATCAGCTCTGCACATACTACATAAATATAACTCCGATATTAAGGTTCAGGCACAATCTTATTCGTTCTATTTTTTTCTGTACCCCAATAAATGATGCTGAATATATGATTTTTTTACCCACAGAAATTAGTGCACAGTCTGACGCCAGTGAAATCAGACAAGACTGGAAGCCCGCTTTCCTTAGCAATGAGGAGTTTACACAGCTCATGTTGGAGGTAAGTGCCATTGTCTCTGCCATTGTATTCACCAGTGCCCCCTAATAAAACCACTGGAGTAGTTTGCTGATGCCAACTTTTGCATTCACATAAGGTCACATTATTCTGTGCATTTGGTTTCTGATTGTCTGCAATCTCACACACTGTGGCGCATGTGCTCAGAATAGTCAGTTGGTCTTAAGCGGGAGTCACACATAGCAATCTCGCTAGCGAGATCGCTGCTGAGTCACAACTTTTGTGACATAAGAGCGATCTCACCAGCGATCTCACCAGCTTAAAGCTGGAGTCACACATAGCGACTTACCAGCGATACCGACACTGATATCAAGGTGTCATGATCGCTGGTAAGTCGCTATATGATCGCTGGTGAGCTGTCACACAGACAGCTTCACCAGCGATCAGCACAGCGATGCCGAGCGCCCGGCATCGCTGGCTATCGCTGTAGAAAATAGATTCAAAATAAAAAATATTGTTATTCTCACCTTCCGACGTCCTGCGCAGAATAACCACAAGACGTCACGGTCTCGCAGGAGCGCGAAGTCTCGCGGTCATTCGTGCAAAGGATCACTGGGACCGGAGCGTGGAGAGAGGCGGGAATGCTGCGCGGGACGTCGGAAGGTGAGAATAACAATATTTTTTATTTTAATTCTATTTTTTACAGCTGATCGCTGGTCTCCCGCCTGTCACATGCAGCGATGCATGCTGGCCAGCGGGAGACCAGCGACCAAAAAAAATGTCCAGAGGTTTCTTACAGCGATCAGCGATACCGGCAGAGGGGCCGGTCGCTGATCGCTGTCACACACAGCGATCTCTCTGGTGAGATCGCTGTTACATCACAAAAGTTGTGACTCAGCAGCGATATCGCTAGCGAGATTGCTATGTGTGACTCCTGCTTTAGTCTATATTTTGATAGTTATGCTAATTTATATGTTTCCACAGGGGACCTGTATGTAGTATTTACTTAGGACTGATATAGCTTGCATGACTGAATGACCATACAGAAAGGTATTGCAAGTCATTTGCCTTTCCATTATGGGATTTTCTTCTGACAACAGCATTTAAACCAAATGGAAGCAAAAAATGTGTCACTGATCACTCCGGGCCAGGCTTTTCTAATGCCATCGAAAAGCATGGAAATGTGTTGTTTAAATTAATGACAGATCAGAAAACAAATGGATGACTCAAGGCCACCATAGCTGGTCTTTGTGGGTGGCTTTCTTCTGTGCCATTTAAGACCTATTCCAAGTAGGGACTATATATATATATATATATATATATATATATATATATATATATATATATATATATATATATATATATATATATATACACATATGCTCTGTTAAGGCACATCAGCATGGATTGTTTTTAGGAAATTTGTTTAAAAGAAAGCCGTGAGCTGATTCATACTGCCAGATCCACATGCACCAGAACCTCATGCACCATGACTCAAACATTGGCTGTTTTTGTAGCCATAGATGTTCCACTCTGAATGTTGCAGCATTTCCAAGAAAAGATTTATTTACAAAGCTGTATAGGGATGCTGACTAGTCAGAGTCCGGTCCATGGTGGCTTCTCCCTGTCCCTCTCCCATTGACTGGCAGGTCTCGCCCTACATGTGTGTGTATAATGTCAGTCTAGATGAGCAGAGTGCGGAGAAGTCGCCATATCTTGGACTAGTGATTCTTGTTGCATCCTTCCCATCAGACATTCAAATGTACTTTGCAGCATTTCAGTGAAAACATACACGGCTGCCATAACGGAGACTGTCCCAGATTCATGCAGCCCGTGGTTCTGGCAGCCGGCATGAATCAGCTCTCCAGTGTCCTTCAAAGTTTCACATCTTTTTCAAGACTATATTTTCTTTGAATTCCTGTAGGTAACTATATACAGTATGTGTCTCCCTTAGGCGAGTTGATTTTGGCAGCTTTAAATGTATTTCTACGTTGTTTCCATTAGGATTGGTGGCCAGAAGGTGACGGCTACATTGCAGAACCCAGCCAATATGCTGTAGGGATAGTTCAGAGAGACATTTATCGCCTAGCCACAGAATAGGCAACACTTGTCTGGTCACCAAATCCATCATTGGCTCCATTCAGACTGCGCAAACCCCCTATTCTGTGCTCGGGAGAGAGATCTCTTCTTTGGGCCAATGTAGAAGCTGTAGATTCAGGTCTGCTAGTCGCACCTTCATGGAATCAATACAGCTTGATTAATTGGGAAGTATTTTTTAATGCAGTTTTTAATTGATGAATTCTTCTTTCCGTTCTAGGCCCTGGACGGATTCTTCCTGGCTGTTATGACTGATGGAAATATCATCTATGTATCAGAGAGTGTTACACCGTTACTTGAACACTTACCTGTAAGTGTTGATGGCTGATCAATATTTTTGGAATTTACTATGGATGTGATTGGTGTCATTCGTGCAGCAAGGCCCCTGCTGTAAATATCATTGTTGCACTGAGCTGGCCTTGAGCTTTTATGATGAAAGTGAGAGTTTAACCTACCAGGCCACATCCATAAATGACGCACACCCTGCCCAAGACCCCGGGACTGGCACTGCAGCATGCGGCGCTCAGTAAGGGCAGCACAAATTAGCTGACTAGTTACTGATAAAGCAGGTCTGTCACTACATAGCCCACATACATGATTAAATGAATATCTTAGACCTGATGAGGCTGGTGTACATACTTTGAAAATCCATGTATGAATGTTTGTAAAATCCTCTGAACGTCATCAAGCCTGACATTAAAATGATCATTACTCTGTCGCCTCATTGGGGGACACAGGACCTTGGGTGTTATGCTTTCTGTCCACTAGGAGGCGACACTATGCTTAATCTGAAAAAGATTTGGCTCTGGCTCCTCCTCCACAGTATACACCCCTGGGCGGCATCCGCCTTACCTCAGTTTTTGCTTAGTGTCGCAAGGAGGCACACCTAAGAAGATTCTTCTTGACACAAATGAAGAAAAGAGGGTCTCTCGGAGACTCCCGGCATGGCTCCCTCCTCGGTCCTCTTTTTAGCGGTACCCGATTGAGGTAGAGATGGCTCTTCCCCATGTCGCTCCCTCCCCAGCCCTTCGGGTGCATGGTTCGAGGTCGAGAACTCCCTCCTTCCCCAGGCCCTGGGCCTTTTTGGGTTGAGGCTGAGGTGAGGAAGAATTCCTCCTGATGGCGGTGAAGCGCCCTCCCTAACCCCCTCTAGGGATGTTATGTTGAGACGCCACAGGTAGGAGCTGCGTTCGCAGCGCTAACTTTATTGTAGCCCCAGCACTGCTGTGGTCTGCTATGGGGCCTGGGGCTGTCATATTTGGGCCACAGTATGCAGGGATTCCTGTCCCTGCGGCAGCATCAGCCCTCTAAAGAGGTCAAAAAGACCCTTCATAGGGCTGCGCTGCATATATAGGGGCGTCCGGGCGATATGGCACTCATCCGGGGGGGTTTTGGTTCGTTTTCCGCCCCCCCTCCGGACTACCGCGCCGCTCTGGAGCCCTTCCCGGGCAGGATTTTGTACTTTAGACCGCGGCTTTGGCCTAAGCTGAAGCCGCCGCCCTTGTTACCGCTCCCGGCCTGCCCCCCTGGATGATGATAATGACGCTGCACAGCGTCATACAGGGGGCGGATCGAGCCAGGAAGGCGCGGTTTTGCCTGTCTGCGCGCCCTTTTTCTGCTCTCCGCCCCTCCTCCCTCCCACCTTTTTACCTCAGGGAAGAGAGCAGCGCTGCTATATTGCTCAAGAACGCTGCACAGTCTCCAGGGGGCGCAGAACCGAAGTTTTTCTGCTGGCGCCGGATCTAGGAGCACACCGGTGGGGTAAGGCACAGCAGGATATTATCCTGCTATGAACGCAGACTCCCTATAGGTTCCCTATAGCGCTCCTCTGCATAGCCACCCCTGTAAGGTTTTTGGTCATAGAATAGCCTGCCGGCACTCAGTGCACTATGTCGGTCTCCAGGTCCGAAGGAAAAAAAAAACAGGTTTATCTGCTGTTACGCAGTCTGTTCAGCCTGCAAAGCCAATCTTCCCAGTGGCAACATGCACCGTACTGCTAGAGTTGTTCCCAAAATGCTGGGTCAGTGCCCCAAGAGGCTCCTGTCGCTGTTTCAACTCCACTGACATGCCGGTATGGGCCGCATCTATGTCACAGTCCATAGATACGCTGACTTCCACATTGCTTCAGGCTATGCAGGGTCATATCCCAGCTAAAAGCGGACAGGCAGTCCCTGGCAATGCTAGTAGTGAACGGTCCCATAGGTCACGTTCAGCTACGTTCTCCCATGGCTCACGGTCGTCCCGCTCTAGGCAGAGACACCGTAATTCTAGGTCTCCTAGACCGTCTCGTTCCAAAGACGGGCGCAGCAGAACTCCACAGAGATCTTCGGGCATGGAAAAGCGGCGGTCCAAGATCCCCTCCAGGCAACGCCTCAGCGATGCGCAGGATTCAGAGGGCATCTGTGACTCCGAATCAGAAAAGGAAACATAGGAATCTCAGGCTCCTTGTCCTCCTAGCAATACAGCGCTAGTTGAGGACATTATCACTTCTATTCATCGGGTGCTGGTTTTATCCGATGCTCCCCAAGAACCCCCAAAACATAAGATCTGTTTTGAGGGGTCCCTGAAGTCCCTAAAGTTTTTTTTCTGATCACCCAAGCTTTCAGGACATCCTTGATAAGCATTTTTCGCAGCCTGCCAAAAAATTCGCCAACCGTAAATAAAACCGTAAAAAAGGGCTAGATACCCTTTTTTCTCAAAAAGACCAAGAAGTGGACAGATCGACCGGAAATCGATCCCCCTATCTCTAGGCTTGCAGCACAGTCTCTCCTCTCGCTGCCAGATAGCTCAACCCTGAAGGATACAGCAGATCGGCAGGTTGAGCGCATGGCTCGTTCAATTTTTGAGGCTGCAGGAGCCTCCCTAGCTCCCGCGTTCACCTCAACGTGGGCAGCCACGGCCATTCTGGAATGGGCCAAAAGATTGCAGGAGAGCCTCCAAAAGTTTTCTCCTCAGATGTTCGATCAACTAGTTCAGATAGCGGTGGTGGCAGATTACATACGCCTTGCAACTTTTGATTCTGCAAGAGGCGTAGCAGGTATAGCAGCGAATGTAATTACAATCAGACGTATCCTCTGGCTGTGAGAATGGGAAGCGGAAGCGTCTTCAAACAAGTCTTTTACGGATCTCCCGTACGTCAGTGGGAGATTTTTTTTCGGGGAAAAATTAGACAAGATGATTTCCAATACCACGGGGGGGTAAGAGTACCTTTCTTCCCCAACCGCAACCTAAACGTACGTTTAAGCGATGTAACCAGGCTAGGTTCTGGTCTTTTCGGAACTCCTCAGGCTAGGCCGCTTCACGTCCTTCACAGAATTACAACCGTTCCCCCTCACAGGGACAACCAAAGGATATAGTGAGGACATGATGTTAGACACAGCGTTTAGACAATCGGCCGTGTTTTCTAGAAAGGCTGGCGTGATGTCAGGAGAAGAAGCGAATAATTGGGTGTCATCAGCATAGAGATGGTACTAGAAACCAAATCTACCGATTGTTTGACCAAAAGGGGCAGTGTACAAGGAGAAGAGGAGGGGGCCTAGAACCGATCCTTGAGGAACCCTAACAGTAAGGGGAAGGTGAGAGGAGGAGGAACCGGCAAAAGATACAGTAAAGGAGCGGTCAGAGAGATAGGAGGAGAACCAGGAGAGAACGGTGTCCTTGAGGCCAATGGAACGGAGCATAGTGAGGAGGAGCTGATGATCCACAGTGTTGAATGCTGCAGAGAGATCCAAGAGAATTAGCATGGAGTAATGACCATTTGATTTAGCTGTTAGTAGATCATTAGAGACTTTAGCGAGGGCAGTTTCAGCGGAAACCGGATTGGAGAGGGTCGAGAAGAGAGTTATCAAAGAGATGGCGGATAAGATGGGAGTGGACCAGGCGTTTCAGGAGTTTAGAGATGAAGGGAAGATTAGAGACAGGTCTATAGTTAGCGGCACAGTTTTGGTCGAGGGATGGTTTTTTAAATAGTGGATGTATGATGGCATGCTTAAATGAGGAGGGAAAGATACCAGAAGAGAGAGAGAGAGAGAGGTTAAATATTTTAGTTAGGTGAGGGGTGACAGCAGGGGAAAGGAACTGGAGGAGATGTGACGGAGATGGGTCACTGATGCAAGTGGTTGGGCGAGAAGATGCAAGGAGCCCGCTTACTTCTTCTTCTGTGACTGGTTCAAAATCAGAGAGTGAGCTAGTGAGGGAGAGAGGACAGTGCATGATATGAGGTGATTGGGAGATAATTTCCTGTCAAATCTGGTCAATTCTTACTTTGAGGTAATTGGCCAGATCGTCAGCTCGGAGCTCCGTGGTTGGGGCCTGTACTCTTGGGTTGAGTAGAGAATGAAAAGTGTCAGAGACGTTTCGGGTTATTGGACAGTGAGGTGATGAGGGTGTTTGAAATAGGTTTGTTTGGAGAGGTGAACGGCAGTGTTGTATGTTCTAAGCATAAACTTATAATGGATGAAATCTTCATGTAGATTGGATTTTCTCCACAGACGTTCGGCGCACCTGGAGCACCGCTGCAGGAAACGTGTTTGCAGGGTGTGCCAGGGTTGTCGCCGTCTGTGTTGTGATGTTCTATTTATAGGGGGTGCAAATTCATCCAGGGCACTTTGAAGTGTTTCATTGTAATGCTTCAGTGCAGAATCAGGACATGAGAGGGAGGAGATAGGGGCCAATGAAGACTGCAAGTTCTTCATAAGTTTCTGGGTGTTAATGGTCTGTATGTTTCTATAAGTATGGACAGTGGGGGTGACCTGAGCCGCCTGGCAGTTCTTGATAGAGAATGAAAGAAGATTGTGGTCAGAGAGCGGGTGAGGGGAGTTTGCAAAATCATCCACTGCACAAAGCCGAGAGAAGACCAAGTCGAGGGAGTTTCCGTCTTCATGCGTTGGAGAATTAGTAAGCAGGCGAAACGAGGAGGTTAGAGGCATTGACCTGGTCTTTAATCTGAGCTGCTGTTAACCTGCGATTTTTGAGGCTCGTGACTCGGATGAACTTATCCTCCGCAGCAGAGGTGACTCTTGGTCTTCCTTTCCTGGGCCGGTCCTCATGTGAGCCAGTTTCTTTGTAGCGCTTGATGGTTTTTGCCACTGCACTTGGGGACACTTTCAAAGTTTTTCCAATTTTTTTGACTGACTGACCTTCATTTCTTAAAGTAATGATGGCCACTCGTTTTTCTTTACTTAGCTGTTTTTTTTCTTGCCATAATACAAATTCTAACAGTCTATTCAGCTGTGTATCCACCAGACTTCTGCACAACACAACTGATGGTCCCAATCCCATTTATAAGGCAAGAAATCCCACTTATGAAACCTGACAGGGCACACCTGTGAAGTGAAAACCATTTCCGGTGACTACCTCTGAGCTCATCAAGAGAATGCAAAGAGTGTGCAAAGCAGTAATCAAACCGAAAGGTGGCTACTTTGAAGAACCTAGAATATAAGACATATTTTCACTTGTTTCACACTTTTTTGTTAATTATATAATTCCACATGTGTTCATAGTTTTGATGCCTTCAGAGTGAATCTACAATTTTCATAGTCATGAAAATAAAGAAAACTCTTTGAATGAGAAGGTGTGTCCAAACTTTTGGTCTGTAATGTATATGGATAGCTAACACCAATAGCAATCAAGAAGAAGCAAATTATCAAAAATAGTAGATAACAATTTTTATTTAAATATATAGAGAAAAAAACAATTAGCAACATAGTAACAGGACTACAAGTGCAATGGTCTCACTCAATTGCATTAAGGCATATCAAATATGATATATATGAAATGTGAATAGCATAATGGATTTTGGAATTTAGAAAAAACATATGAGATGCTTAGCACAAAATTTGGCCAAAAGATGTGAGCCCATTCACCAACGTCAAGGTGATCTCATTGAACGGGTCCCTGTTCTAACTGCCTCATGTAAACTACTGGCTAATAACAAGATAAAGCCTATATTTATAGCAAGATAGGAACCAAAAAGTGATTGGATGTAATTAAAATCACAGCTTGATGAAGGTCGGAGTGCTCTGTCAGAAAGCTAACATACAAATGACAGAAAAAACTGACGGCACATCCTAGTCTGAATAGGTGCATACCAAAAAACAGCTTACATATCAAAATAAGGAAATTACATCCAATCACTTTTTGGTTCCTATCTTCCCATAAATATAGGCTTTACCTTGTGTGGTTGAGTAACCACTGAGTCCGCTAGGGAGCGCTGTGTGGATGTCCCAGGAGAAAGGATGAATGGCAGAATACGGAATGGCCGTTATGTATCCCAAAGTGGGTGGCTTTGGGATGGAGACTTATGTGTTGTTCAGCAATGATATTGCTGAGGTGTTGCTTCAATGTATAAGGGAGAAGTCTCCAGGTAACTAGAGATATGGGCTGCCCTGGTTACCTACAAATCCACCTAGGGGTGTGTTTAAGAGTGTCATAATAAAGTATATGTGTGGCTGTGTGTAATAGGACCTTTAGTGAGGTCATAGCCATGTGATCACCTGTGGGTGTGGTTATGGACCATATAAGGTACCTGAGGTCCGGTCACATCTGATTGGGCCATGTGGAAGGTCCCGGCAGGCCTTGGTAGAGGAAGGTGTGCTACCTTCCTGAAGACCACGTGTTGAGGCTGCTGACCCGGTGAGGCCTGTGGATATTGGCTGTATGTGAGGACGGATAAGCCTCCTGTGTTTGCTGAGGCTCCAGGACTGAGCCCTAAATAATGGACACTTATACTTGTTTTCGCCTGAGCTATAGGCTATTCCTTATGTTATGTGCTGGTTTATGGGTTATGGAGCAATAAACCCTATGAACTTTTAAAGGAACGTGCCTTTTGATTGATTCCCGTGGCTCCTGAGCGAGTTGAATCCCTACACTTGTTATTAGCCAGTAGTTCACATGAGGCAGTTAGAATAGGGACCCGTTCAATGAGATCACCTTGACGTTGGTGAATGGGCTCACATCTTTTGGCCAAATTTTGTGCTAAGTACCTCATATGTTTTTTCTAAATTCCAAAAGCCATTATGCTATTCACATTTCATATATTTCATATTTGATATGCCTTAATGCAATTGAGTGCAACCATTTCCTTATTTTGATATGTAAGCTGTTTTTTTGTATACACCTATTCAGACTAGGATGTGCCGTCAGTTTTTTCTGTCATTTACAAGTGCAATGGGACATAGAAACAGAGAACAGCAGGTGCATACCCCATTCAGTAGATAGCTTATTAATGAAGTATGACTTGGTAATATGTCCGGGCATAGCTTAGTTAAGCAATTGTAAATTGACAGTATGTCCAGACATAATAGCAATAATCTTTATTTTTATATAGCGCTAACATATTCCGCAGCGCTTTACAGTTTTCACACATTATCATCGCTGTCCCAGATGGGACTCAAAATCTAGATTCCCTATCCGTATGTCTTTGCAATTTGGGAGGAAACCGGAGAACCCGGGGGAAACCCACACAAACACGGGGAGAACATACAAACTACTTGCAGATGTTTCCTTGGTGGGACTTGAACCCAGGACTCCAGAGGTGCAAGGCTGCAGTGTTAACCATTGAGCCACCGTGCTGCCCAGACATGAGATAATCAGTACTGAATACCTATCTTAATAGATGGTACTATGGTACAAATAAGAGATAAATAGTATTGAATGTAGTAACAAGAAACATGTTACTAGTATACTAGTCAAGATTGCCAACAAGTCATACCACAGTTTCACAATAAAGTACTGAATCACATGCAGTTATTACAAATAGTTAGATTCAAATACCTGTAGCCATAGTTAGTAGGGTATGCAGTTTGCTCACAAGCACCTCAACGCGCGTTTCACCACATCTCTATGTTACTATGTTGCTAATTGTTTTTTCTATATACATTTAATTAAAAATTGTCATTTACTATAATTGTATACCTGCGCTAGGCTGGGATGGGCTACAGGACAATAGGCAAGCAGCTTGGTGAGAAGGCAACAACTGTTGGCACAATTATTATAAAATGGAAGATACAGAAGATGACGGTCAATCTTCTGTGGTCTGGGGCTCCGTGCAAGATCTCGACTCGTGAGGTAAGGATGATTCTGAGAATGATGAAGAATCAGCCCAGAACTACACAGAAGGACCTGGTTAATTGCTTAAAGAGAGCTGAGACCACAGTCTCAAACATTACCGTTAGTAACACACTACGCCGTCATAGATTAAAGTCCTGCTGGGCCACACAAGGTCCCCCTGCTCACGCCATAACATTTCCAGGTGTGTTTGAAGTTTGAGAATGACCATCTGGATGATCCAGAGGAAGCATGGGAGAAGGTCATGTGGTCAGATGAGACCAAGATAGAACTTTTTGGTTACGACTGCACTTGCCATGTTTGGAGGATGAAGGATGAGTATAAGACAAAGAACTCCATCCCAACCGTGAAGCATGGTGGGGGAAATGTCATACTTTGGGAGTGCTTTTCTGCAAATGGAACGGCATGACTGCATCGTATTGAAGGGATGGATGGGGTCATGCATCGTGAGATTTTGGCCAACAACCACCTTCCCTCAGTAAGAGAATTAAAGGTGGGTCGTGGCTGGGTCTTCTAGCATGACAATGACCCGAAACACACAACCAGGGCAACTAAGGAGCGGCTCTGTAAGATGCAGTTCAAGGTCCTGGAGTGGCCTAGCCAGTCTCCAGAGCTGAACCCAATAGCAAATCTTTGGAGGAAGCTGAAACTCATTGTTGCCCAGTGACAGTCCAAACCTGAAAGATCTGGAGAAGATCTGTAATTGCAAACAAAGGTTTCTGTACCAAATATTAAGTTCTGTTTTTCTATTGTATCAAATATATATTTCATGTAATAAAATACAAATTAATTATGCAAAACTCATACAATGTGATTCTCTGATTTTTATTTTTAGATTCTGTCTCTCACAGTTGGAGTGTTCTTATGATAAAAATTACAGCCCTCTCCATTCTTTGTAGGTGGGAAAACTTGTAAATTCGTCAGTGTATCCTATACTTATTTTCCCCATTGTCTCTGTTTCTAGGTCAGACCTATAGGTTGTGGCCTATTACACCTTGTGTATTATTTTCTTAACTTTCTGACTCTCTTCTCTTTCAGTCTGATCTTGTTGATCAGAGTATATTTAATTTTATCCCCGAGGGGGAACATTCAGAAATCTATAAAATCCTGTCTACGCACATGATGGAAAGTGCTTCTTTGGCTTCAGATTATCTGAAAAGTAAGTGTCTTTACATTAATTCTTATTAATCGTAAGTGTCTTATTTCATTGTAGACCGCCAGGATTTTAACTCCTTCACGTCATGACTACTTTACTTTTATTTTGTTGTAGTTTTTTCCTCACCTTCTTCCACAAGCCATAACTTCTTTACTTTTCCATCGACAGTCATGAGTGCTTGTGTTTTGCAGTGCAACCATTAATCGCCTCTTGCCAATTCTGGCGTTTTGATTGTTTTGTCATTACAAAGTTTCTAGATCAGGCTATTTCATGTAATATTTTTATATATTGGACCTTTAGGGATGCAATTATGGATATTTTTTTTTAATATTCCTTATTTTTAATGGGGAAAGGGGGGGGGGCGTGAATTGAACTTTTATATTTATTTTTGTTCCATATTTTTAAAAACATTTTTATTTCACATGAACATCATCACAGACCAGAATCTGGTGTTCACAGAACCATCATGGTAAACATGGGAATTTTCAGCAGACCACCGGTCATCATTGCAACCCATCGAAGCCCCGTGATCGCTTCACATGCGCGCCAACTGGCTGTCAGAGCAGCGTGTCCCCTTACTAGAGATTGACACTGGCATTTAACAGGTTAACAGATGCCCTTTTGAGGACGTCCTGTTTAAGGGGGGAATTGTAGAAGCTGCTGGGAAGTGACTGCAGGGCCATCCTCCTGTGATGTCCCATTTGAGACTCCCCTGAAATGAAACGTCACAGGACATAAAAAAAAAATATAGGGATCAGCTGTATGGGAGAATAATAGGGATTATTAAAATATAGGAAGTGGTCAGGTGAGCAACGCCAGTCTTAAAGGGAATCTGTCAGCAGGTTTTTGCTATGCAGTTTTGACAGCACCATGGTGTAAGGGTACAGACCCTGATTTCAGCTATGTATCACTTAGTTTACTAGGTGCAGCAGTTATCATAGAATAACAGTTTTCATTGCTGCAGAACTCAGAATGCTCAGCCCTATATAACCCCGCCCACACCACTGATTGGCAGCTTTTTGTATAGTGACAGAAAGCTGCTAATCAACTCTGGGGGTGTGGCTGGACCAAAAGGCACTAGTCCTATAGTGATAATCTCCTGCTCATAAAAGACAGCCCAGTAAGTGACACATCACTTGAATCAAGGTCTCTGCTACTACATTATAACGCTCTCGGGTTACATAGCAAAAACCTGATGACAGATGACCTTAATTGAATCGACCCTTAATGTAGATTCATGCTTTTATGCCATACTACATTAAAATGCGAGTAACTATGACTCATGCTGGTAGAAAAGGGCCCAGATGGTGAACAAAGTGGTTACTAAAGCAACCATGAATTTACAAATGGCAATTAGAATTTTTAGTCTTGTGACCATTTACAACTAGCCCTGCTGTGTAGTTCTGTAGTTTGTAATTCTCTCCTGCACCTAACTGATGTGCCACATGCAAGGCAGGCTGCTAGAAGAGCCAGGGCTGAGGCACATACTGCCTGTCAGAGGAGCGAGAAAGCTACTCCACAGTGAAAAAAGCACTCCTCCTCCTCCCATCAAAACGTTTATCCCCTTAATATGTTGCACTCATTAGATTATATAGCACTGGGTGCTCACAATTGCTCATTTGCCCTTCCATTTTGCTAATTTAAGAAGATATCAACTTTGATTGGAGTGCTGCAAAGAATAAAAGGATATATATGCATGTCCTCAACTTGCATAAGTTCCCGATTGTATGTGTGTGTATATATATATACAGCAACCTGCATGTTACTCTTACTGCAGTCTTTGTTACATAAACATGCTACCGTGGCCTACAGCATCTCTGGACTTGTCTCCGATTGAGCACGTCTGGAATGTCATTGGTCGGCAATTGCAAAAGTTGCTGCCAGCAGCAGATCTTGATGATTTGCCCAAGTGCATTCAGTGCAGCAGAACATTCCTCAGACATCCATTAATAACCTCAATGATGGCAGCCAAGACTGTAAATGCTTGGATTTCTGCACATGGTGTTTTAAAAAATCTGCTTCCATTTTCTTGTCATGTCATTAAAATGTCTTTTAATTTCCTCAATTCCATGACTTTTTTTTTCGTGGTGGTAATGCAATTTCAATGTTATTCAGGGTAATATAAATGACTATAAATTTGGTATTGCTGTAATTGAACCGATTTGTTGAATCAAACTTCTAAAACATGTCTTTAAAGGGAATCTGTCAGCAGGTTTTTACTGTTTAATCTGAGAGCAGCATAGTATAAAGCAAAAAAACCCTGTGTTATCAGGAGATTATCACCACACCGCTGGACTAGGTCTCCCATGCTACCCAATCCGACTAATCTGTGTAACACTGTCCCCATCACACTGCCAGCTTGCTGACAATGTACAGTGCACACATGGAACTCCCAATACAGGGGTGTGGGTGGTTATACACAGCTCCACATTATGGCCACTGCTACATCTACAACAGAGAAAACGCCACAACTACGCCAAGCAGCCCAGTACATTGCTGTATCAGGGCATTTTGCCCTATATTCTACTGCTCTTGGATTACATTGAAGAAAAGAACATATTACAGGCACTGGATACCCCAGTGGATGGTAAAAAATCTGACGCATTTCAACTCAAGAGTCTTAATCTTGGATACAATCCATGTAATATGTTTGTTTAATGAAAGAAATAAAGGAATAATTTTTACACTTGCCTTCCTGCCTCAGATCACTGGAGATTACTGTGTATATATAAATCAATGGTGCTATATAAATAAATAATAACTATCAAATATGCTTCTTTTTTTGTAATGGCAAACATTGGGTGATTTGAAATTTTAGGCTTTATTATTTATTTATTATATATAATATGTATGTCACCATATGATGCATGAACCTGTTTGATACCTTATTTAATGCACTGCAATTCATTAGTGGTACATTATATTGTCAAATTAACTACAGTGGTTTGCAAAAGTATTCACTCCCTTGGCAGTTTTCCTGTTTATGTTCCCACCTCACAACTTGGAATTTCAGATTTTTTTTTTTTTTTTAGGGTTTCCATCAGTTCATGTAAAGAACATGTCTACAACTGTGAACATATGCTTTTATTGTGAAGCAAACAACAAGTGGGAAAAATAACTGAAAACTTCAGTGTGCATAACTATTAACCCCCCCTAAAGTCAGTACTTTGTAGACCCTCCTTTAGCGGCAATTACAGCTGCAGGTTGCTTTGGATAAGTCCCTATGAGCTTTTCACATCTTCCCACTGGGATTTTTGCCAGTTCCTCAAGGCTAAACTGCTCCAGCTCCGTCAAGTTAGATGGTTTCCTCTGGTGAACATCAATCTTCAAGTCTGACCACAGATTCTCAGTTGGGATAAGGTCTGGACTTTGACTAGGCCACTCCAAAACATTTACACCTTTCCCCTTAAACCACTCGAGTGTTGCTTTAGCAGTATACTTTGGGTCATTGTCTTGTTGGACGGTGAACCTCCGTCTCAGTCTCAAATCACTGACAGACTGAAACAGGTTTTACTCACAAATATCCCTATATTCCATCTTCTCCTCGACTCGACCATTTCCCCTGTCCCTGCTGCCGAAAAACATCCCCACCGCATGATGCTGCCACCACCATGTTTCACTGTGGGGATGGTGTTCTTGGGGTGATGAGATGTGTTGGTTTGGCGCCAGACATGGCGTTTACCTTGGTGGCCAGAAAGTTCAATTTTGGTCTCATGTGGACACGGCACCATTCTCCATACATATGTGTAGTCTCCCATGTGTCTTTTGGCAAAATCAAAACAAGCCTTACAATTTTTGTGTGCAAGTAAAGGATTTTTTCTGCCCAATTTTTCATAAAGATCACCTCGGTGGAGTGTAAGACTTATTGTGGTCATATTAACAGTTATTTTTTAAAACCCAACCCTGACTTATACTTTTCAATAACTCTGTCCCTGACTTGTTTGGAGATCTTCTTGGTCTTCATGATGGTGTCTGGTTAGTGATGACTCTTGCTTAATGGTGTTACAGCCTCTGTGGCCTTTATGAAAAGGTAAAGGGTATACACTGACATACCCTATGACACTTAGATTGCACACAGATGGGCTTCCTTTCACTAAGTATGGTAGTAACCGTTTTTTGCAGATTAAAAGACGCACCGGATTCTAAGATGTACCTCAAATTTTGAGAAAAATGTGTAAAAAATTTTTTTAATAAAATGGTGGTGCTTCTTATAATCCATTGCTTACTGGGGTGGTGGCTGTGGTGAAGCGAGGTCCCAGGGTGGAGGAGGCAAGAGTAGAGCGTCGCTGCAGGCAGGGATGAGGGGGTGTTCAGATGTGTGGAGCTGCAGGTGTTCAGTGCTGCGGGGGCTCTGCCGACATCTTGTGAAAGGCCATAGCCCCCGCAGATACATGGTTTCCTATGCGGTGGACTGGACTCCGGGAAAATGGCTGCCGGGGGCGGGGCATGCGCAGATGGAGATCTCAGCACCAAGATCTTAGGAGATGAGATCTCCCGAGATCTCCATCTGCGTATGCGCCGCCCCCAGCCGGCAGCCATTTTCCCGGAGTCCAGTCCACCGCATAGGAAACCATGTAACTGCGGGGTCTCTGGGCTTCCACAAGATGTCGGCAGGGCCCCCGCAGCACCGAACAGCCACACTGCACATCCGAACCACTCATCCCAGCCTGTGCCGGTAAGTAATATCTGCATTATGAGACGCACCCCCATTTTCCCCCCAAATTTGGGGGGGAAAAAGTGCATCTTATAATCCGAAAAATACGGTATGTAATTGCTTGGAACAGAAATTTTTAGGGGCTACATAGCAAAAAGACAAGACATATGCACATACCAATTTTTAGTTATTTGATCCCATAAGTTTAATTTTTGCCTATATTTTTCTCATTTCACTTCAGCAACTTAGATTATATAGTGTTGATGCATGACACAAGAAATCAAATTACAAAAATATTTAAATACATGTTGTAATTTAACAAAATAAGTAAAAAGACAAGGGAGTGAATACTTTTGCAAGCCACTGTATCTTCAGTGAAGAAGACGTTTATAGCGGTCCTCTGCCTTTTTTGACAAGACCCTGCAATCATGTGGGAGGCTGACATTATGTAATCTAGGGATATGTTCAGCCGCACAGGGGCCCAGGAATTAGGGGGCCACATCAAGCTTCAAAGCTGGTGTGATTTTTCATTCTGATAAATTACAGATTACAAAGAGCCCATATACTGTTTTTGCACAGGGGCCCTCTTCTGTCTGAGTCTGCCAGTGGTGTCATCTGTATGAATATAACTTGCCAGGGCGGTTTAGAAGAAAATCTTAGTTTGATAAGATGTACTTTTTAGCAATCATGTATTTTTCTTTCAGCAAAAAATGAACTTGAATTCTGTTGCCACATGCTGCGGGGAACGGTGGACCCAAAAGAACCAGCCACATACGAATTTGTAAAATGCATTGGAAATTTCAAGTCTTTAAACAATGGTAAGTTGTATCAGTCTGCACCATGAACACTGGAGAGCTCCAGTCTGTATGCAATGGGGACTGCGTTTACTGTGGTCAGCGGTTCACTTTATTCCAGAAAATCCCTTTAAATTGTTCGGTCACTCAGTGGAGAGCGTCGTGCTAAGTCTGCCATAGTCTATTTATTTTACTCACTTATATAGCACCATTTAATTCCACAGCGCTTTACAGACATTATTGTCACTGTCCCCATTGGGGTTCACAATCTAGATTCCTTGTCAGTATGTTTGTGGAGTGTGGGAGGAAACCGGAGAACCCGGAGGAAACCCACGCAAACACGGGGAGAACATACAAACTCCTTGCAGATGTCCTTGGTGGAATTTGAACCCAGGACCCCAGCGTCACAAGGCTGCAGTGCTAACCACTGAACCACCGTGCTAGTTGGAAGCGAGACCCAAGCACAGGACCACTGTTTTTGATGGTCATATACTCTAATAGGCTACACTGTGTATTGTCAAAGATTGAACGGTGAAAGATTGGAGCCCCCACAATACCTTGTAGAAGATATGAGCTTATATACAGATCTTACAGTAATTCTTTGCTTTATTTTAGTACCAAACTCCACGCACAATGGCTTTGATGGAGCATTACAGAGGTCGCTCAGGCCCACGTATGAAGAGCGAGTGTGTTTTGTAGCTACTGTACGGCTAGCTACACCTCAGTTTATTAAGGTATATCTTCTCTGAGGTTTGCAGTGATCAATTTCAAGACCTAAATATCTGCTGCCCTTCTTTTGCTTCCTTAGGAAAAGTCCCTACATGCTGGAGCTGGCTGTGTTATACATCTTACACATCAGTCTACCTGTGGCATCAGAGACACAGACAACCTGTCAGCATTATTGTGCACAGTAAACTACAGACAGTGTCAGGTCGGCGCCGTTACACTGATTACAATTATACCTGGGTTGATCAAATCCATCTTGTGGTTGTTGTCAGCAGTCTGCATTATGAATACGTAATCCGAGCACCACATGAAGACCCCCACAGGCCGCCCCGGAGCACGAGCATATCAGTAACTCAAAATAAGGATTAACCCCTTCCTGACATGAGACGTACTATCCCGTCCATGGGACCCGGGCCCCTATGCCCATGGACGGGATAAGCCGGATTACTTACCGGTAATGCTCTTTTAATGAGTCCACGACAGCACCCACTGGAGGTATCGGATCCGCCCATTTGGAACAGGAAACCCTACAGGAAAGATAAAAGGGGCGGTCCGCCTTTCCTCCTCAGTTTTACGTTTCAGAGTACCAGAAGGACCGCCAAGGATTAGGCAATGTTCTCTTATTTTAACATCTTTCTTATCCATTATTTGGTAATACTTTAACTATTGATATCTTTAGGGGTGGAAGTGAACGGGTGCTGTCGTGGACTCATTAAAAGAGCATTACCGGTAAGTAATCCGGCTTTTTACTCTTCGCCACGACAGCACCCACTGGAGAGATTCCAGAGACCATCACCTGGGTGGGACCACCGTGCCAAGGATAGTCCTGCCAAAGCTTAAGTCAGAGGTTGATGAAAGATCAAGTCTGTAGTGGTTATAGAAGGTAGAAGGGGATGACCAAACTGCCGCCTTACATATAGTTTCAATCGGAACATCTCCCTTTTCCGCCCAAGAGGTTGCCATTGCCCTGGTGGAATGCGCCCTGATGTTCCCTGGAGGATCTTCGTTTTTTGCGGAGTAGGCTAAACGAATGGCCTCTCTGATCCACCGGGAAATGGTGCTCTTCGTGACTCCATACCCCTTCTTACAGCCCTGAAATGAAACAAATAGGGCCCTACTCTGCCTCCAACTGTTGGACCTCTCAATACATTTTAGGACAGTTCTTTTGACGTCCAGAGTATGGAACCTCTGCTCTTCCGGAGTAGAGGGATTTTTATAGAAGGTTGGGAGGAGTATCTCCTGAGATCTATGGTATTTTGTTGCCACTTTTGGCAGGTAGGCAGGGTCTGGTTTTAATACCAATCTGTCTTGGTATTCTTGAAAAAAAGGTGGATCTATTGACAAGGCCTGAATATCACCCACTCTTCTAGCTGAGGTTAGTGATACTAAGAGGGCCATTTTAAGTGCTAAGTATTTGAAGGGTATTGTGTCGATCGGCTCAAAGGGGTCTACCGTTAGGGCGTCTAAGACCAGATTTAGATCCCATGTAGGGACGGAGGGTATGTGGATTGGAGTTATTCGTTCACATGCTGTAATAAAACGAGTTATCCATTTGTTGCCTGCTATATTATGGCCATATAGTGCTCCTAATGCCGATATTTGTACTCTCAGTGTATTTACTGCTAAGCCTAAGTCTTTCCCCTTCTGCAGAAATTCAAAGATTGGGATTATCGGAACTTCTGTTGTATGAGGTACTGTATGGAATTGAAGAAATTTTTTCCATATTCTAATGTAAATCTGGGTCGTGGACTGTTTTCTACTTTGTAGTAGTGTAGTAATTAAGGACTCCGAGAATCCTCTTGTCCTCAATAACTGCCTCTCAAATTCCACGCCGTCAAGTGCAAGCTGAGCACTTGAGGGTGGAAAAAGGGGCCTTGGGAGAGTAGATTGGCAGTCGGAAGGACCCAAGGATCTGTTATCGACATAATCTGCAGCCACGAAAACCACGGTCTTTTTGGCCAGAACGGTGCTATTAAGATTATTCTTGCTTTGTCGTCTCTGATCTTCCGAATTACTTGAGGTAGGAGGATCAATGGAGGGAACGCATACGATAGGTTGAAATTCCATGGAACTAGAAAGGCGTCCAGTATGTTTGGGTGATCTGACGGAGATAGGGAGGCAAAGGTTTTTATCTGCCTGTTCTCCCTTGTGGCAAAAAGATCCACCTCGGGTTGTCCCCATGCGGCTACTATGTCCCTGAAGACCTTCCGATTGAGGCACCACTCTCCTTGTCGTAGAGTGTGACGGCTTAGGAAGTCTGCCTTTTGATTGCTCTCGCCTCTTATATGAAGGGCCGAGAGGGACAAAAAATAGTTTTCTGCTAAGTTTAAAATTTTTGCCGCTGAAGACATCAGAGTCTCTGATCGAGTTCCTCCTTGTCTGTTTATATATGCCACTGTGGTGGTATTGTCCGACAGGATCCTTACATGCTTCTGTTGGAGCTGCGGAAGGAAGTTGTATAGAGCATAGAACACTGCAGTCAGTTCTTTTAAATTAGATGAGTAATCACATTCCTCTTTACTCCACCTTCCCTGATAAAACCCATTCTCCATGTGGGCTCCCCAGCCCTGGGGACTGGCATCGGTGGTTACAATACAGGATGGAACTATAACCCATGGGACTCCTGAACATAAATGGTCATCGTCTAACCACCACTCTAGGGAAGTCAAGACTTCTTGTGACAGGGTTATTTTGCTCTGTAAACGACCACTATGTCGCTTATCCTCCTGGAGGATCTGGTGTTGTAGTGTACGGACATGGTACTGGGCCCACCGGACTGCCGGGGTGCAAGAATTTAGTGATCCTAATAGTGACATTGCTCCTCTTAAGGATACACGTGGTTTATCTATAGCTGCTTGTATTTTTTGTTTTGTGAGGATGATTTTTACCTGGGGTAGTAGACATCTCTGGGTCAAGGAATCTAGTTGAAATCCTAGAAATGTCTGGAGAGATTGCGGATCGAGTCTGGACTTTTGGATATTGATGATCCAGCCAAGGCTCTGAAAAGAGGAGACTGCGTCAGTCACGCGTTCAGTACATTGTTTGACTGAATTCCCAATTACTAGGAAGTCGTCTAGATATGGTACAATTAGTGTGTCCTTTTGGCGAAGGTAGGCCATCACTTCTGCCATCACCTTGGTAAATATTCTTGGTGCCGTGGAAAGCCCGAAGGGCATGGCCGCGTATTGGAAATGACGAATCCTGCCCTCGACTTCCACTGCGACTCTTAGGTATTTCTGGAATCTGTTGTGTATAGGGAGATGATAATAAGCATCTTTTAAATCAATCCCTGCCATTACGCAATTTGGGAAAAGAAGCTTTATAGTGGATCTAATCGATTCCATTTTGAACTTATAATTTTTTATAAATGAATTTAGCTTCTTTAAATTAATAATGGTTCTAAATGTACCGTCTGGTTTAGACACCAAAAACAGGGGAGAGTAAAAGCCTCTACCCTGTTGTTCCTCAGGGACGTCAACTAAAACTTTTTTAGCTAGCAGGACTCGAATCTCGTCTTCGAGAGCCTTTTGCTGAAGTGAGGAATTAAGGCGAGTTATAACAAAGAACTCATAGGGGATTCGAAGGAATTCAATCTTTATTCCTTCCTTGATTATATTCAAAATCCATGGGTTTAACGTAATTTGTTCCCATTTGGTAAAAAAAAAATTTTAATCTGCCCCCAACCGGTGGGTCTAAACTTTTAATTTTTTTCTCTCCTATATGTTGGCCCTCTGAAGATGGTACCCTTCTGCTTTTCGTCTTTCGTGGCCCATCTCGTTCTGTCCGATTGTCTTCTTCTCCCGAATGGCCGTCTTTTAAAGGTTTTCCTATAAAACGGAATGGGAGAATCACTGAAGGCCTTTTTTCTTTCTTTTGCCTTGGCGAGAATTTCGTCTAAGGCTTTTCCGAAGAGGAACTCACCCTCGCATGGGGTTGCACTAATTTTGGATTTTGATTGTGCATCCCCTTTCCAGCTTTTTATCCAAAGCGCGCGTCTGGCGTTATTCACCAGGGCTGCCGACCTTGCTGCAAGTCTTAGGGTGTCCGCTGAAGCGTCTGCCATAAAGGCAGCTGCCCCTCTTATCAACGGGATGGCTGCACGCAGTTTCTCCCTTGACACTCTTTGCTCAATCTGCTGGTCTAATTGATCTAGCCATACCAGCATTGACCTAGCAGTACATGTGCTGGCTATTGCGGGTTTGAATACCCCGGTGGTGGACTCCCAGGACCTTTTGAGCGAGGATTCAGCCTTTCGGTCCAATGGGTCTGCTAACAATCCAGCGTCCTCGACCGGGATCGAGGTTTGTTTGGAAGTGGAGGATATGACAGCGTCCACCTTTGGTATTTTAGACCATTTTAATAGATCTTCATCAGTGAACGGGTACTTCCGTTTTGAAGCGGATGGGAGAAAACCCCTCTGGTCGTGTTTTTCCCATTCCCTTTTGATGAGATCTTTAATTGCCGGTATTACTGGAAATGATCTCCTCTTTTTTTCTGCCAATCCCGCAAACATAATGTCCTGCGCGGTCTGGGCTCCCCTTTCCTCTTCACACCCCATAGTATTCCTAACCGCTTTTACCAGGTTATCTACGCTGTCCAGAGGAAAACATGCGCGTCCTTCCGCCTCCGAGGATGATGATGAGGACGTGGATGCGGAGCCTGAGTTTAACCCCTGTTCTTCCTCTGACTCTGAACTGACAATAACCTGTTTTCTATGCCTGGACTCTGCGGGAGTGCTGGCGCGGTTGATGGCTTGTATTTCCTCCCTAATTATGGCTCGGATATCCTGAGAAGATATCGTCGGCCCCTGCCTGGTCTCTTTCATGCATTGTTTGCAGAGTTTTTTGGGGTAGGAGTCAGGGAGAGGCTCTGAACATAATGCACATTCTTTGTTTTGTTTTTCCTTTTTTCTTTGACTGAAACGGGAGGTCAAAGGTAAAGAGAGGGGGGAGGGGGGGGGGAGGAGAGGAGGTTAGCTTAATAGGTAGAGCATATGCTTTGCACACTCACCCAGTGAAGCTTAATACCGGTTCAGATGGCTGAGACGGTTTGGATCGGGTTTCTGCTGCCTCGCTCCTGCGGGCAGTCTCCGTCCTGGCGCTGCGGTCCCTGGTGGAGTTTCCCCCAGCTGAATCCCCTGCTGGGGTTTGCGACTCTGCGGGGGACGACATGTTCCAATGTTGCAGCGCTGCAGCGCTGTTTTATCTGTATCGTTGCCCCGGAAGTCGCCCTGTCACAGGGCGCATGCGCCGCGTCATCGCCATCTTACCCCGGAAGTTCAACCATTACTTCCGGGGTATGGGAGCGTCGGGCGCCGGCCTGCTCCCGCGCCACCGCTATTAACACACGCGGCTCGCGCGCACATGGCCTCACCATCCACGCTATACCCCCACCGATGGGAATGGGGGGGGGGGAAATCTCCCGGATGCCAGACCGGCGCGCTCCCTGGTAAGACCGGGCGGCCCTCCCCGGACCCGGCCATTACCACTATGCCACCAGACGAGGGGGGAGCCGTCAAACGGAGTCTCCCCCGACGCTGCCTCCGGACCGCAGCCCCTGCCGTTCCCGAAGAGACCGCACAGGCGGATGCATGGCCCAGGTAAGATCCTGCAGGATCCTGCTCCATTTGGAACAGGAAACCAAAACTGAGGAGGAAAGGCGGACCGCCCCTTTTATCTTTCCTGTAGGGTTTCCTGTTCCAAATGGGCGGATCCGATACCTCCAGTGGGTGCTGTCGTGGCGAAGAGTAAAAGTACGTCTTGCGCGATCAGCGGCGCCCACGTGGTGAGCGCCGCTGATCGCGGCCGGGTGTCAGCTGATTATCACAGCTGACACCCGGTACAATGTGTCAGGGGCGGTCACGGACCGCCCCCGACACGTTAACCCCTTGCACACGGCGATCAAACATGATCGCGGTGTACCGGGGGTTAAAGGAAAGCATCGGCAGGGAGGGGGCTCCCTCCGTGCTTCCCTGAGCCCCCCACGGCAGCGCAATGTGCAGCGCTGCTGCGGGGGGCTCCTTTCCTCCAGGCCCCCGAATCCAAGATGGCGACGGGGGCCTTCGGGGGCCTGAGGAAATGGCTTCCTCAGTGCCTGCAAAGCGCAGGCATGAGGAAGCATTCTACAGTGCCTGTCAGATCGCTGATCTGTCACAGTGATCTGTGATGTGACAGATCAGCGATCTGTCACAGGACAGTGATGTCCCACCTGGGACTATTTAATAAAGTAAAAAAAATAAGTGTTAAAATAATTAAAAAAAAAAAATCGCCAAATAAATTAGAAAAAAAAAAAAAAATATTCCCCCAATAAATCCATTTTTTGGAAATAATAAAAAAAAAAAACAATAAAAGTACACATATTAGGTATCGCCGCGTCCGTAATGACCCGCCCTATAAAACTGTCCCATTAGTTAACCCCTTTAGCGAACCCCTTAAAAAATAAAAATAAAAAACGAAGCAAAAAATAATGATTTATTATCATACCGCCAAACAAAAAGTGTAATAACGCGCGATCAAAAAGACGCATATAAATATCCATGGTACCGCTGAAAACATCATCTTGTCCCGCAAAAAACAAGCCACCACACAGCATCATCAGCGAAAAAATAAAAAAGTTATAGCTCGCAGAATAAAGCGATGCAAAAATAATTATTTTTTATATAAAATAGTTTACATTGCATAAAACCGACAAAAACATAAAAAAATGACATAAATGAGGTATCGCTGTAACCGTACTGACCCGAAGAATAAAACTGCTTTATCGATTTTACCGCATGCGGAACGGTGTAAACGCACCCCCCCAAAAGAAATTCATGAAACGCTGGTTTTTGTTCATTCTGTGTCCCAAAAATAGGAATAAAAAGCGATCAAAAAATGTCACGTGCCCGAAAATGGTACCAATAAAAACGTCAACTCGTCCCGCAAAAAATAAGACCTCACATGACTCGGTGGGTCAAAATACGGAAAAATTATAGCTCTCAATATGTGGTGATGCAAAAACTATTTTTACAATAAAAAGCGTCTTTTAGCGTGCGACAGCTGCCAAATATAAAAACCGCCATAAATAGTAAATCAAACCCCCGTCATCACCCCCTTAGTTAGGGAAAAGTATTTATCTCCATTTTCCGGTTAGGGTTAGGGCTGGGTTAGGGCTAGGGTTAGGGCTCATATTAGGGTTAGGGGTGTGTTGGGGTTAGGGTTGGAGTTATAATTGGGGGGTTTCCACTGTTTGGGCACATCAGGGGCTCTCCAAATGCAACATGGCGTCTGATCTCAATTCCAGCCAATTCTGAGTTGAAAAAGTCAAATGTTGCTCCTTCCCTTCCAAGCTCTGCCATGCGCCCAAACAGTGTTTTACCCCACATGTAGGGTATCAACCTGCTCAGGACAAATTGCAAAACAATTTTTGGGGTCCAATTTCTCCTGTTACCCTTAAGAAAATAAAAAATTATTTTTGTGGAAAAAAATGATTTTTTTATTTTCACGTCCGAGTGTTATAAACTTCTGTGAAGCACTTGGGGGTTCAAAGTGCTCACCACACATCTAGATAAGTTCCGTGGGGGGTCTAGTGTCCAAAATGGGGTCACTTGTGGGGAGTTTCAATAGTTTAGGTACATCAGGGGCTCTCCAAACGCACATGACACCCGCAGACCATTCCATCAAAGTCTGCATTCCAAAACGTCACTGCTTCCCTTCCGAGCCCCGACGTGTGTCCATACAGTAGTTTTCTCCCACATATGGGGTGTCAGCGTACTCAGGCCAAATTGGACAACAACTTTTGGGGGTCCAATTTCTCCTGTTACCCTTGGGAAAATAAAAAAATGGTGACTAAAAGATCATGTTTGTGGAAAAAATACGAATTTTTTATTTTCACGCCCGGGCGTTATAAACTTCTGTGAAGCACTGGGGGGTTCAAAGTGCTCACCACACATCTAGATAAGTTCCTTGGGGGGTCTAGTTTACAAAATGGTGTCATTTGTGGGGGGTTTCCACTGTTTAGGTACATTAGGGGCTCTCCAAAGGCAACATGACACCCGCAGACCATTCCATCAAAGTCTGCATTCCAAAACGTCACTACTTCCCTTCCGAGCCCCGACGTGTGCCCATACAGTAGTTTTCTCCCACATATGGGGTATCAGCATACTCAGGACAAATTGGACAACAACTTTTGGGGTCCAATTTCTCCTGGTACCCTTGGGAAAATAAAAAAATGGTGACTAAAAGATCATGTTTGTGGAAAAAATACGAATTTTTTATTTTCACGCCCGGGCATTATAAACTTCTGTGAAGCACTG
Source organism: Dendrobates tinctorius (assembly GCF_039654945.1). NCBI lineage: Eukaryota > Metazoa > Chordata > Amphibia > Anura > Dendrobatidae > Dendrobates > Dendrobates tinctorius. The sequence continues at coordinate 17,042,510 of NW_027361747.1, read as the reverse complement.
GGGGGGTCAAAGTGCTCACCACACATCTAGATAAGTTCCTTAGGGGGTCTCGTTTCCAAAATGGTGTCATTTGTGGGGGGTTTCCACTGTTTTGGTACATCATGAGTTTTCCAAACGCGACATGGTGTCCGATCTCAATTCCAGCCAAAAGCGTCAAATGGCGCTGCTTCCCTTCCGAGCTCTGCCATGCGCCCAAATAGTGGTTTACCCCCACATGTGGGGTATCAGCGTACTCAGGACAAATTGCACAATAACTTTTACGGTCCTGTTACCCTTGGAAAAATAAGAATTGAGGGTGAAAAGATCATTTTTGTGGAAAAAATATGATTTTTTAATTGTACCACTGTACGTTATAAACTTCTGTAAAGCCCTTGTGGGTTCAAAGTTCTCACCACATATCTAGATAAGTTCCTTGGGGGGTCTAGTTTCCAAAATGGGGTCACTTGTAGGGGGTTTCCACTGTTTAGGTACATCAGGGACTCTCCAAACTTGACATGGCGTCCAATCTGAATTCCAGCCAATTTTGCATTGAAAAAGTCAAACGGCGCTCCTTCCATTCTGAGCTCTGCCATGCACCGAAACAGTGGTTCCCCCCCACATATCAGGTATCTGCGTACTCAGGACAAATTGCACAATAACTTTTGCAGTCCAATTTCTCCTGTTACCCTTGGTAAAATAAAAAAAATTGAACCTGAAGTATTTTTTTTATGAAAAAAAGTTAGATGTTCATTTTTTTTTAAATATTCAAAAAAATTCCTGTGACGCACCTAAAGGGTTAATAAACTTCTTGAATGTGGTTTTGAGCACTTTAAGGGGTGCAGTTTTTAGAATGGTGTCACTTTTGGGTATTTTCTATCATATAGACCCCTCAAAGTGGCTTCAAATGTGATGTGGTCCTAAAAATAAAATGGTGTTGTAAAAATGAGAAATCGCTGGTCAACTTTTAACCCTTATAACTTCCTAACAAAAAAAAATTTTGGTTCCAAAATTGTGCTGATGTAAAGTAAACATGTGGGAAATGTTAGTTATCAAGTTTTTTGTGTGCCGTATCTCTGTGATTTAAGGGCATAAAAATTCAAAGTTGGAAAATTGCGAAATTTTCAAAATTTTCGCCAAATTTCCGTTTCTCTCACAAATAAACGCAAGTTATTTGAATGAAATTTTACCACTAACATGAAGTACAATATGTCACGAGAAAACAATGTCAGAATCACCGGGATCCATGGAAGCGTTCCAGAGTTATGACCTCATAAAGGTACAGTGGTCAGAATTGTTAAAATTGGCCCGGTCATGAACGTGCAAACCACCCTTGGGGGTGAAGGGGTTAAACAACAACCACAAGACGGATTTCATTAACCAATGTATCATTGTAATCAGTATAACTGCGTTGACCTGACACTGTGTGTAGGTTACTGAGCACAGTCCTGCTGACAGGTTCCCTTTAAATGGCACCATCCATAGTGACCTCAGCATCTAAGTTGTTTTACAGAAGGGGTGGGCTATCTTACTGTAAGCCCATCACCGCCTTGTGCCCCTATTACAAGGGTGTGAATTGTATGCCCTGGAAGTGCCCTAATATTTGTACAATATTAGATTAACATATCTTCAAAAACATTTATTTAAATAAGAAAATTTTTAAAACAAAAAAAACTGTATAAACTTGGAATTTGTTGTAATTGCAATGATGCATAGTATGAAAAAACATAATCATCATGGAGTAAGATGTCGAAGTCAGAATGTACTCAGTCACTGTTGTGTCATAAATTAGTTAGTCTGTCGCTTCACTATGCAAGTGCCTCCAGCTTATATTGCTTCATTTCAAGTTGGTGTAAAAAAAATAATTACAAAATGGACAAAATTAAGCATTGTGTAAAAAATGTGACTCTTGTTTTCTTTCCAAAAATTATGTCATCATTAGGCCCCTTTCACACATCAGTTTTTTTACGTCAGTCACAATCCGTCTGGTCGACGGATCCGTCGCAGATTGTGAAAAACTGATGCGACGGGCGCATCCGTTTTTTCATCCGATTCTTCCGTTTTTCGAAGGATCCGTTTTTTAAAACTCCCACAGACAGATCTATAGATAGATAAATATGGGATAGATAGAATATATAGACATATCTATGGATATATCTATGGATAGATATAGATAGATAGATAAATAATAGCAAGGCCAATGTTTATTAATGAACAATATGTTTTATTTTTAAAAAAAACGGAAAAAAATGGCGTGGGCTCCCGCACAATTTTCTGCACCAGACGGGGAAAGCCGACATCTGGGGGCCAATATTTGTAGCCTGGGAAGGGGGTAATACACATGTCCCCTTCCCAGGCTATGAATATCAGCTCGCAGCTGTCTGCATAGCCTTTACTGGCTATTAAAATAGGGGTACCCCCCAAAAAAAATGATGTGGGATCCCTGTTGTGAATTCTCTTTCTGGCCTCCCTCTGGTTATTACTGAAGGTAGTGGAGCTGGTCAGATTGACAGAGGGGTTGCGAGTTCTCTTTCTGGGCTCCCTCTGGTGGTTACTGGAGGTAGTGTAGCTGATCTAATTGACAGAGGCTTGCCACCTGATAATGAGGATGACGATTGGAGATCTGGGGTTTCAGATTGGGATTTAAGACAGCCGACTCCTTCTATCCCTGCTGGTGTTTTTCTTCCTTTGCCTTCAGAGGTCTGATGTCTCCTGCTCTGTCCCTGCATGATTCAGCTAAGTGGTTCATTTGCTTTTCTTTTTGCATTTGATCTGGTTTTGTCTATCTCTGCTTTGTGCAGGTCAGCCAGCTCCGGCAGGGGCTGTGCTGAATCACCGTCCATATGTTACTGCTTAAAATCATAGAATCATAGAATCGTAGAGTTGGAAGGGACCTCCTGGGCCATCTGGTCCAACCCCCTGCTCAAAGCAGGATTCGCTAAATCATCCCAGTCAGATGTCTGTCCAGCCTCTGTTTGAAGACTTCCATTGAAGGAGAACTCACCACTTCTCGTGGCAGCCTGTTCCACTCATTGATCACTCTAACTGTCAAAAAGTTTTTTCTAATATCTAATCTGTGTCTCCTCCCATTCAGTTTCATCCCACTGCTTCTAGTCTTTCCTTGTGCAAATGAGAATAAAGTTGATCCTTCTACAATGTGACAGCCCTTTAGATATTTGTAGACAGCTATTAAGTCTCCTCTCAGTCTTCTCTTTTGCAAACTAAACATTCCCAAATCCTGCAACCTTTCCTCATAAGACAGGGTTTGCAGACCGGTCACCATTCTGGTCGCTCTTTTCTGAACTTGCTCCAGTTTGTTGATGTCTTTTTTAAAATGTGGTGCCCAAAACTGGACACAATATTCCAGATGAGGTCTGACCAAAGAGGAGTAGAGGGAAATAATGACTTCACGTGATCTAGACTGTATGCTTCTGTTAATACATCCTAGAATTGCATTTGCCTTTTTTGCTGCTGCATCACACTGTGGACTCATATTCAGTCTGTGATCTATTAGTATACCCAAGTCTTTTTCACATGTGCTGTCACTTAGCCCTATTCCTCCCATTCTATATATGCTTTTTCCATTTTTATTGCCCAGATGTAGTACTTTGCATTTCTCCCTGTTAAAAACCATTCTGTTTGTTGCTGCCCACTTCTCCAGTTTATTTAAATCTTTTTGAATCCTCTCTCTCTCTTCTCTAGTATTAGCTATCCCTCCTAGCTTTGTGTCATCAGCTTGTGCCACTTTGTTTTGTCCCCTGTTATATTGGTCTCTTTTTGCTTTGCTTTCAGAATATACCAGAGTGCTGATATAATGGGGGCAAAGTCGTGCAACTTCAGTGTTTTTGTGCATCAGACGTGTTGGACTTTTTCAGGGTTTTTTGCGTGATTGCAGACAGTGTCTTTCCTTTCCTGTCCTGTCTAGTCAGTGTGGGCCCCATCATTTGCTCAGTCTATTTCCCTACCTGCGTTTGTGTTTTCATCTTGTCTGACCGACAATATATGTTTTGGGGCTATCTATTACTTTGGGGTCTGCTCTGGGGCAGTTTAGATTTCCCCTTTCTTGCTTTAGGCTTAGTTAGCTCTCCGGCTGTGCCGAGGCCTCTAGGATCATCGTAGGTACGCTCCACGGCTACTGCTAGTTGTGTGGATAGGATTAGGGGTCTGCAATCCGCATAGTTACCTACCTCTCTGGTTTTCTGTGGATTAGCTTGGGCCTGCTATCCTCCTCGGTGACCCATTCATAACAGGTTCTCCTATATTTTATAGCCAGAAAGGCTACGCAGACAGTTGCAGGCTGATATTCATAGCCTAGGAAGGGGCACTTAACCCCTCTCTTCCCACTGCGGTGTAGTGGTGGCATATGGGGTAATAAGGGGTTAATGTCACCTTGCAATTGTAAGGTGACATTAAGCCTGGTTAATAATGGAGAGGCGTCAATAAGACGCCTCTCCATTATTAATCTTATATTAATAAAGGGTTAAAAAACACACACACATAAGAAAAAAGTATTTTAATGAGATAAAACATGACACCTTTTTTTCAAAATTTTTATTGTACGCCTATCCAGTCGAAGCCATCGATCACCTGCAAAAAAATAAACAAACAAACCAACAATATACTCCCTGTCCAACGTAATCCCATTAATAACGATTGTCCCACGACGATCTCCCCTATAGAGCTGTCACATCAGCAGATGTGACCTCTCTATAGGCCTCCGATGACACACTGACCGGAGATAACTCTGTGGCAATGTGTCATTGGAGATAAGCCTCTCGCTTTACGGCACTACAGCGTGAGAACATTTTAATGCCGCAAAGTGACAGGTGAACTCCGGTGACTTGTAATCCCATCGGACGATGCCTGCACACACAAGCACACCCCCGCACAGAGCCCCGTAGACCCACCCGCAGACCCCCCTCCACACATGCACACACACATAGCCCGCGCACACCCGTGTTGGAGCATGCGCAGTTAAAAAAACAAAAAAACAAAACACGAGTCTGACACCGGATTCCGTCATTTGTCGGACAGCGACAGCCGCCCATAGGCTTCCATTCTAGCAAAAATTGGACAGTGACGGATTTGTCGCTGTCCGATTTTTCGACGTAGACAAAAAATGTTCCTATGTCTGTCGTCTCTGGCCGCCGGACAAAGAATTTCCGACGGATCCGTCGAACGATGGATGAAACGTGTGGCCATCAGTCGCTAATACAAGTCTATGAGAAGAAAACTGATCCAGCGGCATCAATCGCCGGATCCGTTCTTTTCAAAATTCGACAGAATGTGACTGATGGCAAAAAACTCATGTGTGAAAGGAGCCTTAACAGGAGACACAATATAATAACCCAATCCTGCAGACATATTACCTTATATCCATCTTCAACTTATGTCTAATCTACCATGTTTGTGTGTATGAAGTAGGGGACAGATGGAAGAGAGAATAGCTGCAGGATCATACTAATTTTCTTTGCAGTCTGGTACCATGGTGATTCTTTGCTCCAAATACATGCAGAAGCCAAAGATTTGTGATTTGGAAAGTTGTTTTGTGTTCAGTGCATTGAAAAAAAAAAGTACAGTATGTCCTGTGTTTGATGGTTTATTGATGCAGATTGTTACAGTGCTGTTTTCTGTCCCTGATGCCAGGAAATGTGCACTGTGGAGGAGCCTAATGAGGAGTTCACATCTAGGCACAGCTTGGAATGGAAGTTCCTCTTCTTAGACCACAGGTAGGTAGATCATGAAGCCTGTGAGTGGTTTTTGTGTAGGATGAGTATCTCTTCTTAGTTTACTGCTAGGCAGCTCTCCATAATAAAAGGGAACCTGTCAGCTGATACATGCTTCCTGGTCCACAGGCGCCATATATCAGACGCTGGCTGCATGGGTTCAACCATGATGTTCTTCTTGTTTCAGACGCTGGCTGCATGGGTTTAACCATGATGATCTTGTATCTGATGCTGACAGCATGGGTTCAACCATGACATTCTTCTTGTAGCAGACGTTGGCTGCATGAGTTCAACCATGACATTCTTCTTGTAGGAGACGCTGGCTGCATGGGTTAAACCATGACGTTCTTCTTGTATCTGATGCTGGCTGCATGGGTTCAACCATGACGTCGTTCTTGTATCTGATGCTGGCTGCATGGGTTCAACCATGACGTTCTTCTTGTATCTGATGCTGGCTGCATGGGTTCAACCATGACGTTCTTCTTGTATCTGATGCTGGCTGCATGGGTTCAACCATGACGTTCTTCTTGTATCTGATGCTGGCTGCATGGGTTCAACCATGATGTTCTTCTTGTATCTGATGCTGGCTGCATGGGTTCAACCATGACGTTCTTCTTGCATCAGATGCTGGCTGCATGGGTTCAACCATGACGACGTTCTTTTTGCATCAGATGCTGGCTGCATGGGTTCAACCATGACGTTCTTTTTGCATCAGATGCTGGCTGCATGGGTTCAGCAATAACGTTCTTGTATCAGACGCTGGCTGCCATGACATTCTTCTTGTATCAGATGCTGGCTGCATGGGTTCAACCATAATGTAGTTCTTTGAAAAGATACGTTGTTTCAGCGAAAAACGTACTTTATAACCTTCCAGGGGCTGAACCTCATGGGAGGCTAGTCCCTGGCAGCTTCTCCTCACCCACTATCCTGGAGCAACAGGTCTTTGCCTACGTGCATGAGTGTATGGCAAGAGACCTGTCAGTCATTGGCAAACGTACCTGGCTGAAATCATGCTTCCAGTGTTTGATGCTTGCTGTTCGTGGATTGGCTGTCAGGGTCCCTTATAAAACTATCCCCCCTTCAAAGTCATTTTATTTAATTGCACAACCTTTCTACTAATCTCCATATTTAGAATCCTTAGTCTTTTGTGCTTTTTATTATTCATGACTGTTATACCTAATCCAACTCCCACTGCATTTCTAAGCTGATGTTTGGTATAAGGTAATTTTTTTTTTAATCATTTTTTTTCTTTTTAAATAGCTTTTGCCATGTGACTGAGCCATTCAATATCTATGAATGATAAATGTCAGATGCAATTGAAAACTTTTTTTTATTTTATGATGCATACCATGTAAATGAGAGTAATGGCTATAATTTTATTATTTTTGAACCATTACTTACCTCTGCTAAGCCGCTTGAAAACATCTTGGCGTATAATACACAATATGCTTTTAGAATAAGGAGTCTTCCATGCTGTTTATTAGCTTCAATCACCTTTCAGCTGCACAGTTTACTCTGTACAGTATAGGGCAGAGAGGAGATTTGACTTACTGAAGTCCTTTACTTCCTCCCTGCTGCAAGAATAACATCTTGCGCATACACAATTTACAAGCTGTTTGCCAAAGGATATATATTTGTATGTATATGTAATATATATATTTTATGTATGTATTTTTTCAATACACTTAGCTGATGTCTACTTTCTTTGTATTCTAGGGCTCCTCCAATAATCGGATATTTGCCGTTTGAGGTTCTCGGCACTTCAGGCTATGATTACTATCACGTGGACGACTTGGAGAACCTTGCAAAATGCCATGAGCATTGTAAGTGGTTTAGTACTATTTTTAGAGCATTTTACGATTATTGTAGGAGTTAATGACCTTGTTTAAAAGGGTTTTCTTATTTCCACTGTTCATGAATATGTATGCACCAGCTGCAGGAGGGGATTACTCTGGGAACAGGCGAGCAGGTTTTTGTTACTCGGGGCTTGTGCAAGTACCGTAACCTGCCGTGCTGCGCGGTGTCCTTAACTCCTGTTAGCGTACATCGCTATGGGAATGGCAAAGCACTGGCTGCTAGGTTGCTTCTGTAACTTTGGCCCCTTTTAGCCAGTGCATAAGCACATCAATTCTGGTCTCCATAATAAATGGATGAAATGGGAAATACCGTTTAACTCCTTAGCGAGCTGGACCAGAATGAGGAGCTGAGCCCTCTACATACCGAGGAGATGTCAGCTGTATCATACAGCCTGGATCTGCCTGTAACCACAATGACCAGAGCTAGTTCACTTTAATCACCTCTGTTTTAACCATTTAAATGCTGCTTAGATGTGAATGCAGAAAGCCAATGGTTTTCAATGGCAGCTGGGGACCTGCAGAACACCCTCCATGATTGCCATCTTAGTCCTTTTATGAAGACCAGCTTCTGTCTGGGCTTCATAGGATAAGATCAGTCACAATACAAACTGTAGTACTGGGAATCTTGTATCCAGGTCATTTCAACCACAAAATAAACACTGAAATCAAAATCCAAAAAATAAACGCAGAATTGTGTTTTGTCTTCTTCACTATTGCACCCAACTTGAATTCTTTTTTTAACCACATTACATTACTCTATATGATAAAAATGAATTGCGTTATTCAAAACTAAAGCTTTGTCCCGTCAAAATGAAGCCCTCATACATCTATGTTCACAGGTAAATATAAACTGCAGGAGAAAGAAGAAATGTTCCAGTTTCTGGTAAAATTTTCAGAGTAATCTTTATTCCATCAAAAAACAATTAAAAAAAAAATATGTATGTGTGTGTATGTGTATATATATATATAATACACACATACATATTTTTTTTATATATATATATGTATGTTGGACAGGAACAGGAGCAAGCGACGCGTTTCGTACACATTTGTTCTTAATCAAGCTTACTTGAAAATGACCAAACACCGGTCTTAAATACACAGGTGCAATTAAACAAGACACGAGAAATAATTAGCTGATTAAAACTAACACACTATGAAAGGAAAAAAAGGGAAAGGGAGCAAATACAAAAAGGTGAATAAATGTTAAAATCCAAATAGATAATAAAACGAAAACAAAGGAATAAGAGATAAATGGGATGTGACAACATAAGAAAATATACAAAATCTCAATAATGAAAAGCTTTTTCGATTCTCAGATTCAATCCCAAAGGGGAACGAGTGCCCAAGTTAAAAATCCAGAACACCTCCCTCACCATTAGGTATCTCTGCGTGTCACCACCTCGAGCCGGTCTAGTAATTGTCTCAAAACCAAAAACCTTGAGAGATGAGAGAGTGCCTCTTGTATGTCAATAAAGTGTTTGGATGCAGAGGATATATGCCTATTGTATGATTATTACCAGTAATATCATTAATATGTTCGTTAATACGAACTTTTAATTTGCGAGACGTACATCCAATGTACAGCTCATTACAGGCTGCACATTCAGTGGCATAAACAACGTCATCGGTGTTACAGTTAATGAATTGCTTAATGCTAAAGCTCTGACTGTTGTTAGATTTAAAATCTTTTTACAAGGGCACACTCCCGTTTTAAACAATTTGTTAATTCTAAGGACAGGAATGTTTTTTTAAGAAATCCACGAGACGGGGCGGAAGGAAACATAGGAAAACCGCAAGGTATGGTTACCCGCCAACGGAGGCCTCTCCAACTTTAAGTCCAGAACACAACGTATTGAACTTACCATCACGAACATTCTCACCAGAACAAATGACATTACTTTCTTATGGTCTTAATTTCATCCCTGACCAAAATTCTTATTTATTTGCAACAATTTGTGATGTTAATCGTTTTCTATGTACTTTGACAATCAAAAGACATTTTTGGTTTGATGTTTCAAGTGATGATTTACCTGAAAATATTATTTCCAACCGTTATCGCTGCTTTAATTTTAAAGAACAAGTCTAACCATTACATTATCAGGATACTCTTTCAGCACCTGCATTCATTACTAAAAATCCTTTTTTTTTTTTTTTTTTTTTTTTAACCCAGTTCAGTCCTGTACAGGCTGCATGGATAGATTTCAGGACACAGTGGACAAGGAATTAAAAAGTCTTTATGATGTAACCCATAACAAGAATTTGGCGGGACACAACCTCTCCCTGTCCTTGAAATCTGAATTGTCTCTTATGGAAGATATTATATTTAAAATGTCTGACAAGGGAGTGTGGTGGTTATAATGGACAAGGTACTTTATGCAACTCAACTCAACAGTATTTTGGAGGATCGTTCCACTTATTACAAATTGTTATCGGATCCCACTTCCAATTACTAACAACATACTGTTGATTTGATGAAGGTTTTGCTTTCAGGGTTCTTATGAAAAAACAGACTGATTACCTTATTGTAAAACACCCAGTTACCCCCATTTTACATGCATTGCCCAAAGTACATAAGGAAACTAATCCACCTCCCATGCGGCCCATTATAAATGGAATTGGCTCTGCAAAATAATTTTTTCGTGATTGGTTTGATACTCTTTTACAGCCTTTAGCCCAATGTTCTCCTGGAGATATCAAAAACTCTAATGATATTTTCAAAATTCTGTTCGATAACATGTAATGTAATTTCTGTGTACACTTCCATCCCACAACACACACCATTGGAAGCATTGACTTTTCATCTCCATAAATACAGTAACTATAATCCAACCCTTCAAATTTATATAACTTAAGTCACTTCATTTCTCATGTCTCATAACTACTTATTTGATGGCTCCTACTATTTACAACATCGAGGAGTGTCGATGGGGGTGAAATTCTCCCCTTCATTAGCAAATCTGATGACGTCTTATTGGGAGGAATTATTTTTGTATTCTCCAGGTAATCCATTTTTGGAGTCCATTGATTGGTATGGCAGATACATTGATGATACACTTCTTATTTGGGGTGGCGATGTGTCTGCCATACCACTCTTTGGCAAATACATAAATTCAAATGAATTTAACCTTCAATTTACCATCAACCGTGATCCTTCCAGGATCACATTTCTGGATTTGGAGCTAACTGGGGTGGTGGATGAATTTGTTGTCTCCTCCATTTTTAGAAAACCACTTTCAGGCAATACCATCATGCACCATAGGAGTAGTCAGCCCAAACATGCAGCTAAAGCAGTTCCCACTGGTGAACACATTCGTATCAAAAGAAATTGTAGTAACCCCACTGACTGCAGTTTTCAAAGCAGTCAATTAAATTACAGATTTGCCAAACGGGGATACCCCCCCCCCCCCCCCCCCATGTACTGAAAAGAGCACAATCCAACAATCCATTTGTGATTTAAAAAAAAAAAAAAAAAAAAAAACAGATCTTCATTGCTTGTTCTCAAGGAACCTAATCACAATATCACACACTCAAACCAGTTTTTTTCCACCCAGTAAACAGCCCACAATTCTTTAGCAATAATCAGATTGTACTAAGTCACTTGGCTTTACTGTTTGAGGATGATGTTTTTTCTTCCATTCTCAAATCTGGATGTTCTGTACTTGTCAAAAAAGAACCTTCACTGGCAAATGGACTTTCTCCCAGCTTTTTTTCCAAGATCCAAATCTGCAGGTACCTGGCTTAATTTTAAAGGCTTTTTCCGTTGTGGAGCCCGGCGCTGCAGAACCTGCAGCTTTGCGTGAGAGTGCTCTTCCTTTTCTAATTCTGACAACAGTCAGAGCTTTAGCATTAAGCAATTCATTAATTGTAACACCGATCACGTTGTTTATGCCATTGAACGTACAGCCTGTAATGAGCTGTACATTGGATGTACGCCTCGCAAACTAAAGGTTCGTATTACCGAACATATTAATGATATTACTGATTAATGATATTATTAATCATAATAGGTACCGTATATACTCGTGTATAAGCCGAGTTTTTCAGCCCCTTTTTAGGGCTGAAAAAGACCCTCTCGGCTCATACACAAGTCATATACCCAGAAAGCTGGCAGGGGACGGGGAGCAGGAGACATAATTCTCACCCTCCTGGCGTCTGCATATCCAGCTCTGCTACATCTCAGTCCCGGGGTCTGCATCTCCCTTCCTGTCTTCTTCCTGTGCTGCTCACATGGTACCACTCATTAAAGTCATGAATATGGACGTGTCTCCACTCCCATAGGGGTGGAGCCTTATATTCATGACTTTAATGAGCGGTACCATGTGACCAGCACAGGAAGAAGACAGGAAGGGAGATGCAGACGTGAGGACTGAGATGTAGCAGAGCCGGATATGCAGACGCCAGAAGGGTGAGTAGGACTGGCGGAGGGTGAGCCATGCCATATTCACCTGTCCCCGTTCAACCGCTGCGCTCAGTCTCCCAGGTCCTCTGGCTGTGACGTTCAAATAACAGGGCGTGATGACGGGTTTAGTACGCGCCCTCTGCCTGAACAGTCACTGCAGAGCCAGCGACGTTGAGGAGCAGCAAGGAGAGGCGAGTATGTCATATTTTTTTTTAAATCGCAGCAGCATTATATGGGGCATATATTATTATGGAGAATCTTATGGGGCCACCATTAACCTTTGTGCAGCATTAGATGGAGCATCTTATGGGGCCACCATTAACCTTTGTGCAGCATTATATGGGGCATATTTTAATATGGAGCATCTTATTGGGGCCACCATTTTACTTTTATTAGTATCTATTTTTATTTTTGAAATTTACCAGTAGCTGCTGCATTTTCCACCCTTGGCTTATACTCGAGTCAATAAGTTTTCCCAGTTTTTTGTGGCAAAATTAGGGGCCTCCGCTTATACTCAGGTCAGCTTATACACGAGTATATACGGTGTATCCTCTGCATCTAAACACTTTATTGACATACATAGAGGCAATCTCTCAAGGTTTTTGGTTTTGAGAAAATGATTAGATTGGCTCGAAGTGGCGATAAGCGGAGACGCTTAATGATGAGGGACGCATTCTGGATTTTTAACTTGGGTACTCGTTCCCCTTTGGGATTGAATCTGAGAAATGAAATAGCTTATCATTATTGAGAGTTTGCATATTTTCTTGTTTTCACTTTATCCCATTTATCGCTTATTCCTCTGTTTTCATTTTATTATCTCTTTGGATTTTAACATTTATTCACCTTTTTGTATTTCCTTCCTTTCCCTTTTTTTCACAGTGTGTTAGCTTTAATTTGCTAATTATTTCTCATTTGTGTTTAATTGCACCTGTGTATTTAATTGCACCTGTGTATTTAAGATTGGTGTTTGATCATTTTCAAGTAAGCTTGAAACATGTCTCTTGCTCCTGTTCCTGTCCACTATATATATATTTTTTTTTGATGGAGTAAAGATTACCGTACTTCGAAAATTTTACCAGAAGCTGGAACATTACTTCTTTTTCCTGCAATTGCTACACATGAGTGGTCGGCTCGTGGTTCCATGTACGCTGGATTCCTATAAACTTCAACGGGGAGCTGCCATTATCCTTCTCTGTTTTCTAAATATAAACTATATTTATATATAACTTTCTAAAAATGGCTCTTGGCAGAGGAATAAAAAATGAAAGAGCAAAACTGAAGAAATCACCAGTTCTAGGAGAGGTTAATGCGTAAGGCTCAGTGCACACTGCCTCTTAGGCTGGTTTCACATTTGCGTTTTTTAGCGCTGGAAAAAAACGCATATGTGCGCATGCGTTTTTCCCCTATATTTAACATGGGTGCGCATACCTGCGCGCTTGTAAGCGCATGTATGCGATTTTCATGCGCTGCGTTTTTTTGGGGTGTGCGTTTGTATTTTCCAGACGCAGCATGTTGCATTTTTTGGCCCTGCAAAAAAGCGCATGCGCACATATGCGCACGTTTCGCGCTAAAAATGGCCATTATAGCCTATGGATGCGCATATGTGCGCACTGGCATGCTCATGTATGCGTTTTTTTGCATATGCGTTTTTTTTTTTAACCATGGAATTTAGGGGTTTGGGTTAGAGTTAGGGTTAGTTAAGGGGGTTTAGGGTTAGGGTTAGGGTCAGGGTTAGGGTTTGGGTCAGGGTTAGGGTTAAGTATGGTTTGGTTAAGGGTTAGGGTCAGGGTTAGGGTCAGGATTAGGGTTAAGTATGGTTTGGTTAAGGGTTAGGGTCAGGGTTAGGGTTAGGGTTAAGTATGGTATTGTTAAGGGTTAGGGTCAGGGTTAGGGTCAGGATTAGGGTTAAGTATGGTTTGGTTAAGGGTTAGGGTCAGGGTTAGGGTCAGGGTTAGGGTTAAGTATGGTTTTGTTAAGTGTTAGGGTCAGGGTTAGGGTCAGGATTAGGGTTAAGTATGGTTTGGTTAAGGGTCAGGGTTAGGGTTAGGGTCAGGGTTAGGGTTAAGTATGGTTTTGTTAAGGGTTAGGGTCAGGGTTAGGGTCAGGATTAGGGTTAAGTATGGTTTGGTTAAGGGTTAGGGTCAGGGTTAGGGTCAGGGTTAGGGTTAAGTATGGTTTGGTTAAGGGTCAGGGTTAGGGTTAGGGTCAGGGTTAGGGTTAAGTATGGTTTTGTTAAGTGTTAGGGTCAGGGTTAGGGTCAGGATTAGGGTTAAGTATGGTTTGGTTAAGGGTTAGGGTCAGGGTTAGGGTTAAGTATGGTTTTGTTAAGGATTAGGGTCAGGGTTAGGGTCAGGGTTAGGGTTAGGGCTTAGGGTTTGGGTTAGGGTTAAGTATGATTTGGTTAAGGGTTAGGGTCAGGGTTAGGGTCAGGGTTAGGGTTAGGGTCAGGGTTAGGGTTAGTAAAGTCATGGTTTGGGTTAGTGTGAGGGGCCACCTAATGTTGGAAAAAAACGCAAACGCGGTAAAAACGCACTAAAAACGCATACAAACGCATAAAAACGCTGCGTTTTTTTCATGCATGCTCATAAAAATGCTTGAAAAAAACGCAGCAGTTGTATGCTTTTGTATGCGTTTTTTCAATGCGTTTTTTTGCAGGAAAAACGCGCTGCAAAAAAAAGCAAGTGTGAAACTAGCCTTAGCCATATTTTCCAGCATATATGTTAAATGTTAACGTTAGTTGTCATACAGCTCCATTCACTGGACAGAAGGCAAGAATGTCCTATTTACCTCTATTGGGGCAGTGTGTGTGATTACACATTCTTTTTTTTTTTTGGGCTTAGGAAAGTGCAGCAGATTTCGCTGTTCTTTATGGAGAGCTGCAAAAAAAAAACCCTTCATGCCATGTGATTATTATCACTATGGGCAATGCCCCTGTGTGTCTGTTCCTACATACTTCTGTACCTTGCTTATCAATTGCAAATAAAGACAGAAAAATGGAGTAGCCATGAACCACAGGAATAGAATAAAAGGTGAGGGGAAAAAAAGAGGAACAACAAGTATGATGGGGTGTTCCTACCCATCAAAATTATCCTCCATTGGACAAAAATCACCAACTATTAAAATAATGTACCTAGGTGATGAGTGACTAGTGTGAACTAGCTCAAGGTTCTGAAATTTAAAGCCTATGAAAACATTCAGTGCATGTAGAAACTCCGAGGAGTAAAAGAGAGGATAGATATGCTAACTTTAAAAGTGTTCAATGTAATGCAAACTGCAAATTATGCTGATTTCATAAATTTCATCAAGGACAGTCAAGTAAATCATAGTGCACAAATACCCATATATGTAATATAGACCACTACTAGTCGCAAATCAATAATAGGATCCGCAACTTATCCATGGTGTATGGCGACGGAACGTCCTACACTGCCCTGACGCGCGTTTCGCTATCTCAAGGGAAGGTGTCGGAATCTCTAGTATTATATTGTTTTTTTTACCCCCTTTTTATTATAGTAATGCAGTATGGAAAAGGCAAGTCTTGTTACTATAGATTCTTGACAAAGGGGCAACAGTGGATTTGGTTGCAAACTCGCTATTATATCACCTACCATCAGTGGAACTCCAGACCCGAGTTCATAGTGTGCACACACACTGTCGTAAGGTAAGATCTGCGAGTATCGGTCATAATTCAGGAGTGTTATGTCTGTATATGTTTGATATACATAGCATAGGGCATTATTGCACTGTTACTAATACGAGGGGCTGCTGATAAGTCTTTGGCTTTACCCAGAAAGAAACGAGATAGGAAGATGAAACTTTACATTTATTCCACATACTCTCCACTGATTTCAACACACTTCTTACATCGGCATTCCAAGTTCTGAAAGCCTTTCAAAAAGAAGGATTTTGGTTGTGACTGAAACCAGGCATCAGTAACAAAGGGCATCAGAAATTGTGAGAAATTTGGTACCCTGGAGGTGTTTCTTCAGGTTTGGAAACCAGTCGGAGGGAGCTAGATCTGGTGAATAAGGTGGGTAGTCAACCAGCTGGAAGCCCAGCTCCGCCAGTTTTGCCTTGGTCGCTTGTGCAGTGTGAGCGGAGGCGTTGTTTTGCAAGAATAAGATTCCTTTGGACAGCTTGCCGTGCCTTTTGGCCTTCAGAACTGCCTTCAATTGGTTCAAAAGTTCACTGTAATGCATTGCATTGATGGTGGAACCCTTTTGAAGGTAGTCCACTAGCCGCACGCCCTCCTTATCCCAGAACACAGACGCCATCACCATAGTGACTGATTTTTACACCCTGAACTTCTTTGGATGAGGAGAACCACTGTTCCTCCACTCTTTTGACTGCTCCTTGCTTTCAGAGTCATACAAATAAATCCAGGTCTCGTCCATAGTGACCAGTCAGTCCAGGAAGTTCTTTTGGGGTCTGGAAATGCTGACAAATGGACCAGGAAGTTTTCACTCACATGCCTTTCTGATCTGTTGTCAAACATTTGGGAAATCACTTTACAGATAGGTTCTTCATGTCCAAATTTTCATGGATAATTACACAAACACGTTCATGGGAAATCCCCATGATGTCTGCTATTGGTTTATCTGAAATTCGTTGATTCTCCAGTATGAGGTTGTGCGCAGAATTGACGATCTCCGGAACAACAACCACTCTCGGTCGTCCAGGACGTTCCTCATCGTTGGTGTTGAAATAGCCCGTTTTAAATTTGGCAACCCAGTTCTTAACTGTAGAATATGAAGGGCATTGATCCCCCAATGTCTGAGACATATCACCATAGCTTTCGCAGACTTTTATTGCAGAAACAAGAATTTTATCACTTCTCTGCTCTCATTTGCTGTGAATCGTTGCCATAGAAACAAAAAAAAAAATCACAAAGCCAAAGCCTTATCAGCAGCCCCTCGTAACCCCTGAACCACCAATAACCAGTCTTTTTTAGTTATTTTTTCTGCCTATTTTGTTTCTGAACTATTTAGGAACATATATAAATGATAGCATAATGTTATACACGATTTTTTGTTAAAGCAAATAATTACAAATTATACCCTCTTTGGCATGATTTTTATTGTTTTTTTTGTGCTGTTCACATTATAAAATCCTTTTGAGCTAATTCTTAAGGTTATTACAATCGTAATAACTTTTTACCGGGTAGATTTTCTTTTGTGTAGTGTATGTGGAATATTTTTTTTTTTCTAGTAACTTTTTTCATATTTTTGGTTTATTGAACTTGTAACATTCTTTTTCTTTATATTTTATCATCTTGTATATTAGGTTCCCTACAAACTCATAAAAGAACTTTGGGGACCAGTATTGTTTGTGGTGTTCAGTGTTTTTTTTTTTATTGTAATACACATGGGCTTATTTCAACTGGTCTCCCCGCTAATAAATTAAACTGTTGGTGTGAGACTTACCTTAGGCTATATTCACACATTGCGGCCATGGTGTATGTATATTTTAATTTTTCTTTTTATTTTGTTTTCTTCCAACACCGCAAAAATTCATCATTTCTCCTTTGCCTCATTGGGGGACACAGGTCTGTGGATGTATGCTACTGCCGCTTGGAGGCTGACAAAAAGTGAAAAAAAGAGGTTAGCTCCTCCTCCGCCATATACACCCTCGCCCCGATTGCGGTCGGAAACCAGTTCATGCTTAGTGTCCATTGGAGGCAACACGTCTGTCTTTTTCCAGACTTGTTTTTCTATGAAGATGAGACAGGGGCGACGGACCCTACTGAAAGGGTCCGATCTCTCCAAACCAACAACGGGCGAGCACTTGCGAGTGTCGCCTTCAAGTATCCTCTCCCGCAATGTGGGACATGATGCCGGACTTAGCCCTGACCACCCTAAGGTATTGAAACCCTAGGCTGTACAGAGGCACAAGCACAGTCCGTGTGGCCCCCACTGCACCACCAATGCAAGACTGCGGTGCTGCTAGGCGGCGGACGGTCCCTCTCCTCATCCCTGGGAGGGAAAGATGGAGCTAGGGTGCCTGCACCGTCCTTTATGCGGCCCTCCCCAATAACCTGAGCTGAAGCGTCATCACGGAGGAGGATGGCCTGGGAGGGCTCCTGCAGCAGCGTTCCACAGGTCTGGCGGCCCTTAGCCTGGTGCAGCTTCCGCTACAGGATAGCGCTATCGCGCGTTTCCGGGCATCCGGCAGCGCCGGCCCCTTGTTCCCAGTCTAGGCCTCCGTGGCCGGCGGGTCTCCCCCCCGTTGTGGGCGGACACTAAAAATCCAACTCCCGGCTTCGGCCGTCGCGTCACTTCCGGCGGGCCCGCCCCCGTGGCCTGGGCGGGCGCCAAAGAAATTTAGCCCCCGGCTTCGGACCGACGCTAGACCGCAGGCGGAAGTACTGACCCCAGGACTCCTTCCGGTGGCCCGCCCGCAGCTGAGGCGCGCACTTTTTTGAATTAAGCGGCGCTCTGCACTTCCAGGATGTGAGGGAGCACAGGACTAGGGTAAGTGCTACCCCCCAAGAGGCCACTCTAGGTGAAAACAAAGAGTGCACACTCTCCCCGGTGGTCTGCATAGCTGATGCCTGGCAGATACAGCCTGTCCGGAAAAGCTAAGACACACACGTTTCTATACGCTGCATGCATCTCCTGTCGGTCCGCTTTTCCACAGGCGCAGAGCAAGTGATTATGTGAAGCCTGTGATTCCGAACGCGCCCAGGAGCCCTCCCCTGCGACAAAGCCCAGTGTACCAAGTCCCCCGGAATGGGTTCTATCTCTGTCACAACAGTCTATGGTGTCACGAGAGCAATCGAGTCCCTTTGCGCCCCAGATAGGGGCAGGGATAGTGGCTCGCCTGTTTGAGGGGTCCTCCACCTCACAGGAGCCTCTGGCCTGCAGGTGCCGCTCTCACTCCAGGCAGACGCAGGGGAAACAAACCCACACAGCGTCTCCCGTTGCCTCGGCATCTGTGAGTTCTGATTCTCGCTCTCCTTCACCAGTAGTCGATAGCGAGCAAAGCTCAGATTACGACTCGGACAAGCCCCTTGACCTAGATACTCTAGGTCATCAGGAAACAGTTGACAGCCTCATTGAGGCCGTCAACCAGACTCTGGGGATTGAGGATGATTCCACCTTGACTTCAGGCCATAAGGTGTCATTTAAGCCATGGTTCCCCAACTCCAGTCCTCAAGGCCCACCAACAGATCATGTTTTCAGGATTTCCTTTGTATTGCACAGGTGAAGCAATTATCACCTGAGCAATACTAAGGAAATCCTGAAAACATGATCTGTTGGTGGGCCTTGAGAACTGGAGTTGGGGAACCCTGATTTAAGCGAGTCAAGCGGCCTTACAGAGTATTTTGCACTCACCCAGAGTTTGAGGACATAGTGCAACGATACAGGGAACGGCAAGACAGGCGCTTCTCGGGCCAGAAGGCGCTCGAGGCAAGGTATCCGTTTGCCCAGGATCTCCGTAAAAAATGGGCGGAATCCCCAACGGTAGATCCACCCGTGTCACGCTTGGCCTCTAAAACCATGTTATCCGTACCTAGTGGTTCTTCTATTAGGGATCCCACTAATCATCTCATAGACAGCTTGGCTCGCTCAGTGTTTGAGGCATCAGGGTCAGCACTCTGTCCCTCGTTCGCGGCAACGTGGGTAGCCAAGGCCATGATTTCTTGGTCAGAATCATTGAACAGAGCCTTGCAAGATATGGACCTACCAGCAGAGGTATCAGATTACTATGGCCAGTGACTACTTAATCAATGCATCTTTAGATGCGGCCAACTGTGTGGCACTTGCTGCCGCAAATGCAATTTCCATTAGGAGAGCTCTATGGTTAAGGACATGGCGGGCCGATTCAACCTCCAAGAAGTCCTTGACTTCTCTGCCTTATCAGAGCGGCCGCCTGTTCGCAGGCCTCTATCGATATCCAGGACGCCTACCTACATATCCCCATTTTCCCTCCGCATCAAAGATTTCTACGCTTCGCCATCAACGGTCTACATTTCCACTTCGCAGCACTGCCCTTCGGACCAGCCATCACCCCCAGAGTGTTAACAAAGGTCATGGCAGTCGTCATGGCCATCCTGCGCTCCTGGGGCATAGTCGTCTTACCTTACCTAGACGACCTCTTGGTCAAGGGCCCTTCATTTCGGGCATGCGAGGAGAGTGTCAACATCACGTTAGATACTTTCCCACTTAGGGTGGTTGGTCAACCTGAAGAAATCTTCCCTTGTTCCAGCTCAGAGGTTTTCCTTTTTAAGAATGATCTTCGACACCTCCCGAGAGTTGGTAATTCTAGCTCTCCAGCAGGGAGTCCGGACACTTCGCCAACCAGTCCCTCATACCATCCGTTTCTGCATGAGGATTCTAGGGAGAATGGTGGCAGCAATGGAAGTGATTCCTGTTGTGAGTTCATTCTCTGGTTCACCAGTTGTGAGTTCTCCTTCCAGACTCCCTCTGGTGGTAACAGGAGGTAGAGAGGCTGATTTGATCGGTGAAAATCTGCCACCTGAGAATGAGGATGACGATTGGATCTCAGGAGTCTCATATTGGATTTAAGACAGCCGACGCCCTATTCAGTTGCTGGTGATTCCTTCTGGCTTGTCAGCTCTTGGTTTTCAGCTCTGTTCCAGTCATCTAAAGCGAAGTTTTTCTGCTAATGTTCACACTTGATTTTGTTGGTCTATTCAGTTTTTTGTGTGGTCTGCCAGCCCCGGCTGGGGGCTGAGCTGAATTTCCACTCTTATTTATCAGTATTTTGCCAATTGGCTTTTTGTCCCTTACTAGTTCTGTATCTTTTTGCTCTGTCTCAGAATATTTCACAGTGCTGATATAGTGGGAGAAGTCTAGTGACTTCAGGGTTAGTTTTGCTATCAGAAGTGTTGGACATTATTTTTGTAGTGTTTTATGCAGGTTGCAGACAGTGTCTTTTCTTTCCTTTCCTTTCTAGTTAGTTTGGGCCCCATCATTTGCGCAGCCTATTTTCCTGCCTGTGTTTGTGCCTTCATCTTGTTTCACCGTCAATACATGTGTGGGGGCTATCCAGGGCTGTGGAGTCGGAGTCGTGGAGTCGGAGTCGGAGTCGGTGCTCATTTTGGTGGAGTCGGAGTTGGAGTCGGTATAAAATGGACCGACTCCGACTCCTAAAATATATAATAAATTGGGTACAGTAATTCAATGCAGGATGTGCTGAATATTTTTTCATAGGAGTTTGGGAAAGTTATGAAATGTCATATAAATGGCTGTTATATTCCTGATCTAAGGCTACATTCACACACAGCGTTTTTCCTGTGTTTTTTGAGGATACGTTTTTCAGCTGCAAAAGCTGATCATCTTTTTAAAAAACTGCATCACCTGAAAGGTTTTTGAGCTCATAGATAATGTTTTCAATAGCAAAAGCAGATTAGAAATCTGCTCTATCTATATATCCATATCTGTCTATCCATATCGTATCTGTACCAAAAAGAATGAAAACCGGGTAGTACACCAATATATATTCTGTTCTATCTAAATATCTTGATTATTGGATCATAAAAATGATTAAATGTCTGAGGTTCACATTGTACTACAATAAATTTTTCACTTAAATATAAGCAATATATGTGGGAGTTGGAGTCGGAGTCGGTGTAAGGGAAATTGAGGAGTCGGAGTCGCAGGTTTGGCTTACCGACTCCACAGCCCTGGGGCTATCTATTCCTTTGGGGTCTGCTCTGGGGCAGTTAGTTTTCCCTTTTCTTGCTTTAGGCTTATGTAGTCCTCCGGCCGTGATGTGGCATCTAGGTTCATCGTAGGCACGCTCCACGGCTACTGCTAGTTGTGTGGTAAGATCAGGGATCTGCAATCTGCATAGTTACCAACTACTCTGGTTTTCTGTGGATTAGCTTGTTTTGCTTTTTTCTCCTCGGTGACCCATTCATAACACCGCCCCGTCCGGATTCAATCGGACAACGCCACGGCGGTGGCTTACATAAATCATCAGGAGGGGCACCCGCAGCAGAGCAACCATGCGCGAGGTGGGGCACGTTCTTCACTGGGCCGAGAGGAACCACTCGGTGATATAGGCAGTCCACATTCCGGGTGTAGAGAACTGGGCGGCAGACTTCCTCATCCGGCAGTGTCTTGTATCTGGGGAATGGTCACTACACCCCGAGGTCTTCCAGCAATTTTGCCAACAGTAGGGAACACCGGATGTGGACCTGATGGCCTCCAGGGTGAACGCCAAGGTGCCCGCATTCGTCGCTCTGTCCAGGGACCCGCAGGCAAACGCCGTGGATGCGTTGGTTCTGCCATGGAACCAGTTTCGCCTTCCATACCTATTCCCCCCGATACCACTGCTTCCGAGAGTCATCAAGAAGATCAAGGCAGAAGGGGTTCCATTGATTCTGCTGGCCCCAGACTGGCCCCGTCGGACATTGTACGCAGACCTAGTGCAGCTACTCCCCGACGTTCCCTGGCGGCTGCCAGAGCGTCCAGATCTATTTTCCCATGGCCTGATTTTCCACCCGAACTCAGGGGCCCTGTGTTTGCCGGCTTGGCCGTTTAATTTTGGATTCTGACCCAGGAGTCTTACCGTATCAGAGGCGCATCGTTTCCAGCAGGGATCAGAGCACACTGTACTCGGGCTGTGGGCACCTCTTGGGCTCTTCGGCACCAGGCATCGGCAGAATAGGTTTGCAAGGCGGCAACCTGGTTCAGCCTGCACACATTCGCAAAGCGCTACAATATCCATACTCGGGCTTCAGTGGGCGCGAGCCTGGGTAGAAGGATTCTCCAAGCAGCGGTGGCGCACCTTTAGATAGGAGGTGCATGTAGCTTGGATCGGTGAGTCAACTTCTGACCGAGGGACTGCTTTAGGACGTCCCACAGTCCTATGTCCCCCAATGGGGTGAAGGAGAAACATTGTTTTTTGTGATCACTCACCGTAAAATCCTTTTTTCCGAGACGCTCATGGGGGACACAGCACCCACCCTGTTAGCCATTTGGCCCTTGTTTGTTTAATGTTATCTGCATTAAAGTTGATTTTGTCTTATTTTTTGATCTACTGCTTTTGCACCAAAGTGGTTTCCGCCCGCAATCGGGGCAAGGGTGTATACAGCGGAGGAGGAGCTAACCTCTTTTTTTCACTTGGCGTCAGTCTCCAGGCGGCAGTAGCATACACCCACAGTCCTGTGTCCCCCAATGAGCGTCTCGGAGAAAAGGATTTTGTGAGTTATCACAAAAATCCATGTTTTTCAGCGATTTTTGTAAAAATAGTGGCAAAAACATTGCAGTTTTACTGTATCCGTGGCAAGAAAAACACAGTGGCCACAATGTATGAACTCATTTTTAACAAGAACCAAAATTTGCTGAGTTGTTAGCCTTGTAATAAACGCATTTTAGTTTAAAGGGAATCTGTCACCTCAATTTTGCGCTGTATGTAAATACTTCACAGAAAAAGGAAAGTCCAAGGAGTAAAATCCAGAATTTTCTTTATTTGTTCCATTAAAATACAAGCATACAGAATACAATATTATTCTGAGTCTATGAGCATATACCGCTCGAAACGCGTACAGAACCTCCTGGGCACTCTCTGTGCGGCTATCCCATGCCAGGGTAAAAACCGTAATGATGACTATAGCAGCCATGCTTGTATTTTAATGGAACAAATAAAGAAAATTCTGGATTTTACTCCTTGAGCTGGACTTTCCTTTTTCTATTAAGTATTTCAAGACGTCTAAGTGGAGACGTGTCCTTGCTCGGACCTTGCTGCAGCATCAATGAGGGGTGAGCTGAACTAAATCCTTTTTTTTTTTTTTTTTCCCGCTGTATGTAAATGAGTTTGGTCCCATGGGCGGTGTTTTGGCTCCTTCCCTTCACCCCTCCTTGGCCGCTGTACGCAATATTTCAGGTAATTTCCGTAGTTGTCCGTAGTACTTGCGTGCGCATTGCAGTCTCCAATCGCGCATGCGCAGTATGCTTTGCCCAACTGCCGGCAAAGCCGAAAAGCATTAGTGCGCATGGAGAAATGGCAGAGAAATACCTCCGGGACATAGTTCACCGGCGCATGCGCACTAATGTTTTTCGGCTTTGCCAGCAGTTGGGCAAAGCATACTGCGCACGCGCGATTGAAGATTGCAATGCACACGCGCGTAATATGGGTGACAACTATGGAAATCACCTAAAACAACGGCCAAGGAGGGGTGGATAGAAGGAGCCAAAACACTCATTTACATACAGCGCCAAATTGAGGTGACAGATTCCCTTTAACATATTTTGAAAAAGATGCAAGAAATGCCAGACGTAATAAATCTGCAAAAATAAAAAGACCAGCTCACCTATATTTCCAACTCTTAATCTTGTGGGGCTCAGAGCAAAAGCTGCTGCAAGACGATAATCCATTGGAAAAAGGATGATTTGTTTCATTCAGTCTGAATGGAGTAAAATAAACATTTCATTTCAAATCCATGATAGAGATGTTTAGAAATAATGGTTAGTTTACTATATTTGGATAGAGTTGGACAAATCCATGATCCTTTTTCCATTTAATAAATGTGCTCTTTGTGTGTGTAAGAATGTGTGTATACATGTATGTGTATGAAGAATAAAATAATATTTTGAAGGATGAAATCAATTATTAACATGTACTAAATACATTAAAGCGCCACTCCAGCATTTCATTTTTTTGTTCATTGCTGGAGTGGAGCTTTAAAAGTAAGCCTCGTGCCCTAGTCATGTAGTCTTCACCATTTTACGGAGCCTTTCCAGTCCCATGGCGCCGTCTTGTGAGCACAGCTTCTGACTGGCCGGAGGTCATAAGTTTTCTCACAAGCTTTCAATGCAAGTCTGAGAGGCAGAACGAGGATCTCATAGACTTACACTGATTAGTGACCTCCAGCTCGCTCCTGCAGCAGCTGGCAGGTCACAAACTCCAGGAGATGGACCAGAGCGGCGACGAAGACGGATGAAAAAAACGGAAGGTGAGTTTCAGATAGGGGATTTAGATTTTAGGCACCACTCCATAGGTGAATTAAAAAAAAACGCTGAATTGGTGCTTTAAATGACTAACGAGTTACATCCCATGATAGGAGTTTGGCTTTAAAGTTTCTTTTCAGTGGATAAAGGTGGTGAGGTTTGCCTGAAATAACATATATTCAGTAGTTGCACCATATTCTTCGACATGCAGTGTTTTGTGAAATACAAGCTACTGGTAGATACATGTAAGGCGTCGTTTTTCATATGCCTGTTCTGATTTTCACAGAACACAGACCATTGTATTCTATGGTACAGTTCCAATTTCCATGTTTTTTTGCAGACCATGTGTTTCCAACAAAAAGTCTGAAATATCTGTTCTGTATGAATGTCACTTGTGAAAATGACCCATACTGGTCAATGGGTTTATGAAAATCATGGATGGCATCATTGTCCAATCTGTGTACTGTCCGTGAATTGCAGTGAATAGGAGAAACTTTATTTTTACTCTTCGCCACGACAGCACCCACTGGAGGTATCGGATCCGCCCATTTGGAACAGGAAACCCTACAGGAAAGATAAAAGGGGCGGTCCGCCTTTCCTCCTCAGTTTTGGTTTCCTGTTCCAAATGGAGCAGGATCCTGCAGGATCTTACCTGGGCCATGCATCCGCCTGTGCGGTCTCTTCGGGAACGGCAGGGGCTGCGGTCCGGAGGCAGCGTCGGGGGAGACTCCGTTTGACGGCTCCCCCCTCGTCTGGTGGCACAGTGGTAATGGCCGGGTCCGGGGAGGGCCGCCCGGTCTTACCAGGGAGCGCGCCGGTCTGGCATCCGGGAGATTTTCCCCCCCCCCCATTCCCATCGGTGGGGGTATAGCGTGGATGGTGAGGCCATGTGCGCGCGAGCCACGTGTTACTAGCGGTGGCGCGGGAGCAGGCCGGCGCCCGACGCTCCCATACCCCGGAAGTAATGGTTGAACTTCCGGGGTAAGATGGCGATGACGCGGCGCATGCGCCCTGTGACAGGGCGACTTCCGGGGCAACGATACAGGTAAAACAGCGCTGCAGCGCTGCAACATTGGAACATGTCGTCCCCCGCAGAGTCGCAAACCCCAGCAGGGGATTCAGCTGGGGGCAACTCCACCAGGGACCGCAGCGCCAGGACGGAGACCGCCCGCAGGAGCGAGGCAGCAGAAACCCGATCCAAACCGTCTCAGCCATCTGAACCGGTATTAAGCTTCACTGGGTGAGTGTGCAAAGCAGATGCTCTACCTATTAAGCTAACCTCCTCTCCTCCCCCCCCCCCTCCCCCCTCTCTTTACCTTTGACCTCCCGTTTCAGTCAAAGAAAAAAGGAAAAACAAAACATAAAGAATGTGCATTATGTTCAGAGCCTCTCCCTGACTCCTACCCCAAAAAACTCTGCAAACAATGCATGAAAGAGACCAGGCAGGGTCTTTCTTCTCAGGATATCCGAGCCATAATTAGGGAGGAAATACAAGCCATCAACCGCGCCAGCACTCCCGCAGAGTCCAGGCATAGAAAACAGGTTATTGTCAGTTCAGAGTCAGAGGAAGAACAGGGGTTAAACTCAGGCTCCGCATCCACGTCCTCATCATCATCCTCGGAGGCGGAAGGACGCGCATGTTTTCCTCTGGACAGCGTAGATAACCTGGTAAAAGCGGTTAGGAATACCATGGGGTGTGAAGAGGAAAGGGGAGCCCAGACCGCGCAGGACATTATGTTTGCGGGATTGGCAGAAAAAAAGAGGAGATCATTTCCAGTAATACCGGCAATTAAAGATCTCATCAAAAGGGAATGGGAAAAACACGACCAGAGGGGTTTTCTCCCATCCGCTTCAAAACGGAAGTACCCGTTCACTGATGAAGATCTATTAAAATGGTCTAAAATACCAAAGGTGGACGCTGTCATATCCTCCACTTCCAAACAAACCTCGATCCCGGTCGAGGACGCAGGATTGTTAGCAGACCCATTGGACCGAAAGGCTGAATCCTCGCTCAAAAGGTCCTGGGAGTCCACCACCGGGGTATTCAAACCCGCAATAGCCAGCACATGTACTGCTAGGTCAATGCTGGTATGGCTAGATCAATTAGACCAGCAGATTGAGCAAAGAGTGTCAAGGGAGAAACTGCGTGCAGCCATCCCGTTGATAAGAGGGGCAGCTGCCTTTATGGCAGACGCTTCAGCGGACACCCTAAGACTTGCAGCAAGGTCGGCAGCCCTGGTGAATAACGCCAGACGCGCGCTTTGGATAAAAAGCTGGAAAGGGGATGCACAATCAAAATCCAAAATTAGTGCAACCCCATGCGAGGGTGAGTTCCTCTTCGGAAAAGCCTTAGACGAAATTCTCGCCAAGGCAAAAGAAAGGAAAAAGGCCTTCAGTGATTCTCCCATTCCGTTTTATAGGAAAACCTTTAAAAGACGGCCATTCGGGAGAAGAAGACAATCGGACAGAACAAGATGGGCCACGAAAGACGAAAAGCAGAAGGGTACCATCTTCAGAGGGCCAACATATAGGAGAGAAAAAAATTAAAAGTTTAGACCCACCGGTTGGGGGCAGATTAAAATTTTTTTTTACCAAATGGGAACAAATTACGTTAAACCCATGGATTTTGAATATAATCAGGGAAGGAATAAAGATTGAATTCCTTCGAATCCCCTATGAGTTCTTTGTTATAACTCGCCTTAATTCCTCACTTCAGCAAAAGGCTCTCGAAGACGAGATTCGAGTCCTGCTAGCTAAAAAAGTTTTAGTTGACGTCCCTGAGGAACAACAGGGTAGAGGCTTTTACTCTCCCCTGTTTTTGGTGTCTAAACCAGACGGTACATTTAGAACCATTATTAATTTAAAGAAGCTAAATTCATTTATAAAAAATTATAAGTTCAAAATGGAATCGATTAGATCCACTATAAAGCTTCTTTTCCCAAATTGCGTAATGGCAGGGATTGATTTAAAAGATGCTTATTATCATCTCCCTATACACAACAGATTCCAGAAATACCTAAGAGTCGCAGTGGAAGTCGAGGGCAGGATTCGTCATTTCCAATACGCGGCCATGCCCTTCGGGCTTTCCACGGCACCAAGAATATTTACCAAGGTAATGGCAGAAGTAATGGCCTACCTTCGCCAAAAGGACACACTAATTGTACCATATCTAGACGACTTCCTAGTAATTGGGAATTCAGTCAAACAATGTACTGAGCGTGTGACTGACGCAGTCTCCTCTTTTCAGAGCCTTGGCTGGATCATCAATATCCAAAAGTCCAGACTCGATCCGCAATCTCTCCAGACATTTCTAGGATTTCAACTAGATTCCTTGACCCAGAGATGTCTACTACCCCAGGTAAAAATCATCCTCACAAAACAAAAAATACAAGCAGCTATAGATAAACCACGTGTATCCTTAAGAGGAGCAATGTCACTATTAGGATCACTAAATTCTTGCACCCCGGCAGTCCGGTGGGCCCAATACCATGTCCGTACACTACAACACCAGATCCTCCAGGAGGATAAGCGACATAGTGGTCGTTTACAGAGTAAAATAACCCTGTCACAAGAAGTCTTGACTTCCCTAGAGTGGTGGTTAGACGATGACCATTTATGTTCAGGAGTCCCATGGGTTATAGTTCCATCCTGTATTGTAACCACCGATGCCAGTCCCCAGGGCTGGGGAGCCCACATGGAGAATGGGTTTTATCAGGGAAGGTGGAGTAAAGAGGAATGTGATTACTCATCTAATTTAAAAGAACTGACTGCAGTGTTCTATGCTCTATACAACTTCCTTCCACAGCTCCAACAGAAGCATGTAAGGATCCTGTCGGACAATACCACCACAGTGGCATATATAAACAGACAAGGAGGAACTCGATCAGAGACTCTGATGTCTTCAGCGGCAAAAATTTTAAACTTAGCAGAAAACTATTTTTTGTCCCTCTCGGCCCTTCATATAAGAGGCGAGAGCAATCAAAAGGCAGACTTCCTAAGCCGTCACACTCTACGACAAGGAGAGTGGTGCCTCAATCGGAAGGTCTTCAGGGACATAGTAGCCGCATGGGGACAACCCGAGGTGGATCTTTTTGCCACAAGGGAGAACAGGCAGATAAAAACCTTTGCCTCCCTATCTCCGTCAGATCACCCAAACATACTGGACGCCTTTCTAGTTCCATGGAATTTCAACCTAGCATATGCGTTCCCTCCATTGATCCTCCTACCTCAAGTAATTCGGAAGATCAGAGACGACAAAGCAAGAATAATCTTAATAGCACCGTTCTGGCCAAAAAGACCGTGGTTTTCGTGGCTGCAGATTATGTCGATAACAGATCCTTGGGTCCTTCCGACTGCCAATCTACTCTCCCAAGGCCCCTTTTTCCACCCTCAAGTACTCAGCTTGCACTTGACGGCGTGGAATTTGAGAGGCAGTTATTGAGGACAAGAGGATTCTCGGAGTCCTTAATTGCTACACTACTACAAAGTAGAAAACAGTCCACGACCCAGATTTACATTAGAATATGGAAAAAATTTCTTCAATTCCATACAGTACCTCATACAACAGAAGTTCCGATAATCCCAATCTTGGAATTTCTGCAGAAGGGGAAAGACTTAGGCTTAGCAGTAAATACACTGAAAGTACAAATATCGGCATTAGGAGCACTATATGGCCATAATATAGCAGGCAACAAATGGATAACTCGTTTTATTACAGCATGTGAACGAATAACTCCAATCCACATACCCTCCGTCCCTACATGGGATCTAAATCTGGTCTTAGACGCCCTAACGGTAGACCCCTTTGAGCCGATCGACACAATACCCTTCAAATACTTAGCACTTAAAATGGCCCTCTTAGTATCACTAACCTCAGCTAGAAGAGTGGGTGATATTCAGGCCTTATCAATAGATCCACCCTTTTTTCAAGAATACCAAGACAGATTGGTATTAAAACCAGACCCTGCCTACCTGCCAAAAGTGGCAACAAAATACCATAGATCTCAGGAGATACTCCTCCCAACCTTCTATAAAAATCCCTCTACTCCGGAAGAGCAGAGGTTCCATACTCTGGACGTCAAAAGAACTGTCCTAAAATGTATTGAGAGGTCCAACAGTTGGAGGCAGAGTAGGGCCCTATTTGTTTCATTTCAGGGCTGTAAGAAGGGGTATGGAGTCACGAAGAGCACCATTTCCCGGTGGATCAGAGAGGCCATTCGTTTAGCCTACTCCGCAAAAAACGAAGATCCTCCAGGGAACATCAGGGCGCATTCCACCAGGGCAATGGCAACCTCTTGGGCGGAAAAGGGAGATGTTCCGATTGAAACTATATGTAAGGCGGCAGTTTGGTCATCCCCTTCTACCTTCTATAACCACTACAGACTTGATCTTTCATCAACCTCTGACTTAAGCTTTGGCAGGACTATCCTTGGCACGGTGGTCCCACCCAGGTGATGGTCTCTGGAATCTCTCCAGTGGGTGCTGTCGTGGCGAAGAGTAAAAAGCCGGATTACTTACCGGTAATGCTCTTTTAATGAGTCCACGACAGCACCCGTTCACTTCCCCCCCTAAATATATCAATAGTTAAAGTATTACCAAATAATGGATAAGAAAGATGTTAAAATAAGAGAACATTGCCTAATCCTTGGCGGTCCTTCTGGTACTCTGAAACGTAAAACTGAGGAGGAAAGGCGGACCGCCCCTTTTATCTTTCCTGTAGGGTTTCCTGTTCCAAATGGGCGGATCCGATACCTCCAGTGGGTGCTGTCGTGGACTCATTAAAAGAGCATTACCGGTAAGTAATCCGGCTTTTTCCATATGTGATAATTCGATAATGGTAAAAACTGCATCACTGACATTTGGATGGAAAACACTGATGATACTTGTACCTTTTTATTGCACAAGTGAAAAATCATTGAGGTCTGAATGAGTACGAGGGTAGAGTATAATTAGACACACTCTAATGTCAGTACATATGTGCAGGGACGAGGACTGCACTGAGGTTGGAAGTCCGAGGTGCTGGTGAAGTGAGGTGTAGCACAACGTACTGTAAGTAGAGATTCACTGCACACTCCTTTATGTATGCAAACAGTTTATTATACATGTAATGTTTTTGACATAAGCACTGGCCTGAAAAAGTGCAGGGATAGGCGGCATAAATAATGTTTAAATCCCTTAGGCCTCTTTCACACTTCAGTTTTTTACAATCAGTCACAATCCGCCAGGTTTTGAAAAAAACGGATCTGCAATTTTCTTTTGAGGATCCGTTTTTTTCCCCCATTGACTTCCATTATTGGCGGATTGTGACAGATTGCCGTCCGTTGAATCCATTTTTTTTGTGAGGATCCGCCAAAAGTTGCTGTCCGTCACCATCCTCAAAGATTTCAAAACGGAGCTTGCAACGTTTTTTTCTCTGACGGATCCTCCAGACACTGAATTAACCCGAAATTCTTTCTGGGTGCCGGACAAAAAAAAAAATCTCTCTTTCTCTTTCTCTTTCCAGGCTGAGATTCCTTTAAAAATGTTGTCATCAGTACTAAAACGGATCCGCCATCCGTCCTTTTGGCGGATTTTGACTGATGCAAAAAACTGAAGTGTGAAAGAGGCCTTAGCTGTGCCACAGGTTTGAATATAGAAATCATCCTCCTGTTCATGCAGGACTATATTGAATGTCAAGGCAAAATTGGGTTGAGTGTATTCTAAAGTTTGATTTGGTTAGGCGATCAGATGTGGCTTCAAGGCCCCTGTTGTGGGTAATTGACATGTACAGGTCATTGACATCTAGTGTGACTAGTGAGCTGTCTACAGTTACCGACTTGAGGTTACTAATGAATTGGAGAAAGTGGCCTGTATCTAGAAAGTATTATCGTTTTGTTTTTATGGTAAGAAGGGTGACTATTTTCTCCAGATAGATCGATAATGGAGTCTGTAGATGTCACTATGGGGTGTCCGGGGGGGGGGGATTTGTCAGTGATTTGTGTATGATTGGTAGAATGTAGAAAACCGGTGTAATTGGGTGTGGATTGGTGAGGAATGAACCTGTGTTTTGATCTATGGTGTTCTTTTGGAAGTATGGTCTGTTGGATTTTGTCCCTAATTCTAGCAGTTTGGTCCCTAGCGACCTTCTTGTAGGTCCTACAGGACGGATGTCCTGTAAACCACTGAAGATTGTACAGGTGCATCTCACAAAATTAGAATAGCATCAAAAAGTTAATTTATTTCAGTTCTTCAATACAACAAGTGAAACTCCTATAGAGTCATTACAAACAGAGTGATCTATTTCACATGTTTATTTCTGTTAATGCTGATGATTCTGGCTTTTAGCCAATGAAAACCCAAAAGTCATTATCTCAGGAAATTAGAATACTTTATAACACCAGCTTGAGAAAAGATTTTTAAAATCTGAAATGTTGGCCTAGTGAAATGTATGTTCAGTAAATGCCCCTCAATACTTTGTCGGGGCTCCTTTTGCATTACTTACTGCATCAGTGCGGCGTGGCATGGAGGCGATCAGCCTGTGGCACTGCTGAGGTGTTATGGAAGCCCAGGTTGCTTTGATAGCAGCCTTCAGCTCGTCTGCATTGTGGGGTCTGGTGTCTCTCATCTTCCTCTTGACAATACCCCATAGATTCTCTATAGGGTTAAGGTCAGGTGAGTTTTCTGGCCAATCAAGCACAGTGATACTGTTTGTAAACCAGGTATTGGTACTTTTGGCAGTGGGGACAGGTGCCAAGTCCTGCTGGAGAATGAAATTTCCATCTCCAAAAAGCTTGTCGGCAGAGTGAAGCATGAAGTGCTTAAAAATTTCCTGGTAGACGGCTGAGCTGACTTTGGTCTTGATGAGATACAGTGGACCTACACCAGCAGATGACATGGCTCCCCAAACCATCACTGATTGTGGAAACTTCACACTAGACCTCAAGCAGCTTGAATTGTGGCCTCTCCATTCTTCCTCCAGACTCTGGGACCTTGATTTCCAAGGTCTAATGTGAAGTACGGGGTATTGTCAAGAGGAAGATGAGAGACACCAGACCCAACAATGCAGACAAGCTGAAAGCTGCTATCAAAGCAACCTGGGCTTCCATAACACCTCAGCAGTGCCACAGGCTGATCGCCTCCATGCCACGCCACATTGATGCAGTAATTGATGCCAAAGGAGCCCAGACCAAGTATTGAGTGCATTTACTGAGCATACATTTCAGTAGGCCAACATTTTTTATTTTAAAATCATTTTTTCAAGTTGGTGTTATAAAGTATTCTTATTAAGGCTACGTGCACATGTTGCGGATTTTGATGCGGATCCACAGCGTTTTTGGACTTTCGGAATTGCATCAAATCCGCAGTGTCTTGCCCTGCTAATATTGGTCAATGGTAAATTAAGAATTACTGTGCAGATGCTGCGGAAAAATCTGTGCAGATTTGCAGCATTTTTTCCCCCACAGCATGTCCATTCTTTTTGCGGATCCGCAGCAGCGTTTTCAGTCTGGTACATATATATTCTCTCCCTCTCCCTGCATTTTCATGACAATATATGAAAGGCTTATTTAAATAATTTTTTAAATATGTATTTGCGCCATGATATTTTTTGATTTTTGCCCTTTTTCTTTTTTCACAGCGACATTATGAATAAGACCCTGGCAGTTTTGAAATGTGAAATTATTTATGATGCACCTTTTCATGCCCGTGCTTAATGTCTAAAACACTACCTGTATAATAAACTGTTTGCATACAAAAAAGGAGTGTGCAATGAATCTCTTCGTACAGTATAATTGTGTAAACAGGGCATGGGATCATTATTTTTGTGTTAAATAATTTCTCTCCTTGATATTGCAGCTATGCGGAGGTCGGCTCGGAGAGGAGGCGCGAGCTTGGGATTGACGATTCCCCACCAGAGATCATCTCGGATAAAGTGAGTGCTTGTCACTTGTCTTCTTGATTTACAGGATCTTTGCTGCTTGGATAACTTTATTAAAAATGTCTATTTTTACCTTAAAAAAATGCATATCTGCATGTAATGTTCAGTATGGTTTGTGTATGCAGCACACATGATTTTTTGTCAGAAATTAGTGTGGTTCCTGATGCAAAGCATTAATAATATCCTGTATCATTGGTGCCACGTTAATACACCCACATATTCCTGAGAGCTACACCCCACTGGCCAGGGCAGCATACGATTTCCATCTAAAGTTGCATCTCACCTCTCATGATCTGCACCACCGGGTGCGGAGTATCTGTCCATAGTTAATATTAGGACATTGCACAGTCCAGTTTGTGAGAAGAACATGGCGTTCATTGATTGTGTCTTTTCAGAATCAGGACAGTGCTTCAGACAATCATATAAATAAGGACAGCCTGAAGGATGCCTTGGAAAGGTTTGATGACAGCAGGACACCATCTCCATCATCCAAGAGTTCAATCAAGTCATCTTCTCACACAGCAGTGTCTGATCCATCATGTGAGTATTGAGAAGCCATACATTAAAAAGTACTTCTGTATTCATCTGATTTATTCTCTAGACCGAGCAGACATTGTTGTGTCGCATCCTAAATGAATGTTCTGTCCTGTTTCCGATGTGTGCGTATCTCCAGCTACACCTACCAAGATTCCCATAGATACCGGTACACCTCCACGACAAGCTCTATCAGGCATGGACAAGAGGCGCTCCTCCATCAGCAGCCAGGTGAGACGGCTTAGTCATGTGCCAGAATGATTAAGTAATCTACTAGTAGTCCTCTGTTCTCTTTATGTGCTTATTATTTGTCCTTCTAGTCAATCAGCTCGCAGTCTCTGAACCAGTCCCTCTCGCAGCCAGTACAGAAGCAGCCCGCTCCTGCCATCCACCTGCAGACGGGGATAAGTCAGGTGAGCCGCAGTGTTGTCCGACATCCTATCTATAGCTTTGGATGTGTGTCTGGGGTAGAGACTGTTTCCGCTTCTTTTTTTTACTACCCTGTTAAGTGTATTTTGGAAGGGTTTGAGCTGTTGCCATTTTTTTAATGATCTTCAGCCCATATTTCAGTTTACGGCACAGTTCGGAGCCATGAAGCACCTTAAGGATCAGCTGGAGCAAAGGACACGCATTATAGAAGAGAACATCCACCGGCAGCAGGAGGAATTGCGGAAGATTCAGGAGCAGCTGCAGATGGTCCATGGTCAGGGTTTCCAGGTACTGGCCTGTGGCTCACTATACATTGCTTCTACCTTATTTGCATTATAAATGATTTTCCCATTATAACTACAAGATTTTATATTGTATACTGTTTTATGACAACCACATCTCCACTGAAATAACAGCACTTAACCCAGAGTAATTTGGAGTCGATTGTGGGAAATTAATTTTTCAAATATCCAACTTCATCTATTATTACTGGAGAATAAATATGGAATCGTCCACCTTTAAAAGGAATCTGTCACCAGGTGTTTACTACCTCATCTAAGAGCAGCATAAAGTAGAGACAGAGAGCCTGATATATCACTTACTGGGCTGCTTGCTGTAGTTTTGACAAAATCCCTGTTTTATCTGCTGTAGACCTAGCAGTTCTCTAAATACTGAGCTCTGTATAACCCCGCTCCCACCACTGATTTGCAGCTCTGTGTGCACTGCGTAGGCAGAAAGCTGCCAGTCAGTGGTGGGGGTGGGGTATACAGAGCCCATGAATATCGGGAAATACTTGGCAGCAGGTTTATTAGTACTTTATTAGTTCTCTAGTGATCTCCTGCTGATAAAATTGTGATTTGTGTTAAAAATTGCTGTAGGCAGCACAGTAAGTGACACATCACTGGAATCGGGGTCAATCTCAATACATTATTCTGCTCTCAGATTAGGTGACAGAAACCTGCCTTCAAATTACCTTTTAATTATTCAATTTTGTTGCAGCGGATTTCCTTTTGAAAATCCATATCCCTGTATTAAAAATAATAAATGTATTTTCTACTCGCCTTCCCCAGGTCCAACGCTGCTTGTCCGCCTCTGCTTTGATGATTGATCACAGGCTGCAATGGTAACAATAAGTCTACACAGCGGCTCATATGACCCCGTGACTGCTGCAGCTTGTAAATAATCTCTGGAGCACAGACACAGTAACTGTAGTTGGATTATTTTT
Source organism: Dendrobates tinctorius (assembly GCF_039654945.1). NCBI lineage: Eukaryota > Metazoa > Chordata > Amphibia > Anura > Dendrobatidae > Dendrobates > Dendrobates tinctorius. The sequence goes on along the minus strand of NW_027361747.1, from coordinate 17,006,528 downwards.
ACTAGGTGGATGAGTATTTTGGATAGAAGGTTGGATATGGAAAACCCCATTTAACGCCTTAATGTCCAATGACGGAAATAGTCCGTCACTGGACATTTCCCCCTCTTTGATGTGGGCTCCGCAGGAGAGCCCACATCAAAGCCGGGACATGTCAGCTGTTTTGAACAGCTGACATGTGCCCGCAACAGGCGTGAGCGGAATCGCAATCTGCCCGCGCATATTATCTAGTTAAATGCCGCTGTCAAACGCGGACAGCGGCATTTAACCAGCGCTTTCGGCCGTGCAGCCGGAAATGTGTGCATCGTTGACGCCCGTCACGTGATTGGGAGTCAGCGATATGTTGGCAAAGCAACCAGAGGTCTCCTGGAGACCTCTATGGTTGTTGATGCCAGATTGCTATGAGCGACACCTGGTGGTTGGTGCTCATAGCAATGCTGTAGTTCTGCTACATATAGGCGATCTGCTCATCGCCTATATGTAGCAGAGGCGATCAAGTATGGGATGCTATAAGCCTCCCATGGAGGCTATTGAAGAATGCCAAATATTAAAAAAAAAAAATGTTTTTAAAAATATGGAAAAAATAAAAAAAAAATATAAAAGTTCAAATAACCCCCCTTTCACCCCATTCAAAATAAAAGAATAAAAGAAAAATCAAATATACACATATTGGGTATTGTCGCATTCAGAATCGCCCGATCTATAAAAAAAAAAAAAAAAGAGGCTTAACCCGATCGCTAAATGGTGTAGCTAGAAAAAAAAATCAAAACGCCAGAATTTCGTTTTTTTGGTCTCTAACATTACATTAAAATGCAAAAACGGGCGATCAAAAGAACGTATCTGCACAAAAGTGGTATCATTAAAAACATCAGCTCGTCACGCAAACAATAAACCCTCACCCAACCCTATATGACAAAAATTGTAGACGCTACGGGCCTCGGAAGATGGCGCAATTGTTTGTTGTTTTTTTTTTAAACAAATTTTGTAATTTTTTTTTCACCACTTAGATAAAAATGAACCTAGACATATTTGGTGTGTATGAACTCGTAATGACCTGGAGAATCATAATGGCAGGTCACTTTTATCATTTAGTGAACCTAGCAAAGAAACAAGTGTGGGATTACACTTTTTTTTGCAATTTCACAGCACTTGGAATTTTATTCCCGTTTTGTAGTACATGACATGGTAAAAACAATGGTGTCTTTCAAAAGTACAACTCATCCCGCAAACACAAAGCCCTCACATGGCCATATTGACGGAAAAATAAAAAACTTATGGCTCTGGAAAGAAGGGGAGGGAAAAATGAAAATGCGAAACCAAAAATACCTCTGGTCGTTAAGGGGTTAAGTCAGAGAATTTGTGCAACCTATCTTGCAACATACAGTAAAAAATAATCTAACTTTTTAGATAGGAGCCTGTGGCTGGCATCTGTCAATCATCCAGTAAAAAAATAAAATGTCTACTTTGTGTAATGTGATGGCTCATCGGACCTGTACAGTGTGTTTTGTTATTGTTAGTGATGTGAGCGCATTTCTGTATATACAGTGCACTCAGTTATGTAAAAGCAAGCCGCCAATCTCTTCCCATACAGAACAATCCTGAGTTTTATTGTGAACACATTCTGTAATATGTCAGGTTTCTCTTCCTCTATTTTATGTTATATTTTGTGTATTGCTTCTTATATATAATTATTTTTGTCTTGGAGATGTTTCTGCAGCAGCCCACCCCTGGCTTAAACTTTGGACCTGTGCAGGTTTCATCTGGAAACGGCTCCAACATGCAGCAGCTACCGCAGCTGACAATGCAGGGCCAAGTGGTGCAGACTAACCAGCTGCAGGGGGCTATGAACCCCGGCCACATGGGAGCGCCGCACATGCTCCAGCAGCAGTCCATGCAAAGCAGCAGCCAGGTACCACCTGTACTCACTGAAGGAATGGCAGGGATGCCTTGTGTTCTGTTCTCTAAGCCGACCCTCTCCTATCACAGGGCCAGCAAAACCTACATGGAGGGCATTCACAGCAGACATCGATGTCCAGCCAGGCACCACTGTACAACACTATGGTCATCTCTCAGCCATCCTCTGCCAGTATGGTGCAGATGCCGTCCAGCATGCAGCAGAATAACCAGGGAGCCGTAACTACGTTTCCTCAAGACCGACAGATAAGGCAAGTAATAAGAAAGCCGACGCTAGTAACGAATGGAAATGTAGGCGCTTGTCTGTGACTGGACAAGGCCTTGTCAGGTTACAAGGCAGGAAGGGAAAAACATGGGTGTCTTTGTAGCCTGCTCTGTATTGTAGGCTTGGACTCTTGACCTTTCCTTACAGCAAATTTGGAATTTACATACAATCCTAAATTTATTACAGGTTTTCACAAGCGCAACAGATAGTAACCAAACTTGTGACTACACCAGTGGCTTGTGGGGCAGTCATGGTTCCTAGCACAATGTTCATGGGGCCGGTGGTAACTGCGTATCCAACGTTCGCCACTCAGCAGCAACAGCCGCAGGCCATTTCCATCACCCAGCAGCAACAGAGCCAGCAAGAGCAACCGCAGCAGCTGCAGTCTGTGCCGCAACAGCAAGCACAGCTCGGCCAGCAGCCGCAGCAGTTCTTACAGGTAATGCTCTCCTCCAAGTGGCTAAGGCTACATCCGGTGTATGTCATGAAGGTTGTGTTTGGAGGCTGAAACTTTAGACTTTAGGAACTTTAACCTATAATTGTCAGTGTGTGATTTTTTCCTGTTTCTTCTGTTTCTTCAGGCCTCCAGGCTAGTTCATGGAAACCAGTCTGCTCAGCTCATCCTCTCCTCTTTTCCTGTACAACAAGGCACTTTCGCTCCATCCCACCAGCAGCAGCTATCTCGGCATAGGACTGACAGCATGAGCGAGTCCTCTAAAGTCCAGCAGTTGTAGGAATGTCTTATGGTGGACACTTCAAACAGGTCCCGGATGGAAGTATTAAGGGACAGTATTGCGGTTGATGATCACTACTAAAGCAGCACGATGAATGTTTGGTACGAGATGGTGGCGCTTATTCGCTGGCAGCCAACACTTCTTTGTATTGTTGGTCCTTCTATAACACAGACATGATCTATGGTCAGCACTGGGGTGAATTATTATATTTTGGGGGATCTTCTGATCCTAGAGATGCCTGCAAAGCCTCACCTCTCTGTGGTAACAGTGTCTTATGTTCTAGTTTTAATGCAAAACTAATCTTTTCCAGTTTTAGCATTTTAAATGCTATGCCAGTTTTTATTACCTTTTACCTCTTCATATATACACCACGTGGTGTATAACCCCCCTATGTTTACGTGTCTTTCACTGGATGCGGAAAGGGCGTTTGCTATTGAACAAATTCATAGGCATTAAGTATCCTTCATGCCTTTTTTCTTTTATCTTCTTGAAATCTAAAACAAAAAAATAACTACCTGTTGTCATATTTAAAGGGGTTGTCTATGGTTTGGGAAAAAAAATCTACTTCATGTTACAAAAGCTAATACACTCTTTAGCCTTGGGATGAGCTGCAATACCAGACACAGCCTGCGGATTAAAGTGGCGCTGTTTCAGGGGCAAAAATAAAGTTGTGTAATCTTTGGCAATCCCTCTAATGGGATTTTCCCATTAAACACATTTATAGTACATTGATTGTCATCTCTGAGACCTAAAAGATCCCTGGTTCCTGGCTCTTTAATCTCAGGGATTTTTATCAGACTATAGTTAGTACTACATCTACAAAGGATTCAGTTCTCTTGAACCCTTCAGTAAGATCAATAGTCCCATGAAGTTCTATTTCCATGACATTAAATTGGAAGTATACCTTCTCACAATAGCTTGAAGAACCTTACATGAGTGTCAAATTAACGGTTGGCCCTTATGTATATCTACGCACAAGTTCAGGCTTTTTTCCGTCTTTTCCCTTGTAATTATTGGGATAGCCCCTTGCTGTCATTGTGTTTTATATGTTTTTGGCAGAAGTGATGATGTTTGCTCTTTTCAGGAAGCGGTAATGTTTGCGCGGCATACGTAGCAGTGCAGCGACATCGGTTAGACTTTCTTGGTGCATCAGAGAAACAGTCAAAAGCCAAAGCATATGCTGGGTATCGCATCTCATTTAAGTCAAAGACTTTCTACATAATTTACCCTTAGTGTGGGTCATAAATGACTGACATTGTCCTATACCCACCTAGAGGATCGGATACCAAATCAAATTTACTATGCTTTTTGCTTACTTATTGCTTTGGTCTTTGGCAAGCTTGAGTGTCAGATGACAACATGGTATGTTGTGTGCAGTTGTCTTACTCACCGGTCACTTCACCTGCCACCTCTTCCTGACCACTGTAGTAGTGGTCTAAGCAGGTTAAGGTGCCCATCCAGGTTCCATAACTGTCAGCATAATGCTTATTCAGCCAACAGCTATGCCTTCCGACACCCTTATGCTCTCCAGTAACGACAGCGGGCCCACAGAGAGTGAATTAATGAAGCGGAGGAATATATGACTGACCACCCCTCCATTTGGGGGCCCAATGGTTAGACCCCCAGAGACTGGAGAGAGAGAGGAGACCCTAAAACACAAAGGAAAGTCTGTGTATGGTCACCTTCAGTTCACTTTTACTTCTGAGCTGCATTACATAAAATAAAGCAATGCGACAGGATGTGAAGGGTAACAGGTCTGGATGTTGAGAGAAGGGAGGGATAAGAGCGGCTTCAGAGGAACATCCACTGAAGTTTGGACTTGAAGCTCCATATGCAAGCAGGTGTAAAAAAGTGATCCAAAAACCTGTGTTTAAGGAGTGTTCTCAAGTTCTTAAAGAGCTTTAATTAGGTAACAAGAAAATAAGCAATTTTGCAATGGACTTGCTATCTGCAGTCGTTCTTCTACAGTGAGTGATTTTGGCCCCAATTTATCAAGACTGGCATTGTTCTCTGGCATTGGATTAATGAATCAGGAGTGTCGGATGAGTCACGTGTGTGTGCCTGACCATGCCCCTGTCCTGCCTCAGCTCCATCCACTTTCACCTAGCTGGGCAGAAATGGTGTGAGAAGTTAACAAGTCACAAAGTTTAACACCAGAGTTCTGATGTAAAATCTTTGAATCAAAACCATTTGTCTTTCATAGTGTACAGCTGGTTTCCATGCAGCTCTGCCTCTAGTGTCTGGCTGAGAGTGCACAGTAGTTACTTTCCAGAAGAGGAGTTAACTCTTAACATCCCATTCAGCTCTCTCCAGTCCATTGATTTCTGTGTGCTTGGTTCAAATGCCCTGTAACTACAAGGATAACAGTGCATACTCCTAAACAAACCATTTATGGCTAAATGTGCCAGCAGAACTTGCACTTTATAGTTCTACTAATAGTACAGTTCTGTTCATTAGAGCTGTCACACGAGGAGGAGATCCTTCTGTGCTAAACAGCTGGATGTAAAGAAGCTGTAAGGAGACTGCATTGCCTTGCACTGCTCAATAAGGGTGTATTCTCAAGTTCTCTATAGGATTATTCCAGTGCTATTCATTTTCACATTTAGAGGTGATGTCACATCTACAGATACTGGTTAAAGACGGTTTCACATTTGCGCTTGTGTCCACAACGTTTCTGACGCATACATCCGCATGTGTCGTGTTTTCCTATCTTTAACGTTGTGGGTGCAGGTACATGCGTTTGTATGCATTCGACCGCGTTTGCTTGTGCATGTGTCGCTTCGGGTTGTGCAAGCGGGGCGCGGCTAACGCAACATGTTGCAATTTTTGTGGCGTCAAATTGCCGCCTCCAAACGCATGCGGATGCTTGCGGAAGGAATGCGTCTAAACAACGCATTAGTCTATGGGAACGCATGCGTACACAAGCACATGCGTGCGCTTTGCGTTTGCATACGCAAGAATTTACATAAGACACTCCCGTTGAGCGTGGCTTATGTACATTCAAAATTTCGCCGTGAAAATAGCACTTGCCAATCGTCCGCAACAGCAAACGCGTGCATGCGGTTGCGGACGATACGCTGCGTACTCAACCGCAAATGTGAACCTAGCCTAATATAGACACTTGTACTATGTGTTAGAATAAGACATGTGAATGATACCCATGATATCGTGAAGAGATTCAGAAGGCATAGCTGTCTACCAGACAAGATGTAAGGTGATGACTATTGAAGGTGTGTGGGCACCTTAACCTGCTCTGCAGAAGTGAGCGGTGGCAGGAGGAACATACAGGTCAAAAATTTACTTATTGAAAATCTGATTCATCCTTTAAAAAAAAAAAGCAAAAAACTTTTATTCTGCACTTTGGGACATATTTTTTTGTGATATGGTCGGTCTTCTGGGACTAAAGGATTTGCAGGTCCTACCCTGTGCATTGTATTATGCCTGAATTTTGTGTTTTTAAGCTTTAAAAACGTTCTCTCCAAATCCCCGGTCATTTACATTTGTCATTTTTGAGCAGGTCTTTGCAGGAACCTCTAGAACCAAAGGTCATCTGTGTGGTGGGGACAGTGGTTGGCATGTTACCCATCATGCCTGTAAGAAAACAAGAAGGTGTAATCAGTGCTATTTTTTGTAAACCACATTTACACACATTACCACATTTTGTAACACTATTTTGAGGATGTTTTGAAGATTTATTGTTGTATAGATGGTGTAAAATATTCTGTAAATATCTACATATATATATGGATAATATAAAAATAACCGAATTTTATATGCTGCATGGCCGTAGGCTTTATGTCCTGAGTTTTGTCATGCCGCCTCATTGTCCTTATTGTTTTTTATTTTTGGTAATTTTTGTGTATTATAATTTTGTCCCGTGTTGTACTGTTCACCATTTGTTTGTGCGATGTTGTGGGATTAGTACGCTTGTGCATTGTGTGTGTGGGTTTTTGTTTGTTTTTCCCTTTTTTTTTTTTTTATTTTGGTGGTAATTTATAAATATATCAAAATGACAGAATAATTTGACAGCCATCCCCACTTTGGCGACTTCTCATGCTGTTTTCCCCATACCTGTTCATATGTTGAAATTTGCACTTTTTTCCTCTCGGAAGCTATTTTTATGTATTGGGAGAGATATTTTGATCAGAGATTTTAAGAAACTACATATTGAAAGTTCCGTTCTAGGAGTAATTTGCACAAAAAAAAAATATATATATATATAAATATATCTATACATGTACAATGTATTTTTGTCAGCCCTGCGCTATTATTACTGTCTATAGAGGGCTATGATCCGAACCGTGGCCAGCGGAGATTCTTCTATACAGTGCCTTGTACTTATATTCAGGGTAGAACACGGAAGAGGACGGAGCACTTTCTGCATCTACCTTTTACGCTCTGCAGCAGCATTTATTTCATGTGTAACCCAAGTAGATAAAGGTAGACAGTGTATACAGACATATTGGTCTGGGACTACAACGTGAAAGATGTCACATAGATGTGACGTTTGTGGAAAAGGGTTTGTGCACAACGTAAGGTGCGCGATTCCTGCTGATCGCACGTACCCTACCGGCAGGTCATCGGTAAATGTGATGCTCACGCCTCGATGTGGAAGTAAGTGGAGCACAACTAACCCTTTTAAGTATTTTTTTTTTTTTTTTTTTTAGAAAATTTTACTATATAATTTTTATAAGCTTTAAATCACTTAAAGTGGTTTTCCAATATAATGCAAATTTGGTCAGAGGTAGAAAACTGTGTTTTTGGTCTGACTGCAGTCTATGGAACAAAACTGACACCATACAGACAGCACTAGGATCAATGTTATTGAATGGGGCTGTTCAGATGACGGTTTGTTTTCCTCTTTTTTACATGGACCGAATGTCCATGTGAAAAAAATCACTGCGTACACTATTATTTCATATGACCGAAACCTATTATAGTCTATGGGTGCGTCAAAAAAAAAAAATGGAATCCCATAGGGATCGAGTATAGCATCTGTTTATTTTTACTGATACATTGTCATTAATAATATAGGAAACTGGGTTTGGGCTTATAAATTGCATTCAATGCCGCTTTGTATAAAAATAATGCCATATAGGTGACAACACAGAGCAAAAATTCTCCTTTTTTTTTCTTTTTACGCTCGTATGAACTTAGGCCGGTCTCACATTTGCGCTTGTGTCCGCAGCGTTTGACGCATACATCCGCATGCGTCGTGTTTTCCTATCTTTAATGTTGTGGACGCAGGTACATGCGTTTGTATGCTTTCAACCGCGTTTGCTTATGCATGCGTCGTTTCGGGTTGTGCGGCGGGGAGCGGCTAACGCACCATGTTGCAATTTTGGAGGTGGCAAATTTCCGCCTCCAAACGCCGGCGGACGCTTGCGGAAGGAATGCGTCTAAACAGTGCATTGCAGTCTATGGGAATGCATGTGTACTCAAGCACATGCGTACGCTTTGTGTTTGCATACGCATGAATTTACATAAGACACGCCCATTGGGCGTGGCTTGTGTACATTCAAAAATTTGCCTGGAAAATAGCACTTGCCAGTCGTCCACAAACGCATGCATGCATTTGCGGACGATACGCTGCGTACTCAACTGCAAATGTGAACCTAGCCTTAGCCTCACAGTGTAGCTGACAAAGCCCCCAGACAATGATGGAAGAGGGTGAGGATCGAATCATGAGTTTTAAATGACCGATCTGTTGTTCCTATGAGAGAAGCAACCAGCGGTGTTTCATGCTATTGAAAACAGATGCATGTGCGGCAGGTACAGAGGTGACGTTTGGCTCTATAGGGGGCGTATGACAGCTGATGTGTATGTCTGACTGGCCTAAAGCCCATCTCATGTTATCTCTCCAGCTGAACCATTCTATTGCTCTTTATTAACCACTTCAGGCCACTGACTAATGTTCTGGGTTTGATGTTACTTTGGCTGAATTCATTTCTCCATGTTTCACGGTTGGTATGAGACCCTGGACTAACTACAGATTGACCTGAACAAACAGTCTCATAGGTATATACATGGACCTGGCATAGTGGTACGTATATAGACGCAAACACGGACTTTCAAATTTAGCCTTAGCCTTTTTTTTTCAGTTTCGGAAGATCCCGGTTCCCCAGTTTCAGTTCATTTTAAAATAACAAACATAGCTTTACTCAACCTCTCCTGGTCCAGGGCTGGGTCTCTGCCACTGCTCCTGATGTCAGAGGCTTTAGCCGCATCCCTGACATCATGTCAACAATGCAGCTACAACAGCTAATCAATGAGGTCAGCGGCTTGTGCTGACATGATGTTACCACTGCAAACAAGATCATACACCAAGATCAGCAGTGGAGACTCCGCAGTGCAGCCAAGGTGGGTGAGCGCAGTAATACACAAGTTAAAACAAAATGCAACTGGAAGACTGGTGTTTACTGAAACTGAAAAAAACCCTTTACAGAAAGCCCAGAAGCATGTCTGCCCCCATGATGACTTGTATTTTCTATAAATATGTTGCTAGTACATAATCCCTTATGGTCATTAGATCGGTAAATTGACTTAAAGATGTTGTCCATGACGTTACCATTGATGACCTAAGTCTGATCGGTGGAGATGCGAAGCTAAGTGCTTAGTTAAGGAGCTGCACCGTCTAATGGCAAGTGGGGTACATCAGCTCCCTATTAATTTAGTAGGGAGGGATGTGCAGTACCTGGCCGCGGCCACTATCAGTAGATGGAGCAGCTCCGGAAGTGAGCCCTTTTGGCTGCCATCTACATCGGGAAAAGCCGATTGGTGAGGGTGCCGGATGTCGCACCCCCCAATAAGACATTGATGACCTCAAAGATGGGTAAAGATATTTCTACCTTGTCTTATTCTAATTTCATGCAAACACATTTTTATCTGTTGTAGTGTATTTGGAAAAATGAATGTGTGCACAGAATAGAAGGCCCAGGTACTTTACCAGGTTTTGTTAGAGAAAAAGGTGTGAGCCTGGGGCTGGTTCCCCTCCATTATTAAAAAACATTACAGAAGTTACACATGTTTATTTTCATATACCACCCTTAATCATTGCTATATAGTTAGTATATATGAATTTATATCACTTTTTGCCATGAATTCTCTTGCAGAAAAAAAAATCGGTCTTTATTAAACGGTCAAGATGCAGAACCAAAGAAGTGTTCTGGGAACTCCACTTAATGTTGAGCAAATGTGTCCAAACTGTTCAATTCACTTTGGTTGTCTGTAGAGACCGTGTATGTTGTATTGTTTTTCCTAGGACATTAAATGTTTTAATTTTGTAAAGAAAAAAAAACAAATGTGGTTATTTTTGTTTTGACTTTTGTATTGGATGTGTGTTTTGTTTTGTATTTTTTTTTTGTTCAGCTTGGAATCCAGAGAGGTCAAACACTTAGTAATTAAAAGACACTAATTGTTTGGATTGAAAAATGGTGCCATCAGTTGTTCAAATTTTGTTTAGATTTTTATTTACACAAATAATTGGACAGCCTAACATCTTTAATATATGCAGCATAGGCAACTTTTCCTCGTGTCGAGGAGCATGTGGGTTGGATGTCGACCAAGTCATTTTGGCGCCAACTAAACTTAGGTGCAGTATTCAAAGCAGCCACGATACAGCTTTCCAAATTATACAAATACTTTTTTTTTTCTCTGATTTTCCTAAATGGTTGATACAAATTCATATAATTCACACAAGTTCATACAGTGTTCAAATCATCAACCGTTAGAGGATAAATCACATTTTATTGGACAAAACTTCAAATGATAACAGTATTTTTTTCAAAACTAAATAACTCATAATGCATTGTTCCAAATTATTATGCACAACAGATTTTCCAAACATTTCATAGGTTGAAAACAACTGAAAACGGTAATTTGTTGAATTTGCAGCTTTAAGAGGTCACATATACTGAGCTTTTTCAATCAAAAACATCTCAACAGGCGTAAAGGGAATTTCTCACCCCCGGGACGTATTCCTTTTTAGTATAAGGAAATAAGAGACTATTTTTCAGCAACAAGACCGCAGATATGAGGCATACAGGTAAGACTAGTGTAACGTTTCTATCGCTTGTATGCCCATATTAATATTTTATATACATCCGAGGGGGTGACAGATTCCCGTTAACACAGGACCCCTTCTTTGACATCACCTTCACAGTTCTTGCATCCATTGAAATTGAGAGTTTTTGGATGGTTTCTGCTTTTATTTCTTTGCAGGATCTCAGAATAGCCTCCCACAGCTGATTTGATATGAACTGCCCCCACACATACAGATCTTTTTCTTGAGGATACTCCAAAGATTCACAATAGGGTTGAGGTCAGGGAAGTATGGTGGCCACGCCTTTAAGGGTATATTTCCACGGGCCGGAATCCTTCAGGATTTGCTGCGGATTGGACGCTGTGTACAGCCGCAGCGTCCAGATGTTACAGCATAGTGGAGGAGATTTTATGAAATCCCGTCTCCACTAAGCGTGCTTGGCCGCATCTGGCTTCCCTGCGTAACCAGACATGCGGCGCATCTTTATAGACCGCAACATGTCTATTTATCTTGCGGAGATGCTCAGTCTCGGCAAGATAAATAACAGTCTATGAATATATAAAGTACAAATCGTCCCGCAAAAAACAAGCCCTCACATGGCCATATTGACGGTAAAACAAAGTTATGGCTCCGGGAAGAAGAGGAGCGAAAAACAAATGCAAAAATTAAAAAAGCCGCGGGGTGAAGGAACCTGTCTTTCTGAGATCAGAAATGTTACAGATTGAAGTTAATTATGAAGACGACGCTGAGGAAGGGAAACGGCGTATTTATCGTATATCCTAAATAAATAATTTCTGTAGGTCGATAATGGATTTCTCCCAATTTACCATCTATCCCAACTTCCTCAGCAGCAAGCAACTGATAAAGATGGTCCTGAAGAGTCGCTTCAGATGCTGCCGGCAAGGGCCAGTTGTCTAGGTAGAGAACTACACAAATACCTCTTTCTGTGAAGATTGCAATGACAGAGGAAACAACTTTTGTGAATATAATGGGAGATTATATAATTCCAATGGTCTGGAGCTGAAGATGTTTCACAGTAGCCCTGATGAAGACTGCGATTTTTCGGTATTTTTGACACTGGACCTCTATGAAAATGTGGAAGTAAGCATCTTTTAGGTTTAAGGACATCATAGCATTTCCCTGACAAAGAGGGAGGACAGACTGAACAGCCTCCATTCTCAAGTGCTTCTTCACTATACGTCTGTTGAAGTGTTATAGTTTATGAGGAATTGGTATTTCTCTTATTATTTGGGAACTAGGAAGAGCTGAGAATAAACCACTAAGGACCCATGAAATGTTCCAGGTGCTAGTCCTCCGTTTGCGTCCCTCTGTCCATGGCAGGTGACAGGTTCCATTCCTACCATCCCTTGTATACCGCCTTCTCCTCTTCCTCGCTACAACATGCTCAGACCTTCCGTCTTCATACTAGGGTTTCCTGCTCAGAGGTTCATCCAGGTCCGCCCCAAGAAGCCGACTTGGACGAAATTTGATGTTGCAGAGAATGCTCTTAGGCTGAGTTCCCAAGGTGAGTTTTTGATGTTGCAGATTTCCTGCACCATTTCTGCACCCATTGAGTAAATTAGATTTACTTGCATGTTTTAAAAAATATACAGCATCAAAAACTCATTGTGGGAATTTATCCTTAGACTTCCAATCTACATTCCAGAGTTTGATTTAGATGGCTCTTGTACCAGCTGAGGAAAGAGCCATAGATCTGACTCATAGCATGGTTTGTGTAACAGCAGCATCAGAAAAAAAAATCCACTGCCACAACAATCTACTGAACTTGAATGCTGACAGCATGTCTTTTCTTGAACCCTTGAACTCCAGTTCTTCCTGGTCACGATGGATCCACTTCCTGAGCGCTTCAATTGTATCACAGGAAACAAAACTGATCTTGGCCTGGAATGCGGCTGCATCTGAGCGTGCAGTCAGATCTGCTATCCATAGGTTCCTTAAGGGAAAGTTCTCTGAAGGAACCAGAATTCATCTGGACAGTTTGGCTTCAGCTATGTACACCTAGGGGGACATCAACAAGACAAGATTCTGTTAACTTTCACTGAGGAACATGAGCTTGACTTTTTTTTTTTGCTAACATAAAAGTGGCTTTATGTATAATTTTCTGACTTGGTGGGCATAAGTAATGTGAGTTCATCTACTCTGGAGACCCCTCTGAATGAGTAGACTTGCTTATCCCTCAAGACTGCTGAGAGAGGTGACCCTTTGGGCCTCCAACCAGATTACTTGGATAAGTTTGGGAGTTTCAGAATCACACTCGGCTTCTTTGTGTCTGCATTTTCAAAGGAAGAATTTACAACATCCAGAACTTTCATCTCTATCCTCAAATTGGGAGATGTCCTCTCAGCCCCTGAGCAAGTTGTTCGAGGGAAGATTTTATTTCATTTTTAAGCTCCAGAATGTTAGAATGGACATAATCCTTCACCCAAATCACAGGGTCCCTGTTTCAGGGTGGACTTCAGGACAGGTTTGATGGCATACAGTCCTGACTATAGAACAACTCGCTGCCATCAGGCACATGATAGTTGCATCCTTTATGAGCAAGATGTCTCCTATTTCCTGGACACTTTTTAGGGGCAGGTTCCATAAACATGTGAATAAATAATGTTATTAGCAAAATCGCAATAAGTAGAGATGCACTGGAAAAAACATTGTGTAATACACACATATGGCCACAAGGTGGCAGTAGAGCACAGTCTTGAATCAGTACAACATACAGGCATCCTAATAGCAAACCAGAACTCAAGGCAGCAAGGGCACAATGGAGAGCGGACAGAAGCCTTATGTCATGTTGACACGTTCAGTATTTTCCATCAGTATTTGTAAGCCAAAACCAGCACAGGGTGATAAATACAAAAGTGGTGACGTAGTTCTATTATACTTTTCCAAGAATTGTTCCTTTCCTGGTTTTGGCTTACAAATACTGATGGAAAATACTGACCAAATACTGAAAGTGTGCACATGGCCTTACAGGAGTTGTCCAGCTGTTATATTGATGGCTATCCTAAGGGATAGGTCATCGATATCAAAGCAGTGGGGGATAAGGCTAGTTTCACACTAGCGTTTGTGAGCGCAGCGACGGCCTGCGCACGGCCGCCACTAAGCCCCGCCTCCACCGGTATCTCCGCCTCCGGGCGCATGACGTTGCATGCGTCATGCGTCCCCTATCTTCATCACAGAGGGCGCAGGCCGTGCGCAGTCTGCGCACAGTCTGCGTTTGGCGCCGCATGCGTCCTTTTGACGGTGCACCGAGCACAACCAAAATGCAACAGGTTGCGTTTGGCGCTGCTCGGCGCACCGTCAAAAGGACGCATGCGGCGCCAAACGCAGACTGTGCGCAGACTGCGCACGGCCTGCGCCCTCTGTGATGAAGATAGGGGACGCATGACGCATGCAACGTCATGCGCCCGGAGGCGGAGATACCGTGGGGGCGGGGCTTAGCGACGGCCGTGCGCAGGCCGTCGTTGCGCTCACAAACGCTAGTGTGAAACTAGCCTAAGACACTTGGCACACCTGCCAATTAGCTGTTCCCGTTGCCGGCCTTATGTGATTAGTTGCAGGGCTGAACTTCACAGCCCAACTGTATAGTGGATGTGGCACCATGCTGCACACAAGTCCCCATTCGAATGAATAAGAAAGGATGTGCAGTACCCCCCCCCCCCCCCACTATAAAGTTTAGGAACCTGAGCTACTCTGCAATTGAGTACATCCAGCCGACAGGATGAACAGCTGATTGGTGGGGGTGCTCGGTATTGGACCCTCACCGATTTGATATTGATGACCTTTCCTAAGGATAGGCCATCAATATAAAAGAAATAGACAACCCCTTTAAAAAGGCTAAAATGCCACCATCGAAAATGCCTATTAGGAATTACAATGACCTTAAAGCCAACAAGATTAGAGAAACTACCTCCGCAAACGAATGTGACTGAGAAGAGAAACCTGTAAAGTGTGTGTGCACACAGTTTCTGCTAAAAAAAAACCCTCAAAAAAACTGTGTGCACATTCTGATAGTCAGCTAACAAACTTCAAATATCACCACCTGATTAGTAGTGATGAGCGAGTGTGCTTGGATAAGGTGGTATCCAAGCATGCTCGTGTGCTAAGTGTCTTCAGTGCATGTCTCCTGGCTGTTAGACAGCCGTAACACAGGCAATCTCTGCATGTGTTGCGGTTGTTGAGCATCCAGGAGACATGCAGCCTCGTGGGCTTCAAAATATTTTTTGAGCACGCTGAAGACACTCAGCACCCAAGCATGCTTGGATACCACCTTATCCAAGCACATTCGCTCATCACTAGTTGTTTGGCCTTAGGATACAAGTCTGCAGTCACTCGCGCTTGTGTGAGTTGTATTTTCCGGTGCCAGGAGCGAGCGGTCATTGGACCGAAAGTAAGCAATTTGTAAACTTCTGGTCACATTCCAAGTAGACGTGTCCGACCTCGCTCAGTACACTTGTGAGTGAGGCCATGAACGTCTAGTCTGCATGTGTTCGCATGTATGTAAATCTCTTACTTGTGGTCACGGGCTCATCGTTGATGGCACTGGAGAATAGTCTTAGTGTGCCTAATGTGATTCTCAAGTCTACAGTCACACCTGTAAGGTTGGACTAACCCTTTATTTAAAAGCTCTATCTACCTTATCTGCTCACATTACAAGATTACCCAATTGTTGTGCTGCTGAAAGGGATGTAAAGGAACACTCCTTCTGAAAAGTATACTACCCTAAGCAAAAATCCACCTAGACAGGCTTAAGGTCATCGCCACAGTCTCCACTTGCGAGTGTAAAGGGCTTTCTTCCCCAGGGAACTAATTCTATTCTCCGCAACTGGTTTTGGAACTTGGCTGTTGCTGAGCTCGTCAGGGCAATCCTTTTTTTTTCTTATTAAAGAATGTACCAATACAGGTACAAGCATGAACGTGCTGCTGGTTTTATTATTGCACTTGCGCAGCCACTGCACCTAAACATACAGTTATGGGCACAATAATAGCAGTGTGTTTAAAACAGCAGAGAAAAAGCTCAATCCTCATAATAGCATTTATTTCCCCGTACACAGAAGCACTGGGAGCGCTGCACATTTATCTGCCAATGAAAACATGAACACAATATCCACTTTAAAAATGAAGAAAAAGGAATAACAGGCTGCTCAAAAATGGAGTGTCTGAATTTTCATTTAGAAACTCAAATAATGACTTTCTAAACTGAACTGTGTTTCCAGATTTAGCGTTTGTGTTAATCCATGAACTAACACTAAGGCCGGGATCACACATGCGAGAAACTCGGCCGAGTCTCGCATGTTAATACCCGGCACTGCCGCCGGCACTCGGGAGTGGAGCGTGCGGCTGCATGTATTGCTCTGATCCGAGTGCCGGCGGCAGTGCCGGGTATTAACATGCGAGACTCAGCCGAGTTTCTCGCATGTGTGATCCCGGCCTTAGTTATATAGCCTTTAGGCTGAGTGCCCACATAAGCGTTTTTTTTCGCGTTTTTTCCATGCAAAAACGCTTAAAAAATGTATACATTAAGCATGCCATTCTTATAATGCATTCTGCAAGTTTTGTGCACATGATGCGGTTTTTTCTGCATAAAAAAAACGCATTGTGGTAAAAAACGCATTTCCACCTATAT
The DNA here is from genome assembly GCF_039654945.1 of Dendrobates tinctorius. Taxonomy (NCBI): domain Eukaryota; kingdom Metazoa; phylum Chordata; class Amphibia; order Anura; family Dendrobatidae; genus Dendrobates; species Dendrobates tinctorius. Next base: position 16,989,933 of record NW_027361747.1, on the reverse strand, counting down.
TCTATGAGACTGGGGATGCTCCGGAAAAAAACGCATAAAAAATGTGCAAATAAGCGTGTTTTTTCCTGGGAAGGAGTCCGGTTTTTAGTCAGGAATTTTCTGCATACGTGGGTACATAGCCTTAATTCTGTTAACTGCTTTACATCTGAGGCATGGAGCCACCTACTATCTGACACCTGTGGACCGGTATTCCAGCCCAAGCTCACCGGACTACATTCCAGTTTTGTTTTGCATTCTTAGGTTTTGTATTAAACAACAGCATCTTTGATGTCACTCCACAAATTCTCAGTCAGATTGAGGTCGGGGGATTGAGCTGGCCATGTCACATCAATCTTGTTGGTCTGGAACCAGGATTGTGCCCACTTGCTGGTGTGTTTGGGGTTGTCATCCTGCTGAAACACCCATTTCAAGGCTGCTACTTCTTCAGCAGAAGGAAACTTGACCTCTTCCGGTATTTATATTCAAACTAGTCCATGGTGTCTCCATAGTTGTCACCAAACTATTATGCTTGGACCTCCATGTTTTAGTCTTCAGTGTACTGTGGCTTGAACTCAGTGTTTATGGGTCCTGTCACAAACTGGCTGCAGCCTTTACACCCAATAAGAAGAATCTTGCTCTCATCTGGCCAGACGATTGTGCCACTTCTCTTTCAGCCAGTCAATGTGTTCTTTGGAAAACTAACCATTTCAACATGTTTGTTTTTTTCAGCAATGGTACTTTATGAGGGTTTCTTGTAAATAGTTTGGCTTCATGTAGGCATCTTCTGAAGGTCGCAGTAAGTAACTGGAGGTCTTTTTTGATATCCCTGTAGCTGATCATTAGATGCTTCTTTGCCGTTCTGGTTATTCTAGGATTGATGTGGATGGTAGTATTTCTTTTCCTATCACAATTGTAAGGTTTTGACATTCAAAAGCATTAAGCAGCCAATGTTCTGCACTTTTATGTTTTCCTCTGTCAAATCAACTTCTTGATTAAAGTTCTTTCTTCTTTGGTACAAGGTCAGGAACGACCCATTTTACTCACTGAGCAAGGGCTGAAACCAGCAGGTACAACATTTGCAGCCCTCCTTTAAATAAGGACTATAGGTCACCACTGATTCTTCACAGGTTGCATGACATCACTAACTGAACTCTGCACTATTATTTAGAACTCTTGAATTTTTTCCCATGTTGTATGATATTTTCTGCCAAAACATTATTAAACTGCTATTATTTTGCACATAGCTGTACACTGGGTTCTTGGTGATCTGTCTGGTTAAAGAGAATCTGTCAGGTCTAATAAAAATATCAACCTGCAGATATAGGGTTAATCTGCAGGTGAATAACGTTCTGAAGGTGTCCTGCCTCAGGACTGCGAGTGCAGCACCCGGGAGAAAACTAACTTTATTCCTCCTGGGAGCAGCCATCATTGCTGACTGTACTGTGAGAGGCCGCCGCTCTGTCAGCATATGTACATAACAATCCACTACATTTTAATGATTTCCCCCAAAAAGCAATTCAGTGAAATAAAACCACTGTCAGATTCAAGGCTTTGCTTTACTTTTGTAAATATATGTAATAAATTCTTCAAAAGTAAGAACTCTTGAAGGGAAAAACAAAGGGCGAAGACAGGCCATATAAATCGGACAAAGACCGTGCTGCATGGACTGGTGGGTGGGTCTCCCGAACAGAGTGTGACAGCTACATAGAAATACATGAAGTTGTTACGCTCGAGTCAGAAGAGGCATCGTACATTGCGCTCCGATCTGCTCCATGATTCCACAGCCCCCAGTTCCATCTCTTTACAGACTTGACTTATTATGGAGGTATTGGCCCTACAAAGTGTTTCATGTAGTATTAGGCTTCAGTGCGTAGCATGAGCCCTCTTGACCAAACCTCACGTGACGTCACAGGGCCTAATAAGCACAAGAGGCACCAAGGATGCTGGATGCAGAAGTGAAGACCAAATCTGACTTCCATGGAGGGCCAGACTGGATGCCGAACCAGGAAGTGAATCTTTCTGCCCAATTCTAGTATTAGGCTGGGATCACACATGCGAGGAATACGGCCGAGTCTCGCATGGTAATACCCGGCACGGCTGTCAGCACACGGGAGCAGAGCGTGCGGCTCCATTTATTTCTATGCAGCCGCACGCTCCGCTCCTGAGTGCCCGCGGCAGTGCCGGGTATTACCATGCGAGAGTCGGTCGTATTTCTCGCATGTGTGATCCCAGCCTTAAATATTCTCACGCTTCAAAGTTATCCTTTATCAATAGTACAGGACACAATGTCCTGATCAGTGGGGGTCTGATCGATGATCTCAGCTATCTCTGAAGCGCCATTGAAAATTTATGGCATGGTAGGGTGCATGATGGACCACTGCTCCATTCATACAGGGCAATCAAAAAGAGCCTCTGTTCTCAGGATTGGTAGTGACCCTACGGTCAGACCCCAGCAATCGGAAAGCTATGCCCTTCCAAACTTGAGTTCCCTTTTAACTCTTTGTGCCTCTATACAGACTGCAATGTGTTTTAGGGCTTGGAAAAATGTTGTAGATGTCATTTTGCTGTTCATATCTAAACATTTTAAGAATTCAATTTGTGTGCGATAGAACACTTGACCTCTACTGCTGTGTGACCTGTAACTGCTGATATTTATTGGTTTCTATCTTCATTCCTCACTCTGCTGCCATATAATTCTATTTTCTTTTGTGATGTACCATCTATAATAATAAATGCCCTAACCAGCTTCCGGTTGTAACAACTTCCGTCCAGTTGTAACCGGTGACGTCACCACACACACACGCACGTTAACCCTCAACACACCACACCGCCTCAACACACACTCCTCTCACCTTTCACCTCCACTCATGTCCACTCACTCTTTCACTCCACATACGTTCCTTTCTCTCACTCCGTTTCTCATACTCACACCGTCATCGCCGCTGCCCCAACATCTTCCTCCGCCGCCGCGATCCAGACGTTCTCCAAGCCGCCATCGGGATCCAAAAAGATGGCGTCGGCGACATCTCGCGAGATTTCGCCGACGCCATCTTTTTGGATCCCGATGTCGCCCATGCCAGCGACATGTTGTTGCGGCGACGCCATCTTGAATATCGCGGGACTTCACGAAATCCAAGATGGCGTCCCGCAAGAACATGTCTGCGGCCTGGAGAACGTCTAGATCCTGGATCGCGGCGGCGGAGGAAGATGTCGGGGCAGCGACGATGACGGTGTGAGTATGAGAAACTGAGTGAGAGAAAGGAACGTATGTGGAGTGAAAGAGTGAGTGGACATGAGTGGAGGTGAAAGGTGAGAGGAGTGTGTTGAGGCGGTGTGGTGTGTTGAGGGTTAACATGGCAAGAGGTGTGAGGCTGTGTGCACACGCTGCGGATTTTGCTGCGGTTCCGCAGCGGTTTTGGCCACTGCGGACCCGCAGCAGTTTTTGCTGCGGTGTACAGTACCATGATTCCCTATGGGAATCAAAAACCGCAGTGCAGACGGTGCGGAATTTTCCGCGCGGATTATCTGCGGTTTTCAATCCGCAGAAAGAATTGACATGTCAATTCTTTCTGCGGATTCTCCTGCATTTTGCCATCTCCTCTATTGAGGAGATGAAAAACCGCAGGGCAAAACCGCAGAGCAATCCGCAGGTAAAACCGCAGGTCTTTTGACCTGCGGTTTCACCTGCGGATTTTACAAAATCCGCGCGGATGAATCCGCACCTAATCCGCAGCGTGTGCACACAGCCTTAACGTCGGCGAAATCTCGCGAGATTTCACCGACGCCATCTTGCATTTGTGACATTGCGTCATTTACCTCACGCCGACTTGCTGTGCGGACGCTTGGCATTGCCTGTACCACCATAACTACTGCTGCCTTGGTCCTATGCCTGTTTACTGCCGGTGTCTAATTACAGGGCCAATTTGCCTATACTGCCATAACTATTGCTACCTTGCTACTCTGCCGGTGTCTAATTACAGGGCTAATTTGCCTCTACCGCCATAACTACTGCTGCCTTGCTCCTCTGCCGGTGTCTAATTACAGGGCCAATTTGCCTCTACCGCCATAACTACTGCTGCCTTGCTCCTCTGCCGGTGTCTAACTACAGGGCCAATTTGCCACTACCACTTCATAACTACTGCTGGGCAATTACAGGGTCAATTAGTATCTGTTTACTCTACAATACTCCAGGACGCCTTCTTCACTGCCAGATAACTGCCAAATAGACTCCTTTACCTGTGCCAACATGAGTCATAACAAAAAGTATGCCAATAACAGTGAAAGGAAAGCAGCTTTAGCACTACGACAAAAACAACGCCGTGCTAATGAGACTCCTGAGGAAAAACACCATCGCCTTAAGATTAAGGCTTATAAACGCCGTCGCCTCACACACGAATCCCCTAACTCTAAATCCATAAGATTGGCTGAAGAAGCCTCTGCACGCCGTCACCGCCGACAACAGACGGCCTCTTCCTCATCATTATTATTAGACTCACAACAGGATGCTTCCACATCAGCATGTGTAACAATTTACTGCTACACTTCATCCCTTAAGCCGTTCACTGACATAACTAATCAGCAATCTGTTTCTGCCCTATCAATACCACCATTCAATACCGATGCACAGTATGCCAATGCCAGTGAAAGGAAAGCAGCTTTAGCACTACGACAAAAACAACGCCGTGCTAATGAGACTCCTGAGGAAAAACAGCATCGACTTGACAAGATTAAGGCTTATAAACGCCGTCGTCTCACACACGAATCCTCTAACTCTAAATCTATTACATTGGCTGAAGAAGCCTCTACACGCCATCACCGCCAACAACAGACGGCTTCTTCCTCATCATCTATTCTATAATAATAAATGCCCTAAGCAGCTTCCGGTTGTAACAACTTCCGTCCAGTTGTAACCGGTGACGTCACCACACACACGCACATGTTAACCCTCAACACACCACACCGCCTCAACACACACTCCTCACCTTTCACCTCCACTCACTTTCACTCCACATACGTTCCTTTCTCTCACTCCATTTCTCATACTCACACCGTCATCGTCGCTGCCCCGACATCTTCCTCCGCCGCCGCGATCCTGGATCCAGACGTTCTCCAGGCCGCCGACATGTTCTTGCGGCGACGCCATCTTGGATTTCGTGAAATCCCGCGAGATTCAAGATGGCGTCGCCGCAAGAACATGTCGCCGGCGTGGACGACTCGGGATCCAAAAAGATGGCGTCGGCGAAATCTCGCGAGATTACGCCGACGCCATTTTGGATCCCGATGTTCTTGCGGCGACGCCATTTTGGATCGGCGAAATCCCGCGATAGTCAAGATGGCGTCGCCGCAAGAACATGTCGCCGGCGAGGACGACGTCGGGATCCAAAATGGCGTCGGCGAAAACTCGCGAGATTTCGCCGACGCCATTTTGGATCCCGACGTCGTCCACGCCGGCGACATGTTCTTACGGCGACGCTATCTTGACTATCGCGGGATTTCACGATACTCAAGATGGCGTCGCCGCAAAAACATGTCGCCGGCGTGGACAACGTCTGGATCCAGGATGGCGCCGGCGGAAGATGATGTCGGGGATCGTGGAGCAGCGGCGATGACGGCGTATGAGAGACGGAGTGAGAGAAGGGGTCGTATGTGGAGTGAAAGAGTGAGTGGAGATGGTGAAAGGTGAGAGGAGTGTGTGTTGAGGAGTGTGTGTGTTGAGGGTTAACATGGCAAGAGGTGTGATGCGATAGCATCGGGCCATAATCTAGTTCTTTATATAACGGCTTGCAGAAAGCTCCATTCCCATGGAATGGATCTGCAAGAAATCTGATGTGTGACGGTAAAAAAAAAAAAACACCCGATCCATACATTGAATTCTCTTCCCAGCTGATGTCAGGAGGCAGATTTGCTGCCGCCAGTGAATGAGAACATTCTTTTCACATCCAAATATCTTTGAAATGGCAAAACACAATTGGAGGTTGGTGTCAGCATTAGGACCCTCAGCAATAACACAACTTTGAGTCTGGGGGGGGGGAACCCCTTTATGAATGGATTCAAATGTGGTGCATTTTCTTCTTTTGCAGTGATTTTCTACAACTGAGGCAAAACTGCAACATTTTTAAGTGGTATCGGTGGGTATGGGTGCATATGTCAAACATCAGGGTGCTACACTTGCTAAAGCATTGCTAACAGATAAAAGAACAAGTTGCAGAATTGTGTGCACACCATTATCCAAATGTGAGTACAGGGTTGTGGTGATCATCCTTAGAATGATACACACAGTTCTAACATTACTTTGTTCTCTTGTTCCTGCTACAATTTTTAAAACAGAAAAAAGTTCCATGCGCACAATGTGTGAACTCGGCCTTGTAGAGCAGCTCCCACCGTTCGTAGCTACCAGCAGGGTGGCTGTACCGGGAGCGCAGTCATAATCAGCAAGAATGCAGCAAAGCAGACAAATATGGGATTGTGGGGCAGCGCACGCTGTGTAACTGTACCCTTCAAGTACAGCCACATGTCTATGTCATGGCACACACAAACCGGCCCAAACCCAGCAGCCTCACAGACATTAATGAGGCCTAGCGCAGGTCAGGAGACCCGCAGCCAGTCCCCACTTGGACAGCGACATATGAATGTGTGAATGTTATCTTACTTCTCTACTACATAAACCTGCCTTGACCTGGGGTCCAACCATCAGGCAAGACAGATAAAAATCATGCAAACACTACAGTAGCTTCTAACAGATTTTAATGGGATTCTGTCAGCTCAAAATGACAGTATACACCAAGCACATGGCCTATAGGAGATATAGACCCTATAATAAGAGCACCTTTAATGCTTTACCTGCTGCTACCATTCTGTAAAAACAGAAATTCAACCAGATATGTAGATTGGGGAGTTCTGTGCTCCCTGGGTGTGGCCAAGAGGCTCAGTGCACTGCTCCATCCACTGGTTTTGCACATCTCCGCCTCCCTCACAGGGCTGTGGAGTCGGTAAGCCAAACCTGCGACTCCGACTCCTCAATTTCCCTTACACCGACTCCGACACATATTGCTTATATTTAGGTGAAAAATTTATTGTAGTACAATGTGAACCTCAGACATTTAATCATTTTTATGATCCAATAATCAAGATATTTAGATAGAACAGAATATATATTGGTGTACTACCCGGTTTTCATTCTTTTTGGTACAGATACGATATGGATAGACAGATATGGATAAATGGATAGATAGAGCAGATTTCTAATCTGCTTTTGCTATTGAAAACATTATCTATGAGCTCAAAAACCTTTCAGGTGATGCAGTTTTTTAAAAAGTTGATCAGCTTTTGCAGCTGAAAAACGTATCCTCAAAAAACACAGGAAAAACGCTGTGTGAATGTAGCCTTAGATCAGGAACAGAACAGCCATTTATAGGACATTTCATAACTTTCCCAAACTCCTATGAAAAAATATTCAGCACATCCTGCATTGAATTACTGTACCCAATTTATTATATATTTTAGGAGTCGGAGTCGGTCCATTTTATACCGACTCCGACTCCACCAAAATGAGCACCGACTCCACAGCCCTGCTCCCTCACTGGTGAGTGTGAAGCACTGGCTTACCTGAGCGCTCCCTGCAGCCAGTGTGTCAATCACCAATGAGGGAGGCATGCAGAACCAATGGATGGAATGGTGCACCAAGCCTCATGGCCGCACTAAGGGTACAGCAAGCAGCCGTAGCATTGAGGGGTCCTATCTCCTACTAGGACTGTGCTTTGTGTATATTGTTAGTCTGAGGAGGCAGGCTGTACTTTTCCCCAGTTCACACTATACTGGACCCACTCTTTAGAAACATATTTAGACAGACAAGGCTATCACAAAATATTTTAATAATTTACAGCAGATAAACATTATTTTTCATCAACCCATATTTCATTTGAACCTTGTAGGTGGTGGAAAGTGGCTTCGGCTGCTGTGGGACTCTTTAGTGTTCACTCCACCATGCACTGAAATCAAGGTAAGGTTAACCATACGGGTAATTACATATCGTACACATCAACTGCAAGTCACAGGATAAAGTATGGCTGTGCGGCAAATTACACACGGATTCCCTGCTGCTCTGTGTTCTGGCTCTTACAATAAATATCCCTGAAGGTGTGTGTAGCGCTGCACTTCATCCTGGAAGACCACGTTACCGAGGGTACGGAAACAGTGGTAGCTGCAGCCAACAACATATAGGGCCCCATTCATTACTGCATTTGTGCCCCTTTTTTTCTAGTTTTGGCTGGTTTTCATTTACACTTAGTTCTTCTTTTGATTTGCACCTTTTTTTTGCTGTCTATTGTATCTGAATTGCCAGCTTTTAGTTTTACATTCGCCATTATGAGTAGGGTTTCCGGATTACTTCAGCTTATTTATCATTTGCAATGTTTTATATTGTTGCAAATATACTCCAGGCCCTCCTGAGTAATTTCATGTACAATAGTTAATTTAGCACACTGTATGCATCATTCTGCAAAACATTAATTTTGTGCTTAAAACAAAAATAAAATCATACAAGTCAAAGCCATAAACACCGTTTTTTTCCCTTTATGCTAAATTCAGGAACTGCATTGAAGAATTTCACTTAAAAGAACCAAATGTTGAATCTGGCCCATAGTGTAATGGATCCGTAATGCTACAGGCTGACGCCTTCTGTATTAGCTGCAAGTTCTGACAGGTTGGGCTGACAGTTTCATGTGTATGAGCGCGACGGCTGACCGATTGTTAAGGGAAATGTCTATTGGGTAAGACAGATTACCGCTTTTATAAGCTGCTGGCCCACATGGCAGGGGGCAACTTTTTCACAGAGAACACAGGAGTGTCGGCTGAGATGGCTGCCAGCTGAACGAACGGCCGAAGCATCGTTTTGCCGACAGCCTTCTAATGTGAATGGCAGTGACCCAAACTAAAAGTTGCCAATCAGGATGAGAGTTTCAGGTTAAATAGATGCCAAAATGACATTACAGGCATCTGAATACAGGGGTACTAATGATGGACGGGGGACGCTGGAGTGAGAGAAAGGAGGAACCTATAATACTGAAGCTGAGCAGAAGTCAGGGCAAAATGGACCAATTATGACAATATATAATACATTGGATACAGTAGTACAATACAGGACATGCTGTAAATGTTTTCATAAGAATTTGGGAAAGTTCTGAAATGTCCTATAAATGTCTGTTCTGTTCCTGATCTAAGGATCTCGGCTTTTAGTTGAGCTGAATCTGGGCTGTGTTTTATGTACATGCTCAGTAGTGAGGCAGGGATGTGGAGTCGGAGATTTGGCTTAGCGACTTCTCAGCCCTGGCAGACGTTTAATAATGCAGCCACAGAGCGGGTAAACGATTAGGAACTAATGAGCTTGTGCTGGAGTAAAGTGTTAGAGCAGCTTCATCTGAAAATATCAGTAAGAGACATGCAGCATGTGTAATACCTTCTCTTTTATAGTATTGTGGCAGGAAACCCTGCATAATGTTCTATTTTATATAAGAGGAAAGTGGGGTAAATTAATATAAAGTTTCACTCTGTAGTTGAAAACCATGATTGGCATCTCACAGTGAGGGCCTGACTGCCTCTGGGATGGGTCTGGCGGTACAGCTCAGCCTAACTCACTTAAATGCTGCTGAGCAGAAAAAACAAACATCGCTCATGAACAAAACAGTTTCTGGGAAATGGCAGTCATATTTTTACCCTTATGACCCCTTAAAGAAGCACTCAGTATTTTTGTCTGTACAGTGCACCACGGGTTATTTAGTATAGAATAATGTAGAGGCCATTGGACATATCTGCTTTAGTATACATGCAAATTATGAGTTGTCTGCCATTTTGGTTCCTTCTGCTCCAACAGGCTTCCTGTAATATCCCTAGCTTTGCAGACAGAAGGCACAGAGTCTCATTACTGATCTATATTACTGGTAGTGCAGTGTAGTTTAGAACTGCTGAGCCATGATGTGCATTCTGAGTATCATATGTGTTGCCCTCTGCTGGTAACAGGTTTCTCCATGTCAGCTCTAACAAGCAGGAGCAGCACAGTCAAAACTTCTTTTCAAAGCATAGATTCCCCAGTCTACACACAGAACTACCTGTGATAAGGTTCAAAACGATTGGATGTAACAGGGATCGGATAAAACCAAATACTTGAATATTGTTGGTAAGTTAGCATTACACATGCAAAAAAATAATACTGCTGGAGTGCCATGATAAACCAGTTTCATCTTTAGAAACGACAAAAGAAAGTGGGTTTCTTTCAATAAGCCTGTCGAGCAAATAAAACATATTTCTATTTTATTTCCTTAGTTGAAGTGAAAACGTTTCACATCCATAAACAAAGACTTTTCTGCTGTTAACCAATCTGAACAGACAGCATGTCAAATATTGACAACTTCTACATTCTGGATACTGCGCCCGGCAATGGCACAATAGTGTTGGAGAGATGCTTGAGGATAAATGTTTACGAGGAAAACTGTGCCTTTCAAAAACTTCCATAATAGCTTTAAGCCATAGATAGATCATGATGTAAATGGCCAGCTCCAGACAAGACCTGGTTCTGCTTTTAAGTGTATAGAATCGTTACCTGTTTCATAAGAAAATGCAAGCAAAATGACGACAAAATGCTAAGGGCAGAGTAGGCCTTACATCTGTAAATATGGCTGAATTCACAAAGGTGGAGATAAAACAGGAGTCAAAAACTTAGATGACAAAACATAAAAAATAGTCACCAGCATTGCGTGATTCTGTACAGAGGACATCTCTTCTAACACCTTTGTACATTATATACAGAACTACAGTACAAAAAGGAGTCTCTTTCCACAATCTAAATTTTAGAAGAAAAAAAAAAAAGAAGCTAAAAACCAGCATCCGGACTTATAAATAAAGCAGAGAAAGCAAAAGCAAGGAAAACTATTCCACCGATGATAGTCACTGAAAAAGAGGAACAAAACAGAAGAGACAAGTTAGGACTGGTTTGGATATTTTGCTTTGTAAATTTCACTCACTTATCAATCCAACCGATCTAAATCTTTCTATATCCACACACAAACACATACATAACCCGAGGCCAGGTACTGTATCGCACGCATGTGAACGAGGAGCACGAGTCTACAGCAGAGTCCGCCGTGGAGGAGACCACCTTAGCATCGGGGCTAGTCTGGTTTGAATTAATAATTCATGTTTAAAATACAAACACATTTCCTGACCATCACCTATTTATTTTAACATTAAGGCTCCCATACACATTGGACTAAAGATGTCTGAGTCTGCAGATATTGGTCATTAGTCTAAAGTGTATGCCTCCACCATTAATTTTCCACAACCAAACCTTTGGTTCTCTGACAAAAGCCTCTCGCAGAGGACTCTGGCAGCTGCCCACACAAATAACAGGGGCACTCAACTAAACCCAAAACTAAGGTGCAGTCAGAAGGGAAAGATTGTCCAAATCGTTTGACCAACTGCTCTCTCATATGTATGGGGGCTTTAGTCTGGAGAACATGGGAATCTAGAATCTGGCCAGACCTGAAGCAGAAAATTAAGCAGAGCGAACCAGTGACATTTGTGAATCTACCTGAATCGTTTTCTGCTTTGAGTCTCATTCACACATCTATGATCCTGTCCATATAACAGGAATGAACCCCAACAGGGGAAATAACGTGCACAGTTTGGTTAGAAGAAAATTCTTTCCTTCAGCATAAGGATCTGAACACATCACAGCTGGGAACACAAGACTACACTATCACTATGTAGAGGAGGGCTTTATATTTTTTCTTTCTACTCTTAAAACCAGAAGGTATAAAGTACATTGGGGCCTCCAAACTGCCCCCTCAAAAGTATATTGGGAGAATTAGGAATTGGGCACATTGAATTTGCCCATGGTAGATCCTCTGTCACTGCAGATTACAAGTGGATAAAGCAGCTAAGAGAGCATTGGGGAGACAGCCAAGTGATGTGTGTAGCTAGCTTATGGTCAGTCTTTATACAGTGCTGTGCAAATTAATTGGGACAAAGCATTTTTTAAGTAAAATCGTAAGTTGGTTACCAGTCAGTGATTCAAACCAGTTTTAACTGCTTTGAACAGGCACTCACAACTTTTTTACTTGAAAAAAAGCTTTGTCCCAATTAATTTGCACAGCACTGTATGAACCGGTACATACAGTGGGGCAAAAAAGTATTTAGTCAGTCAGCAATAGTGCAAGTTCCACCACTTAAAAATATGAGAGGCGTCTGTAATTTACATCATAGGTAGACCTCAACTATGGGAGACAAACTGAGAAAAAAAAATCCAGAAAATCACATTGTCTGTTTTTTTTTCATTTTATTTGCATATTATGGTGGAAAATAAGTATTTGGTCAGAAACAAGCAATCAAGATTTCTGGCTCTCACAGACCTGTAACTTCTTCTTTAAGAGTCTCCTCTTTCCTCCACTCATTACCTGTAGTAATGGCACCTGTTTAAACTTGTTATCAGTATAAAAAGACACCTGTGCACACCCTCAAACAGTCTGACTCCAAACTCCACTATGGTGAAGACCAAAGAGCTGTCAAAGGACACCAGAAACAAAATTGTAGCCCTGCACCAGGCTGGGAAGACTGAATCTGCAATAGCCAACCAGCTTGGAGTGAAGAAATCAACTGTGGGAGCAATAATTAGAAAATGGAAGACATACAAGACCACTGATAATCTCCCTTGATCTGGTGCTCCACGCAAAATCCCACCCCGTGGGGTCAGAATGATCACAAGAACGGTGAGCAAAAATCCCAGAACCACACAGGGGGACCTAGTGAATGAACTGCAGAGAGCTGGAACCAATGTAACAAGGCCTACCATAAGTAACACACTACGCCACCATGGACTCAGATCCTGCAGTGCCAGACGTGTCCCACTGCTTAAGCCTGTACATGTCCGGGCCCGTCTGAAGTTTGCTAGAGAGCATTTGGATGATCCAGAGGAGTTTTGGGAGAATGTCCTATGGTCTGATGAAACCAAACTGGAACTGTTTGGTAGAAACACAACTTGTCGTGTTTGGAGGAAAAAGAATACTGAGTTGCATCCATCAAACACCATACCTACTGTAAAGCATGGTGGTGGAAACATCATGCTTTGGGGCTGATTCTCTGCAAAGGGGCCAGGACGACTGATCCGGGTACATGAAAGAATGAATGGGGCCATGTATCGTGAGATTTTGAGTGCAAACCTCCTTCCATCAGCAAGGGCATTGAAGATGAAACGTGGCTGGGTCTTTCAACATGACAATGATCCAAAGCACACCGCCAGGGCAATGAAGGAGTGGCTTCGTAAGAAGCATTTCAAGGTCCTGGAGTGGCCTAGCCAGTCTCCAGATCTCAACCCTATAGAAAACCTTTGGAGGGAGTTGAAAGTCCGTGTTGCCAAGCGAAAAGCCAAAAACATCACTGCTCTAGAGGAGATCTGCATGGAGGAATGGGCCAACATACCAACAACAGTGTGTGGCAACCTTGTGAAGACTTACAGAAAACGTTTGACCTCTGTCATTGCCAACAAAGGATATATCACAAAGTATTGAGATGAAATTTTGTTTCTGACCAAATACTTATTTTCCACCATAATATGCAAATAAAATGAAAAAAAAACCAGACAATGTGATTTTCTGGATTTTTTTTTCTCAGTTTGTCTCCCATAGTTGAGGTCTACCTATGATGTAAATTACAGACGCCTCTCATCTTTTTAAGTGGTGGAACTTGCACTATTGCTGACTGACTAAATACTTTTTTGCCCCACTGTATACTGAATAGTTACATATAATTTTTTCTTTCCTAATTACGGTAGTTGTAAGGCTGAGTTCACACGTTGCATTTTTTTCGCGTTTCCGCGGCGGTTTTAACCGCGCGATTTTGCAGCGAAAACGCGAAAAATAAGCATCCCTATGGGATTCCGCAATGCTGTGCTAATGCTGCGGTTTTTACCGCGGCGGAATCGCTTCGCGGTAAAAACCGCAGCATGCTCATTAATTTGCGGAATCGCGGCGATCCCGCACCCATAGGAATGCATTGTTCCGCTTGCTTCCCGCATGTGGCTGTGCACACCATGCGGAAAGTAAGCAGAACAATTGCGGATGGTACCCACGGTCCGGAGGAGAGGAGACTGTCCTCCGGGCTTTGGGTACCATATCCCTGTAAAAAATAGAATTTAAAATAAAAAATATTGTTATTCTCACCCTCCGACGTCCCGCGCAGCCTTCCCGCCTCTCTCCACGCTCCGGTCCCAGTAGTCCTTTGCGAAAATGCTCGCGATGACGTCCGTTCTCGCGGTCATTCGTGCGACGTCATCGCGAACTACCGCGAGACGTCGCGATCCCGCGAGAACTGACGTCATCGCGGGCATTTTCGCAAAGGATTACTGGGAACGGCTGCGCGGGACGTCGGAGGGTAAGAATAACACCGTTTTTTATTTTTTTTTTACATTCTATATTTTACTACTGATGCTGCATAGGCGGCCTCAGTAGTAAAAAGTTGGTCACACTCGTCAAACACTATGTTTGACGAGTGTAACCAACCTGTCAATCAGTTCTCCAAGCGATGCTACAGATCGCTTGGAAAACGCTAGCATTTTGCAAGCTAAATACGCTCGCAAAATGCTAGTTTTTCCGCGGGAAAATCGCGGGAATTTAAAATGCGATTTTCCCGCGGACTGGAATTCCGGAATTCTCGCGGTAATTTCCGCGAGAATTCCGGTACGTGTGAACTTAGCCTTATAAGTAATAAAAATAAATCAACCTGTCTACTTACCGGTTCGAACTGAAATCTTCTGTGCAATCATCCTTCCACCAATGACTGCTAACCCAGTGCAAAGGCAATGTCCTACAGTACCACCAACAGCGACGCCAAACGGGTCCTGCAAGAAAAACACCATGACATTTGCAGTTACTAGTAAGAGCAATAAGGAAACCTGTTGGAGATGACTACTCAAAATTATGAGATAATACCTTTTAGAGAGGCGGTCCTGTGAAGAGGTTAATGTACATTAAAATCTGGGTGTGCTCTTCACTATACTACTTGCCAGCTAAATCTACTGACTACATACTAGATTTAGAGTAAACTTTCAAAGAGGAGTATATCGGCATTCTCGTAATTTCAGAGCGAGTACATCAGCCTCATCAGATCTATTAATGTAATGTGTGCAGTTTGTACTAAGATAAATGGTGACAGATCTGCTCTGAAATTAGACATAGTTTAAAATCTATTATTTAAAATATTTTTTTTTTCCAAAGAAAATATATTCACCTCTCTGGCAGCCAAGACAATAGTAGTTAGCTGTGAGCGATCCCCCCACTCTGCCAGGAACGTCAAAGTGAACGCTTGGACAAAAATTGGGGAGATGAACTGCATCCATTTCTTCTTGGGAACCGCTGGTCCAATTCCACTTTCCACATCACTAGGACCGTTCAGGAGCTTGGTTCTCTGAAGCTTGGAGATTAAAAAAAAAAAAGAAAGAAGGAACTTAGAATATTTGTACAATACTCGACATGTGTGAATTTCTAAGCGATCTTTTGTCAGAAATTAGGGTGGGTGAAATTTTTTCACTGCAGCTTGACGAGGATTGTACAAAAGTAACAAGCGCGATCACCATGGTTAACAAAGTCAGATTTATAAGTACCTCTTCATCCTTTCTTTTGATTTCAGCTTGAACTTCCTCCAGCTCCTCCTGACCTTCATCCGGACTCATTTTTAACCCTTCCCGTAACATTCGAATTCCGAATATTGCAAAAAGAGCCGTGGATACGTAATAGGTGTAAACCCTGGGGATGACTGTGGTGGCGTAGCCAAACAACACTAAGGAGGGGGACAAGGAAAAGGCATCAGGAAACGGAAGCAATGTGGTCATGGACAACAAGAATTAACGCTTCTTAAAAGAGTCTCACAAAATGCATATTTTTACCTAGGATGTCACGAGATAGGTGATAAATGTGTGACTGATGGGGATATGACTGCTTAGACCCCACAATCCAAGAATAGATGCCTATTGTGTGCATGGAGCGCTAATGCATGACTACTTCTCCATAGACCTCTGCGGCAGCGGCAGTGTGTGTGCACAACCATGGCTCCCATAGAGAATAAAACAGTGATCATGCATGTGCACTACTACTCCAATCTGACAGGGGACACGGGATTTTTGGGATCAGCGGGGATCTCAGCCATCAGCCACCCACTGATCATACATTTAACAAGCGAATGGCAAACATATCTTTGGCATTTTCCACATTTAATTTAGGTTGTTTTTACCAATATCTTTCTATGCTGCAAATGTAGCCATGAGCAGAGCTTTATACTAAAACACACAACACCATAATAAACTATGCAAAAAAAAGTCACCTGATAAACAAGTCATCAGTCCTAAGGCAAGCATTGCTCCAGCGAGGACGGTCAAGCGGTTATAGCGCATCGCCATGATGGCAGCTATGAAGAAAGTCTTATCTCCCAGCTCTGACACAATGATCACAGATATGGCCGCTACAAAGGCATGGATGAAGCCCAGGTTAGCAGTGGGGCTGGTGTCTGCATTCCCAACTTGTACAACAGGTGGTTGGGTGGGATTCTGCTGTGGAACAAGGTGAAACATAACCATTATTCATAGCCATTATTCAGTCTGCATATTAAATCGGCATTAAATTGTAATAATAAACCATCACATGTATGTGCACGCTCGCCTCATTGCTGTAATTACAGACTTCAGCCAGAAGTATTTCCAGCGGGAACATAAAATCCAGTGTACAGTCTGGGGTAAGTAGCATCATACATAAAGTTACAGATTACGAGGGCGAGTTGGGTCCGGCTGTTTTCGCTGCATCACTGCGGGATCCCCACTAACACCTACAGGTGCTCTCTTCTAAGATTCATGATAACGGCGGCTCACACCTGTATTCCCCTGGCATGGAAGAGAACAGTATGTCCCTCGGTTGCCTTATGGATCACAAAGGTGAATGACCTAATGCATATGGAAGATCTAACTGCGTCCTTACATGATACCTATGCAAAGTTTAGAGATACTTGGTTTAGCTGGCTACAATAACATTCAGAGGAATATAGATCTTATTGTAGAGATTGTATGAACGGTGGTATCAAAAGAAAGATAGCGAGCATTGAACAGTGGTGTTCTTCCCTCCCCCTGTTACCCTCTCTTATCCTTATTTTTTTCCCCTCTCTTCTTGTTAAATTTCTTTATTGAGTAGTTTATCTTCTCTTTACACCTCTTTTCTTTATTCCGTGTAAAGGTGTTTAGTTATATGGTATTGTTTATACACACAATATGTAAAAATATGGACAGTCTAACATTTATTGATGTGTTGGATTTGTTATATTGTTCTGATTTTCTGAAGTAAAATTCCATAAATAGAGTTATAAAAAAAAAAAAAAAAATCCAGTGTACATACAGCCCCCATCCATCCTGCCGAGCTGACCTAGTAGGATAATTGTAATTCACCGCACACTCATGTGGATTATCATGCCAAATGATTTATGTTTTATTCACACACAATCTGGGAGCGTAACAGAATAATACAGTGGAAGCGATATATACAATGTTTCGGCTCCGCCGATGCCTTTTTCACACAATCGCTTATTCCAAAGACATACTGATAGGGAATTTAGATTGTGAGCCCCATCGGGGACAGTGATGATAATGTGTGCAAACTGTAAAGCGCTGCGGAATATGTTAGCGCTATATAAAAATAAAGATTATTATTCCAGTGCCAGAAAGGAGAAGGGTATAAAGAGAAGGCATGAAGATCCCTGTGATGTCACAGAGAAACTAGTTAAATGTTAATATTCTTGTCGGGTGCAGGATCACCATCAATGGCTGGTAGGGATCTGCAGGGGTTAATGTTCCGAGCGGCGCTCCCGCGCCTGGCTGAGTCGGCGTGTGTCCGTTATACCAGCACCTCGTACATCACGAGACCGGCTGCACACTAACATTTATTCCTGAGCTGACCCAGTATTCAGTGTAAAGCAAACAGCCAGCAGCCGATATAAAAGTGCATGTGTATGGGAAATGGTCACAAGGGAGTACGATAGGGCACTGCTGTCAAAAAGAAAATGACTGTTAGGCCATGTGCACACGATGCAGATTTGCAGCGTTTCCGCAGTGGATTTTACCGCGCAGAAACATTGCATATCCGCATTGTGATGTACAGTACCTTTAAAATGAATGAAAAAAAAAAAAATGCTGTGCAGACGCTGCGGATTTTTCCACGCGGTTTTCCTGCGGTACAAAATCCGCAGCATGTTACTTCTTTTGTGCGGTTTTCTATCTCCCGTTACCAAATCCGCAGGGGGAAGACCGCAATGGAAAAACGCACAAAAACCGCATGAAAACCGCGTGAAAAATGGAAGAAATCCGCAGGAAAAATGCAGGTCATTTGACCTGTGGTTTTCTTCCATTCTGCACGGAAAAATCCGCAGGGCTCAAAACTCCGTCTGCACTCAGCCTTAGGCTATGTGCCCACGTAGCGTTTTATTCCGGACACTAAAAACCGGACTCCTTCCCAGAAATCGCGCGTTTTTTTCCGCGCGATTTCACCGCGATTATGCCACGATTTTCGCGTGCGATATTCAAGCACTTTCCAAGCGATTTGAAGCATCGCTTGGAAAGTGATTGACAGGTTGGTCACACTCGTCAAACATAGTGTTTGACAAGTGTGACCAGGTTTTTACTATTGAGGCCGGCTATGCGGCCTCAATAGTAAAAGATAGAATGTTAAAAATGCAAAAAAAAATTGGGGTATATTTACCTTCCGGCTTCCCGCGCTGCCATCCCGGGCCTCAGCGTTCCCAGTAATGCCTTGCGAGACCTGTGATAACGTTGGTCTCGCGTTGCTATAGCGATCTCGCGAGACCGCTAGAGTCACGCAAGACTACGTCATCACAGGACCCTGCCGCAAGGCATTACTGGGAACGCTTAGGCCGGGAATGCAGCGCGGGACGCCGGAAGGTAAATATACCCCGATTTTTTACTCTTTTTTTTACAGGGGTATGGTACCCAGGGCCTGGAGGACAGTCTCCTCTCCTCCACACCGTGGGTACCAACCGCACATGAGACGCTTAACTTCCCGCATGGTGGGCATAGCCACATGCGGGAAGTAAGCGATTCTCATGCATTCCTATGGGTGCGGAATCGCAGCAATTCTTTGCGATTCCGCACAAAAGAATGAGCATGCTGCGTTTTTCCGCGATGCGATTCCGCCGTGAAAGAAAGCGCAGCATTAGCACCAGGGCTGTGGAGTCGGAGTCGTGGAGTCGGTGCTCATTTTGGTGGAGTCGGAGTCGGTATAAAATGGACCGACTCCGACTCCTAAAATATATAATAAATTGGGTACAGTAATTCAATGCAGGATGTGCTGAATATTTTTTCATAGGAGTTTGGGAAAGTTATGAAATGTCCTATAAATGGCTGTTATATTCCTGATCTAAGGCTACATTCACACACAGCGTTTTTCCTGTGTTTTTTGAGGATACGTTTTTCAGCTGCAAAAGCAGATCATCTTTTTAAAAAACTGCATCACCTGAAAGGTTTTTGAGCTCATAGATAATGTTTTCAATAGCAAAAGCAGATTAGAAATCTGCTCTATCCATTTATCCATATCTGTCTATCCATATCGTATCTGTACCAAAAAGAATGAAAACTGGGTAGTACACCAATATATATTCTGTTCTATATAAATATCTTGATTATTGGATCATAAAAATGATTAAATGTCTGAGGTTCACATTGTACTACAATAAATTTTTCACTTAAATATAAGCAATATGTGTGGGAGTCGGAGTCGGAGTCGTGGAGTCGGAGTCGGTGTAAGGGAAATTGAGGAGTCGGAGTCGCAGGTTTGGCTTACCGACTCCACAGCCCTGATTAGCACAGCATGTGCGGAATGCCATAGGAATGCATGGGGGGCGTTCCGTACACGATTTTTAAACGTTTTTGAGCCGAAAATCGCGGCAAAAACGCTTAAAAATCGCTACGTGGGCACACAGCCTAAGGCAACTTATAGAATACACTTGGCAGTGTAGGACATGAAAAATCACTGCCAGCCGAATCCATCTAACACACACTAAGGACGCTAATACTTTAGCAATTGGGGAAGATACATTTGCTGCAGACGGTTATAAAAAAGCAATCAAAAATGTCCAATGATATTCCTATAGAAAACTAAATGTACAGCAATGTGAGACAAAGTATTGACATTATGGAGGAGAAGTGGAGCAGAAGCTATTGCCAGCCGCATTGCTGGTTTTAAAATGTTTCTCTAAAAGTAAAAAAAATAAATTAAAAAGATGGAATCTGATTTTACTCTACTTTCCACTTTTGCTAAATCTTCCAATAAGTAAGC
This sequence comes from Dendrobates tinctorius, assembly GCF_039654945.1. Taxonomy (NCBI): domain Eukaryota; kingdom Metazoa; phylum Chordata; class Amphibia; order Anura; family Dendrobatidae; genus Dendrobates; species Dendrobates tinctorius. Next base: position 16,969,585 of record NW_027361747.1, on the reverse strand, counting down.
TTTCCCTTTTTGGAGCTATTTGATATGATTGAGGTATTTCAACAAGGTAAGCTATCCCTGATCCATCAGATACAGGATGACATTGACTACTAGGGGGACAACCAATGAGACCCCCAGCGATCCCGACAATAGGGCTCTGCAGCCCAGCCTGTATAAAGCAGCGGTAGATCATGGGCCGGTCAGGGTACAGCCGACAGAGAACGAGTAGGATCAATGCGCCCATGACGGACCTCCACTCCATCCAGGCAGGGCACTAAAGAGCCCCAATCTCAGGATTACTGGGGGTTCCTGAAGCAGTACTGCCCCACTGATCAGGAGTTCGTTCCTAATCCTATGGATAGAGGATACCTTACCATTGTGGGAAAAACCCCTTTAAACATAAAGGAGCAATTTTGATTTTGCTTTAGTGTCCCTTTAAATTTTTTTTGTGTTAAAACAAGTAAATCATCTATCCATAGAATAGGTGACAATTAAGTTATTGTGGGTTCAACTAATGAGACCCAGTCACCAAAATGTGTCCTCTGTTGGTATAGGGCAGTGGTTGTGCCAGAATAGCCCTAATATTTCACTTTTTTGTGCATGCAGCTGGACAATGACAATCCTGACCCCAGACACTAGAGAGACATTTCTAGGACAAAGCTTTGCACCTCTGGACAACATATATGCTCAACTCCCATACCACTACACCACACAACCCAAAAATAAGAGAAACCTCAGAGCCATGAAACAGCCGATGGCAATCCTTCTAGGACAGAGTCATTAGAGCTGATGGGCTCAAGATGGACATACTCTCTGCCTTCACAATACAGCAATGAAACAGCAGATGGAGCAAGAATCTGATAAAGAAGCTGACTGTACAACAGGCCATGGCCTCTCTGCAGGAGGTACAAGAGATTCATTTTAATTAATCGGATTAACGAAGGAGAAAATAAAAGGTCACATCATTAACGCTGCAGCCCATATAGAAGATACAGTGGAAAGCTGGAACCAAAATTGGCACAAAACGTATTGATGAAGAAATGTCTATCACTTCAATGACCAGTATGACCAGGACATTCAGTAATAGGTCATGACACAAACAGGACGAGCAAACAGTAGTACTGCACTGCTTAAAGGGGAATTGGCTTTTCTACATATTTTTTACCATTTGCTGACTTTCCAATACAAGGCTGTAAAACAAGAAAATGTATGTGTGCCAATGGTTCTCTCTGGAGCTGGAGGTATAATACCCAGTTCACAGCTCACAGTAGGTTGCTGAAGGCTAAATATTGTTCTGGGCTGTAGATTTATCACCTACAATCTTTATGATATACAGTTAGGTCCATATATATTTGGACAGAGACAACATTTCTAATTTTGGTTCTAGACATTACCACAATGAATTTTAAACAAAACAATTCAGATGCAGTTGAAGTTCAGACTTTCAGCTTTCATTTGAGGGTATCCACATTAAAATTGGATGAAGGGTTTAGGAGTTTCAGCTCATTAACATGTGCCACCCTGTTTTTAAGGGGACCAAAAGTAATTGGACAGATTAAATCATTGTAAATAAAATGTTCATTTCTAGTACTTGGTTGAAAACCCTTTGTTGGCAATGACTGCCTGAAGTCTTGAACTCATGGACATCACCAGACGCTGTGTTTCCTCCTTTTTGATGCTCTGCCAGGCCTTCACTGTGGTGGTTTTCAGTTGCTGTTTGTTTGTGGGCCTGTCTGAAGTTTAGTTTTTAACAAGTGAAATGCATGCTCAATTGGGTTGAGATCAGGTGACTGACTTGGCCATTCAAGAATATTCCACTTCTTTGCTTTAATAAACTCCTGGGTTGCTTTGGCTTTATGTTTTGGGTCATTGTCCATCTGTAGTGTGAAACGACGACCAATCAGTTTGGCTGCATTTGGCTGGATCTGAGCACACAGTATGGCTCTGAATACCTCAGAATTCATTTGGCTGCTTCTGTCCTGTGTCACATCATCAATAAACACTAGTGACCCAGTGCCACTGGCAGCCATGCATGCCCACGCCATCACACTGCCTCCGCCGTGTTTCACAGATGATGTGGTATGCTTTGGATCATGAGCTGTACCACGCCTTCGCCATACTTTTCTCTTTCCATCATTCTGGTAGACGTTGATCTTGGTTTCATCTGTCCAAAGAACGTTCTTCCAGAACTGTGCTGGCTTTTTTAGATTTTTTTTTAGCAAAGTCCAGTTTAGCCTTTTGATTCTTGATGCTTATGAGTGGCTTGCACCATGCAGTGAACCCTCTGTATTTACTTTCATGCAGTCTTCTCTTCATGGTAGATTTGGATATTGATACGCCTACCTCCTGGAGAGTGGTGTTCACTTGGTTGGCTGTTGTGAAGGGGTTTCTCTTCACCATGGAGATAATTCTGCGATCATCCATCACTGTTGTCTTCCGTGGGCACCCAGGTCTTTTTGCATTGATCAGTTCACCAGTGCTTTCTTTCTTTCTCAGGATGTACCAAACTGTAGATTTTGCCACTCCTAATGTTGTAGCAAATTCTCGGATGGGTTTTTTCTGTTTTTGCAGCTTAAGGATGTCTTGTTTCACCTGCATGGAGAGCTCCTTTGACCACTGTTTCCTTCACAGCAAAACCTTCCAAATGCAAGCACCACACCTCAAATCAACTCCAGGCCTTTTATCTGCTTAATTGAGAATGACATAACGAAGGGATTGCCCACACCTGTCCATGAAATAGCCTTGGAGTCAATTGTCCAATTACTTTTGGTCCCTTTAAAAACAGGGAGGCACATGTTAAGGAGCTGAAACTCCTAAACCCTTCATCCAATTTTAATGTGGATGCTCTCAAATGAAAGCTGAAAGTCTGAACTTCAACTGCGTCTGAATTGTTTTGTTTAAAATTCATTGTGGTAATATCTAGAACCAAAATTAGAAAAATGTATAACAGGCCATAAGTAGAGTAGCCATCTATGCTTTTTGAATGTCAAAAGGGGGGGGGGGGGGGGGGGGGGAAAAAAACATTTTAGGAATAATGCCCAAAACATGTCACTTCAAAGCACTTCAGTGACCTATCACAGACTGACTTACAGAGGAAGACTTCCTCCAGCAGTTTACTTCCTTCTAATGGGCATATGGCAACCTCTGAGAAACAACCCTATAGCATTATATGTCCTCCACCAAACTGTACTACTGGCACAATAGTTAGGTAACTTTCTCCTGGCATTTGTCAAACCCAGACTCAGACTGCTAGATAGAGAACACGTTTCCACTGCTCCAGAGTCCAGTGGTGGCGACTTTACACCACTCTATGCAATGCTTGGCATTGTGCTTGGTGGTGTTAAGGCTGCATGCAGCTTCTTTCCCACTGAAACCTATGTAATGAAGGTCCAAGAGCATAATTCTGTGCTGTTAATGGCAGGGCAAGTTGGTACACTACAGTTATGGAGCCTGCAGAGCGTTGTTGACTTTTATGCACTATGCGCCTCAATCCTGGCGACCCCCATTCTGTAGTTTTATGTGATCTCCACTTAAAGGAAATCTGTCACCCCATTTTTCAAGTATCAGCTGCCTGCACCGCCATCAGGGACTTATCTACAGCATTCTGGAATGCTGTAGATAAGCCCCCTATGTAACCTGAAAGATAAGAAAAATGAGTAATATTATACTCACCGAGCGGCGGTCCGGTCTTGGTCCGATGGGTGTTGTGGTCCGGCGCCTCCCATCTTCAGACGGTGACGTCATCTTCTTTGCTGCCTGTCGTGGCTCCTGCGCAGGCGCACTGCTCTGCCCTGTTGAGGGCAGAGCAGAAAACTGCAGTGCGCAGGCGCCAGACCTCTCCCATCGGACCAAAACCGGACCGCCCCTGGGTGTGTACAACTAATTTTTCTCAACTTTCAAGGTTACATCGGGGGCTTATCTAGAGCATTACAGAAAGCTGTAGATAAGCCCCTGATGGCGGTGCCGGCAGCTGATACTCGACAAATGGGGTGACAGATTCCTTTTACTGGCTGAGTTGCACTGGTTCCTAAAAGGTTTCTACTTTTCAATAATACCACTCATAGTTGGTAGTTTCATATCCATGCACACAAGATATCACAATTGCAATAGTCTTGCAATTTAACACAAAAAAAAAATATAAATAAAAAAAAAATCACCTTATTAGACCTGTTTCACATAGCTAACATTCTCGATCCGAGTACAGCTTGTGATATGTGGACCGGCTATGGGTCTTGCCTACATGGATCGAGTTTGGGTCATCAGCTGACAGTCCGGACATTGCAATCTGTGCCCGGACCGTAAATGCTGGATGTGAAACTGGCCTTCTAATGACTAGCACCCAGCAGGCTCCAGCGGAGCATTAACATCTCTGCGCTGCGCACAGCTGCTCATTAATAATGCAGCCGGTTTCTGGGCAACTCACGCTGGTACTTCATGGTACACACAATGATGCCAACTAATCGTCAGAATATTAAATGTCCCAGGAATGAGGAAGTTGTGCGGCTCCTAAGTAAACTCACACCTTTACAGATCGCGTTTCACAATTCTACTATGGGGAGAACACGGTGATCAGGATTCATCATTCTTTTACGCCTTTTTGAAGTTTGGATTTTTAGAATTTTTTTACTTTAGTGCCCAATTCATTATGGCTTTTGCACCAGTTTTACTCTAGTGTACTCAACAATATAGAAGCGTTATTCATTATCTGGATGATTTTGGCCAATTCATTTTCAAAACTCTCGAGCAAAGTTACTACAGTGGAGCGCAAAATCTGACTTTTTGGTGCGGCTGAGGACTGACATACACATTCTAAAGCCTATTTAAAAGAGTGCGAGACATAACTTACAGATTGTCGCCAATAACCCACCAGAATTAAAAAAGACAAAAAAACCCACATCTGATGAATCAACACTAGTGATGAGCGAATGAGCTCGGGTAAGGCGTTTCGCGAGCATGTTCGGGTGCTATCCAAGTGTTTTCGAAAAATATGTTTGAGTCCCCTTGCCTGCATGTCACGAGGCTATTCGACAGTCGCGAGACACACAGCAGCAGGAACGCAAACATTTTTCGAGCACGCTGAAGATACTCGGTTAGCACCCAAGAATGGCGGATAACGCCTTATCTGAGCACGCTTTCTCATCACTAACTGAGACTTATGTATGTTAATATACAGCTCTTTAAACAGCTAAACAGGAAAGCTAATGGAGAACCCCAGGCATGCTACCTTTCCATCTCAAATTGTGAGCAATGTTACTCAGTTCTTCAGACAGATTCAGTCCCTACAGTGGGACCGCGCATCTATAGGACATTTATGGCATATTCTGTTGATAAGACGTTAATATCCCAAATTCCCCTTTAAAGCATCACACACATCGCAGAAAGCATGTGCTATGATTTTCAACTTAATTCACTGCTCAAAGCCACTGAAAAATCTACACGTATCAAAGGCCAAAATCTGTGTCAACTCCGCAATGTAGTAGACATGGTGTAAACTAGAAGACTATTGTATCGGTGCAGGTCTTTTCCACTGGACTGGGGTTTATACTATATACATGACTGTCACTTGCTGCAGATTTTCATTGCGGACACAAAGACAAGGGTTACACACCAGGGTGTCTGACTGCTTTCACCAACTCACACTGCAATGACGATTTTCAGCCCACCCACCCCTAAAAAAAGGCATTTATGTAAAAGGAAAAAAGTTCCAACATGTCCCATGTGCGTACAATGAAGCACTTTGGCTGACTGTACTACACATGGAAATCCTCAGCTGGATAGAGCCACTCTGTTAGCAGCTTATACAAGGAGAAAAAGTGGAAAAAAGCCCACTCCAAGAACATGATAATAAGCGCAGTGTATCCAAATGACCAGAACGAGTACCATATCCCAGCCACTGCATCATCGAGACGTGGTACAATGTTAGCTCAGCAAGAAGGTGCCGCCGACAAGTCTGTAATAACCATGGAGCGTCATCCTGCAAACAGTTTGCTTTATTGATCATAAGAAGAAGTGGTGAGGATTTTGGATTAGAATCCATTCACGGTCAGTGATGTAGGGAGAGGTCTGGCATCTGTGGGCCGATGCCGAGAGCCGCACCTAGACCCTGCATCTTACATAACGCTGGCACATCAGACGCCTGTATGCTGCCTTGGGCAATCCACAACATCAATGTGCAGAATATCCGCAGCAAGCCCGAATTACGGGCTCACCTATTCTGCTGCTTCAGGGTTGGGATTTCACAATCTCTTTTGCAGAAATCACAAGTGAGGTCACCCTAAAGCAGCCAGCTAAATACTGAAAAATTCCTCTTAAAGGGACCGTGTCCACTTCTCATATTCATGACCTAATTATTTGAACAGGAGCTTATCTGCAAATCTTCACAACTAAACTACTCTTGTCTACATCGAGTTGCAGCCAGAGGTTAGAACAGCCAGTCAATGGGGGTGCCAGGTATCAGACCCCCACCGATCCGATAACTCGTGACCCATCCTAAAGACAGGTCCTAAAGAGAAAGTGCAGGAGAACTTGTAATCTTTACTGCAATCCAAGCACTGTTTTTTTTTGTTTTGTTTTTTTTTTTTCATGTAAAGCGTTTACATGCAACTCTGCCCTATATCAGAAGAAAATGCTGAGTGCTTCAGCTGTGAGGATACTGCAGACAACCCGCTGTAAGGACCAAGATCAGCGATTACATAGATCCTGGCCATTTAAAGAGTCATTGGTCATGTAGGTGTTTAGCTACAGGAAGGAGGATCTTCTTCCTCTAAAGGCCCCATCTCACATAGCGAGATCGCTAATGCGTCACCGATTTTGTGTACTCGCCTGCGATCTCGCTACATTTGACACGCAGCAGTGACCGGCCCCCCCGCTGGATATCGCTGATCGTGCAGGAATGTCCTGGGCCATTTTTTCGTCATCGACATCGCGCTGGCCAGCGCGCATCGCTGTGTTTGATCGCTGGATTGTTGCTGCGTCGCTGAAGAGATCTGCCTGTTTGGCAGCTTACTAGCGATCATTAAGCAACGCACCAGCAATCCCTACCAGGTTGTATCGTTGTCGGGATCGCTGGTGCGTTGCTAAGTGAAACAGGACCCTTAGGGTAGGTGCACGATCAGTAAACGCTGTGGGCTGGACGCTGTGTACTTGTGCAGCGTCCAACCCGCAGTGTTCAGATGCTACAGCATAGTGGATGGGATTTCAAGACATCCCATGTCTACTGCGTCCAGAGATGCCCAAGGAGACGGACATGCGGCGCAGTTTTACAGACCCCAGTATGTCTATCTTGTGGAGATGCGAGCCTCTGCAAGACAGATTTCACCCATACATGTACTGGATGTGGTGAATCCGCACGATTCAGTGACCACATGTGGATTCACCGGCCTTCAATATCCGGCATCACTTTGGGTGCAGCGGACGTGATGTGTCCAAAGTGCTGCCGAGCGTCTGCACTTCCCCTTAATTGGCTCCCTGCGACATGATGGTGGCAATACCAACATGAGGTCTACCAGGAGCCACTACACCTGCCACAGCCGAAGGCCACGAGGGCTAGAGATCGCCTGGCAGTTTATCACCTACAGACAAGGGGGCTTTGGTATAGTGAGGATAACCAAGGAGAATGGAAGGAAGCCGTCAGCAGATCACACTGGGCTGTTCACGGGGGACAAAAGGGAAACAAGGCGACTAAAGTGACAGAAGACAGTTTATTAGAAGTTGTCTAGTTTAACGGAAATATATGTATATAGTATCTCAGCTCGTACGGCTACGGCCAGAAGGAAAAAACAAAAACGGGATACGTCTGAAGTGTCACCCTCTGTCCCGTCACCTATAAGGAAATATATGTATTCACACACCATATAACATACACATGTATACATACACACACACATATATATATATATATATACACACACACACTATTTACCAGCATACATATATACAATGCACTAACCTACATATACACACACACTGTACTAACCTACATATATACACACACTAAATACTAGCATACATATACACACTGTGCCAACATACAAACACGCATATATATACATACACATACATACACACTAAATACTAGCATATATATATACACACACACACTTTCCTAGCGCACACACATTCGCCCCACATCTCCCAGGCCGCGGCCTCACCTCCGCCCGGGCCAGCTCCTCGGGTCTCTGGGGCAGCGGCGGCTCGTGGTTGCGGTGGGTCCCGTCGTCCTCCTGGATGGCCGGCACCAGGCCGGGGAGAAGCAGCACACAGAGGCCGCAGAGGAGCAGGGCCGGCGGGCATCTCCCCCGCTGTGCCGCCTCCATGGAGTCGTTGGGAGCTCGGTCTTAGAGGAACTTGTTGGCCGCCGTTCCCGTCCGGCCGGTTCTCCCGTCTCCACACCGCACTCACACAGCCCGCCCCTCTGCCATCGTCAGCTGCAGAAAATCTAACCCGCCGAGGCGACCAGCTCACTAGCCCGCGGCCCATTGGTCAGAGGCAGTGACACAGGAAGTGCGTAACGCCTACGACAGCAGGGACTGTGCTGGGCTCAAGCCAAGAACAGACGCCATTTTCTTGAAGAGATGTGGACTGGTAGAGGCATCAGCCGCTACAACAAGCCGGCGAGGATAAGCAGACAACAGGCGGCTACGCCGGCCATTCTCTAGCGTTCAGAACATGGACACGTGACCTCCTGCGAGCGACCCCCAGCTCCCCCTAGTGGTCATAGAAACAGGAACGCCAGTGCCCCTAGTGTCAGCTCTGCTAGTTGGCAAAAACATCTGCTCTAGTTTAGGCCTCGTTCGCACCTTCAGTATTTGGTCAGTTTTTACCTCAGTATTTGTTTTTCCAATAAATTTTATTAAAATTTTAATAACCGGGAAAGGGTAGGGGGAAAGGGAAATAATGCGCATTGTCATGCAATCAATCCATAAAATACATAGAACAGATGGATATTTGTCAGATCAAAAACAGTCAAAACAGTTTACACAAATATAAACTAGAAATAAAAAACAATGCCGTTATGGAAATAGTTCTATCCAGCGGTTCCATTTACAAGCAAATTTGTTACTTGAGTTATTTGAAATAGCAATTTTATTTTCATAAGATTTATGTAAAGAAGTTTTATTAATTAAATCTTGTAATGAGGGAATATTAGGGGACTTCCAAAAAAGTGGGACATCCAGAGGAAAAGTATCACGTCACCACTTCTGTATAGATCACCCACTCCTGGCTTTGGCCTAAGTTCACACAACCATATGTTCAGTCTGTTGTCCTTGGAAAAACCCACAGCAGTCTGACCAATGCTACGCAGTTGGGTTGTTCGGCCTGGTTTTTGTCATGGACTGAATCTGCCCATGAAAATAATCACATCCTGTATTCATTTCATGTCTGACGAGGCTCGCCCACTCCAGTCTACGGAGACAGACGGCCGTATGACACGGAGGACGATCACATCGCAGTGTACGGCCGTCAGCTCTCCTCACCTTAGCGGGCAGCATGTATTTCTATGCAGCGGCCACGCTCAGGTCAGGAGAGCCGCCGGACAGTCCGAGGATTGCGATCTGATCGTCCTCCGTGTCATACGGCCGTCTGACTGCTCCCTAAGGAAATCATCATGTTCCACACAGATCAATTGGGTGGTATCCGATTTTTACATACACTGCATTTCAGTTCAAGAGGCGCTCGTAATATTTCCTTTTTTAGGTAAACCTGTGTAAGTGTATGTAACGTAGTGTCACTCACCAATCGCCGCGGTCCCAGTTTGCAGCGCAGTTTCGCTCTTCTCTCATTACTTCTGTAGTGACTCTCCTGGTCACACTGAGCTCCATGTATGAGCCAGAAGTCACTTTTTAGGCCGGTTTCACACATCCTGATATTCCCAGTACCGGAAAAACCGGTACCCGAGATATCCGTGTCTTGTAAATGTGACATTTGCGGGACACGTGTGGCAACCATGTGCCGCATCAGTACCACACGGACGGCCGCTGGGGAAGAAGCGCTGTTCCCCGGCGGCAGGTGCTGAAGGCGGTTCTCATCATTCTCCCCTGCTCACAGCTGGGGGCTGGTATTCTCAGGCTGGTAAGGGGCCATTGATATAGGCCCCCCAGCCTAAAAGCACCGCCCCATAGCTGCCCAGAAAAGGCACATCTATTAGATGCGCCAATTCTGGCGCTTTGCCCGGCTCTTCCCACTTGCCCTGTAGTGGTGGCAAGTGGGGTAATAGTTGTGCGGTTGAAGTCATTTTTTTAGGTGAGATCAAGCCCACGGCTTAGTAATGGAGAGGCGTCTATAAGACACCCATCTATTTCTAATCCTATAGTTGCATGTTAAATAAAGACAGCCAGAATAAAGTCTTTTATTTGAAATAACGCTAAATACAGTGTTCCTTTTTTATTATTAGGCCTAATCCCAGCGAAGCCCTCGATCTCCTGTAATAAAAGTGAAATAAAAAAACAACAATATACCATACCTGTCCGTCGTTCTGTCCCACGCAGTAATTCATGTCTTGGGGGCTAAATAGTTTTCAACCTGGATGGGCCAAGATGCAACCGCCCCGGCTGAAAACCACTGGTGAATGAGGAGATGCTACGAGTACAGATTCAGTGACTAGCGGTGAAGTCACTGATGCTGTAATCTCAGCAGGCCTGAACTGCGGTGACCTCTGGACCGTGGGAGAATGCCAGTGTTGAAGTCAAGGCAGCTCAAGCTCAGTGTCTTCACAGCAGATCACCGTGACCTCATCACTGGCATTTTCCCACGGTCCAGAGGTCAATGCAGTTCAGGCCGGCTGAGAGCACAGCATCAGTGATGTCACCGCTAGTCACTGAAGCTGCACTTGCAGCATCTCCTCTTTCACAAGTGGTTTTCAGCCTGGGGTGGTCGCATCTTGACACCGTCCAGGTTGAAAACTATTTAGCTCCCAGACATGGATTACGGCGTAAGTCAGAACGACGGACAGGTATGGTATATTGTTTTTTTTTTTTATTTTACTTTTATTACAGAAGATTGAGGGCTTCGCTGGGATTAGTCGTGATAGTAAAAATGGAAAACTGTGTTTCGCATGTTATTTCAAATAAAAGACTTTATTTGGCTGTGTCTTTATTTAACATGTAACTATAGGACTAGTAATGGATAGGTGTCTTATAGACGCCTCTCCATTACTAAGCCGTGGGCTTGATGTCTCCTGAAAGGTGACATCAACCCCACAACTATAACCCCACTTGCCACCGCTACAGGGCAAGTGGGAAGAGCCGGCAAAGCGCCAGATTTGGCACCTCTAATAGAGGCGCCTTTTCTGGGCAGCTGCGGGCTGGTGATTTTAAGCTGGGGGGTCTATATCCATGGCCCCTTACTAAACCTGAGAATACCAGCCCCCAGCTGTGAGTTTTGGCTGGTTGATTAAAGAAAATAGGGGGAACTCACATTGGGTTTTTCATTCGATTATTTAGTTAGATCGCAGGCGGTGGCTCAGGAATACCCCGATCATCCGCTCGTGCTGTCACTGTTATTAGCGGCAGCAGGTGTCGGGTGATGGGAGTAACAGTCTCAAAAGCCCCCACTGTTGTGAGTTCATTTTCCCCTTCGTCACTGAGGTCTGGTGAACTCCCTATTCTGGTAAAGGAAGGTAATGAGCCTGATTATCAGGCACCTGAGTCTAATGATGATGACTGGCTGAGTGGAGTCACGGACTGGATATAAGGCTGCCGATGCCCTTCTGCCCTGCGGGTGATTTCTCTGTGGACTTCTAGGAAACCAGTCTGATTCCTGCTCCTCTAAAGCTAAGTTTTCTGCTTTGCCTTTTAGCATTTGTGTTTTGTTTTTTTTGCCTTGCTTTTCTAGATTCTGCCATTCCCTGCTGGGGTGAGCTGATTCTCCTTTTGCCGGTTGCTCTGTCTTCAGAATATTCCTGAGTACTGACATAGTCTTTTTGAAGCCTAGCGTCTTCAGGGCCTTTTTCACTGTCAGTCTGTTGGCTCTTATTTTCATGGGGTTTTTCACGGACTGCAGACAGCAGCCTTCCTGTCCTTTCCTATCTAGTTAGCTTGGGCCCCGTCTTTGCTCAGTCTATCTTTCTGTCTGTGTTGTGTTCTTTCTTCTTGCTTCACCGTCATTATATGTGGGGGGCTGCCTTTTGCTTTGGGGTCTGCTCTGGGGCAGTTTAGATTTCCCTTTCTGTCTTTAGGCTATTTAATTCTCCGGCTGTGATCGAGGGGTCTAGGGCATCGTAGGAACCCCCCACGGCTACTGCTAGATGTGTTGATAGGTTCAGGGGTCTGCAATCCGATAGCTGCCAACCTCTCTGGTTTTCTGGACTTAGCTAGCATTTCTGCTTTTGCCTCCTACGGTGACTCAATCATAACAGAATCACCCGCCATACCGCAGATCCTAGGGTACTCAATAGCAGGAAAGAATTGTGTTTAAAAAAAAGAAAAAAAAAAGTGTGTATATTCTTTCCTCTATATCTCTGAGGCCGTAGGGGGAATTTTTTTTTGTCTCTCAATGGAGATAAAGCAATTGTCTTATCGTGTGGAGCAGCTCGCTGCGGAAGTGCGTGGAATTTCCGCCTACCTTGCTCATTCGCATGCTGTTGAACCAAAGATCCCTACACCTGATGTATTTTTTGGGGATCGATCTAAATTTTTGAGTTTCAAAAATAATTGTAAATTATTTTTTGCCTTGAAGCCTAACTCGTCAGGGAGCTCCGCGCAGCAGGTTAAAATTGTCATCTCTTTGCTGCGTGGCGATCCCCAGGATTGGGCGTTTTCTTTGAAACCAGATGATCCTATTCTGACTAGTGTGAACGCATTCTTTCAAGCCTTGGGCTTGTTGTATGACGAACCTAATGCTATTGATCAGGCTGAAAAGACCCTGTTGGCATTGAACCAGGGTCGAGATTCTGCAGAGTTGTACTGTCAAAAGTTCCGAAAGTGGGCGGTCCTTACTACCTGGAATGATAATGCCTTGACTGCTCTCTTTCGGAAGGGTTTGTCAGAAGCCGTAAAAGATACTATGGTGTGATTTCCTGTTCCCTCTGGTCTGGACGATTCTATGTCATTAGCCATTCAGGTTGATCGGCGTTTACGTGAACGCAGGATTGCACAAGAGGTGTTGCCACCGATAGAACAGACGTCTGAACCTATGCAATGTGATAGAGTTTTGTCTAAGGCGCAACGTCAGGAGTTCAGAAGGCGTAATAAGCTGTGTTTTTTCTGTGGAGATGCCTCGCATATTATTTCTGTTTGTCCTAAACGAGAGAAACGCTTTGCACACACGTTTTCTGTTGGTGGTGTTCAACCTAAGTTTCTTCTGGCAATTACTCTGATCTGCTCCCTGTCCACATTTTCTGCCAAGGCTTTTGTGGATTCGGGAGCAGCGCTAAACCTAATGGACTTGGATTTTGCTAAACGTTGTGGATTTCCGATGACACCTCTGCAGACGCCTATCCCTTTGAGGGGGATTGATGCTACTCCTTTGGCGAAAAATAAACCTCAGTTTTGGACCCAGGTGGTCATGCGGGTCGCCCCAGACCATCAAGAAAATTGCAGATTTTTGGTGTTACATGGTCTGCATCATGCCGTTGTTCTGGGGTTTCCCTGGTTGCAAATTCATAACCCAGTCTTGGATTGGAAATCCGTGTCTGTGGTGAGTTGGGGTTGTCGTTGTGCCTTTAGTGAGGCTCCGGTTTTTTCCACCTCTCCTCAGTCGCATGATGTTCCTGACTATTTGGCGGACTTTTATGATGTATTTAGTGAGAATGAGTCTGCGTCCTTGCCTCCTCATAGGAGTTATGACTGTGCAATTGAACTGAGCCCGGGGTGTAAATTTCCCAAGGGTCTGCTCTTCAATTTATCTGTACCCGAGCACGAGGCTATGCGGTCCTATATTAAAGAGGCGTTGGAGAAGGGTCATATTAGACCATCCTCTTCACCCTTAGGTGCCGGGTTTTTTTTTGTGGCCAAAAAGGATGGTTCTTTAAGGCCTTGTATTGATTATCGTGCCCTCAACAAAATTACTATTAAATATCAGTATCCGTTACCACTGATTTCGGATCTATTCTCTAGAGTTAGAGGTGCTTGCTGGTTTACCAAGCTTGACCTCAGGGGGCGTATAATCTTATCCGCATTAAGCAGGGGGATGAATGGAAGACGGCGTTTAATACTCCGGAGGGACATTTTGAGTACCTGGTGATGCCTTTTGGGCTCACTAATGCCCCTTCTGTCTTCCAGTGCTTCATGAACGATATTTTCCGAGACTTTGTCGATAAATTTTTGATTATCTATCTGGATGATATTTTGATCTTCTCCAAGGATTGGGATTCTCATGTGGAACATATTCGGACTGTGTTTCAGATCTTGAGGGAGAATTCCCTGTATGTCAAAGGATCGAAATGCCTTTTTGGAGTACAGAGGATTTCATTTTTGGGATTTATTTTGTCTCCATTAACTATTGAAATGGACCCGGCCAAGGTACAGGCCATTTATGATTGGGTTCAGCCCACTTCTTTGAAGGCCCTCCAGAAGTTTTTGGGTTTTGCTAATTTTTATCGGAAATTTATAGCAAAATTTTCTAGTATTGCCAAGCCATTGACTGATCTGACTAAGAAGGGTGCTGATGTGTTGAATTGGTCTCCGGAGGCTGTTGCTTCCTTTCAGGAGCTGAAGCGAAGATTTACCTCCGCCCCGGTTTTGCGGTAACCTGATGTCTCACTCCCGTTCCAGGTAGCGGTGGATGCTTCTGAGATTGGTGCAGGAGCTGTTTTGTCCCAAAAGGATCCTGTAACATCTAAAATGAATCCCTGTGCTTTCGTTTCCCGAAAGTTCTCTCCATCTGAACGCAACTATGATGTGGGGAATTGGGAACTGTTGGCCATGAAATAAGCATTTGAGGAGTGGAGACATTGGTTGGAGGGAGCTAAACATCAAGTTGTGGTCCTCACTGACCACAAGAATTTGATTTACCTAGAGTCGGCTAAACGCTTGAACCCTAGACAGGCTAGGTGGGCCTTGTTTTTTACACGTTTTGATTTTGTGGTCTCTTTTCTTCCTGGAACTAAGAATGTCAAGGCAAACGCCCTCTCTAGGAGCTTCTTTGCCGATTCTCCTGTGGTGACCAAGCCTTCTACCATCTTAGGCGAAGGGGTAGTTCTTTCTGCCACCTCGCCTGATTTGAGACTTGCTCTGCAAGAGTTCCAGGAGGACAAACCTGAGCGTTGTCCCAGTGGAAAGTTGTATGTTCCTGACCAGTGGAAGAAGAGAGTGATGTCTGAAGTTCATTGCTCTGCATTGGCTGGTCATCCAGGTATTTTTGGTACTAGAGATCTGGTGAGTCGCTCTTTTTGGTGGCCCACCTTGTCTCATGATGTCAGGAATTTTGTGCAGTCCTGTGGGACTTGCTCCCGGTCTAAATCTTGTTCTCGCTCTAGTGGGTTGTTGATGCCTTTGCCGGTCCCCAGGAGGCCATGGACCCATATTTCAATGGATTTCATCTCTGATATGCCGGTCTCTCAAAGAATGACTGTTATTTGGGTGATTTGTGATAGGTTCTCTAAGATGGTTCATCTTGTACCACTCCCTAAGTTGCCGTCTTCCTCTGAGTTGGCGCCCCTGTTTTGGCAACAGGTGGTTCGCTTGCACGGGATTCCTGAGAACATTGTATCTGACAGAGTAGTTCAGTTTGTGTCTAGATTTTGGAGGACTTTCTGTTCCAAGCTGGGAATTCAGTTTTCCTTCTCCTCTGCTTTTCACCCTCAGACCAATGGGCAGACAGAGAGAACAAACCAGACCTTGGAGTCGTATTTGAGATGTTTTATTTCCGCTGATCAGGATGATTGGGTTTCATTTTTGCCCTTGGCCGAATTTGCTTTAAATAATAGAGCTAGTTCTGCCACTTTGATGTCACCTTTTTTTTGTAACTTTGGGTTTCATCCTCGATTTTCTTCAGGGCAGGTGGAGCCTTCTGCCTGCCCAGGTGTTGACACTGTGGTGGAGAGAATGCACCAAATCTGGGACCAAGTGGTGGATAAGTTATCTCTCTCCCAGGAAAAGGCCCAGCGGTTTTCCAATCGACATAGGACCACTGGTCCCCAGTTTAAGATTGGTGATATGGTGTGGTTATCATCAAAAAATATTGCTATGAAGGTGGCTTCTCCTAAGTTTAAGCCTAGATTTATTGGACCTTACAAGATTTTGGAGATTATTAATCCGGTCTCTTTTCGTTTGGCTCTCCCTGTCACATTTAAAATCCATAATGTGTTCCATAAGTCCTTGTTGAAGAGGTTTGTTGAACCAGTTGTTCCTGGGGTGACAGCTCCGGACCCTGTATTGGTTGAAGGTAACATGGAATATGAGGTAGAGAAAATACTGGATTCCCGTCTGGCTAGACGGAGACTCCAGTATTTGGTTAAGTGGAAGGGTTATGGTCAGGAGGATAATTCCTGGGTCTCTGCCTCTGATATTCATGCCAAAAGATTGGTGCGTGCCTTTCATCGGGCTCACCCTGATCGCCCTGGTTGAGGGTTCGGTGACCCTTCCTCAAGGGGGAGGTACTGTTGTGAGTTCATTTTTCCCTTCGTCACTGAGGTCTGGTGAACTCCCTATTCTGGTAAAGGAAGGTAATGAGCCTGATTATCAGGCACCTGAGTCTAATGATGATGACTGGCTGAGTGGAGTCACGGACTGGATATAAGGCTGCCGACGCCCTTCTGCCCTGTGGGTGATTTCTCTGTGGACTTCTAGGAAACCAGTCTGATTCCTGCTCCTCTAAAGCTAAGTTTTCTGCTTTACCTTTTAGCATTTGTGTTTTATTTTTGTTTGCCTTGCTTTTCTGGATTCTGCCATTCCCTGCTGGGGTGAGCTGATTCTCCTTTTGCCGGTTGCTCTGTCTTCAGAATATTCCTGAGTACTGACATAGTCTTTTTGAAGCCTAGCGTCTTCAGGGCCTTTTTCACTGTCAGTCTGTTGGCTCTTATTTTCATAGGGTTTTTCACGGATTGCAGACAGCAGCCTTCCTGTCCTTTCCTATCTAGTTAGCTTGGGCCCCGTCTTTGCTCAGTCTATCTTTCGGTCTGTGTTGTGTTCTTTCTTCTTTCTTCACCGTCATTATATGTGGGGGTCTGCCTTTTGCTTTGGGGTCTGCTCTGGGGCAGTTTAGATTTCCCTTTGTCTTTAGGCTATTTAATTCTCCGGCTGTGATCGAGGGGTCTAGGGCATCGTAGGAACCCCCCACGGCTACTGCTAGTTGTGTTGATAGGTTCAGGGGTCTGCAATCCGATAGCTGCCAACCTCTCTGGTTTTCTGGACTTAGCTAGCATTTCTGTTTTTGCCTCCTACGGTGACTCAATCATAACAGATCAGGGTTAATGTGGGGGGTTAATGAGTGGAGATCAGGGTTAATATGTGGGGGGTTAATGAGTGGGGATCAGGGTTAATGTGTGGGGGGTTAATGAGTGGGGATCAGGGTTAATGTGTGGGGTGGTTAATAAGTGGGGATGGGGTTAATGTGTGGTGGGTTAATGAGTGGGGATGGGGGTTATTGAGTGGGGGGTTAATAAGTGGGGATGGGGGTTAATGAGTGGGGATGGGGGTTATTGAGTGGGGATGGAATTAATGTGTGGAGGGTTAATGATTGGGGATGGAATTAATGTTTGGGGGGTTAATGAGTGGGGATGGGGGTTAATGTATGGGGGGATTTGGAGTGGGGGGTACATAATGTGTTGTGGGATTTGGGAGTAGGGACAGGGGGTTAATGAGTGGGGATGGAATTAATGAGTGGGGATGGGGGTTATTGTTTGGGGGGTTAATGAGTGGGGATGGGGTTAATGTGTGGGGGATTTGGAGTTGGGGTACATAATGTGTGGGGGATTTGGAGTGGGGATGGGGGTTAATGAGTGGGGATGGGGTTAATGTGTGGGGGATTTGGAGTGGGGTACATAATGTGTGGGGGGGATTTGGGAGTGGGGATGGGGGTTATTTAATGTGTGGGGGATTTGGAGTGGGGATGGGGGTTATTTAATGTGTGTGGGGAGATTTGAGGACACAGTATGTATGAGGAAACAGTATGGGGGTTGGGTGCAGACAGTATGGGGAGCGAACGGGTGAATGTATGTGGACACAGTATGGGGAGTGTGGGTGATGAGATGTGTGCAGACACAGTATGGGGAGTATGTGTGAACAGACAGTATAGAGAGTGAGGGGGTAAATATATGAGGAGACAGTATGGTGAACAGGTGGGATGTTAGAGGAGACAGTATGAGGAGGGAGGGGAATAGTGTGAGGCGACAGTATATTGCAGACATTTTTATTTAGGAGCATTATAATGACACTTCTAGCTTTAAGGGCGTCGTGTGGAGATTTGCTGCAGAAGACCGGAGAAGATGGACGTCTGCAGAGACGAGATGTGGATGGAAAACTCATCATGGGGTCTGGACAAGAAGAAGAAAAGGAGAATGACTCCAGAGACGTCATCTATAAGGTACCTGGATGTAAATGTTATTTGTGCTACTGACTAATTCTCATGTTTTTATTTGTTAGGAACATTAAAGGGGGTGTCCAGGTCTGTGATGAGTCTGCAGACATTCTATGTGACTGCAGACTTCTGAATTCTCACAGTGCTCACTGAACGCCGTCAGGATTCTCTCGTGCTGGTAATTTACATACATGCGGTCACATGCTGACTAGACATGTGTGGCCTCACTCAATGAAAATGAACAGAGCGAGGCCAGGCACGTCTAGTCGGAATGTGGCCAGAAGTATACAAATCACATACTTGTGCTGACATGACTGTACATCAGCAAGGGAGAATCCTAAATGTGTGCAGTGCATTCGTTGTGCGAATTCAGACGCTGCAATGTCAGGATTCAGCTTTGCAGGTTCCAGTAGTCATCACACGGACACTTCACTCAAATGCGATTTTTATACTTGACAACGAGCGTCTCTTCCTGCTTACAGTTTTTTACTGAACATTGAGAGCATTAGGGAGAGCAGCTCGTGGGTACATGGCTAAGTGTGCAAGTCGCATATAGACTTGGTTTTGGGGGTGGGCGCCGAACCAAATTCTTTCCCCGGGTGCCAGGAAGCCTAGATACGCCTCTGCAGGTACTGGTACCCTGCCTTAAGCAAATGTCCTTGCATAGAGCACACTGCTTTTCCTACATCTTCTTCCTCCAAAACTACAACTCCTCAAACCCCTCCTCTCCTGTGATGGAGCGTGCACACTTCCTTATTCAGGCAAAGGTGTACAATCTGACAGTAAGTGATTGGGTGAAATGTATGGATGCAATTAAAACAGCAAAGACCTTAGCCCTCACCATAGCTGGCAATACAGATACATCATATTACACAAGCAGGCATTTTGTGGCACTACAGGCACGGGCGCCACACAAACTCTCGATACATGATCCTAGCCATCCTCCCTTCAATACAGACCAGTCGTCCTGTCCCCTTTGCATCAAAGCACTCCCAAAGTATGTTGTTTCCCCCTTTCCATGCTTGACATTTGGCACGATGTTCTTGGAGTTGTACTCATCCTTCTTCCTCCTAACACGGCGAGTAGAATTGATACCAAAAACTTCTGTTTTGATCTCATCTGATCACATGGCCTTCTCCCATGCTCAGGTGTCCTCCGAGTATTTTGGCGTGCTCGTAGATTTAGTTTTCGTCGCCTCAGCTGCATGATTTGTGGCTGCTAGACAGCCTGAATATATGTGGGGATTCCCTAACAAACAGGCATTCCTCACATGTATTCAGATTCTCCAGCAGTCGCAAATCATGCAGCTGAGGCGACGAAAACTAAATCTACGAGCACGCCAAAATACTCGGAGGACACCTGAGCAATGAGTATACTCACTCATCACTAATCTGGACATATGCTGGTGTGAGCAGGGGCATCTTGTGTGCCATGCAGGATTTTAATCCATGACGGCGCAGCGTGATACGAACGGTAATGTTTGAGACTGTAGTTCAAGCTCTCTTCAGGTCATTGACCACATCCTCCCATGTAGTTATGCGCTGATTCCTGACCTCTCTCAGAATCATCCTTACCCCACGAGGCAAGATCTTGCATGGAGCCCCAGACCGAGGAAGATTGACCCTTATCTTTTGTTTCTTTCATTTTCTAATAATTGTGCCAACAGTTGTTGCCTTCTCACCAAGATTTCTGCCTATTTGTCCTGTATCCCATCCCAGCAGTGTGCAGGTCTACAATTTGTCCCTGGCATCCTTAGATAGCTCTTTGGTCTTGGCCATGGTGGAAAGATTGGAGTGTGATTGAGTGTGTGGACAGGTGTCTTTTATACAGGAAACAAGTTCAAACAGGTGCAATTAATACAGGTAATGAGTGCAGAGTAGGAGGGCTTCTTAAAGAAAAATTAACAGGTCTGTGAGAGCCAGAGTTCTTGCTGGTTGGTAGGTGATCAAATACTTATGTCATGTAATAAAATGCAATTTAATTATTTAAAAACCATACAATGTGATTTTTTTTTACTGTTTGATTCTGTCTCTCACAGCTGAAGTCTACCTATGATAAAAATTACACACCTCTCCATTCTTTGTAGATGGTAAAACTTGCAAAATTGTCAGCGTATCAAATACTTATTTTCCCCACTGTATGTCCTAGAGTTATCCTTTGGTGAAGTGGAAAAGTAGAATTAAAAGTCTCAGGATTGGGTAAAAAATGTTTTGTTTTTTTTTACTTAGTCCCTCAATGGGACTTTCAAATTTAGCAGTCGGATCGCTGGTATAATGCATTGCAATGCTTTATGTCTGTCAGTGCTGCACCGACATACACGCTTATTAGACAATGCTCTGAGAATGGTCTAACAAGCTTGCCGTAGCCAGGTGATCAAGATGTCGTCATGACAACCTCACGTGACCATGGCAATGATCGGTCCTTCGCTGTAACGCCGATGGGAGGGTAGACTGAGCCGCCTCCCTCTCTGTAAGTGTTGTAATACTGATTGCAGCAGCATTCAGTGGGTTAAACAGCCGAGAGCTGTGTGTGTACTGCTCCTGTCAGTGAGAGCTGGGTGTCAGCTGTCATGTTCACCCAGAACCCGGTAGCGATCGCATGCATGCAGAGCATGTGCCGGCAAAATCACCAGGACATATCCATATGTCCTAGGTCTGGAAGTCCTTCCAAGCCAGGATGTATATAAACATCTAAGGTCATGAAGGGGTTTAATAAGATATGTCACCAAGTCTTTTATGTAATCTGAGAGCAGAATGATATAGGGGCTGAAACCCCGATTCCAGTGATGGGTCACTTGCAGGTCTACATACTGTCATTTTGATACAATCACTATTTTCTCTGCTACAGATCTAGCGGACCTCAAATGCTGAGCCCTGTAAAACCCCGCCCACAAAGCTGCAAATCAGTGATGGGGCAGCTTTACACAGAGTAATTGCCTAGGAGATATATCTAGTCTTCTAGTGATAATCTACTGCTGATAAAACACTGATTTTATTGAAAAAGTTCCTGACTTCTTCCTTTTCTGTGTACGCTGCACTGTGTTATCGGCGGTGTGCCTAGGGCATGGGTGCGCGTGCTCCTGTTCTTAAAGGGGCAGCGCATGCACATGGTAAATCCCCCAGCATTTGCTGAAAGGCATTTAGTTAAATGTGTTATCACCTGCAAGATGTCTCCCAGCCAATGGCTGGGAGACATCCTTTATAAAAGACACCTTCCCCTATTGGGAGGTACCTGAGCAACCCCAATAGCTCTGTTGGGTGGTTGGTTGTAACTGTATGTTGCTAGGTTCCCCTTTCCTAGTCTGATGGTGTCCCATATTCCCGCTAGTCTGCCATAGTAGTTAACCCTTGTTTCCTGTGACTGCTTCGATGGTGTCCGTACTCCGTGGCCGCAATGGCAGCACCTGTCTGCCACCCTGGGGGATGAATACCCAGGCCAGAATTGTTAACTGATCCCTGTGGCCACCCTGTCTGCACAGAGAGAATCTGTCCCAATGGCTGATCCAGTGTGAAATTGGCCCCTTTGGCCATCCTGCTTTGTCCGAGTATCTGAAGTGACGTCTCTGTCCCTTTGGGGTCAGCAGCCACTTCTGGATGTCGCCCTGGAGTGGCACCTGGCAGCTACCTGCTGCACAAGTCTGACCTCACCCCTAGAGGCTCCATCGAACACCAAGGTAGCTGCTTAGTCACGCCGCTCAAGGGTAAGTTTGGTCTATGGCACAGTGGGTCCCTGAACAGCACCTAGGAGCACATCTCTGTTCATGGTTTGTGTTATCATGATTACTTATTATTTAACCCCTTAAAGACCGCCGATATGCATTAAAACGACATCCGTTAAGGGGCCTTATTCCCTGATTGCCGTTTTAAAATGGCAATCATGAATAAGGCTGTAGCGCCCCCCAGAGTCAGAAAATCTCCATGGTCTCCGCCGCCATGGGGTAACTGAGACCCTGGAAAACATGATCAGGGCCAGATTTTACGGTCCTCGATCACAAAAAAAAAAAAAAATGTGCCCACTGTTAAAATCATTTCTCTCTTTTGACATGATCTACATGTCAGAGGAGAGAGGAATGAGATCCCCGAGTCCACACGATACATCTGCCACTCCTGGGCCTTCTTGGTCCGTTGCCTGGCCCTCCGCAATTCTTCCTGGAAAAAAAAAAAAATGACCTAACAATGTGGAATTTTTCCTATTGGTTCCTTTTAATCACTGTGATAGAGTCTATCACATTGATAAAAAAAATAGTAAATCAAATCCCCCTTTGTCACCTCCTTACTTACAAAAATATATTTTTTCTTATTTTATATTTTTTTCCATTCTTTGCAGTTGGGGTTGTGTTTATGCTTGTGTTAGGGTTATGGTTGTAGTTAGGCTTGTGTCAGAGTTTGAGTTAGAATTGTTTTTTTTTTTTTAAAAACGTAAAAAAAAAAAAAACGATGACGATATGACGGCTAGTGTTGAGAGCAAGTGCCGCTACTCAAGTTTGCTTGGGTATGCACAGAGTATCACAGATCCCCATGTTTTTTTGTTGGGTGTCTAATAGCTGCAAAACA
Organism: Dendrobates tinctorius; assembly: GCF_039654945.1. Classification (NCBI taxonomy): domain Eukaryota; kingdom Metazoa; phylum Chordata; class Amphibia; order Anura; family Dendrobatidae; genus Dendrobates; species Dendrobates tinctorius. The sequence continues at coordinate 16,946,597 of NW_027361747.1, read as the reverse complement.
TGCGGGGTGGGGACTCGAACATGTCATACGACCACCTGCGATATTCAGTGCATACCGCATGCACACTAGAGTAGCAAGCACTTGCACTCAACACTAATGACGAGGTTTTCGATATAACAACCTAATGCTATAAAATCTTCTGTCGTATCTGTGGGTTCAAAATGCTCACTATAACCCTGGATTAAATCTTTGATGGGTGCGGTTTCCAAAATGGCATCACTTGTGGGGGGTTTCCACTGTTTAGGCACATCAGGGACTCTCCAAATGTGACATGGCGTCCACTCTCGATTCCAGCCACTTTTGCTTTTGAAAAGTCAAAAAGTAATTAAACAGATTTCCCACATGTACGGGGTATCGGCGTACTCAGGAGACATTGCACAACAAATTTTATGGTCCATTTTCTCTTGTTACCCTTATGAAAATAAAAAAGTTTGGGTCTAACGTACATTTTTTGTGAAAAAAAGTTAAATATTCATTTTTTTTCCTTCCACATTGATTCAGTGCCTGTGATGCACATGAAGGGTTAATAAATTTCTTGAGTGTGGTTTTGAGGGGTGCCGTTTTTAGAATGGTGTCACTTTTGGGTATTTTCTGTCACTTAGGTCCCTCAAAGTCACTTCACATTTGATGTAATCCCTAAAAAAATGGTTTTGGAAATTTTGTTGGAAAAATTACAAATCGCCTGTCCATTTTTAATCCTTCTTACTTCCTAACGAAAAAAAATAATGTTTCCAAAATTGTGCTGATGTAAAGTAGACATGTGGAAAATGTTATTTATTAACTATTTTGTGTGACATAACTCTGGTTTAAGGGCATAGAAATTAAAAAAAGTTTGAAAATTAAAAAACGGTCCAAATTTTCACCAAATTTCTGTTGCCACAAATAAATGCAAGTCATAGTGAAGATTTTACCACTACCATGAAGCGCAATAGGTCACAAAAAAAATTCTCAGAATCAGTTGACGCGTTCCAGAGTTATTACCACATAAAGTGATAGTGGTCAGAATTGTAAAATTTGGCTCGGTCATTAACCCCTTTACTCCCAAGGGTGGTTTGCATGTTAATGCCTGGGCCAATTTTTTACAATTTTGACCACTGTCCCTTTATGAGGTAATAACTCTGGAACGCTTCCATGGATCCAGGTGATTCTGACATTGTTTTGTTTTCTCGTCACATATTGTACTTCATGTTAGTGGTAAAATTTCATTCATATAACTTGCATTTATTTGTGAAAAAAATGGAAATTTGGCGAAAATTTCGCAATTTTCCAACTTTGAATTTTTATGCTCTTAAATCACAGAGATACGGCACTCAAAAAACTTAAGTAACATTTCCCACATGTTTATTTTACATCAGCTCAATTTGGGAACCAACATTTTTTTTTGTTAGGAAGTTATAAGGGTTAAAAGTTGACCAGCGATTTCTCATTTTTACACCACCATTTTATTTTTACGGACCACATCACATTTGAAGGGGTCTTAATGATAGAAAAATACCCAAAAGTGACACCATTCTAAAAACTGCACCCTTCAAGGTGCTCAAAACCACATTCAAGAAGGTTATTAACCCTTCAGGTGCTTTACAGGAATTTTGTGAATGTTTAAAAAAAAAAAATATATGAACATAACTTTTTTCAAAAAAAAAATTACTTCAGGTTCAATTTTTTTATTTTACCAAGGGCAACAGGAGAAATTGGACTGGAATAGTTATTGTGCAATTTGTCCTGAGTACGCCGATACCTGATATGGGGGGGGGGACCACTGTTTGGGTGCATGGCAGATCTCAGAAGGGAAGGAGCGCTGTTTGACTTTCACTGCAAAATTGGCTGGAATTCAGATCGGATGCCATGTCAAGTTTGGAAAGCCCCTGATGTGCCTAAACAGTGGAAACCCCCCACAAGTGACCACATTTTGGAAACTAGACCCCCCAAGGAACTTATCTAGATATGTGGTGAGCACTTTGAACCCCCAAGGGCTTCACAGACGTTTATAACGTACAGCCATACAATTAAAAAAAAAATAATTTTTTCCACAAAAATGATCATTTCACCCCCAATTGTTATTTTCCCAAGAGTAACAGGACCCCAAAAGTTATTGTGCAATTTGTCCTGAGTACGCTGATACCCCATATGTGGGGGTAAACCACTATTTGGGCACATGGCAGAGCTCGGAAGGGAAGCAGCGCCATTTGACTTTTTTGGCTGGAATTGAGATCGGACGCCTTGCTGCGTTTGGAAAGTCCCTGATGTGCCAAAACAGTGGAAACCCCCCCCAATTCTAACTCCAACCCTAACCCCAACACACCCCTAGCCCTAACGGGAAAATGGAAATAAAATAAAATGTATTATTTTTCCCTAACTAAGGGGGTGATAACGGGGGGGTTTGCTTTACTATTTATAGTGGGTTTTTATGTTTGGCAGCTGTCACACGCTAAAAGACGCTTTTTATTGTAAGAATAGTTTGTGCATCACCACATATTGAGAGCTATAATTTTTCCATATTTTGACCCACCGAGTCATGTGAGGTCTTATTTTTTGCAGGACGAGTTGACGTTTTTATTGGTACCATTTTCGGGCATGTGACATTTTTTGATCGCTTTTTATTCCGATTTTTGGGACGCAGGATGAACAAAAACCAGCGTTTCATGAATTTCTTTTGGGGGGTGCATTTACACCGTTCCGCGAGCGGTAAAATTGATAGAGTGGTTTTATTCTTTGGGCCAGTACGGTTACAGCGATACCTCATTTGTCTTTTTTTATGTTTTGGTGCTTTTATGCAATGAAAACAATTTTATATAAAAAAATAATTATTTTTGAATCTCTTTATTCTGAGAGCTATAACTTTATTTTTTCAGTGATGACGCTGTGTGGTGGCTCGTTTTTTGCGGGACAAGATGACGTTTTCAGCTGTACCATGGTTATTTATTTCCGTCTTTTTGATCGCGCGTTATTGCACTTTTTGTTCGGCGGTATGATGATAAAGCTTTATTTTTTGCTTCGTTTTTATTTTTTAAGGGGTTCAATAAAGGGGTTAACTAGGGGGGCGTGGCCTGCTTGCTAATGGCACCGGTCACTTAGCTGCTGAGCTCCAGCCACTTCGACTCCTAATCGGCTCATTGCGGCTCGCCAGCGGCACCAATCTCTCTGCACACGGGGGGGAGTGCTGCGGAGGTATCCAGGATCGTAGCATGCCAAGGGGAAAATCCCAGAAGAAGCCGTCCCCGGCGAAAGTTACAGACTTCTTCTCCAGCACGGGGCGAGGGAAAATGGCGGCAGCATCCTCCTCCACAGCTTCCTCACGCTCATCCAGGAGGGGATCCACAGCAGGCCCAGACTTGGACACAGACGCTGCAGATATACCGCTTACCAAAGGTACAATGCAGAAACTGCTCAGTGCCCTCCGCTCATCACTGCAGCAGGATTGGAAAGATATGGTGGCTGAGCTGAGGGGAGATATCACTGCCATAGGCAGCCATACAGCACATATTGAATCTAAAATGGGGGAGCTGACAAAGTCACACAATAGCCTCATTGATGCCAATGCAGCACTGGAGGAACAAGTGCAAAAGCTCCATACCAAGGTCTTGGATTTAGAGGACAGGTCCCGCCGAAATAATATAAGAATCAGAGGAATTCCAGAGGCCATACCAGACAAGGGGCTGCAGAGTTTTCTGGGCTCCTTGCTGCAGGAGCTGCTCCCAGACCTGACTGCAACTGATTTCCTGGTGGACAGAATACACAGAGTCCCTAAGCCTAAATCCCTCAGTGCTGATGTCCCTCGGGACACTTTAGCTCGCCTGCACTTTTACAAGACCAAAGAAGCCCTGCTGCAAGCCCTGAGAAAGAGACCCCCTCTGTCTGAGCAATTCCGGCACCTGTCCATTTTTCCAGATCTGTCTGCAGGAACCCTGGCAAAAAGGAGGGAATTTGCTCCTTATACCAAAGTTCTCAGGGATGAAGCTATATCCTATAGATGGGGTTTCCCTGTAAAGATCCTGCTTTTCCGAGCAGGAAATACCCACGCCTGCCATTCCCCACAGCACTTGGCAAAGCTCCTATCCTCATGGAACTTGTCAAATCTCCCAGCCAGATCTCCAAGAGCTACAGGATCATCCCAACAGGATAAAGTGAATGAAGATTGGTCCGTCGTGTGAGTTATGTGATATGTTTGAGTCGCGGCTGAGACTTAGTTGCTACTTTTAAGGTCCGCTGGTTCTGTTCAACCAGGACCCTGAACCCCCATGGCGGTAAATTTCCACCATACCGCAGGCCCCTTTTTTGGGCTTTTTTCTTTGTGGACTGATGCTCCCTACATCAGTAATGTTAGTGATGTCAATATTGTTAGTGTTATCTCTTTCCTGCCTAACCTTCCTTTTCCCCCTGCAGCTCTAGGCAAGAGACTTTTTTTTCATGTACAATGGTACTGAACTGTATGTCTATAAATGTTAGGGGTCTGAACTCGCCAGCCAAGAGATCCATGTTTTGGCGGGAAGTGGTTAAATCCAAATGTGATGTAATATGTGGTCAGGAGTCTCATCTCCTCCAAGGGGACTCGCACAGGTTAAATAATGCTAAATTTCCTTTCATACTGCTGGCTTGTGGAAAAAAAAAAGGCTGGAGTATTCATTTGTGTAAAAAATACTGTTGCGTTCACACTACATTCACAACATTTAGACCCTGACGGTAGATACGCCATTATTAATTGCTCCATAAATGGATCTAAGTATACTATTGCAACCGTTTACGCCCCCAACTCTGGTCAGATCAGCTTTTTGCGGAGGTTTCTTTCCAAGCTTTCATCCGTTAAAGAGGGTAAGCAAATAATCTGCGGGGATTTTAACATGGTAATGTCCAGCACTCTGGATTGCTCCAATACTGCTGTAAAGAGGAAGGAGATGAGCACAATTTCAGAAAGGCATCTCCATGATATATGGAGATACCAACATGCAAATGAGAGGGACTACACATTCTTCTCGCCTCGGTTCACCTCTTACAGCAGATTGGACTACTTTTTGGTTGATAGCTCACTTATTATGGATTGCTCAGATTCAAAAATTGGACTTATAGCTTGGTCGGACCACGCCCCCATATACCTGACAGTTCAGGAGCAAAACCGCGCGCCTGTTTTTGCCCGGTGGCGCATGAATGACTCCCTCCTAGCCTGTAGACAAATCTCTGAGGAGTTGCAGGCCGACCTCGCAGAGTTTTTTAACTTTAATGATAACAAGGAGGTGACAGAGGAAACGCTTTGGTCTGCACACAAGGCCTATTTTAAGGGGTTCATTCATCAAAATTGCCACTAGGGAGAAGAGGAGGCGTCAGGCAACTTACAAAGCTCTACTGTCCCACATAGTACTTTTGGAAGCCCACAATAAATCTGCCCCAAACTTGTCGATATCTGATGAACTCAGGAAACTAAGAACACAGCTCCGCCAGGTGTTGATGGCAGACTATGAGAAAAACTTAAGATCCCTCAAACAGCGGTACTATGTGATGGGTGACAGGGCGGGTGCCTTACTAGCCAGGAGGGTTAAAAAACGAGAAATGCAAAATAAAATTGAATACCTCGTGACGGGTTCTAATGCCACAATACGCAACCCAACGGAAATAGCCAACGCATTCGCTGACTTTTACCAGTCTCTCTACAACCTTAAAAATGACCCCACTGCCCCAAAGCCTACCCAAACGGCAATTAATTCCTTCTTAAACAATATTAATCTTCCTCGGTTATCTGCAGTACAGCTGGAGCAACTAAATTCCCCTTTTTCTCTGGAAGAGGTTCGCCAGGCGGTGACCACAGCCAAAAGAAATTCAGCTCCAGGCCCAGACGGCCTCACTAACTCCTATTATAGGCAATTCACTGAAACCCTGTCTCCTTTCCTCCTGAGACTTTTCTCCTCTTGGCGAGCCACAGCAGATATTTCACCAAATAATCTAGAGGCCATTATAACTACCCTGCCAAAACCAGGAAAACCCCCTATTTCACCAGGAAACTTCAGGCCAATATCCCTCCTAAACTGCGACTTAAAATTGTACGCCAAAATAATCTCAGCTAGAATACATAAAGTTCTTCCATCACTGATTTCCCCGGATCAAGTGGGGTTTGTGGCGGGGAGGCAGGCGAAAGATGGGACGAGACGTATGCTGGATCTGATTGCGGTGGCTGAGGGGAGGAAAATCCCCAGTGTATTCCTGTCCCTGGACGCAGAGAAGGCGTTCGACAGGGTGCACTGGGGATATCTGAAATCTGTTCTGGCCAAGTTTGGTTTCAAAGGCCCCATACTTAATGCCATAATGGCGCTGTACTCTAACCCTAACGCCAAAGTTCTGGCATCCGGATTTATATCTCGGAGTTTTGAATTAACCAATGGGACACGCCAGGGGTGTCCGCTCTCCCCTATCATCTATGCCCTTGCTATAGAGCCTCTGGCGCAGACTATCCGTGAATGCCCTCGGATCTCGGGGATTCGAGTGGGGAGTATAAATCATGTGGTCAGTCTATATGCAGATGACGTGATTTTATCTTGCACTAATGTAGAGGTGTCCCTACAACACGTAATGGAGATCCTGTCCTCCTTCGCTCAAGTCTCGTATTACAAGCTTAATATTACCAAGTCCTTAATTTTTCCACTCTTCTTGCCAGCCTCTACCAGAGCCACTCTTTCTCATCTTTACCCTTTCAAATGGGACGACGAGGGAATCCCCTACCTGGGTATTATACTGGCCCCGCTACACTCCGTGATCCGGAAAAATCTGCTGACCCTGCACACCTCATTGGATAAAGAACTTACTCGCCTTTCTCTTCTCCCACTCTCTTGGGTGGCGAGAATGCAGACTTTTAAAATGATCTGTCTCCCAAAAATTATCTACTTACTTCGGTGCCTGCCCCTAACAATTCCGCAACGGTATTTCACCAAAATTCATTCGCTAATGAGTAAATTTATATGGGCTGGGAAAAAACCTAGAATAGCCCTGAGATGTATGCATGCCCCGTTCAGTGGTGGAGGAATGGGTATTCCTAATATTCTAACATATCACAGAGCTGCTATCCTGGAACCGGCTCGAGATTGGTGGAAGAATGATTCAGACTTGAGATGGTTACAGATTGAGTACACCTGGGCACAGGCCCACTCCCCTAAACAATTCATAGACTCCCTGCTCCTAACCCCTTCGCCCCCCGGCGATCTTCTACCCACCACAGCAGCTCTAAAGAAAGCTTGGTCCTTATGGAGCAAGCCAGTGTCACAGGCTCTAGGTCCCAGCCTTCCCCTTAGATCGCTGGAAGCCTTCATTCCGAATTTGAATCTTGCCGCCTGGACATGTGGAGGTCCAATTACCCTAGCAGATCTCTATAGAGAAGGCGTCCTACTCCCATACTCAGAAATGTGTGTTAAATTTAACCTCCCCCGACACAGTTTATTCCAGTTTTTTCAAATACGTCACTTCCTTCAGTCCGCTCCTCACCTACCGGTTCCCACAACAGCCGACCACGCCGCAATTAAAAAATTCTTTCAAAATAGCAAAATCAAAGGCCTTTCATACATCCATAACCTGCTAAACTCCCCGGAACCGGACAAACAATTGCCGTATATGCTCAAATGGGAAAAAGATCTAGCCTCTCAGCTTCCGTCGCAAGAATGGTTCGCGGCCTCAAAATGGATCCACAAATTCTCTTCATGTCTCAATCACATAGAGCAATTAAAAAAGGTTCATCTGCGGTGGTACAACTCCCCTACTAAACTGGCTTCTTTTTCCCCACATATGTCACCTTTGTGCTGGAGGGGATGCAACCACAGGGGCACCTTGTGTCATATGTGGTGGTTTTGCCCTAAGTTATCTAACTTCTGGCAGGAGGTGTTCAATGTAATCCATGAGGTTACTAGTCTCCGTCTTTCCCCAAACCCAACCTTATCGGTGCTACACATTGGCCTAGATGGGATCCCGGATCTTTTAAAAAATATCATTTCTCACATTCTCATAGCCGGCAGGTACTGTGTGGCATACAAGTGGAGGTCGGTGAGCCCCCCTACAAAAACAGAACTAATTGAGAGGACCAACCTACACTGGCTATACGAAACCAACTTGACCCCCAATCTAGAGAAGAGAATGGTGAGACTTAAACAATGGCATCCGTGGGCCACTTCCCTTTATGCAACGGCCCTCCCCCAGATACAGACACCTACACCATAAATAAATTGATTGTGCCTAAGAATGCCATGCATGTAGAGCTGCTTCCCCTTCCCCCTCCCCCCCTTCTATGTTCAAGTTGTTGTTGGAAGGGGTATTTAATGTCCCAGATTGATATTCTAATAATGGCTCGAGGTTATTCCACCTCTTGCTACTCATTGCTCCTGTTCTTGATGTTTTTGTATGAGAAGTTTGTATTTTTTCTGAAAACTCAATAAAAACCTTTATGATAAAAAAAAATAAAAAAATAAAGGGGTTAACTAGTGGGACAGTTTTATAGGGCGAGTCGTTACGGACGCGGTGATACCAAATGTGTACTTTTATTGTTTTTTTATTTTCAAAAAATGAATTAGGGAATATATTTTTTTTTTTTAATTTATTTGGCGATCTTTTATAAATTATTTTTACACTTTTTAACTTTAATTACATTGTCCCTGGGGGGACATAACTGTCATGTGATAGATCGCTGATCTGTCACATCACAGATCGCTGTGATATATCAGCGATCTGTCACAGGCAGTGCTGCAGGCTTCCTCATGCCGGCGCTTTGCAGGCATGAGGAAGCCACCTCCCTGCAGGCCCCTGAAGGTCCCCACCGCCATTTTGGATTCGGGGACCTACAGGGAAGGAAACCCCCACAGCAGCGCTGCACATCGCGCTGCTGTGGGGGTCTCAGGGAAGCACGGAGGGAGCCCCCTCCCTGCCGATGCTTCCCTAAACCCCCGGTACACTGCGATCGTGTTTGATCGCAGTGTGCCAGGGGTTAACATGTCGGGGGCGGTCCGTGACCACCCCTGACACACAGTGCCGGGTGTCAGCTGTGATAATCAGCCGACACCTGGCCGCAATCAGCTGCACTCCCCCCCCCCCGTGAGCGCAGCTGATCGCACTAGACATACTATTCCGTCCTTGGGACTTAGGTCCCAGGTCATATGGACGGAATAGTACGTCTAATGTAGGAAAGGGGTTAAGGTCAAAATTGGCTCGGTCACTTAGGGGTTAACAGCCTTCAGCTCAGTTTCGAGTCATGGCGAATTGATGGATGGACACTGTAGAAAGAGCGATCTTGTGCAAGTCTAGATAGGTCCACATCATGATCACAGGCTCTTCTAATTCTAATGAATTCCCCTTTAGGAATCGCTCTGATGCAATATGGGTGTGTGCTGGTTGCTTCAAGTATAGTATTACCTGCTTAAACATGTAATAAATTTCTTAGTGAGTCACCTTTCAAAAAAACCACAAATTTGTAGATAGCAAAAATTTGTATTTATGTACTGAGAAAAAAAAACAGTTTAGACAAGACACCACGACACCATGCAATGAGCAGTTTGTCTGTGTAACAACTGTACCACTTGATACTGTCCACAAAAGGATTTTGACAAGAAAAAAAAAAAATAGTAAGACTCCCAAGGTGACGTCACCAAACATGAAAACAAAGGTGGAAATCTACATCTGCAGGTAATGCACATCGTTATACAGAAAAAAATATTCGCAATGCTCATCTCTTCATACAAATAGGCATCTATAAGATTACTAAGACCCTCATTTAGGGATCCAACTCCTACCACAATTAGTCGTAAAACTGGTGAAAACTTACCTTTATGAACTTTGGACAAACCATGTAAAATTGGCACCACTGGATTTGGAATCAACAGACCTTCTACTTGTTTAGATATCAAAGCTCTCACAACTCCTTTTTGCAAAACCTTTCCCAGTTTCTTTTTGCACATATCTGTAGGGTTTACATTAAGTTGACTGTATGTGTGGGAAGTCTTTAAATTATTTAATATCTGAATGTGATAGAGGGATTTACCCATCATGACCACCACCACATCTCCTTTATCCACCCTCCTGGTACTATGTTTGTTGTTTTTAAGCTCCAGTCTAATCCGCTCTCTCTCAGATAACTCTCTTCTCCACCCTCTCCAATCCGGTTTCCGCTCTTTACACTCTACTGAATCTGCCCTCACTAAAGTCTCCAATGATCTACTAACAGCTAAATCTAATGGTCACTACTCCACTACTAATTCTCCTTGATCTCTCTGCAGCAATCGACACTGTGGATCATCAGCTCCTCCTCACTATGCTCGGCTCCATCGGCCTCAAGGACACCATTCTCTCCTGGTTCTCCTCCTACCTCACTGCCCGCTCCTTTAGGCCCTTTTCACACATCAGTGTCTCCGGTACGTGTGGTGTTTTCTCACGTACCGGAGACACTGACACACGTAGACCCATTCAAATGAATGGGTCTATAACATGTCAGCATGTTTTCACAGACCGTGTGTCCGTCTGCAAAACACGCAGACATGTCCGTTTTCAACCGGAAACACAGGCCACGAAACATGCCGCACACGGAGAACAGTGCACACTCAGCGAGTCCGTGCCCAGCTCTGCCCCGTCTGCAGGACTCCATGACCCACAGCAGCGATGGAGGAGTCCAGCTCAGAGCTCCTGCAGCTGGAGCCCTCCTGATATCCTCCGCTGTGTGCTCCCCTCTCACCTGGTGCCAGACACCAGCCCTGTCCTTCTGCTCCAGACGCCCACACTCACTCGCTGACTCCCCGATGCCCGCTCCCCTCAGACGGCCACCGGCAGGGCAGGGGAGAATGGCAGCCAGTTTCAGCACCTGCAGCCGGGGAACAGCACTTACAGTAGCGCTTCTTCCCCGGCGGCCTTCCGCATGGCACTGATGCGGCACACGGGTGTCACACGGTTGCCACACGTGCTGCATGTAGTACACACACACACGAACACTGATAGCTCCGGTACTGTTTTTTCCAGTACAGGAAATATCAGGACGTGTGAAACCGGCCTCACTGATTATTTTGCTGGCTCCTCCTCCTATGTTCCCCTTACTGTTGGGGTTCCTCAAGGATCAGTCCTAGGCCCCCTCCTCTTCTCTTTGTACACTGCCCCTATTGGTCAAACAATCAGTAGATTTGGCTTCCAGTACCATCTCTATGCTGATGACACCCAATTATACACCTCTAGTCTTGACATCACACCTGCATTATTACAAAACACCAGTGATTGTCTTACTGCTGTCTCCAACATAATGTTCTCCCTCTATCTGAAACTGAACCTGTCAAAAACTGAACTCGTGTTGCCATTTGTAATGAGTAGAAGGTGGGATAAACTTAACATCTTCTAAATTTGTTTTATTATTAAGCTTTAGAGCCACCTGTCAGTCAGTGCCACTCATTATGTACTGCGCAATGTGCCCGTATGACTGAAAGCCCGAAGCTGCCGGGAAGAATAAAGTTAATTTCTACCCGGCACCGGGGCTCCTTTTGGGGGCACCAGGCAGCTTCAGAAAGCTATTAACCTGCAGATATATCTGCAAGTTAAGTGGTTTTTTTTCCCCATATACATGACAGGTTCCCTCTAAGGGCTCATGCAAATGTCCATGGAACACGGCCAGAGCAGAGACCATAATGCAGTCTGGCTGCGGGACTCCCAACCTGAGCGTGACAGCTTCATATAATGGCTTAAGGGTATGTGCACACGTTGCGAATTCTGGTACGGATCCGCAGCGGATTTGTCCCTGCGGATCCGCAGCAGATTCTCATGCGGTGTACAGTACCATTATATATATAAAAACCGCTGTGCACATGCTGAGAAAAATTCCACGCGGAAATGTAGCGGTTTATTTTCTGCAGCATGTCAATTCTTTATGCGGATTCCGCAGCGCTTTTAAACCTATTCCATTCTAGGAATCTGCAGGTGTAAAAACGCAGGCACAATCCACACAAAATCCAACTAAATCCGCAGGTAAAATGCAGGTCATTTTACTTGCGGATTCAGCAGATTCTGCACGATAAAATCTGCAACATGTGCACATACACTAAGGCGGTCATGCTTAGGTCAGGAGACCTGCGGCCAGTCAGTGCTTGGAAGTCTACATGAGCTTTAAGGCCTTTCAGACCTCAGTGTGTCTGGTACGTGTGGTGACAATTTTCACATGTACCAGAGACACACACACACACACGTAGACCCTTTCAAGTGAATGGGTCTGTGCACATGTCCGTGTGTTTCGATGTACCGTGTGTCCATGGGAAAGAAAGGCTGACATACCCATTTTTTACCAGCATCACAGGCCACAAAATGTCCTGCACACAGTGATGTCATCCGTGTGACACGTACTGGCACCTGAGAGGCAGCAGTACAGTTGGCGCTGGCTATTTGCGGTGAACTCCGTGATTTTTTTTTTTTCTCACAGTGCTGAGGTCACCGCAGTTCAGCCCAAGCTAGAAACGCAGCCTCAGTGACTGGCAGTAACCTCAATGGGGCCATCACTAGTCAATGATGCTGTGCTCGCAGCAGCTCATTCACCAGTGGTTCTCAGCCTGGACGCTCACATCTTGGCACCATCCAGGTTGAAAACTGTTTATCCGCAGGGATATTGTTGATTTTTTTACTTTTATGCCTTATTACAGGAGACAAGGGATTCAATGGAATGAGCGTTATACTCACCTGTTATTTAAAAAAATAAATAAATGTGTTTTGTTTTAAAATAAGACTTTATACATGCTATGTCTTTATTTACCATACAACTATAGCATTAGTAATGAATAGGTGTTTTAGTGTTTTATAGATACTTCTCCATTACTAATCCGTGGGCTTGATTTCACCAGACAATACAAAGGTGACATCAACCCCACAAATATGAATCCCACTTGCTACAGCTGCAGGGCAGGTGGGAAGAGATGTCTAATAGATGTGCCTTTTCTGGGCGGCTATTTTTAGGCTAGGGGCTCAATAGCCATAGTCCCTTACCAACCTGTGAATACCAGCCCCCAGTAGTTAGCTTTAGCAAGGTTGGTTGTCAAAAATGGAGAGACCCGATGCTGTTTTTTTATTAAAAAAAAAAAACAAAAAACAAAACCCTCAGACAAACAGCGTGGGGACCCTCTATTCTTGGTAACATACCTTGCTAATGTTGACAGCTGAGAGTTGCAGCCCCCAGCTGTGAATTTTGCCTGGGTATCAAAAATACAGGGGGACCCATGCCATTTTTTTTAATGTATTTATTTATAGTGCCGCCACGTGCCCTCACTGTTATTAGTAGCAGCAGGTATAGGCTGATAGGAGTAATAGTCCCATCAGCTGTCGCCAGCTCTCGCTGTTATCAGTTGAATATAACTCATCATTCTCCCATGTTCACGATAATCGCTAGCAGAGCAGGGGAGACTGATGAGAGCCATCTTCAGCACCCGATGCAGCGGTACAGTTAACACTGTTTTCCCGCTTCTCAGGCGTAGGTACATGTGGTACTGATGTGGCACACTTGTGCTGCAAGTATTATACACACACTGACATCTCCGGTACCGTTTTTCCCGTGCCGGAAGCATCAGGACATGTGATACTGGCCTTAGCGACGATTGCAATCTACTTCTATTACCCTTTTTCAGGATTGATTTGAGAGTAGCCTCTCAACACTTTTGCTTGTTCTTAGTAAGTGATAAATTCATTAATGAAACATTTTGATAAATTGTTTCTCCACTTTGTTTCAAACTGACGGATAAATGAAGGTGGGCAACATCTTCATACGAGGGTATTACGATTGGATCATGGCCACGCTTCAAGGGCAGCGACTTTTTACACCAGTCTTTAAGAGGCATCTAGAAGGCAGAAGCTCCTGATTCACTAAGAGGATTAAGATTTCTGATGTCTAATACATGATGAACTGTGGTGTACCTGACAAGCTGTGGAGTCACACTCTTGCCACACCCCAGCACTACCCATTATGGTGGAGTGGGAAGAAACTAATGTGAAACCGCGAAAGGTTACAAAATTATAGTGAAACTCTAAGTTTTGAAAAGCAATTTATGCCAGAATTCTGGTGACATTACTTTGTTGAATTGGGGCCCATGTTTTATTTCTTGAATCAAACATTTTTCCAACTTTAAGGGTTCTTTTAGTGATAAGTGAACATGCTCGGTTAAGGCATTATCCGAGCATGCTTGTGTGCTCAGATAATATGTTTGAGTCCCCACAGCTGCATTTTCTCGCTGCTGTTTGTTAGGCAATTTCTGAATGTGTTGTGGCTGTCTAACAGCTGCGAGACATGCAACTATGTGGAACTCAAACATAGTATTCGAGCACGCTGGAGTCACTCGGTTGGCACCCGAACGTGCTCAGAAAACCCCTTATCCGAATACATTCGCTCATCACTAGTTTCTTTTCATTCTTGCGATTCCTGTTTGTTGGATGCATGGGTTCCAAACACCTGGGCTAATTTGGCAAGGCGCACCTCTTCATGCAAATTGTCCATAGCGAAAAACAGCATTAAACCAATGTGCAAAAATATTGCATGCTATTCCGAGTGCCTGAAAAATGTGTGTAGAAATATTGCAGGGCCATAATTAAGAGCAAATGTGGATCCACAAAAAAAAAAAAAAAAAAAAAGGAAATACAGGAACCTGGATGGCCGTGCATGAAAATGTGAAGTCCAAAAGGAAAAAAAGTTCAATGTATCTCACCGCTGTAATATAAGTTACTGTATCTGCACACTATATCGGATGGGTATGTATGCATTCATTTAGTTCAGCCTTGTTTCCTGGACAAGCCACTCCACTATTATATAAACAGAGTAAAGAAGAGAACCATTAGATACAAAATGCAATCAATCTTTATGTGGAGGAAAACTACTGTATGGCAGTGCGTGAAAGGGAAGGAGCGCCATTAGAATTTTGGAATGTCAAATTTGCTGAAATATTTAGCGGACGCCATGTCGCATCTCGAGAGCCCCTGATGTACCTAACCAGTGAAAACCAGCCACAAGTGACACCATTTTGGAAAAAAGACCGCTCAGGGAATTTCTCGTTGCGTAGTGAGCATCTTGAACCCCAGGCGCTTCACAGATGTTTATAAAATGTTGAGCCATGAAAATCTTTAAAAAACACTTTTTTTCACATAAAAAGTTTGTATTTTCACAAGGGTAACAGGAGAAAACAGACCCCAAAATTTGTGCAAGTTCTCCTGAGTTCATCAATACCTCATATGTGTTCGAAAATGACTTGAGGCACATTGCAAAGCTGAGACTGGAAGGAGCGCCAGATTTTGCTCCACTGGTTTGAGGGTGCCATGTCACATTGACAGAGTCCCTGGGGTACCATAACAGCAGAACTCCACCATAAGTGACCTCATTTTACAAACAAGCTCTCAAAGAATTTATCTAGGGGTGCAGTGATCATATTGACACCATGGGTGTGTCAGCATTTTATACCATTACGCAGTGTAGAAAAAATAATTTTACATTTTTACAACCAAAATTGTGTGTTAGCCCCAAGTTTTCGGGTATGTGCACACGTTGCGGATTCTGCTGCGGATCCGCAGCGGATTTGGTACCGCGGATCTGCAGCAGAACTCCAAGTGATGTACTACTATTGTAGTGTAGGGAAAGCAAAATCCGCAGTGCACATGCTGCGGATTTTTCCACGGAGATTTGCTGCCGATTGAAAACTGCAGCATGTCACTTTTGTGTGAAACTGCTGCAGTCTTCCACCTGCTCCATTCTAGAAATCAGCAGGTGGAAAACCGCACAAAAACTGCAGGAAATCCGCAGGTAAAAACGCAGGTCATTTTACCTGCGGATTTAGCAAAATCTGCAGGGAAAATTCCTCAGCAGATTTAGCACTGTGTGCACATACCCTTACTTTTTCATACTCTGAAATGGGTGTATAATATATATATATATATATATATATATATATATATATATATATATATATATATATATATATATAATAAAAAAAAAAAGGCACCAAAATTTGTCCCACGATTTCTGATAAATTTAGAAATGCCCCATATGTGGCCGTACAGTATTACTTAGCCATACGGAGACTCAGGAGGGACAGAGCAATATTTGCCTCCTGGAGCGCAGATTTTCCTACAATAGTTTGCGGGCTCTATACAGAGCCCCTACAGGCTAGAAGAGCAGAATCCCCCATGAAGTGACCCCATTTTGGAAATTATACCCTTTTGGGAATTTATCTACAGGTGTAGTGATGATTTTGACTCCATGGGTGTTTTCCAGAAACAAGCTGCAGTGGATGCAAACTGTAGTGACCAGTACATTATGCCCAACTCATACTTTTGGAGACGCGCACCCATAAACTAGGCGGACTCTCATCTCTACAGAAATAAAAAACATGTGGGCAGTAAATGTGGTTTAAGCACTCTGGGGCTCAGAAGGGAGGGGGTCATTTGGAAACACAATTTGAGGGGGGGAGCCATTTAGCTTTTCCAGAACCTTTGTCCTACCAGTAACGTGGAAGCCCACTATAGTTCCGTTAACAAGTGACAGACCTGAGAGGTAACCTGCTTTTTTTTGTGGATAGAGTTTAAGCTTTTGTTGGGAACATGTTACATAGCATTTTGATCCCATTTATCCAACGCTCTACGATGAGCACTTACTTTGGGGTTTCCATCTACATCTCCAACTGAGTCGATTCAGATGAAACCCCCAAGGGATCCATTCACTAAAATAAGTGACAACATTGAACAGATGCCAGACAGTCCAGAGTAAGGCTGAGTTCACACGTGGCTTTTTTTTGCGTTCCCGCGGCGGTTTTAACCGCGCAATTTTGCCGCGAAAAATAAGCATCCCATGCATTCCTATGGGATTCCGCAATGCTGTGGTTTTTACTGCGGTAGAATCGCTTCGCGGTAAAATACACAGCATGCTCATTAATTTTGCGGAATCGCGGCGATCCCGCACCCATAGGAATGCATTGTTCTGCTTACTTTCCGCATGTGGCTGTGCACACCATGCGAAAAGTAAGCAGAACAATTGTGGATGGTACTCACGGTCCGGAGGAGAGGAGACTGTCCTCTGGGCTTTGGGTACCATATCCCTGTAAAAAAAAAAGAATTTAAAATAAAAAATGGTGTTCTTACCATCCGACGTCCCGCGCAGCCTTCCCGCCTCTCTCCACGCTCTCGTTCCCAGTAATCCTTTGCGAGAATGACCGCGATGACGAATAACACCATTTTTTTTAAATTATTTTTTACTACTGACGCTGCATAGGCAGCCTCAGTAGTAAAAAGTTGGTCACACTCGTCAAACACTGTTTGACGAGTGTGACCAACCTGTCAATCAGTTCTCCAAGCGATGCTACAGATCGCTTGGAAAACGCTAGCATTCTGCAAGCTAATTACGCTTGCAAAATCGCGGGAATTTAAAATGTGATTTTCCCGCGGAATGGAATTCTAGCGGTAATTTCCGCAAGAGTTCCGCTACGTGTGAACTTAGCCTAACTATCTGGCATGTTGTCCTTTTCAGAAGTGCACAAAACTGTAGCTGATGGTGCTTTTATCTGCCTCATTATAGGGAATCTTCCGCCAGTGGTTCTGTCTGAATCGTGTGTTTCAGAGATTTACATGGAAATCCCCGATGCAAGCTGAGCGCAGGATAAAATGCGCCTTACTGAACTCTTTGGGAGGCAGAATTAAAAAAAAAAAATTAAAAAAAAAAAAAATGTGAAGAATTGTTTTTATTTTTTATGCTGTTCCTCGTGCAGTACAAGTGATTAGGCGACTTTATTCTTCGAGTCGATGCGATTAAAGAGATACCAGATTTATAGAGGGTTTTTATGTTTGGCAGCTGTCACACACCAAGATCCTTTTTATTGCAAAAAATAGTTTTCGCATCCCCACATTTTGAGAGCTATAATTTTTCCATATTTCAGCCGAGTCATGTGATGGCTTGTTTTTGCGGGACGAGCTGAAGTTTTTATTGGTACAATTTTCGGACACATGACATTTTTAGATCACTTTCTAGTTTGATTTTTGGGAGGTAGAATGAACAAAAACCGGAAATTCAGGAATTTTTTTTTTTTTATACCATTCAGTGTGTGGTTAGTACGATTACAGTGATACCTCGTTTTATTTTTTTTTTGTAGGTGTTGGCGCTTTTCCGTAATAAAAACTATAGAAAATTATTTTTGCATCGCTTTATTCTGAGAGCTATAACTTTATTTTTCTGCTGTTGATGCTGTATGGCGGCTTGTTTTTTGAGACAAGATGACGTTTTCAGTGGTACCATTTTTATTTACATTCGTCTTTTTTGATCGCATTTTACTTGACCGTAGGATGATAAAAAAGGCAAAAAACAATGCGTTCACTGATGGGGTTAACTAGCGGGACAGTTTTATAGAGTGGGTCGTTCTGGAAGCAGTGATACTAAATGTGTATTTTATTTTTTACATTTACTTTATTGCTGACATTTTTACACGTAATATGTTTTTTTACATTGTCCCACTATGGGACGTCATTTTTATACTGACAGATCGCTGATCTGATACGTTGAATTGCTTCTGCGCTGCAGAACATCAGGTCAGTCTGACAGGCAGGGAAGAAGGTGAATCAGCTCCTGCTCGGCATGCGAAAACAATCGCAACATGATGTGATTTCACCTGAGAATCGGATTGCACGCACCCGTAAAAGTCTATGGGTTGAACATCGCACTGCACTTGGATATCACCCGAGTGCAGCGAGATTCCCGCTGATGCCAGCAGCAGAGGAGGTGGAGAAATTACTTTCTCAGTCTCCTCTGCAGCTGTGCTGTGATCCAATGGGAGAGGACGGGAGCACAGAGCACTGACACTCGGCTCCCACTCGCAGCACAGAGAATCATTGGCTGCCATACTCTAATGGATCCCGGCCTAATGCTGTGAAGACTGATCGTCTCTAACAATCCCCAGAACTTTTGGCTTCCAGTTCTATCACTATGGAACAATCAATCATTCACTTTTTATTTTCCTTGAATACAGAGCGCACATATCTCTCTAGTAAACATGTATTTAATGTTGGTGATGAGACATTAAAATTGCAGTACAAAAAAAAGTGAACACCCCCCCCAACAATTGCAATTTCTATTACACCGAAAACCTTTACAATATTTGTGCTGACCACCCTGAGAAAACACTCTGCGTTAATAAATGCTTACACATCCTTACCAGTCCCTACATCGTGTGGAGCAGGGGCACGGTAACATCCAGTTGGCAGTTTATACAAATTTCTCATTTTATTGGAAATGCAAGCATTTACGAAAACCAGAGATCCGAAGAGCTGTCTACATATTCTCCTATAAGGACAATGATGATTAATAGTGATGAGCGAACGTGAGACCTGACACCGCTCCAGACGTGCTATGTCCGTCATTAAAACACAAATGGTATAAATGCTTTTCTGTTAGTGGGGTACGAATCAAATTTCTGAAGATAAAACTCATGGCATAAAACAGCAGCCAACGACTGGTTAAATAAAACAAACAAAACTTGCAGCCACCAAGTCAGATGTGTTAGTCCAAAGAGGAAGGCAATGGAAATGTAAATCAGCAGTTCAGCAAAGTAGTGCGGGCAGGACACGTTCTCAAACCAGTCTCCAGACGGCATCACGTGCTGCATGGTCACAACCTTCCCTGCAACAGAAAAGAGCAAAATGCGTCATAGCAATGTCCCTCAAGGTTATCAGGGATAGTCGGAGACCAGTAAGGGTTTGTTCACATGTGACTGATCTTACATCTCATGCGGGAAAACTGGGTTTCAGCTGCCCTAGATCAACACCCGACTGTCTAACCTCTTAGATGCCGCAGGAGCAAGTGAGCGCAGGGTCTAATGGTTAGAAGTGCCATGATCTGATCTAGGTGAGGCCCAGACATTAAATTAGTATTTCACTTACCAGATTTATCCTTCCTGAGTCCAGCGAGAATCATATGACATCTGTTCTGATGCAAAGATGCCCAGATATAAAGAAGACACCCAAAGATGTGGAACCAGCGCAGCTGTAGTACGAGACTGGGAACAGTGACTGCAAAAGTAGAGAATCATTATGGGGGGGTTCAGGGATGTACGTAGAAGGCATCATGATATATTATCTGAAAGAGATACTACAATGTATGTTATGTGCAGGGACAAGACGCCTCTTAACATCTGCACAACCCAACCTTACGTGTATGGAGCGCCGCCGCACCCACTGGCCCGGCGTGTGTATAAGGCCAGGGGGGGGGTCGGGGTCACACTTGCGAGAAACTCGCACAAGTCTCAATAACTGGACCGGAGCGGTCAGCTGCACAGAAATACCCGGGCTTAACACCGGCAAATTCCCGCCACTCACACTGTGTGTCTGCTTGGAAAGTGAGGGGGAAAATTCATAACTCCACAGTTATACAGAGTGACTGGAGACTTGTCAGTTTTGACTTGACAACCCCTTTAATAAATAACTTGTTCCACTCATCCAACACACAAAAAAGGGAACCAAGTACACGACCCAGCAGCTGCATGACGCCTGCACAGCGCTATTTCGTCACAAGACTTTTTTTTTTTTTTTACACTTCTTCATACATTTTCAAAGTTTGCAACATTATGAAACAGGTGCCAAGTCGGTAAGACAGCAAGTATGGGACAGGCAGGGGTTAAATAGTTTATCAAATGTTGTCTGTTTATAGTGAGACTGCCACTTCATACCACAGTACACAAACAATAAGGCTATGGGCCCATGTAGCGTTTTATTCCGGACACTAAAAACCGGACTCCTTCCCAGAAATCGCGTGTTTTTTTATGATCGCGATTTTCGCGTGCGATATTCAAGCACTTTCCAAGCGATTTGAATCATCGCTTGGAAAGTGATTGACAGGTTGGTCACACTCATTGAACATAGTGTTTGACAAGTGTGACCAGCTTTTTACTATTGGAGGACAGTCTCCTCTCCTCCACACCGTGGGTACCAACCGCACATGAGACGCTTAACTTCGCGCATGGTGGGCATAGCCACATGCGGGAAGTAAGCGATTCTCATGCATTCCTATGGGTGCGGAATCGCGGCAATTCTTTGCGATTCCGCACAAAAGAATGAGCATGCTGCGATTTTTTCCACAATGCGATTCCGCCGCAGGAAAAAAAGCGCAGCATTAGCACAGCATGTGCTGAATGCCATAGAAATGCATGGGGGGCGTTCTGTACATGATTTTTAAACGTTTTCGCCGCGATTTTGCGCCGAAAATCGTGGCAAAAACGCTTAAAAATCGCATCGTGGGCACACAGCCTTACTCGGACTTACACAACAGCAGTTGATGAAGAGAACCAGGAGGTGAGAAATAAAAATTGATTTTATAACACATTAATAAAATCATACATAGAAAAAACATCATATAGGTAATGAGCACATAGATAGAGCTCATAGATTTAGTAAAGTGACAGTGCTTAAATCATTCAAGAAGCTACATACGGCGAAACGTGCGTTGGGGTGAGGGGGAAGCGCCATCCATCTACACTCCTGTTCCTGACCAAGGTACTATATACTACGCTTATATATATTTATATGCTCATTACCTATATGGTCCTTATATTCGTCCTGGTCTCCCTTTTTGCCTTTTACATTTCTTATTGAGTCATTTAGGGTTTATATCCTCCTACTATTTAAATGTATTATATAAGAAAACTACACAATTTTTGTTTTTTTCCACCATAGACTTTTACAACTAGCCTGGATCTAGACCAACTTAGGGGCAGGAGTCTTGATTAAGTTTTGCGCTGGGTATTTGTAATTTATTACAATATAAAGCATAGTCATACTTCCATCTCCTATATATTATTGGTGGTATACAGCCCTTCTGGGCACTCTGCTCTTTTACAGGTTTTTTTTTATATATATGATTTCATTAATGTGTTAAATTAAAATTGATTTTTTTTTTTTTATCTCCCCTCCTTGTTCTCTTCATCGGTTGCTGTTACGCAAGTCCGAGTTTTTTGTTTGTAGGCAGTTAAAGTTTCATGTGGTTAAGTGGGTATAACTGCAAAGTGTTAAAAACAAGCACCGCTGCAGTTTACCTCTTAAATCTCCGTTCAAGAAGAGAGGAATTTTTAATTCTATAGCTTGACGCTTGTTACCCAAGTAACTGGTCACTCCTGCAGAGTATGAGATGGTTTACTAGGCAAGAAGCAGGCGCTTGTAATTGCAGCTTTGATGCTGGACGGACAGCGAGATGCAACAGTCACAAGGCTAGCTCTGATGAAACATGGGAGAGCGCTCAGCCTGGATCAGCAATGCGACCATGCCGCTGATCTGAGCATCTTCAGAAGCAAACTCCTTTCGGCGCGTAGGAAGCAGTTAGGCTGAAGTGTGGTGCACTCCTGAGCACCAAGAGGAGGACAGCCTTTACTATTGGACTTCATGCAAAGCTGAGTAGGGGCAGGTGATGGTTCTTACATTAGGGCCACAAAGGCAAGGCTCCGCTAACCGATGGCCCACAATTCTGGCTCTACCCTTACAGCGTCCCCTCTTCATATGCATCATATGTAACAGGGAAGATTTATCAACACACAAACAGTTTTCTACCCTAAAACTGCCCTTTCCTCCCCCCTTGAAGCTCACATCTAAAATATTGAAAATTGACAATACATTTTTCACACTCACCCTTCTTGTAATCCAACTCGGCATGATCGAGTACAGTTATTCCAAGGAGGAGATAGTAGCCAATTCCAAGACAATACTGAGCAAGATGGATGACGCCGCCGGAGAAGACGCTCACATATAGACACTCAAGTAACCGTCTGAGACTGTGCAGCCACAGCAAGGACAGAGCCATAAGAGAAGACAGCTCTCCATCTAGAACACATTGTAAGGGCGGAAATGAAAAACCTTCAGTACCAAAATCAGCCGTTGTACACAGGGTGGCAAACATCCACGTATAGTTCCCAAGTATGTGCCCCACAGCGAGACTACCGTTTTATCATGACACTTGTTAGAGTTTGATCAATAAATTTTGGAAGCTGGAGCATTCCTTCCCTTTTATCATTATGTGCACGTGAGATTACACGAGTTCAGTGCTTCCACATGCCACAAGCTGCTTCAGGTGAGCTGGTCAACTTTCTGCTTAGTACCGGGAACCTGTCAGGCCGGTTTCTCTAATCAAACTTGTATTGGTCAAAACATGTAATTGATTACACCTAGCGGTGTGTATCCACTGGAAGTAGTAACTCTAGATTATATATTTTCACATGTAAAGAGACATGGAATAAATGGCGCTAAATATATATTGGGGAAAAATAAACAGATGTATAGAAATGTATATAATGATTACAACACATGTCTATACCAAATAAATTAGCGCAAGGTCAATATAAACAAAAATGACATGGTCAGTTAACTAAAATAGCATCAGTGATATAGATAAATGATATAATTAAATTACTAAATCTGTGAGCTACGCTATTTGGTTAAGTGATGGTGCTTAGATTACTCAAGAAGCTACATACTATGGTATGTTAGTGAATAAATACACATAAGAGATCTAAAATGATAAATAGTGTCCATACATCAGTATTACAAAGAGCCAAATGAATGAGCTGACCAACTGATACAAACCCCACATACACTGCAGCTACCCGACGCGCGTTTCACCCGAGCTCTGACGAGGTTCATTTGGCACTTTGTAAGACTGATGTATGGACACCGTTTATTCTTTTACATCTTTGTATATATTTACTAGCATACCACAGTTTGTAGCTTCAAGTGATTTAAGCACCGTCACTTCATTAACAGCTACGCTGTTTGGCTTTTATTAATTATATATCATTTAGCAAAATTAGGAAATGGTTGCACTCAATTGCATTAAGGCGTATCAATGTGAAATACAAGTAGTGTGAAGAGCGGAATGGCTTTTGAAATTTAGGATAAACACATGAGATACTTAGCACAAAATTTGGCCAAAAAACGTGAGCCCATTCACCAACGTCAAGGTGATCTCAAAATCGAATGGGTCCCTGACCTGACTGCCTAATGTGAACACTTACCTCTGGCTAATAACTTGGTAAAGCCTATATTTATAGGAAGGTCAGAACCAAATGTGAATGGATGGAATTAAAATCACAGCATGGTGAAGGGCAAAGTGCTCAGTCAGAAGGCTAGCACACAGATGACAGAAAACTGACAGCACATCTAGAACTAGTCTGAACAGGTGCATACCAAAAAACAGCTTACATATCAAAATCATCATTTATCTACATCACTGATGCCATTTTAGTTTACTGACCAGATCATTTTGTGATACACTAATTGTGGTTTATATTGACCCCCCTTTTCTGATCTTATTTAATTAACCTTGCACTAATTTATTTGGTACAGAAATGTTATATTG
Source organism: Dendrobates tinctorius (assembly GCF_039654945.1). Lineage (NCBI taxonomy): Eukaryota > Metazoa > Chordata > Amphibia > Anura > Dendrobatidae > Dendrobates > Dendrobates tinctorius. Next base: position 16,922,272 of record NW_027361747.1, on the reverse strand, counting down.
TTCTAATTTACGTGTAATCATTGAGTTTGAGGGAGCGGGAGGAGAAGAAGGATATGACTGTTAGGCTATGTGCACACGCTGCGGATTGGTTTGCGGATTTTTTATCTGCGGAACCGCAGGTAAAACGACCTGCGGTTTTACCTGCGGTTTATTATCTCTACAATGGAGGAGATGGTAAACCGCAGCAGAATCCGCAGAAAAGAATTGACATGTCATTTCTTTCTGCGGATTCAAAACCGCAGCTTTTCCGCAGTTAAAAATCCGCAGCATGTGCACAGCAGAATGTAAATCCCATAGGATAACATGCTACTGTACACTGTCTGCAGAACCGCTGCAGCCAAAACCGCAGTGTGTGCACATAGCCATAGACACTCCGGGATTATGGAGAGCAGAGGTGACGTCTGGGCCAGAGAGGTAGATCTGAGTGTCATCAGCATAAGGGTGGTACTGGAATCCATGGGACTTTACGAGTTGCCCCAGGCCAAGTGTATAGATTGAGAAAAGTAGGGGTCCTAGAACATAGCCTTAGGGGACTCCAACAGAGAGAGGGTAGGATGAGGAGGTAGTGTGAGGTTGGAACGGTATGAGGAGATCTAGGATAGGGCAAGGTTTTTGATGCCAAAGGAGGAGAGGATCTGTAGTGGGAGGAAGTGGTAAACTGTGTCGAAAGTAGAGGACAGGTCTAGAAGGAGGAGTAGAGAGTATTGTCCATTAGTAGGTTGTTAGTAATTTTGATCAGGGCTGTCTCAGTGGAGTGATGGGGACGGAAGAGCCGGATTACTTACCGGTAATGCTCTTTTAATGAGTCCACGACAGCACCCACTGGAGGTATCGGATCCGCCCCCAATGGAACAGGAAACCCTACAGAGATAAAAGTGGGCGGTCCGCCTTTCCTCCTCAGTTGTATTTCAGAGTATCAGGAGGACTGCCAAGAGTTAGGCAATGTTCTTGCATTTCTAAGTTTAACTTATTTACTTTTAGGACATACACTTTAATTTGTGGTGTATTTATGGTTATCATCATCTTGATAGGGAGGGAAGTGAGTGGGTGCTGTCGTGGACTCATTAAAAGAGCATTACCGCTAAGTAATCCGGCTTTTTACCCTTCGCCACGACAGCACCCACTGGAGAGATTCCAGAGACCATCACCTGGGTGGACCACCGTGCCAAGGACAGTCCTGCAAAAGCTTAGGTCAGAAGTTGATGAAAGGTCAAGTCTAGTGATTATAGAAGGTAGAAGGGGTTGACCAAATTGCCGCCTTACATATGTTTCGATTGGGACGTCTCCCCTCTCGGCCCAGGAGGATGCCGTTGCTCTGGTAGAATGTGCTCTGATAATTTCTGGAGGGTCTTCACTTCTCGCAGAGTAGGCTAATCAGATGGCATCCCTGATCCACCGGGATAAGGTGCTCTTTGTGACTCCGTACCCTTTTTACAGCCCTGAAAAGATATGAACAGAGCCCTACACTGCCTCCAGCTCCTGGATCTCTCAATGTATTTTAAGACAGTTCTTCTAACGTCCAAGGTGTGGAATTTCTGTTCTTCAGGAGTGGAGGGATCACTAAAGAAGGTCGGGAGGAGTATTTCTTGAGATCTATAGAATTTTGTCGATACCATAGGAAGGTATGAGGGGTCTGGTTTCAATATCAACCTATCCTGGTATGTCTGAAAAACGGGTGGGTCTATGGATAGGGCCTGGATGTCGCTAACTCTCCTGGCGGATGTTAGAGCTACTAAGAGGGCTGTCTTGAGTGACAGGTATTTTAGAGATATCGTGTCTATTGGTTCAAAGGGGGCTTCCGTTAGGGCGTCTAAGACCAAGTTTAAGTCCCATGGAGGGATTGTAGGTATGTGAACAGGGGCCGTTCGTTCACAAGCTGTAATAAATCGTGACACACACTTATTCCCTGCTATGTTATGGCCATAAAGTACCCCAGACACTTGGACCTTCAGCGCATTTACTGCCAGACCTAAATCTTTCCCTTTTTGTAGAAATTCCAAGATAGGAACTATCAGGATTTCTGTGGTATGAGGGGTTGTATGGAATTGCAGAAATTTTTTCCATATTCTCGTATAAATCTGAGTAGTGGACTGCTTCTTGCTCTGTAGGAGTGTAGCAATTAGCATTTCGGAAAACCCTCTTGATTTTAGTAGCTGCCCTTCAAATTCCACGTCGTCAAGTGTAAGCTGTCAACTTGGGGGTGAAAAGAAAAAAAAAAAAAAAAAAAAAAAAGGGCCCTGGGAGAGTAGGTTGGGAATCGAAGGGAGAACCCAAGGATCTGACGCCGACATGGTTCGTTGCCATGAGAACCATGGTCTCTTGGGCCAGAAAGGTGCTATTAAAATTACCCTCGCCCGGTTGTCCCCATAGGGCTACTATGTCCTTGAAAATTTGGTGATTTAGGCACCACTCTCCTTGCCGAATTATGTGTCGACTTAAGAAGTCTGCTTCTTGTTATTTCCCTTGATATGAAGGGCAGAAAGGGACAATAATTTTCGGCTAAGTTTAAGATTCTTGCTGCAGAAGACAGAGTCTCTGATCGAGTGCCTCCCTGTCTGTTTACGTACGCCACTGTGGTGGTGTTGTCTGATAAGATCCTGACATGCTTCTGCTGGAGCTGTGGAAGAAAATGACAAAGCATAATGTACTGCCGTTAGCTCCTTTAAATTAGATGAGTACTGCAGTTCCTCCCTACTCCATCTTCCCTGACAGAAGCTATTCCACATATGGGCTCCCCATCCGTGGGGGCTAGCGTCGGTCGTTAGGATATGGGATGGCAATATTACCCATGGAACTCCCGTGGATAAATGATTACTATCTAGTCACCATTCTAGAGTAGTCAACCCTATCTCAGGAAGTCTTATCTTGTTCTCGAGGTGACTGCTGTGTCGTCTGTCCTCTTGGAGGATCTGATGTTGCAGTGTGCTGATGTGATATTGGGCCCACTGAACTGCCGGGGCATAAGAAGTGAGCGATCCCAATAGCGACATTGCCTCTCTCAGAGACATGCGTGGTCTGTCCATCGCTGCCTCAACCTTATTTTTTACCTGAGGGAGTAGACATCTCTGGGTTGTATAGTCTAACTGGAGAGAGAGAGAGAGAGAGAGAGAGAGAGAGAGAGAGAGAGAGAGAGAGAGAGAGAGAGAGAGAGAGAGAGAGAGAGAGAGAGAGAGAGAGAGAGAGAGAGAGAGAGAGAGAGAGAGAGATTTAATGGTGGATCTAATGGATTCCATTTTAAAAATTTATAATTTTTAATAAACTTAAGCTTTTTTAGATTTATGATGGTTCTAAACGTACCATCGGATTTGGGAACTAAAAATAAAGGAGAGTAGAACCCTCTACCCTCTTGTCCCTCTGGGACGTTTACTAAGACCGCCTTGGATAGTAGACTCCTAATTTCCATTTCGAGGGCTTTTTGCTGTATTGCTGAGTTAAGGCGGGTTATAATAAATGAGTCGTGGGGAATATGAAGGAATTCTAATTTCATTCCTTCTTTGATTATATTAAGAATCCATGGGCTTGAAGTTATCGCTTCCCATTTTGAAAAAAAAAAAAAATGTTCAATCTACCCCCTACTGGAGGGCCTGATTGTTCAGTATTTGCTTTCTTTTTGGAATGTTGAACCTCTAAACATGCTACCCTTTTGCTTCTCCTCCTTTGCGGGCAATCTAGTTGATCTATCCGTTTGCCTCCTTTTCCCAAACGGTCGCCTTTTAAAGGTTCTCCTGTAGAAAAGGGATAGAAGAATCAGGAAAAGCCTTCTTCCTTCCTTTGGCGAGTATGTCGTCTAGGGCTTTCCCAGAGAGAAACTCACCCTCGCACGGGATCGCGCAGATCTTAGATTTTGCTTGTGCGTCCCCCTTCCAGCTTTTCATCCATAGTGCCCGCCTGGCGCTGTTTACTAGACCTGCCGATCTTGCTGCTAGTTGTAGGGTGTCTGCCGATGCATCGGCCATGAAGGCTGCTGCTCCTCTAATTAATGGAATAGCGGCTCATAGTTTTTCCCTGGACACCTTCTGCTCGATTTGTTGGTCCAATTGGTCAATCCATACGAGCATTGACCTGGCGGTGCATGTGCTAGCCACTGCTGCCTTAAAAATGCCCGTAGTAGTCTCCCAAGACCTTTTTAACGACAACTCCGCTTTCCGGTCTAGTGGGTCGGACAGTAAGCCCGCATCCTCTACCGGAAGAATAGATCGTTTAGAGGTGGAGGCTACAGCAGCATCAACTTTTGGAACTTTTGTCCATTTTAGTAGCTCATCGTCGCTAAATGAATATTTCCTTTTTGAGGCCGATGGGAGAAACTTCTTTGATCATGTTTTTCCCATTCTCTCTTTATTAGGGCCTTAATTGCCGGTATTACTGGAAAGGCTCTCCTTTTTCTCTCTGCCAAACCTGCAAACATTATGTCTTGCGTGGTTTGGGCGCCCTTTGTCTCCTCACACCCCATAGTGTTTCTGATTTGACCAGGTTTTCCACGCTATGCAGGGGAAAGCATGATCGTCCCTCAATCTCTGATGATGACATGAGTGAGGAGTCAGAGACCATCTCTTGTTCCTCCTCTGAATCTGAGCTGAGGGTCACTTGTTTTTTGCTCCTAGTTTCTGAGGGAGTACTAGCACGGGCGATAGCCTGTAGCTCCTCTCTAATTATGGTCCGTATGTCTTTTGATGACACTGCGGCTCCCTGTCTAGTCTCCCTAGTGCACTGTTTACAGAGCTTCTTGGGGTAGGAGTCAGGGAGAGGTTGGGCGCATAAAGCGCATTCTTTGTATTCAGATTTTTCTTTTTTCTTCGTCTAAGAAGAGGGGGAGACATGGCGAGAGAAAGGAAAAAGAAGGAGGGTGTCAGCTTAATAGGCAGAGCATATCTTTGCACACTCACCCATGAAGCTTAAGGTACCGGATCAGTTGGCTGAGACCCCGTCCTGGATCTTGATTCGTCATTCCTACGAGCGGTGTCTGTGGATCCTTTGGCAGCACGGTCCCGGGAGGTACTGCCCCCTGCTGGAGTGTGCACGTCTCCTGGCGATGACATGATTCATCGCCCCCTGCTCTGCAGCTTCTGCTTAAATAGGGCCTCCCTTTTTTTTTTTTTCTTCTCTGGCCCGGAAGTCCTCCGGGCTCCCTCGCACTTGCGCAGTCGCGCTTGTGGGCGCCCTGTCTCAGCCATCATGCCCCGGAAGTTCATTCATTACTTCCGGGGCTTGGAGCACTTGCATCGGGTGGCGCATGCGCAGGCCCCGCTCTGCACACGGGTCCGCGTCTCTCAGCCCGCTGCCGCCACCGCTGCTAGGATTTTTTTTTTTTTTTCTTCTTCTTCGCCACTGGCGCTCTTACCCATTCTGCAGAGGAGGCTTTTCCTGGTCCCGGAGTCGCCACTGATTATGCTGCCCGACGCGCTCCAGAGTGAGACCGGGCGGCCCTACCCGGACCCGGTCATCACTTAAATCCGCTCATCAGACTAGGAGGGAGCCGTCTAACGGAAACTCCCCCGACGCCGCTTCTGAACCGCAGCCCCTGCCGTTCTCACGGAAACTGCACAGGTGGCGTGCACTGGCCCAGGTATGTAACTGAAGGGTTCTTCCTGAGGTTCCCCTGGAACAGGAAACCAAAACTGAGGAGGAAAGGCGGACCGCCCCCTTTTATCTCTCTGTAGGGTTTCCTGTTCCAATGGGGCGGATCCGATACCTCCAGTGGGTGCTGTCGTGGCGAAGGGTAAAACCAGATTGTAGATTGTCAAAGAGCAAGTTAGATGATAGGTGGGAGGAAAGTTCAGGGTGGACGTGCAGCTCCAGGAGTTTGGAACCGAACAGGAGCAGTGATATTGGGCGATAGCTGGACAAAGCGGTTGGGTTGAGGGTTGGCTTTTTAAGGATAGGCGCGATCGTGACATGTTTGCCAGTCAGAACTTGTTCTGTACAGATATAGCCACATATGGCGTATATGTCCAAAATCTACTGCAGCAGCGCTACAGATTAAAGAATTTTTTTTTTTTTTTTTTAAATCTTATCTAAAAATCCGCAGGATAGATTCACCAGCAGTGTGGATGTGAAAACTGCAGCAAATCAATTTATGCCACGGATTTCGCACTTTGTAAGGCAGGAAAAAAAAAAAATCTGTATTCCTACAACAAGCAGATAAGTCCTATGTGCAAATACAACATGCTTATGTAGTGGCTTTTTTAGCCAAACAACCCTTGTGGAAATGGCCTTATAGATACAAGTTTCAGACTTCTGCAAATCTAAACTATTTGGTAAGGACAACTAATAAGTAATGGTGGCTACTGTTCTATCCCTCCTCCACGGACAATGTGGACTGTCCAGATCCTCTTTATTAATGCCCTTTTGCAGGTGCATTGCCTTAGGATTCCTTATGTAAGCAAGTTTAAGAAGGAAATGCAACACAGTGCACTCACCCGATATCTTTTGATTGGAGTCCTTGTGGAAAAAGTTAAGTAACAGCTGCATCCATTGTGGTAATTGGACACTGAGCAGTGAGGAGCGCACAAGAAGTCCCAGCAGTGCCCCATTCCAGATTACAGACAAGAAATAGAAATGCCAAAACCACCTGGGAAAAAAAAAGTGATATAAATAAATGTGACCAGCGTCTCCTCTAATCTGGCCATCAGACGGATGTTGCACCTATACGGGTCACTCCACAGACAATAAATCTACTAATGTCAGTACCCCTCATGTTGTAGATACGTGTATAGCACCAATATAGGTAGTACCCCTAGAAAACTATGTGGCAAGTGAAAGTACAGTAGGGGGGTGCGAGATTCCTGATGTGTCGAAGTATTTGGCCTTTACATAAATGCGGCTACACCTCCAATAGTTGTGGGCAGCACAACTATACAGTGTGGGGGGCACGGGGTCTCAGTAAGTCGCACATGAATAAATAATTGCACATGTTAAACTGCAACAAGCCTGCGCCTCCTTTCATCACAAAGCCAACACACATTAGATTGTCTGTCATTCTTGCAACAACTGCACAGGGTCACCTTTTTGAAGTTAAAGCCTTTGCAGATACTGCAACAACACAGTAAGAACATTTACATGGGCAACTGATTGCAATGCCTCATTTGCACACCACATCTAAGGCCTCGTGCACATGGCCGCATTTTCAGAGTAAAATGAGAGTGTATCGGATCACACACGGAGAAATGTTATTCTACAGGGCCGTGTACACATGCCTCGCTAATCTCCGCTCAGAGAGGTGCACAAAGAAAAAAGGCAAACACGTAAAAAAGGGTTCAAAACACCAAAAACAGGTGCAAATAATATCGTAATGAGTCGGGCCTACAGGGAGAAAATGTACTCTTATCCTTCCTGCGGCCGCTCACTTCCAGTCATTGGGGCAGTTCAGGGGCAGCATGGTGGCTCAGTGGTTAGCACTGCAGCGCTGGAGTCCTGGGTTCAAATCCCACCAAGGACAACATCTGCAAGGAGTTTGTATGTTCTCCCTGTGTTTGTGTGAATTTCCTCCCACATTCCAGAGACATACTGATAGGGAGTTTAGATTGTGAGCACCGATGGGGACAGCGATGATGTGTGCAAACTGTAAAGCGCTGCGGAATATGATAGCGCTATATAAAGCTTATTATTACCCGGCACAGTGAGTGACAGCCTGCTGGGCACAGTGTGTGTGGTGAGCTGTCAGTGTACAGTTGTGGTTACAGCGCTCAGTGTAACCGGAAATCCGGCCGTTTGAACCCAACCCACGGCTGAGCCTCGGGCCACACACTCACATGTTATGTTGATAGTTGTAAGACAAAACCAGGACGGTCACAAGTGCTGAAGTTCTGGCTCACAGACATTAATGGAAAACACTGATTCAATAAGTGAGGCCGAGACGCTGAGAAACTTAACCAGCCAGCATGCGCAGTGGGCCGCCCAGGAGCCACAACACCAAGGGGGAGACGGTGGCGGCCCAGGAGCCCAGACACCTAAAAGAAAACCTGCTTCCTGAAAAAATATTTAAAAAAAAAAAGAGTCTGGTCGGTTAGTTGTACATGACACCCCCAATGTGTAATGGGGGAGAAAGCAGCACTGTGCTTCAGGGGACCATTATAGACAGTAATGATGATAGGCAGGTGTGTGTGTGTGTGTGTGTGTGTATACACACACACAGCTGTAGTCTGAGCACGTGGGGTAGAACTACAAGTTCCAGCATGCAATGCTGCCAGGTGGCAAAAGAGTCCAGACAGAACGTGGACAGTAACCAATCACATTACAGGTGAAAGTCGCAACCTGATTGGTTGCTACGGACAACAACGACCCAACACGTGACCGTAGTTTACCTCTTAGGCAGGTCGAACCAGCACAGCCACGCGGGCCGCGCACGCAGCTTAGTCTTCCCATAGCGGATGAGATCCTGGAAGACGCTGCACAGGCCGACGCGCTGGCTGCTGCAGTCCCCGATCAGATGTAAGAAGAGCGCCAACAGGAAGACCACGTCTAAGAGGGACCAGAAGCCGGCCACCAGGCTGAACCCGGTCCCGGGGAGGAGCAACATGGCCGACTGTCCTGTCACCTCGGCGCTGCCGGGATTTCTAACCTAACATATCCGCCTGCGCTCCGCCCCCTCCACCTCTATGCCGTGCAGGAGTGTGTGCTGCGGTTGACGCTGCACAGCTGGTATTGGACTGCAACTCCCGGCATGCCCTGCCTGAGGGGGCTCGCACAGCGTTACTATACGAGTTTCACCCGTTATCCATTATCAACCAATCACAATACAGTTTTATTTGTACAGCTGGAGTTAACTCTGAACTGATTGGTGTCTACAATTGCCTGAGTCTCCCTGTAATGTGCGGTTCACTGGCATGTACCATCACATAAGGCGAGGGGTCTCCCGCTAGTACCACGTCAAAAAGTGAGGGGTCGACAGCCACTACCACATCATATGGTGAGGGACTGCCGGACAGTACCACCACATAAAGTGGGGGGGCTCTAGCTTGTCCAACCACATAAGGCGAGGGCTCCCCATCCTGTACCACCATATAAGGTGACGGCAGGGGCGTAACTAGAACTGATTGGGCAAACTTTTAAACGGGGCCCCCTCAAAGACACGCCCCCTTCAAGACGCACCCTCTTACCGATAATGCATACTAGAGTTGGCTGAGTGGCTGGCCTGGCATTACTTAAGCTGAGACAGTGAGGGCTGGCTGCCTTCCTCCGCGCAAACCGACCTCCAGGAACTACATTTCCCAGAGGTCCATGCGGCAGGCAGCTCTGCAAAGAGCTAATAGACAGCGACGGCTCAGGGAAGGGGCGGGACTGAACTGAAGCAATACACTGGCTGCAGGCAGGGAGGCGGGCCCAATATGTGCTTCGCTCAGCACAGCAGGCACAGAAATGCAGCGTGGGCTGCGAAATCATAGTGTACATTTTTTTCCACCGGATCCCCTACACTACATACACCGGGCCGGCGGGCCCCCAAGACAGCGTTGGCCACAGCACCCGCAGTAATGTACCGTATATACTCGTGTATAAGCCGACCCGTGTATAAGCTGACCCCCCTAATTTTGTCACAAAAAACTGGGAAAACTTACTGACTCGCGTATAAGCCTAGGGTGGAAAATTCCGAAGCTACTGGTAAATTTCAAAAATAAAATGGGCCCTATAAGATGCTCCATAAAGTTCATGATGGGTTTCATAAGATGCTCCATACAAAAATATGCCTCAAATAATGCAGCACAGTGAATAATGGTGGCCCTATAACATGCTCCATAATAACATATGCCCCATATAATGCTGCACAGTGATTGGTGGCCCCTTATAATGCTACACAGTGATTGGTGGCCCCTTATAATGCTGCACAGTGATTGGTGGCCCCTTATAATGCTGCACAGTGATTGGTGGCCCCTTATAATGCTGCACAGTGATTAGTGGCCCCTTATAATGCTGCACAGTGATTAGTGGCCCCTTATAATGCTGCACAGTGATTAGTGGCCCCTTATAATGCTGCACAGTGATTAGTGGCCCCTTATAATGCTGCACAGTGATTAGTGGCCCCTTGTAATGCTGCACAGTGATTGGTGGCCACTTATAATGCTACACAGTGATTAGTGGCCCCTTATAATGCTGCACAGTGATTGGTGGCCCCTTATAATGCTACACAGTGATTGGTGGCCCCTTATAATGCTGCACAGTGATTAGTGGCCCCTTATAATGCTGCACAGTGATTGGTGGCCCCTTATAATGCTGCACAGTGATTAGTGGCCCCTTATAATGCTGCACAGCGATTGGCGGCCCCTTGTAATGCTGCACAGTGATTGGTGGCCCCTTATAATGCTGCACAGTGATTAGTGGCCCCTTGTAATGCTGCAGTGATTAGTGGCCCCTTATAATGCTGCACAGTGATTAGTGGCCCCTTATAATGCTGCACAGTGATTAGTGGCCCCTTGTAATGCTGCACAGTGATTAGTGGCCCCTTGTAATGCTGCACAGTGATTAGTGGCCCCTTGTAATGCTGCACAGTGATTAGTGGCCCCTTGTAATGCTGCAGTGATTAGTGGCCCCTTGTAATGCTGCACAGTGATAAGTGGCCCCTTGTAATGCTGCACAGTGATTAGTGGCCCCTTGTAATGCTGTGCAGTGATTATTGACCCCTTGTAATGCTGCACAGTGATTAGTGGCCCCTTGTAATGCTGCAGTGATTGGTGGCCCCTTGTAATGCTGTACAGTGATTACTGGCCCCTTGTAATGCTGCACAGTGATTGGTGGCCCCTTGTAATGCTGCACAGTGATTATTGGCCCCTTGTAATGCTGCAGTGATTAGTGGCCCCTTGTAATGCTGCACAGTGATTAGTGGCCCCTTATAATGCTGCACAGTGATTGGTAGCCCCTTGTAATGCTGCACAGTGATTAGTGGCCCCTTATAATGCTGCACAGTGATTAGTGGCCCCTTATAATGCTGCACAGTGATTGGTGGCCCCTTATAATGCTGCACAGTGATTACTGGCCCCTTATAATGCTGCACAGTGATTAGTGGCCCCTTGTAATGCTGTACAGTGATTACTGGCCCCTTGTAATGCTGCACAGTGATTAGTGGCCCCTTGTAATGCTGCACAGTGATTACTGGCCCCTTGTAATGCTGCAGTGATTATTGGCCCCTTGTAATGCTGCACAGTGATTATTGGCCCCTTGTAATGCTGCACAGTGATTGGTGGCCCCTTGTAATGCTGCAGTGATTGGTGGCCCCTTGTAATGCTGCACAGTGATTATTGGCCCCTTGTAATGCTGCACAGTGATTAGTGGCCCCTTGTAATGCTGCACAGTGATTGGTGGCCCCTTATAATGCTGCACAGTGATTGGTGGCCCCTTGTAATGCTGCACAGTGATTAGTGGCCCCTTGTAATGCTGCACAGTGATTAGTGGCCCCTTGTAATGCTGCACAGTGATTAGTGGCCCCTTGTAATGCTGCAGTGATTAGTGGCCCCTTATAATGCTGCACAGTGATTATTGGCCCCTTGTAATGCTGCACAGTGATTAGTGGCCCCTTGTAATGCTGCGCAGTGATTATTGACCCCTTGTAATGCTGCACAGTGATTGGTGGCCCCTTGTAATGCTGCAATGATTGGTGGCCCCTTGTAATGCTGCACAGTGATTATTGACCCCTTGTAATGCTGCACAGTGATTGGTGGCCCCTTGTAATGCTGCAGTGATTGGTGGCCCCTTGTAATGCTGCACAGTGATTATTGACCCCTTGTAATGCTGCACAGTGATTGGTGGCCCCTTGTAATGCTGCAATGATTGGTGGCCCCTTGTAATGCTGCACAGCGATTATTGACCCCTTGTAATGCTGCAGTGATTAGAGGACGCTTGTAATGCTGCACAGTGATTAGTGGCCCCTTGTAATGCTGCACAGTGATTGGTGGCCCCTTGTAATGCTGCACAGTGATTATTGGCCCCTTGTAATGCTGCAGTGATTAGTGGCCCCTTGTAATGCTGCACAGTGATTACTGGCCCCTTGTAATGCTGCACAGTGATTAGTGGCCCCTTATAATGCTGCACAGTGATTGGTAGCCCCTTGTAATGCTGCACAGTGATTAGTGGCCCCTTATAATGCTGCACTGTGATTAGTGGCCCCTTATAATGCTGCACAGTGATTGGTGGCCCCTTATAATGCTGCACAGTGATTACTGGCCCCTTATAATGCTGCACAGTGATTAGTGGCCCCTTGTAATGCTGTACAGTGATTACTGGCCCCTTGTAATGCTGCACAGTGATTAGTGGCCCCTTGTAATGCTGCACAGTGATTACTGGCCCCTTGTAATGCTGCAGTGATTATTGGCCCCTTGTAATGCTGCACAGTGATTATTGGCCCCTTGTAATGCTGCACAGTGATTGGTGGCCCCTTGTAATGCTGCAGTGATTGGTGGCCCCTTGTAATGCTGCACAGTGATTAGTGGCCCCTTATAATGCTGCACAGTGATTATTGGCCCCTTGTAATGCTGCACAGTGATTTGTGGCCCCTTATAATGCTGCACAGTGATTGGTGGCCCCTTGTAATGCTGCAGTGATTGGTGGCCCCTTGTAATGCTGCACAGTGATTAGTGGCCCCTTGTAATGCTGCACGGTCATTAGTGGCCCCTTACAATGCTGCTGCCGCTGTCTCAATTAAAGAAAAAAAAAACCTATATACTCACCTCGTCTCTGCTGCTGCAGCTGCTGCTCCTCAGCGTTGCCAGCCCTGCACAGTGACTGTTCAGGCAGAGGGTGCGTGCTAACTACGTCATGGCGATCTCTTACCTGAACATCACTGCCAGAGGAAGCAAGACAGCAGAGCGATGCGCTGCGGTGGAACGGGGACAGGTGAATATGGCTCCCTCCGTTATACTGACCTCTCCTGCATGTCTCTTGCAGCCTCCCCCCCCGTGCTTATTCCATCTCAGCGCTGTTCTTCCTGTTTTCAGTGTCCAGTTGGTGCCGCTCATTACACATGCGCATATGTAATGAGCCGCTCATTACATATGCACATATGTAATGAGCGGCCGCTGAAAGCAGGACGAACAGTGCTGAGAAGATGGAATAAGCAGGGGGGGGCTGCAAGAGACATGCAGGAGAGGTGAGTATGTACTTAATTGCACTACCCGGGTAGCGCCGATCGGAGCCGGGGACCCACCCGGGCCCCTATATAGGCCAGGCCCCAAAGCAACCGCTTCGGCTGCTACCCCGGTAGTTGCGCCAGTGGATGACGGTGTGCTGGCCTGTACCACCATATAAGGTGATGGGGTGCTGGCCTATATCACCAGATCAGGTGACGGTGTGCTGGCCTGCACCACCATATAAGGTGATGGGGTGCTGGCCTGTACCACCATATCAGGTGATGGGGTGCTGGCCTGTACCACCACATAAGGTGAGGGTGTGCTGGCCTGTACCACCATATAAGGTGAGAGGGTGCTGGCCTGTACCACCATATCGGGTGATAGGATGCTGGTCTGTACCACCAGATAAGGTGAGGGGTCGCCGGACTTAATTTAATAAAGGTTACATTTTATTGACCTCTAGTGGGTCTTTGCCCTTTTAGGCAATGGGATTATATTATACCCTTCCCAGGTCAGTTAATTTCCATAATGTATGTGTAAGGAGCACCTGTACTGCGCCGGGTCCGGAACTATCGTGGCTGCGCCCCAGGTTGTCCGGGGGAAAGGATAGGGGACCAGACGGACCTTTTCACCCAGAAGCAGGGGGTGTGGCAGAGAGAAAAGCACGCGCAGTGACGAGCTGTTTCCCGCCGATGGGGACAGAGCAGGTGTGCGCACAGCGTGCTCCGCTTAGCGTGCAGCCCTGCAGCTTCACGTGAGCTCGCCACTGAGATCAGCAGCAGAGGAAAGGCCGTAAGCTACGTTAAGTGCCGCTCACGGGCATAGGACCGGGGTTGTGTTCAGGACTGTTTGTTGTGGCCCTCTGCCGGACAGCACACCACAAATCTACCTTGACAATAGACTGTACGCCGCTCCCTTGACTTTGGCTGCACAAGTTTATGGACTATTGACTCAGTGGGTAAAACCGGAGACCGCCCATTGCCGCCAGAAGACATACCGCGAGCTGTGGAATCTTCCCTAAGGACAGTGCACCGGCCATTGCTGGGACTACAACCCCCATCGGATCATCCGTGGCTGAGGAAGCCACAATCACCATAAGTTTATTGAGTAGACTGCTATCACATAGTTGTCTATGTCTCTATCATTTGCCATTTAACTATTCATCTCCCTGTGAGGAGCATTTTTACTGTTCAATTAAATTGTTAACCTTTGTTCTGCCTTTCTTACGTCACTGCATCCCGCAACCTGCTTACATATACTTAAACTTTATGTGATGATAATAATAATAATAACAACAATAATAATAATAATTTTACCTCTATATAAGTCACTAGTGCGACCACACTTAGAATACTGCGTACAGTTCTGGTCTCCGGTGTATAAGAAAGACAGAGCTGAACTGGAGCGGGTGCAGAGAAGAGCGACCAAGGTTATTAGGGAACTAGGGGGTCTGCAATATCAAGACAGGTTATTACACTTGGGGTTATTTAGTTAGGGAAATCGAAGGCTTAGGGGTGATCTTATTACAATGTATAAATACACTGTGTGCCGAATTATAAGGCAAATGAGTATTTTGATCACATCATCCTTTTTATACATGTTGTCCTACTCCAAGCTGTATAGGCTTGAAAGCCAAATGCCAATTATGTAAATCAGGTGATTTGCATCTCTGTAATGAGGAGGGGTGTGGTCTAATGACATCAACACCCTATATAAGGTGTGCTTCATTATTATGCAACTTCCTTTCCTTTGGCAAAATGGGTCAGAAGAAAGATTTGACGGACTCTGAAAAGTCAAAAATTGTGAGATGTCTTGCAGAGGGATGCAGCAGTCTTGAAATTGCCAAACTATTGAAGCATGATCACCGAACAGTCAAGCGTTTCATGGCAAATAGCCAACAGGGTCGCAAGAAGCGTGTTGATACAAAAAGGCGCAAAATAACTGCCCATGAATTGAGGAAAATCAAGCGTCAAGCTGCTTAGATGCCATTTGCCACCAGTTTTGCCATATTTTAGAGCTGCAACGTTACTGGAGTATCAAAAGCACAAGGTGTGCCACACTCAGGGACATGGCCAAGGTAAGGAAGGCTGAAAAACGACCACCTTTGAACAAGAAACATAAGATAAAACGTCAAGACTGGGCCAAGAAATATCATAAGACTGATTTTTCTAAGGTTTTATGGACTGATGAAATGAGAGCGACTCTTGATTGGCCAGGTGGATGGGCCCGAGGCTGGATCAGTAAAGGGTAGAGAGCTCCACTCCGAGTCAGACGCCAGCAAAGTGGAGGTGGGGTACTGGTATGGGCTGGTATCATCAAAGATAAACTTGTGGGACCTTTTCAGGTTGAGGATGGAGTGAAGCTCAACTCCCAGACCAACTGCCAGTTTCTGGAAGACACCTTCTTCAAGCAGTGGTACAGGAAGAAGTCGGTATCGTTCAATAAAAACATGATTTTCATGCAGGACAATGCTCCATCACATGCATCCAAATACTCTACAGCATGGCTGCCCAGTAAAGGTCTAAAAGAAGAAAAAATAATGACATGGCCCCCTTGTTCACCTGATATGAACCCCATAGAGAACCTGTGGTCCTTCATAAAATGTGAGATCTACAAGTAGGGAAAACAGTACACCTCTCGGAACTGTCTGGGAGGCTGTGGTGGCTGCTGCACGCAATGTTGATCGTAAACAGATCAAGCAACTGACAGAATCTATGGATGGAAGGCTTTTGAGTGTCATCATAACGAAAGGTGGCTATATTGGTCACTGATTTTTTTTTTTCTTCTTTTTTTGAATGTCAGAAATGTTTATTTCTAAATTGTTATATTGGTTTACCATTGGAAAATAAACAAGTGAAATGGGTATATATTTGATTTTTATTAAGTTGCATAATAATTCTGCACAGTAATAGTTACCTGAAAAAACAGATATCCTCCTAAGATAGCCAAATCTAAAAAAAAAACCCACTCCAACTTCCAAAAATATTAAGCTTTGATATTTATGAGTCTTTTGGGTTGATTGAGAACATAGTTGTTGTTCAATAATAGAAAGAATCCTCTCAAATACAACTTGCCTAATAAATATGCACGCAGTGTATATGCGTGGACAGTACAAAGACCCTTCTAATGATCTTTTTACTCTTAGACCTGTGACGGGGACAAGGGGGCATCCTCTACGTCTGGAGGAAAGAAGGTTTAAGCATAATCACAGATGCGGATTCTTTACCGTAAGAGCAGTGAGACTATGGAACTCTCTGCCATATGATGTTGTAATGAGTAGAGTTGAGCGACTTTTGTTTTTTTAGGGTCGCGTTTCGTTTCGTGAAACCCGACTTTTCCAAAAGTCGGGTCGAGCAAGATCGTCCGATTATAGGGAAAAGTCGGGGTCGTCCCGAAACACGAAACCCAATGTAAGTCAATGGGGAATAAAAGTCGGCAGTGAGAGGAGGACAGGAAACACACCTACAGTGCCCATTTGAATGCCAAAAGCATCAATTCTTCTTACTTAAGCTTGTCAACCTTAATTAACTTCATAATACAAGTTACGCACTGAAAAATGGGGGTTATTTGGCTAAAGTTGTGGGGGGGGAGGGCTGGCTGCAGGTTTTCATGTGCCCTGGGCGAAAGAGCGCCCCTTTAACACATACCACAACTCATCATGCTCCGATACGGCAGAGAAATAGCGGTATAGTACAATGAAAAATACCTCACTTTTTACATCTCATGACGAGGCCCATCTATTTCTCCATACAGAATCATTGGTCCCATATAATGTTTGAAACAGTATATGATGAGCTCCACATAATGCTACAGTATATGTTGGTCCCCATGGATGAAGCTCCACTGTCTTATGGGCCCAAATAATGCTCCAAACATAATGGGCCCCATTTCTAATGCTCTAGTGTATAATGGGCCCTGTAAATGCTGCTCCAGTGTCTGATGTCCACCTTTGGAATGTTCCAGTGTATGGTGGGCCCCATCTATCATTCTCCAGAGTATAGTGCTCCCCAAAAATTGCTGTCCCAACATTGAAAACAATCAAATAAGTCTCCTCGCTAGGGAATATCTGTACTTGTCTGGACTCCTCGTCGTCCCCATCTTCCATCTCACTGCACAGTATTTCAACTTTGCAAGTGCTGTGATCCTGGGCAAGCAGGGGGGGCCCACTCGTTGGCGACGGCACTGGCACAGGGCCCCTGATAGTACGGTGGTGTGTCTGATGGCGGGTGGGCCGAACCTGCACTTTCATCTGCAGCTTCCTCTTTATCACCGTGTAAGATGGAACTGTATATGGGAAGGGTAACCTGAGTTTCATCAGGGTCAGATTCAGGTCGTGTAGCGTGCGAGGGGAATGTAATGGTCTGGGTCAATGTACCAGCAGATTCATCGAGCAGTGGCTGGGCATCAGTGCACTTGTGTCGCCCCCAGGAGTACGGTCGCCACAGTGGCATTACCTTCTTCCTAGGGAGTGTGATGTCATGCTTGGGAGCAACGAAGGATCTCTCTAGCAGGTTAACTGATTGGGCGGCGTTATTCCCACGAGTCATGACCCTCCAAACAGCGTTCATGAAGGCAAAGTGTTTGTTTTACGTGGGCAGTATGGTTGCAAAGCTGAACCTTAAAGGAATGTCCAGAAGGGCACCACCAGGAGTGGAGCCTACGGTTAAATTCGACTCCACCTGGGAAACCTCAACCATGCCAGCTACAGAACAGATGCACACATTGCAAGCTTAATTCCGTTAACGAACGAGACTCCGTCATGCCCCGCGGTCCGAGTCCGGCTTACTAGAGGGACACGTGAGGCTCTGGCACATGAGATTGGCCAATAACTGGTGTGTCATGCCCTTACATGTCCGTGGCTGCATGTGCGCTACACTGAAAAGGCCAGCGATTGTCGCTTACAGGTGCAGATAACCCGCTGAACAACGTTAGTGATGGGGATCACTGATTACAATTATTACCCGCGAACAATGATTTCCCAGTAAGTGCAGGTCAACCGCAGTTCCGGAATTAGGCCTAACCGTCATTCCTGAAAAAATGAAAAACTTACGTGTGCAAACCACAGGTGCTGTAGCTTGCTTAACAGCTCGCCAGCCGTTCTCACGCCCAGTATGGATTACACGTGATTGCACAAAGGTGAGAAAGGGTACCGTATCCCCAGATAACATGTATGGATAGCGTACACATTCAAAATATATGTCTCAGGAGGCAGGCTCAGACGGTGTTAGGCCCAGTATGGATTGCACGTGATTGCACAAAGGTTAGAAAGGGTACCGTTTCCCCGGATAACATGTATGGATAGCGTACACATTCAAAATATATGTCTCAGGAGGCAGGCTCAGATGGTGTTAGGCCCAGTATGGATTGCACGTGATTGCACAAAGGTTAGAAAGGGTACCGTTTCCCTGGATAACATGTATGGATAGCGTACACATTCAAAATATATGTCTATACATCAGGAGGCAGGCTCAGACGGTGTTAGGCCCAGTATGGATTGCACGTGATTGCACAAAGGTTAGAAAGGGTACCGTATCCCCAGATAACATGTATGGATAGCGTACACATTCAAAATATATGTCTCAGGAGGCAGGCTCAGACGGTGTTAGGCCCAGTATGGATTGCACGTGATTGCACAAAGGTTAGAAAGGGTACCGTATCCCCAGATAACATGTATGGATAGCGTACACATTCAAAATATATGTCTCAGGAGGCAGGCTCAGACAGTGTTAGGCCCAGTATGGATTGCATGTGATTGCACAAAGGTTAGAAAGGGTACCGTATCCCCGGATAACATGTATGGATAGCGTACACATTCAAAATATATGTCTATACATCAGGAGGCAGGCTCAGACGGTGTTAGGCCCAGTATGGATTGCACGTGATTGCACAAAGGTTAGAAAGGGTACCGTATCCCCAGATAACATGTATGGATAGCGTACACATTCAAAATATATGTCTCAGGAGGCAGGCTCAGACGGTGTTAGGCCCAGTATGGATTGCACGTGATTGCACAAAGGTTAGAAAGGGTACCGTTTCCCCGGATAACATGTATGGATAGCGTACACATTCAAAATATATGTCTATACATCAGGAGGCAGGCTCAGACGGTGTTAGGCCCAGTATGGATTGCACGTGATTGCACAAAGGTTAGAAAGGGTACCGTATCCCCAGATAACATGTATGGATAGCGTACACATTCAAAATATATGTCTCAGGAGGCAGGCTCAGACGGTGTTAGGCCCAGTATGGATTGCACGTGATTGCACAAAGGTTAGAAAGGGTACCGTTTCCCCGGATAACATGTATGGATAGCGTACACATTCAAAATATATAAAAAAATAAAAAACAAAAAAAAAAAAAAAACTTACATTGTGCATACACATTAACTTACTTTTCTCAGTTCAGATTTGTTTTTTATTCATTTCATTGTGCATTCAGTGCATATATGGGTGTGACCGCCCTCTTTCTGAGCTGGGAAAGCCATCCAGTCTGGCCTAAGCTGTTACTAGTGGTTCAGTCGCTCGACCCTTATTCACATTCACGCCACTTGGCAAGTGAAAAGGTTTTAAATACTAGAGTAGGGACTGTCCCACAAGGGTTGCCGTGACGTGGCGGGATGGCTTGTACATTATTTTGATCAAAATTATGTTTACTAAATACCCTTATTATTATCATTACCTTTATGCATTATTTGCAGTTTATTTTTTACTTTTAGTTATATTTGTGTTTTTTGCTTTTTGTTTTCTCTGGTTAATGGTCATGTGTTAATATGCACTTACATTGTGCATACACATTAACTTACTTTTCTCAGTTCAGATTTGTTTTTTATTCATTTCATTGTGCATTCAGTGCATATATGGGTGTGACCGCCCTCTTTCTGAGCTGGGAAAGCCATCCAGTCTGGCCTAAGCTGTTACTAGTGGTTCAGTCGCTCGACCCTTATTCACATTCACGCCACTTGGCAAGTGAAAAGGTTTTAAATACTAGAGTAGGGACTGTCCCACAAGGGTTGCCGTGATGTGGCGGGATGGCTTGTACATTATTTTGATCAAAATTATGTTTACTAAATACCCTTATTATTATCATTACCTTTATGCATTATTTGCAGTATATTTTTTACTTTTTAGTTATATTTGTGTTTTTTGCTTTTTGTTTTCTCTGGTTAATGGTCATGTGTTAATATGCACTCACATTGTGCATACACATTAACTTACTTTTCTCAGTTCAGATTTGTTTTTTATTCATTTCATTGTGCATTCAGTGCATATATGGGTGTGACCGCCCTCTTTCTGAGCTGGGAAAGCCATCCAGTCTGGCCTAAGCTGTTACTAGTGGTTCAGTCGCTCGACCCTTATTCACATTCACGCCACTTGGCAAGTGAAAAGGTTTTAAATACTAGATTAGGGACTGTCCCACAAGGGTTGCCGTGACGTGGCGGGATGGCTTGTACATTATTTTGATCAAAATTATGTTTACTAAATACCCTTATTATTATCATTACCTTTATGCATTATTTGCAGTATATTTTTTACTTTTTAGTTATATTTGTGTTTTTTGCTTTTTGTTTTCTCTGGTTAATGGTCATGTGTTAATATGCACTTACATTGTGCATACACATTAACTTACTTTTCTCAGTTCAGATTTGTTTTTTATTCATTTCATTGTGCATTCAGTGCATATATGGGTGTGACCGCCCTCTTTCTGAGCTGGGAAAGCCATCCAGTCTGGCCTAAGCTGTTACTAGTGGTTCAGTCGCTCGACCCTTATTCACATTCACGCCACTTGGCAAGTGAAAAGGTTTTAAATACTAGAGTAGGGACTGTCCCACAAGGGTTGCCGTGACGTGGCGGGATGGCTTGTACATTATTTTGATCAAAATTATGTTTACTAAATACCCTTATTATTATCATTACCTTTATGCATTATTTGCAGTATATTTTTTACTTTTTAGTTATATTTGTGTTTTTTGCTTTTTGTTTTCTCTGGTTAATGGTCATGTGTTAATATGCACTTACATTGTGCATACACATTAACTTACTTTTCTCAGTTCAGATTTGTTTTTTATTCATTTCATTGTGCATTCAGTGCATATATGGGTGTGACCGCCCTCTTTCTGAGCTGGGAAAGCCATCCAGTCTGGCCTAAGCTGTTACTAGTGGTTCAGTCGCTCGACCCTTATTCACATTCACGCCACTTGGCAAGTGAAAAGGTTTTAAATACTAGAGTAGGGACTGTCCCACAAGGGTTGCCGTGATGTGGCGGGATGGCTTGTACATTATTTTGATCAAAATTATGTTTACTAAATACCCTTATTATTATCATTACCTTTATGCATTATTTGCAGTATATTTTTTACTTTTTAGTTATATTTGTGTTTTTTGCTTTTTGTTTTCTCTGGTTAATGGTCATGTGTTAATATGCACTTACATTGTGCATACACATTAACTTACTTTTCTCAGTTCAGATTTGTTTTTTATTCATTTCATTGTGCATTCAGTGCATATATGGGTGTGACCGCCCTCTTTCTGAGCTGGGAAAGCCATCCAGTCTGGCCTAAGCTGTTACTAGTGGTTCAGTCGCTCGACCCTTATTCACATTCACGCCACTTGGCAAGTGAAAAGGTTTTAAATACTAGAGTAGGGACTGTCCCACAAGGGTTGCCGTGACGTGGCGGGATGGCTTGTACATTATTTTGATCAAAATTATGTTTACTAAATACCCTTATTATTATCATTACCTTTATGCATTATTTGCAGTATATTTTTTACTTTTTAGTTATATTTGTGTTTTTTGCTTTTTGTTTTCTCTGGTTAATGGTCATGTGTTAATATGCACTTACATTGTGCATACACATTAACTTACTTTTCTCAGTTCAGATTTGTTTTTTATTCATTTCATTGTGCATTCAGTGCATATATGGGTGTGACCGCCCTCTTTCTGAGCTGGGAAAGCCATCCAGTCTGGCCTAAGCTGTTACTAGTGGTTCAGTCGCTCGACCCTTATTCACATTCACGCCACTTGGCAAGTGAAAAGGTTTTAAATACTAGAGTAGGGACTGTCCCACAAGGGTTGCCGTGACGTGGCGGGATGGCTTGTACATTATTTTGATCAAAATTATGTTTACTAAATACCCTTATTATTATCATTACCTTTATGCATTATTTGCAGTATATTTTTTACTTTTTAGTTATATTTGTGTTTTTTGCTTTTTGTTTTCTCTGGTTAATGGTCATGTGTTAATATGCACTTACATTGTGCATACACGTTAACTTACTTTTCTCAGTTCAGATTTGTTTTTTATTCATTTCATTGTGCATTCAGTGCATATATGGGTGTGACCGCCCTCTTTCTGAGCTGGGAAAGCCATCCAGTCTGGCCTAAGCTGTTACTAGTGGTTCAGTCGCTCGACCCTTATTCACATTCACGCCACTTGGCAAGTGAAAAGGTTTTAAATACTAGAGTAGGGACTGTCCCACAAGGGTTGCCGTGGCGGGATGGCTTGTACATTATTTTGATCAAAATTATGTTTACTAAATACCCTTATTATTATCATTACCTTTATGCATTATTTGCAGTATATTTTTTACTTTTTAGTTATATTTGTGTTTTTTGCTTTTTGTTTTACATTCAAAATATATGTCTATACATCAGGAGGCAGGCTCAGACAGTGTCAGGCACAGTATGGATTTGACGGCCCAGATTACACAGGGGAGGAGCAGGGAGAGGTAAAGATTGCAAATGCTGGGGCCCTGCCCAAGCAAGGGGGGCCCACTCGTGGGCGTCGGTACTGGCACTGGGCCCCTCATAGCACAGCGGTGTGTCTGACGGCGGGTGTGCTCCACCACCGTCAGAGACACTTGATTGCACTATGAGGGACCCTGTGCCAGTGCCCGCGCCCAATAGTCGGCCTACCCACCTGTCCAGGGCAACGGCACTCGCACGGTGTCGTGCGGTAGGTGGTGACCCCGGCCATGGGGGGGGAGGCAGCACAGTTAGGGAGTTTTAGAAAGTGGCATATGTTGATGTTGGACATTCAGCTGATGCAAAAGGCGAAATAGGTGAAGTCCCAGGAAGAGGTGGACCAAAGCAAGCCATTTTTCTGTCACCCTATGTGTCATCAGGGGAAGGTGGGAGAAAATCCTTGGAAACCCATGCATGGTTCATTTTAATGAAGGTTAGATCATCCACATTTTGGGTTAACAGACGGGTCCTTTTTTCTGTCAGGATTGATCCAGCTGCACTGAAGACTCTTTCCGATAGCACACTTGCAGCTGGGCAAGCGAGCTCCTGTAAGGCATATTGGGCCAATTCAGGCCAGGTGTCCAGTTTAGCGGCCCAATAGTCAAAGGGGAATGACCTGTGTGGGAGAACATCGATATGGGAGGAAAAGTAGTTTGTAACCATAGTTGACAACTGCTGTCTCCTGTCACTTTCCATCGATGCAGTATTACCAGTTGTGTGAGCGGTATTTGAAAAATCAGTCCACAACATTGTCATGAAACCCCTGTCTCCAACGCCACTTCTGCTGTGTGCACCACGAACACCTCTGCCAAGCTGCCCCCGGCCCGTACGGCTCGTGTGAGAACCATCACCGCTGCTGTGTGCTGGGAATGCCTCAAGCAACCGATTTACCAGAGTTGCTTGTTTATTAGCCAATATTAGGTCAAGGTTCTCCTGTGGCATGATGTTTTGTAATTTGCCTTTATAGCGTGGATCCAGGATGCTGGCCAACCAGTAGTCGTCATCGTTCATCATTTTGGCAATGCGGGGGTCCCTTTTTAGGATCTGCAAGGCATAATCTGACATGTGGGCCAATGTTCCCGGTGTCAATGATGCACTGCGAGTGCTGGGTGGAAGAGCACTTTCTGGCAAATCCACATCCCTCCAGTCACGCACAAACCCTGTACCAGACCTTGCCACGCCAACATTTTCACTTGCCCCACGAGATGCATCCTCCTCCCCTAAGTAATCATCTCCATCATCATCCTCCTCTTCTTCCTCCACCTCGTCCAGGAGAGGTCCCTGAGCAGACAATGGCTGAATGTCATCAAGGATTCCCTCCTCCTCTTCCTCCTCATCAACATTGGCTGCAGACGCCTGCTCCTTAAGGTGCGTCAAAGTTTGCATGAGCAGACGCATAAGTGGGATGCTCATGCTTAGGATGGCGTCGTCTGCACTTACCAGCCGTGTGCATTCCTCAAAACACTGAAGGACTTTACAGAGGTCTTTCAGCTTCGACCACTGCACACCTGTCAACTCCATGTCTGCTCTCAAAGTGCCTGGCCGTGTATCCTCCCACAAATGCATTATGGCCTGCCTCTGCTCGCACAGCCGCTCCACCATGTGCAGGGTGGAGTTCCACCTTGTTGCAATGTCGATAATGAGGCGGTGGTTGGGAAGGTGGAGCAATCGCTGCAGCTTCTGCATACGAACGGAGTGTACAGGTGACCGGCGGATGTGCGCGCACAGTCTTCGCACCTTCTGTAGCAGGGCTGTTAACTCCGGATAATTTTTGAGGAAGCACTGCACCACCAGGTTCAAGGTGTGAGCCAAGCAAGGTATGTGGCTGAGTTTTGAAAGGGCTATGGCTGCCACAAAATTACGGCCGTTATCACTAACTACCTTGCCTGCCTCAAGATGTACACTGCCCAGCCATGACTCAGTTTGTCGCTTCAAGTACTCGGCCAGCACCTCGGCGGTGTGTCTGTTGCCCAAACACATCATCTGCAACACAGCCTGCTGACGCTTTCCACTAGCTGCTCGATAGGGGGACACATCGTGTGCAACAGTGGCAGCTGCAGATGGAGTGCTCGTACGACTGCGCTCTGTGGACGAGCTTTCGCTTCTGGAGGAGGAGGAGGAGGGTCGAACGCCTACAGCCAACTGTTTCCTATACCGTGGGCTAGGCAGCACTGTCCCACCACCGCTGTCCCCTGTGGACCCTGCATCCACCACATTAACCCAGTGCGCAGTGATGGACACGTAACGGCCCTGGCCATGCCGACTGGACCATGCATCAGTTGTGAGGTGCACCTTTCCGCTCACTGACTGCTTGAGTGCATGGACAATGCGGTCTTTCACATGATGGTGGAGGGCTGGGATGGCTTTGCGAGAGAAGAAGTGGCGACTGGGTAGGTCATAGCGTGGTACTGCATAGGCCATGAGTTCACGGAAAGCTGTGCTTTCCACCAACCGAAAGGGCATCATCTCAAACGAGATTAGTTTGGCAATGTGGGCGTTCAAACCCAGTGTACGCGGATGAGATACTGAGTACTTTCTTGACCTACTCATAGTGTCTGGGAGGGTGAGCTGGACTTGAGAGCTGCATATGGTGGAAGTAGCGGTGGACAGGGCGGACTGAGAGAGGGTTGATGATGGTGATGGAGTTGGTGTTCTTTCTGATGGCCTAGAATCAGTCTTTCGTTGATATAACAGTGGGATTCCCTGACTGCTGTGGGCTTGCAACGACACCTCAACATTTGCTGCTGTGCTAACCGGTGGGCTTACAGTGGGGGAAACAATGTAGCGTTGCTGACTACCTTCGTTGTGATCAGTTGCACATGTGGCACTTGAGGTTTGGTGTTGTGTCCACGCTTGCAAGTGCATGCTGGTTAAATGTCTAAGCATGCAACTGGTATTCAAATTTTTCAGATTTTTCCCTTGGCTAAAGGTCTTTGCGCACTTCTTACAGATAACCTTGGCCTGATCATGAGGATTTTGTTCAAAAAAGTGCCACACTGCACTCTTCCTACTTTGGCAGACATTTTGCGGCCTAGCACGCTGTGATCTTTTGACCCTCTGGACAAGCTGTCCAGCAACTCTTTTGATGTTTGGAACCTGTCTTTGGAGTGCTCCGGGCCTGCCAGATAACAGCTGTTGCGATGTCGATGTCTGCTGTGGATGCTCCTCATCTGAGCTATTGGAAGCAGCACCCTCTTCCCCCAATGGATGCCAATCTGGGTCAACAACTGGGTCATCCATCACCTCCTCTTCTATGTCATGTGCACCTTCCTCTGTGTCACCGTGTATGGTGGTATAGTGTGCGGGATGGGGCACCTGAGTCTCATCAGGGTCAGAATCTGGCTCTGTACACTGCGAGGACAATGTAGTGCTCTGAGTGAATGTACCAGCAGAATCATCCATCAGCGGCTGTGCATCAGTGCACTCCATGTCAGATTCATCTTGGCCTGGGTAATTCACCATTTCACTTGATAATCCAGGCATGGTATGTGAAAACAGCTCCATGGAGTAATCAGTAGTATGGCCTGCGTCATCCTTCAATCTTGGTTGGGGTGAAGGACACAAGGAAAGGTGTGGTTCATGAACATGAGCCTCCAATGACGACTCAGTGCTTTTACTTTTTACAACTGAAGAAGAGGAGGCGATAGAGCTGGAGGCTGAGTCAGCAATGTAAGACAAAACTTTTTCCTGATGCTCTGGCTTTAAAAGCGGTTTGCCAACTCCTAGAAAACTAAGCGTTCGAGGCCTTATGTAGCCAGACGATGACGCAGGCTCAACACCTCCTGCATTCGGTCCTATTTTGCTCTTGCCACTACCATCAGATCCACCACCAACACCATCATTACCAGCTGCCAACCCCCGCCCAATTCCACGGCCTCTTCCACCAGCCTTCCTCATTTTTGGTAGAAATGTAGACAAAATCCAACAAACTATATAGTAATGTAAAACAAGGTACAAGGTGTCTATAGGACAGTGGAGATTTAGAATTTCTGCAGACACTTGTGGACACTGGACACTTTTGGATTGTGTGAGGCCCACTGATATCTGAGCGCTATGTGACAGGCTCGATGGCACAGCTGTGACCAAAGTGACTAGAGGATAAGGGAGATTTTGAATCTCTGCACACACTTTTGGACACTGGACACTTTTGGATTGTATGAAGCCCACTGATATCTGAGCGCTATGTGACAGGCTCGATGGCACAGCTGTGACCAAAGTGACTAGAGGATAAGGGAGATTTTGAATCTCTGCACACACTTTTGGACACTGGACACTTTTGGATTGTGTGAGGCCCAATGAATATCTGAGCGCTATGTGACAGGCTCGAAGGCACAGCTGCTGTGACCAAAGTGACTAGAGGATAAGGGAGATTTTGAATCTCTGCACACACTTTTGGACACTGGACACTTTTGGATTGTGTGAGGCCCACTGATATCTGAGCGCTATGTCACAGGCTCGATGGCACAGCTGTGACCAAAGTGACTAGAGGATAAGGGAGATTTTGAATCTCTGCACACACTTTTGGACACTGGACACTTTTGGATTGTGTGAGGCCCAATGAATATCTGAGCGCTATGTGACAGGCTCGATGGCACAGCTGCTGTGACCAAAGTGACTAGAGGATAAGGGAGATTTTGAATCTCTGCACACACTTTTGGACACTGGACACTTTTGGATTGTGTGAGGCCCACTGATATCTGAGCGCTATGTGACAGGCTCGATGGCACAGCTGTGACCAAAGTGACTAGAGGATAAGGGAGATTTTGAATCTCTGCACACACTTTTGGACACTGGACACTTTTGGATTGTGTGAGGCCCAATGAATATCTGAGCGCTATGTGACAAGCTCGATGGCACAGCTGCTGTGACCAAAGTGACTAGAGGATAAGGGAGATTTTGAATCTCTGCACACACTTTTGGACACTGGACACTTTTGGATTGTGTGAGGCCCACTGATATCTGAGCGCTATGTCACAGGCTCGATGGCACAGCTGTGACCAAAGTGACTAGAGGATAAAGGAGATTTTGAATCTCTGCACACACTTTTGGACACTGGACACTTTTGGATTGTGTGAGGCCCAATGAATATCTGAGCGCTATGTGACAGGCTCGATGGCACAGCTGTGACCAAAGTGACTAGAGGATAAGGGAGATTTTGAATCTCTGCACACACTTTTGGACACTGGACACTTTTGGATTGTGTGAGGCCCAATGAATATCTGAGCGCTATGTGACAGGCTCGATGGCACAGCTGTGACAAAAGTGACTAGAGGATAAGGGAGATTAGATTGCTTTTAAAAAAGCAGTTTGCGGAGCAGTGGGTAAACAGCAATGCCAGCCTGTCAGGAAGCCTTAAAAGGCAGCCCAACAACCAACACCACTAATACACCACAATATAGCCTCCCCTTGCACTGCACACACAGTGACTGGTGTGTTGTGCAGGCCAAATTGCTAGCAGCAGAAGCAGTTTTTTTTTCTTCTCAGCAGGACAAAAAAAAAAAATTGGGATTGCTTTTAAAAAAGCAGTTTGCGGAGCAGTGGGTAAACAGCAATGCAGGAATGTCAGGAAGCCTTAGAAGGCAGCCCAACAACCAACACCACTGATACACCACTATATAGCCTCCCCTTGCACTGCACACACAGTGACTGGTGTGTTGTGCAGGCCAATTCGCTAGCAGCAGAAGCAGTTTTTTTGTCTTCTTCCCTGCCTAACGCTCTCCCTACAGAATCAGCAGCAACCTCTCCCTATACTGAGATCGGCAGAAGTAAGATGGCGGTCGGCGTGCACGCCCTTTTATACCCCCTGTGACGCCCACCAAAGCAAGCCAATCACTTGCATGCCCTTCTGAAAGATGGTGGTGACCCCTGCCTATGTCATCACGTTGCCCACAGTGTCTGTGGATCCTGATTGGCTGAAAAAGAGCGCAAAACAAACTTTTGAAACGAGACTTTGGCGCGTAAGTCGCCGACCTCGTGGCCGACCTCATCCTAGGGTCGGGTTTCGTTTCATGAAACCCGACTTTGACAAAAGTCGGCGACTTTTGAAATTTTTCGACTCGTTTCGCTCAACTCTAGTAATGAGTGATTCACTACTAAAATTTAAGAAGGGACTGGATGCCTTTCTTGAAAAGTATAATATTACAGGGTATATACACTAGTTTCCTTAATATTGCGTTGATCCAGGGAGCTAGTCTGATTGCCATATGTGGAGTCGGGAAGGAATTTTTTTCCCCAATGTGAAGCTTACTGTTTGCCACATGGGGATTTTTTGCCTTCCTCTGGATCAACATGGTAGGTTAGGATAGGATATGGGTTGAACTAGATGGACTTAAAGTCTTCCTTCAACCTTAATTACTACAGTTGTGGCCAAAACTATTGACAACCCTGCAATTCTGTCAGATAATACTCAGTTTCTTCCTGAAAATGATTGCAAGCACAAATTCTTTGGTTTTATTATCTTCATTTAATTTGTCTTAAATGAAAAAACACAGAAAGAAATGTCCTAAAGCCAAATTGGATATAATTCCACACCAAACATAAAAAAGAGGGTGGACAAAAGTATTGGCACTGTTCGAAAAATCATGTGATGCTTCTCTAATTTGTGTAATTAACAGCACCTGTAACTTACCTGTGGCACCTAACAGGTGTTGGCAATAACTAAATCACACTTGCAGCCAGTTGACATGGATTAAAGTTGACTCAACCTCCGTCCTGTGTCCTTGTGTGTACCACATTGAGCATGGAGAAAAGAAAGAAGACCAAAGAACTGTCTGAGGACTTGAGAAACCAAATTGTGAGGAAGCATGGGCAATCTCAAGGCTACAAGTCCATCTCCAAAGACCTGAATGTTCCTGTGTCTACCGTGCGCAGTGTCATCAAGAAGTTTAAAGCCCATGGCACTGTGGCTAACCTCCCTAGATGTGGACGGAAAAGAAAAATTGACAAGAGATTTCAACGCAAGATTGTGCGGATGTTGGATAAAGAACCTCGACTAACATCCAAACAAGTTCAAGCTGCCCTGCAGTCCGAGGGTACAACAGTGCCAACCCATACTATCCGTCAGCGTCTGAATGAAAAGGGACTGTATGATAGGAGACCCAGGAAGACCCCACTTCTTACCCCGAGACATAAAAAAGCCAGGCTGGAGTTTGCCAAAACTTACCTGAAAAAGCCTAAAACGTTTTGGAAGAATGTTCTCTGGTCAGATGAGACAAAAGTAGAGCTTTTTGGGCAAAGGCATCAACATAGAGCTTACAGGAGAAAAAAGAGGCATTCAAAGAAAAGAACACTGTCCCTACAGTCAAACATGGCGGAAGTTCCCTGATGTTTTGGGGTTGCTTTGCTGCCTCTGGCACTGGACTGCTTGACCGTGTGGATGGCATTATGAAGTCAGAAGACTACCAACAAATTTTGCAGCATAATGTAGGGCCCAGTGTGAGAAAGCTGGGTCTCCCTCAGAGGTCATGGGTCTTCCAGCAGGACAATGACCCAAAACACACTTCAAAAAGCACTTGAAAATGGTTTGAGAGAAAGCACTGGAGACTTCTAAGGTGGCCAGCAATGAGTCCAGACCTGAATCCCATAGAACACCTGTGGAGAGATCTAAAAATGGCAATTTGGAGAAGGCACCCTTCAAATATCAGGGACCTGGAGCAGTTTGCCAAAGAAGAATGGTCTAAAATTCCAGCAGAGCATTGTAAGAAACTCATTGATGGTTACCAGAAGCGGTTGGTCGCAGTTATTTTGGCTAAAGGTTGTGCAACCAAGTATTAGGCTGAGGGTGTCAATACTTTTGTCTGGCCCATTTCTGGAGTTTTGTGTGAAATGATCAATGTTTTGCTTTTTGCTTCATTCTCTTTTGTGTTTTTTCATTTAAGACAAATTAAATGAAGATAATAATACCAAAGAATTTGTGTTTGCAATCATTTTCAGGAAGATCCTGAGTATTATCTGACAGAATTGCAGGGGTGTCAATACTTTTGGCCACAACTGTATGTTACTTTACATTATAGAGGGGAATTCTACAGACAATAGACATTACAGAATAGCAATAAACACATAGATCAAAACAGATACCAAGAGGAATGAGGGCCCTGCTCGAAAGCTTACAATCTATAAGGAAAAAGGGGAGACACGAAAGGTGGGTGGTAACAAATGCTTTCGTTGTTCGGACCAGTCATAGTGTAAGAATCAGGTGTTTCTGTGATGCTGCATGAACCAGTTAACAGTCTAAATATGCAACAGTACAAACACAGAGGGCATGTGATGAGGGCAAATTCATTACAAAGGGGTATACTACTTGGAATGGTCAGTGGTAAAAGGAAACAGGGAAGACCAAAGATCCTTTAAGTGGATACCATCAAGAATGACGCAGGAATGAACATCAAGCAATGGAAAGAAACCATGGAAAACGTTGAAGCATTGAGAGAACAGACCCCCAGAGTATCTAAGGGTCGGAGATGACTGTATGGGTAGAATCAGAAGCAGCTCGGAAGCACTCGTAGCCTTCCATCAACCTGTTGCATGAGAAAAGATTAGTTGGAAAGCTGTCAGAGATCTGTTTGTTGATCGGATCTGCATGAATGTTCAATGGTTGCATTGTGCACTTTCTTCTTGTCATGTACAGTTATAATGATTGATAAGTGTCAATCTACGAGTACCAGAATGTTTTTCATTTGTTGCGCTTCTGTCATTTATCTCCTTGTGAAACATCAAAAACAAATCTTTTGTATTTAGTTACGAGACACCTGTCATTGTAAACCAAGTCCTTGTTTGTAATCTTAAGTGAAATCTTATGCATTCCTGATTGTTTTTTCCTGAAAAGTGGATTTATCCACAGAGTTATAATTAGTCCAAGCATTGGTATATTCCCACAGAGTCTTTTTTGAGGCAGATATGTTTTTCTAAAGAAATGCACGTCAGAAATCCATGTAATTTTTAAGAGGTTTTCCGATCTGGCATGGTGGTTGACGAGTTTCACTATGTGGTTCTTGAAGCGTTCCTCATTTTCCATATGTCATTGTGCAGCATTTTGACTTTACAATCTAAAGTTTAGAGGCGATTCTATGAGGAATCCGAGTCCGTGACCAGTCACTTCTTTGGTTTCCCCAGCGAAGTTTTCAAAACTTTGTTGGAAAAGACCTCACTGTATTAACAGAAATGTGGATTTACCATTAGCAAAACTTTTTAGAATATTTGAATTGATTTTTAATGTGGATTATGAAGCAAATCTACTTCAAAATGCTCTAAAAAAGCTTTATGGAAGCATAAACAGGGAATACGCTTATGGAACAGATAGAGGATTTTCAATAACAGCAGGGTGCCTGAACTTGTAGGATCCCTGCTTACAACAGGTGGCGCTATAGAGTTCTAGTCCTCTTCCTCTCTGAAGAGGCAATTTGCATATTTAATTTCCCAGAGGAGCATTAAATGGCGAATAAGCCCCTTTACATTGGCATGCCATGGTCGGTATGTCATTCTCCACAAGGAGAAGCATTTTACCCCTTAGACCTCAGTCCAGAGCTTCTCACCTAGCCAAATAAGATCTTATATTTTGCGCTGATGAAATGTAATAACTCAAACACCGTGTCTGCAAATTGAGATTCTGATTTGGCTTTTATTCTAAGTCATATCGCAAGGCTTTTTAAAAAGGTGCTTCTTCTAACAGATTATGCTACAGAATTCAAGTCCTCTTCCTCTCTGAAGAGACCTTAGACCTCAGTCCAGAGCCTCTCACCTAACCAAATCAGATCTCATACTTTACACTGACAAGGGGAAATACCCCAAAACTCCTTGTCTGCAAATCAACATTCTGATTTGGCTTTTAACCATGTGGCAAGGCTCGTTAAAGGGTCGATAGTGACTTGTAGGATTGCTGCTACCAACAGGTGGCACTATAATCACACCTATCCTTAAAAAGCCAACCCTCGATCCAACAGCCACGTCCAACTATCGCCCAATATTGCTGCTCCCATTCGCTTCTAAACTCCTGGAGCAGCAACTTTCCTCCCACCTCTCATCTAACTTGCTCTTTGACAATCTACAATCTGGCTTCCACCCCCATCATTCCACTGAGACAGCCCTGACCAAAATTACCAACGACCTACTTACAGCCAAAGCTAATGGACAATACTCTATACTCCTCCTTCTAGACCTGTCCTCTGCTTTCGACACAGTTGACCACTGCCTCCTACTACAGATCCGCTCCTCCTTTGGCATCAAAGACCTCGCCCAATCCTGGATCTCCTCATACCTTTCCAACCGCACATTCAGCGTCTCCCACTCCCACACTACCTCCTCATCTCACTCTCTCTCTGTTGGAGTCCCCCAAGGCTCTGTTCTAGGACCCCTACTCTTCTCAATCTATACACTTGGCCTGGGGGCAACTCATAAAGTCCCATGGATTCCAGTACCACCTTTATGCCAATGATACTCAGATCTACCTCTCTGGCCCAGACATCACCTCTCTGCTCTCCAGAATCCCAGAGTGTCTATCAGCCATATCCTCCTTCTCATCTCGCTTCCTCAAACTCAATGTGAACAAATCTGAACTAATCATCTTTCCCCCATCCCACAGATCTTCCTTTTCCGACCTTTCTATAACAACTGACGACATCACGCTTTCCCCCGTAACGGACGTCCGCTGCCTCGGAGTAACCCTTGACTCTGCCCTGTCCTTCAAATGGCACATCCAAGCTCTCTCCACCTCCTGTCGCCTCCAGCTCAAAAATATCTCCAGAATCGTCCCTTCCTCAACCCTCAATCTACTAAACTACTTGTGCATGCCCTCATCATCTCCCACCTCGACTACTGCAGCATCCTTTTCTGTGGCCTCCCTGCTAACACCCTTGCACCTCTCCAGTCCATCCTCAACTCTGCCGCCCGACTAATTCATCTCTCTCCTCGCTATTCCTCCGCTTCTCCCCTCTGCAAACCTCTTCACTGGCTCCCATTCCCTCAGCGTATCAAATTCAAATTACTAATACTGACCTACAAGGCCATCTACAACCTGTCTCCTCCATACATCTCTGAACTAATCTCCCGATACTTCCCCTCACGTAATCTCCGGTCCTCCCAAGACCTCTTTCTCTCCTCCACACTTATTCGCTCCTCGCCCAACCGCTTCCAAGACTTCTCCCGAATAGCCCCCATCCTCTGGAATTCCCTGCCCCAACACGTCCGGCTATCATCCACACTTTAATCCTTCAGACGGAATCTGAAAACCCACCTCTTCAGGATAGCCTACAGCCTGCAATGACAACCGCTGTCTCCTCACCACTACTGGAGCTACCGCCTCATAATCACTGGAGCTGCAGCAATCCCCCAACCTACTGTCTCCTTCCCCACCATCCTGTAGCATGTAAGCCTGAAAGGGCAGGGTCCTCTCCCCTCTGTTTAAGTCTGTGATTGTTAGTTTGCTTACTGTAAGTGATATCTGTAATTTGTATGTAACCCCCCTTCTCATGTACAAATCAATGGTGCTATATAAATAAATAATAATAATAATAGAGTTCTAGTCTTATTCCTCTCTGAAAGGGCAACTTGTATGTTATACAGCAAATATGGAAAAGAAATCCCCACCAGGGTAAAGTCTTTCACCTTAGGAAGTGTTTTCCTTCTCCTATGATCCAAGTCTATCCAAGTTATTTATAATTGTCCACATGAGAGGCTAATTACCTGTTGCCATGATGCTTAGTTTGGTACTGTGCATTGGACTGACAAGTAAAGAGCACTGTATGCACAAGATTTTGGCAGGGAGCAGAGGTGGTTGTTACACCGCTACGTAATACTCACCCAGCCTCCGCTCCCATGCCGCAGCCTCTCTCCACCCGACGGCCACGGCGGTCACCTCTGATGGGCTCGCGGCCGACGCCATCCCTGCATGCAATGCGCATGCGCCATAGGCCGCGGCCGTGCCTCCCTGCTGCATCTTGTGCTCCGGCTGTGCCCTGACCTGGAAGCACCTTCAGACCAATGGCAGACCAGACGGGGCTATATCAGGCCGCTTCCCCCTGAGGGAGGCGCCTGATCGTTGTGTTACCTTGCACACTGGGCCCTCCTTCCTCCTGTGCTCTCTGCAGCCTCTCGGTTCCGTCCACGGTGTTTCCTGCAGCAGCCTCGCAGCCCTGTCTCCCGTGTTCCCTGCAGTATACTCCAGTCCTGCTCCAGCGTACCTGTTCCTTCCTACTCCAGTCCTGTTCCTGTGTTCCAGTTCCATCCTACTCCAGTCCTGCTCCAGCGTTCCTGTTCCATCCTACTCCAGTCCTGTTCCTATGTTCCAGTTCCATCCTACTCCAGTCCTGCTCCAGCGTTCCAGCTCCATCCTACTCCAGTCCTGCGATGGTCAAACAGGACCATCACAAGACCTATTTCTGCTCTCACCCGCAAGGGGACAACCCCAAAAGATTGGATTCCTGAGGCGGAAGAGGCCTTTCTGACCCTAAAACCCTTTCTCCATGGCTCCGGTCCTGCATCGCCCTGAGAGCAATTGACCTTTTGTACTCAAGGTGGACGCTTCCTCAACAGGTGCCGGGGCAGTATTGTCCCATAGAACCACCTACGGTCACCTGCATCCTTGTGGCTTCTTCTCGAAGGCCTTCTCTCCATCCGAGTGTAACTACTCGATCGGCAACCGGGAACTCCTGGCCATCAAGTTGGCCTTGGAGGAATGGCGTCACCTCCTAGAAGGAGCTGTTCATCCCTTTGTCATCTTCTCGGACCACAAGAATCTGGCCTATCTCCAGTCTGCCCAGAGACTCAACCCTTGTCAGGCCAGATGGTCCTTATTTTTCGCCCGATTTGACTTCGAGCTCCGTTTCCGTCCTGGCAACAAGAATACCAAAGCCGACGCCCTGTCCAGGGTCTTCCAGCCACATGAAACAACGGAGGAACCTTCGCATATCATTGATCCCACTAGGATCATCACAGTGGCTCCAGTGAACTGGCTTACTCCTCCTCCAGGCAAGACACTTGTGCCTGAGAACCTCAAGCGAAATGTCCTCCTATGGGGGCACTCCTCCAAACTGGCCGGCCATGCCAGAACTAAGAAGACCCTTGATCTTATCACGCGCCACTACTGGTGGCCCACGCTTCGCCAAGATGTACTCGACTTTTTGGCTTCTTGTCCATCCTGTGCTAAAAACAAAGTGCCATGAAGACCTCTGTCAGGCTTGTTGCTTCCATTGCCTGTTCCTGCGGTTCCTTGGGAAAACATCGCCATGGATTTCATCGCCGACCTACCCCGCTCTTCAGGCTGCACATTCATTTTGGTGGTGGTGGATCGTTTTTCCAAGATGGCCCACTTCGTCCCTCTGCCCGGCTTTCCCTCGGCGCCGGATCTGGCCAGAGTTTTCATTCACCAAATCTTCAGACTCCATGGACTACCTCAATGCATTGTGTCTGACCGAGGGGTTCAGTTTACCTCCAAGTTCTGGCGTTCACTTTGCAAGCTCATGAACGTTTCCCTGGACTTCTCCTCGGCCTACCATCCACAGTCCAACGGACGGGTAGAGCGTACCAACCAGACATTGACGGGGTACCTATGTCATTTCTCCAACGCCCACCAGAACGATTGGGTCGACTTACTCTCCTGGGCAGAGTTTGCTTATAACAACCATGCTGGTGAGTCCTCGGCCAAGTCTCCGTTCTTCATTGTTTTTAGCAGACATCCTATTGTTCCTCTTCCGATAACCCCTGCCTCCGAGGTACCCACGGCCAACGCCTTGTCCTCTGAATTTTTCAAGATTTGGGCCGAGACCAATACGTCACTCAAGAGGTCCGCTGATCAGATGAAGAATTATGCCGACGAAAGGAGATTGGATCCTCCACTGTATCGTGTTGGGGACAAAGTCTGGCTCTCCTCCAAATTCATCCGGTTGAAACTGCCCTCCTACAAGTTGGGACCACGCTACATCGGTCCGTTTGAAATTCTTTGACGTATCAATGAAGTTGCCTACAAATTGAGGTTGCCTGCTTCGCTCCGAGTCCCGAACACCTTCCACGTCTCCCTCCTGAAACCTGTGGTGCTGAATAGCGTTCCTGTTCCTTCCTACTCCAGTCCTGTTCCTGTGTTCCAGCTCCATCCTACTCCAGTCCTGCTCCAGCGTTCCGGTTCCTCCTACGCCAGTCCTGTTCCTGTGTTCCTGTTCCTGTGTCCCAGTTCCATCCTACTCCAGTCCTGCACCATCATTCCTGTTCCATCCTACTCCAGTCCTGCCTTTGGTATTCCTGCTCCATCCAGCTATTCACACTCCTACAGTCCTACTCCAGTCCTGTCTCCTGTGTTCCACTCCAGCCACCTCTCCATATTCCAGCCTTACAGTCTACGCTTCAGTCCCACACTCCTACTCCAGTCCATTCTGAGCCGCCCCTCTCGATACCGGCTACCGTGGTACTCGAACCCCTGGGCCTGCTCCTAAGGGTTCCTGTATAGGGGTCGGTGCCACCTGGAAGCTCGCCCGGGTTCCCTCGGTGCCACGGTCCAGAGGGTCCACTCCTGGAGATTCCGGCTCCTGACCACCCACGCTAACAGTGGTGACACCCAAGAGACCCTTTGTCTCCCTGCCAATCAAGATGCAGGGGCCAAACTGGGTGATGACTGTAATGCTCCCACCAGTGAACTCGTTTGCCGAACTTGTGCATCTACAGAAGATAAATATCATTGAAAATATTCCAACCCATCCAGTTCTGCATTTCCTGTAGCTTACAAGACAAAATCTTACTGACAGATTCTCTTAAAAAGTTTGAGAACTCAATTTCCAAGAAGAGAGTTTCAGCCTTTTTTCCTCAATTATAATGTGCCTCAATTTGTGCCTCCTCTGTATTCAGCCACCCTGTGACACTGCCCTCACATTCTAAGGGTCTCAGTGAGGCTGATACTTATGCTCTTTCTCTGATGTTGTGTCTCTCAGGCCCTCGCCCCAGTTGCAGCTGATGCCTCCTAACAATCTTAACAGGTCCTTGTAGCACGGAGTTAAGTTGGCACCCTCCTGGACTCCTTTCACCCACCAGTCACACTCTCGCTCTCTCTCTGGGGCACTCCACTGCCTTCTCTTCTGCCTGTCTCTGACTTCCAAGCACCACCACCACTTTCAAGACTTCCAAGCACCACCATCTTTTTCTGTTTTCTCCAACCAATGTAGACTGAGGGCTTGATTCTTATTCTTCTCTATCTGGGACTCTCAGAGCTCAGGCAGTATATGTACAAGCTGTTAGACAATAACAAAATTTGTAATATCAGTCCCTACAACAGGCCTAGCTGCTTTTCGGCAGGAACGACTTCCCAGTCCATGTCAGTCATGTGTTTTATTGAAAAAATGGGAAAAGGGAAATGGATTTGTGCTCACCAAAAATAGTTCTGTAAGCCGGTCGTGCCTATGGATCAAATGGCTGACCACCATGTAGCGAATGTAAGAAGAGAAGGAAGATCCGGCACTGAAGACTTGATAAAATCCACAGAAAACTTTATTCACATATTTTCATAATAAAAGCAGAAAGGGGAAGAAGACCCCCACGCCTTATGCGTTTCGAACCCCACAGCAGGTTCTTCTTCAGAGGCCGCTGTGGAAGCTGTCCGCTGGTTGTGAGGTCATTTTGTGAGACTTTGGAAGTACTCCTGGACCGTGGCAACGAACCTCCCACGGGCGAGCTGACCAGGTGGACCACCCCCTATACAGGGAGTGTTAGTGGCAGGCCCGCGGGTAACTATCACCACGGCAGCTGGTACCCAGGGCAGAATACAGGAGACACAACG
This sequence comes from Dendrobates tinctorius, assembly GCF_039654945.1. NCBI lineage: Eukaryota > Metazoa > Chordata > Amphibia > Anura > Dendrobatidae > Dendrobates > Dendrobates tinctorius. The sequence goes on along the minus strand of NW_027361747.1, from coordinate 16,883,731 downwards.
GGGGCCGGAGAGGCTGGCGGAGAGTCTCCCTAGGACAGAGACACGGATGGCCGGCAGGACAGGGACACGGGCAAGATGGCAGGGATCAGGCGCGGACTGGAGGGCACAGATGGGAGGCAGAATAGGACAGCACGGAACTTCGGACTTCCAGATCCTAGAATAGAGAACAGCGGAGACGAGGGATAAGCTATAGGCAGGCTGAAAGCAGAGGAAAGCTCAAAGACAAGTGGGGCCAGAATCACTAGCAAGGCACAAGTGATAATCAGGCACCGCCAGGAGGAATAGGCGGCCTGATATAGGGAACGTGTTGTGAGACTTCCGGGTCATGACCCCTCCCAGAGCAGAGTCAGGAGCGCGCGTGCCCTCAGGGAGAATGGATGGTGCGCATGCTCCTGACCACAGTGTGAGCGCGCGCCCGTCGAGGAGCAGGAAGCCGGGCAGGGGTGCGCGCCTGTCGGAGCACAGGAGACAAGACAGGAGCGGGTGCCAGGTGAGCATGCCGGGGAATGGGGAGCCGCGGTGAGGACCGAGGTAGCCGAGAGCGCGGCGTGGAAGCCGCCAGTGATCGGGACGGCCGCAGCAGTGGTGTCGGAGCCGGCGGGGACCGCGGCAGTAAGCGGGAGGGACGCGGCAGCGGCGTGACACATTTGCAGCTGGTGCATGACTTTCCACGTGTGTCTAGGCTTGCAGATGATGCCAGGTGCTCTAAGCTGCAGTTCCTGCACTGATTGTGCTGCAATGGTTTCTGTGTATGCTTAGGGTGTGTGCGGCCACACCTCCCCTGCTTTTATCAGGGTTAGTGTGTACTTGAAATGCTGTCCCCAGCCAATTGCTGAGGGGCAGCTCCTTTATAAACTTACCCTGCCCTATGGGCGGGGCCAGAGCTACTCACAACTCACAAAGCTCCTGAACCTTGCCATGTGTGCCTCGTGTCTGTGTGCCTGGACCTCGTCTATCTCTGTTTTGGTACCAAATTCCCTGCCTTGATTCCTGCTTTGTCCTGTTCCCTTGCCCTACCCCGGAGGCGGTATATCCGGGCCTGAATCCCTGATCCTGTACCTGTCCTGTACCTGACCCCGTCTAAATTTGCCCTGGCTTGGAGGCGGTGTATCTAGGCTTGAATCCTTGATCCTGTACCTATCCCTTACCTGACTATATCTGAACTGTCTGCTGTGTTATGTTCCTGGAATCCCTCTGTGTTTGGAGCCCCGCACCCAGTGACTCTGAGACTCTTGTAACCGGTGTTCCTGCTGAGCATCTACTATGCTGTGCTCTGACTACCATGCGGTGCTAGCTCCATGCAGGCCCAGCAATCCTGCGGTGTTAGCACCATCACGCTTGAGTTCCTTCCTAGGTCCGATGCCCAGAGCCTGTTGACCGCAGTCTGGAACCTGACGACCACTGCCTGGAGCTGGATGACTGCAGTGGTGCCTGTAGGTCGTGTTGGATGTCCGAAAGCAAACGACTCCCGTCTGATGTCTGCCAGTGACCCTGATGTCCTGTGGGTGACCCTGATGTCCTGATGACCTCGTGTACTCTGATGTCCTGATGATCTCGTGTGTCCTGATGTCCTGATGACCTCGTGTGTCCTGATGTCCTGATGACCTCGTGTACCCTGATGTCCTGATGACCTCGTGTGTCCTGATGACATCGTGTGTCCTGATGTCCTGCCTGTGTCCCGATGTCCCGCTTATGAGTGCCTCAGTGATCCAATGGTGCCTTGGGGTCCACTGGGTGGTACCCTTCTGGGAATTGTGGAATCGGGAGCCTGGTTTAGCCCTGTTTTGTCTATGTACCTTGACTTTACTTTAAGTAAACTTTACTTTATTTATACCTGAAGTTGTGCGGTGTCGTCAAGTCCTACGTGTCCTTGTCCACATGCTAGGCTGCCACAGAATCGGGTAAGCCCGGGTCCCCTCTGTGGTATAGAGGGTCCATATTGCGTCCTCGGGGGATGCCCGCCCCCTCGCCGTCGGCTTGGAGGTGCCTGCTGGGCCGCGTCTGCGGCCGCAGTCGTGACATAAATATCAAGTATAGAAACTTTTTAGCACTGAATCAATATACAGCAGTGATAGTTATAAAAAGTCTAGTGCAAGAAAATCCTTATCTGCCACTGTATTGTAAATGTATAAATGCAAATATAGTGATCATTTCCAAAATTGGGACACCTCAGTAGGATGTGGATATGGGAAAAAAGCAAGCACTGCCTCTCGATATGATAGATGGGTCAGTAACTAGCTTTTTAGCCTTGGTTAGGGCAGAGACAGGGCAGTGAATCAAATGTTAGATCTGAATGAAAAAAAGTCTTGCTAGGACCCTGCTTACAAGGATAAACTGGCAGAATGGACTGCCGGCCTGTGCCTGTGACGAGTGTTATAAGGAACCTTCTCTTTGATCTACAGAATATATGAAGTGTGCATATATAACAGAAACAAACTTTTCACAACATCTCGATTTATTCAGTGTCGACTGTGAGCGCCACACGCAGAAATACACGCACTTACAGCCTTGGCTGCTATCAATGAGGTTTTTAGTATTGTTGTGTGGAATATTATGACACGCTGAATGAAATTTGGCAAATCATCAAGATCCACTACTCACAGTATGAGCAACATGTGGCCTGGTGTTGTCATGTCTTCTCCTGAGACACTTAGGAGAAATGGCCGTACCACTGGTTTCATGATTGATCCATTCTTACCGCAAGTGGAATTGGCAGCTATGTTTGCAATTGCCAACCAATGACGTCCCAAACCTACTCGATGGGAGACAAGTCCGGAGACACTACAGGCTATTGTAGAATGTTTAGGCCAAACAGTCTGCTCACAGTGGCACAAGCAACATGCGGCCTGGTATTGTTGTGTTGGAAAACATCTCCCAGGAAACTTCTGAGAAATGGATATGCCAACACTGGATTAATGTGACACCGAGCTGTTAGTGTACCTAGAATGTAGACTAGAGTGGTCCGGCTACTGTACATTATGCTACTCCACACCATAATCCCGGGGGTAGGACCGGTGTGACCTTCTCTCGTGAAGACTTATTCATTGCATTGACCATGTGGTCTTGTCAGATTTGAAGATTGGCACTTGGTGATCTGTTCTGTCCTGTAAGTGAAATTATACGTCACACACCAAGCCAAAGTCAGCAAATAGTGTTTCTAGAAACCATCAGAATATGTTAAGATAACACTGGGCTACGAGACAGATGTCCAGCTACAGATGTTCCGCTAAACTCACATCACTGCTCTCAAAGGCTATCATAGTGCAGAACAAGATGGCAATGAAAGCCAGAAAGGAAGTCTCTCCTCTCTTTTTTAAAGCATGTATTTAACTGAATTATGTTAGGGAGGGAGTTTAGTCACACATAGCTGAATGATGCTGGAATGGAAGGCATGGGGGACCTGACAGTTTCCTTTAATTTTAGCCCTTTTAAAGATCATTTAATCTTCAACCTGCTTAACTGTTCACAAAAACAGTAATTTTGACCAGAGGTGCATACATTTTTTTGTATATGAAGGCACTTTATTGGAGGAATCTCTTGCAGTATAGGCTATGTGATAAGGTAAATTGTACTTTTTCTATTTTGCGAATTTAATTATTAGATACAAGAAACCTCTCTGGTCACTATGGACATTTCTTCCTCTATTGCTGAAAAATCTCTTTATTATTTCCTGATATACAACCAGAAATGGAACTTTAACTTCTAAAATATGTCAGAGGTTTTTATCTGTAGGAGAGCTGGGACCCAAGAGGGCACTGATGATTTTCTAAGAAACATGTCCCTTTATTTTGTATCATGGAGGCCTTTACATTCTTGAAGATGGAGCAACACATCGGGTGTTGTGTGATCATATATTTATTTTAATTTATTTTACTTATTTATATAGTGCCATTAATTCCACTGTACTTTACAGACATCACCATAATTGTCATCATTGGGGCTCACAATCTAAATTGCCTATCAGCATGTCTTTGGAGGAAACCCATGCAAACATGAGGAGAACATACTGTACATACTCCTTGCAGATGTTGTCCTTGGAGGAAGTGAACCCTAGGTTACAAGGTTATAGTGCAAACTACCATGCTTCTCACGATAGTAAATGCTCCTTAGTAAAATGGAAAAAAAGTCTCCATATTAACAAGGCCCTCAAGGTATGGTCCATATTCAGAAAACATGGCTGCCTTCTTCCAAGAACCCAGATTCTGAGTGGTACAAGGCTACAGAGCTAACCACTAATCCACTGTGCTGCCCATGATATTGTACCTTCTTCACATCACCAGAATTCAATGATATGGTACATCAAGTGATAGGGGCAGAGATTTACAGAAGAGGACCCCTATGCAAGACCATTATATACGGTAGGCCTTTTGAAGTCCAATAATGTGTCTATGGCAGAAGCTGCTTGCTTCTTTGTAGGTGGAAGTGGGCCACAGGATGTCTCAATGGTATGTCCACCCTTGGCTATTGATTTGCTAATATGCTATAGAATAGTGATTTTCTTTATTTTGCCACAGTTGTAAGATACGGTGCTCTGTCTGGAGCAGCTTTGTTGCAGTCAAGGATGGGCTAAGATTTTTTCACAAGTGTGGTTGTTTCATCATATGACCACTAGGCGGGGGTGTAATCTAACATAACTAATCTGCTGTCAGACTGTAAAGATAAAAAGTGCAGCTACCCACAGGGCTGTCACACTGGTGACGGGAACATGTTTCACCAAACAGCTCTTCAAACTCACTGTCTAAGTCACTAAAAGAGCGTATCTTTTGACAGAATCCCTTTATTTATCACCCATACACAGTACCTTAGGTTTCCCAGCAGAACTTTGTTCATAACATCATGCTGCCTCCTACTGCGCTGCTTAGAGCATCTTCCTGAGGCCATTTCTTCCCCAGCTACAGTCATGGCTGAAAGTGTTGGCACCCTTGAAATTGTTCCAGAAAACGAAGTATTTCTCCAAGAAAATTATTGCAATTACAAATGTTTTATTATACACATGTTTATTTCCTTGCGTTTATTCGAACGACACAAAAAAAAACAGAGAAAAAAAGACAAATTCAACGTAATTTCACACTAAACCCCAAAAATGGGCCAGACAAATTGTTGGCTCTCTCAATCTCAACTTTTATATTGGTTGTACACCCTTTGGAATAAGTAACCGCAATCAATCCTATAATCATCAACAAGCTTCTTACACCTCTGAACTGTAATTTTGGACCACTCTTCTTCTGTAAGCTGCTCCAGGTCTCTCATATTTGAAGGCGCTTTCTCCCAGCAGCAATTTTAAGATCTCTCCACAGGTGTTCAATGGGATTTAGAGCCGGACTAATTGCTGGCCACTTCAGAACTCTCCAGCGCTTTGTTTCCATCCATTTCAAGTTGCTTCTTGAAGTATGTTTGGGGTCATTGTCCCTCTTGAAGACCCATGACCTAGGACATAAACCCAGCTTTCTCACACTAGGCACTACTTTGTGATCCAAAGTCCTTTGGTAATCTTCAGGTTTCACGATGCCATGCACACCGTCAACATGCAAAAAAAACCCTGTTTGGGAGAGAAGAACAGACAAATCGCGGCACCCTAACCGACTTTTTAAAACATAGCCATTCAAGGCATCTGCTAATTAAACATAACAAAATTTTTAACATAAAAGTAACTCCGGTGGAGCAGATACCCTCTGGTGTTGCAAATAGGAATGCTCTTTCAAACAGGAAAGAAACGTTTTGGATATATCGTCTGGGAACATTATATCCAAATGGATTGAATGATATCATAGAGAGAGTTTGAAGGTTGCCTTTTTTTTTTTCTCTCTCTGGGTTTTATTCCTTTTGGGTTTTTTATTTCTTCTTGCATCTATGTTGTCAAGGTTGGATCAATCAGTGGGTGTGTTCCTGAACTTGGTCCACACCCTAAATCAAGTTTCTGAGACTGGGATAAAATATTGCTACTATATATAAGTGTAACTGAATTTTATACTATTAGTATTTGTACTGTGTTTTTATGATACCTGATGAAGGATATACACTGTATCCGAAACGCTTTGTATCTCTTCTTTTTTAACCTATGAAATAAAAAAATATGAAATATCATCTTTGGATGTGAGTCCCGGGAAGCGCTGCCAATCATGGGCTGGATGTGCCTTTCTTGATGCACACAGTCAAGGTACCCAGTGCCAGAGACAGGAAAACAACCCCATATTATCTTTGAACCTCCTCCATCTGTATTTGTCGGTACTGTGTTATTTTCTCATTCTCTTTTCGATAAGCAGGAGGATGATCCTGACCAGACTATATTTATAAGCTTTATAAGCATTTTATGCCTTTAGTAGCTCATCTGTGGGATCAGACCAGATAGGCTAGCCTTCGCTCCTCATGCACGTCAAGGACCCGTGTGTGCTCATGAACCTACAATTCACAGTCATCTGTCTTTCGATGACTTAGGTAGATAGTAACCACTTCATATTGTGAACACTTCATAAGACCTATGGTTTTGGAGATGTCCTGACACTATCGGTTTTGGCTTTTTGTCACAGTCACTCTGTTCTTCACATTTGATCATTTTTAGTGCTTTCCACACATGAGATGTCTGTTTATTTGCCGCTTGTTAAATCCCACCCTATGTCAGGTGCCATTGTAATGACATAAGTGTTATTCATGTTAGCTGTCAGTGGTTTTATTCTTATGGCTGATCATGTATACTATAATATGGTATGTGCCTGTAAATTGACACCATCTCAGCTATCATAACGACGCTTATGATATAAGGCAGGAAATCTGTAATCTTCGTTCATACATCCTGTTTGCAGGAACCCATTATTGCGGACTTCACTTAGTAAGAACATCTGCTTTCCTATGATAGCTGATAATCAGGCTGAGTAGAGGCGTAAATCACATTGGATGCCACAAAATCAGGGATGCACCGTCTATAAGGCACACAGAGATTTTCCGCTCAGAGTTCGCTCCCTTGGATGCAGAGGGCATGAGGAGGAAAGCATTTTGATATAAACATCTTAACACTGAAATTGCAAAAGGAAAAGTCGTTTTATCATGGAAATTACAGGTTGGCTAGACAGGTTAATCAAATGCATATGATGAAAAAAATGGAGCCAAAATTTTATTTATTATTGCATATGACCCCAACGTCCAGAAATACACGCACATTCACACTTTGACATGTTATCAATTAGGTTATTAATAGTTGTCTCAAGAATGTTCTGCCAGACTAAGATCCTCAGTTGTTAACTCCTCTTGGAATTGCCGATTGTTATGGGGTCACCTTTTGAGGTGGATCCTCTAAGCCCCAGGTTTGGCTGGGGACACGAGTCACGGGCGTCAATGCAGCAGGTAGGCAAGGCACGCGGGAACAAGGAATGAGCACTGAAGGCAGACAGGACACAGGAAAACCGGTATGGAGCAGGTAGTGGTGCACAGACAAAGAGTCTACATACCAAGACACAGGTGTGTGAAAAATTTTTTCTACTTTTTTTAATCATTTGCTATCACTAACATGTCTGTCCATCCTGTGATTTCCATAATTCCACAACGTTTCCTTCTTCAGTTTAAATGTTGAAGAGTTTATGTCTAAATTTATGTAATTTGTATGTGAAACTTATTTCCACCACAATGTTTATGGGTTTATGTAGCAGAGAAATACTTAAGTGACTGTATACATACATAATGTATATATTATTACTAGAAGTGTGCCGGATGCTATCGCATTGGGAAGGCAGAATCATCACGATGGGGGCAGGTTTGTGGCGCTGGGGGTGGCAGGCCACCCACTTCCGTACAGACATAACCGTCAGGAAAGACGGTGTTTTGCGGCCTACGCTGGAGATGGTGTGCGGCGCCACCAGAGGGTGGCCGCACCCAATCTCCAGCACAGGCCTCAAGCTGCGGTCTTTCCTGCCGGCTGTGACTGCACGGAGGTGGGTAGGCAGGCAGTGGCGGGATCCGGCGCATGTAGTCAGGCGGTGGATCCTGGCGGGGGTCCAGCGGCGGCATCCCTCTCATTACTCCCCCCTCATTACACCCTCTCATTACACCCCCTCATTATGCCACCTTCATTAAACCCCTCTCATTATACCCCCTCGTTACACCCCTTTCACAGCCATGATCGCAGCAGCAGCCTGGATCCGAGCGGCAGCTTGGATCCCAGCGGCAGTTGGGATCGCAGCGGTGACCTGGATCCGAACGGCAGTTGGGATCCAAGCGGTGGCTGGGATCCAAGCAGCGGCCGGGATCCCAGCAGCGGTCGGGATTGCAGCGGCGTCCGGAATCGCAGCGGTAGCAGGGATCTGAGAGGCAGCAGTGATCCAAGCGGCGGCTGGGATCCAAGCAGCGGACGGGATCGCAGCAGCAGCCTGGATCCAAGAGGCCGCTGGGATCCCAGCGGCGGTTGGGTTCACAGCAGTGGCGCGGATCCCAGCGGCCTCTGGGATCCCAGCGGCGGTCGGGATCGCAGCTGCGTCCTGGATCCGAGCGTCATCACTTGGGTGTTCCAAAATGGCGCTCGGCGTACTTCCGGTGTGGTGCGGTGGATTGTGGGATTCGGGGACATCCAGACAGAAGTGGATGACGGACAATTTAAGGCAATTATATGTATAGATTATTATTATTTATAGTGAAAGTTCTTGTATGTCCATTGCAGCTTAGTTACTTAAAGAGGTTGTCTACTACTTTTACATGTATGACTTATCCTTAGGATAGGTCATCTATTACTGATCGGCCGGGATCCAACAACCAGCACCCTGCTGATCAGCTATTGTCGGTGTCGTCGGAAGTAACTTGCCGAGATGCTCCATCTTCTGGTAGTGTCGAAGGCTTGGTACTGCATCAGTAAGGATAGGTCATCAATGTAAAAGTAGTGGACAACCTATTTAAGGGGCTTTTCCTACTATTTATTTTATTTACTCACTTATATAGCGCAATTAATTCCACAGTGCTTTACAGGAATTATTGGCACTGTCCCCATTGGGGCTCACAATCTAAATTTCCTATCAGCATGTCTTTGGGGTGTGGGAGGAGGAAACTGGAGTAACCCTGAGGAAACCCACTGAAACACGGGAAGAACATACAAACTCCTGCAGACGTTGTCCTTGGTGGGACCCAGGACCCCATTGCTGCAAAGCTGCAATGTTAACCACTAAGCCACCATGCTGCCCTAAATATAAAAAGTAATAGTTTAAACTTACCATATGCCATCACTTTTTCATTGGAGTCCGACCTCCGTGCCCCATACTGATCTTGATATTTTGTGCCGTATCTTCTACTGAATTTCCCTGTGAGGCACAATACAGGAACACAGATACATTTATCTGTATGGCATTTTTATAACATAGATATAAAGGAATCATTATAAATAGGACAACTAATCAATATTGAGAGATGGGTATAGTAATTTACAGAACTGAAGAAATGTGCAAAAACATGTCTGGTGCCACTTCATTCATATGGTATACGAACAGTCCATGTGAGAGCTGCATATTTTGTACCAGGCTTGTCACTCTCCACAAGGAGAAGCATTTCTTCTTATACCCCAGTCCAGAACTGCCCACCAAGCCAAATCAGATCTCACACTTTGCACTGATGAGGGTGCAACACCCCCGAAACACTGTGTCTGCAAATTGAGATTCTGGTTTGGTTTTTATCCTAAGTCATATTACAAGGCTTATTAAAGTGTCGATATTGACTTTTAGGATCGCTACTTGCGATTGATGATGCTAAAGTTCTAGTCCTCTTCCTCTCCGAGGTAGCAGTTTTCTTATTTAATTTCCTAGATGAGCATGTATGGCTTTTAAGTCTCCTCACTCTGACATGCTAGGCTTGGCTTATCACTCTCCACAAGGAGAAAAGTTACCCCTGTGACCCCATATTTTGTACCAAAAATTAATTATGTGTGCAAGAGTAGAGCAAGGAAACCTTTTACAACATATAGTATATCATAAAACATTCACAAGCCTTGTCCATGGTGGTGTAAAAAGAGGCTTATCTGGAGTTGTGGCCTAGGAATTAGAGTAGTATTGCTGTAGTATTTTATGGGATTTTATGGCCATACTAATTACTAACTATGAAGCATTGTATGTATGTTCTTGATATATGCTCAGATTGAACAAATATCATTCTTGAAAGCAAACAGAAATCAAGACTGGAAACAGAGGTCCTCACAGAGCTGGCCTTGTTGTCCTTTAGGGCTACACCATTAGGACTCCAGCAGTGTTTGCTCTGACTTCTCTATAAACCTTGTCTGGTCCAGTTTTTATAGAACAATATTATATTTGGTTGCATGTACTAACCCCAGAAAGTAACGCAGCGAATGTCTGATTAATGCAGCAAAGTTCTGTACTGTGATACCAAAGAAAACAAATGTTCATCAAATGTTAATTTACCTGCAAGTTTCCCCTTTCAAAGTGGTCATTTGGCTTGTGGCAAGTACATACGTGAAAAGGCTCGGGATGTACTACAGAACATTGCTGTATGTTGTCCTGATTCGGACCTTTGCACAGTTACACAGTTCTCTTTTTATGCACAGTGGCTACAAGCCTGCAAAGTCAGAGGTGAAGAGGAGGGCACATAAATCTCAGATGAAGGGGACACGTTCATGCCAGTTACACAGAAGGCCATTTACACAGCTGACTGGGTTATACCTACAAAGACCTAGACCACTTCCAACACTGTATAGTTAGGCAAGACCAAAGCAAACAAAACTAAACACCAAGAAAAACTGTCTGCAGAATTATGGAGATCTACATGTGCAAGTAATGCATACAGATCCGGACAGTACTGACAGCACTGAGATATTATTTATCTTATTATCTCACATTCCTGTCAATGAAGCAATGACATTGTTGCTAACTACTTTTCTACAGAAGGTTAACTCTAGGGTTAAATATAAGCCACTGAAATCTACTTCCTCCATAAGTCCCTGTTTATTTCGTTTTGACCGATTTTACAATAATATCTCTCACTTTTATTTGAGATTAGCGATTATGACAGTGATTGCCCATTTTCAGAAAATTGTACGGATTACTACAGTTGCTATCAATATTTAATTTCGGGGGGATCTAACCTCTGAGACCCCCTTGGAACAGAACAGTGATGGGGTCACAGCTCTTGCCCCCTTTCTTTCTTACATACATACCCTCTGTAACTCATCATCAGAAAAATTTGCTGTGCATGGTACTGCAGTTCGCCCCATTTTAGTAAACAGGTTTATAGTGCAAAAATCGGCACGTATTCATCCGTCCAGTGGAATTCTATATTTTTTCCCATGTATCAATACACAGAGGATAACTGGTGTGCACTATGGATTTGCAAGGTAAAAATTATTTCTTCTAAGGAACATAGCTTCTTAAATGGTTGATACTACAAAAGGTCATATAAGTCCCAGCCAAATCTATGATGTTTTTAACCTCTCATTCCCTTGATGACATCACAAGCTATCACTTTCGCAGTAGAGAAGAAGCATAAAAAAAAGTTGGGGAATACATCGATTAGCACCAAATGGATTGTCTCACAAATAGACATTAATTAATTTACTTAAAGGGTTGTTAATTGTTGAGAAATTTAATTTTGTAATTTATATGCTGGAAAGATTCAGAAGACATGTCTTGCTTTTTGGAGTGTGCTTGAGCACCAGAAGTTCAATAGTTTCTTTAGTCTTGACACAAGAGAAATTAAATATCTGTCAGTCATGAATTGTTGTCAGTTTTGATGGTTAAGGGCTGAGCAGGGTCGGCATTAGATGTGGGGAAAACTGGGCAATTGCCCAGGACAATCATCCTCAAAGGGTTACACAACAGTAGCATAACATGCAGACAGTCACCCCGGGCCCATGTGCATGGAGGAGCCCCCCCTAGAGTAATCACCACTATCGGCATACGTAGCATACCGATACTGTTAAACTATGCAGTAGAGCAGAGAACTATGGTCTCCACTCCCTACCGCTCTCGATTCTGTAAGCCACTGATGTTATAATAATAATAATAATAAATTTTATTTTTATAGCGCCTACATATTCCGCAGCACTTTACATTTCAGAGGGGATTTGTACAGACAATAGACATTACAGCATAACAATAATCACATACAGTAGATTATAACAAATAACAAGGAAAGAGGGCCCTGCTCGCAAGCTTACAGTCTATGAGGAAAGAGGTAGACACGAAAGGTGGGTGGTAACAGTTGCCCTGATTGTATGGACCAGCCATAAAGTGTGTGACAGTACAGACACAGAGGGCTAATGGATGCATAAAGCATGTGGGAACATGATGCGGGGAATCTGGTTATGGTAAAACTTTTGGCTGTGTCACACAGGGATAGATTAGGTTAATGTGTTGAGGCGATAGGCCAGTCTGAATAAATGCGTTTTCAGGGCACGCTTAAAATTGTGGGGATTGGGGACTAATCGTATTGACCTGGGAAGTGCATTCCAAAGAATTGGCGCGGCACGTGTAAAGTCTTGGAGACGGGAGAGGGAGGTTCTGACTATTGAGGATGCTAACCTCAGGTCATCAGCAGAACGGAGGGCATGGGTAGGGTGGTATACTGAAACAAGGGAGGAGATGTAAGATGGTGCTGAGCTATGGAGGGCTTTGTGGGTGAGAGTAATAAGTTTATACTGAATTCTGGAGTGGATGGGTAGCCAGTGTAATGACTGGCACAAGGTAGAGGCATCGGTGTAACGATTGGTGAGGAATATGATCCTGGCTGCAGCATTCAAGACAGATTGGAGAAGGGAGAGTTTGGTAAGAGGGAGACCGATTAGAAGAGAGTTACAATAGTCGAGACGAGAATGAAGAAGAGAAACAGTAAGAGTTTTTGCAGAGTCAAAAGTAAGAAAAGGTCGAATTCTAGAAATGTTTTTGAGGTGCAGATGACAAGAGCGAGCCAGTGATCGAATGTGGGTGGCAAAGGAAAAATCGGAATCAAGTATGACCCCAAGACAGCGGGCCTGTTGCTGGGGAGTAATAGTGGAACCACACACAGAAATGGCAATGTCGGGTATAGGTACATTAGTAGAGGGAGGAAACACCAGGAGTTCAGTCTTTGACAGGTTCAGTTTCAGATATAGTGAGGACATGATATTAGACACAGCATTTAGACAATCGGTGGTGTTTTCTAGAAAGCCTGGCGTGATGTCAGGATAAGAAGCGTATAATTGGGTGTCATCAGCATAGAGATGGTACTGGAAACCAAATCTACTGATTGTTTGACCAATAGGGGCAGTGTTCAAGGAGAAGAGGAGGGGGCCTAGAACCGATCCTTGAGGGACCCCAACAGTAAGGGGAAGGTGAGAGGAGGAACCGGCAAAAGATACAGTAAAGGAGCGGTCGGAGAAATAGGAGGAGAACCATGAGAGAACGGTGTCCTTGAGGCCAATGGAACGGAGCATAGTGAGGAGGAGCTGATGATCCACAGTGTCGAATGCTGCAGAGAGATCCAAGAGAATTAGCATGGAGTAATGACCATTTGATTTAGCTGTTAGCAGATCATTAGAGACTTTAGTGAGGGCAGTTTCAGTGGAGTGTAAAGAGCGGAAACCGGATTGGAGAGGGTCAAGAACAGAGTTTTCTGAGAGATAGCGGATAAGACGGGAGTGGACCAGGCGTTCCAGGAGTTTAGAGATGAAGGGAAGATTAGAGACAGGTCTATAGTTAGCGGCACAGTTTTGGTCGAGGGATGGTTTTTTAAGTAGTGGATGTATGATGGCATGCTTAAATGAGGAGGGTAAAATACCAGAAGAGAGAGAGAGGTTAAATATTTTAGTTAGGTGAGGGGTGACAGCAGGGGAAAGGGACTGGAGGAGATGTGACAGAAATGAGTCACTGGTGCAAGTGGTTGGGCGAGAAGATGCAAGGAGCCTGCTTACTTCTTTTTCTGTGACTGGTTCAAAATCAGAGAGTGAGCTAGATGCAGTGGAGGAGGGAGGACAGTGCATGGTATGAGGTGATTGGGAGATAATTTCCTGTCGAATCTGGTCAATTTTTTCTTTGAAGTAATTGGCCAGATCGTCAGCTCGGAGCTCCATGGTTGGAGCCTGAACTCTTGGGTTGAGTAGAGAATGAAAAGTGTCAAAGAGACGTTTTGGGTTATTGGACAGTGAGGTGATGAGGGTGTTGAAATAGGCTTGTTTGGAGAGGTGAAGGGCAGTGTTGTATGTTCTAAGCATAAACTTAAAATGGATGAAATCTTCGTGTAGATTGGATTTTCTCCACAGACGTTCGGCGCACCTGGAGCACCGCTGCAGGAAACGTGTTTGCACCGTGTGCCAGGGTTGTCGCCATCTGCGTTGTGGTGTTCTATTTATAGGGGGTGCAAATTCATCCAGGGCACTTTGAAGTGTTTCATTGTAATGCTTCAATGCAGAATCAGGACATGAGAGGGATAAGGGCCAATGAAGACTGCAAGTTCTTCATAAGTTTCTGGGTGTTAATGGCCTGTATGTTTCTATAAGTCTGGACAGTGGGGGTGACCTGAGCAGCTTGGCAGTTCTTGATAGAGAATGAAAGAAGATTGTGGTCAGACAGTGCTATAGGGGAGTTTGCAAAATCATCCAATGCACAAAGCCGAGAGAAGACCAAGTCGAGGGAGTTTCCGTCTTCATGCGTTGGAGAATTATTAAGCTGCGAAAGGCCAAATGAGGAGGTTAGAGATAAAAGGTGAGTAGCAGATGGTGAGAGGGGAAGAGCAATGGGGATGCTGAACTCTCCCATGATGAGGGTAGTGATGTCACAGGAGAGAAAATGTGGAAGCCAAGTGGCAAAATAATCCAGGAACTGATGGGAGGGGCCAGGAGGACGATATACCACCGCCATTTGCATGGAGAAGGGGGTGTAAAGTGGCCTTCAGAGTGCCTGGAGCACGCTAATAGACATCAGCCTCTATTAGCTCAGTAGATTATATGGTACCACAGCAATCCTAACCGATGACAAGGAATTACAAGGATGAAAATTAAGTATTTAGTATAGTTGAATGTTTCACGGTTAGCGGTAGTAGCCGTTTTCAATTTTTTTATTCATATAAGGCCTCTTTTATTTTACAGCTTTAGGTCATAAGTATTGTAATTGTTTTTTAAATACTTTTTAGAAGGTGAATAGTTAGGCTTCAATAGTCATAGAAGGTGAAGGTGTGTTTTTAGCTCTTATTGTCAAATCAATGTATTTGAATATTGGGAGAGAAAAAGTGGTGACTATGATTGATAGCAATCTGGATGAAAAAAAGATATTAGGGTACACTGTAATATACATATTTATGGTACAAAAAATATAAAAAATTGCATCTGAGGGTTTAATATAGTAATTTTCTTCTCACTGGTGACATGTTAGGTGATTATAAACAGGTAATAAGATAGGAATAGTTTAAAGATGGAGCATTATATCGGGCTCATTATTCTGTATGGAGCAATATATGGGGCCTGTTATACTGTATATTGTATGGAGCAATATATGAGGCTCATTATGCTGTATAAAGTAATATATGGGGCTCATTATTCTGCATGGAGCACTATGTGGTGTACATAACACTGTATGGAGGACTATACTGTCCGGTTTCTGACCTATTGTAGAATTTACAATAGATATCACTCATATAATGTAAGAATGTGAATTCTGGTATGTGTTAAAGGGGCCACTGAGACTCTTTCACCCGGGGCCCTTTAAAACCTGGGCAGTGTAGCCACAACCGCAGATTCCTGGAGCAGCTGGGCGATCATGTGTGCCCACTACTAAAGAGGGAAAAAAGGAAGGGGGAAAAAAACTCTGACTAGCTGGTGTTATGATAACAATTCATAGTAGCTGCTAAAATCTAATGTTTGTTATTTCCTTTTTAAAAATGTCACGAATAAAAAATTGATAAAAATTGATGGTGACTGAGGATGTACATTTGAAAATATTGCATATTAAAAATATACAGTGGGTACAGAAAGTATTCAGACCCCCTTTAAATTTTTCACTCTTTATTTCTTTGTATCCATTTGGTAAATTCAAAAAAGTTCATTTTTTTCTCATTAATGTACACTCTGCACCCCACCTTGACTGAAAAAAAACAGAAATGTAGACATTTTTGCAAATTTATTAAAAAAGAAAAACTGAAATATCACATGGTCATAAGTATGCAGACCCTTTGCTCAGACACTCATATTTAAGTCACATGCTGTCCATTTCCTTGTGACTCTCCTTGAGATGGTTCTATTCCTTCATTGGAGTCCAGCTGGGTTTAATTAAACTGATAGGTCTTGATTTGGAAAGGCACACACCTGTCCATATAAGACCTCACAGCTCACAGTGCATGTCAGAACAAATGAGAATCATGAGGTCAAAGGAACTGGCCAAGGAGATCAGAGACAGAATTGCAGCAAGGCACAGATCTGGCAAAGGTTACAAAAGAATTGCCGCCGTACTCAAGGTTCCTAAGAGCACAGTGGCCTCCATAATCCTTAAATGGAAGATGTTTTGGACCACCAGAAGTCTTTCTAGACCTGGCCATCCAGCCAAACTGAGCAATCATGGGAGAAGAGCCTTGGTTAGAGAGGAAAAGAAGAACCCCAAGATCACTGTGGCTGAGCTCCATAGATGCAGTAGGAAGATGTGAGAAAGTTCCACAATGTCAACTATAACTGCAGCCCTCCACCAGTCGGGCCTTTATGGCAGAGAGGCCCGACGGAGGCCTCTCCTCAATGCATATGTAAGCCAATATAGAGTTTTCTAAAAACACATGAAGGACTCCTAGACTATGAGAAATAAGATTCTCTGGTCTGATGAGATGAAGATAGAACTTTTTGGTGATAATTCTAAGCAGTATCTGTGGAGAAAACCAGGCACTGCTCATCACCTTCCCAATACAATCCCAACAGTGAAACGTGGTGGCAGCATTATGATGTGGGGGTGTTTTTCAGCTGCAGAGACAGGACGACTGGTTGCAATTCAAGGAGACATGAATGTGGCCAAGTACACAGATATCCTGGCTGGAACAGATATCCTGGCTGAAAACCTCTTCCAGAGTGCTCTGGACTTCAGACTTAGCCAAAGGTTCACCTTCTACCCAACAAGACAATGACCCTAAGCAAGAAGACTCATGGCTGTACTAGCTCAAAAGGGTGCTTCTACTAAATACAGAACAAAGAGTCTGAATACTTATGACTAGAGTTGAGCGAAACGGGTCAAAAAAATTCAAAAGTCGCTGACTTTTGGCAAAGTCGGGTTTCATGAAACGAAACCCGACCCTAGGATGAGGTCGGCCACGAGGTCAGCGACTTACACGCCAAAGTCGCGTTTCAAAAGTTTGTTTTGCGCTCTTTTTCAGCCAAATCAGGATCCACGGACACTGTGGGCAACGTGATGACATAGGCACGGGTCACCACCATCTTTCAGAAGGGCATGCAAGTGATTGGCTTGCTTTGGTGGGCGTCACAGGGGGTATAAAAGGGCGTGCACGCCGACCGCCATCTTACTTCTGCCGATCTTAGTATAGGGAGAGGTTGCTGCTGATTCTGTAGGGAGAGCGTTAGGCAGGGAAGAAGACAAAAAAACTGCTTCTGCTGCTAGCGATTTGGCCTGCACAACACACAAGTCACTGTGTGTGCAGTGCAAGGGGAGGCTATATAGTGGTGTATCAGTGGTGTTGGTTGTTGGGCTGCCTTTTAAGGATTCCTGACAGGCTGGCATTGCTGTTTACCCACTGCTCCGCAAACTGCTTTTTTAAAAGCAATCCCAATTTTTTTTTTTTGTCCTGCTGAGAAGAAAAAAAAACTGCTTCTGCTGCTAGCAATTTGGCCTGCACAACACACCAGTCACTGTGTGTGCAGTGCAAGGGGAGGCTATATAGTGGTGTATCAGTGGTGTTGGTTGTTGGGCTGCCTTCTAAGGCTTCCTGACAGGCTGGCATTGCTGTTTACCCACTGCTCCGCAAACTGCTTTTTTAAAAGCAATCCAATCTCCCTTATCCTCTAGTCACTTTTGTCACAGCGGTGCCATCGAGCCTGTCACATAGCGCTCAGATATTCATTGGGCCTCACACAATCCAAAAGTGTCCAGTGTCCAAAAGTGTGTGCAGAGATTCAAAATCTCCCTTATCCTCTAGTCACTTTTGTCACAGCTGTGCCATCGAGCCTGTCACATAGCGCTCAGATATCAGTGGGCCTCACACAATCCAAAAGTGTCCACTGTCCACAAGTGTGTGCAGAAATTCAAAATCTCCCTTATCCTCTAGTCACTTTTGTCACAGCTGTGCCATCGAGCCTGTCACATAGCGCTCAGATATCAGTGGGCCTCACACAATCCAAAAGTGTCCACTGTCCACAAGTGTGTGCAGAAATTCAAAATCTCCCTTATCCTCTAGTCACTTTTGTCACAGCTGTGCCATCGAGCCTGTCACATAGCGCTCAGATATCAGTGGGCCTCACACAATCCAAAAGTGTCCACTGTCCACAAGTGTGTGCAGAAATTCAAAATCTCCCTTATCCTCTAGTCACTTTTGTCACAGCTGTGCCATCGAGCCTGTCACATAGCGCTCAGATATCAGTGGGCCTCACACAATCCAAAAGTGTCCACTGTTCACAAGTGTGTGCAGAAATTCAAAATCTCCCTTATCCTCTAGTCACTTTTGTCACAGCAGTGCCATCGAGCCTGTCACATAGCGCTCAGATATCAGTGGGCCTCACACAATCCAAAAGTGTCCACTGTCCACAAGTGTGTGCAGAAATTCAAAATCTCCCTTATCCTCTAGTCACTTTTGTCACAGCAGTGCCATCGAGCCTGTCACATAGCGCTCAGATATCAGTGGGCCTCACACAATCCAAAAGTGTCCACTGTCCACATGTGTGTGCAGAAATTCAAAATCTCCCTTATCCTCTAGTCACTTTTGTCACAGCAGTGCCATCGAGCCTGTCACATAGCGCTCAGATATCAGTGGGCCTCACACAATCCAAAAGTGTCCAGTGTCCAAAAGTGTGTGCAGATATTCAAAATCTCCCTTATCCTCTAGTCACTTTGGTCACAGCAGTGCCATCGAGCCTGTCACATAGCACTCAGATATCAGTGGGCCTCACACAATCCAAAAGTGTCCAGTGTCCAAAAGTGTGTGCAGATATTCAAAATCTCCCTTATCCTCTAGTCACTTTTGTCACAGCAGTGCCATCGAGCCTGTCACATAGCGCTCAGATATCAGTGGGCCTCACACAATCCAAAAGTGTCCACTGTCCACAAGTGTGTGCAGAAATTCAAAATCTCCCTTATCCTCTAGTCACTTTTGTCACAGCTGTGCCATCGAGCCTGTCACATAGCGCTCAGATATCAGTGGGCCTCACACAATCCAAAAGTGTCCAGTGTCCAAAAGTGTGTGCAGATATTCAAAATCTCCCTTATCCTCTAGTCACTTTTGTCACAGCAGTGCCATCGAGCCTGTCACATAGCACTCAGATATCAGTGGGCCTCACACAATCCAAAAGTGTCCAGTGTCCAAAAGTGTGTGCAGATATTCAAAATCTCCCTTATCCTCTAGTCACTTTTGTCACAGCAGTGCCATCGAGCCTGTCACATAGCGCTCAGATATCAGTGGGCCTCACACAATCCAAAAGTGTCCACTGTCCACAAGTGTGTGCAGAAATTCAAAATCTCCCTTATCCTCTAGTCACTTTTGTCACAGCTGTGCCATCGAGCCTGTCACATAGCGCTCAGATATCAGTGGGCCTCACACAATCCAAAAGTGTCCAGTGTCCAAAAGTGTGTGCAGATATTCAAAATCTCCCTTATCCTCAGTCACTTTTGTCACAGCAGTGCCATCGAGCCTGTCACATAGCGCTCAGATATCAGTGGGCCTCACACAATCCAAAAGTGTCCAGTGTCCAAAAGTGTGTGCAGATATTCAAAATCTCCCTTATCCTCTAGTCACTTTTGTCACAGCAGTGCCATCGAGCCTGTCACATAGCGCTCAGATATCAGTGGGCCTCACACAATCCAAAAGTGTCCACTGTCCACAAGTGTGTGCAGAAATTCAAAATCTCCCTTATCCTCTAGTCACTTTTGTCACAGCTGTGCCATCGAGCCTGTCACATAGCGCTCAGATATCAGTGGGCCTCACACAATCCAAAAGTGTCCAGTGTCCAAAAGTGTGTGCAGATATTCAAAATCTCCCTTATCCTCTAGTCACTTTTGTCACAGCAGTGCCATCGAGCCTGTCACATAGCGCTCAGATATCAGTGGGCCTCACACAATCCAAAAGTGTCCAGTGTCCAAAAGTGTGTGCAGATATTCAAAATCTCCCTTATCCTCTAGTCACTTTTGTCACAGCAGTGCCATCGAGCCTGTCACATAGCGCTCAGATATCAGTGGGCCTCACACAATCCAAAAGTGTCCACTGTCCACAAGTGTGTGCAGAAATTCAAAATCTCCCTTATCCTCTAGTCACTTTTGTCACAGCTGTGCCATCGAGCCTGTCACATAGCGCTCAGATATCAGTGGGCCTCACACAATCCAAAAGTGTCCAGTGTCCAAAAGTGTGTGCAGATATTCAAAATCTCCCTTATCCTCTAGTCACTTTGGTCACAGCAGTGCCATCGAGCCTGTCACATAGCGCTCAGATATCAGTGGGCCTCACACAATCCAAAAGTGTCCAGTGTCCAAAAGTGTGTGCAGATATTCAAAATCTCCCTTATCCTCTAGTCACTTTTGTCACAGCAGTGCCATCGAGCCTGTCACATAGCGCTCAGATATCAGTGGGCCTCACACAATCCAAAAGTGTCCACTGTCCACAAGTGTGTGCAGAAATTCAAAATCTCCCTTATCCTCTAGTCACTTTGGTCACAGCTGTGCCATCGAGCCTGTCACATAGCGCTCAGATATCAGTGGGCCTCACACAATCCAAAAGTGTCCAGTGTCCAAAAGTGTGTGCAGATATTCAAAATCTCCCTTATCCTCTAGTCACTTTTGTCACAGCAGTGCCATCGAGCCTGTCACATAGCGCTCAGATATCAGTGGGCCTCACACAGTCCAAAAGTGTCCACTGTCCACAAGTGTGTGCAGAAATTCAAAATCTCCCCTGTCCTATAGACACCTAGTACCTTGTTTTACATTACTATATAGTTTGTTGGATTTTGTCTACATTTCTACCAAAAATGAGGAAGGCTGGTGGAAGAGGCCGTGGAATTGGGCGGGGGTTGGCAGCTGGTAATGATGGTGTTGGTGGTGGATCTGATGGTAGTGGCAAGAGCAAAATAGGACCGAATGCAGGAGGTGCTGACCCTGCGTCATCGTCTGGCTACATAAGGCCTCGAACGCTTAGTTTTCTAGGAGTTGGCAAACCGCTTTTAAAGCCAGAGCATCAGGAAAAAGTTTTGTCTTACATTGCTGACTCAGCCTCCAGCTCTATCGCCTCCTCTTCTTCAGTTGCAAAAAGTAAAAGCACTGAGTCGTCATTGGAGGCTCATGTTCATGAACCACACCTTTCCTTGTGTCCTTCACCCCAACCAAGATTGAAGGATGACGCAGGCCATACTACTGATTACTCCATGGAGCTGTTTTCACATACCATGCCTGGATTATCAAGTGAAATGGTGAATTACCCAGGCCAAGATGAATCTGACATGGAGTGCACTGATGCACAGCCGCTGATGGATGATTCTGCTGGTACATTCACTCAGAGCACTAAATTGTCCTCGCAGTGTACAGAGCCAGATTCTGACCCTGATGAGACTCAGGTGCCCCTTCCCGCACACTATACCACCATACACGGTGACACAGAGGAAGGTGCACATGACATAGAAGAGGAGGTGATGGATGACCCAGTTGTTGACCCAGATTGGCATCCATTGGGGGAAGAGGGTGCTGCTTCCAATAGCTCAGATGAGGAGCATCCACAGCAGACATCGACATCGCAACAGCTGTTATCTGGCAGGCCCGGAGCACTCCAAAGACAGGTTCCAAACATCAAAAGAGTTGCTGGACAGCTTGTCCAGAGGGTCAAAAGATCACAGCGTGCTAGGCCGCAAAATGTCTGCCAAAGTAGGAAGAGTGCAGTGTGGCAGTTTTTTGAACAAAATCCTCATGATCAGGCCAAGGTTATCTGTAAGAAGTGCGCAAAGACCTTTAGCCGAGGGAAAAATCTGAAAAATTTGAATACCAGTTGCATGCTTAGACATTTAACCAGCATGCACTTGCAAGCGTGGACACAACACCAAACCTCAAGTGCCACATGTGCAACTGATCACAACGAAGGTAGTCAGCAACGCTACATTGTTTCCCCCACTGTAAGCCCACCGGTTAGCACAGCAGCAAATGTTGAGGTGTCGTTGCAAGACCACAGCAGTTCATGAATCCCACTGTTATATCAATGAAAGACTGATTCTAGGCCATCAGAAAGAACACCAACTCCATCACCATCATCAACCCTCTCTCAGTCCGCCCTGTCCACCGCTACTTCCACCATATGCAGCTCTCAAGTCCAGCTCACCCTCCCAGACACTATGAGTAGGTCAAGAAAGTACTCAGTCTCTCATCCGTGTACACTGGGTTTGAACGCCCACATTGCCAAACTAATCTCGTTTGAGATGATGCCCTTTCGGTTGGAGGAAAGCACAGCTTTCCGCGAACTCATGGCCTATGCAGTACCACGCTATGACCTACCCAGTCGCCACTTCTTCTCTCGCAAAGCCATCCCAGCCCTCCACCATCATGTGAAAGACCGCATTGTCCATGCACTCAAGCAGTCAGTGAGCGGAAAGGTGCACCTCACAACTGATGCATGGTCCAGTCGGCATGGCCAGGGCCGTTACGTGTCCATCACTGCGCACTGGGTTAATGTGGTGGATGCAGGGTCCACAGGGGACAGCGGTGGTGGGACAGTGCTGCCTAGCCCACGGTATAGGAAACAGTTGGCTGTAGGCGTTCGACCCTCCTCCTCCTCCACCTCCTCCAGAAGCGAAAGCTCGTCCACAGAGCGCAGTCGTACGAGCACTCCATCTGCAGCTGCCACTGTTGCACACGATGTGTCCCCCTATCGAGCAGCTAGTGGAAAGCGTCAGCAGGCTGTGTTGCAGATGATGTGTTTGGGCGACAGACACACCGCCGAGGTGCTGGCCGAGTACTTGAAGCGACAAACTGAGTCATGGCTGGGCAGTGTACATCTTGAGGCAGGCAAGGTAGTTAGTGATAACGGCCGTAATTTTGTGGCAGCCATAGCCCTTTCAAAACTCAGCCACATACCTTGCTTGGCTCACACCTTGAACCTGGTGGTGCAGTGCTTCCTCAAAAATTATCCGGAGTTAACAGCCCTGCTCCAGAAGGTGCGAAGACTGTGCGCGCACATCCGCCGGTCGCCTGTACACTCCGTTCGTATGCAGAAGCTGCAGCGATTGCTCCACCTTCCCAACCACCGCCTCATTATAGACATTGCAACAAGGTGGAACTCCACCCTGCACATGGTGGAGCGGCTGTGCGAGCAGAGGCAGGCCATAATGCATTTGTGGGAGGATACACGGCCAGGCACTTTGAGAGCAGACATGGAGTTGACAGGTGTGCAGTGGTCGAAGCTGAAAGACCTTTGTAAAGTCTTTCAGTGTTTTGAGGAATGCACACGGCTGGTAAGCGCAGACGATGCCATCCTAAGCATGAGCATCCCACTTATGCGTCTGCTCATGCAAACTTTGACGCACCTTAAGGAGCAGGCGTCTGCAGCCAATGTTGATGAGGAGGAAGAGGAGGAGGGAATCCTTGATGACATTCAGCCATTGTCTGCTTAGGGACCTCTCCTGGACGAGGTGGAGGAAGAAGAGGAGGAGGAGGAGGATGATGGGGATGATTACTTAGGGGAGGAGGATGCATCTCGTGGGGCAAGTGAAAATGTTGGCGTGGCAAGGTCTGGTACAGGGTTTGTGCGTGACTGGAGGGATGTGGATTTGCCAGAAAGTGCTCCTCCACCCAGCACTCGCAGTGCATCATTGACACCGGGAACATTGGCCCACATGTCAGATTATGCCTTGCGGATCCTAAAAAGGGACCCCCGCATTGCCAAAATGATGAACGATGACGACTACTGGTTGGCCAGCATCCTGGATCCACGCTATAAAGGCAAATTACAAAACATCATGCCACAGGAGTACCTTGACCTAATATTGGCTAATAAACAAGCAACTCTGGTAAATCGGTTGCTTGAGGCATTCCCAGCACACAGCAGCGGTGATGGTTCTCACACGAGACGTACGGGCCGGGGGCAGCTTGGCAGAGGTGTTCGTGGTGCACACAGCAGAAGTGGCGTTGGAGACAGGGGTTTCATGACAATGTTGTGGACTGATTTTTCAAATACCGCTCACACAACTGGTAATACTGCATCGATGGAAAGTGACAGGAGACAGCAGTTGTCAACTATGGTAACAAACTACTTTTCCTCCCATATCGATGTTCTCCCACACAGGTCATTCCCCTTTGACTATTGGGCCGCTAAACTGGACACCTGGCCTGAATTGGCCCAATATGCCTTACAGGAGCTCGCTTGCCCAGCTGCAAGTGTGCTATCGGAAAGAGTCTTCAGTGCAGCTGGATCAATCCTGACAGAAAAAAGGACCCGTCTGTCAACCCAAAATGTGGATGATCTAACCTTCATTAAAATGAACCACGCATGGGTTTCCAAGGATTTTGTCCCACCTTCCCCTGATGACACATAGGGTGACAGAAAAATGGCTTGCTTTGGTCCACCTCTTCCTGGTACTTCACCTATTTCGCCTTTTGCATCAGCTGAATGTCCAACATCAACATATGCCACTTTCTAAAACTCCCTAACTGTGCTGCCTCCCCCCCCATGGCCGGGGTCACCACCTACCGCACGACACCGTGCGAGTGCCGTTGCCCTGGACAGGTGGGTAGGCCGACTCTTGGGCACGGGCACTGGCACAGGGTCCCTCATAGTGCAATCAAGTGTCTCTGACGGTGGTGGTGCACACCCGCCATCAGACACACCACTGTACTATGAGGGGCCCAGTGCCAGTACCGACGCCCACGAGTGGGCCCCCCTTGCTTGGGCAGGGCCCCAGCATTTGCAATCTTTACCTCTCCCTGCTCCTCCGCTGTGTAATCTGGGCCGTCAAATCCATACTGTGCCTGACACCGTCTGAGCCTGCCTCCTGAGACATATATTTTGAATGTGTACGCTATCCATACATGTTATCCAGGGATACGGTACCCTTTCTAACCTTTGTGCAATCACGTGCAATCCATACTGGGCCTAACACCGTCTGAGCCTGCCTCATGCTGTATAGACATATATTTTGAATGTGTACGCTATCCATACATGTTATCCGGGGATACGGTACCCTTTCTAACCTTTGTGCAATCACGTGCAATCCATACTGGGCCTAACACCGTCTGAGCCTGCCTCCTGAGACATATATTTTGAATGTGTACGCTATCCATACATGTTATCCAGGGATACGGTACCCTTTCTAACCTTTGTGCAATCACGTGCAATCCATACTGGGCCTAACACCGTCTGAGCCTGCCTCATGCTGTATAGACATATATTTTGAATGTGTACGCTATCCATACATGTTATCCAGGGATACGGTACCCTTTCTAACCTTTGTGCAATCACGTGCAATCCATACTGGGCCTAACACCGTCTGAGCCTGCCTCATGCTGTATAGACATATATTTTGAATGTGTACACTATCCATACATGTTATCCAGGGATACGGTACCCTTTCTAACCTTTGTGCAATCACGTGCAATCCATACTGGGCCTAACACCGTCTGAGCCTGCCTCATGCTGTATAGACATATATTTTGAATGTGTACGCTATCCATACATGTTATCCGGGGATACGGTACCCTTTCTAACCTTTGTGCAATCACGTGCAATCCATACTGGGCCTAACACCATCTGTGCCTGCCTCCTGAGACATATATTTTGAATGTGTACACTATCCATACATGTAATCCAGGAATACGGTACCCTTTCTAACCTTTGTGCAATCACGTGCAATCCATACTGGGCCTAACACCGTCTGAGCCTGCCTCATGCTGTATAGACATATATTTTGAATGTGTACGCTATCCATACATGTTATCCAGGGATGCGGTACCCTCTCTAACCTTTGTGCAATCACGTGCAATCCATACTGGGCCTAACACCGTCTGAGCCTGCCTCCTGAGACATATATTTTGAATGTGTACGCTATCCATACATGTTATCCAGGGATACGGTACCCTTTCTAACCTTTGTGCAATCACGTGCAATTCATACTGGGCCTAACACCGTCTGAGCCTGCCTCATGCTGTATAGACATATATTTTGAATGTGTACGCTATCCATACATGTTATCCGGGGATACGGTACCCTTTCTAACCTTTGTGCAATCACGTGCAATCCATACTGGGCCTAACACAGTCTGAGCCTGCCTCCTGAGACATATATTTTGAATGTGTACGCTATCCATACATGTTATCCAGGGATACGGTACCCTTTCTAACCTTTGTGCAATCACGTGCAATCCATACTGGGCTTAACACCGTCTGAGCCTGCCTCCTGAGACATATATTTTGAATGTGTATGCTATCCATACATGTTATCCAGGGATACGGTACCCTTTCTAACCTTTGTGCAATCACGTGCAATCCATACTGGGCCTAACACCGTCTGAGCCTGCCTCATGCTGTATAGACATATATTTTGAATGTGTACGCTATCCATACATGTTATCCGGGGATACGGTACCCTTTCTAACCTTTATGCAATCACGTGCAATCCATACTGGGCCTAACACCGTCTGAGCCTGCCTCCTGAGACATATATTTTGAATGTGTACGCTATCCATACATGTTATCCAGGGATACGGTACCCTTTCTAACCTTTGTGCAATCACGTGCAATCAATACTGGGCCTAACACCGTCTGAGCCTGCCTCATGCTGTATAGACATATATTTTGAATGTGTACGCTATCCATACATGTTATCCAGGGATACGGTACCCTTTCTAACCTTTGTGCAATCACGTGCAATCCATACTGGGCCTAACACCGTCTGAGCCTGCCTCCTGAGACATATATTTTGAATGTGTACGCTATCCATACATGTTATCCAGGGATACGGTACCCTTTCTAACCTTTGTGCAATCACGTGCAATCCATACTGGGCCTAACACCATCTGAGCCTGCCTCATGCTGTATAGACATATATTTTGAATGTGTACGCTATCCATACATGTTATCCGGGGATACGGTACCCTTTCTAACCTTTGTGCAATCACGTGCAATCCATACTGGGCCTAACACCGTCTGAGCCTGCCTCCTGAGACATATATTTTGAATGTGTACACTATCCATACATGTTATCCAGGAATACGGTACCCTTTCTAACCTTTGTGCAATCACGTGCAATCCATACTGGGCCTAACACCGTCTGAGCCTGCCTCATGCTGTATAGACATATATTTTGAATGTGTACGCTATCCATACATGTTATCCAGGGATACGGTACCCTTTCTAACCTTTGTGCAATCACGTGCAATCCATACTGGGCCTAACACCGTCTGAGCCTGCCTCATGCTGTATAGACATATATTTTGAATGTGTACGCTATCCATACATGTTATCCAGGGATACGGTACCCTTTCTAACCTTTGTGCAATCACGTGCAATCCATACTGGGCCTAACACCGTCTGAGCCTGCCTCATGCTCTATAGACATATATTTTGAATGTGTACGCTATCCATACATGTTATCCAGGGATACGGTACCCTTTCTAACCTTTGTGCAATAACGTGCAATCCATACTGGGCCTAACACCATCTGAGCCTGCCTCATGCTGTATAGACATATATTTTGAATGTGTACGCTATCCATACATGTTATCCGGGGATACGGTACCCTTTCTAACCTTTGTGCAATCACGTGCAATCCATACTGGGCATAACACCGTCTGTGCCTGCCTTCTGAGACATATATTTTGAATGTGTACGCTATCCATACATGTTATCTGGGGATACGGTACCCTTTCTAACCTTTGTGCAATCACGTGTAATCCATACTGGGCGTGAGAACGGCTGGCGAGCTGTTAAGCAAGCTTCAGCACCTGTCCAGACAAGTA
The DNA here is from genome assembly GCF_039654945.1 of Dendrobates tinctorius. NCBI lineage: Eukaryota > Metazoa > Chordata > Amphibia > Anura > Dendrobatidae > Dendrobates > Dendrobates tinctorius. Next base: position 16,855,668 of record NW_027361747.1, on the reverse strand, counting down.
CAGGGATTCCCTAGCGAGGAGACTTATTTGATTGTTTTCAATGTTGGGACAGCAAGTTTTGGGGAGCACTATACTCTGGAGAATGATAGATGGGGCCCACCATACACTGGAACATTCCAAAGGTGGACATCAGACACTGGAGCAGCATTTACAGGGCCCATTATACACTAGAGCATTAGAAATGGGGCCCATTATGTTTGGAGCATTATTTGGGCCCATAAGACAGTGGAGCTTCATCCATGGGGACCAACATGTACTGTAGCATTATGTGGAGCTCATCATATACTGTTTCAAACATTATATGGGACCAATGATTCTGTATGGAGAAATAGATGGGCCTCGTCATGAGATGTAAAAAGTGAGGTATTTTTCATTGTACTATACCGCTATTTCTCTGCCGTATCGGAGCATGATGAGTTGTGGTATGTGTTAAAGGGGCGCTCTTTCGCCCAGGGCACATGAAAACCTGCAGCCAGCCCTCCCCCCCCACAGTTTGTAGCCAAATAACCCCCATTTTTCAGTGCGTAACTTGTATTATGAAGTTAATTAAGGTTGACAAGCTTAAGAAAGAAGAATTGATGCTTTTGGCATTCAAATGGGCACTGTAGGTGTGTTTCCTGTCCTCCTCTCACTGCCGACTTTTATTGCCCATTGACTTACATTGGGTTTCGTGTTTCGGGACGACCCCGACTTTTCCCTATAATCAGACGATCTTGCTCGACCCGACTTTTGGAAAAGTCGGGTTTCACGAAACAAAACGCGACCCTAAAAAACCAAAAGTCGCTCAACTCTACTTATGACCATATGATATTTCATTTTTTTTAACAAATTATCAAAAATTTCTACATTTCTGTTTTTATTCAGTCAAGATGGGGTGCAGCATGTACATTAATTAGAGAAAAATTAACTTTTTTGAATTTACCAAATGGCTGCAATGAAACAAAGAATGAAAAATTTAAAGGGGCTTGAATACTTTCTGCACCCACTGTATGTAATAGAGTGTATAGAAATGTATAAAACTATGTAAAAGATATATAAGGAATGATATTACATTAACGAAAGTAAATAAAATAAATACTGATTTGGACCAAGGCGCGAGTCAGAATAAGAGGGGAACCTGATCCAAAAAAGTTGATCCAACGAGATAGTATGGTCATGTGTGTGTAGGGTGAACAAAACCTAAAATGGTGGAATTTTAGCATGTCCAACAGCTAGATAACACTACTAGCCCCTTTTAATAATGCATGTTGGACTACTGCACTGGCTATAGTAACTTGTACATATATAATTTTTTTGATATATTATTGTTGTTATTAATTAGAAGGCATCAATTTCAATCTACGCTACGCTACGCTATTAATTGTGAAAATCCATTTGGATTCAATCCTGTACTTCTGTTTCAGGTAGTCCCCACTCCTCCATTTTTTTTGGTACAGTTTGGATGCTGGAGAACCTGGTATCTTTACAAGACTGGTTATGAATTTCACAATAATGACACGAAAGTGGGTGGTGTCCTTTGTAGCCCTGTGCTCTTTTATTCTTTTAGAGAGTGCCCTTTTAGTGCATCCCATGTATATTTTACTATATGGGCATTGGATTATATAATTGACCCCTAATGTAGAACAGGAAATGGCCTCTTTAATTGCGAATTGGGCCATCTTGCTTGAAGTAGTGAATACTTTTTGGCGATCCTCTGCATCGGGGCACCGCGGCTTGAACACCCTCCACACGGTATAAATAATCCTTTTATAAACACCATGGTGATTGTGGTATTGAGTGATGATAGATAGTTGGCTGATCTGGTGAGGAATATTAGAAGTTAATGCAGGAGGTTTCTTTTTATATAATAGGCTCGTCCTGGGAATAGACTGAACCTCTTTTAATGATTTTTATATTAGTCATTGGTCATACCCTTTGCTCATAAATTGATGTCTCAAGTGTTCAGCTCCTGTGGTAAAGTTATCCAAATGCGTGCAGTTACACACTTGGTCAAAATTGTTGGTACCCCTCGTTTAACCCCTTCACTACCAAGGGTGGTTTGCACGTTAACTCCCGGGCCAATTTTTACAATTCTGACCACTGTCCCTTTATGAGGTAATAACTCTGGAACGCTTCCATGGATCCCGGTGATTCTGACATTGTTTTCTCGTGACATATTGCACTTCATGATAGTGGTAAAATTTCATTCATATAACTTGCGTTTATTTGTGAGAAAAAATAGAAATTTGGTGAAAATTTTGAAAATTTAGCAATTTTCCAACTTTGAATTTTTATGCTCTTAAATCACAGAGATATGGCACTCAAAAAACTTAATAAATAACATTTCCCACATGTTTACTTTACATCAGCACAATTTGGGAACCAAAATTTTTTTTTGTTAGGAAGTTATAAGGGTTAAAAGTTGACCAGCGATTTCTCATTTTTACAACACTATTTTTTTTTACGGACCACATCACATTTGAAGTCACTTTGAGGGGTCTATATGATAGAAAATACCCACAAGTGACACCATTCTAAAAACTGCACCCCTCAAGGTGCTCAAAACCACATTCAAGAATTTATTAACCCTTCAGATGCTTCACAGGAATTTTTTGAATGTTTAAAAAAAATGAACATTTAACTTTTTTTCACAAAAAAAATTACTTCAGGTTCAATTTTTTTATTTTACCAAGGGTAACAGGAGAAATTGGACTGCAAAAGTTAATGTGCAATTTGTCCTGAGTACGCTGATACCTGATATGTGGGGGGAACCACTGTTTGGGCGCATGGCTGAGCTCGGAAGGGAAGGAGCGCCGTATGACTTTTTCACTGTAAAATTGGCTGGAATTCAGATTGGACGCCATGCCACATTTGGAGAGCCCCTGATGTGCCTAAACAGTGGAAACCCCCCACAAGTGACCCCATTTTGGAAACTAGACCCCCCAAGGAACTTATCTAGATATGTGGTGAGCACTTTGAACCCCCACGGGCTTCACAGAAGTTTATAACGTACAGCCGTACAGTTAAAAAAAATCATATTTTTTCCACAAAAATGATCTTTTCACCCCCAAATTTTATTTTCCCAAGAGAAATAGGCCCTCCAAAAGTTATTGTACAATTTGTCCTGAGTACGCTGATACCCCATATATGGGGGTAAACCACTACTTGGGCACATGGCAGAGCTCAGAAGTGAAGCAGCGCCATTTAACTTTTTTGACTGGAATTGAGATCGGACGCCATGTTGCGTTTGGAAAGCCCCTGATGTGCCAAAACAGTGGAAATCCCCCAATTCTAACTCCAACCCTAACCCTAGCCCTAGCCCTAGCTCTGACCCTAGCCCTAACCCTAACCCTAGCCCTAATGGGAAAATGGAAATAAATAAAAAAAAAATTATTTTATTATTTTTCCCTAACTAAGGGGGTGATAATGGGGGTTTGATTTACTATTTATGGTGGTTTTTATTTTTGGCAGCTGTCATACGCTAAAAGACGCTTTTTAATTGTAAAAATAGTTTATGCATCACCACATTTTGAGAGCTATAATTTTTCCATATTTTGACCCACTGAGTCATGTGAGGTCTTATTCTTTGCGGGACGAGTTGACGTTTTTATTGGTACCATTTTCGGGCATGTGACTTTTTTGATCGCTTTTTATTCCGATTTTTGGGACGCAGAATGAACAAAAACCAGCGTTTCATGAATTTCTTTTGGGGGGTGCGTTTACACCATTCCGCATGCGGTAAAATTGATAAAGTGATTTTATTCTTCGGGTCAGTACGGTTACAGCAATACCTCATTTATGTCTTTTTTTATGTTTTCAGAAAGTTGTGGGAAGCAGGGTGTGTTGCAGTCCGCGCTGCCGAGATTCACAAATCACCTGGGATGCAAGATGTTGTAGCAGTGTACTCCTTTATTTCCTCCTACGCGTTTCGGCGCCCTTCCTGGCACCTTCCTCAGGGATATCTGATATCTGATATTTGATATCCCTGAGGAAGGTGCCAGGAAGGGCGCCGAAACGCGTAGGAGGAAATAAAGGAGTACACTGCTAGAACATCTTGCATCCCAGGTGATTTGTGAATCTTGGCAGCGCGGACTGCAACACACCCTGCTTCCCACAACTTTCTGAAGGTTTTTCCACGTGCGAGTGGTTGGTGGAGGTCCTGCAGCAGCTGATTCTGTGATATGCTCTCAAGCCAGTTGTGGGTTACACAACTGGAATAGGTGAGTGGAACTGTATTATACCGCTCATACTTCTAGTGTCACTAGTGATAGGGCACTATTGCGCCTCTTGTTCCCCCCACCATTTTTTAATGTTTTGTCGGTTTTATGCAATGAAAACAATTTCTATATTAAAAATAATTATTTTTGCATCGCTTTATTCTGCGAGCTATAACTTTTTATTTTTTCACTGATGATGCTGTGTTGCGGCTCATTTTTTGCAGGACAAGATGACGTTTTCAGTGATACCATTGATATTTATATGCATCTTTTTGATTGCGCGTTATTACACTTTTTGTTTGGCGGTATGATAATAAATCATTATTTTTTGCTTCGTTTTTTATTTTTATTTTTTAAGGGGTTCGCTACAGGGGTTAACTAATGGGACAGTTTTATAGGGTGGGTCATTATGGACGCGGCGATACCAAATATGTGTACTTTTATTTTTTTTTGTTTTTTTATTTTCAAAAAATGAATTTATTAGGGAATATATATTTTTTTTTAATTATTTTTGCACTTTTTTTTTTTACTTTATTATAATGTCCCAGGGGGGGACATCACTGTCCTGTGACAGATCGCTGATCTGTCACATCACAGATCGCTGTGACAGATCAGCGATCTGTCACAGGCACTGCTGCAGGATTCCTCATGCCTGCGCTTTGCGGGCAGTGAGGAAGCCAGCTCTCTGCAGGCCCCCAAAGGTCCCCGTCACCATATTGGATCAGGGGACCTGCAAGGTGTGACCACTAATTAGCATCACAGGTGTCTACAATCTTGGAATCAGTGAGTGGCCTGTATAGAGGGCTTCAGATACTCACTGTGCTGTTTGGTGACATGGTGTGTATCACACTCAACATGGACCAGAGGAAGCGAAGGAAAGAGTTGTCTCAGGAGATTAGATTAGAAAGACAGTTATAGACAAACATGTTAAAGGTAAAAGGTACCAACAATTTTGACCACGTGTGTATATAGTCATCATTTGCAGGGGATTTTCATTATAATTTATATTCGCTGTGAGGGCGTATTGTCACTTCACTCACCCATGCTGTGGACAGTTCTTCCCTTCCCCATGCTCTGCATGCTTCCAGCCGGTCCTCTAGCCATGTCCTTAGGGCACACACGTGTGTGCTCCCACCCGCTTAAAAGGTACGCACTTGCTATTCCCTCCCCAGCAAATGTCTGTTGGACATAATGTATATATTGCTTCCTAAACAAATATAGCACAAAAAGAGGTCTAAGAGATTCTCCAAAAATTCAAAAAATATTAGCAAAAGGCAGAGATGCTTACCTGCTCAGGCCTCCAAACAAATTCACTATCAGGATGCAGTGGACCCATGTTGTTAAGATGGCGGCAACACAGGTGCAGAAATACCAATGAGACAACTACTCACAACCTACCAATCCCAATAGAGGGGGTGGCTGCTTGGTATATTACTGCACAAAAAAGACTTGTATGCGGCACTGTTCACACAATGGAAAAGCACAGCATCCAGGTTAAAAGCCTATTAGTGACACCCTTCTATTAGATCAGGCGGGCTGCCTAGTTAATATTTTGGCCAAAATACGTAAGCTCGTAACCCATGTCACGGGTCCCGACACTTACGAGTCCTAACTCTAAACAAATATAGCACAAAAAGAGGTCTTAGAGATCCTCCAAAAATTCAAAAAATACAAGCAAAAGGCAGAGGCCAGGCTTCCAAACAAATGCATCAGGATGTGTGGCACCCCAGGAGTCCGGTGGCCACAGTGGCATTGGCTCCCTCACAGGGAGTAATGTCATGCTTGGAAGCAAGGAGGGGTCCCCTTACCAGGTGTCAGTAGGAGAGAAGTCGAGCAGAACCTGGGGAGTGGAGCTGTGATTAGACTCGCCCCAGAGCTGAGCGCTAGGAACCAGATACCAGAGTCCGTGGGTGCATGGGTACTGAAGTCCCGGCAGCTAAATCCGGAGGGCAGGGGACTGCAGGCCTCCTGGCCCGATCTAATACCCGGAGGCACGGTAGCATACCAGAGCCTGGAGCCGACACAAAGGAGCCGCACCTGTGATAGGCTTGAGCTGCCTGCCATGCGGGCAACAGTTTGTTTTTAAAAACAGAGAGAGACAGCGCAGCAGGAGGGTGAGCTGTTAGGCAGCGAGGAGAAAGGGAGGACAGTGCAGAAGGAAGGGCTCCATACCTACCAGGCCAGGTGTATCCAAAATTGCTTCCAGGCTGCCCAGCTCTCCATCACGATCTGTTACCAGTGCACCGGTCTGTACTATCAACCATCAAGTAAAGGAAAAGAAAACTAAAGTCCTTGTGTCCTCCAGTGATCTCTTGTGCCCTTAGTCCTGCACCACAAGGTACATGAAGCCTGACATAAAGAGAACTGGTAGCCCTAGGGCCCCACTCCACCTGTTTTAAGCAGAACCATCCCAGTTGTGTCACCATCAGCCCCAGCGGTCTCCTTTAACAGCGTCGGCCATCTGTTCCCGAACACCACAGGTGGCGTCACGTTAAGTCCCATATACATATTCCCCATTTTACGGTACAGCCAGGGCCACAGAGTTGAGTCACGGCCCCGTGACTTTCCCAAAGAACTATCCAACCCGGTTCCAAGTACCCCACGGCCCTGGTGAGCGTGTCAGATGTTGTGGAACCATGTAGTTAAGATGGTGGCAATAAAGGTGCAGAAATACTGATAAGGCAACCACTCACAACCTACCAATCTTATGAGTGTCTGTAAACTGTGGTGTCTGTTCACATGCGATGCATTTGGATAGCGCTTTGCAGCCCGCCTGATCTAATAGAAGGGTGTCACTAATAGGCTGTTAACCTGGATGCTGTGCATCGCATACAAATCTTTTTTGTGCAGTAAAATACCAATCAGCTGCCCCCTCCATTGGAGTTGGTAGGTTGTGAGTGATTGCCTCATCGGTATTTCTGCACCTGTGTTGCCGCCATCTTTACTACATGGGTCCACTGCATCCTGATGTTGGAGGCCTGGGCAGGTAAGCATCTCTGCCTTTTGCTAGTATTTTTTGTATATATTGCTTCCTCCCCACTGGGGAGGTACCTGAGCAACCTTCCTGTTTGCAGTCTATGTTGTGTAAGGTTGCATACCTGTCCCTGCTGCACTCTTGTGCAAATCCTGCCTGCTGCACTCTGGTGCAAATCCTGCCTGCTGCATTCTGGTGCAAATCCTGCCTGCTGCATTCTGGTGCAAATCCTGCCTGCTACACTCTAATGCAGACCCTGTCTGCTGCACTCTGACACAAACTCTGTCTGCTGCACTCTGATACAAACTCTGTCTGCTACACTCTGATTCGAACTCTACCTACAGCACTCTGATACAAGCTCTGCCTGCTGCTCCATCCAGTCTGTCCTTCTGGGTCCAGCAGATGGCGCGACCGTTGGTCTGACTTGGACTGGCACCTGGCATTCATCGGGAGCCAAGTCTAACCTCACCATTAGAGGCTCTAGTGAACAGTCAGGTGCTCGCTTATTTACGCCCCCCAGACTCTCCACGGTCCGTGTGCACAGTGGTGCCACAATCCACGTCCGTGACATAATGTGCATTTTTCATTTATTTTAAACTTGTTTTCACTTGTATTTTTTCACGCATACCTTTTTACATGAGTTATAACAAAAGTATTGGTTTTATTATTATTGGGATGTGCCATCTTTTAGCATAGTTTTTTTGCTTTTTCTGCTTTTCATATACCTATTATGTTTTGCTATACTTATACCATACTATCTACGTTGTGACATGATTATTTAATTTTCCATTTATTCACTATGCATAACATTGCCAGTGTTTAGAATAGAGGACTATATTATCCATGTTGGGTGATTTTTCGTTAGAAATAGTAACTGTTTTAGAATGTTGCATTTATACAGGGAATGTTTTATAGCTCCAAGTAGCAAGTTCAGATCATTTATTTCTCCCACAGATGGTTGGTCCTCCAGCGCACTAAAGTCAGAAGGAATGTATTATCACCATATTAGAAGGAAAATGCTCATTAAAAAGTCAACAGGCTCGACCACCACTACTGGACTGACAGTGGCCATATGCATAGTAGTGACAGCACAAATATGGGCATGTGGGGCACAGAGAAGTCCACATCAAAAAGAAATTGTATTTGACGAAATTATTATATTTATATTCTGTAAAATCTTGATTGGCATTACTGAGAGGGGAATGCCATTTGTGTACTATCATTTATTTTTTCATGCTAGATGCCAAAAAAAGTCATTTGTGAAGAAGTGAAATTTTAGGACAGTGAACAACTTGCTAGAAGCTCTATGGGCTCTTGGTGGGTTCAAATAATGGATTGTTTTCCCAGAGCCATATCACTGATGATTTAGGATGCTCAGTCATGGAAACTTTATGGCAACAGGTCTTCTGATGGGCAATTCTCCAAATAACACAGCTTTCAACATATGGGTTTTAGAAGCAGCAAAACAATGTTGACGGGGCGTGACATTCTGTGTTGTTTCTTTCATGATGGCTGCCTATCCATGGAGAAAATAAAAGTAGAGTTGAAGCCTCCTGCAGTACAAGACAGTGTCACAATTGTTGTCTTTCTTCAAACTTTATTTGCAATAATTATTTCCCCTAATTCTACTTTTAGAGCAGCTGTTCATTATTGGGTGACACAGACAAGACCTCTGTTGAGAAGTCTCGGCCAACCAGTTGACTTGGGACATTTCCTTATCTGTGGTTTGGAAAGGGGGTGATTTAAAGGAATTTTCAGCCCTTGCAGTAATTTTCTATAGAGAAATTGTTTTATTTATGAATTTGCTATATAACAATGTGGATATTTTGCTTTATTCCATTGCTATTGTGGAAAGCAAGAGGCCTATCAAAATGTAATGAGCCATACTATCCAGAACCAGATAAATAATGTTGATTTAACACAGCATAAAGGAAACTTTAACATTATACAATATGTTTATCCAGTGTCAAACAGGGGTACATTTGATTTTATGAGTACAGTACATATCGAAATTAAATTTGCTGTTGTCCTCGGACACATAGCTCACATCATCATGGAAAATGTGCTTTCTTGACAAAAATGATTCACAGGTTGGAGTCCCATCTCTGGTTTCCCCAACTGAGACATCTAGTTGCGGCTACAGCTGGTAGAGAACTAATAAAAAGATATCTGTGTGCGCAACGTATTCTCTATTAAAGTCTATGGCAGTTATGGAAATAGTCACGCAAGTTTGAGAAACTCCCATCCTCCCAATAGTACAATTGTGGCATATCTGGTAGGGTTACAGTTAGGTCCTTCCCAACCTTTACTGTTTGCTCAAAATGAGTTAAACCAAAACTATTTTAGAATAAAAATGTTACTACGTGTTGGTCTTTCTTGAGACTGTAACAAATTTGTATTGCCAAAAAAATTGGTGTCCTTCATGAAATTCTCAGAAATGGAAGCGTGGACATGCATAAAAGATGAGTATGCATCTATATATATAATTGCCTTAAACTGTCTGTCATCCACTTCCGTCTGGATGTCCCCGAATCCCATAATCCACCACGCCGCACTGGAAGTACGCCGACTGCCATATTGGAATACCCAAGTGATGGGTATTCCAATATGGCAACCGCTGGTGGTACAAGGCCCTTCCACAGTACCACCAGCGGGACACCGCCAGGACCCCCCCGCCGCCGCCGGACCCCCCCATCGCCGCCGCCGTTGCTGGACTCGCCGCTGCCACTGCTGGACTCGCCGCCGCCGCTGGACCCGCCGCCGCCGGACCCACCGCTGCCTGCCCACCCACCTCCATGCAGTCACAGCCGGCAGGAAAGAGAAAGACCACAGCTTGTGGCCTGTGCTGGCCATCTCCAGCACAGGCCGCAAGCTGCGGTCTTTCCTGCCGGCAGCCCGCCACTGCCAGGATCCCCGCCGCCGCTGAACCCCCCTGCCGCTGCCGCTGGACCCACCGCTGCTGGCCATGCCACCGTACCCTCCCGCCGGACCCACCACTGCTTGCCCACCATGTACATACACACACACCCACACACATGTATATACACGCAAATATGTACACAAACACACATGTACACACGTACACACAAGTACACACACACGTACTCACATACACACATTTACTCACATACACACACCCATACTCACATACGTACTCACATACACACACACTCACACACACACTCACACACGTTCTCACATATACACACACACACGTACTCACCTATACACACACACATACTCACATATACACACATGTACTCACATACACACACATACTCACATACACACACACATACTCACATACACACACACGTACTCACATACACACACGTACTCACATATACTGTACACACACATGTACTCACATATACACACACACACGTACTCACATATTCACACACACTCACACACACGTACTCACCTGCCCACCATGTACATACACACACATCCACACACATGTACATACATGCAAATATGTACACAAACACACGTACACACGTACACACATGTACACACAAGTACACACACACACGTACTCACAAACACACACACACGTACTCACATACACACTGTGAGGGAGCGCTGTCATTCAAGGTTGGGGGACACTCGCTTGGAAGCAAATAAATCACATCCGGTACGGGTTTTCCATAAAACCATATCTGTCTGTGAGGTTTATTCACCGTCATAAACCACGGCAGCTGTTGTGAGTTCATTTTTCCCTTCACCGTTGAGGTCTGATGAACTCCCTCTTCTGGTGAAGGAAGGTAGTGAAGCTGATTACCAAACACCTGAGCAGATAGATGATGACTGGGTGGCTGGAACTGCCGACTGGATGTAGGGCAGCCGACACCCTTCTGCCTCGCTGGTGATTTTCCTGCTGGATTCTTGGAGACCAGCCTGATTCCTGCTTCTCAAAGCTAAGTTTTTTTGCTCTGCATTTGTACACTTTAGTTTTGGTTTTGTTTTGCTCAGTTTTTTGGAGTTCAGCCATCCCCGGCCGGGGGTGAGCTGAATTCCATTTTTGTCTCTGATCTTTTTATCTCTTGCTCTGTCTTCAGAATATACCTGAGTGCTGATATAGTCTTTTGAAGTCTAGCGACTTCAGGGCCTGTTTTTCCTATCAGTCGATTTGGTCTTTTTTAGGGTTTTTTGCGGATTGCAGACAGCAGCTTTCCTGTCCTGTCCTGTTTAGTTAGCTTGGGCCCCATCATTTGCTCAACCTATCTTTCTATCTGTGTTAGTGTTTTCATCTTGCCTCACCGTCATTATATGTTGGGGGCTGCCTATTGCTTTGGGGTCTGCTCTGGGGCAGTTTAGTTTTCCCCTTTCTGTCTTTAGGCTATTTAGTTCTCCGGCCGTGTTCAAGGGGTGTAGGGCACCTTAGGAACCCCCCACGGCTACTGCTAGTTGTGGTGATAGGTTCAGGGGTCTGCAATCCAATAGCTGCCAACCTCTCTGGTTTTTCTGGACTTAGCTAGTATTTTTGTTTTTCCTCCTTCGGTGACTCATCACAACAGTACCTCCCCCTTGAGGAGGGGTCCCCGAACCCTCATCCATGCCACCCGGGCGATCAGGGTGAGCCCTGTTATGAATGAGTCACCGTAGGAGGCAAAAGCAGAAATACAAGCTAGTCCAGAAAACCAGGGAAGTTGGCAACTATCAGATTGCAGACCCCTGAACCTATCAACACAACTAGCAGTAGCCGTGGGGGGTTCCTACGATGCCCTAGACCCCTCGATCACAGCCGGAGAATTAAATAGGCCTAAAGAAAGAAAGGGGAAATCTAAACTGCCCCAGAGCAGACCCCAAAGCAATAGGCAGCCCCCAACATATAATGACGGTGAAGCAAGATGAAAACACTAACACAGACAGAAAGATAGACAGAGCAAAGACGGGGCCCAAAACTACCTAGATAGGAAAGGACAGGAAGGCTGCTGTCTGCAATCTGCCAAAACCCTATCAAAGACATAAGCCAACAAGCTGATATGAAAAAGGCCCTGAAGCAGCTAGGCTTCAAAAACTAAATCAGCACTCAGGTATTTTCAGAAGACAGAGCTAAAGGAATTCAGCACACCCCAGCAGGGAACAGCAGAAATCCAGAAAAACAAAGCAAAACAAAGTCAAAGCACAAATGCAAAAGGCCGAGCAGCAAACTTAGCTTTAGAGGAGCAGGAATTCAGACTGGTCTCCAAGGATCCCACAGAGAAATCACCCGCAGGGCAGAAGGGCGTCGGCAGCCTTATATCCAGTCAGTAACTCCACTCAGCCAGCCATCATCATCAGCCTCAGGTGTTTGATAATCAGGCTCACTACCTTTCTTTACCAGAAGAGGGAGTTCCTCGGGCCTCAGTAATGAAGGGGAAAATGAACTCACAACAGTACCTCCCCCTTGAGGAGGGGTCACCGAACCCTCAACTACGCCACCAGGGCGATCAGGGTGAGCCCGATGAAAGGCACGCACCAATCTTTTGGCATGAATATCAGAGGCAGAGACCCAGGAATTATCCTCCTGACCATAACCCTTCCACTTAACCAAATACTGGAGTCTCCGTCTAGCCAGACGGGAATCCAGTACTTTCTCTACCTCATATTCCATGTTACCTTCAAACAATACAGGGTCAACAAACCTCTTCAACAAAGATTTATGGAACACATTATGGATTTTAAATGTGACAGGAAGAGCCAAACGAAAAGAGACCGGATTAATAATCTCCACAATCTTGTAAGGTCCAATAAATCTAGGCTTAAACTTAGGAGAAGCCACCTTCATAGCAATATTTTTTGATGATAACCACACCATATCACCAACCTTAAATTGGGGACCAATGGTCCTATGTCGGTTGGAAAACCGCTGGGCCTTTTCCTGGGAGAGAGATAACTTATCCACCACTTAGTCCCAGATCTGGTGCATTCTCTCCACCACAGTGTCAACACCTGGGCAGGCAGAGGGATCCACCTGCATTGAAGAAAATCGAGGATGAAACCCAAAGTTACAAAAAAAAGGTGACATCAAAGTGGCAGAACTAGCTCTATTATTTAAAGCAAATTCGGCCAAGGGCAAAAATGAAACCCAATCATCCTGAACAGCAGAAATAAAACATCTCAAATATGACTCCAAGGTCTGGTTTGTTCTCTCTGTCTGCCCATTGGTCTGAGGGTGAAAAGCAGAGGAGAAGGACAACTGAATTCCCAGCCTGGAACAGAAAGTTCTCCAAAATCTAGACACAAACTGGACTCCTCTGTCAGATACAATGTTCTCAGGAATCCCGTGCAAACGAACCACCTGTTGTAAAAACAGGGGCACCAACTCAGAGGAAGACGGCAACTTAGGGAGTGGTACAAGATGAACCATCTTAGAGAACCTATCACAAATCACCCAAATAACAGTCATCCTTTGAGAGACAGGCATATCAGAGATGAAATCCATTGAAATATGGGTCCATGGCCTCTTGGGGACAGGCAAAGGCATCAACAACCCACTAGAGCGAGAACACGATTTAGACCGGGAGCACGTCCCACAGGACTGCACAAAATTCCTGACATCACGAGACAAGGAGGGCCACCAAAAAAACCGACTCACCAGATCTCTAGTACCAAAAATACCTGGATGACCAGCCAAAGCAGAGCAATGAACTTCAGACATCACTCTCTTCTTCCACTGGTCAGGAACATGCAACTTTCCACTGGGACAATACTCAGGTTTGTCCTCCTGGAACTCTTCCAGAGCACGTCTCAAATTGGGCGAGATGGCAGAAAGAACTACCCCTTCGCCTAAGATGGTAGCAGGCTTGGTCACCACAGGAGAATCAGCAAAGAAGCTCCTAGAGAGGGCGTCTGCCTTGACATTCTTCGTTCCAGGAAGAAAAGAAACCACAAAATCAAAACGTGTAAAAAACAAGGCCCACCTAGCCAGTCTAGGGTTCAAGCGCTTAGCCGACTCTAGGTAAATCAAATTCTTGTGGTCAGTGAGGACCACGACTTGATGCTTAGCTCCCTCCAACCAATGTCTCCACTCCTCAAATGCCCATTTCATGGCCAACAGTTCCCTATTCCCCACATCATAGTTACGTTCAGATGGAGAGAACTTTCTGGAAAAGAAAGCACAGGGATTCATTTTAGATGTTACAGGATCCTTTTGGGACAAAACAGCTCCTGCACCAATCTCAGAAGCATCCACCTCTACCTGGAATGGAAGTGAGACATCAGGTTGCCGCAAAACCGGGGCGGAGGTGAATCTTTGCTTCAGCTCCTGAAAGGAAGAAACAGCCTCCGGAGACCAATTTAACACATCAGCACCCTTCTTAGTCAAATCAGTCAATGGCTTGGCAATACTAGAAAATTTTGCTATAAATTTCCGATAAAAATTAGCAAAACCCAAAAACTTCTGGAGGGCCTTCAAAGAAGTGGGCTGAACCCAATCGTAAATGGCCTGTACCTTGGCCGGGTCCATTTCAATAGTTGACGGGGACAAAATAAATCCCAAAAAAGAAATCCTCTGTACTCCAAAAAGGCATTTAGATCCTTAGACATACAGGGAATTCTCCCTCAAGATCCGGAACACAGTCCGAATATGTTCCACATGAGAATCCCAATCCTTGGAGAAGATCAAAATATCATCCAGATAGATAATCAAAAATGTATCGACAAAATCTCGGAAAATATCGTTCATGAAGCACTGGAAGACAGAAGGGGCATTAATGAGCCCAAAAGGCATCACCAGGTACTCAAAATGTCCCTCCGGAGTATTAAACGCCGTCTTCCATTCATCCCCATGCTTAATGCCAATAAGATTATACGCCCCCCTGAGGTCAAGCTTGGTAAACCAGCAAGCACCTTTAACTCTGGAGAATAGATCAGAAATCAGGGGTAACGGATACTGATATTTAACAGTAATTTTGTTGAGGGCACGATAATCAATACAAGGTCTTAATGATCCATCCTTTTTGGCTACAAAAAAAAAACCGGCACCTAAGGGTGACGAGGATGGTCTAATATGACCCTTCTCCAACACCTCCTTAATATAGGATCGCATAGCCTCGTGCTCGGGTACAGATAAATTGAAGAGCCGACCCTTGGGAAATTTACACCCCGGGCTCAGTTCAATTGCACAGTCATAACTCCTATGAGGAGGCAGAGATGCAGACTCATTCTCACTAAATACATCATAAAAGTCCGCCAAATAATCAGGAACATCATGCGACTGAGGAGAGGTGGAAAACACCGGAGCCTCACTAAAGGCACACCGACAACCCCAACTCACCACAGACACAGATTTCCAATCCAAAACTGGATTATGAATCCGTAACCAGGGAAACCCCAGAACAATAGTATCATGCAGATTATGCAACACCAAAAATCTGCAATTTTCTTGATGGTCTGGGGCGACCCGCATTACCACCTGGGTCCAAAACTGAGGTTTATTTTTAGCCAAAGGAGTAGCATCAATCCCCCTCAAAGGGATAGGCGTCTGCAGAGGTGTCATCGGAAATCCACAACGTTTAGCAAAATCCAAGTCCATTAGGTTTAGGGCTGCTCCCGAATCCACAAAAGCCTTGGCGGAAAATGTGGACAGGGAGCAGATCAGAGTAATAGCCAGAAGAAACTTAGGTTGAACACCCCCCAACAGAAAACATGTGTGCAAAGCGTTTCTCTCGTTTAGGACAGACAGAAATAATATGCGAGGCATCTCCACAGAAAAAACACAACTTATTACGCCTTCTGAACTCCTGACGCTGCTCTCTGGAAAAAACTCTATCATATTGCATAGGTTCAGACATTTGTTCAACAGGTGGCAACACCTCTCGTTCAGCTTTGCGTTCGCGCAAACGCCGATCAACCTGAATGGCTAATGACAGAATCGTCAAGACCAGAGGGAACAGGAAATCCCACCATAGTATCTTTTATGGCTTCTGACAACCCCTTCCGAAAGAGAGCAGCCAAGACATTATCATTCCAGGTAGTAAGTACTGCCCGCTTTCAGAATTTTTGACAGTACAATTCTGCAGAATCACGACCCTGGTTCAATGCCAGCAGGGTCTTTTCAGCCTGATCAATGGCATTAGGTTCGTCATACAACAACCCCAAGGCCTGAAAAAATGCATTCACATTAGTCAGAATAGGATCATCTGGTTTCAAAGAAAACGCCCAATCCTGGGGATCGCCACGCAGCAAAGAGATGACAATTTTAACCTGCTGCGCGGAGCTCCCTGACGAGTTAGGCTTCAAGGCAAAAAATAATTTACAATTATTTTTGAAATTCAAAAATTTAGACCGATCCCCAAAAAATACATCAGGTGTAGGAATCTTTGGTTCAGCAGCATGTGAATGAGCAAGGTAGGCGGAAATTCCCCGCACTTCCGCAGCGAGCTGCTCCACACGATCAGACAATTGCTTTATCTCCATTGAGAGAAAAAAAAAATTCCCCCTACGGCCTCAGAGATATAGAGGAAAAAATATACACACTTTTTTTTTTTTTTTTACAATTTTTTCCTGCTATTGAGTACCCTAGGATCTGCGGTATGGCGGGTGATTCTGTTATGAATGAGTCACCGTAGGAGGCAAAAGCAGAAATACAAGCTAGTCCAGCAAACCAGAGAAGTTGGCAACTATCAAATTGCAGACCCCTGAACCTATCAACACAACTAGCAGTAGCCGTGGGGGGTTCCTACGATGCCCTAGACCCCTCGATCACAGCCAGAGAATTAAATAGGCCTAAAGAAAGAAAGGGGAAATCTAAACTGCCCCAGAGCAGACCCCAAAGCAATAGGCAGCCCCCAACATATAATGACGGTGAAGCAAGATGAAAACACTAACACAGACAGAAAGATAGACTGAGCAAAGACGGGGCCCAAGACTACCTAGATAGGAAAGGACAGGAAGGCTGCTGTCTGCAATCTGCCAAAACCCTATCAGAGACATAAGCCAACAAGCTGATATGAAAAAGGCCCTGAAGCAGCTAGGCTTCAAAAACTAAATCAGCACTCAGGTATTTTCAGAAGACAGAGCTAAAGGAATTCAGCACACCCCAGCAGGGAACGGCAGAAATCCAGAAAAACAAAGCAAAACAAAGTCAAAGCACAAATGCAAAAGGCCGAGCAGCAAACTTAGCTTTAGAGGAGCAGGAATTCAGACTGGTCTCCAAGGATCCCACAGAGAAATCACCCGCAGGGCAGAAGGGCGTCGGCAGCCTTATATCCAGTCAGTAACTCCACTCAGCCAGTCATCATCATCAGCCTCAGGTGTTTGATAATCAGGCTCACTACCTTTCTTTACCAGAAGAGGGAGTTCCTCGGGCCTCAGTAATGAAGGGGAAAATGAACTCACAACAGAGCCCGATGAAAGGCACGCACCAATCTTTCGGCATGAATCTCAGAGGCAGAGACCCAGGAATTATCCTCCTGACCATAACCCTTCCACTTAACCAAATACTGGAGTCTCCGTCTAGCCAGACGGGTATCCAGTATCTTCTCTACCTCATATTCCATGTTACTTTCAACCAATACAGGGTCAGGAGGTGCCACCACAGGAACTACTGGTTCAACAAACCTCTTCAACAAGGACTTATGAAACACATTATGAATCTTAAATGTGACAGGAAGAACCAACTGAAAAGAGACCGGGTTAATAACCTCCAAAATCTTGTAAGGTCCAATAAATCTAGGCTTAAACTTAGGAGAAGCCACCTTCATAGCGATATTTTTAGATGACAACCAAACCATATCACCCACTTTAAACTGGGGACCAACGGTCCTATGCCGGTTGGAAAACCGCTGGGCCTTTTCCTGGGAGAGAGACAACTTATCCACCACTTGGTCCCAGATCTGGTGCATTCTCTCCACCACAGTGTCAACACCTGGGCAGGCAGAAGGCTTCACCTGCCCTGAAGAAAATCAAGGATGAAACCCAAAGTTACAAAAAAAGGTGACATTAAAGTGGCAGAACTAGCTCTATTATTTAAAGCAAATTCGGTCAAGGGCAAAAATGAAACCCAATCATCCTGATCAGCGGAAATAAAACATCTCAAATACGACTCCAAGGTCTGGTTTGTTCTCTCCGTCTGCCCATTGGTCTGAGGATGAAACGCAGAGGAGAAGGACAACTGAATTCCTAGCTTGGAACAGAAAGTCCTCCAAAATCTAGACACAAACTGAACTCCTCTGTCAGATACAATGTTCTCAGGAATCCCATGCAAGCGAACCACCTGTTGCAAAAACAAGGGCACCAACTCAGAGGAAGATGGCAACTTAGGGAGTGGTACAAGATGGACTATCTTAGAGAATCTATCACAAATCACCCAAATAACAGTCATTCTCTGAGAGACAGGCATATCAGAGATAAAATCCATTGAAATATAGGTCCATGGCCTCCTGGGCACCGGCAAAGACATCAACAACCCACTAGAGCAAGAACAAGGTTTAGACCGGGAGCAAGTCCCACAGGACTGCACAAAATTCCTGACATCACGAGACAAGGCGGGCCACCAAAAAGACAGACTCACCAGATCTCTGAGATTCATGCCGAAAGATTGGTGCGTGCCTTTCATCGGGCTCACCCTGATCGCCCGGGTGGCATGGATGAGGGTTTGGTGACCCCTCCTCAAGGGGGAGGTACTGTTGTGAGTTCATTTTTCCCTTCACCGTTGAGGTCTGATGACTCCCTCTTCTGGTGAAGGAAGTTAGTGAAGCTGAATACCAAACACCTGAGCAGATAGATGATGACTGGGTGGCTGGAACTGCCGACTGGATGTAGGGCAGCCGACACCCTTCTGCCTCGCTGGTGATTTTCCTGCTGGATTCTTGGAGACCAGCCTGATTCCTGCTTCTCAAAGCTAAGTTTTTTTGCTCTGCATTTGTACACTTTAGTTTTGGTTTTGTTTTGCTCAGTTTTTTGGAGTTCAGCCATCCCCGGCCGGGGGTGAGCTGAATTCCATTTTTGTCTCTGATCTTTTTATCTCTTGCTCTGTCTTCAGAATATACCTGAGTGCTGATATAGTCTTTTGAAGTCTAGCGACTTCAGGGCCTGTTTTTCCTATCAGTCGGTTTGGTCTTTTTTAGGGTTTTTTGCGGATTGCAGACAGCAGCTTTCCTGTCCTGTCCTGTTTAGTTAGCTTGGGCCCCATCATTTGCTCAACCTATCTTTCTATCTGTGTTAGTGTTTTCATCTTGCCTCACCGTCATTATATGTTGGGGGCTGCCTATTGCTTTGGGGTCTGCTCTGGGGCAGTTTAGTTTTCCCCTTTCTGTCTTTAGGCTATTTAGTTCTCCGTCCGTGTTCGAGGGGTCTAGGGCACCGTAGGAACCCCCAATGGCTACTGCTAGTTGTGGTGATAGGTTCAGGGGTCTGCAATCCGATAGCTGCCAACCTCTCTGGTTTTTCTGGACTTAGCTAGTATTTTTGTTTTTCCTTCTTCGGTGACTCATCATAACAGGCAGCAATGTACAACATACAGTTCATATCAGCATAGCGTCCATTGTATAGGCTAATCAGCCTCAGTTTTATCTCACCCATCAGGGTTCCTTATGCGCCTTCACCATCGCATACGTTAGTTTCCTCCAGGGGCTCTCAGGCACACATCGCCATTGCACATGCACAGCCGCCCCACAGGCTGTTAGTGAGGAGATCCTTCTCCTCACGGGACCATCCCAACTGGACCAATCAGGTCCCAGCATTCACCCCATGTGACCTACCCTGGCCACCATATATGGTCAGTAGCCACGCCCACCGGGTCACAGGGCTATGACCTCATCACAGGTCCTTCACATACTCACATAGCCTTTTACTATAGGTGTTATCAGACACACCCCTGGGTGGATTTGTAGGCAGCTAGAACCCGCCCATCTCTCCAGCTGCCAGAAGGCTTCTCCCTAACACATAGGCACAAAAGATCAGCTCTGCGGATCAGCACATAACCAAGCCTTCATCTCAAAGCCACCCACTTTGAGATACACAACGGCCACTCAGTATTCTGCCACTCATCCTCTCTCTCGGGACATCCACACAGCGCCCCCTAGCAGACACAGTAGTCATTACACCACATACCCCGCCCCTCTGTTCAAACTTGTGGGGTTGAACACACAATCTTACACCAGGATCTCGAGACCGGGCACTCATTACACCTTGCCCCCCAGGTCGAGAGAACCGTCTCCATCTGTCATACGGCCTCATCTCTGCGTTAGGCCTCCCCCGCCCCCAGCGGTCAGAATATCGGTCATTGTCTTTGACCCTCCAGTTGCAGTCTGTCTGCGTCATCAGACACTGTCTAGGCACCGTATTTCTCTTCCTGTCTGTTCCGTTCCCCCACCAGCTCCCCCGGTTGGTACGGTCATCAGTCCTAATCAGGCCTACTGTCTGACCTGAGTCTGACTCATTCAGGGTCTCACAGGAACTACGGTCTCTCAACGTCATCCTGCCAGTCGAACTACCACTTGCTGACACTCTTCGGTCACCTGCCATGTCACTACTTGGAGGAACCCTTCGGGTCCTTACATCTTGGGTTGGAAGCGGCCGCCACCTGGTATTCCGTACTTCTTTATTAATTCGCTGACGGTCCAGCCTCAACTGCTCAATTTCTTGCAGGTACCCCACTCTATACTCCACGAGCATCCGAAAGTCTCTCAGGCTCTCCATGGAGCCAACCATGATGATGGGAATTCTACCCACTTCCCTGGATACCGGGTCTTCATTATCAGGAGGGATCCTCACCCTCACCACACCGTAGATATTCACGAGGTCTTGCATCACCTTCCCGGATCTTCCAATGATTCTCCCAATCAGAGCTTTGGGTACCGGAACCACATCTTTCCGCAAACCCAACCGATCCATAGCCTCTCTTGCTATCTCTAGGCATCGAGCAGCCTTCACATTACTCTGCCTAACCAATTGTTTGACACGTAGACACTGCAAATGCATCTCTTTCAGGACAGCTACTCGGTTTGATGTATCTTCTCTGGCTGATACTATCACCAACTGCCGAGTCTAAGGTGCCCAGTGCACCTTACAGGCTTTGACCGCCTCTTTGAAAGCCTCATGCACACCTTCCTCAGCACAGGCTTCTTGCATGTCCTCTGGTACATCAATCACACACTGGAAGGTCGTGGTCTTGCTCTCTTCCTGGACCGAAGGCTCTGGCTTTACCACGGACACTTCCCCCACTACAGTTGCCCCGACCGGGTGACTGTCTTCTTTAGTTCTTAACTCACCAACTTCACACAATGGGATCACTTCATGACCCTTTGGCACGATGGCTACTGGCAGTTCTGTCTTATTATCACTCGTGCTCACCTGCGGTAAGTCTTCGTCCAACTTCTCTCGCAGAAGACTTTTTACTACTCCTCTGAGTTCCTCCATCTCTTCCTTGAGGTTCTTGTTCACACTTTGCCAGGTGGACAGGTGACCTCTGAGCTCCAAGACTTCTTTCTCAAGCTCCTCGACCCTGTGCTCGGCCGTTTGTCTCAGGACTCTTTATTGTATGACATGTTCATCCACCTCTTCTCTGAGGGTCTTATTCAGTCCGTGCCATGTTACCATGTGGTCTTTGAGCTCAGAGACTTCTTTCTCTAGCCCTTCTATTCTGTGCTCCCTTTCTTTCTCAGAGCCACAGTCACCCCCCGAGATTGAGTCATCCCTCCAGTTACTCACTAATCGTGTGACTACTTCATCCGTCTTATCCACCAGGTCAGCGTCAGTTTTGTCATGAGATGTCAGGTCCGTCCGTTGGGCTGACATACCCCTTTTTCCGGTCACTTCCACCTCTGACCTCTCCACGTCAGGAGCCGTCACCGTCTTAGTATCGGTTAACCCAACCGTAGGAACGTCTCCACCCTCGTGGCATATATCATCAAACCTGAAAAAGTCCCGGCCCCACTCCAAGGCATACACTAAGTCTGATGGTATACTTCCCCCTTGGCACTCACTGCTTTCGAGCCCCTCAAACATTATTCTGTCTACCGCATAGTTCACTGTGACCCCATGTACACAGCGAACCTGGACCATTTTCTCGGTCAGACAGAAAGTGAGAGGAGTTCCTACCAGCGTCACCTGACTCTTTGAGTCCCACCGTCCCGAGATCCCTTCCCGGTGTAGCATCACAGAACACACTTGCGGCCAGTCATCACTCGGAAAGAATATCCCACATTCTGGAAATGACATACATGAACACTGCAGTTTCCCAGACATACCCACTGAGCCAACCAGTGCTGCCATTTCTTCAAACTCGGCCCCTTTCTGGACCATCACCCCAATTTGGGTTACCGCCTCCTTCTGAGACTCCACCCCTTTTTGGGTTACCACTCCAATTTGGGACTCCACCCCCTTTTGGGACTCCACTTCTTTTTTGGTTACCACCCCAATTTGGGACTCCACCCCCTTTTGGGCTACCACCCCAATTTGGGTCACCGCCCCCTTTTGGGACTCCACCCCCTTTTGGGATCTCCCCATGTCTGTTATACCGGTCTTCTCAGACCATAGTTCACACCACACAGTTTATGTCTCTTACGATACCACACAAGTCTTTGTTGGCACCACCACAGCTCCTGCTGTTACCGATCACCGGCACCACCGGCTGCTGTTCACACACAGCGGCTGGTGTCACTGCAGCTTCTGCTGCGCCATCTTCGTGGACCCGCCGATCCACCAGAAGCCGCTTGTCACCTTCGTGACCCCACTGAGCCACATCAAGCCGCTTGTCACCTTCGTGACCCCACTGAGCCACATCAAGCCACTTGTCACCTTCTTGACTCCCACTGAGTCACTGCAGGCTGAGTCAAGAGAAAACACACCTCAAAAAAACTCACGTGTCCTGACTGTGTGCTGTTCAGGATGCTCCTGTCTCCATCTGAGACCATCCAACACACAGGGTGCATCGGGGACGATTCAGGGAGCGACCCTCCTCCCAGGGTCTCCCCACACACCAGCCTCACCAGGTCCAGGGGCTCAGTGGGTGCTCTTCAGGACATCTGTCTCCGCCTGAGACTGCCCAACACTCGCGCCTCACCAGGTCCAAGGTCACACCACGTGCTCCTGGGATCCGACTCTTCTCCCAGGGCTGACCCTCCAGGACCTTTCCTCACTGAACCCTCCAGGTACACTGTCTTCCTCACTGACCCAGGTCAGTACCACACGAACACCTGTCCGATACCTGTGTCGGCCACACGGGTCACCGTTTTACTAATTGACCCAGGTCAGTACCACACGAACACCAGTCCGTTTCTCCTGTGTTGCCTACAAAGGTCCTCGGGTACGTCTTCTCCGCAGAGGCACCCTAGCAATCACCAGTCTCTTTCTCTTGGGGAAGCAGCCGCACTGGGCTCACCGATCTGGACAGTGCCTTACTCACTAGGCTGCCCCACAGCTGGACAGTGGCTTCCCCACTTGCAGGCCGTCACAGGCTCTGCTCACACGTGGCCGGTCAGGAGCACATCACACGGCTTCCACAACCGTCAGCCCTCCTGGCTCAGCGTTGCTCTTTGCCACCGAAATTTGCAGTCCTTTTCCGTTGCTCACAGCAACAAGGCTACAATACTGCCCGCATTCTCCACCAATTGTGAGGTAGCGCTGTCATTCAAGGTTGGGGGACACTCGCTTGGCAGCAAATAAATGACATCCGGTACGGGTTTTCCATAAAACCATATCAGTCCATGAGGTTTATTCACCGTCATAAACCACAGCAGCAATATACAACATACAGTTCATATCAGCATAGCGTCCATTGTATAGGCTAATCAGCCTCAGCGTTATCTCACCCATCAGGGTTCCTTATGCGCCTTCACCATCGCATACGTTAGTTCCCTCCAGGGGCTCTCAGCACACATCGCCATTGCACACGCACAGCCGCCCCACAGGCTGTTAGTGAGGAGATCCTTCTCCTCACGGGACCTTCCCAACTGGACCAATCAGGTCCCAGCATTCACCCCATGTGACCTACCCTGGCCACCATATATGGTCAGTAGCCACGCCCACCGGGTCACATGGCTATGACCTCATCACAGGTCTTTCACATACTCACATAGCCTTTTACTATAGGTGTTATCAGACACACCCCTGGGTGGATTTGTAGGCAGCTAGAACCCGCCCATCTCTCCAGCTGCCTGAAGGCTTCTCCCTAACACATAGGCACAAAAGATCAGCTCTGCTGATCAGCACATAACCAAGCCTTCATCTCAAAGCCACCCACTTTGAGATACACAACGGCCACTCAGTATTCTGCCACTCATCCTCTCTCTTGGGACATCCACACAGCGCCCCCTAGCGGACACAGTAGTCATTACACCACAACACATGTACTCACATACACACACACACACGTACTCACATACGTACTCACATACACACACACACTCACACACACATACTCACATATACACACACACACGTACTCACCTATACACACACACTTACTCACATATACACACATGTACTCACATACACACACGTACTCACATATATACACACACGTACTCACATATACACACACACGTACTCACATATACACACACACACACACTCACACACACATACTCACCTATACACACACACGCACTCACATATACACACACACGTACTCACATACACACACGTACTCACACACACACGTACTCACATATACACACACATGTACTCACATCTCCAGCACAGGCCGCAAACCACCCTCTTTCCTGCCGGCTGTGACTGCATGGAGGTGGGTGGGCAGGCAGCTGCGGGACACACACACATACACACACACACGTACTCACATATACACACACACAAGTGCTCACCTATACACACACACATGTACTCACATATACACACACACGTACTCACATATACACACACACATACTCACATATACACACACATACTCACATACACACTCACATACACACACACTCACACACACACACACACTCACATATACACACACGTTCTCACATATACACACACTACACACACATGTACTCACATATACACACACACATGTACTCACATATACACACACACATGTACTCACATACACACACACGTACTCACATAGACACACACACGTACTCACATATACACACACACATGTACTCACATATACACACACACATGTACTCACATCTCAAGCACAGGCCGCAAACCACCCTCTTTCCTGCCGGCTGTGACTGCACGGAGGTGGGTGGGCAGGCAGCTGCAGGACACACACACACATACACATATACTCACATATACACACACACGTACTCACATATACACACACGTACTCACATATACACGCACACACACGTACTCACATACACACACTCTCACATACATACACACACTCACATACACACACACATGAACTCACATATACACACACGTACTCACATATACACACACACGTACTCACATACAAAAACACACACACATGTACTCACATCTCCAGCACAGGCCGCAAACCACCCTCTTTCCTGCCAGCTGTGACTGCACGGAGGTGGGTGGGCAGGCAGCTGTGGGACACAGACACATGTACACACGCATGTACTCACACACATGTACACACACATATGTGCACACACACACGCAACACACACACTTTCCTCCCAATGCGATAGCATTGGACACACCTCTAGTGTAATTATATCCAATTTAGGTTTTTTCAAGCTTAGGGCCAAATTATGATAACCATTATCCTTAAAGGAGTTATCCAGTCTTCTTATAAAAGATTTCTGTTAAAAACTTTGTGACTGCAGACTTCTGATTTCTGTCAGCATTCGGTGTGCATGCTGTCAATATTCACCAGTATTGCCAATAATGGCGGGTGGTCATGTGACTATGTAAGGGATGTGTAAATCCATGATATACGTGCCTTTTATTTATGTTATGCATATTTAATGTTGATTAATGTCCACCGTATAATTCTCTGTATGCTTTGCTATTATTGTATTTATGGAAAAAAGGCAGAGCCACCTCGGGAAGGCCCTGAAGATGAGAAAAATGGTGCAAGCGTAGTTCCCTAGTGGGCCCACTAGATGGGGATATAGTTGTGCTCAGAATGAGAACAGTTAATGTAGGAGGGGCTAACTGAAGTTAAGCCAGGGAGCATCTGGCATTTGAGTCAGTTGGGCTTAGTAGCCCTGACAGGGTAGGTAGCCCCGTAACGTTTAAGAACACGAGCCCAGCCATTCAGGGTGTGAGGGCCACAGATGACAGCAGTGCAGAACATTTCATTACCGAGCACTACACTGCAGATGGTAGTGAGACAGTTGGCAGCAGTACGACAGCACAGATCACTCATTATGAGGCAGCTTGCTACGAGGACAGATGCCCTTTTGTCTGGGGTGAAACAGACAGGGGAACTCCCAAAAATGGTGGAGCAGGACAGGGAGGATGCTGTGATGCTGACCGGGACAGGACAACCTGGGAATGTTCTGGAAGGTGACAGTGAGAAACTAGGGAAAGTGAAGAAGGCAAATTGTGTGTTACCTGATGTCAATGCTGTAACTGAAGAGAACGGACTGAGAATACAAAAAAGTAAAGTTTCTTGTTTAAAGTTGGAATTGGACAGTGTCTTCGTTTTTGCTAAAAGAGTTGGAAAAAAGGCAGAGCCACCTCGGGAAGGCCCTGAAGATGAGAAAAATGGTGCAACAGGTATGCTGACAAAGAACTCTCATGTCTATGTGAGGGAAGACCAGAGCGTGCCTGAGCCATTTACCTCAGCCATGACTACCGCCCTGGCCGACCCTTACAACTACAAGAATGCGATTTGCATACAGGCAGTCATACTTGAGATCACAATGACTGCCTGTTCCCACCGCTGATTACTGACAGCGTGCACACCAAACGCTGACAAGTTTCAGTCTGCAGTCACATAAAAGTCTACAGTCAGTGGATAGAACAATCCATTTTAAAGGCTGTTATATTTAGGCATTTATCTTGTTATTTTTTTTTTTTAAGCCTCAGGGGAATTCACAAACCAATTATACATTTTATAGAAAATGTAGCAGACAAAATATAACAAATCACGACGGTAGTGGCCTTGCTGAGAGATAAAGGCTGGTTAGGAGTTTATCTGAACAAGTGACAAGGAGTTTACAGTGGAAGCAATTATTTTAGGAGTCTTTGAAAAAAACAAGTTGACACTCCAGTGTCGGAAAGATTAAGAGTTAAATATAGACACCGAGGGACAAATATAGAGAAGTCTGAAAAACAATGAAAAAAAATGTTGGTGGAGCTCTGCATACAATAATAAGCTATAAAGAATAGACTGGCCCTGCTGCTGTGTATGTCAGGCAAGAAATATTTCCCACGTTACCTCAAAGCAGGAGATACATTTTTTGGAATACAGCTGCCATACCTACAACTGAGATAGTTTGCAGCATTTTATTAAGATGGGGTTTGCACACACAATATTATAAGCCATGTCTGGCTACCAAACTTCAATCAAAATCGCCTAGTATGAGTGCACATACTCCACAAATCAGAGGTAGCAGCAGAAAAAAAGCCTGCTACTACTTCAAGCTTCACGTTAAAATGGTGATCAATATCAGATTAGTGGGGGTCCAACAGTGGCATCCCCACCGATTAGCTGAGCTGCAGTACTTCTGGGTGACCACTAAATGTATTGAACTTTCCAGCTGCTGTCAGAGGTGGTTACGGTGATAGGTGGTTGTAACGACTGTCAGACCCCCACAAATCTAACATTGATGACAGACTGATGCTTCAACTTATTTGTTGCAGAGGTATCACATGTATGAAAGTGCTACAGTAGATGATTACTAGATATATAACCACTGAAAAAGCATGCTATTTGAATAGTGCAGAACACGTAGGCTGAGCTGACAAAGCTCCAGACAAGCAGCGTTGGGGGAAGGGGGGGCAGTACATCAGGTGTGACAGTGTGAGAAAGTGGAAAAGAGAGAAGGAGCGTACAATAGAAGTTGATGCCTAGCTGAGTAATCGCAAGCGAACCCCGCCATCTGCTGGTTAAAGGTGAAAGTAAAGAACGAATTTCAGTTGTAGGATTCTAATAGTGGAAACCTGTGTTTCCAGAGGAGAAAATTAAAGATGACACCAGGTCAGGTGGCACCTTTGTCGAAGTTGACTTGACTTCTATTGTGCCTGCTCCCTGTAAACTGTCTTGTCTCTCTGGCTTTCCTGACCTCGGTTCGTGAATTGAATTTTGAATCTGACTTCACCTTGTTGTACATTTTTTACTATCTGTTATTGTAGTCTTTTTCTCCACTTCTGGGACTAATATTTACCACAGTGACTCGTGTCACAGCTTGCTTGTGCACGCGTGTGTGTATGTACAGTATATATATATATACAGTTGTGCTTAAAAGTTTACATACCCCGGCAGAATTTTTGCTTTCTTGTCCTTTTTTTAAGAGAATGTGAATGATAATACCAAAACTTTTTCTCCACTCATGGTTAGTGGTTGGTTGAAGCCATTTATTGTCAAACTACTGTGTTTTCTCTTTTTAAAACATAATAACAACCGAAAACATCCAAATGACCCTGATCAAAAGTTTACATATCCTGGTAATTTTGGCCTGATAACATGAACAGAATTTTACACAAATGGGTTTGATTGGTTACTCAAAGATACATCCTCACCTGTGACCTGTTTGCTTGTAATCAGTGTGTGTGCATAAAGCTGAGTGAGTGTCTGGGATCTAGACAGACTCTTGCATCTTTCATCCAGCTACTCCAGCCACTTAAATTTCTGGATTGTGAGTCATGGGGAAAGCAAAAGAATTGTCAACGGATCTACGGAAAAAGGTAGTTGAACTGTATAAAACAGGACAAGGTTACAAAAAGATATTTAAGGAATTGATAATGCCAGTCAGCCGCATTCAAACTGTGATTAACAAATGGAAAATCAGGGGCTTTGTAAAAACAAAACCACAGTCAGGTAGACCAACACACAACTGCCAGGAAAATTGTTTGTGATGCAAAGAAAAACCCACAAATAACATCAGCTGAAATACTGTACTCTCTGAAAACTATCGGTGTGGCTCTTTCAAGATGCACAATAAGGAGGCACTTGAAGAAAAATGGGTTGCATGGTCAAGTCGGCAGAAGAAAGCCATTACTGCGGAAAATGACACAAAGTATCTTGCCTACAATACACAAAACAGCACAGAGACAAGCCTCAAAACTTCTGGAACAAGGTAATTTGGAGAGATAAGAACAACATTGAACTTGGTCACAACCATAAATGTTACATTTGGAGAGAGGTCAACAAGACCTATTGTTGCCCAGCAGCAATTAGCTGATACTGTGCAAGGCGCAGTTTCTTCTGGTAACCTGGGAGTGGGGGGTCGGGATGTTTCCTTGGTGTCCCCTGAAACCCCAGTTAAACTGCCGGATACATTTTCAGGGGACAAGAAGGATTCTAGAGCCTTCAAAGACGGGTGCAAACTTTTTTTTTCCTTAAGGCCCCGTTCCTCGGGGGATGAGTTTCATAGATTGGGGGTCGTTATTTCTTTACTTAGAGGGGTTCCTCAAGCTTGGGATTTTTCCCTTTCCCCCTCAGCCCCTGAGAGATTGACGATGGATGCTTTCTTTGAAGCTTTGGGTCATATTTATGATGAACCTGACAGAGTGTGCCTGGCAGAGGACATGGTAATGAATGTGTGCCAGGGGAAGCACTCGGCAGAGTTCTGACGCTGGGCTGCGGAGGTCTCCTGGGATGATGCTGCCTTGCGGGGTTTGTTCCAGAAAGGCTTGCCCGAACGCCTCAAGGATTCTCTGGCACTTCATCCCCGCCCGACTCTTTGGAGGATTCAATGACCCAAGCTGTATGCATGGATCACAGATTACGGGCAAGATGGGTAATGCAGCATGAAACCCCTCTGTTCTCCTGTAGTAAAGGAACTGGTGCCATTCTGGAACCTATGGAAATTACACTCGAAGAAAAAGAAAGGAGACGCAGCCGCGACAAACAATTATGTTTTTACTGCGGAGAAGCTGAACATGGGAAGAGGGATTGTCCTTCCTGTCCATCATCCTCCAAGGTGATGGGAAACGACTAGGTCTGGGTAGTGGTCAAGGAAACTGCCCAGACCTTCAGGTACATTTCTCCTCATGTTCTAAGGTGTTGCTAAAAGTTGAACTGTTGGTGGAAAATTGTCATTTTTCTTCTACAGCTTTGGTGGAACGTGGTTCATCCATCAACCTGATCAGCTGCGGTGTTGTTTCCCAAATTAAGATAGGGATAGTCAGGCTCAAGACCACACTCAAAATCGTGACCATTGACTTGTCTCCCCTCACCCGAGCTCGAATTCTTTATGTTTCTGAAACTTTTTCATTATAAATTGGTTCTTCTTGAAATGTCTTGCTTTGGACAATCTGCTCTCAGGGGTCATGCTGGGAATGCCGTGGCTGCAATGCCATAACCCTGTCATTAACTTGGAGTCAGGCAAGATTGTCATGTGGGGATCGAAATGTGCCAATTCCTGTTATAAATCTGTTTTGAGTGTGGAACCTACAAAATATTTCTGTGTAATCTGTTAGTCTGGAAGGTATTCCAGAGTATCTAAAAGACTTCGAGGATGTATTTTGCGAAAGCGAGGCTGAGGCCTTACCACCGCATAGACCCTATGACTGTGCTATTGATTTAATTCCCGGGGCTAAACTGCCTAAAGCTCGTTTATTTAATTTATCTGGTCCGGAAAGATTAGCCTTGAAGGAGTATATTGCTGAAAGCTTTCGTAAGGGGCATATACGACCTTCCATTTCTCCTGTGGCTGCTGGCTTCTTTTGTGTTAAGAAAAAGGATAGCGGTTTATGCCCCTGCTTTGATTTTCAGGAACTTAACAAAATTACGGTAAGGAACACTTATCCCCTTCCTCTTATTCCAGATTTGTGCAATCAACTCTCCGGGAATAAATGGTTCTCCAAACTTGGCCTTCGGGGGGCTAGCAATCTGATAAGGGTTCGGGTGGGGGATGAATGGAAGACAGCCTTCCCTACATCGGAGGGTCTTTTTGAAATTTTGTGATGTCGTTTGGTCTCACCAATGCCCCAGCTGTTTTCCAAAATTTTATTACCGTGGTTTTTGCGGGCCTCATAGGCCGCTTTGTGGTAATTTACTTAGATGACATTCTTATATATTCTGCTGGCAGTCATACTCATTTGCTTCATTTAAAAATGGTGCTCCAGAGACTCAGGGAGAATCAACTGTTTGTCAAACTTGAAAAATGTTAATTCTTTGTACAGGAGTTACCTTTTCTTGGGTTTATTGTATCAGCAGAGGGGTTTCAGATGTATCCCAAGAAGGTGCAAGCTATAGTTTAATGGGTTCAACTCTGGGACCTCAGGGGACTCCATCGCTTCTTGGATTTCGCTAACAATTACCGCAAATTCAACTAAGGGTTTTCACAGATAGTGAAACCTCTCACAGACCTCACATGTAAGGGAGCGGATGTTAAGAATTGGTCTCCTTTGGCCAAACAGTCTTTTCTTACTCTAAAAAAATGTTTCATGTCTGCCCCAATTTTTGTACAACCAGACCCAATCAAGCCGTTTGTTGCTGAAGTGGATGCATCAGAGGTGGGGGTGGGAGCAGTGTTGTCCCAGGGACCCGCCACCTTGAATAACCTTAAGTTTTGTGCTTCCTTCTCCAGGAAGTTCTCCTCAGCTGAGAGGAACTACGACGTGGGCAATAGGGAGCTCCTGGCTGTTAAGTTGGCATTCGAAGAATGGAGGCATTTTTTGGAGGGGGCGGCTCATCCTATCACCATGATCACGGACCATAAGAATTTGGCGTATATTGGATCCGCTAAAACTTTAACGTCCAGGCAGGCTCGTTGGTCGCTTTTTTTTTCTAGATTTCACTTTTCTATCACTTTTCGTCCTGGGTCGAAAAATGTTAAAGCTGATGCTTTGTCACATAGCTTTGAGCCAGTGTCCGCCCCCGGACTGCCGTCTTCCATTCTTCAACCTGGGGTGGTGGTAGCTGAGGCTTCATTGGAATTGGAGCAGGAGATTGTGGAAGCTCAGTCTTCAGTTCCAAGGTCTAAACCTGAAGGCAAACTATTTGTTCCTGAACAGTTGCTATCTAAGCTTCTGCAGGAATTTCATGAGTCTAAACTAAGCGCTCATCCTGGTATTTCTGCCACGCGTGAAGTGGGATCTGCGGGAGACACAGTGGAGGCAGACATCTACCCTCACAGTACTTACTCCAACTAAGAATTCTCCCTGAGGACAACTCTATATGGGGAGAGTGGCAAAGCAACCAGGGAGCTCCCAAGAGAACCTGGTCGATACCCTCGGGCATTATAAGGACGGACACTGTCTCGTGATGGGACAGAGACAGCGAGAGCCTTAGTGGAGCAGTCTGATGGGTAATCTGCGAGGGTAGTGTCGAGCCATTCTCCACTCTGATGGTGACAAGCTGAGATAGCATAACCCTCCGCTCCGGAATCTACACAAACCTCTACCGCCAGAGTGGAGTAACCGAACTCTATCATTCCCTTGAAGGTTAGCTTGGAGGAGAATGGTGAGGTGTCTAGTAGGCCTCCTTCTATTGCCTAGACGCGGGCGTTTCTCCGAGTGCTGTGGGCACCTTTTGGCTAAGTGAGCAGACTATCGGCAATGGAAACAGGCTGTCGAGGTTCGAGCAGAGCGGAACTTAGAGCCCATGCGAGGCACCTCCATAGCCACTGATGGCTTGGACGCTTGATCTGGTGGTTCCAGAGGTTTAGAGAAGGTTGCTGCAAACCTAAAACTCTGTCTGGACTGGGAGCGCTCCAACCCTCACTCTAAGAAGCGGAGATTAATGCGGGTGGAGATGATAATAAGCTCCTCCAGAGTGACGGGAACCTCCCGAGTGGCCAGGGTGTCCTTAGCGTGGTCAGCCAAACCCCTCCAAAAAATTGGTATAAGGGCATTTTCTGATCATTCCAACTCAGAAGCCAGCATCCAAAAATGGATGGCATACTGGCTGACCGGGGACGAACCCTGTGTCAGAGCCAACAACTGGAGTGCGGTATCGTGTGTGACCCGTGGTCCCAGAAAAACCTGCTTCAGAGAGACTAGGTACTGAGATGCTCTCTGTACCACGGGGTCGCCACGCTCCCACAGTAAAGTGGCCCACTCCAGAGCCCTGCCAGCCAAAAGGGAAATGATGAATCCCACCTTAGCCCGCTCAGACGGGAATCGCGCAGCCAGCAGCTCTAACTGAATAGCGCACTGGCTCATGAAGCCCCTGCAGGAGACACTATCACCCGAGAACTTCTCAGGCAGTGGGAGGCAGGATAACATCGGTGCAGGGATGATAGTAGGGACACGGGAGACAGCCTCCGCGGCTGCCTGGACAGCGACCGCAGTAACGTCCACAGCTGAGGTTGAACGCTCGAGAGCCGCCAACCTGCCCTCCAGCTGCCGGATGCGCTGCAGCAGTTGCTGTTCATCCGCCATTACTAGCCAGACCCTAGCGCTAGTATAATGTTAGGGCTGGCAGACCGCATCAAATAATAAAATAATAGTAAGTTGCGTTCGCAGTCCGGGGTCCACCGTGCAGGGGTGGTAAACTGCTGCTTAGTAATGGCGGAAGTATAAAGCGGTATACAAAAGGTCATAAGGTAGGTTAACGTCATCCAGTGTGAACAGGGTGAACTCTGTTACCTCACAGAGCCGCACTACCGCAGAACATAAATGCCGGAGCCTGTTTAGCTCACAGAACTCGGCAATGGAGCGCACAGAATGCGGTCACAGAACTCTGCCCCAAGGTCTAGTCCCTCTAGACCTTCTGAGCGTGTGGTGTCGAACCTGCAGATGCCACTATAGATGCTGACTATGGTGGATTGTCGAGCACGTGCACCGTGGCATGCAGAGCCACCGGTGGACATTGAGGCCAGTCTCAGACTCTACCTACACCTAAGCCTGGGCGCTTAACAGGCTAGGCTGCACAACACATGTGTACTGTTATGAGCTCATTTTCTGCTCCACCAGTTGAGAGTTCCCCTTCCTTTCTCCCTCTGGTGGTGACAGGAGGTAGTGAGGTTGGTTTAAGTGGTAGTAATCTGCCACATGGTGAGGAAGATAGTGATTGGATCTCTGGAGTGTCAGACTGGATATAAGACAGCCAACGCCCTATCCTAGTGCTGGTGATTCAGTCTGATTCTCAGGTCTAGGACTCAGCTCTGTTCCAGTCTTCTAAAGATAAGTTTGATTTTTGCTAATGTTCACACTTGCTCTTGTTCGTCTTTTCAGTTTTTTGTGTGGTCAGCCAGCCCGGCTGGGCTGTGCTGAATTTCCACTCTTATTTGCCAAATTGCCTTTCTTTTGTCCCTTATTAGATTGGCCTCTTTTTGCTCTGTCTCAGAATGTTTCAGAGTGCTGATATAGTGGGAGAAGTCTAGTGACTTCAGGGTTAATTTTGCTATCAGTTGTGTTGGACATTTTGTAGGGGTTTTTGGCAGACTGCAGACAGTGACTTTCCTTTCCTGTCCTTTCAAGTTAGTTTGGCCCCATCGTTTGCTCAGCCTATTCTCCTGCCTTTGTTTGTGTTTTCATCTTTTTTCACCGTCAATACATTTGAGGGGCTGTTTCTCCTTTGGGGTCTGCTCTGGGACAGTTAGTTTTTCCTCTTTTCCTGCTTTAGGCTTATTTAGTTCTCCGGTTGTGACGAGGCGTCTAGGACCACCGTAGGAACGCTCCACGACTGCTGCTAGTTGCGTGTTAGGATCAGGGGTCTGCAGTCTGCATAGTTACCAACCTCTTTGGTTTTCTAAGACTTAGCTTGTATTGTTTTTTTTATTTCCTCCTCGGCTGCCCGTTCATAACAGCGTACCAAGGGTAGGGGTTTTTTAATGAGTCATTCACTAGAGACATTCATACATGCATACAAAACTCACTCCTTATAGTCTGGTAATGCAGTCTATACTAGCGCATGGCCGAGCGGCCATGCGAACCTTTTATATCAACGTCCTTCCTGGACCTTCCTGACCTTCCTGATGGTCCAATCCGAGCTGGAGAAGGACCTGAGCATGTGACCTCCAGTCTCCAATGAGAGATCGTCCCACTGGCATGCTCAGTGGACCAAAAGGAGGACTTAGTCCCAGCTGACCAGCATGCGTTGCTATAGCTGGACCAGAGGTGGCAGCAGCACCCAAACCCACAGAGCTGGTCTGAGTAGAGCGCCGGGATCGACGAGTCTGCTGAGCAGCCTCCTCTGCGGCTGGAAAGGAATGGGAGACTGCTAAATGCAAGGCTCGGGATTCCTGCTGTGCAGCGACAGGAACCCGACGCCTAACAATAGTCTCCAGTAAAGGTGTGTGCTTGACAAAGGAGAAAGTAGATGCTGTACTGAAGTGGCCTACACCCACGATGATGATAGAGTTAAGGGCACTCCTGAGCCTGTCAGGATACTATAGAAAATTTATCAAGGATTTTGAAAAAACTTCAGCACCACTACATGAGCTACTAAGCAGAACGGCAGGAGGTTCCAAGAGTCGGCCAATCGAGTGGGGGCCGAGACAAGAAGAGGCCTTTCAAGCGCTGAATTTGCATTGACGAATGCCCCTATCCTGTGTTATGCTGACTTCTCTCAACCCTTTGTGTTATACACAGATGGAAGTCTCTATGGACTAGGGGCAATGCTGTTTTAGGTCTAAGAAGGACAGGAATCGGTGATTGCCTGCGCTACTAGATCCCTATGGGATACGGACAGAAATCCTGAGAACTACAGCTCATTTAAACAAGAATTTTTGGCTCTAGTATGGGCCATGACAGAGAAGCTTGTAGAGTATCTGTTGGGGTTTGAAGTTAATGTGCGAACTGAGAACAACCCACTTGCCCATTTAGAAAACACAAAACTGGAAGCATTGGAAGAACGATGGGTCATGAGGATGTCCAAGTATTGGTACAAGATAGCCTATTGGGGGAAGGCCAAAAGCGCCCACGTGGATGCACTAGAGTAAACCATGAACAACCGTCTCAGAATGTGGATGAAGAGTTGGAAGGTGATTAGACCCCCGATTTCAGATGCTTTGCCACAGCTCTTGTAGCCTCTCAAGGATTGGAAGAAATACACTGACCAAATTGAGTGCTGGGACACACAAAAGATGAATGGGTACAAATGCAGGAGTTGGTCTCAGAACTATCAGTGCTATGGAAGTGGGTGACCCTAGGCCAGAATTCCCAGCAGGAGAGAGCGGATTTGTCCATTGGTGCCTTACTGATTCTAGGGCAATGGTTGCATGCTCTGTATGAAGAATGGCTTGTTATACGGGTAGATACAGTTCCCTAGAGAGTTCGTAATTACATGGCAATTGGTGATCCCGAAGGTATGGTGCCGCATGTGGTGAAAGAGGCCCATGAGAGGAGCGCGCACTTCAGAACAGAAAGGACCTTCCAATGACTACAGTGGCTTGTGTATGTCCCACAACTACTTTGGGTGGTGGAAGAAGTTTGTCAGAAATATATGTGGTGTGCATTGGTTAAGCCACCAGAACAAAGGGCACCCATACAAGCAATTAGGATGTCAGATCCGCTAAATGTGTTAGTGGTGTAGTACCTTATGAATGGCCTGTCCCATAACAGCTGTGAATATTGCCTGGTGATGACAGAACATTTCACAAAATTCGCAGTCATCACCCTGATCTGATACCAGATGACCGAGTCAGTGGCCCAAACTATCTGCCCAGACTTCATCCGAGTGTATGAGTGTCTGAAGAGGATCCACTCAGATCAAGGGGCCTGCTAACAGGGGAAATTCGTGGAGGAATTACATCAACTCTATTACATTGAGAAAAATAGAACAATGCCCTATCACCCTCAGGGAAACGAGGTCTGTTTACGCCTCAACAGGACATTGCTACAAATGCTGAAGATGCTGGAAGATGATCAGAAAATGATGTGGCCTGATATGACCCCAGTGCAGAAGGCACCACTACAACTTGGAGACTGAGAGGTGGAAGGAGCAAAATGTGCTAAGGTCACGTTGAACTACAGTTGGGAGACAACTCCCCACCAGGTCACCCAATAGGGTACACTCTGAGAATTCGGTGTATGAGGTTCAACCAGAGGGGTAAGAGGGTGCATTAGGAAGAGTACTACACCATGTTAGGCTGGCGGAATGCACTAAATAATAAAATGATAATGAGGTGCGTTCGCAGCCTGGGGTCCACCGTGCAGAGATGGAATGCTGCAGCTAAGTAATGGCAGATACTATATGGCGGTATAATAAGTGAACGCACATGGGTTAACGTCAACCGGTGTGTACGAGGCGGACGGACTCTGTTGCCCCACAGAGCCGCACTACCGCCGAATGTAAATGCCGAAGCTTGTTAAGCTCACAGAGCTTGGCGAAGTGAGCGCTGGTGTAAAGTCACAGGACTCTGCCCCAAGACACAGGGTCAGAGTCCCTCTAGACTCACCAGCACTCGGCGCCGCAGTAGATGCGGTACTTATGTGCCTTGTGCTGGATGGCATAATATGGCGCTACGTGAGGTGCTGACCTGGAGCACTGTGACCTAAATCCTAGCCACTGAAAGATACATGCATCCATTATCATACACACCTTAAGCATAAGAGTCTATACTAGGGCATGGCCGAGTGGCCATGTGACTCTTTTATAGCGGTGCCCTTCTGGGACCTTCCCAATAGTGGACCAATCAGAGCAGGAACGGGACCTGCGCATGTGACCTCCGACCTCCAATGAGAGATCGTCCCACGGGCATGTTCAGTAGGCAAAATACAGGACTTAGTCTCTGGAGCATCTGCTTGCTGCTGACTCAAGCATGATGTTACAGCAGAGCCTGAAGGAGCAACCAGACGCCTAGCATTAGCCTGGGCAAGACACCTGGACCGACTTCTCTGCTGAGCAGGAATCTCTGTGGCCACAGAGGAATGGGAGACCGCAGAAGACATGGCTTGAGATCCCCCTGTGCAGTGGGGGAAACTTGACACCTAACATTACCCCCCCTCTCCTCTGAGCCTCGCTACGCTCAAAGGCCGCAATGAGTAGTGGAGCGCTGATATTCTTTACTGGCTCCCAGGTCTGATCCTCTGGGCCATGACCCCTCCAATCCACCAGATAATACTTCTTTCCACGTAGTACCTTGCAGCCCACAATGGTGTTCACCTCAAACTCATCCAAGGACAAGCTTGATGTCCTGGCAGATGACTTAGAGAACCGGGACATGTGAACGGGCTTAAGGAGAGAAACGTGGAAGGTATCAGTGATACCCAGACGTTGGGGAAGGGCCAGCCGGTAGACTACAGGGTTGACCTGTTCGAGGACATTGAAAGGACCAATGTAGCGAGGTGGGAACTTAGTAGACTTGACCCTCAGCCTGATGTTACGGGCGGAGAGCCACACTAAGTCGCCAGGGGAGAAGGTCAGAGCGGGCCGCAGGTGTGTGTCGGTGGAGGCCCTCATTCTCTCCATGGAGGCCTGGATGGCATCCTGAGTGTGGTCCCAAACGTCATGTGCCTCCACCGCCCAGTTTGCCACCCTAGAATTGGTGGAAGGCATGGGAACAGGGACACGAGGATGCTGGCCATATTTGAGGAGGAATGGGGTCTGACCGGTGGAATCGGCAACTGCGTTGTTCAACGCAAACTTCGCCCATGGTAGCAGGGATGCCCAGTCATTCTGGGTTGCCGAAACATTGTAGATATGTGACCAGGGTCTGGTTGACCCTCTCTACCAACCAGATCATCTCAGGATGATAGGCTGAGGAGAGATTCAGCTCAGTGCTGAGGAGACTACAGAGTTCTCTCCAGATCCGAGATGCAAACTGGGGTCCCCGGTCACTGACTACCTTATCCGGCATACCATGAAGGCGAAAGATATGCTTAATAAACAGCGCTGCCAGACCCTGTGCAGAAGGTAACCTCGCGAGATGCACCATTTTGGATAAATTGTCGGTGACAACCCAGATAACCGTGCTGCCCCTGGACTTGGGCAGTCCCACCACAAAATTCATGCCAACCATCTCCCAGGGCCTGTCCGCCACCGGCAGGGGGTGAAGTAGCCCATTGGGCCGTTGCCCAGGGGACGTATTCTGGGAGCAGGAGACACACGCCTGAAAATGGTCCCTGACATCACGGGCCAAATGCGGCCACCAGTACGTCCTCGCCAGAAGCTCAGAGGTCCGTTTTGTCCCAAAATGTCCACCCACCCTGGACGAGTGAGCCCAAGAGAGGACCTCCGGTCACAGACGGGCAGGGACAAATGTCTTGCCCGGAGGTACAGACTCAAGAGCAACCAGAGCCATGGTCCTCAGGCTCTCAGGCAGACGCCGAAATGCGCGTCAGGGTCGGACGTTTACTGGGAACCTGGCACTAATTGATATTAGGTATCTATTGTTACTTTTCTAAACATGTGTCCCTTATAATTGTAGACAGTATGGCACGGCCACCTAGTGTATATAAATGTGCATTGTGGAATTGTATACTTATTCCTATTACATTGGCACCAGTCTGCAGTGAAATATGTATGCTTATACTATTTAGTATCGGTATCTACCGCCCATTATTTGTTACCATACCTTAATGTTCATTATAATTACTTGTACTTTGGGCGTATTGACATTTCCCATATTAATTCACTTAGATTTGGATCTATGCTAATTATGTTATGTTGTATACATTTTGGTAAAACCTTAGTATACATGTTGGTAACAACTTCATCATGACATATGTTATTTAATAATAATTTTTTTACATTTGCACTTTATTGTGGACACTTAATTACAATTATACTTATTTTTTGTGCAAATTTATTGATGCCTTATTGGTTTCCAGTATTTCCTTTTTTGGTATTGGGATCTCATCCTTTTTTGCATATATATATTTATTGTACAGTGGGGCAAAAAAGTATTTAGTCAGTCAGCAATAGTGCAAGTTCCACCACTTAAAAAGATGAGAGGCGTCTGTAATTTACATCATAGGTAGACCTCAACTATGGGAGACAAACTGAGAAAAAAAAATCCAGAAAATCGCATTGTCTGTTTTTTTTTCCTTTTATTTGAATATTATGGTGAAAAAAAAATGTATTTGGTCAGAAACAAGCAATCAAGATTTCTGGCTCTCACAGACCTGTAACTTCTTCTTTAAGAGTCTCCTCTTTCCTCCACTCATTACCTGTAGTAATGGCACCTGTTTAAACTTGTTATCAGTATAAAAAGACACCTGTGCACACCCTCAAACAGTCTGACTCCAAACTCCACTATGGTGAAGACCAAAGAGCTGTCAAAGGACACCAGAAACAAAATTGTAGCCCTGCACCAGGCTGGGAAGACTGAATCTGCAATAGCCAACCAGCTTGGAGTGAAGAAATCAACTGTGGGAGCAATAATTAGAAAATGGAAGACATACAAGACCACTGATAATCTCCCTCGATCTGGTGCTCCACGCAATATCCCACCCCGTGGGGTCAGAATGATCACAAGAACGGTGAGCAAAAATCCCAGAACCACACGGGGGGACCTAGTGAATGAACTGCAGAGAGCTGGGACCAATGTAACAAGGCCTACCATAAGTAACACACTACGTCACCATGGACTCAGATCCTGCAGTGCCAGACGTGTCCCACTGCTTAAGCCTGTACATGTCCGGGCCCGTCTGAAGTTTGCTAGAGAGCATTTGGATGATCCAGAGGAGTTTTGGGAGAATGTCCTATGGTCTGATGAAACCAAACTGGAACTGTTTGGTAGAAACACAACTTGTCGTGTTTGGAGGAAAAAGAATACTGAGTTGCATCCATCAAACACCATACCTACTGTAAAGCATGGTGGTGGAAACATCATGCTTTGGGGCTGTTTCTCTGCAAAGGGGCCAGGACGACTGATCCGGGTACATGAAAGAATGAATGGGGCCATGTATCGTGAGATTTTGAGTGCAAACCTCCTTCAATCAGCAAGGGCATTGATGATGAAACGTGGCTGGGTCTTTCAACATGACAATGATCCAAAGCACACCGCCAGGGCAACGAAGGAGTGGCTTCGTAAGAAGCATTTCAAGGTCCTGGAGTGGCCTAGCCAGTCTCCAGATCTCAACCCTATAGAAAACCTTTGGAGGGAGTTGAAAGTTCGTGTTGCCAAGCGAAAAGCCAAAAACATCACTGCTCTAGAGGAGATCTGCATGGAGGAATGGGCCAACATACCAACAACAGTGTGTGGCAACCTTGTGAAGACTTACAGAAAACGTTTGACCTCTGTCATTGCCAACAAAGGATATATCACAAAGTATTGAGATGAAATTTTGTTTCTGACCAAATACTTATTTTCCACCATAATATGCAAATAAAAGGAAAAAAAAAAACCGACAATGTGATTTTCTGGATTTTTTTTTCTCAGTTTGTCTCCCATAGTTGAGGTCTACCTATGATGTAAATTACAGACGCCTCTCATCTTTTTAAGTGGTGGAACTTGCACTATTGCTGACTGACTAAATACTTTTTTGCCCCACTGTATATGTTTTAATCATCAAAATAAAAATTCTTGTATTGGATACTAGTTCGGTTTTTCGTAAAATACAGGAGCAACCAGACACCTAGCATTAGCCTGGGCAAGACGCCTAGGACCGACGTCTCTGCTGAGCAGGAATCTCTGTGGCCGCAGAGGAATGAGAGACCGCAGAGGACATGGCTTGAGAGTCCCCCTGTGCAGTGGGGGAAACTCGACGCCTAACACACCATAACATGTTTTGTCCCTCTGTGCCTGATAGGGAGAGAGTGCCCAAACCCCCAAAAGTGCAAAGGAACATGGCAGCCAGGGGGTGTACAGAGGATAAAGATGAATGGTGGTTGATACAAAAAGTACCCAGAGAGAATTTTCTCCCCCGAGGACTAGCGAGTTTAAAGAAGAAAGGAATGTGAGAAAGTGGACAAGAGATAAGAGTGTAATTGAAGATGAAGTAAAGAAAGAATTATAGTAGTAGGAATGTAATAGTAGGAACCTTTGTTCCCAGAGGAGGAACTTAAAGACGACACCAGGTCAGGTTCCACCTGTGTCGCAGTTACTAATTATAAAAGGCCTGGCTGGGCTGAAAAGAGGCAGTTGGCACCTGTACCTGCACAGTTGACAGCCACCATTGCCACAGAAGGCAATGTTTTATTTCTTTATGCCCAATAATTACACCCTTGCATAGATAGAAAAAATGTTGTCGAAACACATAATGCAAGTAACAAGGTGTTAGGGTTGGCAGATTGCACTAAATAAAAATAAATAATAAAGTGCAATCGCAACTCGGGGTCCACCGTGAAGAGATGTATAACTGCTGCTAGCGAACAGTGGCGGAACTAAACAGCAAGCGATCACCTTAAACGCGCTGTGTTAACGCCACGCATTCTGAACAGAACTCAGAGTACCCAGCTCAGTTACTGCACAGAGTGGTACTGCAAGTAAGCAATGTACTAAACCCTGTTAAATGTCACAGAGGAAATAGCATGTGGGTAGAGCTCACTCTGCAAGTAAATTATGCTAGCCGCACACGTGTAATAAAGCAGATGCTGAGTCAAGGAAGAGAACACATGTGACTAGAGATGAGCAACTTTGCCTTTTTTCGGGTCGAGTCGGGTTTCATGAAACCCGACTTTCTCAAAAGTCAGGTCGAACGAAATCAGCCGAATATCATGAAAAGTAGAAGGCCGACTGAAACACGAAACCCAGTGCAAGTCAATGGGGAACCAAGGTCGGCAGGGAGTGGAGGACAGGAAACACACCTACAGTGCCCATTTTAATGCCAAAAACATCAATTCTTATTACTTAAGCTTGTCAATCTTAATTTACTTTATAATAATAGCTAGGCATTGAAAACTGGGGGTTATTTGGCTAAAGTTGTGGGTGGGGGGTAGGGCTGGCTCCAGATTTTCGTGGGCCCTGGGCCAAAGAGTGTCACTGGGCTCCTTTAACACATGCCACAATTCATGATCCTCTGATACGGCAGAGAAATAGCGGTATAGTACAATGAAAAATACTTCACTTCTTACATCTCATGACTGATATCCATCTTAAATTCTCCAATAGCTCCAAAAACGGACAGTATATTACTCCATACAGTATTATGGCCACCGCATAGTGCGCTATACAGAGTAATAAGGCCCATATATTTCTCCATACAGAATCATTGGTCCCATATAATGT
The DNA here is from genome assembly GCF_039654945.1 of Dendrobates tinctorius. Taxonomy (NCBI): domain Eukaryota; kingdom Metazoa; phylum Chordata; class Amphibia; order Anura; family Dendrobatidae; genus Dendrobates; species Dendrobates tinctorius. The sequence continues at coordinate 16,812,451 of NW_027361747.1, read as the reverse complement.
TTGAAACAGTATATGATGAGCTCCACATAATGCTACAGTATATGTTGGTCCCCATGGATGAAGCTCCACTGTGTTATGGGCCCAAATAATGCTCCATATATAATGGGCCCCATTTCTAATGCTCCAGTGCATAATATGCCCTGTAAATGCTGCTCCAGTGTCTGATGTCCACCTTTGGAATGCTCCAGTGTATGGTGGGCCTCATATATCATTCTCCAGAGTATAGTGCTCCCCAAAAATAGCTGTCCCAATATTGAAAACAATTAAATAAGTCTCCTCGCTAGGGAATCCCTGTACTAGTCTGGACTCCTCGTCGTCCCCATCTTCCATCTCACTGCACTTGGACTGTTTAGGCAGAGGGCGTACAGACGTGATGTCATCGCGCTCTCTGACCAGAATGTCACTGTCAGGAAACGCGGAAGACGTCACGGCGGTGGAGCAGGGAGAGGTAAGTATTTCAACTTTGCAAGTGCTGTGATCCTGAGCAAGCGGGGGGGGGCACTCGTTGGCGACGCACTGGCACAGGGCCCCTCATAGTACGGCGGTGTGTCTGACGGCGGGTGGGCCCTCCCCTCCCACCAGCAGAGACACTTTTGCGTACTATGAGTGGCCCTGTGCCAGTGCGTCGCCCATGAGTATGCCTCCCCACTTGCTCAAGGAACCTGCACTTTCATCTGCACCTTCCTCTTTGTCACTGTGTAAGGTGGTATAGTATGCGGGAAGGGGTACCTGAGTTTCATCAGGGTCTGATTCTGCCTCAGTACACTGCGAGGACAATGTAGTGCTCTGAGTGAATGTACCAGCAGAAAAATCTAGCAGTGGCTGTGCATTAGTGCACTCCATGTCAGATTTATCTTGGACTGGGGAATTCATGATTTGACTTGCTAACCCAGGCATCGTATGTGAAAAGAGCTCCATGGAGTAATCGGTAGTGTGGCCTGCCACATCCTTCACTTTTGGTAGGGGTGAAGGACACAAGGAAAGGTGTTGTTCCTGACCAGGAGCCTCCAATGATGACTCAGTGCTTTTATTTTTTGAAACCTCAGAAGAGGAGGCGAGAGAGCTGGAGGCTGTCAGCAATGTAAGCCAAAACTTGTTCCTGACGCTCCGGCTTTAAAAGTGGTTTACCTACTCCCAGAAAAGAGAGCCTTCGAGGCCTTGTGGAGACAGACGATGACGCAGGCTCAACACCTCCTGCCTTAGGTGCTATTATGCTTTTGCCACTACCAACAGATGCAACACCACCACCACCACCATCAGGACCAGCTGGCAACCCCCACCCACTTCCATGGTGTCTTCCACCATACTTGCTCATTTTTGTGAAAATGTACCCAAAATACCACCAGCTATATGGTACTGTAAAACAAGGTAGAAGGTGTATCTACTATTGGTGAGATTTTGAATCTCACTATAGATTTGAGGACGCTGAACTATTGTCTCAGACCCATAGAGATTACACCTCAATTTAACAGGATGAAATTGGATGCTGTATGACAAGGTGTAGGGTGTCTATAGGATTGGTGAGAATTTGAATCTCACTAGAGATTTGAGGACGCTGAACTATTGTCTCAGGCCCAGTAGAGATTACACCTCAATGTAACAGGCTGAAATTAGATGGTGTATGACAAGGTGGAGGGTGTATATAGCATTGGTGAGAATTTGGATCTCACTAGAGATTTTAGGAGGCTGACAATGATGCTCTCAGTCCAAGTATGGATGCAGGCAGCCTAATAAGCAGGACTGCTGCACACAAAAGGGTGGAAAAATGAACGCTTGGTAACTGTGCAGAAAAGAGGAAGAAAAGTATTTTTGCTTTTAAAAAGCAGTTTGCACAGCAGTGTGCAAACTGCAATGCAGCTGTCAGGGAGCCTTATAAGGCAGCCTAATAACCAACAGAGCTGATGCACAAAAATAGAGCCTCCCCTGTCACTGCACACAAAGTGTTGTGTGTTGTAAGTGGAAATCGCTAACAGCAGAAGCAGTTTTTTGGTTCTTCTTCCCTGCCTAACGCTCTCCCTTCTTCTGAATCAGAAGCAGCAACCTCTCCTTAATGCTAAGATCAGCAGAATTAAGATGGCGGTCAGTGTGCCCACCCTTTTATAGCCCCTGTGACGCCACACAAAGCCAGCCAATCACTTGCATGCTCTTCTCAAAGATGGTGGTGACCGATGCCTATGTCATCGCGTTGCCCACAGTGTGCGTCCTCCATCATTGGCTGAAAAAGGGCGCTGGAAGCATCTTTTGAAACGTGACTTTGGCACTCTGGTCGCCGACCTCGTGGCCGACCCCACGCTATGGTCGGGTTTCGTTTCATGAAACCCGACTTCAGCGAAAGTCGCTGACTTTTGAATATGACCGACCCATTTCGCTCAACTCTACATGAGACACTAGGTGCAAGACCTGTCGCTTTCCGAGAGAAAATATAGCCTGAGGGTTGTCCTAACTGCACACATGAAGGAGACAGATGCTAAGCCAAGGGAAAATTACCCAGTCCTAACCCTACATGCCCACGTAAGTACTCTCAGGGAATAGAGCGACACATTCAAACATGCAGACAGAGTGTAGTATCCACTCTCATAAACCACACATAAGTGATACTAGCGTGTCCGCGTGTGCCGCTGGGGGCTTTTTAGACACTAGGCTCTACCCCAAACACTCACACCCAGTTGGCCGACACATCGCCTGCGGACCAATCTGGAGCTGCCACCTCACCAGAGCAGCAAATGTCCGACCACCAATGAGCAGACGCCACATCACGGACATGAGTACCCAGCTCAGTTATTGCACTAAATAAAAATAAATAATAAAGTGCAATCGCAACACGGAGTCCACCGTGCAGAGATGTATAACTGCTGCTAGTGAACAAAGGCGGAACTAAACATCAAGCGATCACCTTAAACTCAATATTTTAAATGCCACGCATTGTGAACAGAACTCAGAGTACCCAGCTCAGTTACTGCACAGAGTGGTACTGCTAAAAGTAAGCAAGGTACTAAACACTGTTAAACGTCACAGGGGAAATAGCACGTGGGTAGAGATCGCTATGCAAGTAAATCATGCTAGCCGCACACGTGTAATAAAGCAGATGCTGAGTCAAGGAAGAGAACACATGTGACGCTAGGTGCAAGACCTGTCGCTTTCCGAGAGAAAATATAGCCTGAGGGTTGGACTTACTCTGTAACTCAACTGTCCTAACCGCACACATGAAGGAGACAGATGCTAAGCCAAGGGAAAGTTACCCAGTCCTAACCCTACCTGCCAGCATAAGTACTCTCAGAAAATAGAGCGACACATTCAAACATGCAGACAGAGTGGTAGAGTATTCACTCACATAAACCACACATAAGTGATACTAGCGCACCCGCGTGTGCCGCTGTGGGCTTTTTAGACCCTAAGCTCTACCCTAAACACTCCCGCCCAGTCGGCCAAGGCATCTCCTGGGGACCAATCTGGAGCTGCCATCTCACCAGACCAGCAAACATCCGACCACCAACGAGCAGACGCCACATCATGGACATGCTCAGTTGGGTGATCTCTGGACTTAGACTTCCAAGCATCAGGCTGCACATGCATATCGCTGGTCACCATAGACCAGGCTGAAGAGCCAGCAGTAACCAAACGAATAGCACAAGCCTGAGCAAGACGATTGGACCAACATCTGTGCTGAGCAGCATTAGCAGCAGCTGGGCCAGAATAGGAGGCCACAGCACCAGGTAATGCGTGAGATCTATCCTGCACTGCGGGAGAATCTCGACACCTAACACAAGGTACACCGTTTTTGCTCAAACAACTCTCTATACAGAAGCTTGCTCAGATTGTCCAAGTATGCATGTGTTGTGAACAAGGAGAAGTGAGTTAGTCAATTTCAGAAACCTTTGACAGCAGCTTGTCTCAGTTGGGGACAAATGGCTTGACAATGTTTCATTTCTTTTAGGCCAATATTTACACCCTTGCATAGATAGAAAAAATGTTGTCGAAACACATAAGGCAAGAAACAAGGTGGTAGGTTAGCGGATTGCACTAAATAAAAATAAATAATAAAGCGCAATCGCAACCTGGGGTCCACCATGCAGATATGTATAACTGCTGCTAGCAAACAATGGCAGAACTAAACAATAAGCGATCACCTTAAACGCACTGTGTTATATGCCACGCATTGTGAACAGAACTCAGAGTACCCAGCTCAGTTACTGCACAGAGGGGTACTGCCAAAAGTAAGCAAGGTACTAAACTCTGTTAAACATCACAGGGGAAATAGCATGTGGGTACATCGCGCTCTGCAAGTAAATTGTGCTAGCCGCACATGTGTAATAAAGCAGATACTGAGTCAAGGAAGAGAACACATGTGACGCTAGTTGCAAGACCCAGTCGCTTTCCCAGAGAAATATAGCCTGAGGGTTGGACTTGCTCTGTAACTCAACTTTCCTAACCGCACACATGAAGGAGACAGATGCTAATCCAAGAGAAAATTACTCAGTCCTAACCCTACCTGTCCACGTAAGTAAACTCAGAGAATAGAGCGACACACTCAAAGGTGCAGACAGAGTGGTAGAGTATCCACTCTCATAAATCACACATAAGTGATACTAGCGCACCTGTGTGTGCCGCTGGGGGCCATTTATACACTAGGCTCTACCCCAAACACTCACGACCAGTTGGCCGACATGTCGCCTGCGGACCAATCCGGAGCTGCCACCTCACCAGAGCAGCAAACGTCCGACCACCAATGAGCAGACGCCACATCACAGACATGCTCAGTTGGGTGATCTCTGGACTTAGACTCCCAAGTGTCAGGCTGCACGTGCATATCGCTGGTTACCATAGACCAGGCTGGAGTTCCAGCATTAACCAAACAAATACCACGAACCTGAGCAAGACGCTGGGACCAACGTCTGTGCTGAGCAGCATTAGCAGCAGCTGGACCAGAATGGGAAACCACAGCACCAGGAAATGCTTGGGATCATTCCCGCACTGCAGGAGAATCCCGACACCTAACACAAGGTAGGCCGCTTTTGCTCAAATCTGCAAAATCGGTTGATTTTAGTCTAAAATGTACGGTAACTTTTAAGGTCTAAAACCCATTACAGAAATAGTCCATTTTTCTTACTTTTTTGTTTTGTTTTAAACGACTCTTGTATTGATCTCGAGCCCTGTTGACTTGACAGTTGAAGGAACTATTAGAAGATTAACCTTATGCATGGCTGAATCGGTCTGTCAGGGTCTTCTCTGCCATTACTTTGACTATATCAAGACATTGAGTTGCTGTTTTTTTTCTTTGAATATCCCCATTGAGTTGCTGTTTTTTTTCTTTGAATATCCCTTCAATTTTTCTGATGATGATGTCCTTCTCCAGTGATTCCCTTTTTGGTATGATGTGTCCAAAGTTGGAAATTTGTAGCTTGGTGATCATTGCTTCGAGGGACATGTCTCACATGATTTGATCCAAAACTGATTATTTGTTCTTCTTGCCTGAAATAGTATTGATAACAACCTTATCTAGCACTACTTTTCAAAGGTGATGATCCTTCTGTCTTGTTTATTGTCCAGGTTTTGCATCCGTATGTTATGACAGAAACAACCAAACTATTTACACATATTCCTTGAACATCATTATACAAAGTATGTTTCTTACATTAAACATCTTTAAACTTAACAATTATCATAATTTCCTACATTTTATCAACTTTTCCAAAATTATTAACAAACAGATGATTGCACTCACAAAAAAGAAAATCGAAAAAAAAAACCATAGGCCTCCTCCATATCCCCTCAAAGCCTCCTTTCCATCGCCAATACAGGTGTGTTTCTACCATTTTAGTAGAAAAAAAAGCTCAGCGATTTGCTCATAATCTAAGAAAAGTAGTAGAAGAATGGACACAGCTCCGCAATGTCTACTTCAGAGATCTGCCTAGCATATATATCTTCAAAAGTAACTTTTTAGCTCACTTAGAATTAAAATGTTGGAGAAACGCATATTGCAAATTACAAGGTAAGTGGATCTTATACACATTTAAAGAATTGGCTGATTTTAGTCTATTGTGTAAAGGAACCTCATCTAAAAAGCATATAATAGATCAAAAAAACATATTTTCACACATTCCACAGCTTAAAAATTAACAACTTTGACAGTTTCATTCATTTTAGCTACTTTTCCAAAATTACCAGAAAACTGATAATTACACACCTAAAAATAAAATTAAAAAATGTAGGCTTCCTCCATATCCCCTCAAAGCCTCCTTTCCATCTCCAATATAAGTGTTCTTTCTACCATTTTTATAGAAGAAAAAATAATCTATTTGCTCATAATTTAGGAAAAGTGCAAGGAGAATTTTGTACGAAACACTTCGTATGTCTTGATCTGGGCACCATGACTGGTAGTTATCAAAGCCTTGAAACGTGAACATGTGGCTAACACTTCAAAACTGAGGAACAATAAGACATTTTAAGTGACAAAACATCATATTGACATATTAGAAAAATATAGAATTACATATCAGTTGTAGATAGACATTGGAAGAAAGCATCAGTGATATATACTGTCTATAACTGTTGACCACCAAGTTAAAATTCTTAAATCTTAGATTAAATGTCTTCCTTTCTTTTTAGAATTGTAACACATGGCAATGTCATTTATTTGATATTGGGTCCTAATTTGACCTCACACATTTAATGGCTGTCAACCAAGCGAGAGGTATTCCTGCTCAACTCTCTATACAGAAGATTGCTCGGACTGTCCAAGTATGCATGTGTTGTAAATAAAGAAAAGTGAGTTAGTCAATTTCAGAAACCTTTGGCGGCAGCTTGTCTCAATTGGGGACGAAAGGCTTGACAATGTTTTATTTCTTTCTGCCCAATATTTACACCCTTGCATAGATAGAAAAAATGTTGTCGAAACACATAATGCAAGTAACAAGGTGTTAGGGTTGGCAGATTGCACTAAATAAAAATAAACAATAAAGTGCAATCGCAACCCGGAGTCCACCGTGCAGAGATGTATAACTGCTGCTAGTGAAAAATGGCGGAACTAAACAGCAAGCGATCACCTGAAACGCACTGTGTTATACGCCACGCATTGTGAACAGAACTCAGAGTACCCAGCTCAGTTACTGCAGAGAGTGGTACTGCTAAAAGAAAGCAAGGCACTAAACCATGCTAAATTTCACGTGGGTAGAGCTTGCTCTGCAAGTAAATTGTGCTAGCTGTACACGTGTAATAAAGCAGATGCTGTGTCAAGGAAGAGAACACATGTGACGCTAGATGCAAGACCCTGACGCTTTCCCAGAGAAATGTAGCCTGAGGGTTGGACTTGCTCTGCAACTCAATTGTCCTAACCGTACACATGAAGGAGACAGATGCTAAGCCAAGCGAAAGATACCCATTCCTAACCCTACCTGCCCACGTAAGTACTCTCAGAGAATAGAGCGACACACTCAGACATGCAGACAGAGTGATAGAGTATGCACTCACATAATCCACACATAAGTGATACTAACGCATCCGTGTGTGCTGCTGATGGCTGCTGCTGTTAGGCTCTACCCCAAACACTCACGCCCAGTCGACCAAGACGTCGCCTGCGGACCAATCTGGAGCTGCCACTATTAGAATCTATTTTGGTTTGACTATCCGCCATCTTGTTGTGGTTTTCTGGCTGCTAGTCTTTTTCCTTTGGCGCCTGGTTTGTCTTAGGTTAGGCGATTGTATCACCCTTTATTACCCAGCACCTGCCTCCCAGTCCTTGCTGGACAACAGTGTTAATCCACTAGTGTTTTGGCTTGGTGCTTTGATTGCTTTCTGTGTGTGATATTGTGCAGTTCTTGGTCCTCTAGTTCTGCCTGTTTTGTTTTTTGTTTTTTCATTGGTTTCTGCAGCTTCCTCTATTTTCCTACTAGGAGGTTACATGTTTTTGTTCCCAGTCCAAAGATCATTCAGGGATACCCTTCCCCCTACCTATAGATCTTCATTTGAGTTTAGCCTAGGAAACATCGGTGGGTCTATTCACAAGGAATAGGTCACCCACTCCATCGTAGGGTTTCAGCCTAGTCCTAGTACAGGGTCAGATTTCCCCCCTTCTACCCTAGTCCTGAGATGCAGATCTGTAACAGTTTGTCCAGCCACATATAAAAATCCTCTCCCGGATCCCTGCAATATGAACAGCGTCCAAGAACTTGCTCAAAGCCTGCAAGGGTTAACTTTGGAAGTAGCCATCATGCAACAGCACGTGAGTAATTGCCCTGGAGCACGCTCTGAAGAATTAAAGGTAGGATTACCTGAGTTTTTTTCTGGTAAACGACAGGAATTTTGTACGTTTAAAAAGGCATGTTTACTATATTTTCGGCTTAGACCTAGATCCCCAGGGGATGAATTACAGCGTGTGGGGATTATTATGTCTTTATTGCAAAGTGAACCCCAAATCTGGGCATTTTCATTACCTCCTGATGATCCTTGTTTTGACGTAAGTAGAAGCATTTTTTTACTGCTATGGGGTTGTTATATGATGATCCTGATCAGGTCACAGGAGCTGAGGCAGAGATCAGACAGCTTAAACAGGGTTCTAGTGATGCTGAAAGTTATTGCACCCTGTTCAGACGATGGTCCGCAGAGGTCAGGTGGGATGATCAAGTGCTCAAGTCAGTTTTTAGCAGGTTTGAGTGAAAGGGTTAAAGATTTACTCATTGCTTATCCTGCACCTGCTACATAGGAAAATGCTATGCAGTTAGCTATCCATGTGGATAGAAGATTGAGAGACAAGCAGTATGAAGAGAAGGCTCCTACCATGCTGGACTCAGTCCCTCAGGATAGTCCCATCGACAGCGGGGAACCGATGTAACTTGGGACGATGTCCTCTCGTTCCTAGGAGAGGGAGAGGAGGTTCTCTGAGGGGCTATGCTTGTATTGTGGTAAGTCTGACCATTTTATTAAGCAATGCGAGGGTCGCATAAGGAAGGAAAAGATAAAACGGTTAGTAGGAGCAACACTCCTGTTTGTATTGCGTGTTTACGGTCCGCAGGAGTTTTTTTTTCTGGTAATACTATCTATCGCGGTCATTCCATTGATTTTCAGGTAATGGTGGATTGTGGTTCTGCACTTAATTTGATTGATCAACAATTTCTAGACAAATATAAGTTTGATTCTGAACCTATATCATCTCCTTTTCCTGTTGTGGCGATTGATAACACTCCCCTGGAACATGGGTGCTTTTTTCGAAAGGTCACTGGGTTTCCACATATTGTGAATATGGAACATCAGGAGTGAATAGACTTGTTTGTACTTGCTAAATTGCCTTTTTCAGTCGTCCTGGGTTTACCCTGGTTAAAAGTGCATAATTCTTTGCTGGACTGGTTGTCTAGTACTATAAGGTCCTGGGGTCAGGGGTGTTATGGTAAATGTTGTAATGTTCACATTGCTGCTGTTGTGAAGAGGGAACTACCTGAAGTCATTTAGGATTTCTGGAAGGTATTTTCGGAAGTTGAATCGCAAGCTCTACCACCCCATAGAGATTATGATTGCGCTATTGAGTTCGTCCCGGGTGCTACGCTCCCTAAGAGTCGTTTATTTAATCTGAAGATTCCTGAGAGGGAGGCCTTAAAGGAATACCTACAGACTAGCTTAGCTGCAGGTCATATAAGACCCTCTAAGCTAAGTCCCCTGTGACCGTAGGATTTTTCTTTGTCAAAAAAGGATGGGGGTCTTAGGCTGTGTCTGGATTTTCGGGAGATTAATAAGATCACTGTTTGCAATCCTTACCCGTTACCACTAATTCCGGATTTGTTTAACCAACTAGCCGGAGCTAAGTGGTTCTCTAAAATTGACCTTCATGGGGCATATAATTTGCTGCGGGTGAAGGAGATCGAAGAATGGAAGACAGCCAATCTAGTGATGCCTTTTAGCCTTATGAATGCCCATGCGTTTTTTCAAAATTTTATTAACCACATTCTAAGGTGGTTGATCGGTAGGAGTGTTATTGTTTATTTGGATGATATTTTGATCAACTCACTTGATCTGGAGACGCATTGGCAGAGAGTCTGCGAAGTTCTACAGATTTTGAGCGAAAACACATTCTTTGCTAAATTGGAGAAGTGCGAGTTTGCGGTGCAGAAAATGAGCTTTTTGAGGTACTTTGTCTCCAGTGATGGGTTCGAGATGGACCCGATGAATGTTCAGGCAGTTTTGGAGTGGCCTAGGCCTGAATGTTTAAAGTCGGTTCAAAAATTTTTAGCGTTTGCTAACTATTATAGAAAACTCATAAAGAATTTTTCTGTTATCGCTAAACCTATAACTGACTTCACCAAGAAGGGTTCTAATACTGTCCAATGGTCCACTGAGGCTGTTAAGGCTTTTGAGCATCTTAAGGAGAGGTGTAGCTCTGCTCCTGTTTTGATCCAGACAGATGAGACTAAGCGATTTCTGGTAGAGGTTGATGCCTCATCAGTAGGGGTGGGGGCCGTTTTATCCCAGGAGGGAGAGGATGGGGTGCATCCCTGTGCTTTCTTTTCTAAAAATTTTTCGGAAACTGAGCTCCACTATGATGTTGGGAACCGAGAGTTGCTGGCTATTAAACTCGCATTTGAGCATTGACCACATTTTTTGGAGGGCGCTAGACATCCTATATAGGTTTTTACTGATCATAAGAATCTGATATATCTGTATGCTGCTAAACGTTTGAATGCCCGTCAAGCTAGGTGGGCACTGTTTTTTGCCGGGTTCCATTTCTTTGTAACATATATCCCAGGAAAAAAGAACGTTAAAGCGGATGCTTTGTCTCGTAGTTTCTCTCCAGCTGTTAATACTGAGAAGGAGGAATGTATTTTGCAGAGAGGGGTGGTGGTGGCAGCTTTGGGTTCTGGGAGAATAGCATCCTTGAAGCCCAGAATGCTGCAGCAACTAACACTCCGTATGGTAAATTATTTGTGCCTAGAGCCTTGAGGAGAGCCTTGTTTGCTGAGTGTCATGAGTCTCGTTTGGCAGGTCATCCAGGGATTTTAGAAACTAAAAAGTTGATCGTTCGAAGTTTCTGGTGGCCAGGGTGGCAAAGAGAAATCATCAAGTGGGTGCGTCAATGTACCGTGTGCGCTAGGTCAAAGGCCTCACATGCCCCGGCTGCAGGGTTGCTGTGCCCTTTGGAGGTTCCTAGTTCACCATGGACACATCTTGGTATGGATTTTTTCACCGATCTGCTGATCTCTGAGGGTTTTTCTGTCATCTGGGTTGTTGTGGACCGGTTTAGTAAGATGTGTCATCTGGTCCAATTCAATAAATTACCCTGCGCCAAGACGCTAGCTACGGCATTTTTGAAAGAGATTGTCAGGCTCCATGGTGTTCCCACGGACATTGTTTCCGATAGGGGCCCACAGTTTGTGGCTCGCTATTGGCATGCTTTTTGTGACAGATTAAAGGTTCCTTTGTCATTTTCGTCAGGTTATTATCCGGAGACCATTGGACAGACCAAAAGGAAGAACCAGGAAGTCAAGCAGTTTTTTTAAATGTGTTGTAGCAGACAATCAGGAGATGTGGTCGGAATATCTACCACTAGCTGAGTTTGCTCATAATAATCATACGTCTTCCTCGGCTGAGTGTTCTCCTTTTTTTACTGTACAGGGAGGCATCCATCTTTCGGTCCATTTTCTAAGATTGGGGTGGCGGTGCCTGAGGAGAAGACTTTTTCTGGAAATTTGGAAAGGGTTTGGACCAGTGTATGCCTTAATCTGACAGAGGTGAATAGGAGGTCAAAGAAATATTTTGAAAAGAAAAGAAGGGAGGCGTTTGCAGTTAGGGACATGGTCTAGTTGTCCTCTAGGAAACTGCGTTTGAAGATCCCTTCTAAAAAACTGGGGCCTAAGTTTGTAGGACCCTTCAAAGTTGTTCAGGTTGTCAACTCGGCAGGGGTGAGATTAGACATCCCCTCGTCCTGGAGAATTAATTCAGTTTTTCATGTATCTTTACTGAAGAGAGTTGACATGCCAGAGAAGGAGGCGATGCCGACTGTTCCTCCAGTTGATGAGGACGGCGAGTTTGAGATTTCATGCATTTTAGATTCCAGGTGGCACAGAGGAAGGTTGCAGTATCTCGCGTCCTGAAAGGGTTTCGATCCTGAGGATAATTCCTTGTTGAAAGCTGAAGCTTTTCACAGGAGATTTCCAAATAAGGCTCGACCAAGAGGATCCAGAGGATCCCCATAAAAAGGGGAGGTACTGTTAGAATCTATTGTGGTTTTCTGGCTGCTGGTCTTTTTCCTCTGGTGTTTGTGTTAGGTCAGGTGATTGTATCAACCTTTATTACCCAGCACCTGTCTCCCAGTCATTGCTGGACAACAGTGTTAATCCGCTAGTGTTCTGGCTTGGTGCTTTAATTGCTTTCTGTGTGTGATATTGTGCAGTTCTGCGTCCTCTAGTTCTGCCTGTTTTGTTTTTTGTTTTTCCATTTGTTTCTGCAGCTTCCTCTATTTTCCTACTAGGAGGTTACCTGTTTTTGCTCCCAGTCCCTAGATCTTTAAGGGATACCCTTCTCCATACTTATAGGTCTTCGTTTGAGTTTAGCCTAGGAAACATCGGTGGGTCTATTCACAAGGAATAGGAAGCCCACTTCACCGTAGGATTTCAACCTAGTCCTTGTACAGGGTCAGCTTTCCCCCCTTCTACCCTAGTCCTGAATTGAAGATCCGTAACAGCCACCTCACCAGAGCAGCAAACATCCGACCACCAATGAGCAGACGCCACATCACGGACATGCTCAGTTTAGTGATCTCTGGACTTAGTCTCCCAAGTGTCAGGCTGCACCTGCATATCGCTTGCTACCATAGACATGGCTGGGGAGCCAGCAGTAACCAAATGAATAGCACGAGCCTGATCAAGATGCTGGGACCAATGTCTGTGCTGAGCAGCATTAGCAGCAGCTAGGTAAGAATGGGAGACCACAGAACCAGGCAATGCTTGGGATCTATCCAGCACTCTGGGAGAATCCCGACACCTAACACAAGGTAGGCCGCTTTTGCTCAAATCTGCAAAATCAGCTGATTTTAGTCTAAAATGTACGGCAACTTTTAAAGTCAAATACCCATTACAGAAATAAATGCATTTTTCTTACTTTTTTGATTTGTTTTAAATGACTCTTGTATTGCTCTCGAGCTCTGTTGACTTGACAGTTGAAGGATCTGTTAGATTTACCTTATGCATGGCTGAATCGGTCTGTCAGGGTCTTCTCTGCCATTACTTTGACTGTATCAAGGCATCGAGTTGCTGTTTTTTTTCTTTGAATATTCCTTCTATTTTTCTGATGATGATGTCCTTCTCCAGTGATTCCCTTTTTGGTATGATGTGTCCAAATTTGGAAATTTGTAGCTTGGTGATCATTGTTTCGAGGGACATGTCTCACTTGATTTGATCCAAAATTGATTATTTGTTCTTCTTGCTTTAAATAGTATTGATAACAACCTTTTCTAGCACTACATTTCGAAGGTGATGATCCTTATGTCTTGTTTCTTTATTGTCCAGGTTTTGCATCCGTATGTTATCACAGAAACAACCAAGCTATTTACACATACTCCTTACACATCATTGTACAAAGCATGTTTCTTACATTAAACATCTTTAAACTTAACAATTATCATAGTTTCCTACATTTTATCAACTTTTCCAAAATTATTAACAAACAGATGATTGCACGCACAAAAAAGAAAATCGAAAAAAAAAAACATAGGCCTCCTCCATATCCCCTCAAAGCCTCCTTTCCATCACCAATACAGGTGTGTTTTCTACCAATTTAGTAGAAAAAAAGCTCAGCGATTTGCTCGTAATCTAGGAAAAGTATAAGAATGGACAAAGCTCCGCAATTTCCACTTCAGAGATCTGCCTAGCATATATATCTTAAAAAGTACCTTTTTAGCTCACTTAGAATTACAAGGTTGGAGAAACGCATATTGCAAATTACAAGGTAAGCGGATCTTATACACATTTACAGAATTGGCTGATTTTAGTCTATTGTGTAAAGGAACCCCATTTAAAAAGCATATGATAGATCACAAAGGCATATTTTCACACATTCCAGAACTTAAAATTTAACAACTTTGACAGTTTCATTCATTTTAGCTACTTTTCCAAAATTATCAGAAAACAGATAATAGCACACCAAAAAATAAAAATAAAAAACATAGGCCTCCTCCATATCCCCTCAAAGCCTCCTTTCCATCTCCAATATAAGTGTTCTTTCTACCAATTTTATAGAAGAAAAAATAATCTATTTGCTCATAATTTAGGAAAAGTGCAAGGAGAATTATGCACGAAACACGTCGTATGTCTTGATCTGGGCACCATGACTGGTAGTTATCAAAGCCTTGAAACGTGAACATGTGGCTAACACTTCAAAACTGAGGAACAATAAGACATTTTAAGTGACAAAACATCATATTGACATATTAGAAAAATATATAATTACATATCAGTTGTAGATAGACATTGGAAGAAAGCATCAGTGATATATACAGTACTGTCTATAACTGTTGACCACCAAGTTAAAATTCTTAAATCTTAGATTAAATGTCTTCCTTTCTTTTTAGAATAGTAACACATGGCAATGTCATTTATTTGATATTGGGTCCTAATTTGACCTCACACATTTAATGGCTGTCAACCAAGCGAGAGGTATTCCTGCTCAACTCTCTATACAGAAGATTGCTCGGACTGTCCAAGTATGCATGTGTTGTGAATAAGGAGAAGTGAGTTAGTCAATTTCAGAAACCTTTGGCGGCAGCTTGTCTCAATTGGGGACGAAAGGCTTGACAATGTTTTATTTCTTTCTGCCCAATATAAAAATATCTATTTTGTTTTGACTAACCGCCATCTTGTTGTGGTTTTCTGGCTGCTAGTCTTTTTCCTTTGGTGCCTGGTTTGTCTTAGGTCAGGTGATTGTATCACCCTTTATTACCCAGCACCTGCCTCCCAGTCCTTGCTGGACAACAGTGTTAATCCACTAGTGTTTTGGCTTGGTGCTTTGATTGCTTTCTGTGTGTGATATTGTGCAGTTCTTGGTCCTCTAGTTCTGCCTGTTTTGTTTTTTGGCTTTTCATTGGTTTCTGCAGCTTGCTCTATTTTCCTACTAGGAGGTTACATGTTTTTGTTCCCAGTCCTTAGATCATTCAGGGATACCCTTCCCCCTACCTATAGATCTTCATTTGAGTTTAGCCTAGGAAACGTCGGTGGGTCTATTCGCAAGGAATAGGTCACCCACTCCATCGTAGGGTTTCAGCCTAGTCCTAGTACAGGGTCAGATTTCCCCCCTTCTACCCTAGTCCTGAGTTGCAGATCTGTAACAGTTTGTCCAGCCACATATAAAAATCCTCTCCCGGATTCCTGCAATATGAACAGCGTCCAAGAACTTGCTCAACGTCTGCAAGGGTTAACTTTGGAAGTAGCCATCATGCAACAGCACGTGAGTAATTGCCCTGGAGCACGCTCTGAAGAATTAATGGTAGGATTAGCTGAGTTTTTTTCTGGTAAACGACAGGTATTTTGTACGTTTAAAAAGGCATGTTTACTATATTTTCGGCTTAGACCTAGATCCTCAGGGGATTACAGCGTGTGGGGATTATTATGTCTTTATTGCAAAGTGAACCCCAAATCTGGGCCTTTTCATTACCTCCTGATGATCCTTGTTTTGACGTAAGTAGAAGTATTTTTTTACTGCTATGGGGTTGTTATATGATGATTCTGATCAGGTCACAGGAGCTGAGGCAGAGATCAGACAGCTTAAACAGGGTTCTAGTGATGCTGAAAGGTATTGCACCCTGTTCAGACGATGGTCCGCAGAGGTCAGGTGGAATGATCAAGCGCTCAAGAGTCAGTTTTTAGCAGGTTTGAGTGAAAGGGTTAAAGATTTACTCATTGCATATCCTGCACCTGCTACATTGGAAAATGCTATGCAGTTAGCTATCCATGTGGATAGAAGATTGAGAGACAGGCAGTATGAAGAGAAGGCTCCTACCATGCTGGACTCAGTCTCTCAGGATAGTCCCATCGACAGCGGGGAACCGATGTAACTTGGGGCGATGTCCTCTCGTTCCTAGGAGAGGGAGAGGAGGTTCTCTGAGAAGCTATGCTTGTATTGTGGTAAGTCTGACCATTTTATTAAGCAATGCGAGGGTCGCATAAGGAAGGAAAAGATAAAACGGTCAGTAGGAGCAACTCTCCTGTTTGTATTGCGTGTTTACGGTCCGCAGGAGTTTTTTTTTCTGGTAATACTATCTATCGCGGTCATTCCATTGATTTTCAGGTAATGGTGGATTGTGGTTCTGCATTTAATTTGATTGATCAACAATTTCTAGACAAATGTAAGTTTGATTCTGAACCTATATCATCTCCTTTTCCTGTTGTGGCGATTGATAACACTCCCCTGGAACATGGGTGCTTTTCTCGAAAGGTCACTGGGTTTCCACATATTGTGAATATGGAACATCAGGAGTGAATAGACTTGTTTGTACTTGCTAAATTGCCTTTTTCAGTCGTCCTGGGTTTACCCTGGTTAAAAATGCATAATTCTTTGCTGGACTGGTTGTCTAGTACTATAAGGTCCTGGGGTCAGGGGTGTTATGGTAAATGTTGTAATGTTCACATTGCTGTTGTTGTGAAGAGGGAACTACCTGAAGTCATTCAGGATTTCTGGAAGGTATTTTCGGAAGTTGAATCGCAAGCTCTACCACCCCATAGAGATTTATGATTGCGCTATTGAGTTCGTCGCGGGTGCTACGCTCCCTAAGAGTCGTTTATTTAATCTGAAGATTCCTGAGAGGGAGGCCTTAAAGGAATACCTACAGACTAGCTTAGCTGCAGGTCATATAAGACCCTCTAAGCTAAGTCCCCTGTGGCCGTAGGATTTTTTTTTGTCAAAAAAAGGATGGGGGTCTTAGGCTGTGTCTGGATTTTCAGGAGATTAATAAGATCACTGTGTGCAATCCTTACCCGTTGCCACTAATTCCGGATTTGTTTAACCAACTAGCCGGAGCTAAGTGGTTCTCTAAAATTGACCTTCATGGGGCATATAATTTGCTGCATGTGAAGGAGATCGAAGAATGGAAGACAGCCAATCTAGTGATGCCTTTTAGCCTTATGAATGCCCATGCGTTTTTTCAAAATTTTATTAACCACATTCTAAGGTGGTTGATCGGTAGGAGTGTTATTGTTTATTTGGATGATATTTTGATCAACTCACTTGATCTGGAGACGCATTGGCAGAGAGTCTGCAAAGTTCTACAGATTTTGAGCGAAAACACATTCTTTGCTAAATTGGAGAAGTGCGAGTTTGCGGTGCAGAAAATTAGCTTTTTGAGGTACTTTGTCTCCAGTGATGGGTTCGAGATGGACCCGGTGAATGTTCAGGCAGTTTTGGAGAGGCCTAGGCCTGAATGTTTAAAGTCGGTTCAAAGATTTTTAGGGCTTGCTAACTATTATAGAAAACTCATAAAGAATTTTTCTGTTATCGCTAAACCTATAACTGACTTCACCAAGAAGGGTTCTAATACTGTCCAATGGTCCACCACTGAGGCGGTTAAGGCTTTTGAGCATCTTAAGGAGAGGTTTAGCTCTGCTCCTGTTTTGATCCAGACAGATGAGACTAAGCCATTTCTGGTAGAGGTTGATGCCTCATCAGTAGGGGTGGGGGCCGTTTTATCCCAGGAGGGAGAGGATGGGGTGCATCCCAGTGCTTTCTTTTCTAAAAATTTTTTGGAAACTGAGCTCCACTATGATGTTGGGAACCGAGAGTTGCTGGCTATTAAACTCGCATTTGAGCATTGACCACATTTTTTGGAGGGCGCTAGACATCCTATATAGGTTTTTACTGATCATAAGAATCTGATATACAGTATCTGTATGCTGCTAAACGTTTGAATGCCCGTCAAGCTAGGTGGGCATTGTTTTTTGGCGGGTTGCATTTCTCTGTAACATATATCCCTGGCAAAAAGAGTGTTAAAGCAGATGCTTTGTCTCGTAGTTTCTCTCCAGCTGTTAATACTGAGAAGGAGGAATGTATTTTGCAGAGAGGGGTGGTGGTGGCAGCTTTGGGTTCTGGGAGAATAGCATCCTAGAAGCCCAGAATGCTGCACCAACTAACACTCTGTATGGTAAATTATTTGTGCCTAGAGCCTTGAGGAGAGCCTTGTTTGCTGAATGTCATGAGTCTCGTTTGGCAGGTCATCCAGGGATTTTGGAAACCAAAAAGTTGATCGTTCGAAGTTTCTGGTGGCCAGGGTGGCAAAGAGAAATCATCAAGTGGGTGCGTCAATGTACCGTGTGCGCTAGGTCAAAGGCCTCACATGCCCCGGCTGCAGGGTTGCTGTGCCCTTTGGAGGTTCCTAATTCACCATGGACACATCTTGGTATGGATTTTATCACCGATCTGCTGATCTCTGAGGGTTTTTCTGTCATCTGGGTTGTTGTGGACCGGTTTAGTAAGATTTGTCATCTGGTCCCATTCAATCAATTACCCTGCGCCAAGACGCTAGCTAAGGCATGTGTGAAAGAGATTGTCAGGCTCCATGGTGTTCCCATGGACATTGTTTCTGATAGGGGCCCACAGTTTGTGGCTCGCTATTGGTATGCTTTTTGTGACAGATTAAAGGTTCATTTGTCATTTTCGTCAGGTTATCATCCGCAGTCCATTGGACAGACCGAAAGGAAGAACCAGGAAGTCAAGCAGTTTTTTTAAATGTGTTGTAGCAGACAATCAGGAGATGTGGTCGGAATATCTACCACCAGCTGAATTTGCTCATAATAATCATACGTCTTCCTCGGCTGAGTGTTCTCCTTTTTTATACTGTACAGGGAGGCATCCATCTTTTGGTCCATTTTCTAAGATTGGGGCGGCGGCGCCTGAGGAGAAGACTTTTTCTGGAAATTTGGAGAGGGTTTGGACCAGTGTAGGCCTTAATCTGACAGAGGTGAATAGGAGGTCAAAGAAATATTTTGAAAAGGAAAGAAGGGAGGCGTTTGCAGTTGGGGACATGGTCTGGTTGTCCTCTAGGAAACTGCATTTGAAGATCCCTTCTAAAAAACTGGGGCCTAAGTTTGTAGGACCCTTCAAAGTTGTTCAGGTTGTCAACTCGGCAGGGGTGAGATTAGACATCCCCTCGTCCTGGAGAATTAATTCAGTTTTTCATGTATCTTTACTGAAGAGAGTTGACATGCCAGAGAAGGAGGCGATGCCGACTGTTCCTCCAGTTGATGAGGACGGCGAGTTTGAGATTTCATGCATTTTAGATTCCAGGTGGCACAGAGGAAGGTTGCAGTATCTCACGTCCTGGAAGGGTTTCTATCTCGAGGATAATTCCTTGTTGAAAGCTGAAGCTTTTCACAGGAGATTTCCAAATAAGGCTCGACCAAGAGGATCCAGAGGATCCTCATAAAAAGGGGAGGTACTATTAGAATCTATTGTGGTTTTCTGGCTGCTGGTCTTTTTCCTCTGGTGTTTGTGTTAGGTCAGGTGATTGTATCAACCTTTATTACCCAGCACCTGCCTCCCAGTCATTGCTGGACAACAGTGTTAATCCGCTAGTGTTCTGGCTTGGTGCTTTAATTGCTTTCTGTGTGTGATATTGTGCAGTTCTGCGTCCTCTAGTTCTGCCTGTTTTGTTTTTTGCTTTTCCATTTGTTTCTGCAGCTTCCTCTATTTTCCTACTAGGAGGTTACCTGTTTTTGTTCCCAGTCCCTAGATCTTTCTGGGATACCCTTCACCCTACCTATAGGTCTTCGTTTGAGTTTAGCCTAGGAAACATCGGTGGGTCTATTCACAAGGAATAGGAAGCCCACTTCATCGTAGGGTTTCAACCTAGTCCTTGTACAGGGTCAGCTTTCCCCCCTTCTACCCTAGTCCTGAATTGCAGATCCGTAACAGCCACCTCACCAGAGCAGCAAACATCCGACCACCAATGAGCAGACGCCACATCACGGACATGCTCAGTTTAGTGATCTCTGGACTTAGTCTCCCAAGTGTCAGGCTGCACCTGCATATCGCTTGCTACCATAGACATGGCTGGGGAGCCAGCAGTAACCAAATGAATAGCACGAGCCTGATCAAGATGCTGGGACCAATGTCTGTGCTGAGCAGCATTAGCAGCAGCTAGGTCAGAATGAGAGACCACAGCACCAGGCAATGCTTGGGATCTATCCAGCACTCTGGGAGAATCCTAACACAAGGTAGGCCGCTTTTGCTCAAATCTGGAAAATCGGCTGATTTTAGTCTAAAATGTACGGCAACTTCAAATACCCATTACAGAAATAAATGCATTTTTCTTACTTTTTTGTTTTGTTTTAAATGACTCTTGTATTGCTCTCGAGCTCTGTTGACTTGACAGTTGAAGGATCTGTTAGATTTACCTTATGCATGGCTGAATCGGTCTGTCAGGGTCTTCTCTGCCATTACTTTGACTGTATCAAGGCATCGAGTTGCTGTTTTTTTTCTTTGAATATTCCTTCTATTTTTCTGATGATGATGTCCTTCTCCAGTGATTCCCTTTTTGGTATGATGTGTCCAAAGTTGGAAATTTGTAGCTTGGTGATCATTGCTTCGAGGGACATGTCTCACTTGATTTGATCCAAAATTGATTATTTGTTCTTCTTGCCTTAAATAGTATTGATAACAACCTTTTCTAGCACTACATTTCGAAGGTGATGATCCTTATGTCTTGTTTCTTTATTGTCCAGGTTTTGCATCCGTATGTTATCACAGAAACAACCAAGCTATTTACACATATTCCTTACACATCATTGTACAAAGTATGTGTTACGCGGGGCTTAGGTCAAAGGAGGCTGAAATACCCGGGGCCCCTGCGGAGTCCCTCCAACTAGGGAAAACCCTGTCTGACCCTCAACCCAGGGTTTTTGCTAATGGTGCAAATGCCTGAGCCTCCAACCTTTCCTTATCTCCTGCTCAGCCCTAAGCTGAACCCTCCACCCTCCACCCAGTGAGTCGTCAAACCACCAAAGCCCACACAGTAATGACAGACAGGGAGAACTTAAACCGCATTGTGCCGCATACACCCAGGACAATACCGTAATGTGAACAGGGCAAAACAAAACACAAATATAGGAAGGCGAAAAGGTAACAACGGATCATACGACACCAGATACGAATTTCTCTCTCCAACACCTCCTCTCCAGACCGGAACCACTTGGCATAAAACACAAGCTATAATCGGCGACGCCCATATGCCAGCATGACTATTTAAAGACCGTGGGCGTGACCAAACATCCCTCCTGATTTCCAGCTAGATTAACCCCCGATAACCTGAGTAAAATCAAGCCCGCGCCACTGAGGCTATAGTGGATGGAGATGGAACTACCGCTGCCTGCCGGACGCTGTGGTGTGAATAGCGTCCGACATGACAGTACCCCGTCTTCTACGAGGGACCCCAGGGCCCTCAAGACTCATAGGACCCGGCTTGTCCGGATGACGGCGGTGAAACGAACTGACCAGCTGATCCGCATGTATGTCCGAGGCTGGTACCCAAGACCTCTCCTCCGGACCATACCCCCGCCAGTGTACCAAATACTGAAGAGTATGGCGCAGTACTCGAGAGTCCACCACCTTGGAGACTTCAAACTCTAACTCGCCATCTACCATGACTGGAGGTGGCATCGGCGTTGTGTCCACAGAGCCTACCACCTTTTTCAATAAAGCCCTGTGAAACACGTTGTGTATCTTGTATACCGCAGGAAGTTCCAACCGATAAGCAACCGGGTTAATGATGGCAGCAATCTTAAAAGGGCCAATAAACCTTGGACCCAATTTCAATGATGGAATTTTGAGTTTTATGTTTTAGTAGCTAACCACACCCAATCACCCACACACAGGTCCGGACCTGGCACGCGTCTAGCGTCAGCCACACGTTTGTACCTTGCACTCTTTCTCAGCAATCGCTGTTTCACACTCCTCCAGACCGATGATAGTTGAACTCCTAGCCGGTCCTCCTCCGGGATGCCCCCAGAGCCACCCTGACGCAAGGTACAAAATTGAGGATGGTGCCCATAAACACAAAAGAACGGAGACTCTCCCGATGATTCTTGGTGGTGATTATTTAACGCGAACTCGGCCAAGGGAAGGAATGTCGACCACTCCTTTTGGTTGTCAGACACAAAACATCGCAAATACTGCTCCAGATTTTGGTTCATGCCCTCAGTTTGACCATTTGACTGCGGATGAAACGCCGAGGAATGAGACAACTTGATCCCCAATCGTGAGCAAAAAGCTTTCCAAAACTTCGCCACAAACTGGGTACCCCTATCAGACACTATGTCGGACAGCACTCCGTGTAGTCTGACCACCTCCTGCACAAAAACCTGAGCCAAGGTCTTCGCGTTGGGCAAGGAAGGCAACGACACAAAATGCGCCATCTTCGAAAATCGATCAACCACCACCAGGATGACCGTGTTCCCCGCCAAGGCAGGCAAGTCCGTGATAAAGTCCATGGAGATTTCTGTCCATGGCCTATTAGGTACCCCCAGAGGCTGTAGAGTGCCAGCAGGATGGGATCTGGGCGACTTGGCCCTGGCGCACGTGATGCAAGCTGCCACATACGAGACCACGTCCTGCCGGATTTTTGGCCACCAGAAGCGGCGCGATACCAGCTCCAAGGTGCCCCTAACCCCTGGATGACCGGCCAGGACAGAGTTGTGGTGTTCCCCCAACACCTTAAGATGCAGATGAAGGGGTACGAATGACTTATTAGTGGGAAGTCCTGGTGGTACCTCCTCCTGGACCTCGGCAATCTCCGCCTCTACCTCAGTCGTGAGAGCCGAAACCACTACACCTTCCTGGAGGATGGGTACCGGATCTTCCCGAGGTTCTCCCCCCGAAAAACACCTGGACAAGGCATCCGCCTTGGTGTTTTTAGCCCCAGGACGGTAAGTCACCAGAAAGTTAAAACGTGTAAAAAACAATGCCCAGCGAGCCTGCCTGGGAGACAGACGCTTGGCCGACTCCAGATAGAGCAGGTTTTTATGGTCGGTGATGACTGTGACCTGGTGGGCCGCCCCCTCCAAGAAGTGTCGCCATTCCTCAAAAGCCAATTTGATGGCCAACAACTCCCTGTTGCCGATGTCGTAATTCCGTTCGGCAGGCGACAGCTTCTTGGAGAAGTAGGCGCATGGACGCATATTGCACAAGGACGAGCCCTTTGACAGTACTGCCCCGACTCCCACCTCAGACGCATCGACCTCCACTGTAAAAGGTTTAGATATGTCCGGTTGCACCAGAATGGGGGCTGAAGCAAAACGGTTTTTCAGAAGCTCAAATGCACGCACCGCATCCTCAGACCAGATAGCGAGATTGGTACCTTTTTTCGTCATGTCCGTGAGCGGTTTGGCTATAGTAGAAAAATTCTTAATAAACTTCCTATAATAGTTGGCAAACCCAAGGAACCGCTGGAGCGCTTTTAGATTATCAGGCCGTTCCCATCGCAGCACCGCTTGCACCTTCGCGGCGTCCATTTTAAACCCTGCGGTGGACACAATATATCCCAAAAAAGGCAACTCCTGAACAAAAAATACGCATTTTTCAAGCTTAGCATAGAGCTTATTCTCACGGAGCAATTGTAACACCTGCCTGACATGCTCTAAATGAGTGTCCCGGTCGCTCGAATAAATGAGGATATCATCCAGGTACACAATCACAAATTTCCACAGAACATGAGCGAATACATCATTTATGAAATGTTGGAAAACAGCAGGCGCGGTTATCAACCCAAATGGCATAACTAGGCTTTCAAAATGACCCTCAGGGGTATTAAACGCCGTCTTCCACTCATCCCCCTGACGGACCCTTATGAGGTTATACGCCCCCCTGAGGTCAAGTTTGGAAAACCACTTCGCACCAGCCACCTGGTTGAACAAATCAGGGATCAGAGGCATCGGGTAGGGATCACGGACCGTAATCTGGTTTAACTCCCGGAAATCCAGACACGGGCGTAACCCCCCATCTTTTTTCTTAATGAAGAAAAACCCCACTGCTACAGGCGAGGATGAAGGCTGGATGTGCCCTTTACTTAGACTCTCCGCGATGTAGTCTTTAAGAGCTTGTCTCTCCGGACCAGAAATACTAAACATCCTCGCCTTTGGCAATTTGGCCCCGGGTTTTAACCGGGTTATTACACAGTCATAGGTTCGATGTGGAGGTAGTTCTGAGCAACCCTTCTCAGAGAATACGTCCGCAAAATCCAGCAAAGCCTCCGGAAGGCTGGACTTCACAGCGGACACACATGTGGCCAAGCAATTTTCCTGGCAGAAACCACTCCACTGGACTATGTCCTGGGTTCTCCAGTCAATCACCGGGTTGTGCTTGGACAACCATGGGAAACCCAGGACCATTTGTGCTGGGAGATTATTGAGTACCCTACATGTAACCCACTCAGAATGTAGGACCCCAATATGGAGTTTAACCTCAGCTACAAACTCAGTAATCTCCCCCTGTGGGAGGGGAGCTGCATTTATG
The DNA here is from genome assembly GCF_039654945.1 of Dendrobates tinctorius. NCBI lineage: Eukaryota > Metazoa > Chordata > Amphibia > Anura > Dendrobatidae > Dendrobates > Dendrobates tinctorius. The sequence continues at coordinate 16,787,983 of NW_027361747.1, read as the reverse complement.
GTAACCACGCGAATAGGATGAGGGAGTTTTTCGATCTTAAAACCGGCCGTGCGTGCAAACTCCTCATCCATGAGATTGGTGGTGGAACCGCTATCCACAAACACTGATATTGGTAGCTCTCTGCCCACAATAATAACCCTGGCAGGGAGCATACATTGAGATACCATCATGGAGGATATGCATACGCTCAGTTGGGCCTCCTCCATACCCTCTGAGCTTACCAGTTTTCTGCCGGTGCGACTTTCTTAGGTAGCTCAGGACAAGCATTTACATAATGATCTCTTTTACCACAGTAAAAACATGCTCCATGCTTCCTGAACCCAGGAATGCAATGCTTAACATGTGATACCCCAGCGATTTGCATAGGTTCCGTGGGCTCACCTGCAGCAACCACACTTGCACCCCTGCTTTCCCCCAGGGGCAGCGTCTCCTGCGCCCCTTGACGCAAACGGCGATCAATACGAATAACCAAAGTCATGGCAGACTCTAACGATGCAGGAGTCTCATACATCAGGAGGGCCTGTTTAACTCTTCCTGAAACCCCATGAATAAACTGACTCCGCAGCGCTGGGTCGTTCCACTGTGTGTCTACTGCCCAACGGCGAAATTCTGAACAATAGTCTTCCGCCATACGTTCCCCCTGACGGAGGGCGCGGATTTTAGATTCCGCCAGAGCCAATCTGTCGGGATCATCATAAATGAGCCCGAGTGCTGAAAAAACATTCTCAACTGAATGAAACGTAGCAGAGTCGGCTGGTAAGGAAAACGCCCATGCCTGAGGGTCCCCACTCAGTAATGATAACACCAGACCCACCCGCTGAGCCTCATTACCTGAAGAGACAGGGCGCATGCGAAAGTATAACTTGCAGGCCTCCCGAAAGATGACAAATTTGCTGCGTTCCCCAGAAAATCGTTCAGGCAGCGGAATCTTCGGCTCTGCACCTGCACCTGCAGAAGCCGCTTGCACATTAGCTACCACCAGGCCCTGCTGCTGAACTGCCCCCTTCAACTCGGTGACCTGTAAGGACAGCGTTGCCAACTGGCGGTTTATGGAAGTCATGGAATCCATGGACTACCAAAATGTTGTAGGCCGATTATAATGTTACGCGGGGCTTTAGGTCAAAGGAGGCTGAAATACCCGGGGCCCCTGCGGAGTCCCTCCAACTAGGGAAAACCCTGTCTGACCCTCAACCCAGGGTTTTTGCTAATGGTGCAAATGCCTGAGCCTCCAACCTTTCCTTATATCTTGCTCAGCCCTAAGCTGAACCCTCCACCCTCCACCCAGTAAGTCGTCAAACCACCAAAGCCCACACAGTAATGACAGACAGGGAGAACTTAAACCGCACTGCGCCGCATACACCCAGGTCAATACCGTAATGTGGACAGGGCAAAACAAAACACAAATATAGGAAGGCGAAAAGGTAACAACGGATCATACGCCACCAGATACGAATTTCTCTCTCCAACACCTCCTCTCCAGACCGGAACCACTTGGCATAAAACACAAGCTATAATCGGTGACGCCCATACGCCAGCACGACTATTTAAAGACTGTGGGCATGACCAAACATCCCTCCTGATTTCCAGCTAGATTAACCCCCGATAACATGAGTAAAATCAAGCCGGCGCCACTGAGGCTATAGTGGACGGAGATGGAACTACTGCTGCCTGCCGGACGCTGTGGTGTGAATAGCGTCCGACATGACAGTATGTTTCTTACATTAAACATCTTTAAACTTAACAATTATCATAGTTTCCTACATTTTATCAACTTTTCCAAAATTAGTAACAAACAGATGATTGCACGCACAAAAAAGAAAATCGAAAAAAAAACATAGGCCTCCTCCATATCCCCTCAAAGCCTCCTTTCCATCGCCAATACAGGTGTGCTTTCTACCAATTTAGTAGAAAAAAAGCTCAGCGATTTGCTCGTAATCTAGGAAAAGTATAAGAATGGACAAAGCTCCGCAATTTCCACTTCAGAGATCTGCCTAGCATATATATCTTAAAAAGTAACTTTTTAGCTCACTTAGAATTAAAAGGTTGGAGAAACGCATATTGCAAATTAGGAACCCCATTTAAAAAGCATATGATAGATCACAAAGGCATATTTTCACACGTTCCAGAACTTAAAATTTAACAACTTTGACAGTTTCATTCATTTTAGCTACTTTTCCAAAATTATCAGAAAACAGATAATTGCACACCAAAAAATAAAAATAAAAAACATAGGCCTCCTCCATATCCCCTCAAAGCCTCCTTTCCATCTCCAATATAAGTGTTCTTTCTACCAATTTTTTAGAAGAAAAAATAATCTATTTGCTCATAATTTAGGAAAAGTGCAAGGAGAATTTTGTACGAAACACTTCGTATGTCTTGATCTGGGCACCATGACTGGTAGTTATCAAAGCCTTGAAACGTGAACATGTGGCTAACACTTCAAAACTGAGGAACAATAAGACATTTTAAGTGACAAAACATCATATTGACATATTAGAAAAATATAGAATTACATATCAGTTATAGATAGACATTGGAAGAAAGCATCAGTGATATATACTGTCTATAGCTGTTGACCACCAAGTTAAAATTCTTAAATCTTAGATTAAATGTCTTCCTTTCTTTTTAGAATTGTAACACATGGCAATGTCATTTATTTGATATTGGGTCCTAATTTGACCTCACACATTTAATGGCTGTCAACCAAGCGAGAGGTATTCCTGCTCAACTCTCTATACAGAAGATTGCTCGGACTGTCCAAGTATGCACGTGTTGTGAATAAGGAGAAGTGAGTTAGTCAATTTCAGAAACCTTTGGCGGCAGCTTGTCTCAATTGGGGACGAAAGGCTTGACAATGTTTTATTTCTTTCTGCCCAATATAAAAATATCTATTTTGTTTTGACTAACCGCCATCTTGTTGTGGTTTTCTGGCTGCTAGTCTTTTTCCTTTGGTGCCTGGTTTGTCTTAGGTCAGGTGATTGTAACACCCTTTATTACCCAACACCTGCCTCACAGTCCTTGCTGGACAACAGTGTTAATCCACTAGTGTTTTGGCTTGGTGCTTTGATTGCTTTCTGTGTGTGATATTGTGCAGTTCTTGGTCCCCTAGTTCTGCCTGTTTTGTTTTTTGGTTTTTCATTGGTTTCTGCAGCTTCCTCTATTTTCCTACTAGGAGGTTACATGTTTTTGTTCCCAGTCCGTAGATCATTCAGGGATACCCTTCCCACTAACTATAGATCTTCATTTGAGTTTAGCCTAGGAAACGTCGGTGGGTCTATTCGCAAGGAATAGGTCACCCACTCCATCGTAGGGTTTCAGCCTAGTCCTAGTACAGGGTCAGATTTCCCCCCTTCTACCCTAGTCCTGAGTTGCAGATCTGTAACAGTTTGCCCAGCCACATATAAAAATCCTCTCCCGGATTCCTGCAATATGAACAGCGTCCAAGAACTTGCTCAACGCCTGCAAGGGTTAACTTTGGAAGTAGCCATCATGCCACAGCCGTGTGAGGAATTGCCCTGGAGCACGCACCGAAGAATTAAAGGTAGGATTACCTAAGTTTTTTTCTGGTAAATGACAGGAATTTTGTACGTTTAAAAAGGCATGTTTACTATATTTTTGGCTAAGACCTAGATCCTCAGGGGATGAATTACAGCGTGTGGGGATTATTATGTCTTTATTGCAAAGTGAACCCCAAATCTGGGCATTTTCATTACCTCCTGATGATCCTTGTTTTGACGTAAGTAGAAGCATTTTTTTACTGCTATGGGGTTGTTATATGATGATTCTGATCAAGTCACAGGAGCTGAGACAGAGATCAGACAGCTTAAACAGGGTTCTAGTGATGCTGAAAGGTATTGCACCCTGTTCAGATGATGGTCCGCAGAGGTCAGGTGGAATGATCAAGCGCTCAAGAGTCAGTTTTTAGCAGGTTTGAGTGAAAGGGTTAAAGATTTACTCATTGCTTATCCTGCACCTGCTACATTGGAAAATGATATGCAGCTAGCTATTCATGTGGATAGAAGATTGAGGGACAGGCAGTATGAAGAGAAGGCTCCTACCATGCTGGACTCAGTCTCTCAGGATAGTCCCATCGACAGCGGGGAACCGATGTAACTTGGGGCGATGTCCTCTCGTTCCTAGGAGAGGGAGAGGAGGTTCTCTGAGGGGCTATGCTTGTATTGTGGTAAGTCTGACCATTTTATTAAGCAATGCGAGGGTCGCATAAGGAAGGAAAAGATAAAACGGTCAGTAGGAGCAACTCTCCTGTTTGTATTGCGTGTTTACAGTCCGCAGGAGTTTTTCCTGTTGTGACGATTGATAACACTCCCCTGGAACATGGGTGCTTTTCTCGAAAGGTCACTGGGTGACCACATATTGTGAATATGGAACATCAGGAGTGAATAGACTTGTTTGAACTTGCTAAATTGCCTTTTCCAGTCGTCCTGGGTTTACCCTGGCTAAAAGTGCATAATTCTTTGCTGGACTGGTTGTCTAGTACTATAAGGTCCTGGGGTCAGGGGTGTTATGGTAAATGTTGTAATGTTCACATTGCTGCTGTTGTGAAGAGGGAACTACCTGAAGTCATTCAGGATTTCTGGAAGGTATTTTCGGAAGTTGAATCGCAAGCTCTACCACCCCATAGAGATTATGATTGCGCTATTGAGTTCGTCCCGGGTGCTACGCTCCCTAAGAGTCGTTTATTTAATCTGAAGATTCCTGAGAGGGAGGCCTTAAAGGAATACCTACAGACTAGCTTAGCTGCAGGTCATATAAGACCCTCTAAGCTAAGTCCCCTGTGGACGTAGGATTTTTTTTTGTCAAAAAAAGGATGGGGGTCTTAGGCTGTGTCTGGATTTTCGGGAGATTAATAAGATCACTGTGTGCAATCCTTACCCATTGCCACTAATTCCGGATTTGTTTAACCAACTAGCCGGAGCTAAGTGGTTCTCTAAAATTGACCTTCATGGGGCATATAATTTGATGCGGGTGAAGGAGATCCAAGAATGGAAGACAGCCAATCTAGTGATGCCTTTTAGACTTATGAATGCCCATGCGTTTTTTCAGAATTTTATTAACCACATTCTAAGGTGGTTGATCGGTAGGAGTGTTATTGTTTATTTGGATGATATTTTGATCAACTTACTTGATCTGGAGATGCATTGGCAGAGAGTCTGCGAAGTTCTACAGATTTTGAGCGAAAACACATTCTTTGCTAAATTGGAGAAGTGCGAGTTTGCGGTGCAGAAAATTAGTTTTTTGAGGTACTTTGTCTCCAGTGATGGGTTCGAGATGGACCCGGTGAATGTTCAGGCAGTTTTGGAGTGGCCTAGGCCTGAATGTTTAAAGTCTGTTCAAAGATTTTTAGTGCTTGCTAACTATTATAGAAAACTCATAAAGAATTTTTCTGTTATCGCTAAACCTATAACTGACTTCACCAAGAAGGGTTCTAATACTGTCCAATGGTCCACTGAGGCGGTTAAGGCTTTTGAGCATCTTAAGGAGAGGTTTAGCTCTGCTCCTGTTTTGATCCAGACAGATGAGACTAAGCCATTTCTGGTAGAGGTTGATGCCTCATCAGTAGGGTTGGGGGCCGTTTTATCCCAGGAGGGAGAGGATGGGGTGCATCCCTGTGCTTTCTTTTCTAAAAATTTTTTGGAAACTGAGCTCCACTATGATGTTGGGAACCGAGAGTTGCTGGCTATTAAACTCGCATTTGAGCATTGACCACATTTTTTGGAGGGCGCTAGACATCCTATATAGGTTTTTACTGATCATAAGAATCTGATATATCTGTATGCTGCTAAACGTTTGAATGCCCGTCAAGCTAGGTGGGCACTGTTTTTTGCCGGGTTCCATTTCTCAGTAACATATATCCCTGGAAAAAAGAGTGTTAAAGCGGATGCTTTGTCTCGTAGTTTCTCTCCAGCTGTTAATACTGAGAAGGAGGAATGTATTTTGCAGAGAGGGGTGGTGGTGGCAGCTTTGGGTTCTGGGAGAATAGCATCCTAGAAGCCCAGAATGCTGTACCAACTACCACTCCGTATGGTAAATTATTTGTGCCTAGAGCCTTGAGGAGAGCCTTGTTTGCTGAATGTCATGAGTCTCGTTTGGCAGGTCATCCAGGGATTTTGGAAACCAAAAAGTTGATCGTTCGAAGTTTCTGATGGCCAGGGTGGCAAAGAGAAATCATCAAGTGGGTGCGTCAATGTACCGTGTGCGCTAGGTCAAAGGCCTCATGTGCCCCGGCTGCAGGGTTGCTGTGCCCTTTGGATGTTCCTAGTTCACCATGGACACATCTTGGTATGGATTTTATCACCAATCTGCTGATCTCTGAGGGTTTTTCTGTCATCTGGGTTGTTGTGGACCGGTTTAGTAAGATGTGTCATCTGGTCCCATTCAATAAATTACCCTGTGCCAAGACACTAGCTAAGGCATTTGTGAAAGAGATTGTCAGGCTCCATGGTGTTCCCACGGACAATGTTTCCGATAGGGGCCCACAGTTTGTGGCTCGCTATTGGCATGCTTTTTGTGACAGATTAAAGGTTCATTTGTCATTTTCGTCAGGTTATCATCCGGAGTCCATTGGACAGACCGAAAGGAAGAACCAGGAAGTCAAGCAGTTTTTTTTAAATGTGTTGTAGCAGACAATCAGGAGATGTGGTCGGGATATCTACCACTAGCTGAGTTTGCTCATAATAATCATACGTCTTCCTCGGCTGAGTGTTCTCCTTTTTTTTACTGTACAGGGAGGCATCCATCTTTCGGTCCATTTTCTAAGATTGGGGCGGCGGTGCCTGTGGAGAAGACTTTTTCTGGAAATTTGGAGAGGGTTTGGACCAGTGTACGCCTTAATCTGACAGAGGTGAATAGGAGGTCAAAGAAATATTTTGAAAAGAAAAGAAGGAAGGCGTTTGCAGTTGGGGACATGGTCTGGTTGTTCTCTAGGAAACTGCATTTGAAGATCCCTTCTAAAAAACTGGGGCCTAAGTTTGTAGGACCCTTCAAAGTTGTTCAGGTTGTCAACTCGGCAGGGGTGAGATTAGACATCCCCTCGTCCTGGAGAATTAATTCAGTTTTTCATGTATCTTTACTGAAGAGAGTTGACATGCCAGAGAAGGAGGCGATGCCGACTGTTCCTCCAGTTGATGAGGACGGCGAGTTTGAGATTTCATGCATTTTAGATTCCAGGTGGCACGGAGGAAGGTTGCAGTATCTCGCGTCCTGGAAGGGTTTCGATCCCGAGGATAATTCCTTGTTGAAAGCTGAAGCTTTTCACAGGAGATTTCCAAATAAGGCTCGACCAAGAGGATCCAGAGGATCCTCATAAAAAGGGGAGGTACTGTTAGAATCTATTGTAGTTTTCTGGCTGCTGGTCTTTTTCCTCTGGTGTTTGTGTTAGGTCAGGTGATTGTATCACCCTTTATTACCCAGCACCTGCCTCCCAGTCATTGCTGGACAACAGTGTTAATCCGCTACTGTTGTGGCTTGGTGCTTTAATTGCTTTCTGTGTGTGATATTGTGCAGTTCTGTGTCCTCTAGTTCTGCCTGTTTTGTTTTTTGTTTTTCCGTTTGTTTCTGCAGCTTCCTCTATTTTCCTACTAGGAGGTTACCTGTTTTTGTTCCCAGTCCCTAGATCTTTCAGGGATACCCTTCTCCCTAACTATAGGTCTTCGTTTGAGTTTAGCCTAGGAAACATCGGTGGGTCTATTCACAAGGAATAGGAAGCCCACTTCATCGTAGTGTTTCAACCTAGTCCTTGCACAGGATCAGCTTTCCCCCCTTCTACCCTAGTCCTGAATTGCAGATCCGTAACAGCCACCTCACCAGAGCAGCAAACATCCGACCACCAATGAGCAGACGCCACATCACGGACATGCTCAGTTTAGTGATCTCTGGACTTAGTCTCCCAAGCGTCAGGCTGCACCTGCATATCGCTTGCTACCATAGACATGGCTGGGGAGCCAGCAGTAACCAAATGAATAGCACAAGCCTGATCAAGATGCTGGGACCAGTGTCTGTGCTGAGCAGCATTAGCAGCAGCTAGGTCAGAATGGGAGACCACAGCACCAGGCAATGCTTGGGATCTATCCTGCACTGTGGGAGAATCCCGACACCTAACACAAGGTAGGCCGCTTTTGCTCAAATCTGCAAAATCGGCTGATTTTAGTCTAAAATGTACGGTAACTTTTAAAGTCAAGTACCCATTACAGAAATAAATGCATTTTTCTTACTTTTTTGTTTTGTTTTAAATGACTCTTGTATTGATCTCGAGCTCTGTTGACTTGACAGTTGAAGGATCTGTTAGATTTACCTTGTGCATGGCTGGATCGGTCTGTCAAGGTCTTCTCTGCCATTACTTTGACTATATCAAGACATTGAGTTGCTGTTTTTTTTCTTTGAATATTCCTTCTATTTTTCTGATGAAGAAGTCCTTCTCCAGTGATTCCCTTTTTGGTATGATGTGTCCAAAGTTGGAAATTTGGAGCTTGGTGATCATTGCTTCGAGTGACATGTCTCACTTGATTTGATCCCAAATTGATTATTTGTTCTTCTTGCCTTAAATAGTATTGATAACAACCTTTTCTAGCACTACATTTCGAAGGTGATGATCCTTATGTCCTGTTTCTTTATTGTCCAGGTTTTGCATCCGTATGTTATCACAGAAACAACCAAACTATTTACACATATTCCTTACACATCATTGTACAAAGTATGTTTCTTACATTAAACATCTTTAAAGTTAACAATTATCATAGTTTCCTACATTTTATCAACTTTTCCAAAATTATTAACAAACAGATGATTGCACGCACAAAAAAGAAAACCGAAAAAAAAACCATAGGCCTCCTCCATATCCCCTCAAAGCCTCCTTTCCATCGCCAATACAGGTGTGTTTTCTACCAATGTAGTAGAAAAAAAGCTCAGCGATTTGCTCGTAATCTAGGAAAAGTATAAGAATGGGCAAAGCTCCGCAATTTCTACTTCAGAGATCTGCCTAGCATATATATCTTAAAAAGTACCTTTTTAGCTCACTTAGAATTAAAAGGTTGGAGAAACGCATATTGCAATTTACAAGGTAAGTGGATCTTATACACATTTACAGAATTGGCTGTTTTTAGTCTATTGTGTAAAGGAACCCCCATTTAAAATGAATATGATAGATCACAAAAACTTATTTTTACACATTCCAGAACTTAAAATTTAACAACTTTGACAGTTTCATTCATTTTAGCTACTTTTCCAAAATTATCAGAAAACAGATAATTGCACACCAAAAAATAAAAATAAAAAACTTAGGCCTCCTCCATATCCCCTCAAAGCCTCCTTTCCATCTCCAAAATAAGTGTTCTTTCTACCAATTTTATAGAAGAAAAAATAATCTATTTGCTCATAATTTAGGAAAAGTGCAAGGAGAATTTTGTACGAAACACTTCGTATGTCTTGATCTGGGCACCATGACTGGTAGTTATCAAAGCATTGAAACGTGAACATGTGGCTAACACTTCTAAACTGAGGAACAATAAGACATTTTAAGTGACAAAACATCATATTGACATATTAGAAAAATATATAATTACATATCAGTTGTAGATAGACATTGGAAGAAAGCATCAGTGATATATACTGTCTATAACTGTTGACCACCAAGTTAAAATTCTTAAATCTTCGATTAAATGTCTTCCTTTCTTTTTAGAATAGTATCACATGGCAATGTCATTTATTTGATATTGGGTCCTAATTTGACCTCACACATTTAATGGCTGTCAACCAAGCGAGAGGTATTCCTGCTCAACTCTCTTTACAGAAGATTGCTCGAACTGTCCAAGTATGCACGTGTAGTGAATAAGGAGAAGTGAGTTAGTCAATTTCAGAAACCTTTGGCAGCAGCTTGTCTCAATTGGGGATGAAAGGCTTGACAATGTTTTAATTCTTTCTGCCCAATATTTACACCCTTGCATAGATAGAAAAAATGTCGTCGAAACACATAATGCAAGTAACAAGGTGTTAGGGTTGGCAGATTGCACTAAATAAAAATAAACAATAAAGTGCAATCGCAACCCGGAGTCCACCGTGCAGAGATGTATAACTGCTGCTAGTGAAAAATGGCGGAACTAAACAGCAAGCGATCACCTGAAACGCACTGTGTTATACGCCACGCATTGTGAACAGAACTCAGAGTACCCAGCTCAGTTACTGCAGAGAGTGGTACTGTTAAAAGAAAGCAAGGCACTAAACCATGCTAAATTTCCCAGGGGAAATAGCACGTGGGTAGAGCTCGCTCTGCAAGTAAATTGTGCTAGCTGTACATGTGTAATAAAGCAGATCCTGTGTCAAGGAAGAGAACACATGTGACGCTAGATGCAAGACCCTGTCGCTTTCCCAGAGAAATGTAGCCTGAGGGTTGGACTTGCTCTGCAACTCAATTGTCCTAACCGTACACATGAAGGAGACAGATGCTAAGCCAAGCGAAAGAAGTGGTGAGTTCTCCTTCAATGGATGTCTTCAAACAGAGGCTGGACAGACATCTGACTGGGATGATTTAGCGAATCCTGCTTTGAGCAGGGGGTTGGACCAGATGGCCCAGGAGGTCCCTTCCAACTCTACGATTCTATGATTCTATGATTCTATGATCCAGTCCTAACCCTACCTGCCCACGTAAGTACTCTCAGAGAATAGAGCAACACACTCAAACATGCAGACAGAGTGATAGAGTATGCACTCACATAATCCACACATAAGCGATACTAACACATCCGTGTGTGCTGCTGATGGCTGCTGCTGTTAGGCTCTACCCCAAACACTCACGCCCAGTCGACCAAGATGTCGCCTGTGGACCAATCTGGAGCTGCCACTATTAGAATCTATTTCGTTTTGACTATCCGCCATCTTGTTGTGGTTTTCTGGCTGCAAGTCTTTTGCTTTTGGTGCCTGGTTTGCCTTAGGTCAGGTGATTGTATCACCCTTTATTACCCAGCACCTGCCTCCCAGTCCTTGCTGGACAACAGTGTTAATCCACTAGTGTTTTGGCTTGGTGCTTTGATTGCTTTCTGTGTGTGATATTGTGCAGTTCTTGGTCCTCTAGTTCTGCCTGTTTTGTTTTTTGGTTTTTCATTGGTTTCTGCAGCTTCCTCTATTTTCCTTCTAGGAGGTTACATGTTTTTGTTCCCAGTCCGCAGATCATTCAGGGATACCCTTCCCCCTACCTATAGATCTTCATTTGAGTTTAGCCTAGGAAACATCGGTGGGTCTATTCACAAGGAATAGGTCACCCACTCCATCATAGGGCTTCAGCCTAGTCCTAGTACAGGGTCAGATTTCCACCCTTCTACCCTAATCCTGAGTTGCAGATCTGTAACAGTTTGTCCAGCCACATATAAAAATCCTCTCCCGGATTCCTGCAATATGAACAGCGTCCAAGAACTTGCTCAAAGCCTGCAAGGGTTAACTTTGGAAGTAGCCATCATGCAACAGCACGTGAGTAATTACCCTGGAGCACGCTCTGAAGAATTAAAGGTAGGATTACCTGAGTTTTTTCTGGTAAACGTCAGGAATTTTGTACGTTTAAAAAGGCATGTTTACTATATTTTCGGCTTAGACCTAGATCCTCAGGGGATGAATTACAGCTGTGGGGATTATTATGTCTTTATTGCAAAGTGAACCCCAAATCTGGGCATTTTCATTAACTCCTGATGATCCTTGTTTTGACGTAAGTAGAAGCATTTTTTTACTGCTATGGGGTTGTTATATGATGATTCTGATCAAGTCACAGGAGCTGAGGCAGAGATCAGACAGCTTAAACAGGGTTCTAGTGATGCTGAAAGGTATTGCACCCTGTTCAGATGATGGTCCGCAGAGGTCAGGTGGGATGATCAAGTGCTCAAGAGTCAGTTTTTAGCAGGTTTGAGTGAAAGGGTTAAAGATTTACTCATTGCTTATCCTGCACCTGCTACATTGGAAAATGCTGTGCAGTTAGCCATCCATGTGGATAGAAGATTGAGAGACAGGCAGTATGAAGAGAAGGCTCCTACCATGCTGGACTCAGTCTCTCAGGATAGTCCCATCGACAGCGGGGAACCGATGTAACTTGGGGCGATGTCCTCTCGTTCCTAGGAGAGGGAGAGGAGGTTCTCTGAGGGGCTATGCTTGTATTGTGGTAAGTCTGACCATTTTATTAAGCAATGCGAGGGTCGCATAAGGAAGGAAAAGATAAAACGGTCAGTAGGAGCAACACTCCTGTTTGTATTGCGTGTTTACGGTCCGCAGGAGTTTTTTTTTCTGGTAATACTATCTATAGCGGTCATTCCATTGATTTTCAGGTAATGGTGGATTGTGGTTCTGCACTTAATTTGATTGATCAACAATTTCTAGACAAATGTAAGTTTGATTCTGAACCTATATCATCTCCTTTTCCTGTTGTGGCGATTGATAACACTCCCCTGGAACATGGGTGCTTTTTTCGAAAGGTCACTGGGTTTCCACATATTGTGAATATGGAACATCAGGAGTGAATAGACTTGTTTGTACTTGCTAAATTGCCTTTTTCAGTCGTCCTGGGTTTACCCTGGTTAAAAGTGCATAATTCTTTGCTGGACTGGTTGTCTAGTACTATAAGGTCCTGGGGTCAGGGGTGTTATGGTAAATGTTGTAATGTTCACATTGCTGCTGTTGTGAAGAGGGAACTACCTGAAGTCATTTAGGATTTCTGGAAGGTATTTTCGGAAGTTGAATCGCAAGCTCTACCACCCCATAGAGATTATGATTGCGCTATTGAGTTCGTCCCGGGTGCTACGCTCCCTAAGAGTCGTTTATTTAATCTGAAGATTCCTGAGAGGGAGGCCTTAAAGGAATACCTACAGACTAGCTTAGCTGCAGGTCATATAAGACCCTCTAAGCTAAGTCCCCTGTGGCCGTAGGATTTTTCTTTGTCAAAAAAGGATGGGGGTCTTAGGCTGTGTCTGGATTTTCGGGAGATTAATAAGATCACTGTTTGCAATCTTTAGCCGTTACCACTAATTCCGGATTTGTTTAACCAACTAGCCGGAGCTAAGTGGTTCTCTAAAATTGACCTTCATGGGGCATATAATTTGCTGCGGGTGAAGGAGATCGAAGAATGGAAGACAGCCAATCTAGTGATGCCTTTTAGCCTTATGAATGCACATGCGTTTTTTCAAAATTTTATTAACCACATTCTAAGGTGGTTGATCGGTAGGAGTGTTATTGTTTATTTGGATGATATTTTGATCAACTCACTTGATCTGGAGACGCATTGGCAGAGAGTCTGCGAAGTTCTACAGATTTTGAGCGAAAACACATTCTTTGCTAAATTGGAGAAGTGCGAGTTTGCGGTGCAGAAAATGAGCTTTTTGAGGTACTTTGTCTCCAGTGATGGGTTCGAGATGGACCCGATGAATGTTCAGGCAGTTTTGGAGTGGCCTAGGCCTGAATGTTTAAAGTCGGTTCAAAATTTTTTAGGGCTTGCTAACTATTATAGAAAACTCATAAAGAATTTTTCTGTTATCGCTAAACCTATAACTGACTTCACCAAGAAGGGTTCTAATACTGTCCAATGGTCCACTGAGGCGGTTAAGGCTTTTGAGCATCTTAAGGAGAGGTGTAGCTCTGCTCCTGTTTTGATCCAGACAGATGAGACTAAGCGATTTCTGGTAGAGGTTGATGCCTCATCAGTAGGGGTGGGGGCCGTTTTATCCCAGGAGGGAGAGGATGGGGTGCATCCCTGTGCTTTCTTTTCTAAAAATTTTTTGGAAACTGAGCTCCACTATGATGTTGGGAACCGAGAGTTGCTGGCTATTAAACTCGCATTTGAGCATTGACCACATTTTTTGGAGGGCGCTAGACATCCTATATAGGTTTTTACTGATCATAAGAATCTGATATATCTGTATGCTGCTAAACGTTTGAATGCCCGTCAAGCTAGGTGGGCACTGTTTTTTGCCGGGCTCCATTTCTTTGTAACATATATCCCAGGAAAAAAGAACGTTAAAGCGGATGCTTTGTCTCGTAGTTTCTCTCCAGCTGTTAATACTGAGAAGGAGGAATGTATTTTGCAGAGAGGGGTGGTGGTGGCAGCTTTGGGTTCTGGGAGAATAGCATCCTTGAAGCCCAGAATGTTGCACCAACTAACACTCCGTATGGTAAATTATTTGTGCCTAGAGCCTTGAGGAGAGCCTTTCTTGCTGAATGTCATGAGTCTCGTTTGGCAGGTCATCCAGGGATTTTAGAAACCAAAAAGTTGATCGTTCGAAGTTTCTCGTGGCCAGGGTGGCAAAGAGAAATCATCAAGTGGGTGCGTCAATGTACCGTGTGCGCTAGGTCAAAGGCCTCACATGCCCCGGCTGCAGGGTTGCTGTGCCCTTTGGAGGTTCCTAGTTCACCATGGACACATCTTGGTATGGATTTTTTCACCGATCTGCTGATCTCTGAGGGTTTTTCTGTCATCTGGGTTGTTGTGGACCGGTTTAGTAAGATGTGTCATCTGGTCCAATTCAATAAATTACCCTGCGCCAAGACGCTAGCTACGGCATTTTTGAAAGAGATTGTCAGGCTCCATGGTGTTCCCACGGACATTGTTTCCGATAGGGGCCCACAGTTTGTGGCTCGCTATTGGCATGCTTTTTGTGACAGATTAAAGGTTCCTTTGTCATTTTCGTCAGGTTATTATCCGGAGACCATTGGACAGACCGAAAGGAAGAACCAGGAAGTCAAGCAGTTTTTTTAAATGTGTTGTAGCAGACAATCAGGAGATGTGGTCGGAATATCTACCATTAGCTGAGTTTGCTCATAATAATCATACGTCTTCCTCGGCTGAGTGTTCTCCTTTTTTTTACTGTACAGGGAGGCATCCATCTTTCGGTCCATTTTTTAAGATTGGGGCGGCGGTGCCTGAGGAGAAGACTTTTTCTGGAAATTTGGAAAGGGTTTGGACCAGTGTATGCCTTAATCTGACAGGTGACTAGGAGGTCAAAGAAATATTTTGAAAAGAAAAGAAGGGAGGCGTTTGCAGTTAGGGACATGGTCTAGTTGTCCTCTAGGAAACTGCATTTGAAGATCCCTTCTAAAAAACTGGGGCCTAAGTTTGTAGGACCCTTCAAAGTTGTTCAGGTTGTCAACTCGGCAGGGGTGAGATTAGACATCCCCTCGTCCTGGAGAATTAATTCAGTTTTTCATGTATCTTTACTGAAGAGAGTTGACATGCCAGAGAAGGAGGCGATGCCGACTGTTCCTCCAGTTGATGAGGACGGCGAGTTTGAGATTTCATGCATTTTAGATTCCAGGTGGCACAGAGGAAGGTTGCAGTATCTCGCGTCCTGAAAGGGTTTCGATCCTGAGGATAATTCCTTGTTGAAAGCTGAAGCTTTTCACAGGAGATTTCCAAATAAGGCTCGACCAAGAGGATCCAGAGGATCCCCATAAAAAGGGGAGGTACTGTTAGAATCTATTGTGGTTTTCTGGCTGCTGGTCTTTTTCCTCTGGTGTTTGTGTTAGGTCAGGTGATTGTATCACCCTTTATTACCCAGCACCTGTCTCCCAGTCATTGCTGGACAACAGTGTTAATCCGCTAGTGTTCTGGCTTGGTGCTTTAATTGCTTTCTGTGTGTGATATTGTGCAGTTCTGCGTCCTCTAGTTCTGCCTGTTTTGTTTTTTGTTTTTCCATTTGTTTCTGCAGCTTCCTCTATTTTCCTACTAGGAGGTTACCTGTTTTTGCTCCCAGTCCCTAGATCTTTAAAGGATACCCTTCTCCATACTTATAGGTCTTCGTTTGAGTTTAGCCTAGGAAACATCGGTGGGTCTATTCACAAGGAATAGGAAGCCCACTTCACCGTAGGATTTCAACCTAGTCCTTGTACAGGGTCAGCTTTCCCCCCTTCTACCCTAGTCCTGAATTGAAGATCCGTAACAGCCACCTCACGAGAGCAGCAAACATCCGACCACCAATGAGCAGACGCCACATCAAGGACATGCTCAGTTTAGTGATCTCTGGACTTAGTCTCCCAAGCGTCAGGCTGCACCTGCATATCGCTTGCTACCATAGACATGGCTGGGGAGCCAGCAGTAACCAAATGAATAGCACAGGCCTGATCAAGATGCTGGGACCAATGTCTGTGCTGAGCAGCATTAGCAGCAGCTAGGTCAGAATGGGAGACCACAGAACCAGGCAATGCTTGGGATCTATCCAGCACTCTGGGAGAATCCCGACACCTAACACAAGGTAGGCCGCTTTTGCTCAAATCTGCAAAATCAGCTGATTTTAGTCTAAAATGTACGGCAACTTTTAAAGTCAAATACCCATTACAGAAATAAATGCATTTTTCTTACTTTTTTGATTTGTTTTAAATGACTCTTGTATTGCTCTCGAGCTCTGTTGACTTGACAGTTGAAGGATCTGTTAGATTTACCTTATGCATGGCTGAATCGGTCTGTCAGGGTCTTCTCTGCCATTGCTTTGACTGTATCAAGGCATCGAGTTGCTGTTTTTTTTCTTTGAATATTCCTTCTATTTTTCTGATGATGATGTCCTTCTCCAGTGATTCCCTTTTTGGTATGATGTGTCCAAAGTTGGAAATTTGTAGCTTGGTGATCATTGTTTCGAGGGACATGTCTCACTTGATTTGATCCAAAATTGATTATTTGTTCTTCTTGCCTTAAATAGTATTGATAACAACCTTTTCTAGCACTACATTTCGAAGGTGATGATCCTTATGTCTTGTTTCTTTATTGTCCAGGTTTTGCATCCGTATGTTATCACAGAAACAACCAAGCTATTTACACATACTCCTTACACATCATTGTACAAAGCATGTTTCTTACATTAAACATCTTTAAACTTAACAATTATCATAGTTTCCTACATTTTATCAACTTTTCCAAAATTATTAACAAACAGATGATTGCACGCACAAAAAAGAAAATCGAAAAAAAAAACATAGGCCTCCTCCATATCCCCTCAAAGCCTCCTTTCCATCGCCAATACAGGTGTGTTTTCTACCAATTTAGTAGAAAAAAAGCTCAGCGATTTGCTCATAATCTAGGAAAAGTATAAGAATGGACAAAGCTCCGCAATTTCCACTTCAGAGATCTGCCTAGCATATATATCTTAAAAAGTACCTTTTTAGCTCACTTAGAATTAAAAGGTTGGAGAAACGCATATTGCAAATTACAAGGTAAGCGGATCTTATACACATTTACAGAATTGGCTGATTTTAGTCTATTGTGTAAAGGAACCCCATTTAAAAAGCATATGATAGATCACAAAGGCATATTTTCACACATTCCAGAACTTAAAATTTAACAACTTTGACAGTTTCATTCATTTTAGCTACTTTTCCAAAATTATCAGAAAACAGATAATAGCACACCAAAAAATAAAAATAAAAAACATAGGCCTCCTCCATATCCCCTCAAAGCCTCCTTTCCATCTCCAATATAAGTGTTCTTTCTACCAATTTTATAGAAGAAAAAATAATCTATTTGCTCATAATTTAGGAAAAGTGCAAGGAGACTTTTGTACGAAACACGTCGTATGTCTTGATCTGGGCACCATGACTGGTAGTTATCAAAGCCTTGAAACGTGAACATGTGGCTAACACTTCAAAACTGAGGAACAATAAGACATTTTAAGTGACAAAACATCATATTGACATATTAGAAAAATATATAATTACATATCAGTTGTAGATAGACATTGGAAGAAAGCATCAGTGATATATACAGTACTGTCTATAACTGTTGACCACCAAGTTAAAATTCTTAAATCTTAGATTAAATGTCTTCCTTTCTTTTTAGAATAGTAACACATGGCAATGTCATTTATTTGATATTGGGTCCTAATTTGACCTCACACATTTAATGGCTGTCAACCAAGCGAGAGGTATTCCTGCTCAACTCTCTATACAGAAGATTGCTCGGACTGTCCAAGTATGCATGTGTTGTGAATAAGGAGAAGTGAGTTAGTCAATTTCAGAAACCTTTGGTGGCAGCTTGTCTCAATTGGGGACGAAAGGCTTGACAATGTTTTATTTCTTTCTGCCCAATATAAAAATATCTATTTTGTTTTGACTAACCGCCATCTTGTTGTGGTTTTCTGGCTGCTAGTCTTTTTCCTTTGGTGCCTGGTTTGTCTTAGGTCAGGTGATTGTATCACCCTTTATTACCCAGCACCTGCCTCCCAGTCCTTGCTGGACAACAGTGTTAATCCACTAGTGTTTTGGCTTGGTGCTTTGATTGCTTTCTGTGTGTGATATTGTGCAGTTCTTGGTCCTCTAGTTCTGCCTGTTTTGTTTTTTGGCTTTTCATTGGTTTCTGCAGCTTGCTCTATTTTACTACTAGGAGGTTACATGTTTTTGTTCCCAGTCCGTAGATCATTCAGGGATACCCTTCCCCCTACCTATAGATCTTCATTTGAGTTTAGCCTAGGAAACGTCGGTGGGTCTATTCGCAAGGAATAGGTCACCCACTCCATCGTAGGGTTTCAGCCTAGTCCTAGTACAGGGTCAGATTTCCCCCCTTCTACCCTAGTCCTGAGTTGCAGATCTGTAACAGTTTGTCCAGCCACATATAAAAATCCTCTCCCGGATTCCTGCAATATGAACAGCATCCAAGAACTTGCTCAACGTCTGCAAGGGTTAACTTTGGAAGTAGCCATCATGCAACAGCACGTGAGTAATTGCCCTGGAGCACGCTCTGAAGAATTAATGGTAGGATTAGCTGAGTTTTTTTCTGGTAAACGACAGGTATTTTGTACGTTTAAAAAGGCATGTTTACTATATTTTCGGCTTAGACCTAGATCCTCAGGGGATGAATTACAGCGTGTGGGGATTATTATGTCTTTATTGCAAAGTGAACCCCAAATCTGGGCCTTTTCATTACCTCCTGATGATCCTTGTTTTGACTTAAGTAGAAGTATTTTTTTACTGCTATGGGGTTGTTATATGATGATTCTGATCAGGTCACAGGAGCTGAGGCAGAGATCAGACAGCTTAAACAGGGTTCTAGTGATGCTGAAAGGTATTGCACCCTGTTCAGACGATGGTCCGCAGAGGTCAGGTGGAATGATCAAGCGCTCAAGAGTCAGTTTTTAGCAGGTTTGAGTGAAAGGGTTAAAGATTTACTCATTGCATATCCTGCACCTGCTACATTGGAAAATGCTGTGCAGTTAGCTATCCATGTGGATAGAAGATTGAGAGACAGGCAGTATGAAGAGAAGGCTCCTACCATGCTGGACTCAGTCTCTCAGGATAGTCCCATCGACAGCGGGGAACCGATGTAACTTGGGGCGATGTCCTCTCGTTCCTAGGAGAGGGAGAGGAGGTTCTCTGAGGAGCTATGCTTGTATTGTGGTAAGTCTGACCATTTTATTAAGCAATGCGAGGGTCGCATAAGGAAGGAAAAGATAAAACGGTCAGTAGGAGCAACTCTCCTGTTTGTATTGCGTGTTTACGGTCCGCAGGAGTTTTTTTTTCTGGTAATACTATCTATCGCGGTCATTCCATTGATTTTCAGGTAATGGTGGATTGTGGTTCTGCACTTAATTTGATTGATCAACAATTTCTAGACAAATGTAAGTTTGATTCTGAACCTATATCATCTCCTTTTCCTGTTGTGGCAATTGATAACACTCCCCTGGAACATGGGTGCTTTTCTCAAAAGGTCACTGGGTTTCCACATATTGTGAATATGGAACATCAGGAGTGAATAGACTTGTTTGTACTTGCTAAATTGCCTTTTCCAGTTGTCCTGGGTTTACCCTGGTTAAAAATGCATAATTCTTTGCTGGACTGGTTGTCTAGTACTATAAGGTCCTGGGGTCAGGGGTGTTATGGTAAATGTTGTAATGTTCACATTGCTGTTGTTGTGAAGAGGGAACTACCTGAAGTCATTCAGGATTTCTGGAAGGTATTTTCGGAAGTTGAATCGCAAGCTCTACCACCCCATAGAGATTTATGATTGCGCTATTGAGTTCGTCCCGGGTGCTACGCTCCCTAAGAGTCATTTATTTAATCTGAAGATTCCTGAGAGGGAGGCCTTAAAGGAATACCTACAGACTAGCTTAGCTGCAGGTCATATAAGACCCTCTAAGCTAAGTCCCCTGTGGCCGTAGGATTTTTTTTTGTCAAAAAAAGGATGGGGGTCTTAGGCTGTGTCTGGATTTTCAGGAGATTAATAAGATCACTGTGTGCAATCCTTACCCGTTGCCACTAATTCCGGATTTGTTTAACCAACTAGCCGGAGCTAAGTGGTTCTCTAAAATTGACCTTCATGGGGCATATAATTTGCTGCATGTGAAGGAGATCGAAGAATGGAAGACAGCCAATCTAGTGATGCCTTTTAGCCTTATGATTGCCCATGCGTTTTTTCAAAATTTTATTAACCACATTCTAAGGTGGTTGATCGGTAGGAGTGTTATTGTTTATTTGGATGATATTTTGATCAACTCACTTGATCTGGAGACGCATTGGCAGAGAGTCTGCGAAGTTCTACAGATTTTGAGCGAAAACACATTCTTTGCTAAATTGGAGAAGTGCGAGTTTGCGGTGCAGAAAATTAGCTTTTTGAGGTACTTTGTCTCCAGTGATGGGTTCGAGATGGACCCGGTGAATGTTCAGGCAGTTTTGGAGAGGCCTAGGCCTGAATGTTTAAAGTCGGTTCAAAGATTTTTAGGGCTTGCTAACTATTATAGAAAACTCATAAAGAATTTTTCTGTTATCGCTAAACCTATAACTGACTTCACCAAGAAGGGTTCTAATACTGTCCAATGGTCCACTGAGGCGGTTAAGGCTTTTGAGCATCTTAAGGAGAGGTTTAGCTCTGCTCCTGTTTTGATCCAGACAGATGAGACTAACCCATTTCTGGTAGAGGTTGATGCCTCATCAGTAGGGTTGGGGGCCGTTTTATCCCAGGAGGGAGAGGATGGGGTGCATCCCAGTGCTTTCTTTTCTAAAAATTTTTTGGAAACTGAGCTCCACTATGATGTTGGGAACCGAGAGTTGCTGGCTATTAAACTCGCATTTGAGCATTGACCACATTTTTTGGAGGGCGCTAGACATCCTATATAGGTTTTTACTGATCATAAGAATCTGATATACAGTATCTGTATGCTGCTAAACGTTTGAATGCCCGTCAAGCTAGGTGGGCACTGTTTTTTGGCGGGTTGCATTTCTCTGTAACATATATCCCTGGCAAAAAGAGTGTTAAAGCAGATGCTTTGTCTCGTAGTTTCTCTCCAGCTGTTAATACTGAGAAGGAGGAATGTATTTTGCAGAGAGGGGTGGTGGTGGCAGCTTTGGGTTTTGGGAGAATAGCATCCTAGAAGCCCAGAATGCTGCACCAACTAACACTCTGTATGGTAAATTATTTGTGCCTAGAGCCTTGAGGAGAGCCTTGTTTGCTGAATGTCATGAGTCTCATTTGGCAGGTCATCCAGGGATTTTGGAAACCAAAAAGTTGATCGTTCGAAGTTTCTGGTGGCCAGGGTGGCAAAGAGAAATCATCAAGTGGGTGCGTCAATGTACCGTGTGCGCTAGGTCAAAGGCCTCACATGCCCCGGCTGCAGGGTTGCTGTGCCCTTTGGAGGTTCCTAATTCACCATGGACACATCTTGGTATGGATTTTATCACCGATCTGCTGATCTCTGAGGGTTTTTCTGTCATCTGGGTTGTTGTGGACCGGTTTAGTAAGATTTGTCATCTGGTCCCATTCAATCAATTACCCTGCGCCAAGACGCTAGCTAAGGCATGTGTGAAAGAGATTGTCAGGCTCCATGGTGTTCCCACGGACATTGCTTTTGATAGGGGCCCACAGTTTGTGGCTCGCTATTGGTATGCTTTTTGTGACAGATTAAAGGTTCATTTGTCATTTTCGTCAGGTTATTATCCGGAGTCCATTGGACAGACCGAAAGGAAGAACCAGGAAGTCAAGCAGTTTTTTTAAATGTGTTGTAGCAGACAATCAGGAGATGTGGTCGGAATATCTACCACTAGCTGAATTTGCTCATAATAATCATACGTCTTCCTTGGCTGAGTGTTCTCCTTTTTTATACTGTACAGGGAGGCATCCATCTTTCGGTCCATTTTCTAAGATTGGGGCGGCGGTGCCTGAGGAGAAGACTTTTTCTGGAAATTTGGAGAGGGTTTGGACCAGTGTACGCCTTAATCTGACAGAGGTGAATAGGAGGTCAAAGAAATGTTTTGAAAAGAAAAGAAGGGAGGCGTTTGCAGTTGGGGACATGGTCTGGTTGTCCTCTAGGAAACTGCATTTGAAGATCCCTTCTAAAAAACTGGGGCCTAAGTTTGTAGGACCCTTCAAAGTTGTTCAGGTTGTCAACTCGGCAGGGGTGAGATTAGACATCCCCTCGTCCTGGAGAATTAATTCAGTTTTTCATGTATCTTTACTGAAGAGAGTTGACATGCCAGAGAAGGAGGCGATGCCGACTGTTCCTCCAGTTGATGAGGACGGCGAGTTTGAGATTTCATGCATTTTAGATTCCAGGTGGCACAGAGGAAGGTTGCAGTATCTCACGTCCTGGAAGGGTTTCTATCCCGAGGATAATTCCTTGTTGAAAGCTGAAGCTTTTCACAGGAGATTTCCAAATAAGGCTCGACCAAGAGGATCCAGAGGATCCTCATAAAAAGGGGAGGTACTATTAGAATCTATTGTGGTTTTCTGGCTGCTGGTCTTTTTCCTCTGGTGTTTGTGTTAGGTCAGGTGATTGTATCAACCTTTATTACCCAGCACCTGCCTCCCAGTCATTGCTGGACAACAGTGTTAATCCGCTAGTGTTCTGGCTTGGTGCTTTAATTGCTTTCTGTGTGTGATATTGTGCAGTTCTGCGTCCTCTAGTTCTGCCTGTTTTGTTTTTTGTTTTTCCATTTGTTTCTGCAGCTTCCTCTATTTTCCTACTAGGAGGTTACCTGTTTTTGTTCCCAGTCCCTAGATCTTTCTGGGATACCCTTCTCCCTACCTATAGGTCTTCGTTTGAGTTTAGCCTAGGAAACATCGGTGGGTCTATTCACAAGGAATAGGAAGCCCACTTCATCGTAGGGTTTCAACCTAGTCCTTGTACAGGGTCAGCTTTCCCCCCTTCTACCGTAGTCCTGAATTGCAGATCCGTAACAGCCACCTCACCAGAGCAGCAAACATCCGACCACCAATGAGCAGATGCCACATCACGGACATGCTCAGTTTAGTGATCTCTGGACTTAGTCTCCCAAGTGTCAGGCTGCACCTGCATATCGCTTGCTATCATAGACATGGCTGGGGAGCCAG
The DNA here is from genome assembly GCF_039654945.1 of Dendrobates tinctorius. Classification (NCBI taxonomy): domain Eukaryota; kingdom Metazoa; phylum Chordata; class Amphibia; order Anura; family Dendrobatidae; genus Dendrobates; species Dendrobates tinctorius. The sequence goes on along the minus strand of NW_027361747.1, from coordinate 16,764,702 downwards.
CAGTAGCCAAATGAATAGCAAGAGCCTGATCAAGATGCTGGGACCAATGTCTGTGCTGAGCAGCATTAGCAGCAGCTAGGTCAGAATGAGAGACCACAGCACCAGGCAATGCTTGGGATCTATCCAGCACTCTGGGAGAATCCTAACACAAGGTAGGCCGCTTTTGCTCAAATCTGGAAAATCGGCTGATTTTAGTCTAAAATGTACAGCAACTTTTAAAGTCAAATACCCATTACAGAAATAAATGCATTTTTCTTACTTTTTTGTTTTGTTTTAAATGACTCTTGTATTGCTCTCGAGCTCTGTTGACTTGACAGTTGAAGGATCTGTTAGATTTACCTTATGCATGGCTGAATCGGTCTGTCAGGGTCTTCTCTGCCATTACTTTGACTGTATCAAGGCATCGAGTTGCTGTTTTTTTTCTTTGAATATTCCTTCTATTTTTCTGATGATGATGTCCTTCTCCAGTGATTCCCTTTTTGGTATGATGTGTCCAAAGTTGGAAATTTGTAGCTTGGTGATCATTGCTTCGAGGGACATGTCTCACTTGATTTGATCCAAAATTGATTATTTGTTCTTCTTGCCTTAAATAGTATTGATAACAACCTTTTCTAGCACTACATTTCGAAGGTGATGATCCTTATGTCTTGTTTCTTTATTGTCCAGGTTTTGCATCCGTATGTTATCACAGAAACAACCAAGCTATTTACACATATTCCTTACACATCATTGTACAAAGTATGTGTTACGCGGGGCTTAGGTCAAAGGAGGCTGAAATACCCGGGGCCCCTGCGGAGTCCCTCCAACTAGGGAAAACCCTGTCTGACCCTCAACCCAGGGTTTTTGCTAATGGTGCAAATGCCTCCAACCTTTCCTTATCTCCTGCTCAGCCCTAAGCTGAACCCTCCACCCTCCACCCAGTGAGTCGTCAAACCACCAAAGCCCACACAGTAATGACAGACAGGGAGAACTTAAACCGCATTGCGCCGCATACACCCAGGACAATACCGTACTGTGAACAGGGCAAAACAAAACACAAATATAGGAAGGCGAAAAGGTAACAACGGATCATACGACACCAGATACGAATTTCTCTCTCCAACACCTCCTCTCCAGACCGGAACCACTTGGCATAAAACACAAGCTATAATCGGCGACGCCCATAGGCCAGCATGACTATTTAAAGACCGTGGGCGTGACCAAACATCCCTCCTGATTTCCAGCTAGATTAACCCCCGATAACCTGAGTAAAATCAAGCCCGCGCCACTGAGGCTATAGTGGACGGAGATGGAACTACCGCTGCCTGCCGGACGCTGTGGTGTGAATAGCGTCCGACATGACAGTACCCCGTCTTCTATGAGGGACCCCAGGGCCCTCAAGACTCATAGGACCCGGCTTGTCCGGATGACGGCGGTGAAACGAACTGACCAGCCGATCCGCATGTATGTCCGAGGCTGGTACCCAAGACCTCTCCTCCGGACCATACCCCCGCCAGTGTACCAAATACTGAAGAGTACGGCGCAGCACTCGAGAGTCCACCACCTTGGAGACTTCAAACTCTAACTCGCCATCTACCATGACTGGAGGTGGCATCGGCGTTGTGTCCACAGAGCCTACCACCTTTTTCAATAAAGCCCTGTGAAACACGTTGTGTATCTTGTATACCGCAGGAAGTTCCAACCGATAAGCAACCGGGTTAATGATGGCAGCAATCTTAAAAGGGCCAATAAACCTTGGACCCAATTTCAATGATGGAATTTTGAGTTTTATGTTTTTAGTAGCTAACCACACCCAATCACCCACACACAGGTCCGGACCTGGCACGCGTCTAGCGTCAGCCACACGTTTGTACCTTGCACTCTTTCTCAGCAATCGCTGTTTCACACTCCTCCAGACCGATGATAGTTGAACTCCTAGCCGGTCCTCCTCCGGGATGCCCCCAGAGCCACCCTGACGCAAGGTACAAAATTGAGGATGGTGCCCATAAACACAAAAGAACGGAGACTCTCCTGATGATTCTTGGTGGTGATTATTTAACGCGAACTCGGCCAAGGGAAGGAATGTCGACCACTCCTTTTGGTTGTCAGACACAAAACATCGCAAATACTGCTCCAGATTTTGGTTCATGCCCTCAGTTTGACCATTTGACTGCGGATGAAACGCCGAGGAATGAGACAACTTGATCCCCAATCGTGAGCAAAAAACTTTCCAAAACTTTGCCACAAACTGGGTACCCCTATCAGACACTATGTCGGACGGCACTCCGTGTAGTCTGACCACCTCCTGCACAAAAACCTGAGCCAAGGTCTTCGCGTTGGGCAAGGAAGGCAACGACACAAAATGCGCCATCTTCGAAAATCGATCAACCACCACCAGGATGACCGTGTTCCCCGCCGAGGCAGGCAAGTCCGTGATAAAGTCCATGGAGATTTCTGTCCATGGCCTATTAGGTACCCCCAGAGGCTGTAGAGTGCCAGCAGGATGGGATCTGGGCGACTTGGCCCTGGCGCACGTGATGCAAGCTGCCACATACAAGACCACGTCCTGCCGGATTTTTGGCCACCAGAAGCGGCGCGATACCAGCTCCAAGGTGCCCCTAACCCCTGGATGACCGGCCAGGACAGAGTTGTGGTGTTCCCCCAACACCTTAAGATGCAGATGAAGGGGTACGAATGACTTATTAGCGGGAAGTCCTGGTGGTACCTCCTCCTGGACCTCGGCAATCTCCGCCTCTACCTCAGTCGTGAGAGCCGAAACCACTACACCTTCCTGGAGGATGGGTACCGGATCTTCCCGAGGTTCTCCCCCCGAAAAACACCTGGACAAGGCATCCGCCTTGGTGTTTTTAGCCCCAGGACGGTAAGTCACCAGAAAGTTAAAACGTGTAAAAAACAATGCCCAGCGAGCCTGCCTGGGAGACAGACGCTTGGCCGACTCCAGATAGAGCAGGTTTTTATGGTCGGTGATGACTGTGACCTGGTGGGCCGCCCCCTCCAAGAAGTGTCGCCATTCCTCAAAAGCCAATTTGATGGCCAACAACTCCCTGTTGCCGATGTCGTAATTCCGTTCGGCAGGCGACAGCTTCTTGGAGAAGTAGGCGCATGGATGCATATTGCACAAGGACGAGCCCTTTGACAGTACTGCCCCGACTCCCACCTCAGACGCATCGACCTCCACTGTAAAAGGTTTAGATATGTCCGGTTGCACCAGAATGGGGGCTGAAGCAAAACGGTTTTTCAGAAGCTCAAATGCACGCACCGCATCCTCAGACCAGATAGCGAGATTGGTACCTTTTTTCGTCATGTCCGTGAGCGGTTTGGCTATAGTAGAAAAATTCTTAATAAACTTCCTATAATAGTTGGCAAACCCAAGGAACCGCTGGAGCACTTTTAGATTATCAGGCCGTTCCCATCGCAGCACCGCTTGCACCTTCGCGGCGTCCATTTTAAACCCTGCGGCGGACACAATATAGCCCAAAAAAGGCAACTCCTGAACAAAAAATACGCATTTTTCAAGCTTAGCATAGAGCTTATTCTCACGGAGCAATTGTAACACCTGCCTGACATGCTCTAAATGAGTGTCCCGGTCGCTCGAATAAATGAGGATATCATCCAGGTACACAATCACAAATTTCCACAGAACATGAGCGAATACATCATTTATGAAATGTTGGAAAACAGCAGGCGCGGTTATCAACCCAAATGGCATAACTAGGCTTTCAAAATGACCCTCAGGGGTATTAAACGCCGTCTTCCACTCATCCCCCTGACGGACCCTTATGAGGTTATACGCCCCCCTGAGGTCAAGTTTGGAAAACCACTTCGCACCAGCCACCTGGATGAACAAATCAGGGATCAGAGGCATCGGGTAGGGATCACGGACCGTAATCTGGTTTAACTCCCGGAAATCCAGACACGGGCGTAACCCCCCATCTTTTTTCTTAATGAAGAAAAACCCCACTGCTACAGGCGAGGATGAAGGCCGGATGTGCCCTTTACTTAGACTCTCCGCGATGTAGTCTTTAAGAGCTTGTCTCTCCGGACCAGAAATACTAAACATCCTCGCCTTTGGCAATTTGGCCCCGGGTTTTAACCGGGTTATTACACAGTCATAGGTTCGATGTGGAGGTAGTTCTGAGCAACCCTTCTCAGAGAATACGTCCGCAAAATTCAGCAAAGCCTCCGGAAGGCTGGACTTCACAGCGGACACACATGTGGCCAAGCAATTTTCCTGGCAGAAACCACTCCACTGGACTATGTCCTGGGTTCTCCAGTCAATCACCAGGTTATGCTTGGACAACCATGGGAAACCCAGGACCATTTGTGCTGGGAGATTATTGAGTACCCTACATGTAACCCACTCAGAATGTAGGACCCCAATATGGAGTTTAACCTCAGCTACAAACTCAGTAATCTCCCCCTGTGGGAGGGGAGCTGCATTTATGGTAACCACGCGAATAGGATGAGGGAGTTTTTCGATCTTAAAACCGGCCGTGCGTGCAAACTCCTCATCCATGAGATTGGTGGTGGAACCGCTATCCACAAACACTGATATTGGTAGCTCTCTGCCCACAATAATAACCCTGGCAGGGAGCATACATTGAGATACCATCATGGAGGATATGCATACGCTCAGTTGGGCCTCCTCCATACCCTCTGAGCTTACCAGTTTTCTGCCGGTGCGACTTTCTTAGGTAGCTCAGGACAAGCATTTACATAATGATCTCTTTTACCACAGTAAAAACATGCTCCATGCTTCCTGAACCCAGGAATGCAATGCTTAACATGTGATACCCCAGCGATTTGCATAGGTTCCGTGGGCTCACCTGCAGCAACCACACTTGCACCCCTGCTTTCCCCCAGGGGCAGCGTCTCCTGTGCCCCTTGACGCAAACGGCGATCAATACGAATAACCAAAGTCATGGCAGACTCTAACGATGCAGGAGTCTCATACATCAGGAGGGCCTGTTTAACTCTTCCTGAAACCCCATGAATAAACTGACTCCGCAGCGCTGGGTCGTTCCACTGTGTATCTACTGCCCAACGGCGAAATTCTGAACAATAGTCTTCCGCCATACGTTCCCCCTGACGGAGGGCACGGATTTTAGATTCCGCCAGAGCCAATCTGTCGGGATCATCATAAATGAGCCCGAGTGCTGAAAAAACATTCTCAACTGAATGAAACGTAGCAGAGTCGGCTGGTAAGGAAAACGCCCATGCCTGAGGGTCCCCACTCAGTAATGATAACACCAGACCCACCCGCTGAGCCTCATTACCTGAAGAGACAGGGCGCATGCGAAAGTATAACTTGCAGGCCTCCCGAAAGATGACAAATTTGCTGCGTTCCCAGAAAATCGTTCAGGCAGCGGAATCTTCGGCTCTGCACCTGCACCTGCAGAAGCCGCTTGCACATTAGCTACCACCAGGCCCTGCTGCTGAACTGCCCCCTTCAACTCGGTGACCTGTAAGGACAGCGTTGCCAACTGGCGGTTTATGGAAGTCATGGAATCCATGGACTACCAAAATGTTGTAGGCCGATTATAATGTTACGCGGGGATTTAGGTCAAAGGAGGCTGAAATACCCGGGGCCCCTGCGGAGTCCCTCCAACTAGGGAAAACCCTGTCTGACCCTCAACCCAGGGTTTTTGCTAATGGTGCAAATGCCTGAGCCTCCAACCTTTCCTTATCTCTTGCTCAGCCCTAAGCTGAACCCTCCACCCTCCACCCAGTAAGTCGTCAAACCACCAAAGTCCACACAGTAATGACAGACAGGGAGAACTTAAACCGCACTGCGCCGTATACACCCAGGTCAATACCGTAATGTGAACAGGGCAAAACAAAACACAAATATAGGAAGGCGAAAAGGTAACAACGGATCATACGCCACCAGATATGAATTTCTCTCTCCAACACCTCCTCTCCAGACCGGAACCACTTGGCATAAAACACAAGCTATAATCGGTGATGCCCATACGCCAGCATGACTATTTAAAGACTGTGGGCGTGACCAAACATCCCTCTTGATTTCCAGCTAGATTAACCCCCGATAACATGAGTAAAATCAAGCCGGCGCCACTGAGGCTATAGTGGACGGAGATGGAACTACTGCTGCCTGCCGGACGCTGTGGTGTGAATAGCGTCCGACATGACAGTATGTTTCTTACATTAAACATCTTTAAACTTAACAATTATCATAGTTTCCTACATTTTATCAACTTTTCCAAAATTATTAACAAACAGATGATTGCACGCACAAAAAAGAAAATCGAAAAAAAAACATAGGCCTCCTCCATATCCCCTCAAAGCCTCCTTTCCATCGCCAATACAGGTGTGCTTTCTACCAATTTAGTAGAAAAAAAGCTCAGCGATTTGCTCGTAATCTAGGAAAAGTATAAGAATGGACAAAGCTCCACAATTTCCACTTCAGAGATCTGCCTAGCATATATATCTTAAAAAGTAACTTTTTAGCTCACTTAGAATTAAAAGGTTGGAGAAACGCATATTGCAAATTAGGAACCCCATTTAAAAAGCATATGATAGATCACAAAGGCATATTTTCACACGTTCCAGAACTTAAAATTTAACAACTTTGACAGTTTCATTCATTTTAGCTACTTTTCCAAAATTATCAGAAAACAGATAATTGCACACCAAAAAATAAAAATAAAAAACATAGGCCTCCTCCATATCCCCTCAAAGCCTTCTTTCCATCTCCAATATAAGTGTTCTTTCTACCAATTTTATAGAAGAAAAAATAATCTATTTGCTCATAATTTAGGAAAAGTGCAAGGAGACTTTTGTACAAAACACTTCGTATGTCTTGATCTGGGCACCATGACTGGTAGTTATCAAAGCCTTGAAACGTGAACATGTGGCTAACACTTCAAAACTGAGGAACAATAAGACATTTTAAGTGACAAAACATCATATTGACATATTAGAAAAATATAGAATTACATATCAGTTGTAGATAGACATTGGAAGAAAGCATCAGTGATATATACTGTCTATAACTGTTGACCACCAAGTTAAAATTCTTAAATCTTAGATTAAATGTCTTCCTTTCTTTTTAGAATTGTAACACATGGCAATGTCATTTATTTGATATTGGGTCCTAATTTGACCTCACACATTTAATGGCTGTCAACCAAGCGAGAGGTATTCCTGCTCAACTCTCTATACAGAAGATTGCTCGGACTGTCCAAGTATGCATGTGTTGTGAATAAGGAGAAGTGAGTTAGTCAATTTCAGAAACCTTTGGCGGCAGCTTGTCTCAATTGGGGACGAAAGGCTTGACAATGTTTTATTTCTTTCTGCCCAATATAAAAATATCTATTTTGTTTTGACTAACCGCCATCTTGTTGTGGTTTTCTGGCTGCTAGTCTTTTTCCTTTGGTGCCTGGTTTGTCTTAGGTCAGGTGATTGTAACACCCTTTATTACCCAGCACCTGCCTCCCAGTCCTTGCTGGACAACAGTGTTAATCCACTAGTGTTTTGGCTTGGTGCTTTGATTGCTTTCTGTGTGTGATATTGTGCAGTTCTTGGTCCTCTAGTTCTGCCTGTTTTGTTTTTTGTTTTTTCAATGGTTTCTGCAGCTTCCTCTATTTTCCTACTAGGAGGTTACATGTTTTTGTTCCCAGTCCGTAGATCATTCAGGGATACCCTTCCCCCTACCTATAGATCTTCATATGAGTTTAGCCTAGGAAACGTCGGTGGGTCTATTCGCAAGGAATAGGTCACCCACTCCATCGTAGGGTTTCAGCCTAGTCCTAGTACAGGGTCAGATTTCCCCCCTTCTACCCTAGTCCTGAGTTGCAGATCTGTAACAGTTTGTCCAGCCACATATAAAAATCCTCTCCCGGATTCCTGCAATATGAACAGCGTCCAAGAACTTGCTCAACGCCTGCAAGGGTTAACTTTGGAAGTAGCCATCATGCCACAGCCGTGTGAGGAATTGCCCTGGAGCACGCACCAAAGAATTAAAGGAAGAATTAAAGGTAGGATTACCTAAGTTTTTTTCTGGTAAACGACAGGAATTTTGTACGTTTAAAAAGGCATGTTTACTATATTTTTGGCTTAGACCTAGATCCTCAGGGGATGAATTACAGCGTGTGGGGATTATTATGTCTTTATTGCAAAGTGAACCCCAAATCTGGGCATTTTCATTACCTCCTGATGATCCTTGTTTTGACGTAAGTAGAAGCATTTTTTTACTGCTATGGGGTTGTTATATGATGATTCTGATCAAGTCACAGGAGCTGAGGCAGAGATCAGACAGCTTAAACAGGGTTCTAGTGATGCTGAAAGGTATTGCACCCTGTTCAGACGATGGTCCGCAGAGGTCAGGTGGAATGATCAAGCGCTCAAGAGTCAGTTTTTAGCAGGTTTGAGTGAAAGGGTTAAAGATTTACTCATTGCTTATCCTGCACCTGCTACATTGGAAAATGATATGCAGCTAGCTATTCATGTGGATAGAAGATTGAGGGACAGGCAGTATGAAGAGAAGGCTCCTACCATGCTGGACTCAGTCTCTCAGGATAGTCCCATCGACAGCGGGGAACCGATGTAACTTGGGGCGATGTCCTCTCGTTCCTAGGAGAGGGAGAGGAGGTTCTCTGAGGGGCTATGCTTGTATTGTGGTAAGTCTGACCATTTTATTAAGCAATGCGAGGGTCGCATAAGGAAGGAAAAGATAAAATGGTCAGTAGGAGCAACACTCCTGTTTGTATTGCGTGTTTACGGTCCGCAGGAGTTTTTCCTGTTGTGACGATTGATAACACTCCCCTGGAACATGGGTGCTTTTCTCGAAAGGTCACTGGGTTACCACATATTGTGAATATGGAACATCAGGAGCGAATAGACTTGTTTGAACTTGCTAAATTGCCTTTTCCAGTCGTCCTGGGTTTACCCTGGCTAAAAGTGCATAATTCTTTGCTGGACTGGTTGTCTAGTACTATAAGGTCCTGGGGTCAGGGGTGTTATGGTAAATGTTGTAATGTTCACATTGCTGCTGTTGTGAAGAGGGAACTACCTGAAGTCATTCAGGATTTCTGGAAGGTATTTTCGGAAGTTGAATCGCAAGCTCTACCACCCCATAGAGATTATGATTGCGCTATTGAGTTCGTCCCGGGTGCTACGCTCCCTAAGAGTCGTTTATTTAATCTGAAGATTCCTGAGAGGGAGGCCTTAAAGGAATACCTACAGACTAGCTTAGCTGCAGGTCATATAAGACCCTCTAAGCTAAGTCCCCTGTGGCCGTAGGATTTTTTTTTGTCAAAAAAAGGATGGGGGTCTTAGGCTGTGTCTGGATTTTCGGGAGATTAATAAGATCACTGTTTGCAATCCTTACCCGTTGCCACTAATTCCGGATTTGTTTAACCAACTAGCCGGAGCTAAGTGGTTCTCTAAAATTGACCTTCATGGGGCATATAATTTGCTGCGGGTGAAGGAGATCGAAGAATGGAAGACAGCCAATCTAGTGATGCCTTTTAGCCTTATGAATGCCCATGCGTTTTTTCAAAATTTTATTAACCACATTCTAAGGTGGTTGATCGGTAGGAGTGTTATTGTTTATTTGGATGATATTTTGATCAACTTACTTGATCTGGAGACGCATTGGCAGAGAGTCTGCGAAGTTCTACAGATTTTGAGCGAAAACACATTCTTTGCTAAATTGGAGAAGTGCGAGTTTGCGGTGCAGAAAATTAGTTTTTTGAGGTACTTTGTCTCCAGTGATGGGTTCGAGATGGACCCGGTGAATGTTCAGGCAGTTTTGGAGTGGCCTAGGCCTGAATGTTTAAAGTCTGTTCAAAGATTTTTAGGGCTTGCTAACTATTATAGAAAACTCATAAAGAATTTTTCTGTTATCGCTAAACCTATAACTGACTTCACCAAGAAGGGTTCTAATACTGTCCAATGGTCCACTGAGGCGGTTAAGGCTTTTGAGCATCTTAAGGAGAGGTTTAGCTCTGCTCCTGTTTTGATCCAGACAGATGAGACTAAGCCATTTCTGGTAGAGGTTGATGCCTCATCAGTAGGGGTGGGGGCCGTTTTATCCCAGGAGGGAGAGGATGGGGTGCATCCCTGTGCTTTCTTTTCTAAAAATTTTTTGGAATCTGAGCTCCACTATGATGTTGGGAACCGAGAGTTGCTGGCTATTAAACTCGCATTTGAGCATTGACCACATTTTTTGGAGGGCGCTAGACATCCTATATAGGTTTTTACTGATCATAAGAATCTGATATATCTGTATGCTGCTAAACGTTTGAATGCCCGTCAAGCTTGGTGGGTACTGTTTTTTGCCGGGTTCCATTTCTCTCTAACATATATCCTTGGAAAAAAGAGTGTTAAAGCGGATGCTTTGTCTCGTAGTTTCTCTCCAGCTGTTAATACTGAGAAGGAGGAATGTATTTTGCAGAGAGGGGTGGTGGTGGCAGCTTTGGGTTCTGGGAGAATAGCATCCTAGAAGCCCAGAATGCTGTACCAACTACCACTCCGTATGGTAAATTATTTGTGCCTAGAGCCTTGAGGAGAGCCTTGTTTGCTGAATGTCATGAGTCTCGTTTGGCAGGTCATCCAGGGATTTTGGAAACCAAAAAGTTGATCGTTCGAAGTTTCTGATGGCCAGGGTGGCAAAGAGAAATCATCAAGTGGGCGCATCAATGTACCGTGTGCGCTAGGTCAAAGGCTTCACGTGCCCCGGCTGCAGGGTTGCTGTGCCCTTTGGATGTTCCTAGTTCACCATGGACACATCTTGGTATGGATTTTATCACCAATCTGCTGATCTCTGAGGGTTTTTCTGTCATCTGGGTTGTTGTGGACCGATTTAGTAAGATGTGTCATCTGGTCCCATTCAATAAATTACCCTGTGCCAAGACACTAGCTAAGGCATTTGTGAAAGAGATTGTCAGGCTCCATGGTGTTCCCACGGACATTGTTTCCGATAGGGGCCCACAGTTTGTGGCTCGCTATTGGCATGCTTTTTGTGACAGATTAAAGGTTCATTTGTCATTTTCGTCAGGTTATCATCCGGAGTCCATTGGACAGACCGAAAGGAAGAACCAGGAAGTCAAGGAGTTTTTTTTAAATGTGTTGTAGCAGACAATCAGGAGATGTGGTCGGGATATCTACCGCTAGCTGAGTTTGCTCATAATAATCATACGTCTTCCTCGGCTGAGTGTTCTCCTTTTTTTTACTGTACAGGGAGGCATCCATCTTTCGGTCCATTTTCTAAGATTTTGGCGGCGGTGCCTGAGGAGAAGACATTTTCTGGAAATTTGGAGAGGGTTTGGACCAGTGTACGCCTTAATCTGACAGAGGTGAATAGGAGGTCAAAGAAATATTTTGAAAAGAAAAGAAGGAAGGCGTTTGCAGTTGGGGACATGGTCTGGTTGTTCTCTAGGAAACTGCATTTGAAGATCCCTTCTAAAAAACTGGGGCCTAAGTTTGTAGGACCCTTCAAAGTTGTTCAGGTTGTCAACTCGGCAGGGGTGAGATTAGACATCCCCTCGTCCTGGAGAATTAATTCAGTTTTTCATGTATCTTTACTGAAGAGAGTTGACATGCCAGAGAAGGAGGCGATGCCGACTGTTCCTCCAGTTGATGAGGACGGCGAGTTTGAGATTTCATGCATTTTAGATTCCAGGTGGCACGGAGGAAGATTGCAGTATCTCGCGTCCTGGAAGGGTTTCGATCCCGAGGATAATTCCTTGTTGAAAGCTGAAGCTTTTCACAGGAGATTTCCAAATAAGGCTCGACCAAGAGGATCCAGAGGATCCTCATAAAAAGGGGAGGTACTGTTAGAATCTATTGTAGTTTTCTGGCTGCTGGTCTTTTTCCTCTGGTGTTTGTGTTAGGTCAGGTGATTGTATCACCCTTTATTACCCAGCACCTGCCTCCCAGTCATTGCTGGACAACAGTGTTAATCCGCTACTGTTGTGGCTTGGTGCTTTAATTGCTTTCTGTGTGTGATATTGTGCAGTTCTGCGTCCTCTAGTTCTGCCTGTTTTGTTTTTTGTTTTTCCGTTTGTTTCTGCAGCTTCCTCTATTTTCCTACTAGGAGGTTACCTGTTTTTGTTCCCAGTCCCTAGATCTTTCAGGGATACCCTTCTCCCTAACTATAGGTCTTCGTTTGAGTTTAGCCTAGGAAACATCGGTGGGTCTATTCACAAGGAATAGGAAGCCCACTTCATCGTAGTGTTTCAACCTAGTCCTTGCACAGGATCAGCTTTCCCCCCTTCTACCCTAGCCCTGAATTGCAGATCCGTAACAGCCACCTCACCAGAGCAGCAAACATCCGACCACCAATGAGCAGACGCCACATCACGGACATGCTCAGTTTAGTGATCTCTGGACTTAGTCTCCCAAGCGTCAGGCTGCACCTGCATATCGCTTGCTACCATAAACATGGCTGGGGAGCCAGCAGTAACCAAATGAATAGCACAAGCCTGATCAAGATGCTGGGACCAATGTCTGTGCTGAGCAGCATTAGCAGCAGCTAGGTCAGAATGGGAGACCACAGCACCAGGCAATGCTTGGGATCTATCCTGCACTGTGGGAGAATCCCGACACCTAACACAAGGTAGGCCGCTTTTGCTCAAATCTGCAAAATCGGCTGATTTTAGTCTAAAATGTACGGCAACTTTTAAAGTCAAATACCCATTACAGAAATAAATGCATTTTTCTTACTTTTTTGTTTTGTTTTAAATGACTCTTGTATTGATCTCGAGCTCTGTTGACTTGACAGTTGAAGGATCTGTTAGATTTACCTTGTTCATGGCTTTATCGGTCTGTCAGGGTCTTCTCTGCCATTACTTTGACTATATCAAGACATTGAGTTGCTGTTTTTTTTCTTTGAATATTCCTTCTATTTTTCTGATGAAGAAGTCCTTCTCCAGTGAATCCCTTTTTGGTATGATGTGTCCAAAGTTGGAAATTTGTAGCTTGGTGATCATTGCTTCGAGTGACATGTCTCACTTGATTTGATCCAAAATTGATTATTTGTTCTTCTTGCCTTAAATAGTATTGATAACAACCTTTTCTAGCACTACATTTCGAAGGTGATGATCCTTATGTCCTGTTTCTTTATTGTCCAGGTTTTGCATCCGTATGTTATCACAGAAACAACCAAACTATTTACACATATTCCTTACACATCATTGTACAAAGTATGTTTCTTACATTAAACATCTTTAAAGTTAACAATTATCATAGTTTCCTACATTTTATCAACTTTTCCAAAATTATTAACAAACAGATGATTGCACGCACAACAAAGAAAACCGAAAAAAAAAACATAGGCCTCCTCCATATCCCCTCAAAGCCTCCTTTCCATCGCCAATACAGGTGTGTTTTCTACCAATGTAGTAGAAAAAAAGCTCAGCGATTTGCTCGTAATCTAGGAAAAGTATAAGAATGGGCAAAGCTCCGCAATTTCTACTTCAGAGATCTGCCTAGCATATATATCTTAAAAAGTACCTTTTTAGCTCACTTAGAATTAAAAGGTTGAAGAAACGCATATTGCAATTTACAAGGTAAGTGGATCTTATACACATTTACAGAATTGGCTGTTTTTAGTCTATTGTGTAAAGGAACCCCCATTTAAAATGAATATGATAGATCACAAAAACTTATTTTTACACATTCCAGAACTTAAAATTTAACAACTTTGACAGTTTCATTCATTTTAGCTACTTTTCCAAAATTATCAGAAAACAGATAATTGCACACCAAAAAATAAAAATAAAAAACTTAGGCCTCCTCCATATCCCCTCAAAGCCTCCTTTCCTTCTCCAAAATAAGTGTTCTTTCTGCCAATTTTATACAAGAAAAAATAATCTATTTGCTCATAATTTAGGAAAAGTGCAAGGAGAATTTTGTACGAAACACTTCGTATGTCTTTATCTGGGCACCATGACTGGTAGTTATCAAAGCCTTGAAACGTGAAGAAAGCATCAGTGATATACACTCACTGGCCACTTTATTAGGTACACCTGTCCAACTGTGTGTTAAGACTTAATTTCTAATCAGCCAATCACATGGCGGCAACTCAGTGCATTTAGGCATGTAGACATGGTCAAGACAATCTCCTGCAGTTCAAACCGAGCATCAGTATGGGGAAGAAAGGTGATTTGAGTGCCTTTGAACGTGGCATGATTGTTGGTGCCAGAAGGGCTGGTCTGAGTATTTCAGAAACTGCTGATCTACTGGGATTTTCACGCACAACCATCTCTAGGGTTTACAGAGAATGGTCCGAAAAAGAAAAAAAATCCAGTGAGCGGAAGTTCTGTGGCCGGAAATGCCTTGTTGATGCCAGAGGTCAGAGGAGAATGGGCATACTGGTTCGAGCTGATAGAAAGGCAACAGTGACTCAAATTGCCACCCGTTACAACCAAGGTAGGCAGAAGAGCATCTCTGAACGCACAGTGCGTCGAACTTTGAGGCAGATGGGCTACAGCAGCAGAAGACCACACTGGGTACCACTCCTCTCAGCTAAGAACAGGAAACTGAGGCTACAATTTGCACAAGCTCATCGAAATTGGACAGTAGAAGATTGGAAAAACGTTGCCTGGTCTGATGAGTCTCGATTTCTGCTGCGACATTCGGATGGTAGGGTCAGAATTTGGCGTAAACAACATGAAAGCATGGATCCATCCAGCCTTGTATCAACGGTTCAGGCTGGTGGTGGTGTCATGGTGTGGGGAATTTTTTCTTGGCACTCTTTGGGCCCCTTGGTACCAATTGAGCATCGTTGCAACGCCACAGCCTACCTGAGTATTGTTGCTGACCATGTCCATCCCTTTATGACCACAATGTACCCAACATCTGATGGCTACTTTCAGCAGGATAATGCGCCATGTCATAAAGCTCGAATCATCTCAGATTGGTTTCTTGAACATGACAATGAGTTTACTGTACTCAAATGGCCTCCTCAGTCACCAGATCTCAATCCAATAGAGCATCTTTGGGATGTGGTGGAACGGGAGATTCGCATCAGGGATGTGCAGCCGACAAATCTGCGCCAACTGTGTGATGCCATCATGTCAATATGGTCCAAAATCTCTGAGGAATGCTTCCAGCACCTTGTTGAATCTCTGCCACGAAGAATTGAGGCAGTTCTGAAGGCAAAAGGGGGTCCAACCCGTTACTAGCATGGTGTACCTAATAAAGTGGCCAGTGAGTGTATACTGTCTATAACTGTTGACCACCAAGTTAAAATTCTTAAATCTTCGATTAAATGTCTTCCTTTCTTTTTAGAATGGTATCACATTGCAATGTCATTTATTTGATATTGGGTCCTAATTTGACCTCACACATTTAATGGCTGTCAACCAAGCGAGAGGTATTCCTGCTCAACTCTCTATACAGAAGATTGCTCGAACTGTCCAAGTATGCACGTGTAGTGAATAAGGAGAAGTGAGTTAGTCAATTTCAGAAACCTTTGGCAGCAGCTTGTCTCAATTGGGGATGAAAGGCTTGACAATGTTTTATTTCTTTCTGCCCAATATTTACACCCTTGCATAGATAGAAAAAATGTCGTCGAAACACATAATGCAAGTAACAAGGTGTTAGGGTTGGCAGATTGCACTAAATAAAAATAAACAATAAAGTGCAATCGCAACCCGGAGTCCACCGTGCAGAGATGTATAACTGCTGCTAGTGAAAAATGGCGGAACTAAACAGCAAGCGATCACCTGAAACGCACTGTGTTATACGCCACGCATTGTGAACAGAACTCAGAGTACCCAGCTCAGTTACTGCAGAGAGTGGTACTGCTAAAAGAAAGCAAGGCACTAAACCATGCTAAATTTCCCAGGGGAAATAGCACGTGGGTAGAGCTCGCTCTGCAAGTAAATTGTGCTAGCTGTACATGTGTAATAAAGCAGATCCTGTGTCAAGGAAGAGAACACATGTGACGCTAGATGCAAGACCCTGTCGCTTTCCCAGAGGAATGTAGCCTGAGGGTTGGACTTGCTCTGCAACTCAATTGTCCTAACCGTACACAAGAAGGAGACAGATGCTAAGCCAAGTGAAAGAAGTGGTGAGTTCTCCTTCAATGGATGTCTTCAAACAGAGGCTGGACAGACATCTGACTGGGATGATTTAGCGAATCCTGCTTTGAGCAGGGGGTTGGACCAGATGGCCCAGGAGGTCCCTTCCAACTCTACGATTCTATGATACTATGATTCTATGATCAAGTCCTAACCCTACCTGCCCACGTAAGTACTCTCAGAGAATAGAGCAACACACTCAAACATGCAGACAGAGTGATAGAGTATGCACTCACATAATCCACACATAAGTGATACTAACGCATCTGTGTGTGCTGCTGATGGCTGCTGCTGTTAGGCTCTACCCCAAACACTCACGCCCAGTCGACCAAGATGTCGCCTGTGGACCAATCTGGAGCTGCCACTATTAGAATCTATTTCGTTTTGACTATCCGCCATCTTGTTGTGGTTTTCTGGCTGCTAGTCTTTTTCTTTTGGTGCCTGGTTTGCCTTAGGTCAGGTGATTGTATCACCCTTTATTACCCAGCACCTGCCTCCCAGTCCTTGCTGGACAACAGTGTTAATCCGCTAGTGTTTTGGCTTGGTGCTTTGATTGCTTTCTGTGTGTGATATTGTGCAGTTCTTGGTCCTCTAGTTCTGCCTGTTTTGTTTTTTGGTTTTTCATTGGTTTCTGCAGCTTCCTCTATTTTCCTACTAGGAGGTTACATGTTTTTGTTCCCAGTCCGCAGATCATTCAGGGATACCCTTCCCCCTACCTATAGATCTTCATTTGAGTTTAGCCTAGGAAACGTCGGTGGGTCTATTCACAAGGAATAGGTCACCCACTCCATCATAGGGCTTCAGCCTAGTCCTAGTATAGGGTCAGATTTCCACCCTTCTACCCTAATCCTGAGTTGCAGATCTGTAACAGTTTGTCCAGCCACATATAAAAATCCTCTCCCGGATTCCTGCAATATGAACAGCGTCCAAGAACTTGCTCAAAGCCTGCAAGGGTTAACTTTGGAAGTAGCCATCATGCAACAGCACGTGAGTAATTGCCCTGGAGCACGCTCTGAAGAATTAAAGGTAGGATTACCTGAGTTTTTTTCTGGTAAACGTCAGGAATTTTATACGTTTAAAAAGGCATGTTTAATATATTTTCGGCTTAGACCTAGATCCTCAGGGGATGAATTACAGCGTGTGGGGATTATTATGTCTTTATTGCAAAGTAAACCCCAAATCTGGGCATTTTCATTAACTCCTGATGATCCTTGTTTTGACGTAAGTAGAAGCATTTTTTTACTGCTATGGGGTTGTTATATGATGATTCTGATCAAGTCACAGGAGCTGAGGCAGAGATCAGACAGCTTAAACAGGGTTCTAGTGATGCTGAAAGGTATTGCACCCTGTTCAGACGATGGTCCGCAGAGGTCAGGTGGGATGATCATGTGCTCAAGAGTCAGTTTTTAGCAGGTTTGAGTGAAAGGGTTAAAGATTTACTCATTGCTTATCCTGCACCTGCTACATTGGAAAAAGATATGCAGTTAGCTATCCATGTGGATAGAAGATTGAGAGACAGGCAGTATGAAGAGAAGGCTCCTACCATGCTGGACTCAGTCTCTCAGGATAGTCCCATCGACAGCGGGGAACCGATGTAACTTGGGGCGATGTCCTCTCGTTCCTAGGAGAGGAAGAGGAGGTTCTCTGAGGGGCTATGCTTGTATTGTGGTAAGTCTGACCATTTTATTAAGCAATGCGAGGGTCGCATAAGGAAGGAAAAGATAAAACGGTCAGTAGGAGCAACACTCCTGTTTGTATTGCGTGTTTACGGTCCGCAGGAGTTTTTTTTTCTGGTAATACTATCTATCGCGGTCATTCCATTGATTTTCAGGTAATGGTGGATTGTGGTTCTGCACTTAATTTGATTGATCAACAATTTCTAGACAAATGTAAGTTTGATTCTGAACCTATATCATCTCCTTTTCCTGTTGTGGCGATTGATAACACTCCCCTGGAACATGGGTGCTTTTTTCGAAAGGTCACTGGGTTTCCACATATTGTGTATATGGAACATCAGGAGTGAATAGACTTGTTTGTACTTGCTAAATTGCCTTTTTCAGTCGTCCTGGGTTTACCCTGGTTAAAAATGCATAATTCTTTGGTGGACTGGTTGTCTAGTACTATAAGGTCCTGGGGTCAGGGGTGTTATGGTAAATGTTGTAATGTTCACATTGCTGCTGTTGTGAAGAGGGAACTACCTGAAGTCATTTTGGATTTCTGGAAGGTATTTTCGGAAGTTGAATCGCAAGCTCTACCACCCCATAGAGATTATGATTGCGCTATTGAGTTCGTCCCGGGTGCTACGCTCCCTAAGAGTCGTTTATTTAATCTGAAGATTCCTGAGAGGGAGGCCTTAAAGGAATACCTACAGACTAGCTTAGCTGCAGGTCATATAAGACCCTCTAAGTTAAGTCCCCTGTGACCGTAGGATTTTTCTTTGTCAAAAAAGGATGGGGGTCTTAGGCTGTGTCTGGATTTTCGGGAGATTAATAAGATCACTGTTTGCAATCCTTACCCGTTACCACTAATTCCGGATTTGTTTAACCAACTAGCCGGAGCTAAGTGGTTCTCTAAAATTGACCTTCATGGGGCATATAATTTGCTGCGGGTGAAGGAGATCGAAGAATGGAAGACAGCCAATCTAGTGATGCCTTTTAGCCTTATGAATGCCCATGCGTTTTTTCAAAATTTTATTAACCACATTCTAAGGTGGTTGATCGGTAGGAGTGTTATTGTTTATTTGGATGATATTTTGATCAACTCACTTGATCTGGAGACGCATTGGCAGAGAGTCTGCGAAGTTCTACAGATTTTGAGCGAAAACACATTCTTTGCTAAATTGGAGAAGTGCGAGTTTGCGGTGCAGAAAATTAGCTTTTTGAGGTACTTTGTCTCCAGTGATGGGTTCGAGATGGACCCGATGAATGTTCAGGCAGTTTTGGAGTGGCCTAGGCCTGAATGTTTAAAGTCGGTTCAAAAATTTTTAGGGCTTGCTAACTATTATAGAAAACTCATAAAGAATTTTTCTGTTATCGCTAAACCTATAACTGACTTCACCAAGAAGGGTTCTAATACTGTCCAATGGTCCACTGAGGCAGTTAAGGCTTTTGAGCATCTTAAGGAGAGGTGTAGCTCTGCTCCTGTTTTGATCCAGACAGATGAGACTAAGAAATTTCTGGTAGAGGTTGATGCCTCATCAGTAGGGGTGGGGGCCGTTTTATCCCAGGAGGGAGAGGATGGGGTGCATCCCTGTGCTTTCTTTTCTAAAAATTTTTCGGAAACTGAGCTCCACTATGATGTTGGGAACCGAGAGTTGCTGGCTATTAAACTCGCATTTGAGCATTGACCACATTTTTTGGAGGGCGCTAGACATCCTATATAGGTTTTTACTGATCATAAGAATCTGATATATCTGTATGCTGCTAAACGTTTGAATGCCCGTCAAGCTAGGTGGGCACTGTTTTTTGCCGGGTTCCATTTCTTTGTAACATATATCCCTGGAAAAAAGAACATTAAAGCGGATTCTTTGTCTCGTAGTTTCTCTCCAGCTGTTAATACTGAGAAGGAGGAATGTATTTTGCAGAGAGGGGTGGTGGTGGCAGCTTTGGGTTCTGGGAGAATAGCATCCTTGAAGCCCAGAATGCTGCACCAACTAACACTCCGTATGGTAAATTATTTGTGCCTAGAGCCTTGAGGAGAGCCTTGCTTGCTGAATGTCATGAGTCTCGTTTGGCAGGTCATCCAGGGATTTTAGAAACCAAAAAGTTGATCGTTCGAAGTTTCTGGTGGCCAGGGTGGCAAAGAGAAATCATCAAGTGGGTGCGTCAATGTACCGTGTGCGCTAGGTCAAAGGCCTCACATGCCCCGGCTGCAGGGTTGCTGTGCCCTTTGGAGGTTCCTAGTTCACCATGGACACATCTTGGTATGGATTTTATCACCGATCTGCTGATCTCTGAGGGTTTTTCTGTCATCTGGGTTGTTGTGGACCGGTTTAGTAAGATGTGTCATCTGGTCCCATTCAATCAATTACCCTGTGCTAAGACGCTAGCTAAGGCATGTGTGAAAGAGATTGTCAGGCTCCATGGTGTTCCCACGGACATTGTTTCCGATAGGGGCCCACAGTTTGTGGCTCGCTATTGGCATGCTTTTTGTGACAGATTAAAGGTTCCTTTGTCATTTTCGTCAGGTTATCATCCGGAGACCATTGGACAGACCGAAAGGAAGAACCAGGAAGTCAAGCAGTTTTTTTAAATGTGTTATAGCAGACAATCAGGAGATGTGGTCGGAATATCTACCACTAGCTGAGTTTGCTCATAATAATCATACGTCTTCCTCGGCTGAGTGTTCTCCTTTTTTTTTACTGTACAGGGAGGCATCCATCTTTCGGTCCATTTTCTAAGATTGGGGCGGCGGTGCCTGAGGAGAAGACTTTTTCTGGAAATTTGGAAAGGGTTTGGACCAGTGTATGCCTTAATCTGACAGAGGTGAATAGGAGGTCAAAGAAATATTTTGAAAAGAAAAGAAGGGAGGCGTTTGCAGTTAGGGACATGGTCTAGTTGTCCTCTAGGAAACTGCATTTGAAGATCCCTTCTAAAAAACTGGGGCCTAAGTTTGTAGGACCCTTCAAAGTTGTTCAGGTTGTCAACTCGGCAGGGGTGAGATTAGGCATCCC
This sequence comes from Dendrobates tinctorius, assembly GCF_039654945.1. NCBI lineage: Eukaryota > Metazoa > Chordata > Amphibia > Anura > Dendrobatidae > Dendrobates > Dendrobates tinctorius. Next base: position 16,743,981 of record NW_027361747.1, on the reverse strand, counting down.
CTCGTCCTGGAGAATTAATTCAGTTTTTCATGTATCTTTACTGAAGAGAGTTGACATGCCAGAGAAGGAGGCGATGCCGACTGTTCCTCCAGTTGATGAGGACGGCGAGTTTGAGATTTCATGCATTTTAGATTCCAGGTGGCACAGAGGAAGGTTGCAGTATCTCGCGTCCTGAAAGGGTTTCGATCCTGAGGATAATTCCTTGTTGAAAGCTGAAGCTTTTCACAGGAGATTTCCAAATAAGGCTCGACCAAGAGAATCCAGAGGATCCCCATAAAAAGGGGAGGTACTGTTAGAATCTATTGTGGTTTTCTGGCTGCTGGTCTTTTTCCTCTGGTGTTTGTGTTAGGTCAGGTGATTGTATCACCCTTTATTACCCAGCACCTTTCTCCCAGTCATTGCTGGACAACAGTGTTAATCCGCTAGTGTTCTGGCTTGGTGCTTTAATTGCTTTCTGTGTGTGATATTGTGCAGTTCTGCGTCCTCTAGTTCTGCCTGTTTTGTTTTTTGTTTTTCCATTTGTTTCTGCAGCTTCCTCTATTTTCCTACTAGGAGGTTACCTGTTTTTGTTCCCAGTCCCTAGATCTTTCAGGGATACCCTTCTCCATACTTATAGGTCTTCGTTTGAGTTTAGCCTAGGACACATCGGTGGGTCTATTCACAAGGAATAGGAAGCCCACTTCACCGTAGGATTTCAACCTAGTCCTTGTACAGGGTCAGCTTTCCCCCCTTCTACCCTAGTCCTGAATTGAAGATCCGTAACAGCCACCTCACCAGAGCAGCAAACATCCGACCACCAATGAGCAGACGCCACATCACGGACATGCTCAGTTTAGTGATCTCTGGACTTAGTCTCCCAAGTGTCAGGCTGCACCTGCATATCGCTTGCTACCATAGACATGGCTGGGGAGCCAGCAGTAACCAAATGAATAGCACGAGCCTGATCAAGATGCTGGGACCAATGTCTGTGCTGAGCAGCATTAGCAGCAGCTAGGTCAGAATGGGAGACCACAGCACCAGGCAATGCTTGGGATCTATCCAGCACTCTGGGAGAATCCCGACACCTAACACAAGGTAGGCCGCTTTTGCTCAAATCTGCAAAATCAGCTGATTTTAGTCTAAAATGTACGGCAACTTTTAAAGTCAAATACCCATTACAGAAATAAATGCATTTTTCTTACTTTTTTGATTTGTTTTAAATGACTCTTGTATTGCTCTCGAGCTCTGTTGACTTGACAGTTGAAGGATCTGTTAGATTTACCTTATGCATGGCTGAATCGGTCTGTCAGGGTCTTCTCTGCCATTACTTTGACTGTATCAAGGCATCGAGTTGCTGTTTTTTTTCTTTGAATATTCCTTCTATTTTTCTGATGATGATGTCCTTCTCCAGTGATTCCCTTTTTGGTATGATGTGTCCAAAGTTGGAAATTTGTAGCTTGGTGATCATTGTTTCGAGGGACATGTCTCACTTGATTTGATCCAAAATTGATTATTTGTTCTTCTTGCCTTAAATAGTATTGATAACAACCTTTTCTAGCACTACATTTCGAAGGTGATGATCCTTATGTCTTGTTTCTTTATTGTCCAGGTTTTGCATCCGTATGTTATCACAGAAACAACCAAGCTATTTACACATACTCCTTACACATCATTGTACAAAGCATGTTTCTTACATTAAACATCTTTAAACTTAACAATTATCATAGTTTCCTTCATTTTATCAACTTTTCCAAAATTATTAACAAACAGATGATTGCACGCACAAAAAAGAAAATCGAAAAAAAAAAACATAGGCCTCCTCCATATCCCCTCAAAGCCTCCTTTTCATCGCCAATACAGGTGTGTTTTCTACCAATTTAGTAGAAAAAAAGCTCAGCGATTTGCTCGTAATCTAGGAAAAGTATAAGAATGGACAAAGCTCCGCAATTTCCACTTCAGAGATCTGCCTAGCATATATATCTTAAAAAGTACCTTTTTAGCTCACTTAGAATTAAAAGGTTGGAGAAACGCATATTGCAAATTACAAGGTAAGCGGATCTTATACACATTTACAGAATTGGCTGATTTTAGTCTATTGTGTAAAGGAACCCCATTTAAAAAGCATATGATAGATCACAAAGGCATATTTTCACACATTCCAGAACTTAAAATTTAACAACTTTGACAGTTTCATTCATTTTAGCTACTTTTCCAAAATTATCAGAAAACAGATAATAGCACACCAAAAAATAAAAATAAAAAACATAGGCCTCCTCCATATCCCCTCAAAGCCTCCTTTCCATCTCCAATATAAGTGTTCTTTCTACCAATTTTATAGAAGAAAAAATAATCTATTTGCTCATAATTTAGGAAAAGTGCAAGGAGAATTTTGTACGAAACACGTCGTATGTCTTGATCTGGGCACCATGACTGGTAGTTATCAAAGCCTTGAAACGTGAACATGTGGCTAACACTTCAAAACTGAGGAACAATAAGACATTTTAAGTGACAAAACATCATATTGACATATTAGAAAAATATATAATTACATATCAGTTGTAGATAGACATTGGAAGAAAGCATCAGTGATATATACAGTACTGTCTATAACTGTTGACCACCAAGTTAAAATTCTTAAATCTTAGATTAAATGTCTTCCTTTCTTTTTAGAATTGTAACACATGGCAATGTCATTTATTTGATATTGGGTCCTAATTTGACCTCACACATTTAATGGCTGTCAACCAAGCGAGAGGTATTCCTGCTCAACTCTCTATACAGAAGATTGCTCGGACTGTCCAAGTATGCATGTGTTGTGAATAAGGAGAAGTGAGTTAGTCAATTTCAGAAACCTTTGGCGGCAGCTTGTCTCAATTGGGGACGAAAGGCTTGACAATGTTTTATTTCTTTCTGCCCAATATAAAAATATCTATTTTGTTTTGATTAACCGCCATCTTGTTGTGGTTTTCTGGCTGCTAGTCTTTTTCCTTTGGTGCCTGGTTTGTCTTAGGTCAGGTGATTGTATCACCCTTTATTACCCAGCACCTGCCTCCCAGTCCTTGCTGGACAACAGTGTTAATCCACTAGTGTTTTGGCTTGGTGCTTTGATTGCTTTCTGTGTGTGATATTGTGCAGTTCTTGGTCCTCTAGTTCTGCCTGTTTTGTTTTTTGGCTTTTCATTGGTTTCTGCAGCTTGCTCTATTTTACTACTAGGAGGTTACATGTTTTTGTTCCCAGTCCGTAGATCATTCAGGGATACCCTTCCCCCTACCTATAGATCTTCATTTGAGTTTAGCCTAGGAAACGTCGGTGGGTCTATTCGCAAGGAATAGGTCACCCACTCCATCATAGGGTTTCAGCCTAGTCCTAGTACAGGGTCAGATTTCCCCCCTTCTACCCTAGTCCTGAGTTGCAGATCTGTAACAGTTTGTCCAGCCACATATAAAAATCCTCTCCCGGATTCCTGCAATATGAACAGCGTCCAAGAACTTGCTCAACGTCTGCAAGGGTTAACTTTGGAAGTAGCCATCATGCAACAGCACGTGAGTAATTGCCCTGGAGCACGCTCTGAAGAATTAATGGTAGGATTAGCTGAGTTTTTTTCTGGTAAACGACAGGTATTTTGTACGTTTAAAAAGGCATGTTTACTATATTTTCGGCTTAGACCTAGATCCTCAGGGGATGAATTACAGCGTGTGGGGATTATTATGTCTTTATTGCAAAGTGAACCCCAAATCTGGGCCTTTTCATTACCTCCTGATGATCCTTGTTTTGACGTAAGTAGAAGTATTTTTTTACTGCTATGGGGTTGTTATATGATGATTCTGATCAGGTCACAGGAGCTGAGGCAGAGATCAGACAGCTTAAACAGGGTTCTAGTGATGCTGAAAGGTATTGCACCCTGTTCAGACGATGGTCCGCAGAGGTCAGGTGGAATGATCAAGCGCTCAAGAGTCAGTTTTTAGCAGGTTTGAGTGAAAGGGTTAAAGATTTACTCATTGCATATCCTGCACCTGCTACATTGGAAAATGCTATGCAGTTAGCTATCCATGTGGATAGAAGATTGAGAGACAGGCAGTATGAAGAGAAGGCTCCTACCATGCTGGACTCAGTCTCTCAGGATAGTCCCATCGACAGCGGGGAACCGATGTAACTTGGGGCGATGTCCTCTCGTTCCTAGGAGAGGGAGAGGAGGTTCTCTGAGGGGCTATGCTTGTATTGTGGTAAGTCTGACCATTTTATTAAGCAATGCGAGGGTCGCATAAGGAAGGAAAAGATAAAACGGTCAGTAGGAGCTACTCTCCTGTTTGTATTGCGTGTTTACGGTCCGCAGGAGTTTTTTTTTCTGGTAATACTATCTATCGCGGTCATTCCATTGATTTTCAGGTAATGGTGGATTGTGGTTCTGCACTTAATTTGATTGATCAACAATTTCTAGACAAATGTAAGTTTGATTCTGAACCTATATCATCTCCTTTTCCTGTTGTGGCGATTGATAACACTCCCCTGGAACATGGGTGCTTTTCTCGAAAGGTCACTGGGTTTCCACATATTGTGAATATGGAACATCAGGAGTGAATAGACTTGTTTGTACTTGCTAAATTGCCTTTTCCAGTCATCCTGGGTTTACCCTGGTTAAAAATGCATAATTCTTTGCTGGACTGGTTGTCTAGTACTATAAGGTCCTGGGGTCAGGGGTGTTATGGTAAATGTTGTAATGTTCACATTGCTGTTGTTGTGAAGAGGGAACTACCTGAAGTCATTCAGGATTTCTGGAAGGTATTTTCGGAAGTTGAATCGCAAGCTCTACCACCCCATATAGATTTATGATTGCGCTATTGAGTTCGTCCCGGGTGCTACGCTCCCTAAGAGTCGTTTATTTAATCTGAAGATTCCTGAGAGGGAGGCCTTAAAGGAATACCTACAGACTAGCTTAGCTGCAGGTCATATAAGACCCTCTAAGCTAAGTCCCCTGTGGCCGTAGGATTTTTTTTTGTCAAAAAAAGGATGGGGGTCTTAGGCTGTGTCTGGATTTTCAGGAGATTAATAAGATCACTGTGTGCAATCCTTACCCGTTGCCACTAATTCCGGATTTGTTTAACCAACTAGCCGGAGCTAAGTGGTTCTCTAAAATTGACCTTCATGGGGCATATAATTTGCTGCATGTGAAGGAGATCGAAGAATGGAAGACAGCCAGTCTAGTGATGCCTTTTAGCCTTATGAATGCCCATGCATTTTTTCAAAATTTTATTAACCACATTCTAAGGTGGTTGATCTGTAGGAGTGTTATTGTTTATTTGGATGATATTTTGATCAACTCACTTGATCTGGAGACGCATTGGCAGAGAGTCTGCGAAGTTCTACAGATTTTGAGCGAAAACACATTCTTTGCTAAATTGGAGAAGTGCGAGTTTGCGGTGCAGAAAATTAGTTTTTTGAGGTACTTTGTCTCCAGTGATGGGTTCGAGATGGACCCGGTGAATGTTCAGGCAGTTTTGGAGAGGCCTAGGCCTGAATGTTTAAAGTCGGTTCAAAGATTTTTAGGGCTTGCTAACTATTATAGAAAACTCATAAAGAATTTTTCTGTTATCGCTAAACCTATAACTGACTTCACCAAGAAGGGTTCTAATACTGTCCAATGGTCCACCACTGAGGCGGTTAAGGCTTTTGAGCATCTTAAGGAGAGGTTTAGCTCTGCTCCTGTTTTGATCCAGACAGATGAGACTAAGCCATTTCTGGTAGAGGTTGATGCCTCATCAGTAGGGGTGGGGGCCGTTTTATCCCAGGAGGGAGAGGATGGGGTGCATCCCAGTGCTTTCTTTTCTAAAAATTTTTTGGAAACTGAGCTCCACTATGATATTGGGAACCGAGAGTTGCTGGCTATTAAACTCGCATTTGAGCATTGACCACATTTTTTGGAGGGCGCTAGACATCCTATATAGGTTTTTACTGATCATAAGAATCTGATATACAGTATCTGTATGCTGCTAAACGTTTGAATGCCCGTCAAGCTAGGTGGGCACTGTTTTTTGGCGGGTTGCATTTCTCTGTAACATATATCCCTGGCAAAAAGAGTGTTAAAGCAGATGCTTTGTCTCGTAGTTTCTCTCCAGCTGTTAATACTGAGAAGGAGGAATGTATTTTGCAGAGAGGGGTGGTGGTGGCAGCTTTGGGTTCTGGGAGAATAGCATCCTAGAAGCCCAGAATGCTGCACCAACTAACACTCTGTATGGTAAATTATTTGTGCCTAGAGCCTTGAGGAGAGCCTTGTTTGCTGAATGTCATGAGTCTCGTTTGGCAGGTCATCCAGGGATTTTGGAAACCACAAAGTTGATCATTTGAAGTTTCTGGTGGCCAGGGTGGCAAAGAGAAATCATCAAGTGGGTGCGTCAATGTACCGTGTGCGCTAGGTCAAAGGCCTCACATGCCCCGGCTGCAGGGTTGCTGTGCCCTTTGGAGGTTCCTAATTCACCATGGACACATCTTGGTATGGATTTTATCACCGGTCTGCTGATCTCTGAGGGTTTTTCTGTCATCTGGGTTGTTGTGGACCGGTTTAGTAAGATGTGTCATCTGGTCCCATTCAATCAATTACCCTGTGCTAAGACGCTAGCTAAGGCATGTGTGAAAGAGATTGTCAGGCTCCATGGTGTTCCCACGGACATTGTTTCCGATAGGGGCCCACAGTTTGTGGCTCGCTATTGGTATGCTTTTTGTGACAGATTAAAGGTTCATTTGTCATTTTCGTCAGGTTATCATCCGGAGTCCATTGGACAGACCGAAAGGAAGAACCAGGAAGTCAAGCAGTTTTTTTAAATGTGTTGTAGCAGACAATCAGGAGATGTGGTCGGAATATCTACCACTAGCTGAATTTGCTCATAATAATCATATGTCTTCCTCGGCTGATTGTTCTCCTTTTTTATACTGTACAGGGAGGCATCCATCTTTCGGTCCATTTTCTAAGATTGGGGCGGCGGTGCCTGAGGAGAAGACTTTTTCTGGAAATTTGGAGAGGGTTTGGACCAGTGTACGCCTTAATCTGACAGAGGTGAATAGGAGGTCAAAGAAATATTTTGAAAAGAAAAGAAGGGAGGCGTTTGCAGTTGGGGACATGGTCTGGTTGTCCTCTAGGAAACTGCATTTGAAGATCCCTTCTAAAAAACTGGGGCCTAAGTTTGTAGGACCCTTCAAAGTTGTTCAGGTTGTCAACTCGGCAGGGGTGAGATTAGACATCCCCTCGTCCTGGAGAATTAATTCAGTTTTTCATGTATCTTTACCACCTCATGCCAGAGAAGGAGGCGATGCCGACTGTTCCTCCAGTTGATGAGGGCGGCGAGTTTGAGATTTCATGCATTTTAGATTCCAGGTGGCACAGAGGAAGGTTGCAGTATCTCACGTCCTGGAAGGGTTTCTATCCCGAGGATAATTCCTTGTTGAAAGCTGAAGCTTTTCACAGGAGATTTCCAAATAAGGCTCGACCAAGAGGAACGAGAGGATCCTCATAAAAAGGGGAGGTACTATTAGAATCTATTGTGGTTATCTGGCTGCTGGTCTTTTTCCTCTGGTGTTTGTGTTAGGTCAGGTGATTGTATCAACCTTTATTACCCAGCACCTGCCTCCCAGTCATTGCTGGACAACAGTGTTAATCCGCTAGTGTTCTGGCTTGGTGCTTTAATTGCTTTCTGTGTGTGATATTGTGCAGTTCTGCGTCCTCTAGTTCTGCCTGTTTTGTTTTTTGTTTTTCCATTTGTTTCTGCAGCTTCCTCTATTTTCCTACTAGGAGGTTACCTGTTTTTGTTCCCAGTCCCTAGATCTTTCTGGGATACCCTTCTCCCTACCTATAGGTCTTCGTTTGAGTTTAGCCTAGGAAACATCGGTGGGTCTATTCACAAGGAAAAGGAAGCCCACTTCATCGTAGGGTTTCAACCTAGTCCTTGTACAGGGTCAGCTTTTCCCCCTTCTACCCTAGTCCTGAATTGCAGATCCGTAACAGCCACCTCACCAGAGCAGCAAACATCCGACCACCAATGAGCAGACGCCACATCACGGACATGCTCAGTTTAGTGATCTCTGGACTTAGTCTCCCAAGTGTCAGGCTGCACCTGCATATCGCTTGCTACCATATACATGGCTGGGGAGCCAGCAGTAACCAAATGAATAGCACGAGCCTGATCAAGATGCTGGGACCAATGTCTGTGCTGAGCAGCATTAGCAGCAGCTAGGTCAGAATGAGAGACCACAGCACCAGGCAATGCTTGGGATCTATCCAGCACTCTGGGAGAATCCTAACACAAGGTAGGCCGCTTTTGCTCAAATCTGGAAAATCGGCTGATTTTAGTCTAAAATGTACGGCAACTTTTAAAGTCAAATACCCATTACAGAAATAAATGCATTTTTCTTACTTTTTTGTTTTGTTTTAAATGACTCTTGTATTGCTCTCGAGCTCTGTTGACTTGACAGTTGAAGGATCTGTTAGATTTACCTTATGCATGGCTGAATCGGTCTGTCAGGGTCTTCTCTGCCATTACTTTGACTGTATCAAGGCATCGAGTTGCTGTTTTTTTTCTTTGAATATTCCTTCTATTTTTCTGATGATGATGTCCTTCTCCAGTGATTCCCTTTTTGGTATGATGTGTCCAAAGTTGGAAATTTGTAGCTTGGTGATCATTGCTTCGAGGGACATGTCTCACTTGATTTGATCCAAAATTGATTATTTGTTCTTCTTGCCTTAAATAGTATTGATAACAACCTTTTCTAGCACTACATTTCGAAGGTGATGATCCTTATGTCTTGTTTCTTTATTGTCCAGTTTTTGCATCCGTATGTTATCACAGAAACAACCAAGCTATTTACACATATTCCTTACACATCATTGTACAAAGTATGTGTTACGCGGGGCTTAGGTCAAAGGAGGCTGAAATACCCGGGGCCCCTGCGGAGTCCCTCCAACTAGGGAAAACCCTGTCTGACCCTCAACCCAGGGTTTTTGCTAATGGTGCAAATGCCTGAGCCTCCAACCTTTCCTTATCTCCTGCTCAGCCCTAAGCTGAACCCTCCACCCTCCACCCAGTGAGTCGTCAAACCACCAAAGCCCACACAGTAATGACAGACAGGGAGAACTTAAACCGCATTGCGCCGCATACACCCAGGACAATACCGTAATGTGAACAGGGCAAAACAAAACACAAATATAGGAAGGCAAAAAGGTAACAACGGATCATACGACACCAGATACGAATTTCTCTCTCCAACACCTCCTCTCCAGACCGGAACCACTTGGCATAAAACACAAGCTATAATCGGCGACGCCCATAGGCCAGCATGACTATTTAAAGACCGTGGCCGTGACCAAACATCCCTCCTGATTTCCAGCTAGATTAACCCCCGATAACCTGAGTAAAATCAAGCCCGCGCCACTGAGGCTATAGTGGACGGAGATGGAACTACCGCTGCCTGCCGGACGCTGTGGTGTGAATAGCGTCCGACATGACAGTACCCCGTCTTCTACGAGGGACCCCAGGGCCCTCAAGACTCATAGGACCCGGCTTGTCCGGATGACGGCGGTGAAGCGAACTGACCAGCCGATCCGCATGTATGTCCGAGGCTGGTACCCAAGACCTCTCCTCCGGACCATACCCCCTCCAGTGTACCAAATACTGAAGAGTACGGCGCAGTACTCGAGAGTCCACCACCTTGGAGACTTCAAACTCTAACTCGCCATCTACCATGACTGGAGGTGGCATCGGCGTTGTGTCCACAGAGCCTACCACCTTTTTCAATAAAGCCCTGTGAAACACGTTGTGTATCTTGTATACCGCAGGAAGTTCCAACCGATAAGCAACCGGGTTAATGATGGCAGCAATCTTAAAAGGGCCAATAAACCTTGGACCCAATTTCAATGATGGAATTTTGAGTTTTATGTTTTTAGTAGCTAACCACACCCAATCACCCACACACAGGTCCGGACCTGGCACGCGTCTAGCGTCAGCCACACGTTTGTACCTTGCACTCTTTCTCAGCAATCGCTGTTTCACACTCCTCCAGACCGATGATAGTTGAACTCCTAGCCGGTCCTCCTCCGGGATGCCCCCAGAGCCACCCTGACGCAAGGTACAAAATTGAGGATGGTGCCCATAAACACAAAAGAACGGAGACTCTCCCGATGATTCTTGGTGGTGATTATTTAACGCGAACTCGGCCAAGGGAAGGAATGTCGACCACTCCTTTTGGTTGTCAGACACAAAACATCGCAAATACTGCTCCAGATTTTGGTTCATGCCCTCAGTTTGACCATTTGACTGCGGATGAAACGCCGAGGAATGAGACAACTTGATCCCCAATCGTGAGCAAAAAGCTTTCCAAAACTTCGCCACAAACTGGGTACCCCTATCAGACACTATGTCGGACGGCACTCCGTGTAGTCTGACCACCTCCTGCACAAAAACCTGAGCCAATGTCTTCGCGTTGGGCAAGGAAGGCAACGACACAAAATGCGCCATCTTCGAAAATCGATCAACCACCACCAGGATGACCGTGTTCCCCGCCGAGGCAGACAAGTCCGTGATAAAGTCCATGGAGATTTCTGTCCATGGCCTATTAGGTACCCCCAGAGGCTGTAGAGTGCCAGCAGGTTGGGATCTGGGCGACTTGGCCCTGGCGCACGTGATGCAAGCTGCCACATACGAGACCACGTCCTGCCGGATTTTTGGCCACCAGAAGCGGCGCGATACCAGCTCCAAGGTGCCCCTAACCCCTGGATGACCGGCCAGGACAGAGTTGTGGTGTTCCCCCAACACCTTAAGATGCAGATGAAGGGGTACGAATGACTTATTAGCGGGAAGTCCTGGTGGTACCTCCTCCTGGACCTCGGCAATCTCCGCCTCTACCTCAGTCGTGAGAGCCGAAACCACTACACCTTCCTGGAGGATGGGTACCGGATCTTCCCGAGGTTCTCCCCCCGAAAAACACCTGGACAAGGCATCCGCCTTGGTGTTTTTAGCCCCAGGACGGTAAGTCACCAGAAAGTTAAAACGTGTAAAAAACAATGCCCAGCGAGCCTGCCTGGGAGACAGACGCTTGGCCGACTCCAGATAGAGCAGGTTTTTATGGTCGGTGATGACTGTGACCTGGTGGGCCGCCCCCTCCAAGAAGTGTCGCCATTCCTCAAAAGCCAATTTGATGGCCAACAACTCCCTGTTGCCGATGTCGTAATTCCGTTCGGCAGGCGACAGCTTCTTGGAGAAGTAGGCGCATGGACGCATATTGCACAAGGACGAGCCATTTGACAGTACTGCCCCGACTCCCACCTCAGACGCATCGACCTCCACCGTAAAAGGTTTAGATATGTCCGGTTGCACCAGAATGGGGGCTGAAGCAAAACGGTTTTTCAGAAGCTCAAATGCACGCACCGCATCCTCAGACCAGATAGCGAGATTGGTACCTTTTTTCGTCATGTCCGTGAGCGGTTTGGCTATAGTAGAAAAATTCTTAATAAACTTCCTATAAGAGTTGGCAAACCCAAGGAACCGCTGGAGCGCTTTTAGATTATCAGGCCGTTCCCATCGCAGCACCGCTTGCACCTTCGCGGCGTCCATTTTAAACCCTGCGGCGGACACAATATATCCCAAAAAAGGCAACTCCTGAACAAAATATACGCATTTTTCAAGCTTAGCATAGAGCTTATTCTCACGGAGCAATTGTAACACCTGCCTGACATGCTCTAAATGAGTGTCCCGGTCGCTCGAATAAATGAGGATATCATCCAGGTACACAATCACAAATTTCCACAGAACATGAGCGAATACATCATTTATGAAATGTTGGAAAACAGCAGGCGCGGTTATCAACCCAAATGGCATAACTAGGCTTTCAAAATGACCCTCAGGGGTATTAAACGCCGTCTTCCACTCATCCCCCTGACGGACCCTTATGAGGTTATACGCCCCCCTGAGGTCAAGTTTGGAAAACCACTTCGCACCAGCCACCTGGTTGAACAAATCAGGGATCAGATGCATCGGGTAGGGATCACGGACCGTAATCTGGTTTAACTCCCGGAAATCCAGACACGGGCGTAACCCCCCATCTTTTTTCTTAATGAAGAAAAACCCCACTGCTACAGGCGAGGATGAAGGCCGGATGTGCCCTTTACTTAGACTCTCCGCGATGTAGTCTTTAAGAGCTTGTCTCTCTGGACCAGAAATACTAAACATCCTCGCCTTTGGCAATTTGGCCCCGGGTTTTAACCGGGTTATTACACAGTCATAGGTTCGATGTGGAGGTAGTTCTGAGCAACCCTTCTCAGAGAATACGTCCGCAAAATCCAGCAAAGCCTCTGGAAGGCTGGACTTCACAGCGGACACACATGTGGCCAAGCAATTTTCCTGGCAGAAACCACTCCACTGGACTATGTCCTGGGTTCTCCAGTCAATCACTGGGTTGTGCTTGGACAACCATGGGAAACCCAGGACCATTTGTGCTGGGAGATTATTGAGTACCCTACATGTAACCCACTCAGAATGTAGGACCCCAATATGGAGTTTAACCTCAGCTACAAACTCAGTAATCTCCCCCTGTGGGAGGGGAGCTGCATTTATGGTAACCACGCGAATAGGATGAGGGAGTTTTTCGATCTTAAAACCGGCCGTGCGTGCAAACTCCTCATCCATGAGATTGGTGGTGGAACCGCTATCCACAAACACTGATATTGGTAGCTCTCTGCCCACAATAATAACCCTGGCAGGGAGCATACATTGAGATACCATCATGGAGGATATGCATACGCTCAGTTGGGCCTCCTCCATACCCTCTGAGCTTACCAGTTTTCTGCCGGTGCGACTTTCTTAGGTAGCTCAGGACAAGCATTTACATAATGATCTCTTTTACCACATTAAAAACATGCTCCATGCTTCCTGAACCCAGGAATGCAATGCTTAACATGTGATACCCCAGCGATTTGCATAGGTTCCGTGGGCTCACCTGCAGCAACCACACTTGCACCCCTGCTTTCCCCCAGGGGCAGCGTCTCCTGCACCCCTTGACGCAAACGGCGATCAATACGAATAACCAAAGTCATGGCAGACTCTAACGATGCAGGAGTCTCATACATCAGGAGGGCCTGTTTAACTCTTCCTGAAACCCCATGAATAAACTGACTCCGCAGCGCTGGGTCGTTCCACTGTGTGTCTACTGCCCAACGGCGAAATTCTGAACAATAGTCTTCTGCCATACGTTCCCCCTGACGGAGGGCACGGATTTTAGATTCCGCCAGAGCCAATCTGTCGGGATCATCATAAATGAGCCCGAGTGCTGAAAAAACATTCTCAACTGAATGAAACGTAGCAGAGTCGGCTGGTAAGGAAAACGCCCATGCCTGAGGGTCCCCACTCAGTAATGATAACACCAGACCCACCCGCTGAGCCTCATTACCTGAAGAGACAGGGCGCATGCGAAAGCATAACTTGCAGGCCTCCCGAAAGATGACAAATTTGCTGCGTTCCCCAGAAAATCGTTCAGGCAGCGGAATCTTCGGCTCTGCACCTGCACCTGCAGAAGCCGCTTGCACATTAGCTACCACCAGGCCCTGCTGCTGAACTGCCCCCTTCAACTCGGTGACCTGTAAGGACAGCGTTGCCAACTGGCGGTTTATGGAAGTCATGGAATCCATGGACTACCAAAATGTTGTAGGCCGATTATAATGTTACGCGGGGCTTTAGGTCAAAGGAGGCTGAAATACCCGGGGCCCCTGCGGAGTCCCTCCAACTAGGGAAAACCCTGTCTGACCCTCAACCCAGGGTTTTTGCTAATGGTGCAAATGCCTGAGCCTCCAACATTTCCTTATCTCCTGCTCAGCCCTAAGCTGAACCCTCCACCCTCCACCCAGTAAGTCGTCAAACCACCAAAGCCCACACAGTAATGACAGACAGGGAGAATTTAAACCGCACTGCGCCGCATACACCCAGGTCAATACCGTAATGTGAACAGGGCAAAACAAAACACAAATATAGGAAGGCGAAAAGGTAACAACGGATCATACGCCACCAGATACGAATTTCTCTCTCCAACACCTCCTCTCCAGACCGGAACCACTTGGCATAAAACACAAGCTATAATCGGTGACGCCCATACGCCAGCACGACTATTTAAAGACTGTGGGCGTGACCAAACATCCCTCCTGATTTCCAGCTAGATTAACCCCCAATAACATGAGTAAAATCAAGCCGGCGCCACTGAGGCTATAGTGGACGGAGATGGAACTACTGCTGCCTGCCGGACGCTGTGGTGTGAATAGCGTCCGACATGACAGTATGTTTCTTAAATTAAACATCTTTAAACTTAACAATTATCATAGTTTCCTACATTTTATCAACTTTTCCAAAATTATTAACAAACAGATGATTGCACGCACAAAAAAGAAAATCGAAAAAAAAACATAGGCCTCCTCCATATCCCCTCAAAGCCTCCTTTCCATCGCCAATACAGGTGTGCTTTCTACCAATTTAGTAGAAAAAAAGCTCAGCGATTTGCTCGTAATCTAGGAAAAGTATAAGAATGGACAAAGCTCTGCAATTTCCACTTCAGAGATCTGCCTAGCATATATATCTTAAAAAGTAACTTTTTAGCTCACTTAGAATTAAAAGGTTGGAGAAACGCATATTGCAAATTAGGAACCCCATTTAAAAAGCATATGATAGATCACAAAGGCATATTTTCACACGTTCCAGAACTTAAAATTTAACAACTTTGACAGTTTCATTAATTTTAGCTACTTTTCCAAAATTATCAGAAAACAGATAATTGCACACCAAAAAATAAAAATAAAAAACATAGGACTCATCCATATCCCCTCAAAGCCTCCTTTCCATCTCCAATATAAGTGTTCTTTCTACCAATTTTATAGAAGAAAAAATAATCTATTTGCTCATAATTTAGGAAAAGTGCAAGGAGAATTTTGTACGAAACACTTCGTATGTCTTCATCTGGGCACCATGACTGGTAGTTATCAAAGCCTTGAAACGTGAACATGTGGCTAACACTTCAAAACTGAGGAACAATAAGACATTTTAAGTGACAAAACATCATATTGACATATTAGAAAAATATAGAATTACATATCAGTTGTAGATAGACATTGGAAGAAAGCATCAGTGATATATACTGTCTATAACTGTTGACCACCAAGTTAAAATTCTTAAATCTTAGATTAAATGTCTTCCTTTCTTTTTAGAATTGTAACACATGGCAATGTCATTTATTTGATATTGGGTCCTAATTTGACCTCACACATTTAATGGCTGTCAACCAAGCGAGAGGTATTCCTGCTCAACTCTCTATACAGAAGATTGCTCGGACTGTCCAAGATTGCACGTGTTGTGAATAAGGAGAAGTGAGTTAGTCAATTTCAGAAACCTTTGGCTGCAGCTTGTCTCAATTGGGGACGAAAGGCTTGACAATGTTTTATTTCTTTCTGCCCAATATAAAAATATCTATTTTGTTTTGACTAACCGCCATCTTGTTGTGGTTTTCTGGCTGCTAGTCTTTTTCCTTTGGTGCCTGGTTTGTCTTAGGTCAGGTGATTGTAACACCCTTTATTACCCAGCACCTGCCTCCCAGTCCTTGCTGGACAACAGTGTTAATCCACTAGTGTTTTGGCTTGGTGCTTTGATTGCTTTCTGTGTGTGATATTGTGCAGTTCTTGGTCCTCTAGTTCTGCCTGTTTTGTTTTTTGGTTTTTCATTGGTTTCTGCAGCTTCCTCTATTTTCTTACTAGGAGGTTACATGTTTTTGTTCCCAGTCCGTAGATCATTCAGGGATACCCTTCCCCCTACCTATAGATCTTCATTTGAGTTTAGCCTAGGAAACGTCGGTGGGTCTATTCGCAAGGAATAGGTCACCCACTCCATCGTAGGGTTTCAGCCTAGTCCTAGTACAGGGTCAGATTTCCCCCCTTCTACCCTAGTCCTGAGTTGCAGATCTGTAACAGTTTGTCCAGCCACATATAAAAATCCTCTCCCGGATTCCTGCAATATGAACAGCGTCCAAGAACTTGCTCAACGCCTGCAAGGGTTAACTTTGGAAGTACCTGAGGTTTTTTTATGGTAAATGACAGGAATTTTGTACGTTTAAAAAGGCATATTTACTATATTTTCGGCTTAGACCTAGATCCTCAGGGGATGAATTACAGCGTGTGGGGATTATTATGTCTTTATTGCAAAGTGAACCCCAAATCTGGGCATTTTCATTACCTCCTGATGATCCTTGTTTTGACGTAAGTAGAAGCATTTTTTTACTGCTATGGGGTTGTTATATGATGATTCTGATCAAGTCACAGGAGCTGAGGCAGAGATCAGACAGCTTAAACAGGGTTCTAGTGATGCTGAAAGGTATTGCACCCTGTTCAGACGATGGTCCGCAGAGGTCAGGTGGAATGATCAAGCGCTCAAGAGTCAGTTTTTAGCAGGTTTGAGTGAAAGGGTTAAAGATTTACTCACTGCTTATCCTGCACCTGCTACATTGGAAAATGCTATGCAGTTAGCTATCCATGTGGATAGAAGAATGAGAGACAGGCAGTATGAAGAGAAGGCTCCTACCATGCTGGACTCAGTCTCTCAGGATAGTCCCATCGACAGCGGGGAACCGATGTAACTTGGGGCGATGTCCTCTTGTTCCTAGGAGAGGGAGAGGAGGTTCTCTGAGGGGCTATGCTTGTATTGTGGTAAGTCTGACCATTTTATTAAGCAATGCGAGGGTCGCATAAGGAAGGAAAAGATAAAACGGTCAGTAGGAGCAACACTCCTGTTTGTATTGCGTGTTTATGGTCTGCAGGAGTTTTTTTTTCTGGTAATACTATCTATCGCGGTCATTCCATTGATTTTCAGGTAATGGTGGATTGTGGTTCTGCACTTAATTTGATTGATCAACAATTTCTAGACAAATGTAAGTTTTATTCTGAACCTATATCATCTCCTTTTCCTGTTGTGGCGATTGATAACACTCCCCTGGAACATGGGTGCTTTTCTCGAAAGGTCACTGGGTTTCCACATATTGTGAATATGGAACATCAGGAGTGAATAGACTTGTTTGTACTTGCTAAATTGCCTTTTTCAGTCGTCCTGGGTTTACCCTGGCTAAAAGTGCATAATTCTTTGCTGGACTGGTTGTCTAGTACTATAAGGTCCTGGGGTCAGGGGTGTTATGGTAAATGTTGTAATGTTCACATTGCTGCTGTTGTGAAGAGGGAACTACCTGAAGTCATTCAGGATTTCTGGAAGGTATTTTCGGAAGTTGAATCGCAAGCTCTACCACCCCACAGAGATTATGATTGCGCTATTGAGTTCGTCCCGGGTGCTACGCTCCCTAAGAGTCGTTTATTTAATCTGAAGATTCCTGAGAGGGAGGCCTTAAAGGAATACCTACAGACTAGCTTAGCTGCAGGTCATATAAGACCCTCTAAGCTAAGTCCCCTGTGGCCGTAGGATTTTTTTTTGTCAAAAAAAGGATGGGGGTGCTTAGGCTGTGTCTGGATTTTCGGGAGATTAATAAGATCACTGTTTGCAATCCTTACCCGTTGCCACTAATTCCGGATTTGATTAACCAACTAGCCGTAGCTAAGTGGTTCTTTAAAATTGACCTTCATGGGGCATATAATTTGCTGCAGGTGAAGGAGATCGAAGAATGGAAGACAGCCAATCTAGTGATGCCTTTTAGCCTTATGAATGCCCATGCGTTTTTTCAAAATTTTATTAACCACATTCTAAGGTGGTTGATTGGTAGGAGTGTTATTGTTTATTTGGATGATATTTTGATCAACTCACTTGATCTGGAGATGCATTGGCAGAGAGTCTGCGAAGTTCTTCAGATTTTGAGCGAAAACACATTCTTTGCTAAATTGGAGAAGTGCGAGTTTGCGGTGCAGAAAATTAGTTTTTTGAGGTACTTTGTGTCACGTCACCGTCAGACTCAGGGCCTGCTGTCTCGGCCTCGGCCACTAGAAGGCGCCGGACTGTCACATCACCGTCAGACTCAGGGCCTGCTGTCCCGGCCTCGACCACTAGGAGGTGCCGGACTGTCCCATCACCGTCTGACTTGTGGCCTGCGGTTTCGGCCTTGGTCTCTGGGAGGCGCTGTGCTTCAACCCCGAGTGATGGCGGCGATAGTTATGAGGCTCCTGTGCAGGCGTCCGCTGGACGCAGGCTTCGCTCCTCGGTCAGTCATGAAGGGGCTGGTGCATCACCATCCAGCCTGGTCCTGGGGGCGGTCCGGATGACATCATCAGCCCAGGAGCCTGTGAGGGATGACCTGATCCCTCAAATACCTTGGGACTGCTCTTGCAGGCCGCCGGATATATTCTTGGTTCCCCTGCGTGTTACTGTATGAATTACTGTTTGACTGACTCTGACTTTTGCCTGGACTTCTGACCCTGCTTCTGCCTAACGATTCTGTACCTCTGCGACTCTCCTGGTTTATGACTCTGGCTTCGGCCTGGAATCTGACTCTGCTACTGTCTACTGTTTTTATACCATTTCTGCCCAACTGGTTTAGCCTCGGATATCATTGCCTCTGTGTCCTGAATTGGAACACCTTTCTGGCGACCGTCCTGCTCTGGTCATTGCTCCTATTCAGACAGCGCCTCCTGGGCTCTGCTATAAATCCAGATCCCTGTATAGGGGTAAATGGTATCAGTGTTTCTCGGGGTGTTGTCTGGCTGCAGCCCAGACCGCAGGCAGACGTCACACTTTGTCTCCAGTGATGGGTTCGAGATGGACCCGGTGAATGTTCAGGCAGTTTTGGAGTGGCCTAGGCCTGAATGTTTAAAGTCGGTTCAAAGATTTTTAGGGCTTGCTAACTATTATAGAAAACTCATGAAGAATTTTTCTGTTATCGCTAAACCTATAACTGACTTCACCAAGAAGGGTTCTAATACTGTCCAATGGTCCACTGAGGCGGATAAGGCTTTTGAGCATCTTAAGGAGAGGTTTAGCTCTGCTCCTGTTTTGATCCAGACAGATGAGACTAAGCCATTTCTGGTAGAGGTTGATGCCTCATCAGTAGGGGTGGGGGCCGTTTTATCCCAGGAGGGAGAGGATGGGGTGCATCCCTGTGCTTTCTTTTCTAAAATTTTTTCGGAAACTGAGCTCCACTATGATGTTGGGAACCGAGAGTTGCTGGCTATTAAACTCGCATTTGAGCATTGACCACATTTTTTGGAGGGCGCTAGACATCCTATATAGGTCTTTACTGATCATAAGAATCTGATATATCTGTATGCTGCTAAACGTTTGAATGCCCGTCAAGCTAGGTGGGCACTGTTTTTTTGCCGGGTTCCATTTCTCTGTAACATATATCCCTGGAAAAAAGAATGTTAAAGCGGATGCTTTGTCTCATAGTTTCTCTCCAGCTGTTAATACTGAGAAGGAGGAATGTATTTTGCAGAGAGGGGTGGTGGTGGCAGCTTTGGGTTCTGGGAGAATAGCATCCTAGAAGCCCAGAATGCTGCACCAACTAACACTCCGTATGGTAAATTATTTGTGCCTAGAGCCTTGAGGAGAGCCTTGTTTGCTGAATGTCATGAGTCTCGTTTGACAGGTCATCCAGGGATTTTGGAAACCAAAAAGTTGATCGTTCGAAGTTTCTGGTGGCCAGGGTGGCAAAGAGAAATCATCAAGTGGGTGCGTCAATGTACCGTGTGCGCTAGGTCAAAGGCCTCACATGCCCCGGCTGCAGGGTTGCTGTGCCCTTTGGTGGTTCCTAGTTCACCATGGACACATCTTGATATGGATTTTATCACCGATCTGCTGATCTCTGAGGGTTTTTCTGTCTTCTGGGTTGTTGTGGACCGGTTTAGTAAGATGTGTCATCTGGTCCCATTCAATAAATTACCCTGCGCCAAGACGCTAGCTAAGGCATTTGTGAAAGAGATTGTCAGGCTCCATGGTGTTCCCACGGACATTGTTTCCGATAGGGGCCCACAGTTTGTGGCTCGCTATTGGCATGCTTTTTGTGACAGATTAAAGGTTCATTTGTCATTTTCGTCAGGTTATCATCCGGAGTCCGTTGGACAGACCGAAAGGAAGAACCAGGAAGTCAAGCAGCAGTTTTTTTAAATGTGTTGTAGCAGACAATCAGGAGATGTGGTCGGAATATCTACCACTAGCTGAGTTTGCTCATAATAATCATACGTCTTCCTCGGCTGAGTGTTCTCCTTTTTCTTACTGTATAGGGAGGCATCCATCTTTTGGTCCATTTTCTAAGAATGGGGCGGCGGTGCCTGAGGAGAAGACTTTTTCTGGAAATTTGGAGAGGGTTTGGACCAGTGTATGCCTTAATCTGACAGCGGTGAATAGGAGGTCAAAGAAATATTTTGAAAAGAAAAGAAGGGAGGCGTTTGCAGTTGGGGACATGGTCTGGTTGTCCTCTAGGAAACTGCATTTGAAGATCCCTTCTAAAAAACTGGGGCCTAAGTTTGTAGGACCCTTCAAAGTTGTTCAGGTTGTCAACTCGGCAGGAGTGAGATTAGACATCCCCTCGTCCTGGAGAATTAATTCAGTTTTTCATGTATCTTTACTGAAGAGAGTTGACATGCCAGAGAAGGAGGCGATGCCGACTGTTCCTCCAGTTGATGAGGATGGCGAGTTTGAGATTTCATGCATTTTAGATTCCAGGTGGCACAGAGCAAGGTTGCAGTATCTCACGTCCTGGAAGGGTTTCGATCCCGAGGATAATTCCTTGTTGAAAGCTGAAGTTTTTCACAGGAGATTTCCAAATAAGGCTCGACCAAGAGGATCCAGAGGATCCTCATAAAAAGGGGAGTTACTGTTAGAATCTATTGTGGTTTTCTGGCTGCTGGTCTTTTTCCTCTGGTGTTTGTGTTAGGTCAGGTGATTGTATCACCCTTTATTACCCAGCACCTGCCTCCCAGTCATTGCTGGACCACAGTGTTAATCCGCTAGTGTTCTGGCTTGGTGCTTTAATTGCTTTCTGTGTGTGATATTGTGCAGTTCTGCGTCCTCTAGGTCTGCCTGTTTTGTTTTTTGTTTTTCCGTTTGTTTCTGCAGCTTCCTCTATTTTCCTACTAGGAGGTTACCTGTTTTTGTTCCCAGTCCCTAGATCTTTCTGGGATACCCAACCAAGCTATTTACACATATTCCTTACACATCATTGTACAAAGTATGTTTCTTACATTTTTAAACTTAACAATTTTCATAGTTTCCTACATTTTATCAACTTTTCCAAAATTATTAACAAACAGATGATTGCACGCACAAAAAAGAAAATCGAAAAAAAAAAACATAGGCCTCCTCCATATCCCCTCAAAGCCTCCTTTCCATCGCCAATACAGGTGTGTTTTCTACCAATTTAGTAGAAAAAAAGCTCAGCGATTTGCTTGTAATCTAGGAAAAGTATAAGAATGGACAAAGCTCCGCAATTTCCACTTCAGAGATCTGCCTAGCATATATATCTTAAAAAGTACCTTTTTAGCTCACTTAGAATTAAAAGGTCGGAGAAAAGCATATTGCAAATTACAAGGTAAGCAGATCTTATACACATTTACAGAATTGGCTGATTTTAGTCTATTGTGTAAAGGAACCCCATTTAAAAAGCATATGATAGATCACAAAAACATATTTTCACACATCCCAGAACTTAAAATTTAACAACTTTGACAGTTTCATTCATTTTAGCTACTTTTCCAAAATTATCAGAAAGCAGATAATTGCACACCAAAAAATAAATATAAAAAACATAGGCCTCCTCCATATCCCCTCAAAGCCTCCTTTCCATCTCCAATACAAGTGTTCTTTCTACCAATTTTATAGAAGAAAAAATAATCTATTTGCTCATAATTTAGGAAAAGTGCAAGGAGAATTTTGTACGAAACACTTCGTATGTCTTCATCTGGGCACCATGACTGGTAGTTATCAAAGCCTTGAAACGTGAACATGTGGCTAACACTTCAAAACTGAGGAACAATAAGACATTTTAAGTGACAAAACATCATATTGACATATTAGAAAAATACATAATTACATATCAGTTGTAGATAGACATTGGAAGAAAGCATCAGTGATATATACTGTCTATAACTGTTGACCACCAAGTTAAAATTCTTAAATCTTAGATTAAATGTCTTCCTTTCTTTTTAGAATTGTAACACATGGCAATGTCATTTATTTGATATTGGGTCCTAATTTGACCTCACATATTTAATGGCTGTCAACCAAGCGAGAGGTATTCCTGCTCAACTCTCTATACAGAAGATTGCTCGGACTGTCCAAGTATGCACGTGTTGTGAATAAGGAGAAGTGAGTTAGTCAATTTCAGAAACCTTGGGCGGCAGCTTGTCTCAATTGGGGACGAAAGGCTTGACAATGTTTTATTTCTTTCTGCCCAATATTTACACCCTTGCATAGATAGAAAAAATGTCGTCGAAACACATAATGCAAGTAACAAGGTGTTAGGGTTGGCAGATTGCACTAAATAAAAATAAACAATAAAATGCAATCGCAACCCGGAGTCCACCGTGCAGAGATGTATAACTGCTGCTATTGAAAAATGGCGGAACTAAACAGCAAGCGATCACCTGAAACGCACTGTTTTATACGCCACGCATTTTGAACAGAACTCAGAGTACCCAGCTCAGTTACTGCAGAGAGTGGTACTGCTAAAAGAAAGCAAGGCACTAAACCATGCTAAATTTCCCAGGGGAAATAGCACGTGGGTAGAGCTCGCTCTGCAAGTAAATTGTGCTAGCTGTAAACGTGTAATAAAGCAGATGCTGTGTCAAGGAAGAGAACACATGTGACGCTAGATGCAAGACCCTGTCGCTTTCCCAGAGAAATGTAGCCTGAGGTTTGGACTTGCTCTGAAACTCAATTGTCCTAACCGTACACATGAAGGAGACAGATGCGAAAGATACCCAGTCCTAACCCTACCTGCCCACGTAAGTACTCTCAGAGAATAGAGCGACACACTCAGACATGCAGACAGAGTGATAGAGTATGCACTCACATAATCCACACATAAGCGATACTAACGCATCCGTGTGTGCTGCTGATGGCTGCTGCTGTTAGGCTCTACCCCAAACACTCACGCCCAGTCGACCAAGACGTCGCCTGCGGACCAATCTGGAGCTGCCACTATTAGAATCTATTTTGTTTTGACTAACCGCCATCTTGTTGTGGATTTCTGGCTGCTAGTCTTTTTCCTTTGGTGCCTGGTTTGTCTTAGGTCAGGTGATTGTATCACCCTTTATTACCCAGCACCTGCCTCCCAGTCCTTGCTGGACAACAGTGTTAACCCACTAGTGTTTTGGCTTGGTGCTTTGATTGCTTTCTGTGTGTGATATTGTGCAGTTCTTGGTCCTCTAGTTCTGCCTGTTTTGTTTTTTGGTTTTTCATTGGTTTCTGCAGCTTCCTCTATTTTCCTACTAGGAGGTTACATGTTTTTGTTCCCAGTCTGTAGATCATTCAGGGATACCCTTCCCCCTACCTATAGATCTTCATTTGAGTTTAGCCTAGGAAACGTCGGTGGGTCTATTCACAAGGAATAGGTCACCCACTCCATCATAGGGCTTCAGCCTAGTCCTAGTATAGGGTCAGATTTCCACCCTTCTACCCTAATCCTGAGTTGCAGATCTGTAACAGTTTGTCCAGCCACATATAAAAATCCTCTCCCGGATTCCTGCAATATGAACAGCGTCCAAGAACTTGCTCAACGCTTGCAAGGGTTAACTTTGGAAGTAGCCATCATGCAACAGCACGTGAGTAATTGCCCTGGAGCATGCTCTGAAGATTTAAAGGTAGGATTACCTGAGTTTTTTTCTGGTAAATGACAGGAATTTTGTACGTTTAAAAAGGCATGTTTACTATATTTTCGGCTTAGACCTAGATCCTCAGGGGATGAATTAGAGCGTGTGGGGATTATTATGTCTTTATTGCAAAGTGAACCCCAAATCTGGGCATTTTCATTACCTCCTGATGATCCTTGTTTTGACGTAAGTAGAAGCATTTTTTTACTGCTATGGGGTTGTTATATGATGTTTCTGATCAGGTCACAGGAGCTGAGGCAGAGATCAGACAGCTTAAACAGGATTCTAGTGATACTGAAAGGTATTGCACCCTGTTTAGACGATAGTCTGCAGAGGTCAGGTGGAATGATCAAGCGCTCAAGAGTCAGTTTTTAGCAGGTTTGAGTGAAAGGGTTAAAGATTTACTCATTGCTTATCCTGCACCTGCTACATTGGAAAATGCTATGCAGTTAGCTATCCATGTGGATAGAAGATTGAGAGACAGGCAGTATTAAGAGAAGGCTCCTACCATGCTGGACTCAGTCTCTCAGGATAGTCCCATCGACAGGGGGGAACCGATGCAACTTGGGGCGATGTCCTCTCGTTCCTAGGAGAGGGAGAGGAGGTTCTCTGAGGGGCTATGCTTGTATTGTGGTAAGTCTGACCATTTTATTAAGCAATGCGAGGGTCGCATAAGGGAGGAAAAGATAAAACGGTCAGTAGGAGCAACTCTCCTGTTTGTATTGCGTGTTTACGGTCCGCAGGAGTTTTTTTTTTGTAAATCTATCTACCGCGGTCATTCCATTGATTTTCAGGTAATGGTGGATTGTGGTTCTGCACTTAATTTGATTGATCAACAATTTCTAGACAAATGTAAGTTGGATTCTGAACCTATATCATCTCCTTTTCCTGTTGTGGCAATTGATAACACTCCCCTGGAACATGGGTGCTTTTCTCGAAAGGTCACTGGGTTTCCACATATTGTGAATATGGAACATCAGGAGTGAATAGACTTGTTTGTGCTTGCTAAATTGCCTTTTCCAGTCGTCCTGGGTTTACCCTGGTTAAAAATGCATAATTTTTTGCTGGACTGGTTGTCTAGTACTATAAGGTCCTGGGGTCAGGGGTGTTATGGTAAATGTTGTAATGTTCACATTGCTGCTGTTGTGAAGAGGGAACTACCTGGAGTCATTCAGGATTTCTGGAAGGTATTTTTGGAAGTTGAATCGCAAGCTCTACCACCCCATAGAGATTATGATTGCGCTATTGAGTTCGTCCCGGGTGCTACGCTCCCTAAGAGTCGTTTATTTAATCTGAAGATTCCTGAGAGGGAGGCCTTAAAGGAATACCTACAGACTATCTTAGCTGCAGGTCATATAAGACCCTCTAAGCTAAGTCCCCCGTGGCCGTAGGATTTTTTTTTGTCAAAAAAAGGATGGGGGTCTTAGGCTGTGTCTGGATTTTCGGGAGATTAATAAGATCACTGTGTGCAATCCTTACCCGTTGCCACTAATTCTGGATTTGTTTAACCATCTAGCCGGAGCTAAGTGGTGCTCTAAAATTAACCTTCATGGGGCATATAATTTGCTTCGGGTGAAGGAGATCGAAGAATGGAAGACAGCCAATCTAGTGATGCCTTTTAGCCTTATGAATGCCCAAGCGTTTTTTCAAAATTTTATTAACCACATTCTAAGGTGGTTGAACGGTAGGAGTGTTATTGTTTATTTGGATGATATTTTGATCAACTCACTTGATCTGGAGACGCATTGGCAGAGAGTCTGCGAAGTTCTACAGATTTTGAGCGAAAACACATTCTTTGCTAAATTGGAGAAGTGCGAGTTTGCGGTGCAGAAAATTAGTTTATTGAGGTACTTTGTCTCCAGTGATGGGTTCGAGATGGACCCGGTGAATGTTCAGGCAGTTTTGGAGTGGCCTAGGCCTGAATGTTTAAAGTCGGTTCAAAGATTTTTAGGGCTTGCTAACTATTATAGAAAACTCATGAAGAATTTTTCTGTTATCGCTAAACCTCTAACTGACTTCACCAAGAAGGGTTCTAATACTGTCCAATGGTCCACTGAGGCGGTTAAGGCTTTTGAGCATCTTAAGGAGAGGTTTAGCTCTGCTCCTGTTTTGATCCAGACAGATGAGACTAAGAAATTTCTGGTAGAGGTTGATGCCTCATCAGTAGGGGTGGGGGCCGTTTTATCCCAGGAGGGAGAGGATGGGGTGCATCCCTGTGCTTTCTTTTCTAAAAATTTTTCGGAAACTGAGCTCCACTATGATGTTGGGAACCGAGTGTTGCTGGCTATTAAACTCGCATTTGAGCATTGACCACATTTTTTGAGGGCGCTAGACATCCTATATAGGTTTTTACTGATCATAAGAATCTGATATATCTGTATGCTGCTAAACGTTTGAATGCCCGTCAAGCTAGGTGGGCACTGTTTTTTTGCCGGGTTCCGTTTCTCTGTAACATATATCCCTGGAAAGAAAAATGTTAAACCGGATGCTTTGTCTCGTAGTTTCTCTCCAGCTGTTAATACTGAGAAGGAGGAATGTATTTTGCAGAGAGGGGTGGTGGTGGCAGGTTTGGGTTCTGGGAGAATAGCATCCTAGAAACCCAGAATGCTGAACCAACTAACACTCCATATGGTAAATTATTTGTGCCTAGAGCCTTGAGGAGAGCCTTGTTTGCTGAATGCCATGAGTCTCGTTTGGCAGGTCATCCAGGGATTTTGGAAACCAAAAAGTTGATCGTTCGAAGTTTCTGGTGGCCAGGGTGGCAAAGAGAAATCATCAAGTGGGTGCGTCAATGTACCGTGTGCGCTAGGTCAAAGGCCTCACATGCCCCGGCTGCAGGGTTGCTGTGCCCTTTGGAGGCTCCTAGTTCACCATGGACACATCTTGGTATGGATTTTATCACCGATCTGCTTATCTCTGAGGGTTTTTCTGTCATCTGGGTTGTTGTGGACCGGTTCAGTAAGATGTGTCATCTGGTCCCATTCAATAAATTACCCTGCGCCAAGATGCTAGCTTAGGCATTTGTGAAAGAGATTGTCAGGCTCCATGGTGTTCCCACGGACATTGTTTCCGATAGGGGCCCACAGTTTGTGGCTCGCTATTGGCATGCTTTTTGTGACAGATTAAAGGTTCATTTGTCATTTTCGTCAGGTTATCATCCGGAGTCCATTGGACAGACCGAAAGGAAGAACCAGGAAGTCAAGCAGTTTTTTTAAATGTGTTGTAGCAGACAATCAGGAGATGTGGTCGGAATATCTACCACTAGCTGAGTTTGCTCATAATAATCATACGTCTTCCTCGGCTGAGTGTTCTCCTTTTTTTACTGTACAGGGAGGCATCCATCTTTCGGTCCATTTTCTAAGATTGGGGCGGCGGTGCCTGAGGAGAAGACTTTTTCTGGAAATTTGGAAAGGGTTTGGACCAGTGTACGCCTTAATCTGACAGAGGTGAATAGGAGGTCAAAGAAATATTTTGAAAAGAAAAGAAGGGAGGCGTTTGCAGTTGGGGACATGGTCTGGTTGTCCTCTAGGAAACTGCATTTGAAGATCCCTTCTAAAAAACTGGGGCCTAAGATTGTAGGACCCTTCAAAGTGGTTCAGGTTGTCAACTCGGCAGGGGTGAGATTAGACATCCCCTGGTCCTGGAGAATTAATTCAGTTTTTCATGTATCTTTACTGAAGAGAGTTGACATGCCAGAGAAGGAGGCGATGCCGACTGTTCCTCCCAGCCACATCACCAGAGCAGCAAACATCCGACCACCAATGAGCAGACGCCACATCACGGACATTCTCAGTTTAGTGATCTCTGGACTTGGTCTCCCAAGCGTCAGAATGCACCTGCATATCGCCTGCTACCATAGACATGGCTGGGGAGCCAGCGGTAACCAAATTAATAGCACGAGCCTGATCAAGATGCTGGGACCAATGTCTGTGCTGAGCAGCATTAGCAGCAGCTAGGTCAGAATGGGAGACCACAGCACCAGGCAATGCTTGGGATCTATCCCGCACTGTGGGTGAATCCCGACACCTAACACAAGGTAGGCCGCTTTTGCTCAAATCTGCAAAATCGGCTGATTTTAGTCTAAAATGTACGTCAACTTTTAAAGTCAAATACCCATTACAGAAATGAATGCATTTTTTTTCTTACTTTTTTGTTTTGTTTTAAATGACTCTTGTATTGATCTCGAGCCCTGTTGACTTGACAGTTGAAGGATCTGTTAGATTTACCTTATGCATGGCTGGATCGGTCTGTCAGGGTCTTTTCTGCCATTACTTTGACTGTATCAAGACATCGAGTTGCTGTTTTTTTACTTTGAATGTTCCTTCTATTTTTCTGATGGGCAGCACGGTGGCATAGTGGTTAGCGCTGCAGCCTTGCAGCGCTGGAGTCCTGGGTGCGAATCCCACCAAGGACAACATCTGCAAGGAGTTTGTATGTTCTCCCCGTGTTTGCGTGGGTTTCCTCCGGGCACTCCGGTTTCCTCCCACACTCCAAAGACATACTGATAGGGAATATAGA
Source organism: Dendrobates tinctorius (assembly GCF_039654945.1). Classification (NCBI taxonomy): domain Eukaryota; kingdom Metazoa; phylum Chordata; class Amphibia; order Anura; family Dendrobatidae; genus Dendrobates; species Dendrobates tinctorius. The sequence goes on along the minus strand of NW_027361747.1, from coordinate 16,715,681 downwards.
TTGTGAGCCCCACCCGGGACAGTGATGAAAATGTGTGCAAACTGTAAAGCGCTGCGGAATATGTTAGCGCTATATAAAAATAAAGATTTATTTATTTATTTATGATGATAATGTCCTTCTTCAGTGATTCCTTTCTTGGTATGATGTGTCCAAAGTAGCAAATTTGTAGCTTGGTGATCATTGCTTCGAGGGTCATGTCTCACTTGATTTGATCCAAAATTGATTATTTGCTCTTCTTGCCATAAATAGTATTGATATCAACCTTTTCTAGCACTACATTTCAAAGGTGATGATCCTTATGTCTTGTTTCTTTATTGTCCAGGTTTTGCATCCGTATGTTATCACAGAAACAACCAAACTATTTACACATATTCCTTACACATCATTGTACAAAGTATTTTTCTTACATTAAACATCTTTAAACTTAACAATTATCATAGTTTCCTACATTTTATCATCGTTTCCAACAGATGACTGCACGCACAAAGAAGAAAATCTAAAAAAAAAAAAACCATAGGCCTCCTCCATATCCCCTCAAAGCCTCCTTTCCATTGTCAATACAGGTGTGTTTTCTACCATTTTAGTAGAAAGAGAAAAGCTCAGCGATTTGCTCGTAATCTAGGAAAAGTAGAAGAATGGACACAGCTCCACAATTTCTACTTCAGAGATCTGCCTAGCATATATATCTTAAAAAGTAACTTTTTAGCTCACTTAGAATGAAAAGGTTGGAGAAACGCATATTGCAAATTACGGGGTAAGTGGATCTTATACACATTTACAGAATTGGCTGATTTTAGTCTATTGTGTAAAGGAAATTCATTTAAAAATCATTTGATAGATCACAAAAACATATTTTCACACATTCCACAACTTAAAATTTAACAGCTTTGACAGTTTCACTCATTTTAGCTACTTTTCCAAAATTATCAGAAAACAGATAATTGCACACCTAAAAATAAAAATAAAAAACATAGGCCTCCTCCATATCCCCTCCAAGCCTCCTTTCCATCTCCAATATAAGTGTTCTTTCTACCATTTTTATAGAAGAAAAAATAGTCTATTTGCTCATAATTTAGGAAAAGTGCAAGGAGAATTTTGTACGAAACACTTCGTATGTTTTGATCTGGGTACCATGACTAGTAGTTATCAAAGCCTTGAAACAGGAACATGTGGCTAACACTTCAAAACTGAGGAACAATAAGATATTTTAAGGTCAAAACATCATATTAACATATTAGAAAAATATATAATTACATATCAGCTGTAAATAGACATTGGAAGAAAGCATCAGTGATATATACTATCTATAACTGTTGACCACCAAGTTAAAATTCTTAAATCTTCGATTAAATGTCTTCCTTTCTTTTTAGAATTGTAACACATGGCAATGTCATTTATTTGATATTGGCTCTTAATTTTACCTCACACATTTAATCGCTGTCACCCAAGCGAGAGGTATTCCTGCTCAACTCTCTATACTTAGGCTTGCTCGGATTGTCCAAGTATGCATGTGTTGTGAATAAGGAGAAGTGAATTAGTAAATTTCAGAAACCTTTGGCGGAAACTTGTCTCAATTGGGGACAAAAGGCTTGACAAAGTTTTATTTCTTTATACCCAATATTTACACTCTTGCATAGATAGAAAAAATGTCGAAACACACAATGCAAGTAACAAGGTGTTAGGGTTGGCAGATTGCAATAAATAAAAATAAATGATAAAGTGCAATCGCAACCCGGAGTCCGCCGTGCAGAGATGTATAACTGCTGCTAGTGAACAAAGGCGGAACTAAACAGCAAGCGATCACCTTAAACTCAATATTTTAAATGCCACGCATTGTGAACAGAACTCAGAGTACCCAGCTCAGTTACTGCACAGAGTGGTACTGCTTAAAGTAAGCAAGGTACTAAATCCTGTTAAACCTCACAGGGGAAATAGCATGTGGGTAGAGCTCGCTCTGCAAGTAAATTGTGCTAACCGTACACTTGTAATAAAGCAGATGCTGAGTCAAGGAAGAAAACACATGTGACGCTAGGTGCAAGACCTGTCGCTTTCCCAGAGACATATAGCCTGAGGGTTGGACTTGCTCTGTAACTCAACTGTCCTAACCGCACACATGAAGGAAACAGATGCTAAGACAAGGGAAAGTTACCCCGTCCTAACCCTACCTGCCCACGTAAGTACTCTCAGAGAATAGAGACATGCAGACATAGTGGTAGAGTAACCACTCACATAAACCACACATAAGTGATTCTAATGTGCCCGTGTGCGCTGCTGGGGGGGCCTTTTATACACTAGGCTCTACCCCAAACACTCACGCCCAGTCAGCCAAGACGTCGCCTGCGGACCAATCTGGAGCTGCCACCTCACCAGAGCAGCAAACATCTGACCACCAATGAGCATACACCACATCACAGACATGCTCAGTCATGTGATCTCTGGACTTAGACTCCCAAGCATCAGGCTGCACCTGCATATCGCTGGTTACCATAGACTTGGTTGGAGAGCCAGCAGTAACCAAAGGAATAGCACGAGCCTGAGCAAGACACTGGGACCAACGTCTGTGCTGAGCAGCATTAGCAGCAGCTGGGCCAGAATGGGAGACCACAGGCACCAGGCAATGCTTGGGATCAATCCTGCACTGCGGGAGAATCCCGACACCTAACACAAGGAAGTCCGTTTTTGCTCAAACAACTCTCTATACAGAAGCTTGCTTGGATTGTCCAAGTATGCATGTGTTGTGAATAAGGAGAAGGGAGTTAGTCAATTGCAGAAACCTTTGGCAGCATCTTGTCTCAATTGTGGCCAAATGGCTTGGCAATGTTTCATTTCTTTATGCCCGATATTTACACCCTTGCATAGACACAAAAAATGTCGTTGAAACACATAATGCAAGTAACAAGGTAGTAGTTTGGCGGATTGCACTAAATAAAATTAAAGAAGAAAGTGCAATCGCAACCCGTGGTCCACCGTGCAGAGATGTATAAGTGCTGCTAGTGAACAATGGTGGAGCTAAACAGTAAGCGATCACCTTAAAGGCACTTTGTTAAGCGCCACGCATTGTGAACAGAACTCAGAGTACCCAGCTCAGTTACTGCACAGAGCGGTACTGCTAAAAGTAAGCAAGGTACTAAACCCAATTAAACATCACAGGGGAAAGAGAACGTGGGTAGAGCTTGCTCTGCCAGCAAATTGTGCTAGCCACACACGTGTAATAAAGCAGATGCTGAGTCAAGGAAGAGAACACATATGACGCTAGGTGCAAGGCCCTGTCGCTTTCCCAGAGCAATACAGCCTGAGGGTTGGACTTGCTCTGTAACTCAACTGTCCTAACCGCACACATGAAGGAGACAGATGCTAAGACAAGGGAAAGTTACCCAGTCCTAATCCTACCTGCCCACGTAAGTACTCTCAGAGAATAGGGCGACACACTCAAACGTGCAGACAGAGTGGTAGAGTATCCATTAACAAAAACCACACATAAGTGATGCTAGCACACTCGAATGTGCCGCTGGGTGCCTTTTTTCCTTTAGGCTCTACCCCAAACACTCACGCCCAGTCGGCCGAGACTTCGCCTGCGGACCAATCCGGAGCTGCCACCTCACCAGAGCAGCAAACATCCGATCACCAATGAGCAGACGCCACATCATGGACATGCTCAGTCAGGTGATCTCTGGACTTACATTCCCAAGCATCAGGCTGCACCTGTATATTGCTGATTACCATAGACTTGGCTGGGGTGCCAGCAGTAACAAAACGATGACCACAAACCTAAGCAAGACCCTGGGGCCAACGTCTGTGCTGAGCAGCATTAGTAGCAGCTGGGTCAAAATGGGAGTTGACAGCACCAGGAAATGCTTGGGATCTATCCCGCACTGCACACCTAACACAAGGTAGGCCACTTTTGCTCAAATCTGCAAAATCGGCTGATTTTAGTATAAAACGTTCAGCAACTTTTAAGGTCTAAAACCCATTACAGAAATAAATCCATTTTTGTTACTTTTTTGTTTTGCTTTAAATGACTCTTGCATTGATCTCGAGCCCTGTTGAATTGATTGTTGAAGCATCTGTTTGAGGATTAACCTTATGCATGGCTGGATCAGTCTGTCATGGTCTTTTCTGCCATTATTTTGACTGTATCAAGACATTGAGTTGCTGTTTTTTCTCTTTGAATGTTCCTTCTGTTTTTTTTATGATGATGTCCTTCTCCATTGATTCCTTTCTTGGTATGATGTGTCCAAAGTAGGACATTTGTAGCTTGGTGATCATTGCTTCAAGGGACATGCCTCACTTGATTTGATCTAAAATTGATTATTTGTTCTTCTTGCCATCCATAGTATTGATAACAACCTTTTCTAACACTACATTTCAAAGGTGATGATCCTTATGTCTTGTTTCTTTATTGTCCAGGTTTTGCATGCGTATGTTATCACAGAAACAACCTAACTATTTACACATATTCCTTACACATCATTGTACAAAGTATGTTTCTTACATTAAACATCTTTAAACTTAACAATTACCATAGTTTCCTACATTTTATCAACTTTTCCAAAATTATTAACAAACAGATGATTGCACGCACAAAAGAGAAAATCGAAAAAAAAACATAGGCCTCCTCCATATCCCCTCAAAGCCTCCTTTCCATCGCCAATACAGGTGTGTTTTCTACCATTTTAGTAGAATAAAAAAGCTCAGCGATTTGCTCGTAATCTAGGAAAAGTGGAAGAAGAGTGGACACAGCTCAGCAATGTCTACTTCAGAGATCTGCCTAGCATATATATTTTCAAAAGTAACTTTTTAGCTCACTTAGAATGAAAAGGTTGGAGAAACGCATATTGCAAATTACAAGGTAAGTGGATCTTATACACATTTACAGAATTGGCTGATTTTAGTCTATTGTGTAGTCATTTAAAAGCATATGATAGATCACAAAAACATAGTTTCACACATTCCACAACTTAAAAATTAACAACTTTGACAGTTTCATTCATTTTAGCTACTTTTCCAACATTATCAGAAAACAGATAATTGCACACCTAAAAATAAAAATAAAAAACATAGGCCTCCTCCATATCCCCTCAAAGCCTCCTTTCCATCATCAATACATGTGTGTTTTCTGCCAGAAAAAATGTTACATTTTCATACATTTGTTTTTTTCTTTTAATGGCTTTTGGATCAATCGCACTGAAAGTATAGTTGTCTTTACTCTGACTATCTTAACTGTAGGTTAAGGTTTTAACTTTGAAACTAATCAGAAGTTTGACTTTTTGAAAACACACTTGGACACTAACTGATGTGTAAGATCCCTTACGGTTAAATTACATTTTTTGAGTTGGATAGGAACAGTTCCACCTTTCCTTCCCAATCTCATTTGTTACCAAAGGATAATATGTCTTCAGACCTCCTGTTTTGTGAATAAAATGCATTACTCACATTAGAGTCTCTCTTCAGCGAAAATGCACATGCTAAGTTGATAGATGTTACATAGCCATTTACTTAATCCTAATTATTACCCTACTGAATTGCATATCCCTGCATTGGATCTCTTTCAATCATTATTTGAAAGTGATTTAAAAATCCTATCTTCTGACATTGCTGTTTACCCAATGTAATGCAAATAACTTATCAGAAATAAAAGCTGTCCTTAGTTTAAAAAACTATAAAAATATTATCATAAAAAATCCGATAAGGAGGCTGCATATTTGTAATGGATGTAGCTTTATATGACAAGTAGGTTTATGATATCTTGGACAATAATGACACCTATAGACGGGATCCTCTTATCCTACTGATACTTGTAAAAATGTTTTTAGACAACTTGTTCAAGAAGGGGAAAATATGGATATTTGTGACCATAAAGTGAAAAAAAATCCTTGCTAAAGATTTTCATTGCCCATATTTCATGATGTACCTAAGACTCACAAGTTTTTTTTTACTGGGATCAATTCCCTTAATGAGGGTTTAAGAACTTGGATTGACTGACATCTACAGCCACTTGTGGTCAGAACACTGGGTCTTCTCAAAATCAGTTCCTCTGTGCTTAGAATCATTGATGGTATTATATATATATATATATATATATATATAGCTACTTTTTTTGGACACCAAAAAGTAAATCGAAAAAAACAAAAAAATACCTTATATAAGTCTCCTCCATATCACTTTAAAGCCTCCTTTCCATCTCCATTATAGATGTGTTTTCTACCATTTTAGTAGTAAAAAAAGACTCAGCGATTTGCTGATAATTTATGAAAAGTAGAGATAGAATGTTGTACACAGTTCCACAATGTCTACTGCAGAGATCTGTCTAATATATATATATATATATATATATATATATATAAAAGGAACATGTAATGCAAACTACAAGGTATTCAAAGCTTATCCACATTTACAGAATTGGCTGATTTTAGTATATTGTGTATTAGCTATTCTCGTTGAATTCCCTAAACAGAACCATGCTTGGTTTGTCCAAATATGTATGTGTTGTGAATAGGGAGAAAGAAATAAGTCACAACAACCACACACTTCTGGCTACAGCTTATCTCAATTGGGGACAAAATGATGGGTCACATTGTAATTCAGCTGTGACCATGGCTATTGTCACTTCTCTCGGACAAGCTGGGAGGCAAAGGAGTCAAGAAGTCTGGGGTCAAATACCAAGACTGTACATCTAAGGCAGAGGGCCAAGACAAAAAAGTAAAAAAGTCACAGTACGAAGTCAGCAGTCCAAAATGGTGCAAATCAAGACAAAGGGGATAGGCAAGCAAATAGTTATAGGCAAGGAACAGCAGAACACTAAAGCACAAGTCAGGCACTCCATAGAGCAAAGATACAACTAACAATGTGTCTGACCATTGCCAGCCAGCTAAATAGCCAGGCGATCACCCTGAAAGGGAGAGACCTGGAGGAAGCCTTGCAGGCACAGCCTTTGATTGGACTGCTTGGCAATAGTAAATTTGCATGGGAACACTCTAGCATGCCCCAGCCCATGACGGGGACAGCCCAACATGCCCCAGCCCATGATGGGGTAGCTGAGCTATCTCTAATTAGCATGAGGATAGTCAGCACTCTCCAGTCTCTGATTGAGCGACTGGGCTATCCCATTCACAATACTGAAAGCCCAGTATGCCCCTGCCATCTATTGGATAACAGAGCTGTCACTCACTGTGTCCCTAGGATTCAACTTCAAATTGAACATTCAGTATTTTTTACCCAGCTTAGAGAGAATAAATTTCATCGAAGCACATAATGTAAATTGCTAGGTATGCTGTGCTTGCTCAAATCTGTAAAGGCAGCTGAGATCTATGACCTGGAGTCTCTTCTCCACAATGTACAACATGTACAATTTAAATGTTTTTTTAACTGCTTTTTTATTTTTTGCTCATTCAACAGCTTTAAAGATGCCATGATGATGGGGAAGGACTTGGAGGAGGAGGAAGAAGCGGAGGCCAATTCTAATGGCAGATAAATAGGTGAAATGTGTAATTGTTTGTACTTGATTTATTTTAGCTGTAATTTTTGGTATGATAAAGGCTGGATACAGACAAAATGTTGCCATGTACAGTATTGTTGCTATATATTTTTAAGCTATGTTTTTCCTGAGGAGAAATATTCTGGTGCCTCGAATCTTTGAGATAATGTTTTACTTACCTGCTACTCTTCTAGAGAATTTCTTCCACATATCCTGAATCTACTTTCTGAAGTATGTCCATCTGAGCAAAAATTATAGAATAGAAAATCATTTTAGGGTTGTAAATTGAGCATATTGCGACTAATGAATACAAGAACTCAAATATTGCTGTAAACATTAAGAAACGTTAATGTCAACCATTACCCTCATTAGATATTAGAAAAAACTTTTTGACAGTATGGGGTGTTTAGTGAGTGGAACAGGCTGCCACGAGTGGTGGTGAGTCCTGCTTCAATGGAAGTCTTCAAACAGAGACTGGACAGACATCTGTCTGCGATGATTTAGCAAATCCTGCTTTGAGCAGGGAGTGGGACACGATGATTCTATGATTCTAGATGTATTAATGGGGCAAAAATTCTCCTTGTGGAAAGTGCCAAGTCGGCGTACGGAGACTTGTAAGCCATGCAAAGCAACTCTGGAAATGTAAAGATGAAAGCAGTCTCTTCAGAGTGGCCATGACTGTATTTGCAAATTTAAATTTCCAGGAGACCATTGCATGTCTATAATTCTCCCTAACCCTACATGGCATTCTCCACGAGGAGAAACTTTGGCTGCTTATCCTAAGACATTTGGCAAGCTTTTTAAAGGGTTGATATTGACTTTTAGGATTTCTACACCCCATAGATTGCACTAGAGTTCTAGTCTATTTGCAATATACATTTTTTAGCATAGTTTTCTTACACTTATTTAGTTACAATGGGATAAACGACTTCCTGTAATACATGCGATACCACCCATAATATCGTATACAGTAAGCCATATTTGATAAACCGTAACTAAAATCAGAGGTACCTCAGGTTAATATGTAAAGATTATATGAACTCCCAAAAATGCTGAAGTTGTTTATACCATATGCAGGGAGATCAACTTTAGCTTACTGTGTAAAGAAAGTGAAACCCTTGCACTATACAGCCTGTCACTGCAACGTGAGTCTTTGACATTTACACTATAATGGAAACCCGTCCAGTCAAGAAAAAGTCAAAATGTCACAACGATCTAACAAAACAGAATGGAGAACTGGAAGGATCCTTACCTGCTATTCTAAGGTGAGATTTTCTTGAAAACCATCTAGGATTACCATCTAAAGATCTTCCATGGATGGAGTAAATGCTAGTCTTGTCTGAGATCTAGCTGATGGAATGAAGACTGCATGCTGCAGGCCTCAGAATTATTTCTACATTCCGTTAGCTGTGATGTCATAAAGGAAGAAGAAGCCTATGATGTCAGCAACTGAAGGTAGAAGCCTGAGAGTGATGCAGCTGAAAATCAAGAAAAATTACTAACTTATACTGCACTGACTAATGTGCTTCATTTGACTTATAAAATGAACAGAAAAATGTAAACTGTCAAAAAACAAAAACTGATATGCTGCTCATAGCCAACAATCACAACTCAGCTTCCATTTTTTTTATCATCTTGGCGTCATCTGCTTTAGGCCTCATTCACACGTCAGTATTTGGTCAGTATTTTTCATTATACTTGTATGCCAAAACAAGAAGTGTAACTTACAGCAAAAAAGAAAGATTGAAAGATTGACATCTGTTCTGTGTTTTGGGGACATTCCTGGTTTTGGAATGTAAATACTCATGAAATACTGATAAAAAAACTGATGTGTGAACATAGTCTTATATTTATGATGATGGAAGTTAGTTATTAGCACCCTGGACAATACATTTATGGCACTGTCACTGCAGGTATAGGTGTTTTACTCATATTATTTTCCATGGGGCAATGGCTGTGATTAGGGATATCGCCAAACATACATAAATATTACATAAGACACACAGTCATGTACAATACATGGCTATTAAGTTGATGATTTTGTAGTTTCAAAGTTCGGTACATTACCATATTTAAGGTTATTCCTCAGTGTTTTTGCCAGAAATGTGGTGTAAAACATATTGAAAAGTCAAAACCCTCATTTAATAACATTGTTAAAACTATATCAAGCAACTGCATAATAATAAAGTAAATGGTGTATTACTTTACAAATCATTTTCAATGTTCCCTATAGGGTAACTATCCAAGATCCGATCCCCTGTAAAAGGCCGGGGTCACACTAACCAACGCAAAATACGGTCAGTATTTTACATGCGTAATACGGATGAATGACCCCTAAATAGTGCTCCGTAGGTCATCAATAAACAAGGTGCGGTCCCGTATTTTGCGCATGTAAGCATCCGTATGGCATCCGTATGCAATTCGTATGCTGAGATTTTCTCGCAGCCTGGCAAAATGGACATTTAACGGTTTTGAGGCCTACTAACAATTTAAATCATTAGCCTGCACCCCATTTATTCACTCAGGAACAGGTGGCTGCCTCCATTCTGTCCATTTTTCACGTTGCTTTCACGAGGTGTGTTGATGTTCTTTTTGCAACATGGCAGAGGGTCTGAGTTTCAATACAACTGAGCAGGTTCTCTTCAACTGGCTTTTGTCACGGCGCTTTGGGCAACCATACCCAGTGATAGTGGATCCGCGGATGAGGAGACGCATGTGGGTCTATCCACTTTTGAGGCAACGACTCACATGAGGTCATTTTCACCGCCTCTATTCTTCTCTGCGGGAGCATCCACTGAAATTTTACCATTACTGTCGCATGAGCATTTCCACATTTGATCGACTCTTGGAGACAGTGCGCCCTGGGATAACCTTTCAGGACACAAGGATGCGCAAAGCTATATCTGCAAAGGAGCGACTTCTACTCACAATACGGTATGTACTACACAACCACATTCTCTATGTTCATAATGTGTGGGCTAAAGTATGTTTTTTTGCCTTCTTGGACTAATTTTAATGCCCTCATCTTACTCCAAATATGTTTCAACTTACACAGCAGAATGTTAGCTCTAATATGTACTGCATATCACTTAGTCATTGTGCAACCAAATATGTGTGTGTTATTCTAGCTCAGTTCCTACCAAGTTTGGTCAACATGTAACTGATGTTTTTGGACTTTCTGCATTCTAAAATTATCCATTTCTGTTGTTCTACAGCTTCCTGTCCACTGGCCTGTCTTATGCCGTCCTCCACCATGAGTTTCTCATTGGAAGATATACCATTTCAGGCATAGTGAGGTCAACATGTACAGAAATCTGGACAAGACTCCATCAAGTCGTCATGCCCGAGCCCAGGATGGAAGACTGGTTGAGGATATCAAGTGACTTTGAGGAGGAATGCCAGTTTCCTAATTGTATTGGGGCCCTGGATGGCAAACAAATACGGGTGCATAAGCCGCCGAACTCTGGCTCCCAATTCTTCAATTATAAACAATACTTTTCTGTTGTATTGTTGGCTCTGGTAACCCCTCAATACAAGTTTATAATTGTTGACATTGGGGCCTATGGAAGGACGGGAGACTCTAGAGTCTTCAATACATCCATAATGGCTCGGCGGCTACGCACCAACCAGTTGGATCGACCACCACCACCACGCCAGCTACCAGGCTCCACTGAAGAATCAGTCCCTTATGTCCTTGTGGCAGATGAGGCGTTTCAGTTATCGCGCAATGTCATGAGGCCATATCCCCGGCGCAACCTTGACCACAGACGCAGAATTTTTAACTTGCGCCTATCACGTGCTAGGCGACTGGTGGAATGTTCCTTTGGCATTCTTTGTGCCAAATGGCAGGTACTCCAGTCTGCCATTCAGTTGAGTGAACAGAATGTTAATGAAGTTGTGAAAGCCTGTGTGGTTCTTCATAACTTCACCAGGATACATGATTGTTCCTCCTCTGCTGGTGTTGTGCGTAGGCCAGACAATGTGCGCAGGGTGAGACCACCTATGAACCCTCAACGTAGACCGCTCTCTGGCCTCAAAGTGCGTGATATTTTCACTAATTACTTTATCTCACCTGAGGGTGCAACTTCTTGGAAAGAGCATGCTGTGTCTATGTTATAATTTGTTTCTTTACGTGTGTCTAAATATATATTACTCAACCCCTTATGATTCTATGACTGTTTCATTGCATTGGTTAGCTTATGTTAGTATGTTGACAGGGTTTTTGAGAAATCACACAGAGACATTAACTGTAGTAGACTAATTTTTAGTTTTGCCTTTTTGTTTTTTTTTTCTTAAAGGCAAACATAATATTGCCATAGGAAAAGTTTGGCAATGGGAAAAATTGCCCTTTTTGCATTATAAAACTTTTTTGAAAAGTAACATTATATAACATAACCCAAAAAAAATTAGGCAATAACAACATTGCTGCATGAGAATATTTAAATACAAAGGAAAAAAAGGTGATCTCCATAACCAAAATTATTGCTAAAAGATAACACTCACATTTCTTCAGAATGTTTTCCAATCAAATTAATATTCCACCAGGACAGGCAAGGCTACCTCACGCCTTTCAGACAGATATTACATGTCTGTAGAACAGAGAATATTTAACCATGCTATACTGGTCAAGTTAAAGGATGAAAAAACAATACTCACTTGTTAAGACATAGAGAGAGCGTGATATTCTGAAGGCTGGTTGCCTTGATTTGTTACTATAGATTGCTTGCAAAAAAGGTGACTACTTCACTAAGGCCAGCACGCCTTTCCTAGGCATTAGCAAGTGAGTAGTGTATTTTCATCCTTTGACTTTACAGTATAGCGCGTTTAAATATTCTCTGTTCTACAGACATGTAATATCTGTCTGAAAGGTGTGAGGTAGCCTTGCCTGTCATGATGGATTCTTAATATGATTTGAAAACATTGTGAAAAAATTTGAATGTAAAATTTTTAAACAAAGTTTGGTGATGGAGACCACCTGTTTTTTCCTTTGTATTTGGAGCACCAGTGAAACCGCACTGGACATCTCCGGCCATCAGACTTATAAATCCTCATAGGTTGGGGAAGGGGAATGTGGAAGAGCAGCCTGTGGGTTCTGCTGGACACTGTGGCCAACATCGCCCTGTGTGGGGCCATACTGATGCCCATGATGTGGGAATTGTCCTGCCTCCTGGGAATGTTGGGGGTACTGGCCAGAGTAATAATGGGGAGGGGCATCTTGTTGGCTGTGGTAGGCACGTGGCTCATACCCACCAAGATAGCCATATCGTCTCCAACCAGGTTGGGACCAGCCTCCAACACTGGGTGGGTACAAGTGGCCATATTGGTGGGGTTGGCTAGAGGCTGACATTTGTGGCTGCTGAATAGAAGGTTGGGTAGTGGGAGGAAGGGGGTGAGGTGTAGGCCCACGTATTTGAGGATCCTCAGATCCCGCTTGAGCTTGAATTTGTGGGGGGTGCCTAAGGCGCATGAGATTTCATGGTGAAAGCTGCCACCTCTCAATGTATTCAAATAGTTCGTAGGGTGTATTGGGGTATGTGCAGGCATCAAGCAGGATCTGAAAGCATCCTCTAATATGGAGCCTGACCTCACAGGAAAAGGAACGGAGATATTTGGCCAGGCTGCGAGAGTATGCCTCCTCCCCATCATCAGTGTTAACTCTGGCTAAATAATTCAGGACCCCAGTGTCCACATTAGTGCGGGTATCAGGGGCAGGTATTTGGCGTCTTCGGCTTCTTCCTCGCCAGGATGTGGCAGCAGGCTGAGGGGAGCCCCGGATGTGGCCAGTTGGGCTGCTGCTGATATTGCCCTGATCCTCTGCTGGTGCTGATGCAGCAGCAGCACCAGATGGTCCTGGTGGTGGGCTTTGGGGCGCAGACAATGGCACATCCTGACTTGATTCCTCACCCCTGCTCCTAGTAGGGGGAAAAGATGGGCCAGCCACCTCTTCCCCTGCAGACCCAGGATCAATGATGGGGTCGGTTTCCGAGCCAGTGCCTCTGTCCGTAAGGTTGGACTGAGTTCTGTGAAGAAGTAGAACAGAGCCAAAAATAAATACCTATTTTTGGCCCTGTAAAGTATCTGTGTAATGTGGTGTGAGGTATCTACTTACGGTCTCAGATCCAGAATTGGGGCGAGGAAGGAGAGACGGTCGTAATATATATATTTTCGTTTCACAAGGCCAGCATCCCCACTCCTGGACCGCTGCTGGCGTTCCCGGCGGTATTGGTCCCGGATGCTTCGCCAGCGTCTCATCACATCTTCCACTGCAATGTGACAGGAAATATTGTCAAATTCACATATTTGATAGGTCACATTTGCTACCAGTAGTCTAGGCATGGGGCCTTCTGGGGTGTGCTTTCTACCCATGGTGGCATATCTAATTGGGCAGATACACAGGGTCTCTTTAGTTGATGTATCAAATAGCTACACTTAATAATTTGTTTGTCTAGGAGGATGAGGAGCTTGTGGCCTAAACCCAAATTATGGCTGTGTGAATCCATGTGTCACATCCAAATCTAACGGCCTCATGAGGAAAAAAGTACAAGCACAGGAAGGGGGGGGTGCTGATTCTATATTTCTTTTTTGTTGTGCGCTAAGGTTTACTCATGTTTTGGCTTGTACTTACGAATTTTATGCTGCTCCTCACGTGGCCGATCACCAAAGTCATGGTACATCTGGCGACAGATGCGCCTCCATGACGCCTCCTTTCTTGCCCGGTTGGAATAATGGGCATCACGTTGGTCCCATAGTTCGGGACGCTCCTGCACCAGGACTACTAACATTTCCACATTAATGTAAGAGGACGCCATGATGCTGCTGTTCTCCGTGGAGGCGTACTTCCTGGATGTCTGGAGCGCTTTTTGAGCTCATTTGCATGTCAAGGCTTCCTGATGATGGATTGGCCCATTTCCTGTCACCAGCCAAAAGACCTGCGCATTGCTCGCAGGTCACACGTGTGGCCCGTGTGTAATCCGTATTTTTTGCGCACCCATAGACTTGCATTGGCATACTACGGCCGTAGTACGCTGACAATCGCAGCATGCTGCGATTGCCACGGACCGTAGAATACGGATGAGAAATATACGGCTGGTGCGAGGGACCCCATAGAGAATCATTTGTCCGTGTCTAATGCGTGCTTTTAGCGCCTCTCACTCGGCCGTATTCCTCGCCAGTGTGACCCCGGCCTAATAAAGGTGCTATATACCATGTGGCTTTTGGCTGACGGTGCAGGACTCAAGTCATTACATTCCAAATGGTGCAGTGGCTTTTATATTTAAAGTAAAACATTTCTGCCTAGAATATGTTCCTTTATCAATTTTACCCTGTGATAGATGTATTAACGGGTAAAAATTCTCCTTGTGGAAAGTGCCAAGCCAGCGTACAGAGACTTATAGGCCATGCAATGCAACTCTGGAAATGTAAATATGCAAGCAGTCTCTTCAGAGTGGCCATGACTGTATTTGCAAATTTAAATTTCCAGGAAAACGTTGCATGTCTATAATTCTCCCTGACCTTACATGGCATTCTCCACGAGGAGAAACTTTATCCCTTAAAATGCCTGTTAGAGGCCTCTCACACAGTTAAATCTGTTCTCCTGGTTTCCCCTGATGAGGGGCAAACACCCCAAAACGCGTGTCTGCAATGCGTTTCTGCTTTGACTGCTTATACTAAGACATTTGGCACGCTTGTTAAAGGGTTGATATTGACTTTTAGGATTGCTTCACCCCACAGATTGCACTAGAGTTCCAGCCTATTTGCAATTCACATTTTTTAGCATAGTTTCTGTGTATGATTTCTTACACGTATTTAGTTACAATGGTATATACGACTAATGCATGCGATATCCCCCATTATATTGTATAAGCCATATTTGATATATCGTAACTAAAATCAGAGGTGCACCAGGTTATTATGTAAAGGTTATATGAACTCTCAAAAATGCTGAAGTGTTTCTTTTTTACCATATGACTGTTTGCAGGGAGATCAACTTTAGCTTACTGTGTAAAGAAAGTGAAACCTTTGCAATATACAGCCTGTCACTGTACTGAGTCCTTGACATTTACACTACAATGGAAACCCGTCCCGTCAAGAAAAAGTCAAAATGTCACAACGATCTAACAAAACAGAATGGAAAACTGGAAGGATCCTTACCTGCTATTCTAAGGTGAGATTTTCTTGAAGAACCATCTAGGATTACAACCTAAAGATCTTCCATGTATGGAGAAATTGCTAGTCTTGTATGAGATCTAGAAAAAGAAAGATTGAAAGATTGACATCTGTTCTGTCTTTTGAGAACACTCCTGGTTTTGGTGAAACGGAGGCCAGGGGGGTAGTCATGGTTGAGGGTGGCAGTACTGGCACACCCTGGCCCTCCGCCCTATTAACACACTGTAGTTCACTCACTTGCAAGTCAGGGTCCATTCCACACTGCAGGGAGTCCTTGTCTTTTAGCACCACTCAATGACAGTCAGAGTCCAGGTTCATCTTTAACAAAACGATTTTACTCAGCTTGTCCAGTTTAGTCACAGAAACACCACAAGATTCTTCATAGAATATCACCATTCCGTTCCCTGCACTGTCACTCACTGGTGTGTGGTGGTTAATAAAAAATAGAATATTCAGCTGAGCAGCAGGAATAAAATAGGGACTGGCCACTTTTGTCTTGATTGATTCTTTGTAAGAATGCAGTCAATTTCTGGTTGCTTTTTATTTTCTCCTCTTTTGTTTTCAAGAACCATACTTTTTGTATATTTCTGTTGATATTGCTCTATGAGGGATTGTATGGACATTCGTTTTCTTATATATTGTATAGAAAAATGGGAGCAAAGCATGGGGTGAAGCGATGAGAAAATATTGATTCCACTGTTGTCTTTCATTGTGCTGAAAATATGACCTGGCAACATGATTCTCCAGGCCAGTACAATTGCGATGTATAGTTGGTTTATTAAATTAGCTAAATAAAAATATTTCAGAAAACATATGGTTAATGTCGCCACTTTCTGAGACCTATAACTTTTTATTTTTCTGTTGATGGATCTGTGTAATGGCTTGTTTTTTGCATGTCAAGCTGTAGTTTTTAATGGTATCATTTTGTTGCACATACAGTGGGGAAAAAAGGACGGTATTTAGTCAGCCACCAATTGTGCAAGTGCTCCCACTTAAAAAGATGAGAGAGGCCTGTAATTGACATCATAGGTAGACCACAACTGTGAGAGTCAAAATGAGAAAAACAAATCCAGAAAACACCTTGTCTGATTTGGCAAGATTTATTTTTCAAATTATGGTGGAAAATAAGTATTTGGCCATTGACAAAAGTTCATTTCAATATTTTGTTATATATCCTTTGTTGGCAATGACAGAGGTCAAACATTTCCTTTCAGTCTTTACAAGGCTGGCCCACACTGTTAGTGCTATGTTGGCCCATTTCTCCATGCAGATCTCCTCTAGAGCAGTGAGGTTTTGGGCCTGTTGTTGGGCAACACGGACTTTCAAATCCCTCCAAAGGTTTTCTATGGGGTTGAGATCTGGAGACTGGCTAGGCCACTCCAAGACCTTCATATGCTTCTTACGAAACCACTCTTTTGTTGCCCTGGTGGTGTGCTTGAGATCATTATCATGCTGAAAGACCCACCCATGTTTCATCTTCAATGACCTTGCTGATGGAAGGAGGTTT
Source organism: Dendrobates tinctorius (assembly GCF_039654945.1). Taxonomy (NCBI): domain Eukaryota; kingdom Metazoa; phylum Chordata; class Amphibia; order Anura; family Dendrobatidae; genus Dendrobates; species Dendrobates tinctorius. The sequence continues at coordinate 16,698,534 of NW_027361747.1, read as the reverse complement.
GCACTAAAAATCTCACGACACATGGCCCCATTCATTCTTTCATGTACACAGATCAGTCGTCCTGGTCCCTTTGCAGAGAAACAGCCCCAAAGCATGATGTTGCTACCCCAATGTTTCACAGTAGGTGTGGTGTTCATTGGATGCAACTCAGCATTCTGTCTCCTCCAAACACGATGAGTTTTGTTTCTACCAAGCAGTTCTACTTTGGTTTCATCAGACCATATGACATTTTCCCAATACTCTTATGGGTAATCCAAATGTTCTCTAGCAAACTTCAGACGGGCCCAGACATGTACTGGCTTAAGCAGGGGGACACGTCTGGCACTGCAGGATCTGAGTTCCTGGTGGCGTAGTGTGTTACTGATGGTAGCCTTTGTTATGGTGGTTCCAGTTCTATACAGGTCATTCACTAGGTCCCTCCTTGTGGTTCTGGGATTTTTGCTCACCATTCTTGTGATCATTTAGACTCCACAGGGTGAGATCTTGCGTGGAGCCCCAGATCGAGGGAGATTATTAGTGGTCTTGTATGTCTTCCATTTTTTTATTATTGCTCCCAGAGTTGACTTCATCACACCAAGCTGCTTGCCTATTGCAGATTCAGACTTCCCAGCCTGGTGCATGGCTACAATTTTGTTTCTGGTGTCCTTCGACAGCTCCTTGGTCTTCACCCTAGTAGAGTTTGGAGTGTGACTGTTTGAGGTTGTGGACTTAGGTCTTTTATACCGATAACAAGTTCAAACAGTTGCCATTACTACAGGTAATGAGTGGAGGATAGAGGAGCCTCTTAAAGAAAAAGTTACAGGTCTGTGAGGCCAGAAATTTTGCATGTTTTCAGGTGACCAAATACTTATCTTCCACCATAATTTGAAAAATAAATCTTGCCAAATCAGACAAGGTGATTTTCTGGATTTGTTTTCTCATTTTGACTCTCATAGTTGTGGTCTACCTAAGATGTCAATTACAGGCCCCTCTCATCTTTTTAAGTGGGAGAACTTGCACAATTGGTGGCTGACTAAATCCTTTTTTTCACCACTATATAACATTTTTATTGCTCTTTATTTCTTTTTTTTTTTGAGGGAATTGCGGTGTCTGAAAATGGCAGTTGTGTCGATTCCTTTTATCATACAGGTTAAAGAGATGTTGTCAAGTTTTAAACTGCTTTAATTAGACATCATGAAAATAAGCAAGTTTACAATTGACTTGCTTTTTGCATCTGCTGCCATTCTCCTGCAATTACAACTTTTATCTTTTATAGTATACATGAAGCTTTGCTACCTGACCCTGGCCGATTAGCTTCAGTAGCTACACTTTTGAATTTGTGAAATTTCAAGGAACTTTTTTTTTTTAACAAAAAGAGATTTTTCCACAGTGGAGAACCCTTTGATCTTTCATAGATTTTTTAATTGTGTTTTTTACAACCCCTTAGGCAAACAATCAAAATTACATTTAAATTCCAGAAATAATGCTATTGAATAATAATAAATAATACATTTTATTTTTATAGCGCCGACATATTCCGCAGCGCTTTACATTTCAGAGGGAATTTGTACAGACAATAGGCATTACAGCATAACAATAATCACATAGATCATAACAGATACCAAGAGGAATGAGGGCCCTGCTCGCAAGCTTACAATCTATGAGGAAAGAGGTAGACACGAAAGGTGGGTGGTAACAGTTGCCCTGATTGTATGGACCAGCCATAATGTTAAGTGTTTAACAGTACAAACACGGAGGGCTAATGGATGCATAAAGCATGTGGGAACATGATGCGGGGAACCTGGTTATGGTAAAGCTTTTGGCTGTGCCAACCAGGGATAGATTAGGTTAATGTGTTGAGGCGCTAGGCCAGTCTGAATAAATGAGTTTTCAGGGCACGCTTAAAATTGTGGGGATTGGGGACTAATCGTATTGACCTGGGAAGTGCATTCCAAAGAATTGGCGCAGCATGTGTAAAGTCTTGGAGACAGGAGTGGGAGGTTCTGACTATTGAGGATGCTAACCTCTGGTCATCAGCAGAACGGAGGGCGCGGGTAGGGTGGTATACTGAAACAAGGGAGGAGATGTAGGGTGGTGCTGAGCTATGGAGGGCTTTGTGGGTGAGGTTAATAAGTTTATACTGAATTCTGGAGTGGATGGGTAGCCAGTGTAATGACTGGCACAAGGTAGAGGCATCGGTGTAACGATTGGTGAGGAATATGATCCTGGCTGCAGCATTCAAGACAGATTGGAGAGGGGAGAGTTTGGTAAGAGGGAGACCAATTAGAAGAGAGTTACAATAGTCAAGACGAGAATGAATAAGAGAAACAGTAAGAGTTTTTGCAGAGTCAAAAGTAAGAAAAGGTCGAATTCTAGAAATGTTTTTGAGGTGCAGATCACAAGAGCGAGCCAGTGATCGAATGTGGGGGGCAAAGGAAAGCTCGGAATCAAGTATGACCCCAAGACAGCGGGCCTGTTGCTGGGGAGTAATAGTGGAACCACACACAGAAATGGCAATGTCGGGTATAGGTACATTAGTAGAGGGAGGAAACACCAGGAGTTCAGTCTTTGACAGGTTCAGTTTCAGATATAGTGAGGACATGATATTAGACACAGCGTTTAGACAATCGCCAGTGTTTTCTAGAAAGGCTGGCGTGATGTCAGGAGAAGAAGCGTATAACTGGGTGTCATCAGCATAGAGATGGTACTGGAAACCAAATCTACTGATTGTTTGACCAATAGGGGCAGTGTACAAGGAGAAGAGGAGGGGGCCTAGAACCAATCCTTGAGGGACCCCAACAGTAAGGGGAAGGTGAGAGGAGGAGGAACCGGCAAAAGATACAGTAAAGGAGCGGTCGGAGAGATAGGAGGAGAACCATGAGAGAACGGTGTCCTTGAGGCCAATGGAACGGAGCATAGTGAGGAGGAGCTGATGATCCACAGTGTTGAATGCTGCAGAGAGATCCAAGAGAATTAGCATGGAGTAATGACCATTTGATTTAGCTGTTAGCAGATCATTAGAGACTTTAGTGAGGGCAGTTTCAGTGGAGTGTAAAGAGTGGAAACCGGATTGGAGAGGGTCGAGAACAGAGTTTTCTGAGAGATAACGGATAAGACGGGAGTGGACCAGGCGTTCCAGGAGTTTAGAGATGAAGGGAAGATTAGAGACAGGTCTATAGTTAGCGGCACAGTTTTGGTCGAGGGATGGTTTTTTAAGTAGTGGATGTATGATGGCATGCTTAAATGAGGAGGGAAAAATACCAGAAGAGAGAGAGAGGTTAAATATTTTAGTTAGGTGAGGGGTCACAGCAGGGGAAAGGGACTGGAGGAGATGTGACGGAAATAGGTCACTGGTGCAAGTGGTTGGGCGAGAAGATGCAAGGAGCCTGCTTACTTCTTCTTCTGTGACTGGTTCAAAATCAGAGAGTGAGCTAGATGCAGTGGGGGAGGGAGGACAGTGCATGGTATGAGGTGATTGGGAGATAATTTCCTGTCGAATCTGGTCAATTTTTTTTTAAGTAATTGGCCAGATCGTCAGCTCGGAGTTCCGTGGTTGGGGCCTGTACTCTTGGATTGAGTAGAGAATGAAAAGTGTCAAAGAGACGTTTCGGGTTATTGGACAGTGAGGTGATGAGGGAGTTGAAATTGGTTTGTTTTGAGAGGTGAAGGGCAGTATTGTATGTTCTAAGCATAAACTTATAATGGATGAAATCTTCATGTAGATTGGATTTTCTCCACAGACGTTCGACGCACCTGGAGCACCGCTGCAGGAAACGTGTTTGCACCGTGTGCCAGGGTTGTTGCTGTCTGCATTGTGGTGTTCTATTTATAGGGGGTGCAAATTCATCCAGGGCACTTTGAAGTGTTTCATTGTAATGCTTCAATGCAGAATCAGGACATGAGAGGGAGGAGATAGGGGCCAATGAAGACTGCAAGTTCTTCATAAGTTTCTGGGTGTTAATGGCCTGTATGTTTCTATAAGTCTGGACAGTGGGGGTGACCTGAGCAGCCTGGCAGTTCTTGATAGAGAATGAAAGAAGATTGTGGTCAGAGAGCGGGAGAGGGGAGTTTGCAAAATCATCCACTGCACAAAGCCGAGAGAAGACCAAGTCGAGGGAGTTTCCGTCTTCATGTGTTGGAGAATTAGTAAGCTGCAAAAGGCCAAACGAGGAGGTTAGAGATAAAAGGTGAGTTGCAGATGAGGAGAGGGGAAGAGCAATGGGGATGTTGAAATCTCCCATGATGAGGGTAGGGATGTCACAGGAGAGAAAATGTGGAAGCCAAGTGGCAAAATGATCGAGGAACTGATGGGAGGGGCCGGGAGGACGATACACTACTGCCACTCGCATTGGAGAAGGGGGTGTAGAGTCTGATGGCATGGACCTCAAAAGAAGGGAAGATTAGTGAGGGTAGCTGAGGGATAACCTGAAATGTACATTTTGGTGATAGGAGCAGACCAACGCCTCCACCTGCTCTATTGTCTGATCTTGGGGTATGAGAGAAGTGCAGTCCCCCATATGAAAGAGCAGCAGCAGCGGTAGTGTCTGACTGCTGGATCCAGGTTTCAGTAAGAGCCAGGAGGTTAAGAGAATTAGAAAGGAAGAAGTCATGGATGAAGGAGAGTTTGTTACACACTGAGCGAGAATTCCAAAGTGCACAATTAAGAGAGACAGATGGCATGCAGGGAATATTAATAAGATTAGAGGGGTTTCTGAGTGTAGCAGTCAGGGGGTTTGACTTTCTATAACATGGGGGACCAGGGTTAGGAGCAATGTCTCCTGCGACTAGGAGAAGGAGGATAGAAAGAGTGAGCAGATGGTTAAGTGATTTGTGAGAGCGTCTCTGATGTTGAATGGTGGGACTGACTGGGTCTGTGCAATTTAACAATGTGAAAAGAGCGTGAGTGCTATACATAGGAGAGGAAAGGAGTGAGGGGCCGATATGGATGGAGTGTAGAGAGTTAATGCCAGGGCGGTGGATGTGTGTGAATGCAGCGGCCAGGATATAAATGACACAAATGCATATGGTATATGTTTGTTGCACTCCAAATGTACAGGGAGTAGATGTATATAAATGTCTTACCTGTCTGCTGCCCTGTCTAACTGCCATGTTATAACTGCCAGTAGTACTTTGATACATGTACTTCGATTACATGTGCATAAATGCCCCCTGCATAAATGCTCCCCCTAGCTATGTCTGAATATATAGGAGGTTAAGGCTAAGATTTTTTTTTTTTTTCTCTCTCTCTTCTCGTTAATCAATCACACTAAATTGAGACACCAGGACCCAATAAAATGTTGTGGTCAAATAAAGACATGTCCAGCACTACATGGATCATAAAGCACTTTGAAAAGTTTATTGACCTCACAACATAAGGGGACAAGCAGAGTAAGTTGAAAAAACTATATACCAGATATAAGCTTGCATAGTTGAAAACACATAGATAGCATTCAGGATTAACTGCTTGCTGACATTGAATGGAGACACAGGAGTGGATTCAGAGCAGAGATTGGAAAAGCTGGTTACCAGATATATAAGCTTGCATAGTTGAAAACACATAGATAGCATTCAGGATTAACTGCTTGCTGACATGTTTTTTGAACATGTTTTTGTTTTGATCCCTACAATTCAGCATGTCTTTACCAAATTCTTTTACTAATTTTAGACACTGATGGTTAAAATAAATTGTCTTTGAAGCAAGGAAATGTAACTTTGAAGCAAGGAAATTAGAAATGCAGTTTGCAGATATCTGTCAGTCTAAGTTTGTCATGGTGCTATTATCAGCAACACTTTGTGTCACAATTTAGGCACCGGAAGACCCAGAAAAGCAGCTTCATGCTGATGGGTGAGGAAGATGGTTGCCGTCCTTCACTATGTGCCCTGTGCAACCGAAGGAGAAAAGAAAATAGCACATGTTGTTGTAATGCACTTTTCAATAGTGTAACAGGGCTGCTTCCAAATAAACCCGTACTTTATCCATCAGACAGCTGCAACATTCAACAAACAGGAAGATCCTTCCAATGGAACAACCTCCCTGAAGCAACAGCCCTAGAAGGAAATGTTCTCTGTCATCTGCTTTGCCTTAAGTAAACCAACACAATTCATTAACAGACTGACATTTGACATAATTGCTAATCTTCCTTAATTTTCAAGGAAAAGTTTAGGATTTCAAACTTTTTGCATTTACATTTTTTTAGGAAAACCTTCAACATGCATATTTAATTATTTTGCAATGTTCTAGTATAAAGTTATTAAATTCCAAGTTATTAATGATATATGCAACAAATACACAACTTCAACTAATAATACAAGCTGAGGCATGCACCACTACTTCATACATCATCTTCTTTAGTAAAATAAATAAAATACTATAAGAGGAAAGTGACCACTGATCCATTGGGACAAATACTGTTTACGTCCATGTTCATACAGTGTTATATTTAAATGGGTTGTCCAGGACTTTTAAATTGATTGCCTTTCCTTAAGATAGGTCATCAATATCTGATCGCTGGGGGTGCGACACTTAGCATCCTCTACGATCAGCTGTTCCCGATGCCAACTGAATGCATTCAATTGCAGACCTGCACAACTATCGTCATGAACTGTATAGTGGCCACGGATGGGACCGGCACATCCGCTACCTATTCGAAACAATTGGGGGCAGATGTGCAGTGCCCAGCCACAGCCTTTATGGAGTTGACAGAGGTGTGTTGTGCAGCTTCGCAACTGAGCACTTCTTGCCACCAACAGTAATGGGAACAGCTGCTCAACGGGGCACTGGGTCTAGTACCCATATCATTCAACTATTGATGAGCTATCTGAAGGGTAGGCCATGGATGTAAAAGTCCCAGACAACCCCTTTAAGTGTTTAGGCCAGGTTTACAATGTTTTTTGCCCCATGTCAGTGCCTCCTTTGTGGCTTCTGTCTGAAGCCCTGAAAAACGGGATGCAAATGGATCCGCCTATCAGACCATTTACTTTAGTAAATCAGACAGAGTCTCTTTATCAACCACATTTTTGTGCCCAGCTAAAAATGTCAGAGGTTAAACAGAGTACAAAATGACTCCATCTGGTTCATTAAAGTAAATGGCTACACTTTCCAGGGCTTCAGACAGAAGCCCCAAAGGAGCCACTGAAGTGTGGCAAAAATGTGCTGTGAGCCAAAATCAAAGAGCACACAGTTCGGACTAGGGGTGCACAATGCCACTAGTCTGAACTGTCAATCAAAAGTGCACCACTCCAAGGCAAGCAGGAAGCTGGGAAACTGAGGAGTGGTGCGCACCGGAAGACAAAATGACACAACAATACCAAAAGCAGCCTATGCACAAGAATGTGCTGCTTCTGAAAAAGTATTGCTACATGTAGCAGTTTTTTTGTGATGGTTAAAAGGTGTAAACCATCCTGACTGGCTTTTAATGGCAAATGTCCCCACCCTTCTGTAGAATACAGGCCACTTTTGAATGTTCGCCTTATAATATCTGCAGTTGTTAATAGCTACAAAATCACTTGCAAAATCTCCTGAGAGGCATATGTGGCTTCTACATCACTGTTTGGAGTACACTCACTCAAGATCACCATTTTAATTTGTCGTAAAAGCAATAAAAAGTGCTAAAATGTCTCTAAAGTTCTTTGTCAGATGTGACAGTGTAAATAGTATGGTTACCACCTGAAAATAAACTGCAAGGAAAGATTAGATATGGTCCAGTGTCTGGACCACTAAGAACACAAGTGTCTACTTGAGTCCATTTCAGCTAACACCATGATGGGAACACAAGTCTCCAGCAACACAGACTATCCCTGACAATAAACAGTTGTGATACTACTAATCAGCCATTAATAGCCACAAAGAACATTAATCAAAATTAGAACTTCATGACTGTGATCAAAGAACGTGCTGCAAAATTGTGGTCCGACAGACAAGGCTTTATCAGACGTCAGTCTTCACTTTGAAAATATAGAAAGAGATTGATTGGGAGCTTATTCCCAATTGACTTCTGTCAGTTCTTTATCCATTCAGATTTGTGTGGTCTATTGGGATTTTATCTAACTGGGTTAAGTGATTAAGTGGAGTCAATGATATTATTTGCAAAGCCAGGGAATATCATATTTCTAATGAACTGCAACAATACTGAGATCTCACAGACAGTACATTTAGGTTTTCATAAAGCATTGCTTACATACTGAGCAGAAAATAAGAAGTAAAAGAGATTTAGACATTCCCTTCTTATTTGTCTGTAAGACAAATTGCTGCCATTGGGATTAGCAAATGACTTAAACCTTTGTTAATTTATAAAATAGACACTGATGGACTTGAATTAGTAGGTGACTTCCAATCTTACCTCAAATAAAGGGTTTGCCCAGGACTTCATATTTGATGGTCTAGTTATAAAAGTATTCATCAATACAAAGGTGTTTCAGTGAAAAACTGAGAGAAGCATGAAGAACACCACATTATCATGTATGAAAATCCCATATGAGTGAAGTGGCCATGGGATGACTCCTGGAACCTGAAAACACAGCTGAATCCTGACAGTTAGTATATTACACGTTGTTAGGATTGGCTACAGGGCTTCATTTTATAATTTAACCCCTTCCTGACATTTGCCATACTATACTGTCCATGTGCCCTGGGCCTTAATGCCCATGGACGGTATAGTACGTCATAGCGATCAGCTGCACTCACAGGGGAGTGCAGCTGATCGCGGCCAGGTGTCAGCTGATTATCACAGCTGACACGCAGCACTATGTGCTAGGAGTGGTCATGGACCACTTCTGGCACATTAACCCCCGGCACACTGCTATCAAACATGATCGCAGTGTTCTGGGGGCATAGGGAAGCATTGCACAGGGAGGGGGCTCCCTGCGTGCTTCCTTGAGACCCTCAAAACAACGCGATGTGATCGCGTTGTTCCGAGGGCCTCCTCCCTGCAGGCCACCGGATCCAAGATGGCTGTGGGGTCCTTCTAGGTCCTGCAAGGAGGAGGCTTCTCCATTCCTGAGAATTTTACCACACGCGGAACGGTGTAAATGACCCCCCAAAAGAAGTTCATGAATTGCTGGCTTTTGCTCATTCTGCGTCCCAAAAATCGGAATAAAAAGCGATCAAAAAATGTCATGTGCCCAAAAATGGTACCAATAAAAACGTCAACTTTTCCTGCAAAAATTAAGACCCCGCATAACTCTGTGGGCCAAAATATGGAAAAATTATAGCTCTCAAAATGTGATGATGCAAAAACTACTTTTTGCAATAAAAAGCGTCTTTTAGCTTGTGACACCTGCCAAACATAAAAACCCACCATAAATAGTAAATCAAAACCCCCAGTTAGGGAAAAATAATAAAATTAAAAAATGTATTTAATTCCATTTTCCCATTAGGGCTAGGGTTAGGGTTGAGATTAGGGTTAGGGGTGTGTTGGGGTTAGGGTTGGATTTAAAATTGTGGGGTTTCAATGTTCAGGCACATCAGGGTCTCTCCAAACGCGACATGGCGTCTGATCTCAATTCCAGCCAATTCTGCTCTGAAAAAGTCAAATGGTGCTCCTTCCCTTCCAAGCTCTGCCATGCACCCAAACAGTGGTTTACCCCCACATATGGGATATCAGCCTACTCAGGACAAATTGCACAACAAGGATTGGGGTCCAATTTCTCCTGTTAACCCAGGGAAAATAAAAAATTGGTGACTAAAATATCATTTTTGTGAAAAAAATATGATTTTTTTTATTTTTATGGCTCGAAAATTATAAACTTCTGTGAAGCACTTGTGGGTTCAAAGTGCTCATCACACATCTAGATAAATTCCTTGGGGGGTCTAGTTTCCAAATTGGGGTCACTTGTGGGGGGGTTTCCACTGTTTAGGCACATCAGGGGCTCTCCAAAGGCAACATGACACCCGCAGACCATTCCATCAAAGTCTGCATTCCAAAATGTCACTACATCTCTTCCAAGCCCCGATGTGTGCCCATACAGTAGTTTTCTCCCACATATGGGATATCAGCATACTCAGGACAAATTGGACAACAACTTTTGGGGTTCAATTTCTCCTGTTACCCTTGGGAAAAAAATTGGGAACTAAAAGATCATGTTTGTGGAAAAAATATGATTTTTTTTATTTTCACGCCCAGGCGTTTTAAACTTCTGTGAAGCAATTGGGGGTTTAAGGTGCTCACCACACATCTAGATAAGTTCCTTGGGGGGGTCTAGTTTCCAAATGGGGTCACTTGTGGGGGTTTCCATTGTTCAGGCACATCAGGGGCTCTCCAAACGCGACATGGCGTCCGATCTCAATTCCAGCCAATTTTGCATGAAAAAGTCAAACGGTGCTCCTTCCCTTCTGAGCTCTGCCATGCCCCCATACAGTGGTTTACCCCCACATATGGGGTATCAGCATACGCAGGACAAAATGCACAATAAACTTTTGGGATCCTGTTTCCCTTAGGAAAATAAAAATTGGGGGTGAAAAGATCATTTTTGAGGAAAAAATATGATTTTTTAATTTTACGGCTGTACGTTATAAACTTCTGTAAAGCACTTGAAGGTTCAAAGTTCTCACCACACATCTGGATAAGTTCCTTGGGGGGTATAGTTTCCAAAATGGGGTCACTTGTGGGGGGTTTCAACTGTTTAGGCACATCAGGGGCTCTCCAAACGCGACATGGCGGTCGATCTCAATTCCAGCCAATTTTGCGTTGAAAAAGTCAAATGGTGCTCCTTCCCTTTCGTGCTCTTCCATGCGCAGAAATAGTGGTTCCCCACAAATGGGGTATCAGCTTACTCAGGACAAATTACACAATAAGTTTTGGGGTCTAATTTGTCCTGTTACCCTTGGTAAAATAAAAAAATTGTACCTGAAGTAATTTTTTTTAACATTCAAGAAATTCCTGTGAAGCACCTGAAGGGTTAATAAACTTATTGAATGTGGTTTTGAGCACCTTGAGGGGTGCAGTTTTTAGAATGGTGTCACTTTTGGGTATTTTCTATCATATAGACCCCTCAAAGTGACTTCAAATATGATGTGGTCCGTAAAAAAAAAATGATGTTGTAAAAATGAGAAATCGCTGGTCAACTTTTAACCTTCATAACTTCCTAACAAAAAAATTTTGGCTCCAAAATTGTGCTGATGTAAAGTAAACATGTAGTAAATGTTACTTCTTAAGTATCTTGTGTGGCATATTTCTGAGATTTAAGGGCATGAAAATTCAAAGTTGGAAAATTGCAAAATGTTCAAAATTTTCGCCAAATTTCCATTTTTTTTCCACAAATAAATAAAAGTTATATTAAATAAATTTTACCTCTAACATGAAGTACAATATGTCATGAGAAAACATTGCCAGAATCACCAGGATCCATGGAAGCGTTCCAGAGTTATTACCTCATAAAGGAACAGTGGTCAGAATTGTAAAAATTGGCCGTCATTAACGTGCAAACCACCCTTGGGGGTTAAGGGGTTAAAGGGGTCCTAAAAATAACTTTTGAGTGCGCAGAGAAATCATTAATTTTTATGTAGTATGGTAGAGTAGAAATTTTTTTGAGTGTCATACACAATTTCTTGACACCATTTTGCTGCACCCCCCAAAATATACATACAGGCCACATATTTTACCATGTGGTATATCTGTGACATGACTCTTACATCCGTGTGCTAAAAATTTGGGCATTTTAAGCTTAAATTCCATTTTTTTGCTGTATGTCATTCTAGTTATATACAGCACTATTTTGTATTTAAAAAAAATACAGGCCACATATTTTGCAGTGTGGTATATCTGTGCCAGGCCTCATATATCTGCGTGCTCTATGTTTGGGCATTTTCGACCGGTATTCCATTTTTTTTTGCTGTCTGTGACTTTAGCCATATACAGCACTATTTAGCATAAAAAAAAAAAAAAAACAGGCCACAAAATTTACAGTGTGGTATATCTGTGGCACGCCTCATACATCCGTGAGCTAAAAATTGGGGCATTTTAGGCCTAAATTCCTTTTTTTTTTTGCTGTCTGTCACTCTAGTTATATACAGCACTATTTAGCATAAAAAAGAAAAAAAACAGGCCACATATTTGGCAGTGTGGTATCTCCGTGCCAAGCCTCATTTATCTGCGTTGTCCAAGTTTGGTCATTTTAGGCCGATAATTCAGTTTTTTCCTGTGTCTCTCTAGTTATATACAGGACTATTTAGAATAAAAAAAGAAAAAAAACCAGGCCACATATTTTACAGTGTGGTATATCTGTGACACGCCTCATACATCCGTGTGCTAAAAATTGGGGCATTTTAGGCCTAAATTCCTTTTTTGTTGCTGTATGTCACTCTAGTTGTATACAGCACTATTTTACATTAAGAAAAATACAGGCCACATATTTGGCAGTGGTATCTCCGTGCCAGGCCTCATACTGTATATCTGCGTTGTGCAAGTTTGGTCATTTTAGGCTGGTATTCCAGTATTTTCCTGTCTGCCACTCTGGTTGTATACAGCACTATTTAGCATAAAAAAAAAAAAACAGGCCACATATTTTACAATGTGGTATCTCCGTGCCAGGCCTCATATATCTGCGTTGTCCAAGTTTGGCCATTTTAGGCCGGTATTCCAGTGTTTTCCTGTGTGTCACTCTAGTTATATACAGCAGTATTTTGTACTTTTTAAAAAAAACAGGGCACAAATTTGGTAGTGTGGTATCTCCATGCTACGCCTCATATATCTGTGCCAAAAAATTGGCCATTTTAGGCCTACATGTTCTAGTGTTTTTGCAGTCGGTTACCGTACTTATTGACACCAATTTGATAACCAAAAAACCTTTTTAACTACAGCCCAGATAGTTTAAAGTGTGGTTTTCCCGCACATGTATCACAAACAAATTTGCTCCCAATTCTGCCATTTGTAGTGAACGTGTATAATATTCTAGTCAATTTGCAATGGGCAAGTCACATGGCAAGGGACGGGAAAGTGGATGTGATGGTCATGGTGCATGCCGAAGCTGAGGCCGTGGGCAAGCTGAAATTTGGCCACCAAAAACACCCACAGCGTCTCGCTGGACCTTAGTGTCCGAAGTCCTAGGGGACCACAGCAAGACAGAACTATTGAAGCCAGAGCAGTGTGAAAAGGTTGTTGGTTGGATAGTGGATAATACTTCCAGTTACTTAGCCACCACCACCACCACCCTGTCTTCCACACCGTCAAGTTTGAGTAGCCGTGAGTTGGGACCGGATATTCCTCACCCTGATCCTCCTTCCTTCCAGCATGCTGAGTGCCATGAGACAACTGATCCCACACTTGGACACTCCGAAAAGCTGTTCAGTTGTCCATTTATAGATTTGTGCCTCTCACCTGGTCCACTTGAAGAGGGGCAAGATGAGATTTCATGTAGCCATGCACAAATATTTGAGCAGCTATGGTCACAAGAGGTGGACGATGATGAGACACAATTGCCAGAAAGTCAGGAGGAGGACCAGGGTGCCGAAGTGGAAGATGAGGTGGTGGATGATATAGTAACTGACCCAACCTGGGAGGAAGATATGCAGAGCGAGGACAGCAGCACACAGGGGGAGGGAGGCATAGCACCCCTTCAGGCAGGAAGAAGCAGTGTTTTGGCCGCAGACAGAAGACGCGTTCCCCGTCACAGCAACAGGCCATTTGCAACATCTGTCATGCCAGCATCAGTAAGGGTAGCAAAACTACCAGCCTTACCACCACCAGCATGATCAGGCACCTGGCAGCAAAACATCCGAATTTATAGGCCCAACCTCAGGCTCCAGGAACATTGTTTGCGGGTGACACCACTGCTTCTTCCACTGTTGTGCCTGCAAGCCATCCCCCTGTCCACAGTGCATGCGAAGATGCCTCCTGCTTCACCTGCCGTTGCCCACAGTCAAATAGCACAATCGTCAAGCACATCCACGTCCTTGTCCCAGCGCAGCCTTCAGTTGTCCATACCCCAGTCATTGGAACATAAGTGGAAATACGCAGCCAACGCCCCACAGGCCACAGTACTAAATTCACACATTTCTCATCTGCTTGCGCTTGAAATGTTGCCTTTTAGGCTCGTGGAGACGGAAACTTTCTGCAACCTGATGACAGCAGCCGTCCCAAGGTACTCGGTCCCCAGATGCCAGTATTTCTCCCGCTGTGTCGTCCCGGCATTATACAAGGACATGTCCCACAATATTACCCATGCCCTCAACAATGCAGTTACTGGGAAAGTAACAAGCGCTTGTGGCCAGGGATGGTACATCTCGCTGACGGCACCCTGGGTAGACTGAGTCCCTGACACTCCGCCAACATGTGCCTTTCTGAACGTCTCCTCTTATAGTGCCTTTAAATGAAGTACTCCTAGTACTGAGTTACACTGGAATTCCTCCTGTCCGATGTTCTTATGAACTCTACTTGTATGGCAGACATCTGTAGCCTGCTTCGGAGGCTTCTTGCTACTAAGTCCCGGCTCACTATCCAGTTGCTGTTGGGTCCCCAAGTCTTGCGTGGGAATAAAGTGGTCACTACTTCTATTCCTCCGGTGTCTGCTGCAGGACCATTAGTATCCATACAACCTCGGGGACCGGGCACCGGCCTTGCGCTTGGAACTTCTAGGAAGAGTTCTCTTTGCTACACTACTTTGTGGTGTACGGTGCAGGTGTTGAAGCGTGGTCAGGAGTCTCCACCTTACCTGGATGGTGGGATACCACACCTCAGGAGGAGGTGCAGTACCTCTGTGGAGACTGAGCCTCAGGGGTGCTACATAGGCAAGAGACACAACTTCAATCCAGCAGAGGCAGGGGAACACTGGCAAAGTTCTGGGACAGTTTTCTCACACCCTCCCAGCGCCCTGGCCCTGAGGCGTGGGGTAATGTCACAAGGACTGGAATGCTTTCTAAGATGCTGAGGGAGTACCTTGCTGACTGTACCAACGTCCTCCGTGCTGCGTTTTTAATAATTGGGTATCATGGCATGAACTGGCTCTCTACCCCCTGGAGGTCCTAGCCTGCCCTGCTGCTAGCGTTTTGCCAGAGCGGGTTTTTAGTGCCACTGGTGGAGATAAGCGCATTCACCTGCCAATGGAAAATGCAGACAGACTGACTCTTATAAAAATGAACAAGGGCTGGATTGGGCCAGACTTCTCGACACCACCAAATGATGACAGCGAAACATAACCTCCAATGTAGTGTCTTTTTGGGAGGTGTATTCCCATGCACCTCTTCACATCCACACATGGATATACTCTTCCTGATTTTGGCTTTTTGGTGTCCTCCTCCTCCTTCTCATCCTCACCATCCACCACCACTCAAACACCAGGGTGAACGTATTCCGTCATGCTCCAGCCACTCTAGTTTTTGGCAAGGGTGTTATGGTGCACGTTACCAAATTTAAAAAAATATGTACCCCCCTAAGGGGACATTTTTGTCAGCCCATACACTTAGTGTATGGGCATTACAAGTCTAGGAGACCCGCTCCTTTAAATTGGGCCTATTTTTTAATCAGGCCTTCCTCCCCGGCTCATCATCCACCGCCACTACATCACCAGGGTTACCGTGTTCCATGCTACTCCAGCCAGTGTTGACTTCTTAACAAGGATGGGTGGTTATGCTGGCCATAAAATAATTGTTATTAAAAAAGTTGAAGTGTACCCCACAGGGGAAAATGTTTGCCAGCCCATACACTTAGTGTATGGGTATTACAAGTCTAGGAGAGCCGCTCCTTTAAATTGGGCTTAATTTTTAATGAGGCCTTCCTCCACATCTCATCATCCACTACCACTAGATAACCAGGGTTAACGTGTTCTGTGATGCTCCAGCCAGTGTTGATTTCTTAACAAGGGTGGGTGGTTATGCTGGGCGTAATATACATGTTATGAAAAAGTTGTCGTAATGGGACATCTTTTTTATGAGGCCCTCCTCCATGTTTCTTCCAGGGGGGGATTGGGGTGCGTGCAAATTTGGGTCAAGGCGGCCCTTGCAGTCAATGCATAAGAAAACAGAATGGGAGTACAAAATGAATAATGTGAAGTGGATTTTCCTGTGCCAATCCAGTACCTAGGTTCAAAGGCTTATTGGGGTGCATATTACTTGGTAGCCGGGCAGGCCTTGCAGTCAAAGCATAAGAAACCAGTATGGGAGTACGAAATAAATACCGTAAAGTGGATTTTCCTGTGCCCATCCAGTACCTGGGTTCAAAGGCTTATTGGGGTGCATATGACTTGGCAGCAGGGCAGGCCTTGCTGTCAATACATAATAAAAGAGTATGGGAGTACAAAATGAATAATGTGAAGTGGATTTTCCTGTGCTCTTCCAGCTTCAAAACCTTATCGTTGTGCATGTAACTTTGGGGCAGGCTAGGCCTTGCATTCAATGCAACATTTTTTCAGGAAGCCCTACTGTACCTCTCATGAAAGAGGTATTGGGGTGCGTCATAATTCTTGGCAGCCCATCCACTCACTGCACAGGCAATAACAGCATAGGAGATCCACTGTTTAATAATGGCCCTTTAAAAAGATTAATGCTGACTGATGCCCCTGTAAAAATTGGCTCTGTGACTTTAAGAGTCCCTCCTTCATAAATGAAACAAGATGTGTCTGCTTATGTGTCACTCACCACATGGCCAGCTAGGGGTTGTTAAATGTTACAATGACATTTCCCAGTGAATGAATTTGTATTGGTTGAAAGCAATGCAAAAGTTGCAAAACGCCTCAAAAACGCTGTGTGTGAACATAGCCCAAGTGGTGGAGGAACATTTTGGTTTTGGGTTAATTATTTTGCTTAGATAAAAGTCATTACCCTGGAAAGGATGTTCCTTAACATATTTCACAGCAAAATCCATTTTGGTTTCGTTTTTTGGTGCACCTGTAAAAAGGGTGTGAAACTCTGACAACATTGCTTAGAGCTGTGACCTAGGTGTGAGAAATGCTTCCAGGGGCAGTTGCCATTATGTTCCCGTGTCATTTGAGCAGTGCTTCCATCATTTTCTGACGTTTTTAGACCTTGAAAGGACCCCCGGGGGATTGCGGTAAAAATGCTCAGGTCTCCCATAGACTTACATTGGGGTCATTGTTCTGTCCGAGTACCCAAGTATTCCAAATTGCTCGACCTGTGCAATGAACACCAGAGCATTTTAGTGCTTGCTCATCAATACACCTGGATTCATGACTCATTACATGGATACAGTTCACACCTCCACAAAAAGATCTCCGGATATCTAACAGAACACTTCCAGTTCACACCTCTGCAAGAAGATCTTCAGATGTCTAATAGAACACATCCTCCTCATCTACATGTATAACAAAAATCTTAATTTGATTTCCTTGGCCTATGTCTAGCAAGCATCATCTCATGTCCTTGTATAATTCCTAAATAAATGTTGCCATCTCTTCTTAGTAATAGCCTGATGAAGGGGCCTGAACCTTGAAAGCTTGTGAATATAATTTCTCTGGTTAGGCAATAAAGGTATCACTCCTTGAATACTTTTCTCAATTTTTGGGGGGACATAAGTATTTACATCTACATGTATTCTTCGAAAAAAAAAAACATTAGGGCTGCCTGTATCTGGAGAAGAAGCTTAGTAGATTGTTATATATTTTAATATTAAACCCCTTCAAGACCTTGGACCTACCCATGCAGGACTTAGGGCGTATGTGAACATCCTGAAGATCGATTGTAATGCATTGTACCAGCGGTCAGAGTGCTAAATGTTAAAGTCTCATAGAGGGACTATGGTTAGTAAAAAAGTAAAACAAAGTAAAAAAAAAAAAAGATTTTTTTTCAAATCACAAAATAATAATAAAATAATAATAATAAAAATATACCCATAAATATGCATTTTTATGTAAAAGAAAGAAAAGTACAGATATTTGGCATTGCCGCATCTGGAATGACCTGACCTATAAAACTGTCACACTAGATAACCCCTTCAGTGAACACCATAAAAAACTATAAACAACTACAGTTGTGAACAAAAGTATTGACACCCCTGCAATTCTGTCAGATAATACTCAGTTTCTTCCTGAAAATGATTGCAAACACAAATTCTTTGGTATTATTATCTTCATTTATTTTGTCTTAAATGAAAAAACACAAAAAGAATGAGGCAAAAAGCAAAACATTGATCATTTCACACAAAACTCCAAAAATGGGCCAGACAAAAGTATTGGCACCCTCAGCCTAATACTTGGTTGCACAACCTTTAGCCAAAATAACTGTGACCAACCGCTTCCGGTAACCATCAATGAGTTTCTTACAATGCTCTGCTGGAATTTTAAACCATTCTTCTTTGGCAAACTGCTCCAGGTCCCTGAAGGGTGCCTTCTCCAAACTACCATTTTTAGATCTCTCCACAGGTGTTCTATGGGATTCAGGTCTGGACTCATTGCTGGCCACCTTAGAAGTCTCCAGTGCTTTCTCTCAAACCATTTTCTAGTGCTTTTTGAAGTGTGTTTTGGGTCATTGTCCTGCTGGAAGACCCATGACCTCTGAGGGAGACCCAGCTTTCTCACACTGGGCCCTACATTATGCTGCAAAATTTGTTGGTAGTCTTCTGACTTCATAATGCCATGCACACGGTCAAGCAGTCCTGTGCCAGAGGCAGCAAAGCAACCCCAAGACATCAGGGAACCTCCGCCATGTTTGACTGTAGGGACCGTGTTCTTTTCTTTGAATGCCTCTTTTTTTCTCCTGTAAACTCTATGTTGATGCCTTTGCCCAAAAAGCTCTACTTTTGTCTTATCTGACCAGAGAACATTCTTCCAAAACGTTTTAGGCTTTTTCAGGTAAGTTTTGGCAAACTCCAACCTGGCTTTTTTATGTCTCGGGGTAAGAAGTGAGGTCTTCCTAGGTCTCCTACCATACAGTCCCTTTTCATTCAGACGACGACGGATAGTACGGGTTGACACTGTTGTACCCTCGGACTGCAGGGCAGCTTGAACTTGTTTGGATGTTAGTTGAGGTTCTTTATCCAACATCCGCACAATCTTGTGTTGAAATCTCTTGTCAATTTTTCTTTTCCGTCCACATCTAGGGAGGTTAGCCACAGTGCCATGGGCTTTAAACTTCTTGATGACACTGCGCACGGTAGACACAGGAACATTCAGGTCTTTGGAGATGGACTTGTAGCCTTGAGATTGCTCATGCTTCCTCACAATTTGGTTTCTCAAGTCCTCAGACAGTTCTTTGGTCTTCTTTCTTTTCTCCATGCTCAATGTGGTACACACAAGGACACAGGACAGAGGTTGAGTCAACTTTAATCCATGTCAACTGGCTGCAAGTGTGATTTAGTTATTGCCAACACCTGTTAAGTGCCACAGGTAAGTTACAGGTGCTGTTAATTACACAAATTAGAGAAGCATCACATGATTTTTCGAACAGTGCCAATACTTTTGTCCACCCTCTTTTTTATGTTTGGTGTGGAATTATATCCAATTTGGCTTTAGGACAATTCTTTTTGTGTTTTTTCATTTAAGACAAATTAAATGAAGATAATAATACCAAAGAATTTGTGTTTGCAATCATTTTCAGGAAGAAACTGGAGTATTATCTGACAGAATTGCAGAGGTGTCAATACTTTTGACCACAACTGTAGGTAAAAACTATGCTTTTTCATCATGCTGCTGAACTAAAAATTGATTATAACGAGAAAATAAAAAGACAAATGTAAAACACACGGTACCTCAGGAAGTGTCATCTTGTTCCGCAAAAAACAAGCCATCATATAGCTCCATCAATGAAAAAATAGAAAACTAATAGCTCTCAGAATATGATGATGCAAATATAATTATTTTTTTCTATAAAATAGTTTTTATTGTATAAAAGTGGCAAAACATAACAAAAAATAAATTAATTTGGTATCGCTATAATCATAATGACCTGAAGAATAATGCTGCCTTATAAATTTTACCACACACAGAATGGCATAAAAAAAAAAAAATTTGTGAATTGCTGGTTTTTGTTCATTCTGCCTCCCAAAAATTGCAATAGAAAGCTTGTACTGCAAAAAACAAGCCCTCACATGACTCTTGTGGTAGAAATATAGAAAAATGACAGCTCTCAAATATGACAATGCAAAAACTTGTTTTCGCAAAACAATGTGTCTTAGCAACCAAACATAAAAATCTATATAAATCTGGTATCGTCATAATTGCACCGACGCAGAGGATAAAGTTGTCTAATCACTTATGAGGAACAGTGTAAAATATAAATAGAACCAATTCTTGACCTGCTACTGATTTGTTCATTTCACCTCCCAAAGATTGTAGTAAGGCTCAGCGCACATTTATCTTGCTTTCTGCACTGAGTGCTCATACTGGGGTTTCCATGTAAATCTGTGAAGTACATTCAGATGGAACCCCCAGTGAAAGATTCCCTATAATGAGGCAGATGGCGGTACTGTGGACACAGTCTGGCCTACGAGCCGGCCGTGTCCATCATTTTAAGCTTACATAAAAGTGCCGTCAGCCACACTTTTGCCCCCTTCTAAGAAGAAGGACACCATGGAACAGAGGCCAGACGGAGTCCAGAGTAACTCTGTTGCCTCATTATTGAGAATGGATCACTCAGGAGTTTCATCTGAATCACATGTAAATTAAGTATAAACCTAGCACTCAACTTAGATGCGTGAAAAAATGAATTTATTGTAGCACACAAAAAACGTTTCGGTCTGTTGTGACCTTCTTCAGTTACTACAACAGTAGACAAAATAAAACCAAATAAATATACCATGATATAACAAAAATACAAAATAGAATACAATAGGAAATAACAAAAGTATATACACCGCAAAATTAATTCTGCCGCCCATCGGACTGGGAGTCGGCCGTTATCTGTTAAGCTGACAGCTGGCACAGAGAAGCTGCCGTGCGCTGGCTCCCAGGGATCAATTGTACTGGCGTCTGTACAGACACTAGTACAATTGAAGCTCTGACCATTGGGTCAGACCGATGCCGCAGCGTGATCAGGTCATGTGATCATGCTGCTGACATCACTCGCCGGCGCCCAGAAGGGTGAAGAGCATCAGTGGTAAGTCAGTGCTCCACTCCTGAGCTGTAGAAACCACCAAAGATTGAGGGAGGGGGAAGGGGGGTACATAATGTGTGGGGGGATTTGGAGTGGGGATGGAGGGCTGTTTAATGTGTGGGGAGATTTGGAGTATGGATGGGGGGTACTTTATGTGTGGGGGGATTTTGAGTGGGAATGGAGGTACGTAATGTGTGGGGAATTTGGAGTGGGGATGGGGGTTAATGTGTGGGGAGATTTGGAGTGGGGATGGGGGGTTATTTAATGTGTGCGGAGATTTGGAGTGGGGATGGGGGATACTTAATGTGTGGGGAGATTTGTGTGGCACCCCAGGAGTTTGGTTGCCACAATGGTCTTGCCTCCCTCCAGGGGGAGTGATGTCATGCTTGGAAGCAAAGAAGGTAGTTCCAGCATACAACACAGTTCCTGCACCAGGCCTGCAGGGGGAGCTCTAAACCCGACTTCAGGGGAGCTGCTCTCTCTGGTATGGAGGAGGAAGTTAGCGAGAGTTAGAGCCTGAACAAGGTTGAGAGAGGATGTGTGGAGAGGAGCTGGGGATAGGAGCTCCATCTGAGCTCACTCCAGGCTTGAGCACCAGTGACTGGACACCGGAGTCTGAGGCTGTGTGGGTACTAAAGCCCCAGCACCAGAATCCGGAGGACAGAAGACTGTAGATCCTCTGTCCCCAACTGATACTCGATGACAACGCAGCACGTGTGAGCCGGAGACGCCAGACAGGAGCGATCACCAAAGCAGGCTACAGCTACCTGTCATGCGACTGGAGTTCTACCTAAGCATCAGACAGAGAGAGGTGCTTGAACAGAGTTTACAGCAGCAAGTACCTCAGAGAATAGCGCTAGAAAGGAGGCATCACAACCCACCTGACAAAGGAAATTCCCAAATTGCTTCCAGGCTGACCAGCTCTAGAACAATCTGTAACCTAGGCCCTGGACTGTACCTGCACTGCTCAGTAAAAGGTAAAGGAAACTGCACAATGCTTTGTCCTCTAAATCATTCCCACGTCACCTGCCCTGCACCACACTTACCACCATCACCTTTAACATTTAACTGCCCTGGGTTATAGCTCTACCCGTGGAGAACTTAACCATCTCTGCTGCCATATCATCATCCCAGAGGATCTGCATTGCAGCGTCGGTCCCCTGACCGAATACCACGGGTGGCATCACAAACACTTTATTACAAACTTTATTTATCCATTTTCCACTATCTCCCGTTTTATTGGATGCCCAGGGCCACGGACCGGATCACTGCTGCCGTGACACTGCCCCTTTCAGAAGCGGCCCGGTACCAAGTATCCTCACTGCCCTGGTGGGCGATCCATTTGGAGTGGGCATGGGGGGATACTTAATGTGTTGGGAGATTTGGAGTGGCGATGGGAGGATACTTAATGTGCGAGGGATTTGGAGTGAGGATGGGGGTTATTTAATGTGTGGGGAGATTTGGAGTGGGTATGGGGGTACAGAATGTGTGGGAGGGATTTAGAGTGGGGATGGGGTTATTTAATGTGTGGGGAGAATTGGAGTAGGGATGGGGGTTATTTAATGTATGGGGAAATTTTGAGTAGGGATGGAGGTTATTTAATGTGTGGGGAGATTTGGAGTGGGAATGGGGAGTACTTAATGTGTGGGGGGATTTGGTGTGGGGATGAGGGGTACTGAATGTGTGTGGGTATATGGCATGGGGATGGGAGGATTTATTGTGTGTGGGAAGATTTGATGTGGGGATGGAGGGATTTATTGTGTGGGGGGATTTGGAGTGGGGATGGGGGATTTAATGTGTGGGGGGAGATTTGAGGACACAAATGAAGAGTATGTATACATGAGGGCATGTATGAGGAAACAGTATGGGGTGCAGACACAGTATGGTGAGTGGGGGATGGGTACAGACAGTATGGGGAGTGAACGGGTAAATTTATGCAGACACAGAATGAGTAGTGATGGGAAAATTGTATGTGGACACAGTATGGGGAGTGAGGGTGATGGGATGTGGGCAGACACACTGTCACGCTCGCGCATTGGCTGATTGACGTGAGTCGGGGGTTGTGGCCCCACTGTGCCACAAACCAGACTACCCTGGAAAGGGCGTGACTACGACAGCTACTATGGTCTTCACTGGAGCCTCTGATGGGATGGGGAGGTCAGGCTTGTGTGGCAGGTAGCTGCCGAGTGCCACTCCAGGGTGGTGTCTGGCTGTGGCTGCTGATCCCACCCGGGAACAGGACATCTGGACAGGTGCGAGTGACAAGCAGGCTCAGACACAGGGCAAGCAGGCACAGCTGAGACACAGGGCAAGTGGGCACAGCTTGAGACACAGGGCAGGTGGGCACGGCTTGAGACACAAAGCAGGCAGGCACGGCTTGAGATCCAGGGCAGGCGGGCACGGCTTGAGACCCAGGGCAGGCGGGCATGGCTTGAGACACAGGGCAGGCGGGCACAGCTTGAGACACAGGGCAGGCGGGCACGGCTTGAGTCACAGGGCAGGCGGGCACGGCTTGAGACACAGGGCAGGCGAGTATGGCTTGAGACACAGGGCAAGCAGGCACGGCTTGGAGACACTGGACAGGCGGGCATGGCTTGGAGACACTGGACAGGCCGGCACAGCTTGGAGACACTGGACAGGAGGGCATGGCTTGGAGACAATGAACAGGCAGGCACGGCTTGGAGACACTGGACAGGCGGGCATGGCTTGGAGACACTGGACAGGCGGGCGTGGTATGAGAAGGAACAGGCAGGCGCCTGTTCACACAGCAGATGCAGGTAACAGAATAGGCAGGAAGGAATGGTGTGTGTTGGAACAGGTTAGGAACTGAGCCGCAGGAGTGCGGAGTAGGCAGAGCCGCAGGAGTGCAGAGCAGGCGGAGCCGCAGGAGTGCAGAGTAGGCAGAGCCACAGGAGTGCGGAGTAGGCAGAGCTTGCAAGAGTGCAAGGTAGACAGAGCTTGCAAGAGTGCAAGGTTGGCGGAGCTTGCAAGAGTGCAAGGTAAGACAGGGACTACACAGGGAAAGACACTGCAGGGAAAGGAACCACAGACAAGGAGACTGACAGACAGCGGTAAGGCAGAGTTCAGACAGGGAAACAGTATGAGACAATGTACAAGGACCAAAGGATACAGGAACCAGGATTGTTGTGAGTTCATTTTTCCCTTCACCATTGAGGTCTGATGAACTCCCTCCTCTGGTGAAGGAAGGTAGTGAGGCTGATTACCAAACACCTGGGCAGCTTGATGGTGACTCGGTGGCTGGAATTGAGGACTGGATATAAGGCAGCCGATGCCCTTCTGCCTTGCTGGTGATCCTGCTGGATTCTTGGAGACCAGTCTGATTCCTGCGTCTCAAAGCTAAGTTTTTCTGCTCTGCTTTGTACTCTTCAGTTTTGTTTTTGTTTTGCCTTGTTTTTTGGTAGTTCTGCGATCCCCGGCCGGGGGTGAGCTGAATTCCATTTTTGTCTCTGATCTGTTGATCTTTTGCTCTGTCTTCAGAATATACCTGAGTGCTGATATAGTCTTTTGAAGCCTAGCGACTTCAGGGCCTGTTTTTCCTATCAGTCGGTTGGCTCATTTTGGATAGGGTTTTTGCGGATGGCAGACAGCAGCTTTCCTATCCTGTCCTATTTAGTTAGCTTGGGCCCCATCATTTGCTCAACCTATCTTTCTATCTGTGTTAGTGTTTTCATCTTGCTTCACCATCATTATATGTTGGGGGCTGCCTATTGCTTTGGGGTCTGCTCTGGGGCAGTTTAGTTTTTCCCCTTTCTGTCTTTAGGCTATGTAGTTCTCCGGCTGTGATCGAGGGGTCTAGGGCACCGTAGCAACCCCCCCACGGCTACTGCTGGTTGTTGTGGATAGGTTCAGTGGTCTGCAATCCGATAGCTGCCAACCTCTCTGGTTTTTCTGGACTTAGCTAGTATTTAGTTTTTTTCCTCCTTCGGTGACTCATCATAACAGAATCACCAGCCACACCGCAGATCCTAGGGTACTCAATAGCAGGAGAGAATTGTAAAAAAAAAAAAAAAAAGTGTGTCAGAATTTTTTTTTTTGTGCATATTTTTTCCTCTATATCTCAGGCCGTAGGGGGAATTTTTCTCTCAATGGAGATGAAGCAATTGTCTGATCGTGTGGTGCAGCTCGCTGCTGAAGTGCGGGGAATTTCCGCCTATCTTGCTCATTCACATGCTGCTGAACCAAAGATTCCTATTCCTGATGTGTTTTTTGGGGATTGGTCTAAATTCTTGAATTTCAAGAATAATTGTAAATTATTTTTTGCCTTGAAGCCTAACTCGTCGGGGAACTCCACGCAGCAGGTTAAGATTGTCATCTCTTTGCTGCGCGGCGATCACCAGGATTGGGCGTTTTCTTTGAAACCTGATGATCCTATTCTGAATAATGTGAACGCATTTTTTCAAGCCTTGGGGTTGTTGTATGATGAACCTAATGCTATTGATCAGGCTGAAAAGACCCTGTTGGCATTACGCCAGGGTCGGGATTCGGCAGAGTTGTACTGTCAAAAATTCCGAAAGTGGGTGGTCCTTACTACCTGGAATGATGGTGCCTTGGCAGCCCTCTTTCGGAAGGGTTTGTCAGAAACTGTAAAAGATACTATGGTGGGATTTCCTGTTCCCGCTGGTCTTGACGATTCTATGTCATTAGCCATTCAGGTGGATCGGCGTTTACGTGAACGCAAAACTACACGAGAGATGTTGCCACCTGATGAACAAATGTCTGAACCTATGCAATGTGATAGAGTTGTCTAGGGCGCAACGTCAGGAGTTCAGAAGGCGTAATAAGCTGTGTTTTTTTTGTGGAGATGCCTCGCATATTATTTCTGCCTGCCCAGGTGTTGACACTGTGGTGGAGAGAATGCACCAGATCTGGGACCAAGTAGTGGATAAGTTGTCTCTCTCCCAGGAAAAGGCCCAGCGGTTTTCCATCCGGCGTAGGACCGTTGGTCCCCAGTTTAAGGTGGGTGATATGGTTTGGTTGTCATCAAAAAATATCGCTATAAAGGTGGCTTCTCCTAAGTTTAAGCCTAGATTTATTGGACCTTACAAGATTTTGGAGATTATTAATCCGGTCTCTTTTCGGTTGGCTCTTCCTGTCACATTTAAAATTCATAATGTGTTTCATAAGTCCTTGTTGAAGAGGTTTGTTGAACCAGTAGTTCCTGTGTTGGCACCTCCTGACCCTATATTGGTTGAAGGTAACATGGAATATGAGGTAGAGAAGATACTGGATTCCTGTCTGGCTAGACGGAGACTCCAGTATTTGGTTAAGTGGAAGGGTTATGGTCAGGAGGATAATTCCTGGGTCTCTGCCTCTGATATTCATGCCGAAAGATTGGTTCGTGCCTTTCATCGGGCTCACCTGGATCACCCTGGTGGCATGGATGAGGGTTCGGTGACCCCTCCTCAAGGGGGAGGTACTGTTGTGAGTTCATTTTTCCCTTCACCATTGAGGTCTGATGAACTCCCTCCTCTGATGAAGGAAGGTAGTGAGGCTGATTACCAAACACCTGGGCAGCTAGATGATGACTGGGTGGCTGGAATTGAGGACTGGATATAAGGCAGCCGACGCCCTTCTGCCTTGCTGGTGATCCTGCTGGATTCTTGGAGACCAGTCTGATTCCTGCATCTCAAAGCTAAGTTTTTCTGCTCTGCCTTGTACTCTTCAGTTTTGTTTTTGTTTTCCCTTGTTTTTTGGTAGTTCTGCCATCCCCGGCCGGGTGTGAGCTGAATTTCATTTTTGTCTCTGATCTGTTGATCTTTTGCTCTGTCTTCAGAATATACCTGAGTGCTGATATAGTCTTTTGAAGCCTAGTGACTTCAGGGCCTGTTTTTCCTATCAGTCGGTTGGCTCATTTTGGATAGGGTTTTTGCGGATGGCAGACAGCAGCTTTCCTATCCTGTCCTATTTAGTTAGCTTGGGCCCCATCATTTGCTCAACCTATCTTTCTATCTGTGTTAGTGTTTTCATCTTGCTTCACCGTCATTATATGTTGGGGGCTGCCTATTGCTTTGGGGTCTGCTCTGGGGCAGTTTAGTTTTTCCCCTTTCTGTCTTTAGGCTATGTAGTTCTCCGGCTGTGATCGAGGGGTCTAGGGGTCGAGGGCTAGCAGAGAAGTACCAGGCAAGTACTCAGAAAAGGCTAGGACAAGACATGGACAAAGATATAAGCCTCCTGGCGGGCACTCAGAGTGTACAAGAAAAGCTAGGAGGAAGGCCTCTCAAGGAAGGCAAGACAAAGGACAGGGCTTGGCTTCCTCAGTAGCAAGGAGCTAACTGAGTAGAGACATTGCACAGGCAAGGGTTAGTGGGTGTGGTGACCCTATATAGTAAAGGGCTCCAGGTGATTGGTCGGGGACAGCTTAGACCGGTGCACCCTGACTGCATAAGAAGCAGAGAGTTCAGGCACCACTCCCCTATACACACAGTCAGGAAACATGAAGAGAGAAAGCAGGAAAACAAGAGGCATAGCGCATGGAGCTGGCAGCAGACAGAAATCACCGCATGACCTGGAGCAGTAAGTTGGTGTGCGTGGATGGGAGGCCATGCAGTGATGCCTGCAGGGTTGTTACACACAGTATGGGGAGTCAGGGATATGCATGAGCAGACAGTATAGAGAGTGAGGGGGTAAATATATGAGGAGACAGTATGGCGAACAGGGGGGATGTTAGAGGAGACAGTATGAGGAGTGAGGGGAATAGTGTGAGGCGACAGTATGGGGGGAGAAAAGTGAATGGGCACAGAATAGAGACTGAGTAGTGGGGGCATAGCATGGGGAGACAGTGTAAGGGTACAGCCAGGAGACGACAGTATACCAAGGAGGGGGAGTGTGATGAAAAGGAACAGTATAGAGACTGAGCCCTATAGGGAGGACAAAGTGTGAGAAGACAGTGTGAAAAGGTATCCCAGTCTGGAAAGGAGAGGTCAGTGCGAAGAGCATGTACCAAAAGAGGGACAGTGTGGGGTCATATTTTGTGGAGACAATATAGTGAGGAGCAATTATATATTCAGGGGCGCAGTGTACTGTAGATGTTTTTATTTAGGAGCATTATAATGACACTTCTCTCTTTAAGGGCATTGTGTGGAAATTTGCTGCAGAAGACTGGAGAAGATGGAAGTCTGCAGAGACGAGATGTGGATGAGAAAACTCATCATGGGGTCTGGACAAGAAGAAGAAAAGAAGAACGATTCCAGAGACGACATCATCTATAAGGTACCTGGATGTAAATATTATTTGTGAAACTGACCTATTCTCATGTTTTTATTTATGTTAGGAACATTAAAGGGGTTGTCCAGGTTTGTGCTGAGTCTGCAGTCATTCTATGTGACTGCAGAACTCTCAATTCTCACAGTGATCACTGAACGCTGTTAGGATTCTCTCGTGCCAGTAATTTACATACATGCGGTCACATGCTGACTAGACATGTGTTGCCTCACTCAATGAAAATGAATGGAGAGAGGCCGGGCACATCTAGTCGGAATGTGACCAGAAGTATATAAATCACATGCTTGTGCTGACATGACCATGTACTCTTGCCACCGGTAAGGGAGAATCCTAAAAGTGTGCAGTGCATTCGTTGTGAGAATTCAGAAGCTGCAATGTCAGGATTCAGCGATGCAGGTTCCAATAGTCATCACATGGACACTTCACTCATATGCGATTTTCATACTTATGGTCCTATGACAACGAGCTTCTCTTCCTGCTTCCCTCAGTTTTTCACTGAACACTGAGAGCATTAGGAAGAGCAGCTCGTCGGTACATGACTAAGTGTGCAAATCGCATGTGTGCTTGGGGGGGGGGGGGCGTCCAACCGAATTCTAGCCCCGGGTTCCAGAAAGCTTAGATACACCTCTCGGTGTGTGCCTTTACAAATCAAGTCCTATCAGTTTAATTAAACACAACTCCAATGAAGGAGTAGAATCATCTCAAGGAGGATCACAAGGAAATGGACAGCATGTGACTTAAATATGAGTGTCTGAGCAAAGGGTCTGAATACTTATGACCATGTGATATTTTAGTTTTTTCTTTTTTAATAAACTTGCAAAAATTTCTACATTTATGGTTTTTTCAGTCAAGATGAGTTGCAGAGCGTACATTAATGAGAAAAAATGAACCTCTTTGAATTTACCAAATGGCTGCAATGAAGCAAAGAGTGAAAATTTTAAAGGGGTCTGAATACTTTCCGTTCCCACTGTAGGTATACAAGTGAGCACGGCAGGTGCAGGCTGGTACAGCTGGTATTCAGATGAGAATGGGAGGTGCTGGCTGGTATGGCCGGTATACAAGCAGGCACTAGCAGGTGCATGTTGGCAAAGCTGGTATACAGGTGGTCATGGCACGTGCATGCAGATACGGCAAGCCCAGCTGGTATTCAGGCAGGCACTGGTAGGTACTGGAAGACAAACTAGAACAGAGGACCTGAGAACTAGCAAGCATGTAACAAGCAGAGTACACACACTGCTCAGACACCTCCCCACAGGTAGTGTTGCCTTAAATAATGCTTCTCATAGTCATTGGCTGGGGACACTTTAGGATGGCTCACATTGTCCCTGTAACTTGGTAGAACCCCTTTAAATGTAGTGCCCACTTTGTTAGATCTTGTGTGGTCCATTTGGTATTTTTTATAGATGGTGTTGTCTTTGTGAGACAACCTCTTTAAGTCCAGAAAAATGTTTGTCCTGTTAATCACTACTTTATGTCATAAACCTTCAATTTGATTGCATATGTGTGAATAACATTGGTGGCTTATCATTTTAGCTGAATTGTAAGCTGCCAGCTGAGATATAATGGCCTTGAAATGATTCCACATAAAAACATGTTTCACGTTACAAGTGGTTCCCACATGTTTTACAAAGTGACAATGAAACTTTTTATAGATAGAGTGTATCTTATAGTAGACTTAGACCTTCTTGTTCACAAATGTTTTGGTCTAATTAAAGTACCACTGCTGAAGGCCATACCTATTCTTCACTGACCTTTGTGATGACTATTGCTTACGATGTACTATAAACATGGGATCGGGTATCAAAATGAATGTTTCCAATTATAGAGCAAACGTACTGCATTATGTGTGTTTCATCCAACATTTCCTTTGCATTTTGACATTTTCTTTGATAAACCTTGAGTAGCACTCTGCCTTTGGTGGTATTTATTTTCCACCTCTTCCGCTCTATAAGTTGGTCCATCATTCTTATTACATGGTTGAACTGCAGTTAAATCTTAGTCATAAACAGGGGTTAATTAGAATCCATGTTCTTATTCTGAAAATATGCAAGCCCACATAGTATGCCTGTTACAAGGCAACCACAAAGTAATTGACTTTCTATTTTAGCCAACCTAGCTGTAATTACAATTGACCAACACATGATAAATCAGGACGTTTTCATTCAAGGGCTTTCAAGTCTTTGCTCTCATTTCAACATGGAGTGTTAATATCAGATTAGCATGCATGTACTGATCAAGTTAGACATAACAACTAGACTTTCTTCCTAATTTTACATATTTAAAAGGTACTTGAATTATTTGCATACTAGTAGGTGTACGGGTCCTTAAATTCCCAACAATCACGTAACTGACCTCTGCTCAGCAGTCAGGAGCATACATAGTCCAGATGGAAAACATTGTCTTTGTAGCCTATGGTTTCTAATGAATCCGTACTCCAGTCTGTGTGCATGCGCAGACAGGAACCGTGCTCTCCTGTCTGCAGAACTGTGTACTTTTGTCTGCTGAGCTGTGGGCTCCTGTCTGCCTAGCAAAAAAAAAAGACAAAAGGCAGTGGGCACAGCAGAAATATAAATAGGGTGCTCCTAAATATTGTGCAAAAACTAAATGTATGGAAGAGGGAGAACACGCGCTGCGCAGAAAAATGTATAGTGTACACCAATTAATGAGAATATGTGAAAAATGTATAATGTTTATTAGAAAACAAAACAACACTGACAGATGGTTAAAAACAATTAACAAATTACAAAACTATACAAAAGACAAATAGGAGTAAAGATAAGATAAACCAAAAATAACTCCCTCTCAAGACAGACATGAGCATCAATCCAGTATTTGATCTTTCAAGTTGACAAATATGCGGCTGTATGCAATAACATTATATAGAAAATAGAATAGGTGCAGGAAATAAGCACAGATTATGCAATACTGGAAATCGTATTACGATACTCCTGCTGAAGAAATAACAAATAGTAAGATACAAAGTAAGAACTTACTCATGGAATGCAAAAAAAGGCTGCATGAGATGAGTTAGCTTTAAATAGACTGCCTGGTGGTGCAAGAATCCCCATGCGTATCTCTACTGCATGGAAGCTTCCTCAGGGGGTAATCTGTCCAGTGTGGTAGTGTAATCCATAAAGCATGACACCAGTGTTATTCTTATTTTTATTGCTCCCCTGGAGTCATAAAGGAATGTAGGTTTCCTGCCTTCCCTTCTTCAAAGAGCCGTAACTTTTTTATTTTTCTGGACACATAACCATATGATTCTTGTGGGACACATTGTGGTTTTAAAAGACAACATTTATTTTACAATTCAATGCACTGGAAGAGTGGAATCGTTCCAATTACAGTGAAATTTTGTGTTAGGTTTTAGTGGTGTTTATTGTACTGCAGCCTTGCAGCGCTGGAGTCCTGGGTTCAAATCCCACCAAGAACATCTGCAAAGAGTTTGTACGCTCTCCCCATGTCTGCGCGGGTTTCCTCCGGGTTCAGGTTAGGGAATTTTGATTGTGAGCTCCATCGGGGACAGCTATGATAATGTGTGCAAGCTCTAAATGACCTGGAGCTACAATTCTTCAGGTTAGTACAATTACAGCAACACCAATCTTAAATAAATTTTTTTAAAAATGTATTTCGGTGGTTAAAAAAAAATTCCAAAATGCATCTAAAAAAAATCTTTAAATGGGAACTGAATGAAGGCCTGTTTTTTGTATGTCGAGCAGACATTTTCATTGATACTATTTTGGGGTAAATGTGACAATTTGATTGCTTCTTATTGCCTTTTTAGCAGCATTATAGCTGCAGAAAAAACGCAATTCTGGTAATTCATTTTTTATTTTCATTACGTCATTTATCAATCAGGTTAGTTCATTTTATATATTAGTAGATCAAACATTTACGAATGCAGCAATACCACATATGTTTATTTTATTTACTTATTTATTTTCATTCCTGTATTTTTAATGGGGTAAAAGGTTGGGTGAGTAGAATTCTCATATGTATATTTTTCTCGAGGAACATTTCACTGGCGATGAGGACACAAAGTTTATTTTTTTCTGTAGTAACATATGGTTGTAAAACCTGGACGATCAAGAAACAAGACAGAAGAAGAATCAGCACCTTCAAAATGCTGTGCTGGAGAAGGATGCTATCAATACCATGGATGGCAAGAAGAACAAACCAATCAGTTTTGGAGCAAATAAAGCCAGACATGTCACTCGAAGCAGGGATCACCAAGCTACAGCTTGCCTACATTTAAAGCAAATTTGGCCGAACAATACACAGTGTTATATAGTCAAAACACCTGTGTCCATACCGGGAACGAAATAAAGTTCCGTGCAAGGAAAACTGGTAACCCATACAGCCGTACGCCTTCTTCCAAAACGCGCGTAGGGGTTGTGGCACTGCAGGCCTGAGGTAATTATTGAATTTCTTATACTACCTGCCCCTTCATCTCCTTGTCACTTCTTTGGTGCATTCCACCAGTGATCTTAATCTATTACAGCCTGGTGTAATACCTATTATATTGTTATTTGATGTTTGGAGCAATATGCTGCATTGACTCTTCTTATCTTCTTGCCTCTGATCTGTGGTGCCATTTTCTTGGTATTATTCACCATCCTATCATTCTCTCTTAACGTTATGTATGTATATGTTTTAAAGAATTGTTCAATAAAATTAAACCCTTTTAATATATTTTAGTTCTACATGTCCAATTTCTCTTTGTATGTGTTACCAGTTTGCCTACTTTGGACACATCATACGAAAATAGAGAAGGAATGGAGAATGGAGAAGGAAATCATGGTCAGAAGAATAGAAAAAACAAGGTGAAGAGGAAGACCAACAACCTGATGGCTATATGCAATCAAGATTAAGGCGGAGAAGACCCTGGTGGACCTATCTAGACTTGCACAAGATCGATCTTCCTACTGAGCGTTCATCCATTAAGTCACCATGGCTCAAGATCAAGCCGAAGGCCTTTAATAAAAATATTTTTTATATTAATTTTTTATTTTTTTAATTTTTATCTGACTTTTTAGTGTCCTTAGGGGACTTGTATCATCAATTGTTCAATCACTTATATTATATACCACAGTATGGCAGGATATAGAGTAAAAGGCATTCTCCTATAATCCTATAAAGTTTTCAGCAGTCACCCCAGGTGTCATGACGTTGACAACCCATCGGTTTCCTGTGATTGTGTCGCAGACTGCCTAGGTAAGCCATTGACTGAATGCACGACACTGACACTGTCAGAGATTGACAGCTGCTTTTACAATGCTAAATTACAGCAATGAGATCACTTTCTAGTGGCTGAGGTTGCAGGTAGATGTGGACTATATAATACTGTCAGTATCTGCTGCTATAGTTTGGGCTCAGCACCTGAGCCTGCTACATTCACGGAGGCCCAACATAGGATATACTATTTTGTCCTATGTGGTGATGGGGTTAAAACTTAAAAGTCCAGTTACACTTTACAGGAGTACCTATCACTAGAATATGATTGCCAATTTTGTGGCACATGTTTTCTCAGAACACCAAGATTTTCGATAACCTGTGAGATTTCACAGTCTGGCTGCAGATGTGGCCATGGAGTCCCATAACCTGGAAGTTTGAACCTAACATTTGTTATCACATCTTAAAGGCAGCTTAGGAGCAGATTTCTTAATTATTTTTCATAAAAGATATTTAGAAATATTTTTGGTATGCCACTGACTATTCTTTTATTACATAAAACAGGCAGCTTAGTGACAGATATTCTTTAAATAACCCTTTAAAACAATTTTTATAGTCAGCAAAGTTAATTCTAATTGAATACTGCAAATACAAGAGAAGCGTTTTGAACAAAGTCGACCAGTCATTAATTGTCTTCTGTTTCCAAATCCCATCAGTGCTGCCATGAGTGCCACTGAGCCACAGACATTTCTTCTTCCCCCCTTAACCATACTAAACAACAGGCTTTGGAGACGTTTTAGCAGTGACCCAATGTCACTTGTTGGAGATCTACATAAAGAATAATGCTATAGGGCTGTGAACTTTGAATTTCCCTGGCCCCCAGTGGCACACGGTCTAACTTCATTGAGCAGATACTTCTTTCATGTTTTCTCTTTATACCTCCTTGGGGATTTGCTACTACAACTTCTTCCTTAAGACTTGCATGAGAGCACCAGTCAAATAACATCTTAATATTGATGAAAAGACAAAAGTTTCATTAGAGCAAATGAAAACTGATACTTAATTGGCTTTCTGTTTTTTCCTAATGATATGTTGTTGTGACTATGAGCATGCTGCCATAATAAGCTGTACGGCTCTTGAAATGCCACAAGGAGTTAGGAGACTTACAGAAGGAAGTCTACAGCCCTTAGTAAAGACTTTGAGTGAATGATGACAGTGCTATATGTCTGGTTTACCACAATGGCAATCTGTCAATGCTACTCAAAAATATACTTTAGATTTTAACTTAAAGGGATATTCCTACTTTACATAGATGTAATCTCTAAGCCACCTCTCCATTGATCTCAGTGAGAAAAGCGACTGCACAGAATTGCAAACAGAGTTTATAGAAGCCTGTCCTATCGATCTGTCTTTATGCCCGTCACACACAGTGATCTCGCTAGCGAGATCGTTGATTTTGTCATGCCACAGCGATCTCGCCAGCGACATCGCTGTGTGTGACGGGGATCAGCGACTGGCCCCCCTGCCGGTTATCGTTGATCGTGCTCAATCGGCCTGGGCCATTTTTCGATCACTGGTCTCCTGCTGGCCAGCACGCATCGCGTGTGGCAGCGAGAGACCAGCGATCAGTGACCCTGGATGCTGGTTTCTAATGTAATGGTTTCCTGGATACCCGATGTTTAGATTAGAAACCAGCGTCCAGCGTGCTGGTCCTGATCGCTGGAGGGGCTGTCTATGTGACAGCTCACCAGCGATCAGCCTAACGATGTCCCAGTGATTCCATCATGTCGGATCGTTGGTGGGATGGATGGGACATCGTTATGTGTAACGGCGCCTTAACTGATAAAATTGCTATAAATGTGCAAGATAGCAACACTCTTAAAACTTAAAAACAACATACAGTACATACTGTACATACAGCATATATAATAGAGATTATAAAATAATGCTTTTTATCCCACGTTAAGAAAGAAAGGAAGAAAGAAGGAGAAAAAATAGATAAAGAAAGAAACCGATAAAAAGAAATAAACAGGAAAATAAAAAAGCAAGAAACAGAAAAAGAAAGAGCAAAAGAATGAGAGAAAGAAAAAGAAAAAAGAACAGAAAATAGAAAAACAAATAAAAAGAAGAAAATGGGCAGACAGATAAAGGCATAGAGTAAAAAGAAAACTAAACATAAAATGCCTTTTGTATTTTGTCACATTTATTATTACAGGCCAGGAACATTTGTCTTTTTGCCTATTGAGGTGAGAGAAAACATTGGATATTTGTTTCGTCCAGTATTAAAGTTCTTTACAATCATTTTTTCCCGTTGTTTTCCTATTCTATACAATTGTCAGTAAGTAGGTAATTCCCAATTATATATTTAGCCTCTCAGTATTAAACGGCATTAAACTCTCTTTTATATGGGAGCTCAGGTTTCCTCAATATTGTAGTATACAGAATAAGTGTTTCCCGTGAGTCTGGCACAGTTGATAGAAAAAGACCAAAGAATCATTATTACTTAACTAAGATGTCATAACAAGACTTAGACTGAACCTGTTTCTGAAAGATCGGCTCTCTGGCAGGAAATGTGGCTGTCTGTCCTGGAGCATTGTAAATGGCACTGCTTTTATTGCTCCCCAGTGATGATGAAGACGATGTCTCAGCAGCACTTGTGTCTCAGACATAACAGTAACATCTAACTAGGTACAAGCATTACAGAAATATAAGGCTCAGTTCAAATCACATTAGAGAATTATTTTTGGCAGGACTGGTTACAATATGTCACCCAACATAGATAAAATGGTGCCATGAAGGTTGTCATAATTATCAGTGCTGTAATAAACAAATGTAAAAAGCAGTTTCTATACAAATGATAGTTCATAAGTTATATGTATTATATACAGTGGCTTGCAAAAGTATTCACTCCATTGACATTATTTTGTGTTTTGCTACTTCACTACCTGGAATTCCACAGTTTTTTTAGAGTTTGCATCAGTTCATGTAAAGAGCTTGCCTACAACTGAGAAAATTCGTTTTTCTTTTTTTTATGAAGCAAATAGAAAATAGGACAAAATAACTGAAAACGTCAGTGTGCATAACTATTTGCTCCCCCTAAAGTCAGTACTTTGTAGAATCTCCTTTTGCGACAATTATAGCTGCATGTTGCTTTTGATAAGTCTCTATGAGCTTTTCACATCTTACCACTGGGATTTATGCCCATTCTTCAAGGCAAAACTGCTCCAGCGCCTTCAAGTTAAGTGGCTTCCTCTGTTGAACAGCAATCTTCAAGTCTGACCACAGATTCTTAATTGGATTATGGTCTGGACATTGACTAAAGCCCCCTTTACATTTAGCGATGCACCAGAGATCCCGACCACGATACGACCCGGTCAGGATTGCTGGTGCATCGCTAAATGGTCGCTAGTGAGCTGCCATACAGGCAGATCTCACAGTGATGCAGTGACGCAGCAGCGGTCGTTACTTACCTTTCAGACGCGGCGATGATGACGTCCTCCCGCGTGTGTCCACGCATTGCTCGTCGCGCCAGCAGGAAGCCCAGCAGGAAGCAGCCGACGAGAAATGGACATGAACGATCTTGCGCGATCAGCGATAGCCAGTGGGGGAGCCGGTCGGAGGTAAGTATCACACATAGCGATATCACTAGCAATATCGCTGCTGCGTCACAAAATCGGTGACGCTTTAGCGATATTGCTAACGATATCGCTATATGTAAAACCCACTTAAGCCACTTCAAAATATTTAGACATTTCCGGTGGATGGCCATGGAACAAGGAGGTGGAATAAGATTCTGCAGGTGAACAAATGGCTATGTCGATGGTGCTGTCAGCAAGGATTTGGATTTCTGGATCACGGAGTGAATTATCTATACGATGGACTACTTGCTAGAGATGGGGTGCACCTTACAAAGATTAGAAAACATGTATTTGGAAGTCGCCTTGCTACACTCATCAGGTGAGCTTTAAACTAGAACAATGTAGAAGGGAAGAAAAATGCCAGAAAAAGCCATACACCTGACAAATGCTATTGAGAACTATGTTATTAGAAGTGGAAGGGAAGAACAAAGACAAAATAATCTAAATACCGTATTTTTCGGACTATAAGACGCACCGGACCATAAGATGCACCCCAATTTTCAGAAGGAAAATAGGGAAAAAAATAATAATGTGTCAAATGGGGGTCCGTCTTACAGTCCGAATTCAGCTTACCTGGGAAGGGATCCGGCACAGGTGGAGGAGTAGTCATTCAGTGGTCCAGGCTCGTGCGGTGGCGGCTCTGTGCTGGGGCAGTTTGGTTGTGCTGGGGCAGCTATGCTGGGGCAGGGGCAGCTGTGCTGGGGCAGGGCAGCTGTGCTGGGGCAGGAGCAGGTGGGCTGTGCTGGGGCAGCTGTGCTGGGGCAGTGGCAGCTGTGCTGGGGCAGGGGCAGCTGTGCTGGGGCTGGGGCAGCTGTGCTGGGGCTGGGGCAGCTGTGCTGGGGCAGGTGTCCTGTGCCGAGCTGGGGCAGGTGGGCTCTGCGGGATGAGGGTGGTGGCGGGCTGTGCTCCGTCCCCCGAGATCTCGGGACGAGATCTGATCCCACGCATGTGCCGTCCCCGGACCGGTGGCCATCTTTCCGGTGTCCATGTTCCCGGAGGCCACCGCAACATGGCAGCGGCCAGCAAGGGGTGTGCGGGGGCCTCCGGGCTGCGAGGAAATGCCGGCGGAGCCGCCGCCCCTGCACCGGAGCACAGCCCGCTGCCACCACCGCACCGCAGAGCCCCGCCCGCTGCCACCACCGCACCGTAGAGCCCCGCCTGCTGCCACCACCGCACCGGAGGTTAGTATATTGCGACCATAAGACGCACCCCCCACTTTCCCCCAAAATATTTGGGGAAAAAAGTGTGTCTTATGGTCCGAAAAATACGGTAATTAAAAAATTGAAGAAAGAGAAACCAATCAAAAACTAAAATATTTCTATACTAATGCACAAAGCATGGGCAACAAACAAGGAGAATTGGAACTACTAACGCAGGAAAAGAAATATGATGTCATTGGAATCACTGAAACTTGGTGGGACAATACACATGATTGGATTGCAAGGCTAGAAGGATACAACTTATTTGCAAGAAAGAGACTTGATAAACGAGGAGGTGGTGTTGCATTGTATGTTAGAAACGCTTATATCTGCACAGAGATTAAAGCTTCAGAGACTGGGCATTCTGTTTGGGTAAGAATACAAGGACAGAACAATGGAAAGGACACCACTGTAGGTATTTACTGCAGGCCGCCTGTGCAAGCTGAAAATATGGATGAACTCTTTATGCATCAAATGGCCAAATTCTCCAAAAATATGACATAGTGGTCATGGGAGATTTCAACTATCCAGACATTTGTTGGAAATCTCTCTCAGGCAAAACTAACAGGTCAAGGAAATTCTTATTCTCTTTTGCTGACAACTTTATCTTCCAAAAGGTAGGGGAGAAAACAAGGGGATATGCTACCTTGGATCTAATCCTTATAAACAGGGAGGAAATGGTTGAGGAGGTAAAAGTGGCTGGGACCCAAGGAGGTAGCAACCATGCTATTTTACAATTTTGGATAACTAGAGGAGGAAGACCTGTGAAGACTCAGATGTCAAGGTTAGATTTCAGAAAGGCAGATTTTAAGGGACTCAGAAAGAGAATTGGAGGGATCCAATGGCTAGATATCCTTAAGGACAAAAATGTCCAGGATGGATGGGAAATCTTGAAAAATGAGATTCTGAAAGCTCAATTGTTAACAATTCCAAAAAGAGGGAAGAATAGGAAGCATTTAAGGAAACCAGGATTGATGAACACAGAGCTTAAACACATGTTAAAAAGGAAGATAGAAATGTTTATCAAATGGAAAGAGGGAAGCATATCTAAAGAAGAATACAATGCTGTCTGCAGAAGCTGCAGGGCACGAATCAGATTATCTAAAGCTGACAATGAATTAAGGCTTGCAAGAGATGTCAAAAGCAATAAAAAGGATTTTGGGAATATGTGAAAAGTAAAAGAAAAGTCAAAGATGCTATAGGATTTTTACAGGATGAAAATGATGAAATGGTAAGACAGGATGTTGAGAAGGCCGAACTTTTAAAATCCTATTTTGCATGTTTTCTCTCAGAAAGGAAATGTAACATCAACTGTTCTTCACTGTCTTATTAAGGGAATAGAAGAATCCAGGATATCTATAAACAGAAAGTTAGTGAGGAAACACTTAGCTAACCTAAATTAATTCAAGTCTCCAGGTCTAGATGAATTACACCCCAGAGTACAGAAGGAGATAGCAGAAGACATTTTTGATCCACTCTCCATAATCTTTGAAAAGTCTTAGAGAGCAGGAGAAGTCCCAGAATACTGGAGAAGAGCAAATGTTCCTATCTTCAAAAAGGTCAAGAAGGTGG
Organism: Dendrobates tinctorius; assembly: GCF_039654945.1. Lineage (NCBI taxonomy): Eukaryota > Metazoa > Chordata > Amphibia > Anura > Dendrobatidae > Dendrobates > Dendrobates tinctorius. The sequence goes on along the minus strand of NW_027361747.1, from coordinate 16,658,758 downwards.
GCACAGGGAACTATAGGCCGGTGAGTCTGACTTCTATACCAGGAAAGATCTTTGAACAAATTATTAAACAACATGTATGTAAGTACCTGGTTAAGAATGAAGTGATTAAACAGAGTCAGCATGGGTTTGTAACTAATAAGTCATGTCAGACTAACTTAATTTCCTTCTATGACAGAATCACTGACTGGGTGGATCAGGGGCATGCAGTAGATATAGTATATCTTGACTTCAGCAAAGCATTTGACAAAGTATCTCACACAATTCTTATTAAAAAATGACTAAGTATGGAATGGACAAGGCAACTGTTAGGTGGATTCATAACTGGCTTAGTGATCGGACCCAAAGAGTGGTCGTAAATGGCTGCACATCCAGTTGGAAGAATGTCTCAAGTGGGGTACCACAGGGCTCTGTCCTGGGCCCTGTATTGTTCAACATCTTTATCAATGATGTACATGAAGGAATAGAGGGTAAACTGATTACATTTGCTGATGACAGAAAGCTAGGAGGGATAGCTAATACTAGAGAAAAGAGAGAGCGGATTCAAAAAGATATAAATAAACTGAAGCAGTGGGCAGCAACTAACAAAATGTTTTTTTTACAAGGAAAAATGCAAAGTACTACATCTGGGCAATAAAAATGAAACAAGCATATACAGAATGGGAGGAATAGGGCTAAGCAACAGCACATATGAAAGAGACTTGGGTATACTAATAGATCACAGACTGAACATGAGTCAACAGCGTGATGCAGCAGCAAAAAAGGCAAATGCAATTCTAAGATGTATTAACAGAAGCATACAGTCTAGATCACGTGAAGTCATTATCCCCCTCTACTCCTCTTTGGTCAGACCTCATCTGGAATACTTTGTCCAGTCTTGGGCACCATATTTTAAAAAAGACATCAACAAACTTGAGCAAGTTCAGGGAAGAGCGACCAGAATGGTGACCGGTCTGCAAACCATGTCCTATGAGGAACGGTTGCAGGATTTGGGAATGTTTAGCTTGCAAAAGAGAAAATTGAGAGGAGACTTAATAGCTGTCTACAAATATCTGAAAGAGGTAACATTGTAGAAGGATCATCTTGTCACGGTCACGTGTGTCTGGACCCAGCGAGTACCGCAAGGCGAACCCATGTGACACACGTGATCCTGGTACACCGCCTCCAGTGGGGCAAATTTAAATAATAAACACGTGCAGCTGGATATACCGCCTCCAACTGGTGAATTTACACATTACACGTATATACAAGTCTGGAAACCCTGCCTCCAGTAAGGCGAATTTAAACAATAAGGGAAACCTGGGAAACATTAACAATGGTGGGTCCTGCGATAGGGAATAGGGAAGTGGAGACCTCCTGAGCTACCCTGAGCCAGTGTCCCTGCACTCCTAACGTTCCCTATGCCAGTTCCGCACCGGGCGCGCAACAGGAACCTAAAAACCCTAGCTCGCCCTGACCTAAACCCTCACTAGGGAATTGGTCGGTGCAGAAACTTATCCCACCACTGCACTAAACACACATGAGGGAAAATGACAGTACAGGGGAAACACCACTTAGCTTTGCTCTGTTGCGTACGCTCCTAGCAACAGAGCCCACCACCTGTGTGCATCTTCTCCTCCACCCGGAACCATCACCATAACCGGATCCTTCACCATAGTGCAGCCTTGGAGCAGAGTCCACCACCAGTTGCAGCTGCCCAGTAAACAGAGTCCCAAAGATGAGTCCAGCTTCTGCCAAAAAGTCCAGCATGCTTGAGTCCAGCTCTCAGCAACCAAGTCCCGCATGCTGAGTGCAACTCTCTCCACAGTCGTCACTCCACCAAGCCATGCAAGCACCTCCTCCCGACACCATAAACTGTGACTCCACCACGTCATGCCAGCCCTTCTTGCAGACCACCTAGCTGCCACTCGTCCCCTCTGGCTGGGCTGCGCAGGACTCATGTTCAGCTCCTTCATCACCCAGGCTTCCTTGTGAATGACTAACCCATAATATCACCAACATTGATTGAACACACCTGGCTCCCTTTTATAGTGCCTAACACCTGATTTGTAATTAAGTGCACATTAAACCAAAGAAACTAAAGTGCACTACCACTCACCACCACCGGGGCAACTTAGAATGAACGACACCATGTGTAATAATTCTAATGGCCACCGGGGGCAATCAACCCACTTTGGCACCAAGCCAAAGGAAAAAAAGTTCACTTATCCATTTAAACTGTCAGATCCACGCTGGATCATGACACATCTTTATTCTAATTTGCACAAGGAAAGACTAGAAGCAATAGGATGAAACTGAATGGGAGGAGGCACAGATTAGATATTATAAAAACTTTTTGACAGGGTGATCAATGAGTGGAACAGGCTGCCACGAGAGGTGGTGAGTTCTTCAATAGAAGTCTATAGAGGCTGGATAGACATCTGTCTGGGATGATTTAGTGAATCCTGCTTTGAGCAGGGGGTTGGACCAGATGGCCCAGGAGGTCCCTTCCAACTCTACCATTCTATGATTCTATGATTCCTTAAACCACTCGAGTGTTACTTTAGCAGTATGCTTTGGGTCATTTTTGTCATGATTTTTCCCTTCAGCATGTCATGGGCATAGTGAGTGATAGCTCATTCAGCCTATCGGGTGCAGGTGCATGCTGAGCTGTCAGTATGTTGATAGACAACTCAGTCGTCCAATATCATGCAGAGGTGTGATGATATGTCGATACTTTCATTCACAGCTCAACCGTCCAATAGGAGACTGGAAGGTGCTGGATCTCTTGCAGGTGCTTCCTGCTTCTAATTAATTCAATGCTACTTAGCTCAGCTCTCAGTTCATATCCTATCGCAATCGTAACATTCGCTCGATGGTGCTGATTTCCTGATTTTCGGTGCTATGTTCGTTGATATTCTGCTGCCAGACTTTGGACATCATTCTGACTATCCGCTTGCTCAACCCCTTTGCTCTGATCCACTATTCTCCTGGTATTCTGATTTCAGACTGTTGGAATATGTTTGGTGCAACAACTCCATTCCTGTCTATGAGTGTTTAGTTGCTAGATTTGTATGCTGTTTATAAAGTTAGAACACAAAAAAAACAAACTCCCAGCGGCTCACACAGGGAAAGCATGTGACTGTATTTCCTGCTTTTCCTGTTTCTGTGTATGAGAGATGAGGCAGCCTGCTGTAGATGCTGCACAGATAGAGACACACAAATGATTTATTCCTGATCCATTAAGCTTATCATATATTGTTCCTGTTTGTTCCTGAATAAAGAAGCTCTGTTGTCACATGCTTGGAGAGTATCCTAAATAATCCACTGCCAACAAGTTATGGGCCCAGAGTGACACAGAATCCTAGAGTAATACAGCATCAGAAGCCCAAAGCAAAAGCAGCACAGAGCAGCAGAGAAGATGTCCACTAGCAGCAATCCTGTCAAGTTCTCAGTGGCAAGCCTCACTAACCAGAAATACCAGTCCTGGAAATTCAAGGTGAAGATGCTACTCATAAGAGAAGGTACATGGAAATATACTCAGGAACAAGTGCCTCATCCATTACCAGACGATTGACTAGAGAAGGATCAGAAAGCATGATGCACAATCTCCCTCAGTGTAGATGATAATCAAATTGTGCATATATGCAAGTGTGCAACTGCAAAGGAGATGTGGGATTATCACACTGCAGCACTGCAGGTAAATGTAGATTAACACAAACTCCACTAGATGGCAGCAGAGTGGAGACACAGTCCAGCCACATGAGGTCTAGCATTGTCCTGCATTAGGAGGAACCCAGGGCCAACCGCACCAGCATATGGTCTCACAAGGGGTCTGAGGATCTTATCTCGGTACCTAGTGGCAGTCAGGCTACCTCTGGCAGGCACATGCAGGGCTGTGCGGCCCTCCAAAGAAATGCCACCCCACACCATTACTGACCCACTGCCAAATCGGTCATGCTGAAGGATGTTGCAGGCAGCAGATCACTCTCCACGGCGTCTCCAGACTGTCACGTCTGACACATGTGCTCTGTGTGAACCTGCTTTCATCTGTGAAGAGCACAGGGTGCCAGTGGAGAATTTGCCAATCCTGGTGTTCTGTGGCAAATGCCAAGCTTCCTGCATGGTGTTGGGCTGTAAGCACAACCCCCATCTGTGGACGTCGGGCACTCAGACCATCCTCATGGATTTGGTTTCTAACCGTTTGTGAAGACACATGCACATTTGTGGCCTGCTGGAGGTCATTTTGCAGGGCTCTGGCAGTGCTCCTCCTGTTCCTCCTTGCACAAAGGCGGAGGTAGCTGTCCTGCTGCTGGGTTGTTGCCCTCCTACGGCCCCCTCCACGTCTCCTGGTGTACTGGCCTGTCTCCTGGTAGTGCCTCCAGCCTCTGGACACTACGCTGGCAGACATAGCAAACCTTCTTGCCACAGCTCACATTGATGTACCATCCTGGATGAGTTGCACTACCTGAGCCACTTGTGAGGGCTGTAGAGTCCATCTCATGCTACCATGAGTGTAAAAGCACAACCAACATTCAAAAGTGACCAAAACATCAGCGCCATTTGAAATTCAGATTTTGCTGGACTGGTTTGAGGGTACCTTATCACATTGGCAGAGCCCTTAAGGTGCCAGAACTACAGAATCCGCAAAAAGAGACCCCATTTTACAAATTACACTTCTCGATGAATTCATCTAGTGGTGCAGTGATCATATTGACACCAAAGGTGGGTCACAGAATTTTATACTATTGGGCTGTGAAGAAAAAAATAATTACATTTTTAACACCAAAATTTTGTTTTAGCTCCAGATTTTACATTGGGTAAAAAGAGCACCAAAATTTGTCCCACAATTTCTGCTGAATGTGGAAATGCCCCATATGCAAGAGCGCTATTTGTCTCCTGGAGCACAAATTTTCCTAGAATAGTTTGCAGATTCCATATACAAAGCCCCTAAGTGCTAGAAGAGCAGAATCCCCCTCAAGTGACTCCATTTTGGAAATTATACCCTTTTGGGAATTTATCCAAACGTGTAGTGATGATTTTTACTCCACGGATATTTTCCCGAAACAAGAAATAGTGGATATTGCTGAGTGAAAAATGCAAACTGCCATTGTAGTGACCAGTACATGGTTGCGACCAGTACATTGTAGTGACCAGTGCATTGTACCCAGCTCATTCTTCTGGAAACATGCACCTGTAAATTAGGTGGGCTCTCATTGCTATAGAAATGCCAATCATGTTGAGGTTAAACATGGTTTACGTACGCTCTGAAGCTCAGAAGGGAGAAGAACATTTGTATTTGGGAGCGCAGAATTCGCTGAATTTTTTTGGGGGTGCGAGGAGCCATTTTGCTTTTCCAGAACCTTTGTAATACCAGTACCATGGTAGCCCCCTATATTTCCATTAACAGGTGATGGACCTGAGTGGGGTCTTGCCTATTTTGTGGATTGGTTTGAAGTTTTTATTGGGAACATTTTCCATAATGTTTGAGATCACATTTATCCAGCACTCTATGCCAGACACTTAATTTGAGGTTTCCATCTAAATCTCCAAGTGATGTGATTCAGATGAAACCCCTGAGGGAGCCATTCACTATAATGAGACAGCAGAGTTAATCTGGACTTCTTTTGGCCTCTGTTCATCATTGTCCTTGGTTCAGAAGTGCACAAAACTGTGGCCGATGGCACTTTTATGCACCCCTTACAAGACAGACAATGCCAAATCATAGGTCAGACAACATCCACAGTACCACCATCAGCCTCATTATAGGGAATCTTCCATCTAAATCACGTATTTCATAGATTTTCATAGAAACCCGTTGTAACTGCTCAGCGTAGAGCGCAGGATGAATTTGAGCCGAGCCTTACAGCGATCTTTGGGAAGCAGAATGAACAAATCAACAGCAGGTTAAGAATTGGTTTTATTTATTTTTTGCGCTGTTTCTCTTGCAGTATAAGTGATTAGATGACCAATTTATTCATTGGGTCGATTCGATTACAGCGATACCAGTTTTATATTTGATTTTTATGTTTGGCTGATGTCACAACACTAAAAGACGCTTTTTTTGCAAAAGCAAATTTTTGCATTGCCATATTTTGAAAGCTATAATTTTTCCATATTTCTGTCAAGTTGAAATTTTTATTGGCACCATTTTCGGACACTTAACGTTTTTTGATCTCTTTATATTCAAATTTTTGTGCATCGTGCAGCTCTGGAGAATTATTTAAGTCAGAAAATCATACCTCGAGGTCTCAGAGTGCAGCTTTATCCTACTTTTGAGTTACAAAATGAGTATTTGACTAGCAGATGGATGGATGCAGCATCAGAATCTTCTTTTGGTTTTATTAAGATCATAGTTGGACACAATACTATAACCTTAAGAAGTATTGATAGTGAATTGGAGTCTATTTTCAAGTCTTTTGTCAGAGACACCGCACTACACTCGCTCACAGAGCCAGTGCGCATGTCCTGAGTACAGAAACAGTGCTAAAAGATACCTGTGGAGCAGGGCAGCAGAGGTGACAATGCGTGCTTCAAATTATTGGTCTCAGGGTCCAGTCAGCGCCGGAAAGTAAAGATGCACAGGACCTGTGGACACAGAAGTTAGCAAGCTGGCACAGGACCTATGGTCATGTGACTGCAAGTGGGCGGAGATTAGTGTCCTGCTTTCAGATATGACAGGACACCATACAACAACTCAGAGTCAGGCAAAACGGAGGTCACAACAGTGCGGGCAAACGAGGCACAGGAGGGATAAACAGATGGGTGGTCAGACAAAGCCAAAGGTCATACACAAGAGGGCGACGTGGTACAAAGGGGACGAGCAGAGAGAAGTCGGGTCACAAGCAGAGAGTCATACACGAGAGGTAGCGCAATACAAGAGGGGCAGGCAGAACTCGTAACAGGGACAGAACCGGATCAAAACCAAACAAGCAAGCAAGATATCAGGCACAAGGCACCTGTACGCACAAGGTCAACTAACTCAGCCGAGGGCAGGAGTATAACTGACACCGGACCTAGGTCCAGTGAGCATTAAATAGCCGCCCTCTGCCAGAGAGAGGCGGAACAATTAACCCCCAGTCTGATCAGGACGGGCCAAAGCGAAACCCCGTCCTGGATCATGACACTTTGCAGTCCAACATGTCTAAAGAGTTGTTGGAGACTTGGCTCAAAGACCTCAGTAAAGAAATTGACAAATGGGAGGAGGATGTTAGTCAAGGGAAGCTTAAAAAATTTTCAAGAGACTCCAAGGACTATGAATCTAACAAAATTTATCGATGGCAACAACCCAAAAAATGACACAGTGACACAACAGACTTGTGTCTTAATTTTTCTCCTACATCTCGTTTAGATTCCTTTGTTGTGATAAAGGACCTTAATTTATTTGCCAGGAAAATTGTACTCAAGAAACTTCATTTTAGAGGAGAGGATAATATTTTGGATTCAACCACTCTGACTTTGGAAAGGCAGGCTATTGAGACTTTGGAGTCTCTAGCACGTGAAAATGGGCCTGATGAGGTTAGTACTATCCCTTCGTCTTTGTTTAGTAAATCTAAGAATTTTCCCTCCCTGAGTTTGTGTCCAGCGGTGGAGGTATTTACTCGTTTGGTTACCAAGGATATTGAAACCTTGGCTTTTAACCAAAAAATAAGGATAATCTCTCCAGGGAAGAAAGAGATGCTCTCCAAGAACTTAAAGGATGGGATGATGTCCTATTTAAGCCAGCGGACAAAGGGGGCAATTTGGTAATATGGCCTAAAGGGATGTATGAGCGACAGGCCTATAAATTGCTGAATGACGAAAAGTGTTATAAAAGACTCACATATAATCCAACTTCTTCCTTCCAACAGAGTCTGATCGTAATTTTGGAAATGGCATTTTCTGAGGGTTTGATTTCCAAGACCTTTTTGGATAGAATTCGTGATCTTCAACCCAGGCTTGCCACATTCTACCTCATTCCCAAGGTACACAAAAATGCCATGGATCCGCCTGGGCGGCCTATTGTTGCTGGGAATGGGGGTCAGTGTGAGATCATTTCTGATGTCATTGATTGCTTTCTCAAGCCTATTGTTTCTACTTTGCCCTCTTTTATTAGGGATACCAACCAGGCTTTGCAACGCATTGATCAGATGCAGTTGGAGGATAATCAGATGTTGGTGACTGCAGATGTGGAGGCTTTGTATTCCTCAATAAAGCATATTGATGGATTAGCAGCCACGGCTTGGTTTTTACGGGCGAGTCATGTTGAAAGCTCCATGGTGGATCTTCTCCTGATTCTTCTGGAAATCATCTTGAACCATAACGTAATTACCTTTGACAACAAAACTTACCTCCAATGCCAAGGTACAGCAATGGGGGCTTCCTGCGTCCCCTCTTATGCAAATCTATTTTTAGGGGTGTGGGAACGTGATATTTTCATGGGAGACAAAAAATCGTTGATATTGATAAGGTAAACAATTGGATAACATACATCGATGATGTGCTCCTTATTTGGGAGGGCAATGAAGCAAAATTGGAACTGTTTATGAAAAAAGTGAACAATAATGATATTAACATTAAACTCACCTTTAAATCTAGCAGATATTTGGAGTTTTTGGATGTCTGGATAGATGCTTTCGATGGAACAGTTCACACTGATATTTTCAGGAAACCTACGGCTGTCAATTCATATCTTAAAGCGGATTCCTCTCATCCTGTCAGCACCATTCGTGGAATCCCCATAGGTCAGTTCCTACAGGCTAATAAAATCTGCTCTTATCTATCTTCGTTTGAAAAACAAAGCCTAGAATTGACTAGGAGATTTGAAGACAGAGGTTATAGCCGTAGGATGATCAGGAGGGGCTATAATAGAGCGGCACGTACATCTCAAAATGAGTTATTGTTCAATAATACGAAAAAGAAAGAGGTTGAAAGTAATTCAATAAGATTCATCTCCACATTTAATGGGCAATGGCAAAATTTGCGAGGAATCATTAATCAACATTGGAGGGTCTTGTTAACAGATCCGGTTCTTAAAAAGGTTCTACCCGCGGTGCCACAATATGCAGCTCGAAGATCGGCTAATTTTAAAGATCTCCTTGTACACAGTCATTACGAGAAAGAGAAAAATCCTGATAGGGTACCATTGACACCTGGCTTTTCTCTGTGTGGCCTTTGCAAGGCCTGTCTAAATCTGGTTAAATCAATAAGATTTTGTAATTTTGATGGGTCACGTCAGTACGAAATTTGGAAACATCTCACATGCTCTTCTAAAGGGGTAGTATACCATGCTGAATGGCCCTGTAAAAAAGTCTACATTGGGTTAACTACTAGGGAGTTGAGGTTTCGCGTTAGAGAGCATGTTTTAGACAAAGAGAAGGCCCAAACGATTGAGGATTGCACGTCTTTGAAAACCCTCCCTAGGCATTTCAAGAAGCATAATGGTTGCAATCCTCGTGGTCTACGTATAAAAGCAATTGATCAGGTGGATTTGGGTACCAGGGGTGGTGACATTTTTAGAATTCTCTGTCAACTTGAAAGTTGTTGGATTTATTGCCTGGGTACTCTCAACCCTTTTGGTTTAAATGAAAACATGGGCTTTTCTGCTTTTTTGTGATTTGGCATCTTTTTTATGGGTTGGGGGCTTTGTTTTTTTTTTTATGTATTTTAACATCCTTTTTCTTGATTTCAGCATATGAGTAGTCGTCATTTCAGAAGTGTTTCTAAAATATCTTTCATCCGGGAATATGGTGTCTGGAATTTTATCCCTGCCTGAGATGTGATTTATTATCAAGCCTCAAGAATTTATATATATATTTATTATTTATATTTTTTTATTTATTCTTATTATTTTTATTTATTATTTATTCTTTTCTTATTGTTATTATTTTTTCATATTCTTATTATTATTTTTATATTTTGGATTTTTGGTTGTAATCATAATATTGGGTCATTTTAATTATATTAATTTCATTAATCTCCTTGCACATCTCTTTGATATTATGTATTGATATGTTTATATTGATTACACTGTCAATTCAATTTTATATTTGCACATTGATACACTTATGTATAGTAATGACATTAATAGTCACTTTGATACAGTGGGGGTATTGATCTCCCAGGCACATTGGTTGTAATCATTTATAGCACTAGGTCACTTTATTTGTATTATCTATTTTATACAATTTAATTGTATATAATATTATGTTTGACATTTTAGATATTATTCATTTTGCACACTGCTATTATGTATGGTAATATATTAATAGTCACTCTGCTATATCGGGAGTATTAATCTCCCAGGCACTTGTCACTTTAATTCACATTTTTTTAGCACTGTCTTGGCCTTTGCATTACTAAAATATATATCTCAAATTCATTCCCGGATCGTCATACAGCCTTTCAGTATGTGCGCATGCGTGATTCACCACAGCCTCCGACACTTCTCTGCGAAGGTCTGACACTGACACACATAGCTTAATGCTTGCGTTTCATTGAATGCACCGGGGAAGTACCTCATGGGGGCGGGCTTAAGAGCGTCATGCGCCGACCATTCTGATTGGCCGCTTTTTGATTTCGGCTCTCATTTAAACCTTGCCCCTCACCCTGGACACGCCCCCAGAAGAAGCAGGCGGCAAAATGCGCGTCGGGGTGAGGGGATGCCAGAACACACTCTCATTACGTTCAGGTAATTATACCTTGCTAATCCTATTTTGAGCGCATATTTTGGTATATCATGGCATTTTTTGGCATACTTAATTAAGTGTCCATGCTATTTCACACTGTTTCATAGCTTATATTCCATTGGCTCCTTTTGGATTTTGCATATATATCCATCTGGGTGGAGGGATTTTTGGCAATGCGTAGTCCATGGCATAGCATGAGGAATTTGGTGACAGTGCATGTTAGGATGTGTACATTCATACAATAACTCTTCATGAGTATTGATCTACAGTATGTTTAATATATTGAGCACACCTATATTGTGATGTGATTGTTATATTCATGCTTTTTGTCTTTTGGACTAATACTCTGTATCCTTCCACATGATTGTTTGTGATATCTTGGCATCCCCTATACGGCTTTATGCTTTTGCCATTTTAAGAATTTTCCAATAAAATTGTTTTTTTACTATATCTCTTCTTTGTTCCATATGATTTCTATGGGATTTGTGTATACCATTTTCGGACACATAACATTTTTTGATCGCTTTATATTCAAATTTTTGGGTTCAGAATGAACAAACAATAACAATTCAGGAATAGTTTTTTTTATGCCATTTCGCATTTGGTAAAATTGATAACTCAGCTTTATTCTTTGGATCAGTACTATTACAGTGATACCACATTTATATTTTTTATGTTTTGGAGCTTAAACAGAATAAAAACTATTTCAGAAAAAATAATTATTTTGAATCGCTGTATTCGGACGCAGCAATATAAAATATGTGTACTTTTTTGTTCATAAGAATATTTATTTATGGGGACAATATATATTTTATTATTATTATTTTGTGATTTTTGAAAAAAATATTTTTATACCTTTTCTTTTACTTTTTTTTTTACAAAGTCCCACTATGGAACTTTCTGCAGTCTGATTGCAGTTATAAGGTATAGCAATGCAGGGGCATTGCTATACCTTATTGCCTATCAGCCCTGCAGACGCAAGTTAGTTAGATCATGCACATGCGTATGATCTAACTATCTTGCTAGTGCCTGTTGACCCGGATGTCATCAATGCGATATTGAGTCCCCATGGTAATGATCTGGCCCCCACGATGATGTCGAAGGGGCGCCGATCCAAGGGCAGAGGGTGCTAAAGTGTCGGGAGCGGAGCAGACACTGCTCCTGGGACTGAGTTCCGGGTGTCGGTTGTCTGAATAGCGTGCACACATCCTTTGTGCACGCAAAATCGCCTAGACGTATTTATACGTCCAAGGTTGGTAAGTACCAGGCGATTTGGACGTATGGATACGTCTAAGGTCATGATGAAGTTAGTTAAAACTACTTTGTTTTGGTAACCTTTTACTTAAGTTTGCTAAGATTTCTTTGATAAAGTCATGTGTGGGCTACATGAGCTTTTATTGCGTTTTTGTCATGGAAAAACACAAAAGCACATTCAAGTTTATGGGTAAAATCAGCAAAGAAAACAGATATTTATCGCAAGAGAAATTGAAATGTTGCAGATTTCAAAATCTCACAACAGTGCAGTTTCATCAAAGTAAAAACAAACACAACAGAGTGGCCATGAGATTTCTATAAATTCCATACACCAACAAGATGCCTTGTTGTGGATAAATCATCTTTTATCACTTTATATAAATGATCTCTTACAAACTATAGGGAGTTGAGATGAGAAAACCTTTCACGGTTCGGTTCAGTTTGGATCGTCGAACGTCCTGATGTTCACCAAACATGTTTGCCGAATGATTTCGTACCCAAACCCTATTGACGTCAATGGAAGGCAAAACCAACACATAGACCTTCAGGGGGGCCAAAAAGCTGCCAAAACAGCTAAAATTAGGGGTAGACACCAGGAAAAGTGACATCAATTGACCCATCAATTGCGCTATAAATACATTTTTAAAAAATTTACATGGCTTCCTCTGCATTTTTGATAACCAGCCAGGCAAAAATGACAGCTGCGGGCTGCAACACTCAACTATCAACGTTAGAAAGGCTGGTTATCAAGAATAGAGGAAGAATTCATTAAAAGAGTTTGTGTCATTCTTTCAATTCAAGGACTTTATTCTGGGTTTGCATTTTTTCACACAATATGACTGTGGGGTTAGCAACAGGGACGTCTTATAGATGCATCTCCATTACTAACCTCTGGGCTTGAGGTCACCTGACAATACAAAGCTAACATCAACCCACCCCCAACTATCCAACTATCACCCCACTTATCACTGCACCACGGCAAGTGGGAAGAAAGAGGCTAAGTGCCAAATTTGGTGCATCTTATGGATGGGGCTGCTGAGAGCTGATGTTTTCAGTTTTTAATATCCATGGCCCCTTCTTAGGTTATTAGTATCAGCCCGCAGCTGTCTGCATAGCTTTTGCTAGTTATTAAATATAGTGGTAACCTATGTTATTTTTTGGGGGTTGTCCCCCATTTTAATAACTAGGACAGGCTAAGTATACAGCTGTGAGCTGATATTAATTATCTGGGAACCTTTATGAACATTGTCTCTTTCCCAGAATGTTAACGTCAGTCTCCAGCCATTGGCTTTCCCTCTGCTGATTGTGAAAATTATGGGGGACCACCAAGCGTTTTTTTTTTAAATCACTTTTTAATTGTCAACAATTGTCAGAAAGGTCATGTGAGTTCATAGCAGCTTTTTCTCTTGCTTTGCAAGTACCAGTGCCATACTAATAAATGGCCACGAGTTCAGTACTTGGCACTTCAGCATTCAACAGTTTGGCACTGGAGCTTTCAGGTTACCAGAGTTCAAATCACCGGGTCTCCTGGCAGCTGCGAGGCCTCATATGAAACTTTGAGGGACATTTTAAGGTTACTGAAGTCTTCAGCTGCTGGAATACCTGAAGGCTGTAAACTAAGCTTACTTTGGGTGTGCATTTTACTGTACTTGTTAATAAAATAAAAAATAAACCAAAAAAATGGAGTGGGTCCCCGGAATTTTCATAAACAGCTGAGGGAAAAACTGAGGGAAAAACTGACAGCTGAGGTCTGATATTAATATTCTGCGAAAGAGACAATATTCATAAAGCTTCCCTGGCTATTAATATTAGCTCACAGCTGTACTGTATACTAAGCCTTTTCCTGGTTATTAAAATGGAGGACCACCTACAAAAAAATTACGTGGCGTTCCCTTTTGATAACCATGAAGGCAAAACTGGCCTCAAAGTGAGTGAAGTAAATAATGAAATACAAACAAAGAATAAGCAATTACTCTTAATAAACATACAGCCTACTTACTAAAAATGTAAAGCACTGCTTAATATGTTGGCACTATAGAAATAAAATTATTAATATAAAAATAATCATAAGAGAGGCGTAAAGTATACTAAAGAAACAACAAGGCAAAAATCCTGAACTCAAAGCTCACAGCCTGGCTCCAAGCATCAATACAATATCAGAACATCTAAATGAATCTATCACCATCAGGAAACACCAGCCCGGGGGGACAGAATTTAAAGCTGCACCCAAAAGGTGATAGGTGGACAAATGAAACCACCTGTGTTAAGCTAGAAAGACTGCAGCAAGAAAACAGAAGCAAAGAACCTAGAAAAAAGGTGTGTCTCCTGTGGCTTGGCAGAAAGAGAAGCGGACCACAAAACACAAGCATAAGGGATCAAATCCATAAGCATGACAGTTTCAACAACATGGTGGAAGGGAATGTCTCCGCATGCTGAGTGATGGGTCTGGCCCATTTAACTTCTTGGTTTCCAAATTGGACACACGGCCTGAGTAAGTGTACTGTCAGAACATGTGTTTAGCAAGGCAGGAGGTGTGATCACAGATGGGTGCATGCGCCGGTCCACAGCCAATGTGGCAAGCACACATGTAATGTTAAGATATGTCGGTAAAGTATGATGTTTCTGTAACATGCTAGAAATCTCCCATTTCACTCTACTGAGGACATTGTAGCCTGTCACAAGCTTGCAGCATCCCCCTTCCCCCCTCCTTAACAGCTCTGTGTCCGCATTGGTAATAGGACACTTCCTCTACAAGCATTTGACCCCTCTCCACAGAAAGGAATGTTAATTAGTTAAGGGAAAGGATTTCTTTGTCCTGGCCATGAGGCTGGATAAAGGTATAGGAAATATTAAAAGAAGCTCTAGCGTGCACTTCGCTCATGACAGGGATATAATAATTACATTTCTGCGAATGGCACGAAACCAACTTTCTATTCCCTAATTTTCACGGCTCTAACCCCTCCAGAAACTAAGATATGGATTGCTCCCAAATGGAGTGTCTTAATTATGGCATGTTTGATGTTGTTTTATTGGATTCGATAAATTGAGAAAAATGAGACCATCGGTGCGTTGATACGAGCTTCCCTCGTTAAGATATGGTTATTATAAGTTTTTTAGTTAAATGGCAACTTGGAGAAAGGGAGGCTAAACTTCAGCAGACTGCCCCTTTTGTGATGTAACTGACCCTAGGCTATAAGATACCCCTCCCTTACAATTCGTCAGTTAAGCTGGAGTTTTGATGCTGAAAAGACAAGCAGATGTCTGGGGATGTGTGGCTCCACCTTCTTTCCCCACATGGGTTTCCTAAAGAACCATAAGCAACTGTAAGTGTAATTTCTGTTTTTTCATCCGTTATTTTTTATATTTGCAATGTACATATTTAATGTCTCAACTCTGTAACAACTTTTATCTGTGTAATCACTGCCCACATTTTGGGAATAAATGATAAAATTATCAGTCTGTCTTCATGCTCTAAGAAACGAACTATGCGCCTTTTTTAGATAATCGCTACTAATTTGGGGGTTTGCCACGGACCCTCTTAATTAATTGTTTGATTAAGTGAATCGTGGCTGGTGGCAGCATGGTGTGTTCGGTTGGTTGCGCTAGTTGGCAGTACGGAAGGGTCTTACATGCTGAATGAGGGGCTGAGGCCAAAGCATTGATAATTCCCTTACTGCAGTAGTCTAATTGCCCGTGCACAACAAGCAGCCCATTCGGTGACTAATTATCCTAGGTGCAGTTCCCTGACTGACCTGAGGGTAAGGGGGGTGCCGGAGAGCTGCGAGTTCCAAAGTGGAACTGAGAAGGTGGGATATCCATATATCCCCGCAGTTCTTGGAAGGCTGTTAGCAGTGGTGGGGCATCCAAAATAACCCCCCTGCGATAAATTGTTAGAGCAAGATTAGCTTGCTGTATATTTTTGTCACATGGTACCAGTGGCAGGATAACTAAGATAAGCCCCCACTGTGCCTGTGATAGCCGTGTGCCGGCAGTGCATCGCATCCCTCCGTCTGCTGACATACCGGTGTCAGTGGTGGGATTGTGACATATTGGTGGCACAGGGTGCTTTCGTCACAACACATTAATTAAAATGAACCAAATGTGGATCCTACAGGACTGTCCGGACATTTGGCTGAATAGAGACGCATACCAGCCGCAAACAACCATTGTGAAACTCCACCGCAGTTTATTCAATTTTCCTTTCACAGTGTTTTGGGGCCTCCCAAAATTAAAATAAAAACAAAAAAAAGAGAGGGCGTTTTGCAGAGTACAACCTCTCAAGATGTTTTGCAGAATAACCGCACCAAGGCTGCTTTGCACAGTACCCCATAGGAACTTTTTTTTAGAGTTCTCCCACAGGTGCTTTTTTCAGAGCACTCTCACAGAGACGTGTGCAGAGTACACACACATGTTTTTTGGCACAGTGGCAGAGTAGAAAAATTTGTTTTTATGCGCAATACTATCACAGACACGGATGCAGAGTATAACTATTTTTTAGACCCAACCACAACTTGTACAGACATAGCTGTAAAATATAATTACTTTTTAGGCACAGCCACAACTCTTGCAGACTGTTACGCTCGCAGGTGGCGCATGTGGTTCCTTGATCCACTGTGCCATGGGACCAGGCTTGCCTGGGAGGTGCAAAGCTAAGCAGCTTCCTGCTGTTCACTGGAGTTCTTGAAGGTGGAGTTAGGCTTGAGCTGCAGGTAGCCGCCAGGTACCACTCCCAGTTAGTCCACGATACCACAGCTGCCGATCCTAAGGGCTCAGGCTCGCTGGACATGGAGACGTGACCGGAGTCACTGACTAGCAGGATTCAGAGACTGACAGACAACCCAGGTAACGTGTGTCAGGATCCTGTCAGCGTCGGCAACTGCCACGGCTGAGCAGGGTGACTTAGCCACACTGCGGGAGAGCACGGGGCCCAATACGGTAGTGAAGGTTTAAGCAGACAGGACCTGAGGCACGGAAAATAGTAAGGAGTACCAGGACCTACGATCATGTGACTGCAGGTGGCGGGGCTTAGCGTCCTACTACTGCAGATGATGTAATGTACCTACTGCAGGAATACTGTAGTAGAGGAGAGGAAAACGCAGGTCAGACAAGCAGAGGTCATACATGAGAGGGCGGTGCGGCACAAAAGGGATGAGCAGAGAATAGTCAAGTCACAAGCAGAGAGTCATACACGAGAGGGCGGTGCGGTACAAAAGGGATGAGCAGAGAATAGTCAAGTCACAAGCAGAGAGTCATACACGAGAGGGCGGTGCGGTACAAGAGGGACAGGCAGAACTCGTAACAGGGACAGAACGGGATCAAAACCAAACAAGCAACAAGTTATCAGGCACAAAGCACACGTACACAAGAGGTCAACTAACTCAGCCGAGCGCAGGAGTATAACTGACATCGGACCTAGGTCCAGTGAGCATTAAATAGCCACCCTCTGCCAGAGAGAGGCAGAAACAATAAACCCCCTGTCTGACCAGGACGGGCCAAAGCGAAACCCCGTCCTGGATCATGACAACGTGGTTCTTGGAGATAGGTTCTTGTTCAGGCATGCAGTTTATTAGGAAATGGTTCAGGTACAGCCTACTCAGTTTCAGGGTTCAGGAACTGCTGAAGAGGCCACAGGATCATCACAAACTGCACAGAGCTCTAAGGAATAAACTGAATAGGGTATTACTATTAACAGACTAAGGACGGTGACATGGAAACATACAGTTATACACACTATCACTACAAACTAACTATAGGGATTGCTCAGGCACCCCCCTATTGGAAAGGATGCTTTATATACAAGATGCCTCCCAGATACTGACTGGGGTTTCTTGGCAGATGCACACTGCCTCTTTAATAGCGTGCGTATGCACACTAGACATGCTGCTGGAAGACAGTGAGGCGTGCATGTGGGAAGTGGGAGGAAGGGGCCATGAGTATGTCGACATCCCCACATGGAGAGAGCAGGGTCACCATGCAGGAGCGCTGGCAACGTATGTTACATAGCGGTAGAGTAGTTATTTTTTTTTAGGAACACTACTTGCAAAAACACGGTTGCAGAGTATAATTAATTTGTAGGCGCACTCGATGTGCAGGCATGACTGCAGAGTACACAGAGGTGTTTTGGAACAATACTCCCACAGGCAGTGATGCAGTGTTCACACAGGGGCTTAAAGGCATAGTACTCCCACAGGCGGGGGTGCAGAGTGCACACAAAGGCTTAAAGGCACAGTACTCCCACAGATATGGGTGCAGAGCACACACAGCTGCTTTTTGGCACAGTACTCCCACAGATATGGGTGCAGCGGCTTTTTGGCAGAGTACTACCACTGAGATGCATGCAGAGTTCACACACAGAGGCTTTTTGGCACAGTGCACATGTAAGGAGGAAGATTGGGCTGCGGTTAACTGTGCGGAGCCAGGTCTGGAACTGTTGAGGCTGCGTCCCTTGTATCCCGGGGGAAGGCAAAAAGGGCCAGACCCGGGCTCTGACTCGGTAGCTGGGTGCGCAGTTAAAAGTAAATGCACACACAGCGACGGGCAGTTTCTCGCCAGCCGTGAGAGAGGCCAGGTGTGTGCGCAGCATGCTTCGCGGGGTGCGCAGCTGGGCTGAAACAAAACAGGGCCTCTATATGCCAGGACGCTGCCAGAGCTTACTGCAGTGACAGGGAGAGAGTCATGAGCCCTGTTCAGCTGAGTGACGCACATAAGCTTAAGAACCAGGGCAGCGTGCAGGACTGTTTGTTGCTGTCCACATTGCCAGACATTGCCACACCATTCGACCAGGACCCTGACAGCATTGCTGCCTTGTCTGCATTGGCCGCAGCCACTTATGGACTAGGGGCCCAGTGGAAGGTACCGGATACCGACCACTGCCGCCAGATGACAGACCACCATTACCAGCAGGACCTTCTTGGACAAGCACCACACCAGCTATTAATGGCGCTACTGACTTTCAAGGAGCATCTACAGTCGGAGAAACTTCTGACACGAAAAGTGGACAAAAGAACTGCCGTTACCTTGCTCATTAACTCTGCATATTATTTACACCTGAACTGCTTATTCCCTCATTTAACCATTCATCTTCCTGCGAGGAGATAACCCCCTGTTTAATTAAAACTGTTAAAATTGTTAACCCTTGCTCTGCCTCATGTCTGTCACTGCATTCCGCAACCTGCTCACACACACGCAAAGTCTAATGCTGTTCCTCACTCCAGCTGCGTGATCTGACATTTATACAGGCTGTCACATGGTGCGCCGGTCAATCACAGCCATGCCAGTACTTAGCATAGCTGTGATAGCTCAGGAAGTGCCCATAGTCTAAAGGCTTGTGGAATGGGTGCCGCTGCAGCCTTTCAACAAACTTTATACAGCCTCCGAACCCGAACAGGAAACTGGACATCCGGTAAAAAGTCTGTGTTCATGGTTCAATAACGGACACTAGCTGTCCGGTATGAACCCTGAACTTTGCAGTTCGGGTTTGCTCATCCCTAATTATGAATGACCACAATAAGAGGCATGGAGACAGTGGCTATTGCAGGAAATGTTATGAATCTGTAATTACATAGCACATTTTAACATCCGAGGAAGCAGGTTCCTGCTTGTACAGCACATGTAATTAGAATCAAATGATGATTTGTTTGACTTTCATGTATAAATTAAGCAGCATGGCTTATCTGTGGTGCTCCCTTGTCTGATCTTATCTGCAACTGATGGTTAGATCTGTCCAAACAAACCTAAAGGTTAAACCTGCAGCCAAAATGATTGGCAAGACAGTGGTTTATGTATATATTGTAGGGTTATCCTTATGAAAGGGGCACTAAATCTTCAGCCTGTCTCATAACTAGTGTAAAGAGAAAAGGCAATCCGCTCACCTTCCAGGGAGGACAATTCAGTGTGAAAACCACTTGTATTCGCATATAAATCTTTGTAGACCTTGTTTGTCCAGGGTGTGGTGCTGGAAGTGTAGAAGCAAGTCAGAAATTGAAGGAGGGTCCATGAAAGGGGTTAAACCTTCACCTCATATCTTTTTATAACAGCTATGAATAAGGGTTGCTAACCCGAAATGCATAAGCTTATGGATCCTTAACCCCCCGGGCTTTTATCCGTTTTTGCGGTTTTGCTTTTTGCTCCCCTTCTTCTCAGAGCCATAACTTTTATAACTTTCTGTCAATATGGCCATGAGAGGGCTTGTTTTTTGCAGGACAAGTTTTACTTTTGAACATCACCATTGGTTTTAACATATCTTGTACTGGAAAATGGGAAAAAAAATTCCAAGCGTGGTAAAATTGAAAAAAAAAGTGCAATTCCACAGTTGTTTTCTTGTTTTTTTTACCATGTTTACCAAATGCTAAAACTGACCTGCAGTTATGATTCTTCAGGTCATTACAAGTTCACAGACACCAAATATGTATGGGTTCTTTTTTATTTAAGTGGTGAAAAAGAAATAAAAAAAATAGTGCCATTTTCCAAGGCCTGCAACGTCTCCATTTTTTGTGATCTGGGTGAGAGCTTATTTTTTCCATGCCGTGCTGACGTTTCTATTGATAAAATTTTGGTGTAGATACAATGTTTTGATCGCCTGTTATTACATTTTATTGCAATGTAGTGGCAATCAAAAAAATGTAATTCTGGCATTTTGAATCGGGTTAATTCTTTTTTTATATTGATAGATCTGGCGATTCTGAATGTGATGATACCAAATATTTGTATGTTTGATTTTTTTATTGTTTTATTTAGAATGGGGCGAAAGGGGGGTAATTTGGGCTTTTACATATTTTTACTTTTATAATATTTTTAAAAAATTTTTTTTACTTTTTGCCTGCTTCAATAGTCTCCATGGGAGACTAGAAGCTGCAATACTTTGATCGCCTCTGCTACACACAGGCAATGAACAGATCGCCTGTGTGTAGCCGAAATGCTCACTTGCTATGAGCGCCGACCACGGCACACTGGCAATGACAACCACCGAGGTCTACTGCAGACCTCTGGTTGTCATGCCGACCCATCAGTGACCTGTCACGTGACGGTGTCACCGATGGGCGGAGCCAGTGTAAGCGCAAGTTAAATGTCATTGTCAGAGATTGACATCAGCATTTAACTAGTTAACAGCACTGCTTACAATAACAGGCACCAGAAACAGCCATAGACATGCGATGTTGTGGGTGCATGTCAGAAGTATGGATCACATGTCAGAAAGGGGTTAATCTTTTCTTTTGCTTTTTCTCACCATGTTTTTTCCCATTGGTGCTGGAGTCCAGTCCTTGTGGACACTTCTTTCATAACTAGCGTGCACTGTCTAAACTGTATATTGTCAGGGATGCTTGAAGAGAATGATGGATGGATATATGAGTTTAGAGATGATGGACTGAGATTAAATGGGGTCATTCACCACAAAATGACTGTTCAAATGAAGAAAAGATGTATCTTCAGCATGGCTGAGAAGTTCAGAGCACCTTCCTTCCTGTTTGCCTTCTATGCACATCACCCTTTGTCTGGATCGACAGATATGACTATGTAAGAGGCAGAGAATGGCAGCGATAGATGGAAAACAAGTAAGTGAGAAAGTGTAATGAACTGTTTTGCCACGACAAGGGTGTGGCGAGTGACTGCTTGACTTGAACAGTCATTTTGTGCTGACAGGCTCCATTTAAGTAGGAAGGTGGCAAAATAAGAGGTCAGAAAAAAGAAATCAAACTACTGTCAGGTATATATTAGCATGCTAAACAAGAGTCAGATGTCCTTGAGTACTATGACAGCCGCCTGTAATGACATGTTTGCCTTATAAATGTATGTGACTGTTAAATGCAGCTTCATGAAATTTCTGTTGCAGATCTTCAAAGTTGAGAAATGCCTACAAGTGTTGATTGGATGGTGGGCTGGCCTAGTAATAATAAAAGGATGTAGTTGCCCTTGACGTAGAGTGGTTTCCCATTGGGGGATAGCAGAAGGAATTTAGGATACAGATTAACAACTTTACTAACAGAGACAAGCTTGATGGTTACAAGTTTTTTTTCACATAACATGATCAATTGACTTGAACAGAGATAGGAAGTTGATATATACAGTCGGTTGACACATCTGACACTTTATAGACTCTTGTGACATTTTACTGATGAGCAACAAAATAAAGTAGCACTCTGCAGTGCTATTGCATGCAAACATTAAATATATGACATGAATTTCATTACTGCTATAGAAAATAGGAAAAATTGAGAATACTTAGCGCATAAATTAGCAGATTCGTGTGTACCTGGAAGCCACGATAAGGCTCTCTGCTGAGACCTATCCTGTTAGGACTTCATAAGTCCCAGCAGAGAGAATTGCCTTATCATGGCTGCCGGGTACTGAAAGGGATAATTTGGGCCCCAGAAGCCCTGTTCTTAGCATCATCGAGTATGTCTGTGATTACATGAAGAGACAGAAGGATTTGCACAAGCCTACATCTACAGATGTTTGGAATAACCTCCCTTGCAAGTTTCTTCAAAAACTGTGTGCAATTGTATATAGAAGAATTGACACTGTTTTGAAGGGGAAGGGTGGTCACACCAAATATTGATTTGATTTAGATTTTCTTTTGTGTTCATTCACTTAACATGTGATGAACGAACAATTTTTCTGGGATTATTTTAGTTGAATTAAATATATTTTCTCTGATTATCAACTGTGAAATCAAATACGCACAACTTTATTTCAGATAATTCATTTGTGATCAACTGACTGAAACGATTGTTCATTTTTAAGTTTTCCCAATGAGCAACTGTTTTGATGAATTTTGGCTCATCTTTCATCGCTTTTAAGAAATCTCAATATGGAAGAGGCCAGGAGCCATTTGGTGAGCTGCATTTCTTGCTACATGTTCACAGACTTACCAGTGGAAAAGCCAAACTTCACATGCCACAAATGCAAGCTTGTGTCCCTGTTGGAGGAAAAGTTGCAAAATCTCGAAGAGAGGTTAGCTACGTTGAAGATCATTAAGGAAGGTGAAGAGTTCTTAGACAGAGCAGAATTATCTCTTCATGTTACAGAAAGAGAAGAAATTCGAAGTGCACCTGAAGAAACAGAGGAATGGAGACATGTGACCCAGAGAAGCAGGAGGATCAGGAGGCAGTCAGCACCCATACTTCTCAGGAACCAGTACCAGGCTCTCACGCAGGAAAACGATGAAGAAATACATCAGGATAAGACTTTGTCCACAAACAGCAACCTTGTACGCCCTCAGAGTCCTCCTGGATGGAGAAAGAAAAATGTTGTGAAGAAGAAACGGAGAGTGGTGGTCATTGGGGATTCCCTGTTGAGAGGAACAGAGGCCGCTATCTGCAGAACCGGATATAACTTCAAGAGAAATGTGCTGTCTTCCAGGTGCAAAAATTAAAGATGTGTCTGACAGGATATCAGGACTCTTCAGACCTACAGATGACTACCCATTCCTGCTACTACATGTGGGGACAAATGACACCGCAAGAAACGACCTGGAAACCATCTGCAGAGACTTTGAAGACTTAGGCAAGAAAGTGAAAGAACTGGGAGCGCAGGTGGTCTTCTCTTCCATCCTCCCAGTGGATGGCCATGGAACAAGGAGGTGGAATAAGATTCTGCAGGTGAACAACTGGCTACGTCGATGGTGCCGTCAGCAACGATTTGGATTTATGGATCACGGAGTGAATTACCTTTACGATGGACTACTTGCTAGAGATGGGGTGCACCTTACGAAGCCTGGAAAACATGTATTTGGAAGTCGCCTTGCTACACTTGTAAGGAGAGCTTTAAACTAGAACAACATGGGAAGGGAAGCAAAAGACCCGAAAAAGCCATACACCTGACAAATGCTATTGAGAACTCTGCTATTAGAAGTGGAAAGGAAGAACAAAGACAAAAGAATCTAATTAATAGAAATATTGGAGAAAGAGAAACCAATCACAAACTAAAATGTTTCTATACTAATGCACAAAGCATGGGCAACAAACAAGGAGAATTGGAACTACTAACACAGGAAAAGAAATATGATGTCATTGGAATCACTGAAACTTGGTGGGACAATACACATGATTGAAATACAAGACTAGAAGGATACAACTTATTTGCAAGAAACAGACTTGATAAACGAGGAGGAGGTGTCGCATTGTATGTTAGAAACGCGTATATCTGCACAGAGTTTGAAGCTTCAGAGACTGGGAGTTCTGTGGAAACTGTTTGGGTAAGAATACAAGGACAGAACAATGGAAAGGACACCATTGTAGGCATTTACTACAGGCCGCCTGTTAAAGCTGAAGATATGGATGAACTCTTTATGCATCAAATGGCCAAGTTCTCCAAAAAATATGACATAGTTGTCATGGGAGATTTCAACTATCCAGACATTTGTTGGGAATCTCTCTCAGGCAAAACTAAAGGGCATGTCACACTAAGAGATATCGCTAGCAATATCGCTATAACTTGTGACGTTATAGCGATATTGCTAGCGATATCGCTATGTCTGATACTTACCTACGACCCGGACCCCGCTGGTTATCGCTGATCACGCGAGAACATCCAGGACTGTTTCTCGTCATCAGCTTCCTGCGGCGCTTCCTGCTGTGACGACGAGCGACGAGTGGAGCCGAGCGGGAGGACGCAGGATCGCCTGGTGTGACAGGTAAGTAGCGACCCCCGTCCCCAGCGATGTCGCTAGTGAGATCTGCCTATGTGGCAGCTCACTAGCGACCACTTAGCGATGTACCAGCGATCTTGACCGCGTCATATCGCTGGTCGGGATCGCTGGAACATCGCTAAGTGTGACAGTACCCTAACAGGTCAAGGAAATTCTTATCCTCTCTTGCTGACAACTTTATCTTCCAAAAGGTAGGGGAGAAAACAAGGGGAACTGCTACCTTGGATCTAATCCTTATAAACAGGGAGGAAATGGTTGAGGAGGTAAAAGTGGCTGGGACCCTAGGAGGTAGCGACCATGCTATTTTAGAGTTTTGGATAACTAGAGGAGGAAGACCTGTGAATACTCAGACGTCAAGGTTAGATTTCAGAAAGGCAGATTTTAAGGGATTCAGAAAGAGAATTGGAGGGATCCAAGGGCTGGATATCCTTAAAGACAAAAATGTCCAGGAAGGATGGGAAATCTTGAAAAATAAAATTCTCAAAGCACAATTGTTAACAATTCCGAAAAGAGGGAAGAATAGGAAGTATTTAAGGAAGCCAGGATGGATGAACACAGAACTTAAGCACATGCTAAAAAGGAAGAAAAAAATGTTTATAAAATGAAAAGAGGGAGGCATATCTAAAGAAGAATATAATGCTGTCTGCAGAACCTGCAGGGCACAAATCAGATTACTAAAGCTGACAATGAATTGAGGCTTGCAAGAGATGTCAAAAGCAATAATAAAGGATTTTGGGGATATGTCAAAAGTAAAAGAAAAGTCAACGATGCTATAGGATTTTTACAGGATGTAAATGATGAAATGGTAAGACAGGATGTTGAGAAGGCCGAACTTTTTAATTCCTATTTTGCATCTGTTTTCTCTCAGAAAGGAAATGTAACATCAACTGTTCTTCACTGTCCTATTAAGGGAATAGAAGAATCTAGGATATCTATAAACAGAAAGATAGTGAGGAAACACTTAGCTAACCTAAATGAATTCAAGTCTCCAGGTCCAGATGAATTACACCCCAGAGTACTGAAGGAGATAGCAGAAGACATTTTTGAACCCCTCTCCATAATCTTTGAAAATTCTTGGAGAACAGGAGAAGTCCCAGAAGACTGGAGAAGAGCAAATGTTGTTCCTATCTTCAAAAAGGGGAAGAAGGTGGACCCAGGCAACTATAGGCCGGTGAGTCTGACTTCTATACCAGGAAAGATCTTTGAACAAATTGTTAAACAACATGTATGTCAGTACCTGGATAAGAATGAAATGATTAAACAGAGTCAGCATGGGTTTGTAACTAATAAGTCATGTCAGACTAACTTAATTTCCTTCTATGACGGAATCACTGATTGGGTGGATCAAGGAAATGCTGTAGATATAGTATATCTTGACTTCAGCAATATATAAGAAGGAGAGAAATCCGGCTTTCAGGATCGTGCTGTTCCAGTCCAAAGTTCACAAGGAGTTAATCCAAGTACCAAGCAGTGATTATAACTTCCTTTTTATTCCTAGTTATGTGTGAATTTTTTAAGTGCAATGAGCATCTACCTCACTTCCTGGGGAAGCTAGTATATAAGGAGAATGGAATGTGATGCCAGTGTAACTTTTGCTCCTGAGGAAGTGTACAGTGTGTACACGAAACGCGTAGAGTTTATGGAATAAAAAGGAAGTTATAATCACTGCTTGGTCCTTGGATTAACTCCTTGTGAACTTTGGACTGGAACAGCGCGATCCTGAAAGCCGGATTTCTTTCCTTCTTATATATGCAATTCTAGTGACCGGGTGATTGCTGCAGTTCATCGGATCCTACCCATTTGTGCTTATGGTTGTTGTGTTTCACACAACTGAACCAGGTGAGTGGATCCATATCTGTGAAACGTTTATATCACTGGATAAGACCCTATTGTGCGCTTCTG
This sequence comes from Dendrobates tinctorius, assembly GCF_039654945.1. Lineage (NCBI taxonomy): Eukaryota > Metazoa > Chordata > Amphibia > Anura > Dendrobatidae > Dendrobates > Dendrobates tinctorius. Next base: position 16,632,313 of record NW_027361747.1, on the reverse strand, counting down.
TCTCCCCCTTTTTGACTTCAGCAATGCATTTGACAAAGTATCTCATACAATCCTTATTGAAAAAATGACTAAGTATGGAATGGACAAGGCAACTGTTAGGTGGATTCATAACTGGCTTAGTGATCGGATCCAAAGAGTGGTCGTAAATGGCTGCACATCCAGTTGGAAGAATGTCTCAAGTGGGGTACCACAGGGCTCTGTCCTGGGCCCTGTATTGTTCAACATCTTTATCAACGATTTAGATGAAGGAATTGAGGGTAAACTGATTAAATTTGCTGATGACACAAAGCTAGGAGGGATAGCTAATACTAGAGAAGAGAGAGAGGATTCAAAAATATATAAATAAACTGGAGCAGTGGGCAGCAACTAACAGAATGGTTTTTAACAGGGAAAAATGCAAAGTACTACATCTGGGCAATAAGAATATAAAAATCATATACAGAATGGGAGGAATAGGGCTAAGCAACAGCACATGTGAAAAAGACTTGGGTATACTAATAGATCACAGACTGAATATGAGTCAACAGTGTGATGCAGCAGCAAAAAAGGCAAATGCATTTCTAGGATGTATTAACAGAAGCATACAGTCTAGATCACGTGAAGTCATTATTTCCCTCTACTCCTCTTTGGTCAGACCTCATCTGGAATATTGTGTCCAGTTTTGGGCACCACATTTTAAAAAAGACATTAACAAACTGGAGCAAGTTCAGAAAAGAGCAACCAGAATGGTGTCCGGTCTGCAAACCCTGTCTTATGAGGAAAGGTTGCATAATTTGGGATTGTTTAGTTTGCAAAAGAGAAGACTGAGAGGAGACTTAATAGCTGTCTACAAATATCTAAAGGGTTGTCACATTGTAGAAGATCATCTTTATTCTCATTTGCACAAGGAAAGACTAGAAGCAGTGGGATGAAACTGAATGGGATGAGACACAGATTAGATATTAGAAAAAACTTTTTGACAGTTAGAGTGATCAATGAGTGGAACAAGCTGCCATGAGAAGTGGTGAGTTCTCCTTCAATGGAAGTATTCAAACAGAGGCTGGACAGACATCTGACTGGGATGATTTAGCGAATCCTGCTTTGAGCAGGGGGTTGGACCAGTTGGCCCAGGAGGTCCCTTCCTACTCTACGATTCTATGATTCTATGTTCATTTTCATTAACTAAAGTCTAATGTGTATGATCATCTAAGTATATGCAGTAGAATTTCTCAAACTCAGGCTATTCACACTTTCATTTTCCACCTTACTAAAGATGAGCTGATTGCTTCACAGAACCCTGTTTCATGGTCCAGGTAAGTGCTATCTGGCAGTCAACAGGATCTATGAGAATTTACTTACCCTTCAGGATTTAAGGCTCGGTATATGATTAGCTGGACTGGTGAGGCGTCATTAGTGTACAGCACACCACACAGATAATATCACACAAGGCTGGCAAATCAAACGCTGTCCGGTGAACTTAATAAATTTGTGCAGCTCCTGTCCACAGCCAGAGGGAACTGAACTGGACCATAGAACTGGGGTTGCAGTAAGCAATCCGCAAATCTCTACTCCTTACCTATAGTTAAAAAAGCTTTTCAGAACACGTGCCCCTCCTTTTGGAGATTCACAAGGTCTCCCTATTTCTTGAGAATTCTAGGATGCCATGCTATGTAAATTTGTTTAAGATGGATGACATTAACTGTATATGACATTCTATGGGGCCTTAATGAGCTTGATCAGATAGTTTGGCACATCCATATCCTTTATGATCTTTCAACAGCGAAGTCACTGGACAAGATCTTCAAATTGAGGAACATTTCATTGGCGACAAAGACACAGCTCATACATAGTTTTATATTTTCTGTGGTAACTTGAGGATATGAAACCTGGGTGGTAAAGAATCAAGAGAGAAGAAGAATCGACACCTTTGAAATGTGGTGCTGGAGAAAGATGCTATCAATACAATGATTGGCAAGAAGAACAAAAAAATCAATTTTGCAACAAATTAAGCCAGACATGCTACTATGACTTGCCTACTTTGGACACATCATATGAAGAGAGCAATCACTGAAGAAGGACATCATGATTGAAAGTATAGAAGGAACAAGGCAAAGAGGAATACCAGCAACCCAATGGCTTGATACTATAAAAATAATGGTGGAGAATATCTTGTTGAACCTACATAGACTTGCACAAGACTGATTTTCCTACAGATTGTTCATCCATGAAGATGCCATGGCCCGAGATCGAGCTGAAGGCAGTTAAAAAAAATTGAGGCCTTAGCTGTAGTTAGCCGCATTACTGTCCCCAAAAGTTTACATTGCCCGTGACATTTATAAAGTTTAGGAAGGTAAGAAAAAAAGGAAATGACTATCCTGTTATATTCGTGATCCAACTCTTGAAAGGGTGCTCCATTGTTAGTATCCCCTTGGTTAATATTATGGTGTGAAGTACAGGGTTACAGAACTACAAATTGGTGAAACACGTGACAGCAGCAAGGTATATTCATGTCCAAGGCAGTTTCCTTCAGTAAGTGATAAGACCCAGCAGACATGTGCCCCCAATAACAATAACATATATCACCTGTAGTAGCTGACTAAACTATAGCCTTCCTGTGTTCAAAAATAACTACCATGGACGACCTCTACTCCTTTTATGTTTTTACAAGTGTACCAACACAGCTAATAGTTACTGGTAATGTCATATATAAATGGTTCATGAAGATTGATTGCTAATGAATAGCTGATACAATCCAGAAGTATGTTCGGAGTCTGAGGTTGCCTTATCTTTCATTGTCTTGTGTTATCATCCAAATATGATATTCATAGTAACAAAAATACTTGAACACATAACTTGGATTTTGGTGGACAATGATGAAATTATGTAAATATAACTTAATACTTTAAACCCTTAAGGACCAGGGGTATTTCCATTTTTGCATTTCCATTTTTTGCTCCCCTTTTTCCCAAAGCCATAACTTTTCTATTTTTCCGTCACTATAGCCATGTAAGGACTTGTTTCTTTTGCGAGACAAGTTGTAATTTTGAATAGCACCATTGATTTTACCATATGGTGTACTGGAAAATGGGGAAAAAAATTCCAAGTGTGGAGAATTTGCAAAAAGAAGTACAATTCCACAATTGTTTTTTGGATTTTTTTGTTACCATGTTCACTAAATGCTAAAAATTACCTGCATTATGAACTTCCAGGTCATTATGAGTTCACAGACACCAAACATGTATAGGTTCTTATTTATTTAAGTGGTAGAAAAAAAATTCCAAATTTGTAAAAAAAAAAAAAAAGTTGCGTCTTCATTTTTCCTCATCTGGGGGTTGGGTGAGGGCTTATTTTTTGCATGATGATCTGACATTTTTAGTGATACCATTTTGGTATAGATACGATCTTTTGATTGCCTGTTATTGCATTTTATTGCAATGTTACAGGGACCAAAAAAAATTTCTGTCGTTTTGATTTTTTTCTTGCTATGCTGTTTAGATTAATTATTTTTATATATTGATAGGGCGATTCTGAAAGCGACGATACCAAATATGTGTATATTTCATTTTTTTTTTGTATTGTTTTATTTTGAATGAGGAGAATGGGGGGTGATTTGAACTTTTATATTTTTTTAATTTTTTACCTTTTACTTGCTTCAATAGTCTCCATGGGAGACTAGAAACTGCAATCTTCCTGCTCTATGTAGCAGAAATGCTCACTTGCTATGAGTGCCGACCGCTGGGCGGAGCTCATAGCTATCCAGCTATGACAACCACAGTGGTCTCTTGCAGACCCCGAGTTGTCATGCAAACCCATCGGCGACCCACGGTCATGTGACATGGGCGCCGATGGGCGGGGCTAATGATGTACTTCCTGCGCGTGCATGTTAAATGCCACTGTTAGAGTTTTACAGCGGCATTTAACATGTTAACAGTCGCCGAAAGACTGCGATTCCATCCGCGACTGTTAGGGGCACCTAACAGCTGATCAGATCAGCTGTCATGTGCCAGAAAAGGTGCGGGCTCATCGCCGGACCCTGCACCAAAACAGGGGGAGGCGTCCAATGTTGGATATATCCGTCAATGGACGTTATGGGGTTAGAAATAATCACAATGGCGGTGAGAGGGAGTTTGAAAGGAGCAGAAGTCAAAAGTGGCTACTGTCCCTCCTTTCAAGTGCATGCAACTGATGGAGAAAGACTGTTACAATGAAGAAAACTAGGGATTTAGGAACCACAGTCCAGTAATGGGTGATGGGGCAAGAAATTAAACATTTAGCATGTGATGATGTCATATGCTTCCCTATAAAATTAGACGTTCACAGATGTACAGTAAGGGTCCATAACCATCTTACAGCACTATTTTACAGGACCACTGTCCATGAGTCCAGCTCTGTGTCTCCATCGCTGTTTCTGGTGTCTGTTATTGTCAGCAGTGCTTAACCCATTAGTGACCGAGATAATATTGACCTTAATGACCACGCCAATTTTTACAATTCTGACCACTATCACTGTATGTGGTTATAACTCTGGAACGTTCCAGCAGATCCCACTGACTCTGAGATTGTTTTTTGTGACATATTGCACTTCACGATAATGGTAACATTTCTTTGATGTGACTTGCGTTTATGAAAAACACGGAAATTTGTCAATAATGTTGAAAATTTTGCAATTTTCAAACTTTTATTTTTTGTACCCTTAAATCCAAGAGATATGCCACACAAAATAGTTAATAGATAACATTTCCCACATGTCTACTTTACATCAGAACAATTTTGGAAACGTAAATTTTTTGTTAGGATATTATAAGGGTTAAATGTTGACCAGCGATTTCTCATTTTTCCAACAAAATTTACAAATACATTTTTTTTAGGGACCACCTCAAATTTGAAGTGACTTTGGGGGTCAATATGGCAGAAAATACCCAAAAGTGACACCATTCTAAAAACTGCACCCCTCAAGGTGCTCAAAAGCACATTCAAGAAGTTTATTAACCCTTCAGGTGTTTTACGAGAATTAAAGCAATGTGGAAGGTAAAAATTAACATTTAACTTTTTTCACAAAAAATTACTTTAGAACCAAACTTTTTTATTTTCACAAAGGTATCAAGAGAAAATGGATGACAAAATTTGCTGTGGTACTTCTCCTGAGTACGCCACTACCTTATGTGGAGGAAATCCACTGTTTGGGCGCATGGCAGGGCTCAGAAGGGAGGGAGCACCGTTTGACTTTTTGAAAGCAAAAACTGGTTGGCATCGATGGTGGGTGCAATGTCACATTTAGAGACCCCCTAAGCAGTGGAAACCTCCAATTCTAACTCCAAATCTAACACACCCCTAACCCAAACCATAACCCCAACCCTAACCCAAACACACCCCTAATCCTAGCCCTAGTCCTAGCAGTAACCACAACCCTAACTCCAGCATACCCCTAACCCTACCACAACCCTAACCCCAAACCTAATCAGTAACCCCAGCACAACCCTAACCCCAAAATAACCATAACCCCAACACAATCATAGCACCAATACAATCCTAACCCAAACAGAACTGTAATCCCAACCCTAACCTCAACAAAACCCTAACCCTAACACAACCCTAACCACAGCTCTAATCCTAACCCCAACATCAATCCTAACCCTAATCCCAACCCTAACCCTCACTGCAAAGAATTGAAAAAATTACTATTTTTTTTACTTTATTATTTTTATCTAACTAAGGGTCTATCATAGTGATCAATCAAAATGAACCAATAGGAAAAATCTGCTATTGTTGCCAGGTGCCTGTCGGCATATATCGGCAGGGACACTGCGCATGCGCCTGCCATTTTCTTCCAGGAGGATGATACGGAGGCCGGAGGGCGGAGCAGGAGAGTCAAGTGGAGGTACCGGGATGGATCGATGGACCCCATTTCTCTCTCCTCTGGGATGCCAGATCATATCAGGGGAGAGAGAAATGAATTGAAAATTGGACTTGTTTTTGTGATCGCAATTATTCGGTGAATAACGGCGATCACGTGACTGGGGATGGTAAAACCTGACCCAAATCATGTTCTCTGGGGTTCAGCTATCCCAATAGCCGAGACCCTGGAGATTTTCTGATGCTGGGGGCGCTCTACACTTATTTCTCAGCACCGCTAAAAAGTGGCGCTGAGGAATAAGGCCTATTAACTGCCGCCGTTAAAATGTGTATCTGCCATTGTTAAGGGCTTAAGTCACGTTGATAGTGCTGTAGACAATAACTGAGCTCAGTGGGTTAGCTCAGTTTCATAGAAAAAGTCTCTCAGAGCTGATGAGCTCAGTTTTGGCAACCACATTGTTGAAGTGACATCAGTGCTGCAGACAATAACAGACAATAGGAACAGTAGTGGAGACACAGAGCTGGGCCCATGGAGGGCGGTCCCGTAAAATATTGCTCACAGGCTGATATGGACCCTTATTGTATGTGTGTGAACTTCCAATTTTATAGAGAAGCACATGACATCTTCAGATGTTAAATAATCAATTATTTGCCCCCACACTCATTACTGGACCCGTGGTTCCTAGTTCCACAGTTTTTCCTCACTACAACTGTCTCTCTCGTAAGTACCGTGCACTTGAAAAGAAAGACTGTGCTCTCTCTTTTCCGGTGCTGCTTTCAAACTTCCCCTCACATCGCTGTTATGTTCATGTTGGAATCCACGAAGCTCAGCCAAATCCGCCACATGCATGATTTTTACTTGTAGTTGCATTGGAATTTCCATTGTTTTGATGGCATTATATTGCTCTGTTCTTGCCATTAAGCGTGACAGCATTACATTCAGAGGCTGCTGGTAGTGTGAACATAGCTGGGAGCCTATTATATTAGTAGTCACATTTACTGGTGCTTTAGGCATGGTATCATTGGGTGTTTTGACTAGTGATGAGCGAATTTGTTGGCACTGTTAACAGCAAGGTTTTGCTAGTTAGTTAGGTGGTTGTATATCAGTCAGATAGTGTAGCTAGCTATTGTCCAGTGAGGCTGTTAAATTTACCTTCCAGCATTTTTTACCATTACTGAGGTCCTCAGGCAAAGGCAGCAGGGCACATGTCCTACAAGTGTGTTGTCCACAGCTTCTATTGTGCTCCACGCACGAGTATAGCATTCAAATTAATATTTTTTCACTAACTTGATGTGAAACCGCCTGCTGTAACCAACCTTGTCGTTTAGTGCTGTGGTGATATGAAACTGTCTGCAGACCTAAGGTACACTAAAAAAATGCTAAATGTGAAACAGCCTGCTGTATTCCACATTGTTATTTTGTGTCTGTGATATGAACCTGTCTGCAGACTTAAAGCACATTAAAAAAAATTGTAATTTTTCAGTTGCAAAAAGTTAGACAACCCGCCCTATCACACTTTGTTATTTTGTTGGGTTGAAATTAAGCTGTGGAGGCCTGATCCAGAGGCCACAAAAATTCTTCTGTTCCTAGTGTCGTACAGAAGGGGACCTGACTTTAAACTACTTTGTAGCATCTACTGTGTTATAGAGGCCTGATCCAAAGGCCACCAAAAAATTCTTCTGTTCCTAGTGTCATACAGTAGGGGACCTGACTTTAAAATAGTTTGTAGCATCTAGTGTGTTATAGAGGCCTGATCCAAAGGCCACCAAAAAGTTTTTCTGTTCCTAGTGTCATACAGTAAGGGACCTGACTTTAAAATAGTTTGTAGCATCTAGTGTGTTATAGAGGCCTGCTCCAGAAGACACAAAACATTCTTCTGTTCTTAACGTCATATGTGGCGCCCCTGATGGTTCAGTTGCCACAGAGGTACTGCACCTCCTCCTGAGGTGTGGTACCCCACCATCCAGGTGAGTTGGAGGCTCCTGACCATGCTCCAACACTCGCATCCCACACAACACGGTAGTTCAGCAAAGCCACATTGCGGCTCCCTGCTTGGAGTGTAGCAGAGCACTTTTGGTGGCTCCCTGCTTGGAACACGAAATGTGCTGGGAGGCGGGTGGAGTTGAGAATACATAAAAGAGCGGGGAGGTTTAGGATTACAGGTCAGTCTGTGAGAGAAAGCCAATCAGAGAGGAGTGAGGAAAGAAGATCCCTGAGAGAGGGATTGAGGAAGGAGGTGCTGCAGCAGACCTCAGTGTCCTGGGTCTGCTGGCACGGGAAAGGAAAGAAGGAGAAAGACATTGAACTGAAACCTGATCTTCCAAGAGAAGGAGAGATTAGTACGGAACGAAGGAGTAAAAGGGAGCAGAGGACGTGGGTTAGGAGAGAACCCTGCCTAGAAGTTCTAAGCGCAAGGCCGGGGCCTGGTCCCCGAGGTTGTATGGACACTAATGGTTCTGCAGCAGACACCGGTGGAGTAGTGGGCTGTAAATGCACTACTCCCATCTAAGACTTGGGGGCACAACAGCAAAATTGATAGTGAGCCGGGACTCAGGAGTAAGGAGTCCCCGAAGCAGGCTACAGCTGTCTGCCATACAAGTAGAGTTCTTGGGAACATCTGTCAGGAGGCACTCCAGTGTAACCCAGTACTGGGAGTACTTCACACCAAAGGCGTTATATGAGGAGATGTTCAGAAAGGTACATGTTGGCAGAGCGTTGGAAGGGAGCATTCCATCTGGCCTGGAGGTTGACTGAGTCTCTGACCCGGAGAACACAGTACGGAGGCAGGCACCTGTGTGTACTACAGACTGTGAGTAAAGCGTTGGAACTACAAGCCCTGGTGTCCTCCACTGATTCTTGCACCAGCACACCCAGCACTGCTACACCTGGGTACCAGCTACTACCCCGCTTGTGCCTCTCTTCCACCCCTACACCTACACTGCCCTGGGACTACAGCTTCACCTGTGGGGAGATTTAACATCTTTGCTGCACCATACCATCAGTCCCAGTGGATCTGCATGCAGCGTCGGCTTAACATCTCACTTGCCGAACACCACAGGTGGCGTCACGAACTATTCATCAATTCTATTTCATTGTTCTTTCACCCCCTTTTGCAATGGAGCCCCAGGGCCACGGACCGGGCCACACCTTCCGTGACATTTCCCATTGAGATCAACGGGCCCGGTGCCGAGTACCCCCCGATAGCCTGGCTATCTTTTCCTAGTGTCGTACAGAAGGAGACCTGACTTTAAACTACTTTGTAGCATCTAGTGTGTTATAGAGGCCTGATCCAAAGGCCACCAAAAAATGTTTCTGTTCCTAGTGTCATACAGTAAGGGACCTGACTTTAAAATAGTTTGTAGCATCTAGTGTGTTATAGAGGCCTGATACATAGACCAAAAATAAATTTTAGTTTTCCTAGTGTCATACAGTAGGGGACCTGACTTTAAAATAGTTTGTAGTATCCAGTGTGTTATAGAAGCCTGATCCAGAGGCTACCGAAAAATTCTTCTGTTCCTAGTGTCATACAGTAGGGGACCTGAATTTAAAATAGTTTGTAGCATCCAGTGTGTTATAGAGGTCTGATTCAAAGGCCACAAAAAATTCTTCTGTTCCTAGTGTAATACAGTAGGGGACCTGAATTTAAAATAGTTTGTAGCATCCAGTGTTTTATAGAGGTCTGATTCAAAGGCCACAAAAAATTCTTCAGTTCCTAGTGTCATATAGTAGGGAACCTGACTTTCAAATTGTTTGTAGCATAACTTCTTTGTCATACAGGCCTCATCCACACTCAAATAATTCTTGTTTCTGTGACTAACATGATACAGCACGCCATATTTCATCTTGGAGTTTATTGTCGCTAAAATTCAGCTGTTTGCAGAGTTGGTGAAGAGTTTAAAATCTAATCTTTTGTTGCTAATACTGTGCTCCTACCACACTATCTGAGCAACATGACTGGGAAAAAGCGAGGCCATGGTGGAAGGGGAATTAGGCTTGGTGTTCAAGGTGCACGTTGGGGTAGGTGGTAATGTTTGTGAAAGCACTAGGGAAGCAACGTCACGTCCTATGCAAAGACAACTGACAACTTTTGTTACTGGACAGACTACACCACTACCTTTCTTTGGCAGATGCACAGCGGTACACCGTCTTGATGATGCCCAGAAAGAGCATGTACTCAAGTGGAAGGCTAGCGCAGCTTCAAGTGGCCTCTCCACCTCTTGCTCCACCTCAACATCACACCCAGTACAGTCCACAGAGGTGGCACCCAAATTCCCCTTGCTTCCCCCTGCGTCCGAAATCTCCAACCGTACAACTGACTGTATGGAACCACAGATGGATGAGTCTAGAGAGCTGATCACACATTCTATGCCATGGTCATCAGAAGTGTACTCAAAAGCTTTACAGAGTCAAGAGGAGGAAATCTACACAGATGTCAAAAATTTTTTTTAGGTTGGATCCAGGCAGGATGAAGTAGGGTCCGAACAGCATCCTGACCCTCATCATCAGACGTTAATCCCTGGGGGGGACATGATCTTGATGAGCCTCAGATATCTGTGGCTCACACGGACTGTACTGTGATGTCAGGGCAAGAAGAGGAGGAGGGTGACTCCAAGGGCGAGGAATGTGATAATACAGAGGATGATGATGATGAGATGTTAGATCCCAGTTGGCGTGAACATAGAGGCACACAGCTGAGTAGGTCATCTGAGGAGGAAGATGAGGAGGTTACATTGTGCCGTACGTTGCAGACACATAGTGTTGCAGCCATGAAGAGCAATGCATCCTCAGTCACAGCTATGCCTGTGACCAGCAGCAGCCGCGGGTCTGCAGCTCCCAGGGGTGGCAAGGGTTGCCTAGCCTGGGCCTTCTTGGCACTACAAAGGATGAGTCAACTCATGTAATCTGACAACTTTGCAAAAAAAACTGAGTTGAGGTAAAAAGTGCAATAATTTGACTACTATATGTATGAACCTTCACATGCACAATCAACATGCTTTACTGTGTTAATCCCACTGCACAAAAAGGCAGACCAGCAGACCTCAACTACCATCAGCCGCCCCATCAATCGCATCGGCTGCTTTTTTCTCCTCAGCTGTAACGGAAGCGGACATGCCTGCAGTTTTGACTGATCTCAGAGAACGAGCACACCACAAGTTTCTCCATCCACCATAACATCTCCGCCTGCACCTCTCTCACGGTCCAGCAGTTTGTCCGGTTCAGCCTACTCCACCCTCTTTCAGCACTGCAGCCAGCCCTCGGTTCCGCAGTTGTGGTCATGTAAAAGATTGTTTCCTCCTATGCATGACAAAGCTAAGAGGTTGAACTCCACCATCTCAAATCTTTTGGCCACAGAAATGCTGCCTTTCCACCTGGTAGATACAGTTGTTTTCCTAAAGCTGATGGTCATCGCAGTCCCCCAGTACCAATTTCCCATCTGCCATTACTTTTCTAAGAAAGCTGTGCCTGTTCTACACCAGCATGTAGCAGACAACATCACCCGTTCCTTGACTAAATCTCTGTCTGCCAGGGTACATTTCACCATAGACACTTGGACGGGTAAGCATGGCCAAGGGCGTTACATCTTGCTGACTGGGCACTGGGTGACTCTGGTGGCTGTAGGAACAGGTGCTCATCCACAAGTCTTGGAATCCCCAAGGCTTGCAGGACAAACCTCTACATTTAACACTTCCTCCACTGCTTCTGCCTCCTCCATCTCCTCTAGGGCCTCTACCTGCATTCTCAACTTCTGCCTTAATGAAACACCCATTCCAACAGTGCAGAGCCAAGGCTCACTGCAATCAGTCAGTATTAAAATTGATATGCCTTGGAGATAGCAGTCATACAGCTGAAGAGTTGTGGACAGCTCTCCAGGCTGAGTTTGATCAATGGCTGTCTCCGCTGAACTTGTATCCCAGGAAGGCCGTGTCTGATAATGGTACAAAACTGGTAGCTGCCCTACGGCGAGGTAAGCTCACATACGTGCCTTGCATGGCTCACATCCTCAACCTGGTGGTACAGCATTTTCGCCGCCGATATCCTGGCCTGGTTGAGCTGCTCCAGGAAGCACATAAGCTGTGTGCTCAATTCCACCATTCGCACCTCTCTGGTCATCGACTTGCATCAATACAGAGGCCTTTGTCCATGCCAGTTAACAGGTTGATGTGCGATGTGCTGATATGGTGGAATTCACTCTGCACATGTTGCAGTGACTGTGGCAGCGGCAACGAGCCCTGACACAGTATGTCATGTCGTATAGCCTGAGCCAATGCAGTGCGGATGTGGCACATATCACCTTTACAGAGTGGCCACAGATTATGGACCTCTGCACCCTTCTGCACAGTTTCAAAATGGCTACTAAGATTGCTAGCGCTGATGACGTCATAAGCAGCACCACTATTAAAGTCATCTATATGCTGGACCAGACTTTGAATAGCCTGCGGGAGGAGATGGTGGTCCCAGAAGAAGATGAGGAAGCAGAGGAGGATGTGGAAGGGATAACATTGTCTCTAAGTTCAAGACTGTCGTCAAACAGGCGGATGCCAAAGGAGGGTGGAGTACTGCGATATCTGGGGAGCTGGTGATAACAGACAAACTGTTATTAAAGGTGCAAGATCCGAGGAACAAATAGAGGAGGAAGAGGTGATGGGCGAGCAACTGTCAGAAGAAGAGGATAATCTTCCCCTCTCTGTTCCTTGTGGTTGGTGGTATGGGATGGGGAAAACGAGCCTCATTGTCACCCAGCCACCAACACAGCATGAGCTTGGATTGGACCTCATGGCAGAGCCCGACATACGAGTGTCTCCTTGCTGTACTAGCTACAACATGATCCCTGTATAGATATGATTAGGAATAATGCTGAATACTAGGTTGCCACTCTGTTAGATCCATGTTATAAAACCAAATTTTGCCAGATGTTTCCCACCCTGCAAAGGGACCCATGAATGCTGGAGTATCGAAAAATGCTTTTACACAAACTTAATAGTGCTTTTCCCCAAGACAGCAGTAAAGAACACAGTTCGCATCACAGCTCTAGACTTCCAACCTCCGGCACGTCAATTTGTCAATGCCAAAACATTAGCAGCAGCAGTGGTGGAAGTGGAAGAAGTGATTTGTGTGAATCCTTTGACACTTTTTTCAGACCAACTCATGCACCAGCACAACAGAGTCCAAGTCTTACGCGTGCTGAACGAATGGAGAGGATGGTGCAGGAATATCTAGAACTGAATATAAATACCATCAGGGAGGGTTTGGACCCTTTCACATTTTGGTCTTCCAAAATGGATGAGTGGCCTGAGCTTGCCTCACACGCCTTGGCAGCCAGCTTTTTCTGAGAACGTGTCTTCAGCACTGCTGGTGGTGCCCTAACGGATAAGCGCAGCCGGCTGTCCCCTGAAAGTATAGACTGTCTAACTTTCATCAAGATGAACAAATCATGGATCTCCAAAACTGATATTTGTTCCACCTGACTGTGGCTCAGCATGAAATCAGGAATAGGTGTTGCATGTGGTATCTGGGCTCCCAGCAAAGAAGCCCTTCACCGATCCCTTACCCACCTCCTCTTACTGTGACGTTCAATTGAAAGCTATAAATGCTGTCCCAGACCCCGATACCTCATGCCTGGCTGATTGCTGCAGTGCCATGCAGCAATTTGTACTGTGGGTGAATTGAGGCCACTTTCCTGGTGTCTGTCCCTCATTTGATGTGTTTTGGCAGCATTTGGGGCTGTTATAAGGTGTGCATGCATTTGTTTTTGCCTCCCATTGAGATCAATGGTGTTCAGCGAATATTCAACGAGTTAATCGGCGAATATTGCAAATTCGGCGATTGTAATCCAAACCGAACACTGAAATATTCGCTCATCTCTAGTTATGACTCTAAAAGCTGCAGGTTATTGCCCAGGGCACATTCAGTAAATTGAATCTTTGTTTACATCTCAAAATAAACAAAGGGTGATATATTAGGAGGCGTAATGAGGTAATTAAGGAGGATTTTCAGAAATAAATGTGAAATACAATATTTTTGAAAGTAGACGTGAAGCAAAGTGCAAACCTCCAGAGCAAATGTAATGCACTCACTGTGACAATTGACAGCAAAGGCCATGACCGGATTTCCATTAGAGAACTCTATCGGAGCCGCTCTATACCACCTGACATGCAGATGATGGGGAATGGATAAGTGTAGTCCTTAGGACCCAGAATATGTTCAGCACTCATTGCTGAATATTACTATTAAACTTTCATATGTACATATGTTTATAATTCTATATAACACAGAATATACATAAACAGTATATGGAGGGTGCTCTCCTTTCTCAGTTCTACAGGGTAAGACCATGGGGATGTTTTCTAGAATTTGAGGCTCTTGTTCCAAAGTGGTAGATCTGATTCCAGAGCAGGAGGTCATCCCTCTTTAACATTAATATAACTTTATAGGATATGCAAACGTGTTTTCTTTATGAGACAATCCAATTATAATGCAAATAAACTGGAAAGACAATGAGTGAGCGCAATAGGGTCTTATATGGGTTGAAAAAAGGAAAGATAAAAAACAGAATGTGCTGAACTTGTTTGGTTGCGAAAGTCTCAACCCCTATGTCAGCTGAAGAAGTTGGGTGCTGCAGATCCATAATATGGAGCAACATATGGACTGGAAGTAAATGGGTATAAATCCGCCCTGCTAATGATCCAGAGCGTATTAGGAGATTGAAAAGGTTTGAATGTAGGTTTTATTCATCAATGTGCTTCAAAGTACACATACTTCTTCATCAGGACAAACCACAATATTAAAGTACAGTTTACAAGTTGTGGATATAAGTAGACAACTAATGCAAATAAAGGAGCGCAAAAACTACCTTCTGTAATCATATGACGAAGGTGCAAAGTCATTGTGTGACAAAAATGTGTGTAAGTGAAAATGATGTAAAAAAAAAAAATTACCGTACATATTTTTATATTCACCTAAATTGCAAAAAAAATAGAAAAGGAAAAAAAAGGGGGAAAAAGTGGCAAAAATGAGAAACGTAAAATGTGAAGGCAGAAAAAAAGAAAGATTAAATGATGTTGTCTTTCCTTGTAGGTGTCCCTATGCGTAGGTGTACTTTTTGTACTTTTGTCCATATAGTTTATGTACAGTATATAAGGTGCACTTGGAAAGGGTTTCTACAAGTTCTTGGAGTCTGTCTGTGGGAATTTTTACCCATTCATCCAGAAGAGCATTTGTGAGGTCACACAATGATGACGGACAAGAAAATCAGATTTTTTTTTTATCTATGTCCCAGTCCTATATATATAAAATACTACCACCAATACAATATATATACTGCTCAAAGAAATAAAGGGAACACAAACAGCCTGTTGCAACTGGAATAGTGTTCCCTTTATTTTTTTGAGCAGTATATATATATGAAGATACATACTGTACATATTGACAAGTGTTTTTCTATATAAACAAAATGTATACAGACAACTAGTACCTAGGATAAGAGTTGGCTTAAAGGAACATTTGTTTCTTGTTATTCAAACACCAAAAGCTGTATCTTTATCTCCATCCACCATTGTGTGACATCTCAGATAACTTTCTTGATTGATAACTACTTCAGATTACTAATTGCTGTGACCACGAAGTTAGCTTGATTAATGAGACGGGACGATGATGTTTTGTCGTGTTCTCTGTCATTTGCTGCACCTACAGAATTTTCCAAAGTTTTAGCATCAGCCACACTGGAGATGACCTGGTGACAAGCCTCTACATCACAAACACACAAGAACATAACTTCCTCTTCCTCTCTCAGGGTGGCATAATAAGTTCATCTCACCAGGAAGACCTTGCTGTACTTGTTGACACTGGGAGAAGTTTTTTTTCCATTTGTTTTTAAATCAAGTGTTAAGAACAAATAAGAATTAATTAGGATTCTCAAGACCTGAACTGTGACTGTCAAAGAGAAAGACGGATTGGGCACTTAGATGAATAACTGTTACCTACATGTCTACGTATTGGACAAAAATGTATAAAATATGTCTACAGATCCTAAAAATTACAATGTAAAAATAAGACTAACAGGTTATTTGTGGCTAATTTAAAAGATCATGCATAATTTCATTTACGCTTCACAAATTCTTGCTACTTTATGTTGCTATATCACATAAAATCCAAATAAAATACATTTAAGTTTGTGTGTGTAACGTGAAAAAATTTTGAAAAGTCCACATGGCATGAATAATGTTTCAAGGCACTATTTGAATTAATTTGATTTTGTAGCAAGAGCAGAATGTATGAGTAGCCAAGGAATACAATAGACCAAAGCTTCTCAATCTTTCATGTCTGGACCTCACCATTTTTTTGAAGCTCATGCTAAAATATTAAGCAAGTTTTAAAAAATATCTCTGAAATTATCTCCTGTGCCCTGTACATTACACTAATACACAAAAGGAATCTGCTATGATCCAGTGAACCAGGGCTTAAAGATCTCGTACACACTACTGTATATATATACTGCTCAGAAATAAAGGGAACACAAACAGCCTGTTGCAAATGGAATAGTGTTCCCTTTATTTATTTTAGCAATATATATATACAGTAGAAACCGGAAGTTTACACCACATAAGAAGACATATGCATGTCTTTCCCAATATCTGATATGAAATCAGAATAAACCTTTTTGGTCACTTAGGATTACTATAATTATTAATATTTGCCAAATTCCAGAATAATGAGAGAGAGAGAGAGAGAGAGAGAGAGAAGGCATTTTTATTACTTACTGCAAAGTCAAAAGTTTACATACATTTCATTAGTATTTGGTACCATTGCTATTAAACTGAATGACTTGGGTCAAACGTTTGGAATATCCTTCCACAAGCTTCTCACAATAGTTGGTCGACATTTGGTCCCATTCCTCCTGAAAAAACTGGTGTAACTGATTCAGATTTGTAGGTCGCCTTGCTTGCACCTGCCTTTTCAGCGTTACCCATAAATTTTCAATAGGATTGAGATCAGGGCATTGTGATGGCCACTCCAAAGCATTGACTTTGTTATCTTTAAGCCACTTTGTTTCCATTTTGGCAGTATACTTCAGGTCATTGTCTATTTGGAAGAACCATTTCCTCCCAAGCTTTAACTTCCTGGCTGATGTCTTGAGATGTTTCTTCAGTATTGCCACATGATCTTCTTTTCTCATGATGCCATCTATTCTCTGAAGCACACCAGTTCCTCCTGCAGCAAAACAACCCCCCAACATGATGCTGCCACCCCTGTGTTTCACAGTTGGGATGGTGTTCTTAGGCTTCCAAGCTGCTCCCTTTTTCCTCCAAACGTAACAATGGTAATTTTGTTCAAAAAGTTCAATTTTAGTTTCATCAGACCACAGGACATGCCTCCAAATATTAAGGTTTTTGTGCCTGTGTGCATTTGCAAACATTAATCTAGCTTTTTTATGTTTATTTTGGAGTAATGGCTTCTTTCTGGCAGAGTGGTCTTTCAGCCTATGTTGATACAGTGCTCGTTTCACTGTGGATATTGACACAATGTTAACAGCTTACTCCATCGTCTTCACAAGGTCTTTTGCTTTTGTCCTTGGGTTGATATGCACATGTTGGACCAAAACACTTTCATCTCTGGGACACAGAACCCGTCTCCATCCTGAGTGGTATGATGGCTGGACATTCCCATATTGTTTGTACTTGCAAATTGTTTGTACAAATGAATGAGGCACATTCAAGTATCTTGAAATTGTACCCAAGGATGAGCCAGGCTTGTGCAAGTCAACAATTCTCTTCCTGAAATCTTTGCTGATTTCTTTAGACTTTGCCATGATGCTACACACAGAAGCAGTGTGTTTCAGGTGTGCATTAAAATACATCTACAGGTGTGTTTATAATTAACTCAAATGTTGCCAAAAAAACAGAAGCTTCCAAACACATGACATCATCATATGGGCAGTCCAGAATTGTTCAAAGGCATAGTGATCTTAGTGTTTGTAAACTTTTGACATTTACTGGTTGATGAATAGATCATGCAGCTTTATATGAAACCCCAGTATTTATTATAATGATGGCTGGGCGCTACATAACAAACATGTTCTACCTATTGTAACCTCCTATTTCCTTATAGATTGTAAGGCTGCGAGAAGTGACCTCTCTCCTCCTGTAACTGTTGAATTATGTGTTGCTTGTATTATATTCATTATCTGTACATGTCCCTACTTAATTGTAAAGTGCTGCGGAATATGTGGGCGCTATATAAATAAAATTATTACTTCTATTATTAAGGAAGATAACCCACCACCATCAATGTGCCACTCGCTATTGAGAACACATAAGCGATAAACTGAGCCAAGTAGTGAGAATGGGAAGAATTGCTGCAGACTGAATGAGCATCCTGCTGACATTAGAAGTTTATGACCTGCTTTAAGCCTTTTTCATATGGTGATTTAATATGGAGATATTTTTCTCTATAAAGATACTCTAATATTACATCTGAAGAAACATTGTTTTTTTAAAGGAAACTTGTCCAAAAACACTATTTTAGCTGCAGTTATAGTGTCAACCTGCAGGATAATAGTGTTTAAATTATGAAAGGCTTACTGGAACAGTGGCCACAGTAAAAAAGTGGTTATTTTCTTCAGTATACACTGAGTGCACTGTAACTATGCACTTGGCGCTTTGTGTGACATACTACTCTACAGCGTGTATGTGGCTTATGTGTGTAGAGCTGGCTGTCAATCAATATGTTATGAGCAGTGACTGTAATTGCTCCCTCCCTGCACCGCCCTGATGACTGCAAGAGAGCAGCTGCAGGGAGAAACTAACTTCATTTTCTCCTTGTAGCTGCCCTTCCAGTAAGATGACTACACATGATTTGAAGGCAGTTTTACTTGCAGATTACCATTATATTTGCAGGCAAATAACATTTTCCAGGGCAACAAGCTCTCTTTAATAAATCCAACAGGAAACCCTTCCATAAGCAAACACTGGTACATACTAACTCTATAAAATTCTTTGTCTTTGTTATGTTTCCATACAAGGGGTCACAATACAGCCTGGTGCATAAGGCCTTACAGTGTCCCCATTATCAATTCAGAATTTTTAAGGTCCATGAAGATAACAGTTAGGCACTTATGCATCATTTGTGTGGTCCTATTTCTTTGGTCATACTTTCTCCATTTGTAAAAAGATCAGGAAGTACAAATCCTATACCATAATGATGGCCTTATTGTGGCCATAAATTTTCTTATAATGACTTTTTTGTAAGCATGCACTCACTTCATGCATTTTGTTTTGTAATTGCATTAGTGTAGAATTTGTCTTACCTTTCATGTTGTTTTCTTAGTAACAATATAACTACCTTCGGTGTAGCACCTTCATCTAGATTTACCCCTCTACAAACAGAGCTATTTCCTTTGTGCTATGTAATATTGTTACCAGGAATAGAAAATAATGACACATGCTGTGATAAATCTGAAGCATAGATTTATACCATCTATAAAATATGCATGGGGCAAAATGCGGTACATTTATATACTGTGTAGAGTCAACTATGTTGTTGAATGAAGATTGTTGCACCGCCATCCCCCCAACATTTTCTCATAAACCTACAGTAACAGATTTTCAATTTTTTTTGCTGAAACTTGCATAATTCAATGATTACACAATATTCTTCCATATGTTTCTTGAGGAAACAAGGGCATACAATAATGTTGACTTTTAGAGCTTAACGTGTGTTCCTTTTTTACCAAAATTATCATATAGCCTGAAAATTCATTTTTGCATGCAATCAGTCAATAGTAACATTGGGGCAGATTTATTACTAACATATGCCAACTTTGGTATAAAATGTAAAAAGTTTTGATGCATTTTGTAGCAAATTTTTTACTTCAAATTTTGTAAAAAAATTTTATGTGATTAATGGAGGGGTTTGTCTAATATGCGCCAACATTTGACAATATATTGGCACTACAAATGATTTTAGAGGCAAGTTAAACAAGAGCATAAAAGTGTCTAGTCATGCACCATGGTAATAAATTTGGCTTATTTTCAGACTGTCTAGTGTAGTCTAGATTTTGGTTGACTATAAATTAAATTGTGCTGTTAAGGTATGTAATCCACAAAGAATTGTCTGGACATAGAATAAAAATGTATCAAACTCTCAGTTGTGGATAGGTATAGGTCTGTAGTCGTTTGAAAGCAATTGGGCAGATTTGCTAATCCTATCTAATCCTCATTGTAGAAGTCCACTGGTTGGCCTATTATTTCAGGCATTAATTCCTTGATATGCAATCTCTCTCTTTTAATTGACATAAACGAAAAGGAATATGTATGCTTGCTCCCATTATGGTTGAAGGATAGCAATTAATTGGTGAATTGTAAGCTATCCCTTGGCATGAAGGCTATCTAATGGCCACACTAGATGTTATGACATTGTATAGTAATATTTGGAACTGAAGAGGAAGATTTGGTGAAACAATAATTTAAGTTACCAGAAGATCAGATGAATTTTATTTTAGAAGCTATATGCTTAAGTGCATATTTATTTTATTTTAAACCGACATTTATGAAAAAAAGGACTGCAATGGGGACGCAATTTGCCCCATGTTTTGCAAATTTATTTTTGGAACATTTTGAGTTTACTTGCATTATAAATAATCTTACGTATGTAGAAAAAGTGGTATACTACAGAGGATTTATAAACAGCCTTTTAATATCATGGATTGGAAGTGAGCAGGACTTATTAGACTTTACTTTAGAATTGAATACAAATACATGTGTTATGCCCATGACTCGCATGTTTGATTAGCATCATCCTACTCACTGCATGTGTGAGCAGGTACTAAGATGCAGTAACGGGTTGGAGGCAGAGCAAGGGTTAACGTGGGGTTTAATATAACAGGTATACTCCTCGCAGGGAGAAAACAGGGAAAACAGTATAAAGGGACACAGGGTACGTAACCCAGGGAAAACGGGTGTGAAGAATAGGGAAGGAAATTCAAGATTAGCAAACTTATCAGTCAGATGACTTCAGAATGCGGTTAGTTCAGTATGTGGACTTTGGCACCAAAGCAGTGGCGCATACGGGGTCCGGTATGGTCCTGGAAAAGATGGCTTCCTGGATCCTAGCGGCGGTGATTCCTTGTGATCTGGTGTAGTCCTGGAAAAGATGACGTCTTGGCTCCTGGCGGCGACAGTGATTCCTCGTAGTCCGATCAGTGTGCCAGGAAACGATGAGCTGGACACAGCACAGTCTTTCCCCCTGTCAGCGTACAGGGACAATGAGCGACTTGACTCAGGTACAAAGGGAAACCCCTCACAGCGGGTGTTCCAATTCTCATGTCGGTGCATGCGCGCGCTTATGTCCTGACTGGGCGTCCTGTCATTCACGGTCAGCGTTGTCAGCGGGAACCAGGCACATCGTTGTCAGCAGTCTCTGTTAACAGCTTTTAGCCTCTGCTGGTTTAGGCCTGCTCTGGCAGTTGGTTTATTCGCAGAAGCCCTGACACTGCCCTCCTGCATGTTGCACATTCCAGTGGCAACAAACTGATATTCTGTGCGCTGTTGCCCTTTTTTCTTAGCCACGCCCCCTACTCCTAGGTGCAGAGGTCAGTCTGGGGCCCTAAGCTTTCCCATGTGAAGCCTGGGTGACAGCCCAGACAGTTCTGGATCCGTCACGGAGTAGGTTGGCCTGGTCTTGGTCTTCTCCTTACACCGCTCTGCTCCTCATCTGGATCATTGGATCATCTCACTGAGTTGCCTTGTGCAAACACTTTCAGCACTGATACATCGTGTTGCTGGAGAGTCTTCACCTGGCTATAAGGAGGCATGGCCAGGCAACGCAGGAATTTAAAACTACTGTGTTCTGCAGAGTTTTGTTTCTTTGGCCTATTATCCCTTACCAGAAGTGAATATATTATTGAGCTCCTCCCTCCACACTTTGCCTTAGCTTATGATCTAGTTGCAGTTGGTCTCTAGTTTCTAGTCAAGGTGCTTTATTGTTCAGACTCTCCAGTTACTGACCGGTCTGGTTTACTCATTGATCTCTCTGCTCCTGAACTTGGCTTCGTGTTTGGAACCTGCGTAGGCCACCACGGCCTCGGACTTTATGACCACATCTGTGTATTCACCCTCTGTGCTTCATTTTGTGCCTTGGACCCATAGGTCGGCTGCTGCAGGTCCGGACACTGCCCTGGAGTGGCACCTGGTGACTACCCTAATGGCCCAAGCCTATACTCATCATCAGAAGTTCTAGTGAAGACCAGGTAGTCACTTAGATTCTACCCTCAAATTTGAGCACTGCCAATGGCGCAGTGGGTCCACACCCACCACTGTCACAACATGTGGTATTCATTTCACACAAAAGCTTTCCTGGGCAGAAATTTACTTTGAATTTGGTGGTGTTTCTTGAAGATATTCAATTCCTCTTTAAAAGTTTTTTTAAAGAGCGTTGATAATAGATTGATTTTAACAGCAGTTATCATTGCCCCAGGCTAATAAATTTAAACTGCAAAGCGCTGAATATGTTGGCGCTATATAAATAAAGATTATTATTATTATTATCCCTTTAATCAATTCTGCCATATTCAAAACAGAAGAAGAGATGGCTTTGTCATTTTTTGATTTTAGGCTGTGTGCGGCCACGGAAACGCTTAAAAAATGCATAACCATGTGTGGCGCCCCTGAGGCTTCAGTCGCCACAGAAGTACTGCACCTTCTCCTTAGGTGTAGTGCCCCACCATCCAGGTAGGCTGGGAACTCCTTTCCGCATTCCAACACTTGCACCCGACACACCGGATAGTTCAGCAGGGACCCATCCATGCTTTATGCTGGAAAGGTCATAGGGTGCCTTTTGTGGTCCCTGGCTTCGTAACACGAGAGGTGCTGGGGAGGCGGGTGGAGTTAGATATAAAAGAGTGGGAAGAGTGAGAGTTAGGGGTTAGTTGGTTAGAGGAGAGAGAAGAGAGAAGATGGGTGTCTGAGGGACGTGCTGCAGCAGGTCCCAGTGATCTGGGCTGCTGGCACGAGAAAGACCAGAGAAAGAGACTGATAAGATTGATAACCTAACCTTCCATAAGAGAGATAGAACAGATCGGAACGAAGGAGAATAGGACGGTGGGAAGCAGGTTGAGAAAGAGAGATAACCCTTCCAGTCCAGAGAGCGCAAAGGCCGGGGCCTGGTCCCTGAGGTTGATTGGATCTTTATGTCCGGCAACAGACACCAGAGGGAGTAGAGAGCCGCTAACGCCTTGCTCCCATCATAGACTTGGGACACAACAGCAACTGAATAGAGAGCCGGGACGCAGTGAGGAGTCCCCGAAGCAGGCTACAGCTGTCTGTCATACAAGTAAAGACTAGGAACACCTAGAGAGAGGCATTCCAGGGTAACTAAGTACTGGAGTGCTTCGCACCTAAAGGCACATTGGAGGAGTCGTTCAGTAAGGTACATGTTGGCGGAGTGTGGAAGGGAGAATCCTATCCTGCCTGGAGGTTGGCTGGAGCCCTGACCTGGAGAACACGGTACGGAGGCAGGCAGTTGTGTGAACTGCAAACAGTGCGTAAAGCTTTGGAATCGCACACCCTGGTGTCCTCCAGTTATTCCAGCACCGCTACACCTGAGTAACAACATCTATACCATTCTGCGCCTCTCCTCATCCATTGCACCTACACTGCCCTGTGGGGAGCTATACCATCTCTGCTGCACCACACCATCAGTCCCAGCGGATCTGTATGCAGCATTGGCTTACCATCTTACTTAGAAAAAACACAAAAATTGAGCTTGGTTTGAGATGATACACATGCAGCGTATAAATGCATGTTGACATTGGCCATAAAACATAAAACCCGCAAAAGACAAAGTGTCCTTTTGTCTGCCCTTGTTCACACATTGAGGTCAACTTTGACACAAAGCAAGGTTTTTAATATTAGACAGTGTAGGACTATCCCGAACAGAGTTACCTTGTCGTGGTGGGATGGCTTTCATGCTACTTTTGATCAAAAACAGTATTACTAAAAACTCTGTATTATTTAGATGCACTTTTGCTTTTACTTATTTAGTTACAGCAGGGTTTTTGCTCACTTTGCCTTTTGCGGGTTTTATGTTTTATGGCCAATGTCAACATGCATTTATACGCTGCATGTGTATCATCTCAAACCAAGCTCAATTTTTGTGTTTTTTCTTTGTATTTTTTGCATTCTGTGCAAGCTGGGGTGTGGCCTCCCTCTCCTGAGCTGGAAATTGTATATAAGGCTTCCCCAGACTGGTGTCTACTGTTTGGGACCCAGTCCTTTTGTCTGCCCTTGTTCACACATTGAGGTCAACTTTGACACAAAGCAAGGTTTTTAATATTAGACAGTGTAGGACTATCCCAAACAGAGTTACCTTGTCGTGGTGGGATGGCTTTCATGCTACTTTTGATCAAAAACAGTATTACTAAAAACTCTGTATTATTTAGATGCACTTTTGCTTTTACTTATTTAGTTACAGCAGGGTTTTTGCTCACTTTGTCTTTTGCGGGTTTTACCATCTTACTTGCCAAACACCACGGGTGGCGTCACGAACTACCTAATAAACTTTAACACCATTAACATCACCGCCATTGATATTGGGCGCCCAGGGCCACGGACGGGGTCACCGCTGCTGTGACACATTCCCGCCTTGACACCGGCCCGGTACCAAGTACCCCCGCTGCCCTGGGTGTGCGAGGGCGACCCACATGCAATCCTATGGGATTCCACAGTTGCTGTGTCAATGTCCATTATTTCTACAGAATCGCGGCGATTCTGCCACCATAGGATTGCATTGAAAAGTGAGCGCTTCATGTGCGGATGGTACCCAGAGTCTGAAGGAGAGGAGACTCTTCTCCATGCCCTGGGTACCATATCCCTGTAAAAGATAGAAATAAAATAAAAACTAGGGATATACTCACCTTCTGTTGGCCCCTGGAGCCCTCCCGCCTCTCAGCCACGCTGCCAGCATCTTCCGTTCCCAGGGATGCATTGTGCGAATGACCTCTGATGACGTAGCGGTCTCGCGTGAGGCTACGTCATCAGAGGTCATTGTCGCAAGGCATCCCTGGGAATGGAAGATGCTGGCCGCACCGCTGAGAGGTGGGAGGGCTACGGGGGCTGAAAGAGGGTAATTATATCTCTATTTTTTATTTTTTATTATTTTTAACATTCTCTCTTTTACTATTGATGCTGCATAGGCAGCATCAATAGTAAAAAGTTGGTCACACTTATCAAGCACTATGCTTGACAAGTGTGACCAACCTGTCAATCACTTTTCCAAGCTTTGCTTCGAATCGCTTGGAAAAGCGCAAGCTAAAAACGCTTGCATTTTGCTGGAAAACGCATGCGAATTCCGCATGCGTTTTACACGCGGCGGGGAGTTGCGGAAATGCTGCAGACATATACGCAGCATTTCTGCAACGTGGGCACTTAGCCTTAGGATTTTGAATATGCACCATATTTATTATCTCCTGATTGCCCAGATATCTAGAATGATATATTACACCAGCCCCTGCTTTAGTAAGATTTGTGGCTTAACGAATCCTGCCGCTCATCATGAACTTGATGAGTAGGGGGCTGCCATGTCCCAGCTCTGCCCACTTTGTCTGAGTTGGGGCAAGAATGATGTGAAAATTCCAAAAGAATCTTTCTTGTGAGCATCGTGTGTACACAAACAATGCATCTTTTCAAAGCTTTTTTCACAAGAAATATGGCAAAAAAGCTTTGATGAATGGTCCCTGTAGTGTTCAACATTTCCCTTAATAATTAGAGGGAATACTGTAGTATAAAGAAAAGTGATACTTTTCTTAGTCTTGTACCCTATTTGTGTTCAGCTCAAAAAACTTTCTCTGTGATTCTAGCTTTATCCAGAGGCGTAGCTAGGGTTTTGGTTCGGAATGGGGGAGGTGGTGAAACTTCTGAGTGGGCCGCTAAGCAACTAACCAAGTAAACTTGATTGCAACTGGGTGATGCACCCTAATAGTTGGGGAGAACTTCAGCAGATGACCACACTGTTGCTGAAAATAATCTCTATACAAAGACCAACATGATATTATCACCATATGGTCAGTAGTAAGTGGTAATTACACATTTGAGATTACAGCACAGCAGCATAGTTATAGATTGTGACTTACAGCTGAGGGTCTTTCTGATAGAATCGTTCACTTTTCCCGTCTTTTCTATCGGGCCCAGACTGACATAACGACTTCTCCAGCCAGGACTCGGCTGCAGAGATAACAACAGATTTCACTTCTCATATTTCCAGCTCCATGACCATATATTCCCAACCCACAAACTCGTAATCCTGCTGATACCCCAATGCTGAGCCGCTGCTGCCGTATGTGTCCCTATTACTTCACTTGCTCTGTGGAACAGTGTGCATCTAGATGGTAAAACAATCCTCTAGAATATAGTAATGTCATGTGCAAGTGCCCTAGAAAGCAGTGCCCACATTTTGCCCCTAGAGATCTAGAAAGTAATAATATCCTGAGTTTCCCTTTGACAGTCACACTAACCTGAGTTCCCCTATAACAATAAGTGCCCACTTTAAATGTAATAATGTCCTGAGTCTCCCCCTTGTACATCTCCCCTACACACAGTATGATGTTCTCTTATGCACAGTATAATGCCCCCTCACTGTATAGTACAACCCACAAAGTATACTGACCACTTATTAGTAACCCCCAAACTGTTTAATATGCCCCTCAGATAGCCTCCATATAGTATAATGCACCAGATAGATCTAAATATAGTATAATGCACTCCTCATAGGCCTCCATATAGTTTAATAAATTCCTCATATACCTCTATAGTATAATATATTCACCATGGGCATACTCTATGTAGTATAATGCACCTCTCCATAGGCAGATTCTTTGTAGCATAATGCACCCCCCATAGGCAGACTCTATACTGTATAATGCACCCCCATAGGCAGACAATAAAGTGTTATGCAGCCTCCCACAGGCAGGCTCTATAGTATAATGCACCCCTATATAGGCAGACTGTATAGTATAATGTACTCCCCCCATAGCCAGACTCTATAGTATAATGCACCCCTCCACAGGTAGACAGTCAGACTCTATAGTATAATTCACCCCATAAAAACAATAAATTAAATACTCACCTTTCCTTCTCTGCTCCGAGGACCTACACATCTCCGGACAGCAGGTGCCAAGTAGTGACATCATGGCGCCCACTGTCAGTGTTTGCATCAGGGAGGTCAGACGCTGACAGGGGGAATGATGGGAGAGGAAGCGTAACGCTCCCTCTCTCATCAATGCAGTTAATTAGTATCGGCATCTAGCCGATACAGTTGAACTTGCGATGACCGGCGGGGGCCAATGCTGGAACTGGGTCCCAAGCCTGCTCAGGGCCCCATAGCGGCCGTTTGGCAGAACAGTGAGATTGATTCTCCCTGCTCTGCCACAGAGTGTAACTGTATCGGCGCAGGTAGATAAACCCCAGATATGACCTGCAAGATAAGAAAAATAAGTTTTATTATACTCACCCGGGGAGGCGGTCCGGTGCGATCCGGTCTGATGGGTGTCACAGGTCCGGGTCTGGCACCTCCCATCTTCTTGCGCCTCTGCCCTCCTCATTGCTTCATTGCTCCCGGCATTTCGCTTCTGCGCAGGTGTACTTCTCTGCCCTGTTGAGGGCAGCGCCAAGTACTGCAATACACAGGCGCCAGGAAAGGTCAAAGAGGTTCAGCGCCTGCGCACTGCAGTACTTTACTCTGCCCTCAAAAGTACAGATAAGTACGCCTGCGCAGAACCGCGATTAAAGGAGCGGTGAAGCAAGCAGGAGGGTGGTGTCGCAAGAAGATGGGAGGCGCCGGACCCGGACCTGCGACACCCATCGGACCGGACCGCCCCCCGGGTGAGTATAATAAAACTTATTTTTCTTATCTTGCAGGTCGGACCGGGGGCTTATCTACAGCATTATAGAATGCTGTAGATAAGCCCTGAAAAGCAGTGGCCGCATCTTATATCGTCCAAACCTGGTGACAGGTTCCCTTTAACTCTTCACAATAACAGTAATTTTGACCAGGGGTGCCCAAACCTTTACATGCCACTGTAGATCTTCCTAGTGTTTGTGCATCTGTATGCAGGAGCAGGTCATCAGGTATAATAACAACTACAGATAATGTAGTCAGGAGTCCATGTTTCTATTTCACTATGTTGGTTAGGAAATTATATTAGCTACTGTGTTTTGTCAGTGCTGATTTTTATATGAGGACCACTGTGTAGCATGTGTGTGTCTCAGCACATTGTGCTCCTGATTAATGGCATTTGCTTGTTTTACGAGTGCAGTAAGCAGCTGTCTAACAATACACATGATGCATGAGTTCCAGGGTCTCCGGCTTCCTGAGCTGTTATCATGCTCTGCATAAGTTGTGGGAGCAGCAGTTTGACTGTGGAAACAATTTCTTGGTATCAGCTCCTTTCTCCTTCTCACTGATAACAGTGTCAGAGAGTGGGCAACACTTAGGAGTATAGATGATAATGTGGCAGACATAATAATGTGCTGGAGATCAAAAAAAAAAACAAGCTGAACCCCGATTAATCATAATGAGGCGTAAGGAGAAAGAGAAAAAAACATTTACATGTGCCAAGATCAGAATGTTAAACAAGCACAATTGACAATATGTAAGTTGTTTGGCACTTGTTTACCAGCCTCTATTCACAGCTTGACGAAGAAGTGATGAACACAGAACGATCACTAGATGATCAATCTGGTCCCACACAGTTTACACCAGGTCATGTGCTGCTGAGAATGACTTTTGTTCTGGCATAAACAATCCAATCACCTGAGGAATGAACAGAGAACTCCTTTGACCTGACTAACGTCACCGGGAGCGTGAGAAAGTTCTCACACTTGTGGTGCTGTCAGAAAGGTCCCAAGAGTTCACAGCCAATGAACTCATCTCAACTCACTGACATCAGCGCAGCGCATAACTTTTCCCACAGCGCTCACGTTGATGTCAGTGAGTTGAACCGAGTTGAATGGTTGTGAACTTCCAGGACCTACCTGATGACACCGCGACAGTGAGAACTTTCTCACGCTCCTGGTGATATCAGTCAGATCATAGGAGTTCACCACAGATAATGAGCAGCGGTAACCCATGTTGCTCAGTGTCTCTGCAGGATGGTAGGCTATATAGTTGCATCATGCAACAATGCAGCCTGCCATCTAGTTAACTTTTTTTTAATCAAAATAATGCGAAAGCCATCCCGCTTCATCAAGGCAATCATAACTGGGACAGTCCTAACTCTAATATTAAAACTTTACTGTTTGTGAAGTGACATGCATGTAGATAAGGGCTGAAATGGACAGAGCCCAATTAGTGGACACACAGGCTAGGGAGACCACATCTTGAGCTGGGCATTATTGATGTGGTCTCCACCGGCTGTGTGTCCACTAGTTGGGCTCAGTCCATCTCAGCACTTATTCACATGCATGTCACTTGACATTGACGAGGCAGGATGGCTTTCACTTTTTTTGATCAAAAAACATGTTAACTAAATACCGTATATTATTTTATGCACTATGCTTTAATCATGTCATGTAGCTTCAAAATCTATGTGGTCCTCAGACCATAATAGAAGGAAGAATTATATCATGTTAATGCATCTTTTAACCTCTTCCCGATATTTGCAGTACATATATGTCATGGAAAGCTGACACCTGGCTCTCAATGCCAGGACCAGTGCCTGCATTGGACCTGACACTTTAGCACCCTAAATGCTGCAATCATAGGATTTAGAGAGCAGGCAGAGGGAAGAAAGCACCTTTGCCATAGGATTGGAGACCCCGCAACGTCATCGCAGGTCCTGATCATTGCCATGGTGACTCGGTGTCATCATGACGATATCTGGGTCACCAGGCACTAGGAAGTTGGTTAGATCATGTGCAGTGTATGATCTAGCTAAATTGTGTCTGGAGGGCTGACAGGCTACAAGGTATAGCAATGCTCCTTCTGAGCCCCAGTGTGCCTAATCCACATTTAGTGTCCACTTGATTGGCATTTCTGTATCGATGAGAGACAGCCTAATTTGCGGGTGCTAGGCACAACATACTGGTCACTACATTGGCAGTTTGCAATTTTCCCTCAGTAACACCCACTGCTGCTTGTTTCTGAAAAACACCCATGAGGTCAAAATTGTCACAACACCTGTAGATAAAGTCACAAAGGGGTATAATTTCCAAAATGAGGTTATTTGAGAGGGGATTCTGCTCTTATAGCACCTAGGGGCTCTGTATATGTAGTCCGCAAAGAATTATAGAAAATGTTGCACTCCAGGATGCCTCCTGTACAACAGTACTGCTGAGCCATACAGCGAGACTTGGGAGACATGACAATAGTGCTCCGTCGTTCCCAAGTCTCTCTGTATGTCTAAGAAGTACTGCACAGCCACATTTGGGGTACATTCAGTAGAAATTATAGGACAAATTTTGATGACATTTTTACCTATTTTCCCATGTGAAAATGTAAAATCTAGGGCTAAGACAAAATTTTGATGGTAAAAATATAATTATTTTTTTCTTCATTGCCCAATGGTATAAAATTCTGTGACCCACCTGTTGTGTTGATATGACCACTGCACCCCTAGATAAATTCATTGAGAGGTGCAGTATGTAAAATGGGGTCTCTTATGGGGGTTCTGCTGTTCTGCCACCTCAGGGGCTCTGCCAATGTGAAATGGCACCCTAAAACCAGTCCAGAAAAATGTCCAGAATTCAAATATGGTACTTCTTCACTTCTAAGATTTGTAATATGCCTAAAAAGTTGTTTTCTACCACATATGGGGTATAGGCGTTCTCAGGAGAAATTTCACAACAAACTTTGGGGTCCATTTTTTCCTGCTATCCTTGTAAAATAATGGGGCTAGAATAAAATTTTTGTGGGAAAAATTAGATTTTTTTTATTTTTATGGCTCAACATTATATCTTCTGTGAAGCACCTGAGGGTTCAATGTACTCACCACACATCTAGATTAGTTCCCTCAGGGGCCTAGTTTCCAAAATGGTGTCACTAGTGGGGTTTTTTCACTGTTTAGGCACATCAGAGGCTCTCCAAACGTGTCCGCCAATTGTTCCAGCAAATTTTGCATTCAAAAATTTAAATGGCGCTCTGTCCCAGCGCCCAAACAGTAGTTTACCCCCACATATGGGGTATCTGCGTTCTCAGGAGAAATTGTAAAACAAATTTTATGGTGCAATTTCTCCTGCTACCCTTGTGAAAATGCAAGATTTGGGGCTAAACAACATTTTTGTGGGGAAAATGCGATTTTTTAATTTTCACGGCTCAATGTTATAAACTTCTGTTAAGCACCTGGTGGTTCAAGGTGCTCACCACACATCTAGGTAAATTCACTGAGGGATCTAGTTTCCAAAATGGTGTCACTTGTGGGTTGATATTCACTGTTTAGGCACATCAGAGGCTCTTCAAACACAACACGGAGTCAGCTAATTGATCCAGCAAATTGTACATTCAAAAAGTCGAATGGCGCTCCTTCCCTTCCGTGCGCTGCCGTGTGCCCAAACAGTGGTTTTCCACTACATATAGGATATCAGCATACTCATAAAAAATTGCACAGCAAATTTTAGGGTCCATTTTTCCTGTTACCCTTGCAAAAATAAAAAAAAGTTTGGGTCTACAGTAAAAGTTTTTGTGACAAAAACTTAAATGTTCATTTTTTCCTTCCACATTCCAAAAAATTCCTGTGAATCACCTGAAGGGTTACTAAACTTCTTGAATGTGGTTTTGAGCACCTTGAGTGGTGCAGTTTTTACAATGGTGTCACTTTTGATTATTTTCTGTCATATAGGCCCCTCAAAGTTACTTCAAATGTTATGTGGTCCCTAAAAAAATGGAATTGTAAATTTTATTGGAAAAATTAGAAATCACTGGTCAACTTAATCTTGTTAGCTAATGGTGGATGACCCTCTACTCTTCTTTGTGGTCCTCTTAATGAGCACCATGCCCCAGTGGCTAGCAAGACTAAATTTACATAGAGGGAAAAGAGGGCCATATATCAGGAAGAAAAGAAAGACAAGGAGAATATCAGCATTGGCATACTTGAAAAAAATAGATAGCTCTTCTTTAAGTCCCATAGCCTAAAGTTGATATAACTGGAGCCCTGGAAATGAATAGTTTGTGCAAGTAATGGACTCATTAGCCTTGGCCCCTGAATGTACAAACTGCTTTTTACATGTGATTATCCTATTATATCCCAGTATTACAACACCCAGATGTAAAAGTGCATCTGAAGCAAAGAGCATGGCGTACCATGGAAAGTTTGATAAAGCTCAGTCTTCTGCTACCATCATCACATGCATGATTAACTACAACTTCTTTGCTGTTTTTCACGGACCTCCCTTTATGAGATAAGCATATAATAATGAAGGGATGAGTCTATGAAATATTTTTGTAGCGTCTGAAAAACTGATGATTGGGGTCTGATCCAGGAAGTCATAGATTAATCATTCAGTGAAGAGCCGCCTAGTGGTAGACAGCCCAGGAGTTACTTTAAAAATCGGGCCTTAATTATCTTTTTCCTAGAAACTCATTCTGTTGCCAAATGAAGTGCCTTCGAAAAGAAGAAAACATTCTCTAATTTATAATAAGAAAATTTCCAAGTACAAAACTAAATCTTCTGCATGCGCTCATTTCCTGAGTAACTCCTTCTCACTTCAAAAGATAATAGTCAAAAGCAGCTTAAAGCTGTACCTACAGATAACAAGGAACAATAAACACACAGTGCTGAACATCTGCTCCAGGAGTGAGGCGAAACAATTTCTGGCCTTAAACCTGAAAGAACTTGAAATAGGTATGAATTTTTATAAACTGGTCAATAAGGCCGGGGTCACACTGCGTTATGGCAGTCCGTTAGATGGACTGCGTTACACTGCGGCATAACGCTATGTAACGCAGTCCGTTAACGCTGCCACTGACCCCCATTATCGGGCGTATCACGACACATGCCGTAAAGTGGCATGCGTTCGCGATGTGCTGTCATTCAGTGACGGAGCCTCAGACGCGCGCTGCAGCATCTGAGGCTCCGTCAACCCCAAGCGCAGATGAATCATCTGCGCTAGCGGGTATAGCATAACGCGATCGCGTTATGCTATACCGTTAACGCAGCCCTTCAATGCTATGCGTTGAATGGGCTGGTTAAACGCAATGTGAACCTAGCCTAATGGCAATACTTAGAGAGGACCAGTCACGAGCCATAAATGTCTTTTTTTATCTGGTAAATGCTGCTTGCAATGTTTATTTGTTGCTCATAGAGATGAGTTGAGGACCATACCCACTTGATGACAAGACAGGATTAACATAAAGGGATGAGAGGATCATATGTCAAAAATGAAAAGACACAGGAACAAAGTGGCATTTAGGTAAAAAATAAATGGCATATTTATGACAAGTGACAGGTCTTCTTGCTCAAAAAAATTGAATTAAATCTTTTGTAAATATCCAAAGCTCTCCTAATTCTTTTGTTCTTTAGCATTTTGTGCTGTTTGCTTTATTGTGGAGATATTCACATTTGATTCTTTGGAGCTCACTATTTGAAATCTCTGCTTTGCAGTCCAACTGGGAAGTTTTTTCCATATTCGTCTCTGAGGAGTGAGTGCTTTTACCCCTTCCCTCCAGATACTGCCAGTCACCTCACCACAGCAGGGAATGAGACTGACATGCTGATAAATTAATTGCTAAGCTTTGACTGGAAGGGAGGGAGAGATGAAAGCGCACACCCACTAAAATGGGGCTACTTGTGAGGGTTTCTACTGATTTCACACCTCAGAGAGCTTATAAATGCAACATTGCAACCAAAATATACAGCAGATGAAATAAGTATTGAACACCAATGATCTCCCACCTCGAGTATTGCAACCTTATACTCTGTACCCTCCTATCTAGCACTGTTGCACCACTCAAATCTATCCAAAACTATGCTGCCGAGTAATCCATCTATCCCTCCGTTATTCCACAGCCTCCCCTCTCTGCCATGCCCTTCACTGCCTTCCTATTGACCATAGGCTACAGTTCAAAACCCTAAATATGACATACAAAGCCTTCCCCAAACTGTCTCCTCCATACATCTGTGACATGGTCTCCCAATAGCCGACTGGGTCATGACTAGAGTTGAGCGACTTTTGCTTTTTTAGGGTCGAGTTTCGTTTCATGAAACCCAACTTTTCCAAAAGTCGGGTCGAGCAAAATCGGCCGACTATAGGGAAAAGTCGGGGGTCCGACCGAAACACGAAACCCAATGTAAGTCAATGGGGAATTAAAGTCGGCAGTGAGAGGAGGACAGGAAAGACACCTACAGTGCCCATTTGAATGCCAAAAGCATCAATTCTTCTTATTTAAGCTTGTCAACCTTAATTAACTTCATAATACTAGTTACGCACTGAAAAATGGGGGTTATTTGGCTAAAGTTGTGGGGGGGTAGGGCTGGCTCCAGGTTTTCATGTGCTCTGGTCAAAAGAGCGCCCCTTTAACACATACCACAACTCATGATGCTCCGATACGGCACAGAAATAGTGGTATAGTACAATGAAAAATACTTCACTTTTTACATCTCATGACGAGGCCCATCTATTTCTCCACACAGAATCATTGGTCCCATATAATGTTTGAAACAGTATATGATGAGCTCCACATAATGCTACAGTATATGTTGGTCCCCATGGATGAAGCTCCACTGTCTTATGTGCCCAAATAATGCTCCAAACATAATGGGCCCCATTTCTAATGCTCTAGTGTATAATGGGCCCTGTAAATGCTGCTCCAGTGTCTGATGTCCACCTTTGGAATGTTCAAGTGTATGGTGGGCCCCATCTATCATTCTCCAGAGTATAGTGCTCCCCAAAAATTGCTGTCCCAACATTGAAAACAATGAAATAAGTCTCCTCACTAGGGAATCCCTGTACTAGTCTGGACTCCTCGTCGTCCCCATCTTCCATCTCACTGCACAGTATTTCAACCTTGCAAGTGCTGTGATTCTGAGCAAGCAGGGGGGGGCCCACTCGTTGGCGACGGCACTGGCACAGGACCCCTGATAGTACGGTGGTGTGTCTGACGGCGGGTGTGCCGAACCTGCACTTTCATCTGCAGCTTCCTCTTTGTCACCGTGTAAGATGGAACTGTATATGGGAAGGGTAACCTGAGTTTCATCAGGGTCAGATTCAGGCCGTGTAGCGTGCAAGGGGAATGTAGTGGTCTGGGTCAATGTACCAGCAGATTCATCGAGCAGTGGCTGGGCATCAGTGCACTTGTGTCGCCCCCAGGAGTACAGTCGCCACAGTGGCATTACCTTCCTCCTAGGGAGTGTGATGTCATGCTTGGGAGCAACAAAGGATCTCTCTAGCAGGTTAACTGATTGGGCTGCGTTATTCCCACGAGTCACGACCCTCCAAACAGCGTTCATGAAGGCAAAGTGTTTGTTTTACGTGGGCAGTATTGTTGCAAAGCTGAACCTTAAAGGAATGTCCAGAAGGGAACCACCAGGAGTGGAGCCTACGGCGTAATTTGACTCAACATGGGCAACCTCAACCATCCAGCCACAAAAAAGATTCACACATTGCAAGCTTAATTCCGTTAACGAACGAGACTCCTTCATGTCCCGCGGTCCGAGTCCGGCTTACTAGAGGGACACGCGAGGCTCTGGCACGTGAGATTGGCCAATAACTGGTGTGTCATGCCCTTACATGTCCGTGGCTGCATGTGCGCTACACTGAAAAGGCCAGCGTTTGTCGCTTACAGGTGCAGATAACCCGCTGAACAACGTTAGTGGTGGGGATCTGGGATTACAATTATTACCCGCGAACGATGATTTCCCAGTAAGTGCAGGTCAACCGCAGTTCCGGAATTAGGCCTAACCGTCATTCCTGAAAAAATGAAAAACTTACGTGTGCAAACCACAGGTGCTGTAGCTTGCTTAACAGCTCGCCAGGCGTTCTCAGGCCCAGTATGGATTACACGTGATTGCACAAAGGTGAGAAAGGGTACCATATCACCGGATAACATGTATGGATAGCATAGTGTACACATTCAAAATATATGTCTATGGATCAGGAGGCAGGCTCAGACGGTGTCAGGCCCAGTATGGATTACACGTGATTGCACAAAGGTGAGAAAGGGTACCGTATCCCTGGATAACATGTATGGATAGCATAGTGTACACATTCAAAATATATGTCTATAGATAAGGAAGCAGGCTCAGACGGTGTCAGGCCCAGTATGGATTTGACGGCCCAGACTACACAGCGGAGGAGCAGGGAGAGGTAAAGATTGCAAATGCTGGGACCCTGCCCAAGCAAGGGGGGCCCACTCGTGGGCATCGGTACTGGCACTGAGCCCTTCATAGTGCGGCGGTGTGTCTGACGGTGGGTGTGCACCACCACCGTCAGAGACACTTGATTGCACTATGAGGGACCCTGTGCCCGTGCCCGCGCCCAAGAGTCGGCCTACCCCCCTGTCCAGGGAAACGGCACTCGCACGGTTTCGTGCGCTAGGTGGTGACCCCGGCCATGGAGGGGGGAGGCAGCACAGTTAGGGAGTTTTAGAAAGTGGCATATGTTGATGTTGGACATTCAGCTGATGCAAAAGGCGAAATTGTTCAAGTCCCAGGAAGAGGAGGACCAAAGCAAGCCATTTTTCTGTCACCCTATGTGTCATCAGGGGAAGGTGGGACAAAATCCTTGGAAACCCATGCATGGTTCATTTTAATGAAGGTTAGATCATCCACATTTTGGGTTGACAGACGGGTCCTTTTTTCTGTCAGGATTGATCCAGCTGCACTGAAGACTCTTTCCGATAGCACACTTGCAGCTGGACAAGCGAGCTCCTGTAAGGCATATTGTGCCAATTCAGGCCAGGTGTCCAGTTTAGCAGCCCAATAGTCAAAGTGGAATGACCTGTGCGGGAGAACATCGATATGGGAGGAAAAGTAGTTTGTAACCATAGTTGACAACTGCTGTCTCCTGTCACTTTCCATCGATGCAGTATTACCAGTTGTGTGAGCGGTACTTGAAAAATCAGTCCACAACATTGTCATGAAACCCCTGTCTCCATCGCCACTTCTACTGTGTGCACCACGAACACCTCTGCCAAGCTGCCCCCGGCCCGTACGGCTCGTGTGAGAACCATCACTGCTGCTGTGTGCTGGGAATGCCTCAACCAACCGGTTTACCAAAGTTGCTTGTTTATTAGCCAATATTAGGTCAAGGTTCTCGTGTGGCATGATGTTTTGTAATTTGCCTTTATAGCGTGGATCCAGGATGCTGGCCAACCAGTAGTCGTCATCGTTCATCATTTTGGCAATGCGGGGGTCCCTTTTTAGGATCTGCAAGGCATAATCTGACATGTGGGCCAATGTTTCCGGTGTCAATGATGCACTGCGAGTGCTGGTTGGAGGAGCACTTTCTAGCAAATCCACATCCCTCCAGTCATGCACAAACCCTGTACCAGACCTTGCCACGCCAACATTTTCACTTGCCCCACGAGATGCATCCTCCTCCCCTAAGTAATCATCCCCATCATCATCCTCCTCCTCCTCTTCTTCCTCCACCTCGTCCAGGAGAGGTCCCTGAGCAGACAATGGCTGAATGTCATCAAGGATTCCCTCCTCCTCTTCCTCCTCGTCAACATTGGCTGCAGACGCCTGCTCCTTAAGGTGCATCAAAGTTTGCATGAGCAGACGCATAAGTGGGATGCTCATGCTTAGGATGGCGTCGTCTGCGCTTACCAGCCGTGTGCATTCCTCAAAACACTGAAGGACTTTACAGAGGTCTTTCAGCTTTGACCACTGCACACCTGTCAACTCCATGTCTGCTCTCAAAGTGCCTGGCCGTGTATCCTCCCACAAATGCATTATGGCCTGCCTCTGCTCGCACAGCGGCTCAACCATGTGCAGGGTGGAGTTCCACCTTGTTGCAATGTCGATAATGAGGCGGTGGTTGGGAAGGTGGAGCAATCGCTGCAGCTTCTGCATACGAATGGAGTGTGCAGGCGACCGGCGGAGCAGGGCTGTTAACTCCGGATAATTATTGAGGAAGCACTGCACCACCAGGTTCAAGGTGTGAGCCAAGCAAGGTATGTGGCTGAGTTTTGAAAGGGCTATGGCTGCCACAAAATTACGGCCGTTATCACTAACTACCTTGCCTGCCTCAAGATGTACACTGACCAGCCATGACTTAGTTTGTCGCTGAAAGTACTCGGCCAGCACCTCGGCAGTGTGTCTGTCACCCAAACACATCATCTGCAACACAGCCTGCTGACGCTTTCCACTAGCTGCTCGATAGGGGGACACCTCGTGTGCAACAGTGGCAGCTGCAGATGGAGTGCTCGTACGACTGCGCTCTGTGGACGAGCTTTCGCTTCTGGAGGAGGAGAAGGAGGGTCGAACGCCTACAGCCAACTGTTTCCTATACCGTGGGCTAGGCAGCACTGTCCCACCACCGCTGTCCCCTGTAGACCCTGCATCCACCACATTAACCCAGTGCGCAGTGATGGACACGTAACGGCCCTGGCCATGCCGACTGGACCATGCATCTGTTGTGAGGTGCACCTTTCCACTCACTGACTGCTTGAGTGCATGGACAATGCGGTCTTTCACATGATGGTGGAGGGCTGGGATGGCTTTGCGAGAGAAGAAGTGGCGACTGGGTAGGTCATAGCGTAATACTGCATAGGCCATGAGTTCGCGGAAAGCTGCGCTTTCCACCAACCGATAGGGCATCATCTCTAACGAGATTAGTTTGGCAATGTGGGCGTTTAAACCCAGTGTACGTGGATGAGAGACTGAGTACTTTCTTGATCTACTCATAGTCTCTGGGAGGGTGAGCTGGACTTGAGAGCTGCATATGGTGGAACTAGCGGTGGATAGGGCGGACTGAGAGAGGGTTGATGATGGTGATGGAGTTGGTGTTCTTACTGATGGCCTAGATTCAGTCTTTCGTTGATATAACAGTGGGATTCCCTGACTGCTTTGGCCTTGCAACGACACCTCAACATTTGCTGCTGTGCTAACTGGTGGGCATACAGTGGGGGAAACAATGTAGCGTTGCTGACTACCTTCTTTGTGATCAGTTGCACATGTGGTACTTGAGGTTTGGTGTTGTGTCCACGCTTGCAAGTGCATGCTGGTTAAATGTCTAAGCATGCAACTGGTATTCAAATTTTTCAGATTTTTCCCTCGGCTAAAGGTCTTTGCGCACTTCTTACAGATAACCTTGGCCTGATCATGAGGATTTTGTTCAAAAAAGTGCCACACTGCACTATTCCTACTTTGGAAGACATTTTGCGGCCTAGCACGATGTGCTATTTTGACCGTCTGGACAAGCTGTCCAGCAACTCTTGATTTTTGGAACCTGTCTTTGGAGTGCTCCGGGCCTGCCAGATAACAGCTGTTGCGATGTCGATGTCTGCTGTGGATGCTCCTCCTCCTCATCTGAGCTATTGGAAGCAGCACCCTCTTCCCCCAATGGATGCCAATCTGGGTCAACAACTGGGTCATCCATCACCTCCTCTTCAATGTCATGTGCACCTTCCTCTGTGTCACCGTGTATGGTGGTATAGTATGCGGGAAGGGGCACCTGAGCCTCATCAGGGTCAGAATCTGGCTCATTACACTGCGAGGACAATGTAGTGCTCTGACTGAATGTACCAGCAGAATCATCTATCAGTGGCTGTGCATCAGTGCACTCCATGTCAGATTCATCTTGGCCTGGGTAATTCACCATTTCACTTGATAACCCAGGCATGGTATGTGAAAACAGCTCCATGGAGTAGTCAGTTGTATGGCCTGCGTCATCCTTCAATCTTGGTTGGGGTGAAGGACACAAGGAAAGGTGTGGTTCATGAACATGACCCTCCAATGACGACTCAGTGCTTTTATTTTTTACAACTTCAGAAGAGGAGGCGATAGAGCTGGAGGCTTAGTCAGCAATGTAAGCCAAAACTTTTTCCTGATGCTCTGGCTTTAAAAGCGGTTTGCCAACTCCTAGAAGACTAAGCCTTCCAGGCCTTGTGGAGCCAGACGATGAGGCAGGCTCAACACCTCCTGCATTCGGTCCTATTTTGCTTTTGCCACTACCATCAGATCCACCACCAACACCATCATTACCAGCTGGCAACCCCTGCCCAATTCCACAGCCTCTTCCACCAGCCTTCCTCATTTTTGGTAAAAATGTACACAAAATCCCACAAACTATATAGTAATGTATAACAAGGTATAAGGTGTATTTAGGACAGGGGAGACGTCGAATTTCTGAACACACTTGTGGACACTGTTGGATTGTGTGAGGCCCAGTTAATATCACACCACTAGGTCACAGGCTCAATGTCGCAGGTGTGAAAAATGTCACTATACGACAGGGGAGATGTAGAATTTCTGAACACACTTGTGGACACTGTTGTGTGAGGCCCAGTTAATATCACACCGCTATGTCACAGGTGTGAAAAATGTCACTATACGACAGGGGAGATGTAGAATTTCTGAACACACTTGTGGACACTGTTGTGTGAGGCCCAGTTAATATCACACCGCTATGTCACAGGCTCAATGTCGCAGGTGTGAAAAATGTCACTATACGACAGGGGAGATGTAGAATTTCTGAACACACTTGTGGACACTGTTGGATTGTGTGAGGCCCAGTTACTATCACACCGCTATGTCACAGGCAGAAATTGGCTAGTGTATGACAAACTACAAGGTGTATATAGAATTGGGCAGAATAGGAATCTCCCTAGAGTGTAGGTCTGCAAGAACGGAACATGTCCTCGACTTATCCTTACAGAGTGACACACAGATAGCTTCACTGTGGCCGTGATAACAGCCGTTACACGGTACTGAGAGAGGAGCGTGCACGTACACCGCTGTCTGGTGTCCGTAAAATTGTCAAGCTCCGTGTTTTTTAAGTATACGGACTAACACACGCTGTCTCTCTATAGTTTTGAATGTGATCAAACAGCAAATATACTTAACTGTTTGAAAAGCAGACAAAACTAGAAGGTGTAGTTCTGTAAGAACAGAACATGTCCTCGACTTATTCTTACAGAGTGACACACAGATAGCTTCACTGTGGCCGTGATAACAGCCATTACACGGTACTGTGTGAGTAGCGTACACCGCTGTATGGTGTGGAAAAATGCACGCTCAGTACCTCACCAGGACAAAAAAAACAATTTGGATTGCTTTTAAAAAAGCAGTTTGCAGAGCAGTGGGAAAACAGCAATGCAGCTATCAGGAAGCCTTATAAGGCAGCCTAACCACCAACACAACTGATCCAGCAAAATATAGCCTCCACTTGCACTGCACACACAGTGACTGGTGTGTTGTACAGGCAAAATCGCTAGCAGCAGAAGCAGTTTTTGGTGTCTTCTTCCCTGCCTAACGCTCTCCCTACAGAATCAGCAGCAGCAGCAGCTCTCCCTATTCTGAGATCAGCATGAGTAACATGGCGGTCGGCGTGCACGCCCTTTTATATCCCCTGTGACGCCTCCTCAAGCAAGCCAATCACTTGTATGCCCTTCTCAAAGATGGTGGTGACCCCTGCCTATGTCATCACGTTGCCCACGGTGTCCGTGGATCCTGATTGGCTGAAAAAGGGCGGAAAACAAACTTTTGAAACGCGACTTTGGCACTATAGTCGCCGAGCTCGTGACCGACCTCACCCTAGGGTCGGGTTTCGTTTCATGAAACCCGACTTTACCAAAAGTCGGCGACTTTTGAAATTTTTCGACCCGTTTCGCTCAACTCTAGTCATGACTTTTTCTTCGCAAACACAGTGTGCCGTCAGCAAGATGTACCATCCCTGCCCACAAGCAATTGTCCACGTGTCCGTGGTTAGGTGGACTTTCCCTGTACAAGCATTGTTGATGGCACAGGTAATGTTGTGGGACACGTTCTTGCTTGACTAAAATCGTGATGGCAGACCGGGAGAAATAGTGCCGGGTGGAGACCAAGTACCTTGTTACGGTCACCGCCATCAGGTTGTGGAAAGCGTCCATTTCCCAATAGCCTAGAATGCAACAATTCGAGCGCAAGCAGACGACAAATTTATGAATTTAGTACTGTGTCCTGTGGGCCGTTGACTGTGTCTTTCCGCTTACTGTCCAATGACTAGGATATGGACAACGGAAGGCAGTGTTGGGACAAGGACATGTACGTGCTTGATTATGGTGCAATTTGACTGTTGTCAACGACAGGTACAGGGCAGGAGGCATCTTCACATGCACTGTGGACAGGAGATTGGCTTGCACGCACATTAGCGGAAGAAGCAGTGGTATCACCCACAGACACTGTTCATGGAGCCTGGTGTTCAGCCAACAAAGTCTGTTTCTTTGCTGCCATGTGCCTGATCATGCTGGTGGTGGTAAGGCTGGTAGTTTTACTACCCCTGCAGATGCGCCCATGGCCGGTGGTGCAAATGTCCTTTTGGGGTTTTTTTGGCAGAGTCTTTAAAAACCAAGAAGACTGGTAGGGGGACATTCATTGTCTCCCTCTACCACACAACCTCCTCACCTCGACACCTGTCTTTCGTTGTTCCCCAAGGCTCTGTTCTAGGACCCCTACTCTTCTCCATCTATACCTTTGGCCTGGGCCAGCTGATGTAATGGCACAGTTTGCAATATCATCATAATGCTGATGACACACAGATATACCTATCTGTACCTGACATCACCTATTTACTGACCAAAATCACATGTCTTCCCGCATAATCATCCTTCTTTTCTGCTCGCTTTCAAAAAGTGGACATGGACAAATCAGAATACATTATCTGTCAAGCATCTCATGCTGAGTGCACCAGAGAGCTGTGTATGCCTCATTTGGTACCACTTTTGTAAGAGGTAAACTTTGACCTAGAGAAAATTATTTTCAAGACATTCACTGCCTTTTTGGAACATTTTTTGCAGCTGTGATCTTCATCTTTTTGGTGTGGATGTGGAAAATTTCTAAGTCGTTATCAATACCATCATCGTCCACATGTTGTAA
The DNA here is from genome assembly GCF_039654945.1 of Dendrobates tinctorius. Taxonomy (NCBI): domain Eukaryota; kingdom Metazoa; phylum Chordata; class Amphibia; order Anura; family Dendrobatidae; genus Dendrobates; species Dendrobates tinctorius. The sequence goes on along the minus strand of NW_027361747.1, from coordinate 16,589,483 downwards.
AGAGGAAATTAGGTTTTTCAAAGGGTCGTGGTTATTTACGTTTTGTAGCATTCCTTTAACAGTGTTGGTTACACTCGGACAATTAATTTTAGACTGTGACCTTTGTATATTATTGGTAATATGTATGGGTGAAGATGAAGAAGCTTGTTGCACGGGTGTGTTTATAGTTATGGTTGTGCACTCCTCTTTAAACTTAGTTTTTCACGAGCATCCATCAGTTTGTTTGGTTTTTCTCCTACACTGATCTGCGTTCTATAATTCAGCATTTTAAGAACATGTTGCACTTTGCCCTTTATACAGACACGAGCGTGTTTGGCAACATATTTTGGACGGGCATTTCTTAGGGTGAGTCTCACACGCGCATCTAGTACACCGATCTTATGACAAGCATGAAACCGATGATGGTAATTGATTGTGGCTAAACGATGAATCATTGTTGGCTGTATCCTGGATCTCATACCTCCCATAGCCACTGCTGTTATTAATCATGTACTTTCCCATTCCTGTCATCACCATGCCCCTTTTCGAGATCACTTCATCCAATGATTTGTCCGCCATATTGTTACTAAAAACCTGCACCTTCCCAGCAGCAATTGTGCATGAAACCACGTAACAGTTTTGAAAGGTGTTTATGATGCCCCCCAAATAAAAGCCACAGTATGTTGATATCTACCTCCAGAGGCAAATGTTTGACAGCCAACACACTTAGTGTATGGGCATTACAAGTCTATGAGATTTCAGAAAGGCAGATTTTAAGGGATTCAGAAAGAGAATTGGAGGGATCCAATGGCTGGATATCCTTAAAGACAAAAATGTCCAGGAAGGAAAGGAAATCTTGAAAAATGAAATTCTCAAAGCACAAATGTTAACAATTCTGAAAAGAGGGAAGAATAGGAAGCATTTAAGGAAACCTGGATGGATGAACACAGAACTTAAGCACATGCTAAAAAGGAAGAAAAAAATGTTTATAAAATGGAAAGAGGCAGGCATATCTAAAGAAGAATATAATGCTGTCTGCAGAACCTGCAGGGCACAAATCAGATTACTAAAGCTGACAATGAATTGAGGCTTGCAAGAGATGTCAAAAGCAATAATAAAGGATTTTGGGGATATGTCAAAAGTAAAAGAAAAGTCAAAGATGCTATAGGATTTTTACACGATGAAAATGTTGAGGATGTTGAGAAGGCTGAACTTTTAAATTCCTATTTTGCATCTGTTTTCTCTCAGAAATGATATGTAACATCAAATGTTCTTCACTGTCCTATTAAGGGAATAGAAGAATCCAGGATATCCATAAACAGAAAGATAGTGAGGAAACACTTAGCTAACCTAAATGAATTCAAGTCTCCAGGTCCAGATGAATTACACCCCAGAGTACTGAAGGAGATAGCAGAAGAAATTTTTGAACCCCTCTCCATAATCTTTGAAAATTCTTGGAGAACAGGAGAAGTCCGAGAAGACTGGAGAAGAGCAAATGTTGTTCCTATCTTCAAAAAGGGGAAGAAGGTGGACCCAGGCAACTATAGGCCGGTGAGTCTGACTTCTATACCAGGAAAGATCTTTGAACAAATTATTAAACAACATGTATGTCAGTACCTGGATAAGTATGAAGTGATTAAACAGAGTCAGCATGGGTTTGTAACTAATAAGTCATGTCAGACTAACTTAATTTCCATCTATGACGGAATCACTGATTGGGGGGATCAAGGAAATGCTGTAGATATAGTATATCTTGACTTCAGCAAAGCATTTGACAAAGTATCTCATACAATCCTTATTGAAAAAATGACTAAGTATGGAATGGACAAGGCAACTGTTAGGTGGATTCATAACTGGCTTAGTGATCGGACCCAAAGAGTGGTCGTAAATGGCTGCACATCCAGTTGGAAGAATGTTTCAAGTGGGGTACCACAGGGCTCTGTCCTGGGCCCTGTATTGTTCAACATCTTTATCAACGATTTAGATGAAGGAATTGAGGGTAAACTGATTAAATTTGCTGACGACACAAAGCTAGGAGGGATAGCTAATACTAGAGAAGAGAGAGAGGATTCAAAAAGATATAAATAAACTGGAGAAGTGGGCAGCAACTAACAGAATGGTTTTTAACAGGGAAAAATGCAATGTACTACATCTGGGCAATAAAAATGAAAAAGCATATACAGAATGGGAGGAATAGGGCTAAGCAACAGCACATGTGAAAAAGACTTGGGTATACTAATAGATCACAGACTGAATATGAGTCAACAGCGTGATGCCGCAGCAAAAAAGGCAAATGCAATTCTAGGATGTATTAACAGAAGCATACAGTCTAGATCACGTGAAGTCATTATTTCCCTCTACTCCACTTTGGTCAGGCCTCATCTGGAATATTGTGTCCAGTTTTGGGCACCACATTTTAAAAAAGTCATCAACAAACTGGAGCAAGTTCAGAAAAGAGCGACCAGAATGGTGACCGGTCTGCAATCCCTGTCTTATGAGGAAAGGTTGCAGGATTTGGGAATGTTTAGTTTGCAAAAGAGAAGACTGAGAGGAGACTTAATAGCTGTCTGCAAATATCTCAAGGGCTGTCACATTGTAGAAGGATCAACTTTATTCTCATTTGCACAAGGAAAGACTAGAAGCAATGGGATGAAACTGAATGGGAGGAGACAGATTAGATATTAGAAAAAACTTTTTGACAGTTAGAGTGATCAATGAGTGGAACAGGCTGCCACGAGAAGTGGTGAGTTCTTCTTCAATGGAAGTCTTCAAACAGAGGCTGGACAGACATCTGACTGGGATGATTTAGCGAATCCTGCTTTGAGCAGGGGGTTGGACCAGATGGCCCAGGAGGTCCCTTCCAACTCTACGATTCTATGATTCTATGACCCGCTCCTAGAAATTTGGCCTATTTGTTAATCAGGCCTTCCTCCATGTCTCATCATAATTTATAAAATACAAATAGATCAATCAAAAGATGCAGTATATAAGGGAGTCAGCAACACTTAGTATCCACATAAAGGTAAGAGAGGGTAAACAGTTGGCAATATGGAAACAATTGCACATATAAATTCATAAATTGGCCTCATGTGATGCATAAAAGAAAGTTAATCCAAATAATCAATTTTTTACCCACTGAGAATATGAGAGAAGAAAGTACAAAAATTTTTTGCAATATATGAAGAAATCTTCAAATTAATCAAATAAAATGCAATAGTGCAAAATTGCAAATATGTAGCAAAAGATACAGATTTCTCTCAGTGATAAATTAAAGTGCAATAATGCATTAAGACAACTACCATAAAAGATCCATAAGCCTATAAAGTAATCCTAAAGTTAGATCTGCCACGTGAAAGTCACAGAATAGAGGCCATTAATCTGATGTCAGATATGGCAGACTGCCAGTAATCATTAAGCCAAGGAGACAGACATGTGCACAAATAGGTAATGCTATGAAATATAGCCAAGACCCAAACTTACAGTTAGTGGAGAACGGGACCTCAACACGCGTTTCGCTTCTTAGCTTCCTCAGGGGGCGTGATTATAGGCTTATGGATCTATTATGGTAGTTGTCTTAATGCACTATTGCACTTTAATTTATCACTGAGAGAAATCTGTATCTTTTGCTACATATTTGCAATTTTGCACTATTGCACTTTATTTGATTAATTTGAAGATTTCTTCGTATATTGCAAAACATTTTTGCACTTTCTTCTCTCATATTCTCAGTGGGAAAAAATTTGATTATTTGGAATAACTTTCTTTTATGTATCACATGAGGCCAATTTATGTATTTATATGTGGAATTGTTTCCATATTGCCAACTGTTTACCCTCTCTTACCTTTATGTGGATACTAAGTGTCGCTGACTCCCTTATATACTACATCTTTTGTTTGATCTATTTGTATTTTATCAATTTTTGGCTAAAATAATAAAATTACAATTTTTAATGAATTGCTCCTGATTCCATTTTTTTGTTTTGGGTATCATTCCATATTTTAATCAGGCCTTCCTCCAAGTATCATCATCCACCGCCACTAGATCAAAAGGGTTTACGCGTTCCGTGCAGCTACACCCAGTGTCGAATTATTAACTAGGGTGGGTGGTTATGCTGTGCATAAAATACTTGTTCTGAAAAAGGTTGAGGTGTACCCCACAGGGGAAAATGTTTGACAGCCCATACACTAAGTGTATGGGCATTCCAAGTCTAGGAGACCCGCTCCTTTACATTGGGCATAGTTTTTAATCAGGCTTTCCTCCACATCTCATCATCTGCCACCACTAGATTACCAGTGTTAACGTATTCCATGCTGCTACAGCCAGTGTTGAAATCCTAACAAGGGTGGGGGTTTTTGCTGTGCGTTAAATACTTGTTCTGGAAAAAGTTGAGATGTACCCCACAGGGGAAAGTGTTTGTCAGCCCAATTAACTTAATGTATAGCCATTACAAGTCTAGGAGACCCATTCCTTTTCAATGGGACATTTTTTGTTAAGAGGCCCTCCTACATGTTTCTTCCAAGGGGGGATTGGGGTTATTGGGGTGCATATGATTTGGTAGCAGGACAGGCCTTGCAGTCAATGCATAAGAAAACAGAATGGGAGTACAAAATGAATAATGTGAAGTGGATTTTCCTGTGCTCATCCAGTATGCTTGGTCATAGGCTTATTGAGGTGCATATGACTTGGTAGCAGAGCAGGCCTTGCAGTCAATGCATAAGAAAACAGAATGGGAGTACAAAATGAATAATGTGAAGGGAATTTTCCGGTGGCCATCCAATACGTGGCTTGAAAAGCTTCAACTTTGGGGCAAGCCAGGTCTTGCATTCAATGCAACATTTTGTCTGGAAGCCCTCCTGTACCTCTCGTGAAAAGGGGATTGTGGTGTGTTGTAATTCTTGGTAGCCAATCCACTCATTGCATAGGCAATAACAGTTAAGGAGACCCACTGTTTAATAATGGCCTTTTAAGAAGATTAATGCCACCTTATGCCCCGGTAAAAATAGGCTCTGTGACTTTAAGAGTCCCTCCTTCATAAATAAAACAAGATATGTCTGCTTATGTGTCACACACCACATGGCCAGCTAGGGTTGGTAAATGTTACATTGATATTTCCAAGTAAATGCATTTATATTGGTTGAAAGCAATGTTAATGTTGAAAAATGCTTCAAAAGCGCTGTGTCTGAACATAGCCCAAGTGGGGGAGGAACATTTTGGTCTGGGGTTAATTATTTTGCCTTATATACAAGTCATTAACCTGGAAAGGATGTACCTTTACATATTTCCCAGCAAAATCCGTTTTGGTTTCGTTTTGGTATGTTTTTTGGTGCACCGGTAAAAACGGCATGAAACTCAAACAACATTGTTTAAAGCTGTGAACTAGGAGTCAGAAATGCTTCCATAATGTCCCTGTGTCATTTGAGCAGTGTTTCCATCATTTTCAGACATTTTTAGACCTTAAAAAGACCCCCGGGGGGATCGAGGTAAAAATGCTCAGGTCTCCCATAGACTTACGTTGGGCTCGTTGTTCTGTCCGAGTACAGAGTATGCCAATTTGCTCGACCCGAGCAACGAGCACCCGAGCATTTTAGTGCTCGCCCATCATTATTACTGATATGATCAAGGATGACTATGAAAATTGTAGATTCACTCTGAAGGCATCAAAACTATGAATTAACACATGTTTAATTATATAATTAACAAAAAAGTGTGAAACAACTGAAAATATGTCTTATATTCTAGGTTCTTCAAAGTAGCCACCTTTTGCTTTCATTACTGCTTTGCACACTCTTGGCAGTCTTTTGATGAGCTTCAAGAGGTAGTCACCGGAAACGGCCTTCCAACAGTCTTGAAGGAGTTCCCAGAGATGCCTAGCACTTGTTGGCCCTTTTGCCTTCACTCTGCGGTGCAGCTCACCCCAAACCATCTCGATTGGGTTCAGGTCTGGTGACTGTGGGAGCCAGGTCATCTAGCGTAGCACCCCATCACTCTCCTTCTTGGTCAAATAGCCCTTACACAGCCTGGAGGTGTGTTTGGGGTCATTGTCCTGTTGAAAAATAAATGATGGTCCAACTAAATGCAAACCGGATGGAATAGCATGCCGCTGCAAGGTGCTGTGGTAGCCATGCTGATTCAGTATGCCTTCAATTTTGAATAAATCTCCAACAGTGTAACTAGCAAAGCACCCCCACACCATCACACCTCCTCCTCCATGCTTCACAGTGGGAACTAGGCATCCGTTCACCTTTTCTGCGTCGCATAAAGACACTGTGGTTGGAACCAAAGATCTCAAATTTGGACTCATCAGACCAAAGCACAGATTTCCAATGATCTAATGTCCATTCCTTGTGTTCTTTAGCCCAAACAAGTCTCTTCTGCTTGTTGCCTGTCCTTGGCAGTGGTTTCCTAGCAGCTATTTTACCATGAAGGCCTGCTGCACAAAGTCTCCTCTTAACAGTTGTTGTAGAGATGAGACTGCTGCTAGAATTCTGTGTGGCATTCACCTGGTCTCTAATGTGAGCTGCTGTTAACCTGCGATTTCTGAGGCTGGTGACTCGGATGAACTTATGCTCCGCAGCAGAGGTGACTCTTGGTCTTCCTTTCCTGGGGCGGTCCTCATGTGAGCCAGTTTCTTTGTAGTGCTTGATGGTTTTTGCCACTGCACTTGGGGACACTTTCAAAGTGACATTCCTTCAGATATTTGTAGACAACTATTAAGTCACTTCGTAGCCTTCTTTTTTGCAAGATAAACATTCCCAGATACTTTAACGGTTCCTTGTAGGATATACTATGCAGTCTACTCACCATCCTGATAACTCTTCTCTGAACGATATACTTTGCAGTCTACTCACCATCCTGATAACTCTTCCCTGAACTTTTTTCAGTTTTTCAATGTAATTTTTAAAATGTGGTGCCCAGAACTGGACAAAGTATTACAGATGAGGCCTGATGAAGGAGGACTAGATGGGGATAATTACTTCATGTAATCTAGACCCTATGCTTCTATTAATACATTCTAGAACTGTATTTGCTTTTTTCTGCTGCATCACACTGCTGATTCTTGCAGTCTGTGATCTATTAGTATACTGAAGTCTTTTTCACAAGTACTGTTGCTTTATTCTATTCCTCCCATTCTGTGTATGTCATTTTCATTTTTCTTGTCCAAATGCAGAATCTTGCATTTCTCTCTGTTAAATACCATTCTAATAGTCCCTGTCCATTGTTCAAGCTTATCTAGATCCTTCTGAGTCCTTTCTCTGTCTTCTCTAGTGTTAACTATCCCTCCTAGCTTTGCATCATCTGCAAATTTAATTTGTTTACCTTAAGTTCACTTGTCTAGAACATTTATAAAAATTTAAAAATGTTGAAGAATACTGTGGCCAGGGCAGAGTCTTGTGGTACCCCACTTGAAACACTCTCATGATTGGATGTGCAACCATCAATCCCATGCTTGGTAATTTTTTCAATTACAAAAGTAAGAGATAATTTATCTAATGCTTTGCTGAAGTTGAGATATATTATATCTACCACATTTTCCTGATCCACCCAGTCAGTGATTCCATATACATTTCCTAGCATAAAATGCAACACTGCCTTCCCTCTTATTAATCCTGTTTCTAATAAATAAGTTGTAGCCGTCAAAGTTTGTAATACAATCATGTGTATCATCCCACCAAGTTTCAGTGATGCCTATGACATCATATCTCTTTTCCTGTGTTAGCAGCTCCAATTCTCATTGTTTCTTTTCCATTCCCACTATGTTTGTTCACACTGAACAGACTAATGCAAACTTTATGGGAAAAGAGTGATCGGTAATACAAATGTTTGATCCTCATAAAGGTTACATATTGCTGGCAGCAAATATCCTAGTTACAAGGAGCAACATTCTACTGACACTGATCATTTTTGAGCCCACATAAATGATCCTTGGCATATTTACATGAATAAATAATCAGAAAGAAGCTTCATCAGAAAATGATAAGATTGTACAATACTCAGCACTTTTAGCCAGTCAACAGTTGAGATTTGCAATTAAGAAGAAAAATTGTTAATGATAATTTCAATAGTAGGATTTCAGCAAGGCCAACTATTGTTCCCCTGACCCCTTTATTTACATTGGCCATAGATTTTACATTACATATTAAAGCCATGGTCCGTGTTACCTTGAGTTATAAACAATCTTATACAAAGGAACTCCACTGATGACTTTCCTGTAAGTTACCTTCTTAACAACTCCGGAAATGTGCTGTGTAGCTCCCATTCCTATAATCAAAGTCATTTTCTAGCATTACGGCATTGATTTACTTATCGTGTTTTCTCGTTATTGCCCCAGAATCAATGCCATAGAGGCTAATTTCACACAAATAATATTGGTTGCAACACTGCAATAATTTTCTCCGGGCAACCAAAGGTCCCGTTACATTCTTTCCTGGCTTTACATTGGCTTTATTGCCATGCTTTGATGATTATTGCATCAATTTATATGTTTGGTGAACAGTGCACTATTTCAGAAAAGCGGTACCTGGTGGCATACATACCATGTATGCCATTCTAACAAGAGAGGGTGATCCCACCAGCATCAAGGTGTACCAAATTCAAATTAAAACCTTACCATGCATCATAGTGATGTCAATGTGAATAAGGGTCGAGCAGGACCGGGTCCCCAACATGGATACACAACAAACGGGAAGCTATATAAATGAAATGTCCATTTCAAAGGAAGGGAGACCACACACTTACCTGCACTAAATGCATAAACCAGAAACTAAACTGAAAAAAATGAACTTGAGTAGAAGTTGACATCAAAAGAGACACAAGCAGCTATATGCCATAAAACAGATTAACTTTATTATAACACAAATGTGATTAAAAAATCATTAAAAGGAGATACACATCCAAAAGCTGCCTTACCAGCCCATATGCCAAATGAAACAAAAATATAGAGAGTTATGGAGTAGAAACAGTGCCTACTACTCTTTGAAAAATAATATCAGGAAAGGTATACCATCTACTAGTATCTGGACACAGTCCTAGTTGAAAGGTTCATAACCTGACTTCACCTGCTTTCAAGGAGCAATTGCTTATAAGCATGTACCCATAAGTAGATGAAACAGACCGTATTACAGAGTTCAACAGTATGGAGTAATACAAAGTGAAAAAGTGAGCAATAATACAAAGTGCGAAAGTGCATATAGAGTAGAAGATGGTATACATGCAAAAAAGGAGCATGTTCACAATGGCCATTAAACAGACAAAACCCAAAACGGAAACAAAGTGAACACATATCCTGCTGCAAAGTGTGAGCAGGTTGTGGGATGCAGTGACGGACAGGAGGCAAAGCAAGGGTTAACAATTTTAATTAACAATGGGATACTCCACGCAGTGAGGTAAACCATTAAATGTGGGAATAAACAGTTCAATTTGCAAAGGATATGCAGAGTTAATGAACAATGAATTAGGTAACGGCAGTTCTTGTGAATCACTTAACATGTCAGAAGTTTCTCTAACTGTAGATGCTGCTTGAAAGTCAATACCGCCAACAACAGCTGGCGCGGTGCTTGTCCAACAAGGTACTGCTGATAAAGGTGGTCTGTCTTCTGGCAGCAGTGGTCGGTGTCCAGTACCTTCCACTGGGCCCCTAGTCCATATACTGATGTGGCTGGAGGAGCGTGGGCCACAGCACTGTCTGAGCCCAATGTGGCCCGGCAGGTATACCCTGGTGAATCGAGGCACAGATGGCAGTTCTGCGCCCAATCTCTCTCTGGCAGCATGCACACAGTACTCACTAGCCAAGAACGTTCACAACCTCACTCCGTGGTGACCTATGGGCACACTGCACATCTCTCCTCACAGTCTCTGTCAGCGGTGGCGGGGAAGCTCGAACCTGCGCTATATTGATGTTTGAGGGCTGGAGCACTCATGTCCCCCTGCTGTGCACTGTCTCTACCCGTCAAGTCTCTCTCTAGGCCACCGAGTCTGTCTGCTGCAGTCCATCGCAGCACTGGCAGTTCAGGTGCAGAGCGCTCTGCTTGCCCTGCTGCTTCCATACTGATGGCGGGGGCCTCTCTGCAGCTTTGCGCGCTTTCTACCTCACCTTTCAGCCGGGTTCTCTCTCAAAACACGCCCCCTCTTCCTGGGTCATGGGACCTGTCCTGTCCCCTATTCCTTCCCACAGGAAACAGGGGAAGCAGCCTCAACAGTTGCGGACCCGGCTCAATATAGGTACTTGCAGTCTTCCTCCTTACAAAATAAATAAGTAAAGTAGTGTTACGTGCACGCCGCTAGGTTCAGATAGGAGCGGAACAGGTCTCATGAAGTCTTTGGAACTCTGGGGGAACCGTTACTCAGGGAGACCATGTACTGCAGCTTCCTCAGACACAAGATGGATCCACTTGCTCACACAGATACAACAAATAGAGTCCTTATGAACATGAACAGTGTAGTTTAACCCCTTTCTGTCATGTGACGTACTATCCCATCCATGTGCCCTGGGACTTAATTCCCAGGGACGGGATAGTATGTCACAGAGATCAGCGGTGCCCACGTGGTGAGCGCCGCTAATCGCGGCTGTGTGTCAGCTGATTATGACAGCTGACACTCGGCGCAATGTGTCAGGGGCGGTCACGGACCGCCCCCGACACGTTAACCCCTTGCACACTGTGATCAAACATGATCGTGGTGTACTGGGGGTTAAAGGGAAGCATCGGCAGGGAGGGCGCTCCCTCCGTGCTTCCCTGAGCCCCCCACAGCAGCGCAATGTGCAGCGCTGCTGCGGGGGGCTCTATCCCTGCAGGTCCCCGAATCCAAGATGGCGACGGGGACCTTCGGGGGCCTGCAGGGAGCTGATTTCCTCATGCCTGCAAAGCACAGGCAAGGAGGAAGCTGTTATGAATGAGTCACCGTAGGAGGCAAAAACAGAAATACTAGCTAAGTCCAGAAAACCAGAAAAGTTGGCAGCTATCGGATTGCAGACCCCTGAACCTATCAACAACAACTAGCAGTAGCCGTGGGGGGGTTCCTACGGTGCCCTAGACCCCTCGATCACAGCCGGAGAACTAAATAGCCTAAAGACAGAAAGGGAAATCTAAACTGCCCCAGAGCAGACCCCAAAGCAAAAGGCAGCCCCCAACATATAATGACGGTGAAGCAAGATGAAAAACACTCACACAGATAGAAAGATAGGCTGAGCAAATGATGGGGCCCAAGCTAGATAAATAGGACAGGATAGAAAAGCTGCTGTCTGCAATCCGCCAAAACACTATCAAAACAAGAGCCAACAGACTGATAGGGAAAAAAGCCCTGAAGACGCTAGGCTTCAAAAAGGCTATATCAGTACTAAGGTATTTTCTGAAGACAGAGCAAAAAGGAATTCAGCTCACCCCAGCAGGGAATGGCAGAAATCCAGAAAAACAAGGCAAAACAAAACCAAAACACAAATGCAAAAAGCAAAGCAGAAAACTTAGCTTTTGAGGAGCAGGAATCAGACTGGTCTCCTAGAATCCCTCTGAGAAATCACCAGCAAGGCAGAAGGCTGCCTTATATCCAGTCAGCAATTCCAGTCACCCAGTCATCATCATCCTGCTCAGGTGCTAGGTAGTCAGTCTCACTACCTTTCTTCACCAGAAGAGGGAGTTCATCAGACCTCAATGGTGAAGGGGAAAATGAACTCACAACAGTACCTCCCCCTTGAGGAGGGGTCACCGAACCCTCATCCACGCCACCAGGGCGATCAGGGTGAGCCCGATGAAAGACACGCACCAATCTTTTGGCAAGAATATCAGAGGCAGAGACCCAGGAATTATCCTCCTGACCATAACCCTTCCACTTAACCAAATACTGGAGTCTCCGTCTAGCCAGACGGGAATCCAGTATCTTCTCTACCTCATATTCCATGTTACCTTCAACCAATACAGGGTCTGGGGGTGCCACCCCAGGAACAACTGGTTCAACAAACCTCTTCAACAAGGACTTATGAAACACATTATGGATTTTAAATGTGACAGGAAGAGCCAAACGAAAAGAGACCGGATTAATAATCTCCAAAATCTTGTAAGGTCCAATAAATCTAGGCTTAAACTTAGGAGAAGCCACCTTCATAGCGATATTTTTTGATGATAACCAAACCATATCACCAACCTTAAACTGGGAACCAATGGTCCTATGTCGGTTGGAAAACCGCTGGGCCTTTTCCTGGGAGAGAGATAACTCATCCACCACTTGGTCCCAGATCTGGTGCATTCTCTCCACCACAGTGTCAACACCTGGGCAGGCAGAAGGCTCCACCTGCCCTGAAGAAAATCGAGGATGAAACCCAAAGTTACAAAAAAAAGGTGACATCAAAGTGGCAGAACTAGCTCTATTATTTAAAGAAAATTCGGCCAAGGGCAAAAATGAAACCCAATCATCCTGATCAGCAGAAATAAAACATCTCAAATATGACTCCAAGGTCTGGTTTGTTCTCTCTGTCTGCCCATTGGTCTGAGGGTGAAAAGCAGAGGAGAAGGACAACTGAATTCCCAGCTTGGAACAGAAAGTCCTCCAAAATCTAGACGCAAACTGAACTCCTCTGTCAGATACAATGTTCTCAGGAATCCCGTGCAAGCGAACCACCTGTTGCAAAAACAGGGGCACCAACTCAGAGGAAGATGGCGACTTAGGGAGTGGTACAAGATGAAGCATCTTAGAGAACCTATCACAAATCACCCAAATAACAGTCATTCTGTGAGACGGGCATATCAGAGATGAAATCCATTGAAAAATGGGTCCATGGCCTCTTGGGGACAGGCAAAGGCATCAACAACACACTAGAGCGAGAACAAGGTTTAGACCGGGAGCAAGTCCCACAGGACTGCACAAAATTCCTGACATCACGAGACAAGGCGGGCCACCAAAAAGACTGACTCACCAGATCTCTAGTACCAAAAATACCTGGATGACCAGCCAATGCAGAGCAATGAACTTCAGACATCACTCTCTTCTTCCACTGGTCAGGGACATACAACTTTCCACTGGGACAACGCTCAGGTTTGTCCTCCTGGAACTCTTCTAGAGCACGTCTCAAATCGGGCGAGATGGCAGAAAGAACTACCCCTTCGCCTAAGATGGTAGCAGGCTTGGTCACCACAGGAGAATCAGCAAAGAAGCTCCTAGAGAGAGCGTCAACCTTGACATTCTTAGTGCCAGGAAGAAAAGAGACCACAAAATCAAAACGTGTAAAAAACAAGGCCCACCTAGCCTGTCTAGGGTTGAAGCTTTTGGCCGACTCCAGGTAAATCAAATTCTTGTGGTCAGTGAGGACCACGACTTGGTGTTTAGCTCCCTCCAACCAATGTCTCCACTCCTCAAATGCCCATTTCATGGCTAACAGTTCCCGATTCCCCACATCATAGTTACGTTCAGATGGAGAGAACTTTCGGGAAAAGAAAGCACAGGGATTCATTTTAGATGTTACAGGATCCTTTTGGGACAAAACAGCTCCTGCACCAATCTCAGAAGCATCCACCTCTACCTGGAACGGGAGTGAGACATCAGGTTGCCGCAAAACCGGGGCAGAAGTGAATCTTCGCTTCAGCTCCTGAAAGGAAGAAACAGCCTCCGGAGACCAATTCAACACATCAGCACCCTTCTTAGTCAGATCAGTCAATGGCTTGGCAATACTAGAAAATTTTGCTATAAATTTCCAATAAAAATTAGCAAAACCCAAAAACTTCTGGTGGGCCTTCAAAGAAGTGGGCTGAACTCAAACATAAATGGCCTGTACCTTGGCCGGGACCATTTCATTAGTTGACGGAGACAAAATAAATCCCAAAAATGAAATCCTCTGTACCCCAAAAAGGCATTTCGATCCTTTGACATACAGGGAATTCTCCCTTAAGATCCGGAACACAGTCCGAACATGTTCCACATGAGAATCCCAATCCTTGGAGAAGATCAAAATATCATCCAGATAGATAATCAAAAATGTATCCACAAAGTCCCGGGAAATGTCATTCATGAAGCACTGAAAGACAGAAGGGGCATTAGTGAGCCCAAAAGGCATCACCAGGTACTGAAAATGTCTCTCCAGAGTATTAAACGCCGTCTTCCATTCATCCCCATGCTTAATGCGAATAAGATTATACGCCCCCCTGAGGTCAAGCTTGGTAAACCAGCAAGCACCTTTAACTCTGGAGAATAGATCCGAAATCAGGGGTAATGGATACTGATATTTAATAGTAATTTTGTTGAGGGCACGATAATCAATACAAGGCCATAATGAACCATCCTTTTTGGCCACGAAAAAAAACCCGGCACCTAAGGGTGAAGAGGATGGTCTAATATGACCCATCTCCAACGCCTCCTTAATATAGGATCACATAGCCTTGTGCTCGGGTACAGATAAATTGAAGAGCCGACCCTTGGGAAATTTACACCCCAGGCTCAGTTCAATTGCACAGTCATAACTCCTATGAGGAGGCAAAGACGCAGACTCATTCTCACTAAATACATCATAAAAGTCCGCCAAATAGTCAGGAACATCATGCGACTTTGGAGAGGTGGAAAAAACCGGAGTCTCACTAAGGGCACACCGACAACCCCAACTCACCACAGACACAGATTTCCAATCCAAAACTGGATTATGAATTTGCAACCAGGGAAACCCCAGAACAATGGTATCATGCAAATTATGCAACACCAAAAATCTGCAATTTTCTTGATGGTCTGGGGTGACCCGCATTACCATCTGGGTCCAAAACTGAGGTTTATTTTTCGCCAAAGGAGTAGCATCAATCCCCCTCAAAGGGATAGGCGTCCACAGAGGTGTCATCGGAAATCCACAACGTTTAGCCAAATCCAAGTCCATTAGGTTTAGGGCTGCTCCCGAATCCACAAAAGCCTTGGCGGGAAATGTGGACAGGGAGCAGATCAGAGTAATTGCCAGAAGAAACTTAGGTTGAACACCACCCACAGAAAACGTGTATGCAAAACGTTTCTCTCGTTTAGGACAGACAGAAATAATATGCGAGGCATCTCCACAAAAAAAACACAGCTTATTACGCCTTCTGAACTCCTGACGCTGCTCCCTGGACAAAACTCTATCACATTGCATAGGTTCAGACACTTGTTCAACAGGTGGCAACACCTCTCGTGCAGTCCTGCGTTCACGTAAACGCCGATCAACCTGAATGGCTAATGACATAGAATCGTCAAGACCAGAGAGAACAGGAAATCCCACCATAGTATCTTTTACGGCTTCTGACAAACCCTTCTGAAAGAGAGCTGCCAAGGCATTATCATTCCAGGTAGTAAGGACCGCCCACTTTCGGAATTTTTGACAGTACAATTCTGCAGAATCTCGACCCTGGTTCAATGCCAACAGGGTCTTTTCAGCCTGATCAATAGCATTAGGTTCATCATACAACAACCCCAAGGCTTGAAAAAATGCGTTCACATTAGTCAGAATAGGATCATCTGGTTTCAAAGAAAACGCCCAATCCTGGGGATCGCCACGCAGCAAAGAGATTACAATTTTAACCCGCTGCACGGAGCTCCCTGACGAATTAGGCTTTAAGGCAAAAAATAATTTACAATTATTTTTGAAATTCAAAAATTTAGACCGATCCCCAAAAAACACATCAGGAGTAGGGATCTTTGGTTCAGCAGCATGTGAATGAGCAAGGTAGGTGGAAATTCCCTGCACTTCCGCAGCGAGCTGCTCCACACGATCAGACAATTGCTTTTTTATCTCCATTGAGAGAAAAAAAATTCCCCCTACGGCCTCAGAGATATGGAGGAAAAATATACACACTTTTTTTTTTTTTTTACAATTCTTTCCTGCTATTGAGTACCCTAGGATCTGCGGTATGACTGGTGATTCTGTTATGAATGAGTCACCGTAGGAGGCAAAAACAGAAATACTAGCTAAGTCCAGAAAACCAGAGAAGTTGGCAGCTATCGGATTGCAGACCCCTGAACCTATCAACAACAACTAGCAGTAGCCGTGGGGGGTTCCTACGGTGCCCTAGACCCCTCGATCACAGCCGGAGAACTAAATAGCCTAAAGACAGAAAGGGAAATCTAAACTGCCCCAGAGCAGACCCCAAAGCAAAAGGCAGCCCCCAACATATAATGACGGTGAAGCAAGATGAAAAACACTCACACAGATAGAAAGATAGGCTGAGCAAATGATGGGGCCCAAGCTAACTAAATAGGACAGGATAGAAAAGCTGCTGTCTGCAATCCGCCAAAACCCTATCAAAACAAGAGCCAACAGACTGATAGGGAAAAAAGCCCTGAAGACGCTAGGCTTCAGAAAGACTATATCAGTTCTAAGGTATTTTCTGAAGACAGAGCAAAAAAGAATTCAGCTCACCCCAGCAGGGAACGGCAGAAATCCAGAAAAACAAGGCAAAACAAAACTCCTGATTCCTGCTCCTCCTTTTGAGGAGCAGGAATCAGACTGGTCTCCTAGAAGCCCTCTGAGAAATCACCAGCAAGGCAGAAGGGCGTCGGCTGCCTTATATCCAGTCAGCAATTCCAGTCACCCAGTCATCATCATCCTGCTCAGGTGCTTGGTAATCAGCCTCACTACCTTCCTTCACCAGAAGAGGGAGTTCATCAGACCTCAATGGTGAAGGGGAAAATGAACTCACAACAGGAAGCCTTGTGCAGTGCCTGTGACAGATCAGCGATCTTTCACAGGACAGTGACATCCCACCAGGGACAATGTAATAAAGTTAAAAAAAATTAAAAAAAGTGTAAAAATAATTTTAAAAAAATCGCAAAATAAATAAAAAAAAAAAATATTCCCTAATAAATTCATTTTTCGGAAATAAAAAAAAACAATAAAAGTACACATATTTGGTATTGCCGCGTCCGTAACGACCCGCCCTATAAAACTGTTCCATTAGTTAACCCCTTTAGCGAACCCCTTAAAAAATAAAAATAAAAAACGAAGCAAAAAATAATGATTTATTATCATACCGCCGAACAAAAAGTGCAATAATGCACGATCAAAAAGACGCATATAAATATGCATGGTACCGCTGAAAACATCATCTTGTCCCGCAAAAAACGAGCTGCCACACAGCATCATCAGTGAAAAAAAAAAAAAGTTATAGTTCGCAGAATAAAGCGATGCAAAAATAATTATTTTTTATATAAAATTGATTTCATTGCATAAAAGCGCCAAAACATAGAAAAAGACCTAAATGAGGTATCGCTGTAACCGTACTGATCCGAAGAATAAAAGAGCTTTATCGATTTTACCGCACGCAGAACGGTGTAGACGCACCCCCTAAAAGAAATTAATGAAACGCTGGTTTTTGTTCATTCTGCGTCCCAAAAATCGGAATAAAAAGCGATCAAAAGATGTCACGTGCCCGAACATGACACCAATGAAAGCTTCAACTCGTCTCTCAAAAATAAGACCTCACATGACTCGGTGGGTCAAAATATGGAAATATTATAGCTCTCAATATGTAGTGATGCAAAAACTATTTTTACAATAAAAAGCGTCTTTTAGCGTGTGACAGTTGCCAAATATAAAAACCGCCATAAATAGTAAATCAACCCCCCGTTATCACCCCCTTAGTTAGTGAAAAATGATAAAATAAAAAAATGTTTTTATTTCCATTTTCCCGTTAGGGTTAGGGCTTGGGTTAGGGTTAGGGTTAGGGCTAGGGTTAGGGCTGAGATTAGGGTTAGGGGTGTGTTGGGTTTAGGGTTGAAGTTAGAATTGGGGGGTTTCCACTATTTGGGCACATCAGGTGCTCTCCAAATGCAACATGGCGTCTGATCTCAATTCCAGCCAATTCTGCGTTGAAAAAGTCAAATGGTGCTCCTTCCCTTCCAAGCTCTGCCATGCGCCCAAACAGTGTTTTACCCCCACAAATAGGGTATCAGCGTATTCAGGACAAATTGCAAAACAACTTTTGGGGTCCAATTTCTACTGTTACCCTTAGGAAAATAAAAAAATTGGGGGCAAAAATATCATTTTTGTGGAAAAAAATGATTTTTTTATTTTCACGCCCGGGCGTTATAAACTTCTGTGAAGCACTTGGGGGTTCAAAGTGCTCACCACACATCTAGATACAGTGGCATGCAAAAGTTTAGGCACCCCTGGTCAAAATTACTGTTCTTGTGAACAGTTAAGCAAGTTGAAGATAAAATGATCTCTAAAAGGCCTAAAGTTAAAGATGACACATTTGTTTTGTATTTTAGGCTAAAAAGTAATACACATTGTCATTTTTTCATATTTTAAAAATTACAAAAAGAAAAATGGTCTGATGCTAAAGTTTGGGCACCTTTGGAGATTTGTGTGCTCAGATAACTTTGACCAAGGTTTCAGACCTTAATTAGCCTGTAAGGGATATGGCTTGTTCACCCTCAATGTTAGGAAAGGCCAGCTGATGCAGATTCCACAGGTTTAGAAACACATAGCCTCCTCTAACCTTGTGCAAAAAAACAGCCACCATGGGTTCTTTTAAGCAGCTGCCTAGCACTCTGAAAATTAAAATGGTGGAGGCCCACAAAGCAGGAGAAGGCTATAAGAAGATAGCAAAGCATTTTCAAGTTGTGCTTTCCTCAGTTCAATATGTAATTCAGAAATAGCAGTTTACAGGAACAGTGGAGGTCAAGATAAGGTCTGGAAGGCCAAGCAAAATTTCAGAGAGAGCTGCTTGTAGGATTGCTAGAAAGGCATATCAGAACCCCCACTTGACTGCAAAAGACCTTCAGAAAGATTTAGCAGATTCTGGAGTTGTGGTAATTGTTCTACTGTTCAGAGACACCTTATCAAATATGGCCTTCATGGAAGAGTCATCAGAAGAAAACTTCTCCTGCACCCTCACCATAAAATTTAGCATCAGAGGTATGTAAAAGAACATCTAAACAAACCCAATGCATTTTAGAAACAAGTCCTGTGAATCGTTGAAGTTAAAATAAAACTCTTTGGTCGCAATGATCAAAGGTATGGGCAGAGAAAAAATTGCATAGAATTTCAGGAAAAGAACATCTCTCCAACCATTAAGCATGGGGATGGATCAATCATGCTTTGGAGTTGTGTTGCAGACAATGGCACAGGGAACATTTCACAGGTAGAGGGAAGAATGGAGTCAATGAAATTTCAACAAATTCTTGATGCAAACATAACACCATGTGTAAAAAAGCTGAATTTGAAAACAGGATGGCTTCTACAAATGGATAATGATCACACACATCAAAATCCACAATAGACTACCTCAAAAGGCGATAGCTAGAGGTTTTTCAATGGCCTTCACAGTCCCCCCGATTCGATCATCATTGAAAATCTGTGGCTAGTCCTCAAAATAGCAGTGCATGCAAGACGACCCAGGAATCTCACAGAAATGGAAGAATTTTCCAAGGAAGAATGGATGAAAAGCCATCAAACAAGAATTGAAAGTCTCTTGGCTGGCTACTAAAAGCGTTTACAAGCTGTGATATTTTTAAAAGGGAGTGCTACTAGGTACTATCTATGCAGGGTGCCCAAACTTTTGCATTGGCCTATTTTCCTTATTGTAATTTTTAAAATGTAAAAAATGACAATATATAATTTTTTTGGCCTAAAATACAGAGAAAATGTGTCATCTTTAACTTTAGCCCTTTTAGAGATCATTCCATCTTCAACTTGCTTAACTGGTCACAATAACAGTAATTTTGACCAGGGGTGCCCAAACTTTAAAATGCCACTGTAAGTTCCTTAGTGGGTCTAATTTCCAAAATAGAGCCACTTGTGGGGTGTTTCCACTGTTTAGGTACATCAGGGGCTCTCCAAAAGCAACATGACACCCGCAGACCATTCCATCAAAGTCTGCATTCCAAAACGTCACTACTTCCCTTCCGAGCCCCGACGTGTGCCGATACAGTAGTTTTCTCCCACATATGAGGTATAAGCGTACTCAGGACAAATTGGACAACAACTTTTGGGGTCCAATTTCTCCTGGTACCCTGGGGAAAATAAAAAAATTGGTGACTAAAAGATCATGTTTGTGGAAAAAATACGATTTTTTATTTTCACGCCCGGGCGTTATAAACTTCTGTGAAGCACTGGGGGGTTCAAAGTGCTCACCACACATCTAGATAAGTTCCTTGGGGGGTCTAGTTTCCAAAATGGTGTAATTTGTGGGGGGTTTTCACTGTTTTGGTACATCAGGGGCTTTCCAAACTCGACATGGTGTCCGATCTCAATTCCAGCCAAAAACGTCAAATGGCGCTGCTTCCCTTCCGAGCTCTGCCATGCGCCCAAATAGTGGTTTACCCCCACATATGGGGTATCAGCGTACTCAGGACAAATTGCACAATAACTTTTAGGGTCCTGTTACCCTTGGAAAAATAAGAATTGAGGGTGAAAAGATCATTTTTGTGGAAAAAATATGATTTTTTAATTGTACGGCTGTACGTTATAAACTTCTGTGAAGCCCTTGGGGGTTCAAGGTTCTCACCACACATCTAGATAAGTTCCTTTGGGGGTCTAGTTTCCAAATTGGTGTCATTTGTGGGGGGTTTCCACTATTTTGGCACGTCAGGGGTGTTCCAATTGCGACATGGTGTCCGATCTCAATTCCAGCCAAAAAAGTCAAATGGCACTGCTTCCCTTCTGAGCTCTGCCATGCGCCCAAATAGTCGTTTACACCCACATATGGGGTATCAGCGTACTCGGGATAAATTGCACAATAACTTTCAGGGTCCTGTTACCCTTGGGAAAATAAAAATTGGGGGTGAAAAGATCATTTTTATGGAAAAAATATGATTTTTTAATTGTACCGCTGTACGTTATAAACTTTTGTGAAGCCCTTGTTGGTTCAAAGTTCTCACCACATATCTAGATAAGTTCCCTGGGGGGGTCTAGTTTCCAAAATGGGGCCACTTGTGGGGAGTTTCCACTGTTTAGGTACATCAGGGGCTCTCCATAAATAGTAAATCAACCCCTCGTTATCACCCCCTTAGTGAAAAATGATAAAATAAAAAAAGTATTTATTTCCATTTTCCCGTTAGGGTTAGGGCTTGGGTTAGGGTTAGGGTTAGGGCTAGGGTTAGGGCTGAGATTAGGGTTAGGGGTGTGTTGGGTTTAGGGTTGAAGTTAGAATTGGGGGGTTTCCACTATTTGGGCACATCAGGTGCTCTCCAAATGCAACATGGCGTCTGATCTCAATTCCAGCCAATTTTGCGTTGAAAAAGTCAAATGGTGCTCCTTCCCTTCCAAGCTCTGCCATGCACCCAAACAGTGTTTTACCCCCACATATAGGGTATCAGCGTACTCAGGACAAATTGCAAAACAACTTTTGGGGTCCAATTTCTCCTGTTACCCTTAGGAAAATAAAAAATTGGGGGCAAAAATATCATTTTTGTGGAAAAAAATGATTTTTTTATTTTTACGCCCGGGCGTTATAAACTTCTGTGAAGCACTTGGGGGTTCAAAGTGCTCACCACACATCTAGATACAGTGGCATGCAAAAGTTAGGCACCCCTGGTCAAAATTACTGTTATTGTGAACAGTTAAGCAAGTTGAAGATAAAATGATCTCTAAAAGGCCTAAAGTTAAAGATGACACATTTGTTTTGTATTTTAGGCTAAAAAGTAATACACATTGTCATTTTTTCATATTTTAAAAATTACAAAAAGAAAAATGGTCCGATGCTAAAGTTTGGGCACCTTTGGAGATTTGTGTGCTCAGATAACTTTGACCAAGGTTTCAGACCTTAATTAGCCTGTAAGGGATATGGCTTGTTCACCCTCAATGTTAGGAAAGGCCAGCTGATGCAGATTCCACAGGTTTAGAAACACATAGCCTCCTCTAACCTTGTGCGAAAAAACAGCCACCATGGGTTCTTTTAAGCAGCTGCCTAGCACTCTGAAAATTAAAATGGTGGAGGCCCACAAAGCAGGAGAAGGCTATAAGAAGATAGCAAAGCGTTTTCAAGTTGTCCTTTCCTCAGTTCAATATGTAATTCAGAAATAGCAGTTTACAGGAACAGTGGAGGTCAAGATAAGGTCTGGAAGGCCAAGCAAAATTTCAGAGAGAGCTGCTTGTAGGATTGCTAGAAAGGCATATCAGAACCCCCACTTGACTGCAAAAGATCTTCAGAAAGATTTAGCAGATTCTGGAGTTGTCGTAATTGTTCTACTGTTCAGAGACACCTTATCAAATATGGCCTTCATGGAAGAGTTATCAGAAGAAAACTTCTCCTGCACCCTCACCATAAAATTTAGCATCAGAGGTATGTAAAAGAACATCTAAACAAACCCAATGCATTTTAGAAACAAGTCCTGTGAATCGTTGAAGTTAAAATAAAACTCTTTGGTCGCAATGATCAAAGGTATGTGCAGAGAAAAAATTGCATAGAATTTCAGGAAAAGAACATCTCTCCAACCATTAAGCATGGGGATGGATCAATCATGCTTTGGAGTTGTGTTGCAGACAATGGCACAGGGAACATTTCACAGGTAGAGGGAAGAATGGAGTCAATGAAATTTCAACAAATTCTTGATGCAAACATAACACCATGTGTAAAAAAGCTGAATTTGAAAACAGGATGGCTTCTACAAATGGATAATGATCACACACATCAAAATCCACAATAGACTACCTCAAAAGGCGATAGCTAGAGGTTTTTCAATGGCCTTCACAGTCCCCCCGATTCGATCATCATTGAAATCTGTGGCTAGTCCTCAAAATAGCAGTGCATGCAAGACGACCCAGGAATCTCACAGAAATGGAAGAATTTTCCAAGGAAGAATGGATGAAAAGCCATCAAACAAGAATTGAAAGTCTCTTGGCTGGCTACTAAAAGCGTTTACAAGCTGTGATATTTTTAAAAGGGAGTGCTACTAGGTACTATCTATGCAGGGTGCCCAAACTTTTGCATTGGCCTATTTTCCTTATTGTAATTTTTAAAATGTAAAAAATGACAATATATAATTTTTTTGGCCTAAAATACAGAGAAAATGCGTCATCTTTAACTTTAGCCCTTTTAGAGATCATTCCATCTTCAACTTGCTTAACTGGTCACAATAACAGTAATTTTGACCAGGGGTGCCCAAACTTTAAAATGCCACTGTAAGTTCCTTAGGGGGTCTAATTTCCAAAATAGGGCCACTTGTGGGGTGTTTCCACTGTTTAGGTACATCAGGGGCTCTCCAAAAGCAACATGACACCCGCAGACCATTCCATCAAAGTCTGCATTCCAAAACGTCACTACTTCCCTTCCGAGCCCCGACGTGTGCCGATACAGTAGTTTTCTCCCACATATGAGGTATAAGCATACTCAGGACAAATTGGACAACAACTTTTGGGGTCCAATTTCTCCTGGTACCCTGGGGAAAATAAAAAAATTGGTGACTAAAAGATCATGTTTGTGGAAAAAATACGATTTTTTATTTTCACGCCCGGGCGTTATAAACTTCTGTGAAGCACTGGGGGGTTCAAAGTGCTCACCACACATCTAGATAAGTTCCTTGGGGGGTCTAGTTTCCAAAATGGTGTAATTTGTGGGGGGTTTTCACTGTTTTGGTACATCAGGGGCTTTCCAAACTCGACATGGTGTCCGATCTCAATTCCAGCCAAAAACGTCAAATGGCGCTGCTTCCCTTCCGAGCTCTGCCATGCGCCCAAATAGTGGTTTACCCCCACATGTGGGGTATCAGCGTACTCAGGACAAATTGCACAATAACTTTTAGGGTCCTGTTACCTTTGGAAAAATAAGAATTGAGGGTGAAAAGATCATTTTTGTGGAAAAAATATGATTTTTTAATTGTACGGCTGTACGTTATAAACTTCTGTGAAGCCCTTGGGGGTTCAAGGTTCTCACCACACATCTAGATAAGTTCCTTTGGGGGTCTAGTTTCCAAAATGGTGTCATTTGTGGGGGGTTTCCACTGTTTTGGTACATCAGGGGTGTTCCAATTGCGACATGGTGTCCGATCTCAATTCCAGCCAAAAAAGTCAAATGGCACTGCTTCCCTTCTGAGCTCTGCCATGCGCCCAAATAGTCGTTTACACCCACATATGGGGTATCAGCGTACTCGGGATAAATTGCACAATAACTTTCAGGGTCCTGTTACCCTTGGGAAAATAAAAATTGGGGGTGAAAAGATCATTTTTGTGGAAAAAATATGATTTTTTAATTGTACCGCTGTACGTTATAAACTTTTGTGAAGCCCTTGTTGGTTCAAAGTTCTCACCACATATCTAGATAAGTTCCCTGGGGGGGTCTAGTTTCCAAAATGGGGCCACTTGTGGGGAGTTTCCACTGTTTAGGTACATCAGGGGCTCTCCAAGCGTGACATGGCGTCCAATCTGAATTCTAGCCAATTTTGCATTGAAAAAGTCAAACAGCGCTCCTTCCCTTCTGAGCTCTGCCATGCACTGAAACAGTGGTTCCCCCCCACATATCAGGTATCAGCATACTCAAGACAAACTGCACAATAAATTTTGCAGTCCAACTTCTCCTGTTACCTTTGGTAAAATAAAAAAAATTGAAGCTGAAGTATTTTTTTGTGAAAAAAAGTTAAATGTTCATTTTTTTTTAAATATTCAATAAATTCCTGTGAAGCACCTGAAGGGTTAATAAACTTCTTGAATGTGGTTTTGAGCACCTTAAGGGGTGCAGTTTTTAGAATGGTGTCACTTTTGGGTATTTTCTATCATATAGACCCCTCAAAGTGGCTTCAAATGTGATGTGGTCCGTAAAAATAAAATGGTGTTGCAAAAATGAGAAATCGCTGGTCAAATTTTAACCCTTATAACTTCCTAAGAAAAAAAAATTTGGGTTCCAAAATTGTGCTGATGTAAAGTAAACATGTGGGAAATGTTACTTATTAAGTTTTTTGTGTGCCGTATCTCTGTGATTTAAGGGCATAAAAATTCAAATTTGGAAAATTGAGAAATTTTCAATTTTCGCCAAATTTCCATTTTTTTCACAAATAAACGCAAGTAATATGAATGAAATTTTACCACTAGCATGAAGTACAAGATGTCATGAGAAAACAATGTCAGAATCACCGGTATCCATGGAAGCATTCCAGAGTTATTACCTCATAAATGGACAGTGGTCAGAATTGTAAAAATTGGCCCGGGCATGAACGTGCAAACCACCCTAGGGGGTAAAGGGGTTAATGTCACAGCACATTCAGTACAATTCAAGTCTCTTAAGCACAGGCTTTATAACAGTACAGTTGCTTCTTAGAGGCACATTGGCTAACAGTCTATTTTGCTAGCACAGTTCAGCACAGATCAAGACTTTTTACACAAGCACAGCAGTACACAGCATTTCTTCTCACACAGTGAGATGGAGGAGGGGGGAGAATTTGCTGAGGGACATTATCCCTGTAACACAACTTCTTATCGTACTTATCTTCCTGCTCCTAATAGACTTTCTCAAGTCGCAGTAGAGGGGTAGCCCAGCTCCACTCTGTAATGGAAAACTGTGTCCCTATGGTTCACTTGCCTGAAGGTATTTTAGAGACAGAATGTAAACAGAATGTAAACAAGTTTCCCATAATCCCCCTGGGGCTCTGCTATCCTCTCCCTGTCTCCTGTGACTGTGTTAACCCCTCTAGTTGCTGGGTGCTTTTGAAGCAACAGCAGTTAGCATTATTTCTGCATGTCACACTCGTAAACAGTGTTTTTGATCAAAAAAAGCGTAAAAGCCATTCCACCTGTGCCAAGGTGTACCCAAGTTCGGGAATGTCCTAACATCTAGTATTATAAGCTTGCAATGTGGCCTAGTGACATCAGTATGAATAAGGGCCAAGCAGGACCGGGTTCCCAACATGGATGCACAGCAAATTGGAAGCAATATAAATGTAATGTCCAGCTTAAAGGAAGGGAGGTGACACACTTACCTGCACTAAATGCAAAAACCTAAAACTAACCTGAAAAAATGGTGTTTGCTAAGTACCCTATTTATTTATATGCACTATTGCTTTTACTTAGATAAAAGTGTTGTCTGTGGAAAAACTGACCTCACATGAACAGCATGAGAACCAATTTTATTGTATAGGGCAGTTCACATAACAGTTTTTTTTCACACTTTCTGAATGTCCATGTAAAAAAATCACAACATACATTATTTTTCTCCGTTTCTCGGATGAGACCCGCCCATTCAAGTCTATAGGTGTGCAAAAAAAAAATGCAGATCCCATATAGATCTTCCATATTGAATCAAATTTTCATGGATAAATTAAAATTATTAACATAGAAAACTATATTTGGTCTTGTAAATTTTATTAACTGCTGACATATAAAAACAGTTGCCATACAGATGTAAAAATGGATCTACTAATAGCATATTGATGACAATACAGATGAAAAATCATCTTTTTTATATGCTTCTGTGAATTTACCTTTTGAGAAATGAAAAAGTCACTTTTTTGTGCTGAGAACTACATTAAAGGGAACCTGGCAGCTGATGCATGCTGCCTGTTTAACTCTGAAACGCTGCAGTCTTTGGGAGAAAAATATAGTTTAATAGCCTCTGGGGACAGAGCCACATGAGAGACTGGTCGAACAGGCGGGTCTCTTGCATCTTCCCTCCGCCTGCGGCTTACACCTTCTCTCCCCATACACAGGTAGAGGTCTGTCACTCAGGAGCAGTGGGCGGGCTATTAAACTTTTTTAACTGAAACACGACAACATTTTAGAGTTAAACATATCGGTCTTCACTCAGCTTGCGTAGGATACATACTGCCCGTGCATCAGGCATCATGTGTCAGTTGTCAGATGTCCATGTCACCTATACTAACTATACATTAGGCTAGCGGTGAGCAATTCATTTTCTCATGGCGCAACATAAAAGACTGTGACTGTTGTGGAGGTCTAAATTATGATGCTGAACATGCTGAATTCTGTTTAATATTAAGCAGGAAAACTATGCTGATTGGTAGTCACTGCTACTAAATGTTTAAATAAGTCTTATCCTAACATGCATTGTGACACCTGCACATTACAGCTGCAAAAGATTTAATGACATCCCATTCAAAATTAATAAGTATATTTATTGTGTTAGTCTCCTCTCTGCTGCTAAGACAGCTACCACTCTTCAGGGATGATTTTGGAGTGAGTCTGTGGCAATGTTTGGCTATTCATCCAGAAGAGTATTTGCTAGGTCAGGCACTAATGTTGGCTGAGAGGGTTGGCCTCATTCACATGTCTGAGGCTGAGTTCAAGGCGGTGTGCAGACCAGTTATGTTCTTTAAAGGGGTTGTCCACTAGGACAACTCCCTATTGATCTAAATGTTTGTCCCCAATAAAATTAAAAAGCTTATGCTCAGCGGCTTATTCATGACATGATGGGTATGTGCTGATACACTATACTGTTTTCGTGTGGGCATTGTGCAATATACTTTTTTATATGATGTTGATATTTTGATCGACAGCACATTGCGGCTCTCTCCAGTGCTGTACTTTCTGATCTGTGTGGTGGTGCCCCGCAGCTACAGCTGATATGACTACGGGCCACTATGGCTCATATTGCAGCAACTACATGCACTTTACGTTAATTGTGACTACCTTATGTCTGTTGTGACTGGGTGCTCCACCACTATGTCAGCAGCTCATTTTTAGGGGCAGAGTGCAATAGACTGTGATCAATTTTCTAATACTTCTACACCTTTTGTATATGATTATTTGCTATCTTTACTGCACATTCGATAGATACTAGATCTACCCCGATATCATTGTTGCAACTGGCCTCTTCATTGTCATTGTCGCTGGTCTATTTTATTGTTTCATGCTAATTTACCCTTAGGCTGAGTTCACACGTGGCGTTTTTTTCGCGTTTCCGCGGCGGTTTTAACTGCTCGATTTTGCCGCGAAAACGCGAAAAATAAGCATCCCATGCATTCCTATGGGATTCCGCAATGCTGTGCTAATGCTGCGGTTTTTACCGCGGCGGAATCGCTTCGCGGTAAAAACCGCAGCATGCTCATTAATTTGCGGAATCGCGGCGATCCCGCACCCATAGGAATGCATTGTTCCGCTTATTTCCCGCATGTGGCTGTGCACACCATGCGGAAAGTAAGCAGAACAATTGCGGATGGTACCCACGGTCCGGAGGAGAGGAGACTGTCCTCCGGGCTTTGGGCACCATATCCCTGTAAAAAATAGAATTTAAAATAAAAAATATTGTTATTCTCACCCTCCGACGTCCCGCGCAGCCTTCCCGCTTCTCTTCACGCTCTCGTTCCCAGTAGTCCTTTGCGAAAATGCTCGCGATGACGTCCGTTCTCGCGGGATCGCGAAGTCTCGCGGTCATTCGCGCGACGTCATCGCGAATCACCGCGAGACGTCGCGATCCCGCGAGAACTGACGTCATCGCGGGCATTTTCGCAAAGGACTACTGGGAACGGATGCGCGGGACGTCGGAGGGTGAGAATAACACCGTTTTTTATTTTTTTTTTACATTCTATCTTTTACTACTGATGCTGCATAGGTGGCCTCAGTAGTAAAAAGTTGGTCACACTCGTCAAACACTATGTTTGACAAGTCTGACCAACCTGTCAATCAGTTTTCCAAGCGATGCTACAGATCGCTTGGAAAACGCTAGCATTTTGCAAGCTAAATACGCTTGCAAAATGCTAGTTTTTCCGCGGGAAAATCACGGGAATTTAAAATGCGATTTTCCCGCGGACTGGAATTCCGGAATTCTCGCGGTAATTTCCGCGAGAGTTCTGGTACGTGTGCACTTAGCCTTAGACCATCTTATTTATCTATACATGTCCTGTATCTCACATATGTGTCTTCTAATAGATTAATAAAATATTTGTGTATATAGTTTTTGAACTCTTGTTTTCTCCAGTTTTTTAATTTTTTTTAATTTTTTAAAATTATTTATTTATTTATTAGGTTAGAATAGGCTAAACACACTTTAGTGCCACATGAAAGGCATTAAAGTATTCAAGATAATTATATGTACGGGGCTTTTAAAATATAAGTCTATAGGATATCTATATATTCTATTTATCTATTCTAGAGATATATCTATATCTTCACATAAGATTGCTTTATTAGTTTGTAAACTAGCTTTAAATTACAAAGAGAATTACAGTATGTAAAAGAGGATGTGAGAAAGCCCTAAGGCAGGTAACGTTCTCTTGGCATTCACAACATAGTCACAGACTCATCAATAAGAGCGTCAGGTAGAAAAGAACATGTTTCATAGATTCATAGAACATTTTTCCATTGATCCAGTTGTGGCGACTTTATAGCACACCATCTGACGTTTGCCGTTGTTCTTGGTAATATAAGACTTCCATGCAGCTGCTCGGCCATGAAAACACAGACCATGAAGATCCTGACTCACAATAGAGCATTGGAAACTTTAATGCACTATGCACCTCGACAGCACTCAACAAATCTACTCTATAGCTTTACATGGTTTACCACTTTGTGACTGAGTTCCTACTTTCCTAAATGCTTCCAATTGACAGGGCTGGCATTAGCAGCAGGCAGACCAGGCAATTGCCTGGCACCCCCACTCCCCCAGGGGACCCCAGCTAGCGGCACATCATGCACCCGCTATGGGGCCCATGAAGCAGGGGGCCAGCCTGCTACCACAGCCGACTCTCCCCACCGCCGCCGCATTGAACTATACCGGCGTCTTAGATAACCTGATACTGTATGGGGACAGATTGATCTAATAGTGATTGTTTTGTTCCCATCATTTTTTTCTCAGTTGGTGTAAAGGGGCCAGGAAACAAACGTCGAACGACTTCAGTATTGTCGATCACACTCGTTTAGCAGCTTGAACTCAGCACACGTAAATACAACTGAAATGCTTCTGAGTGATGTGCAAAATGTTAGCATTTGGAGCCCCATTTTAAACTTTTGCCTAGGGCCCCACTTTGCCTAAAACCGGCCCTGCCAATTGAATATTGAAAGTTTAGGAGCGAAGCAATGTCATGAAATAATGCACAACACTGATACAGTAAGCTCTTTAGAATAAGTCATTCTTTGACAAATGTTAATACAGGAAGACTGCACAACGAATGGCTGCATTTAATAAACCTGTGAAAAAGGGATTGAATAAAAATTCTTAATTCATTAATTAAAGGGAATCTGTCACCTCATTTTTCTGTATGAGCTGCTGCCATCGCCAGTGGGGGCTTATCTACAGCATTCTGTAGTGCTGTAGATAAGCCCCCGATGTAACCTGAAAGATAAGAAAAACACGTTAGATTACACTGACCGGGGGCGTGGTTGGGTGTGATGGGTGTCGTGGTCCGGGTCCGGTGCCTCCCATCTTCATACGATGATGTCCTACTACTTGCATCTCCCTCTGCTCCTGTGCAGGTGCACTTTATCTGCAGGACCACCTGCGCAGGAGCCGAGGGAGAGGTAAGGAGGAGGACATCATGGTATGAAGATGGGAGGCGCCGGACGGGACAGCGACACCCATCGGACCGGACCGAACGCCGGGGTGAGTATAATCTAACTCTTTTTTCTTATCTTTCAGGTTACATCAGGGGCTTATCTACAGCATTACAGAATGCTGTAGATAAGCCCCTGATGGTGGTGCCGGCAGCTGATAGGGCTAAAATGGGGTGACAGATTCCTTTTAAGATATGCGTACCAATATTTTTTCTCCGTTGTTGCTCATATAAATTCACTTTATAAACATTGAATGTTGGAGATCTCATCATTCATTGAAGTCACATCTGATAACTGCCTTAGCTATCCCTGGTTGCATCAAGTTTGGTGAAGGTACTATGTAAAAGCAGAATAATTCAATGTACTGGCAAATACAGGTACTAGATTGTGCTGTACTTTTTACAGTACCAGTAACGAGAATAAGTTTTCTGAAATCTTATGCACATACTGCTTTCAAAAGCTTTTTTTTTTCAAATCTGCAGCTTGTCAATTTTTTCAGCATTTTTGTCCCATCTTTGACCAATTCAAATGACTGGGGAAAAGCCACATGATAATAACAAATAAAAAAATGCACTGAAAAAAACTCAAAATGTGCACATACCGTACTGTAAGGAAGCCATGTATTCAGCACAACAGTAGACAAGATCTTTGAAAGAATGAGATCTGAATGAGATCTTTATTGTCATGAGATTCTCAGATGAGCTAGACGGTCTTTTGTTTCAAGGAACTTGAGAACATCCTGCTAAACTGCAGCAACTAAGGGACCATAACATTAGAAAGAGTGAAAAACAAGCGCTTACGAAGAATGACACCTAGCACAGGATTACCTAAATTAACCTCTAACTTAGATTACTGATAAACTTAAACACAAGATTATAAAGATATAATTTGGTGAGCCATCTGCCAAAATAGCAACATAACAAAGTTATTGCTAATTATTATAAGTGTATATAAATATATAAATACAGTGGGAGGAAATAAGTATTTGATCTCTTGCTGATTTTGTAAATTTGCCCACTGAAAAAGACATGAACAGTCTATTTATTTATTTTACTCATTTATGTAGCGCCATTAATTCCACACTCCACAGCACTTTACAGACATTATTGGCACTGTCCCCATTGGAGCTCACAATCTACATTCCCTATCAGTAGGTCTTTGGAGTGTGGGAGGAAACCGGAGCACCCGGAAGAAACCCACGCAAACACGGGGAGAACATACAAACTCCTTGCAGATGTTGCCCTTGATGGGATTTGAACCCAGGACCCAGCGCTGCATTGCTGACCACTGAGCCACCGTGCTGCCCTATAATTTTAAGGGTAGGTTAATTTTAACATTGAGAGATAGAATATTAAAAATAAAATCCAGAAAATCACATTGTATAAATTATATAAATTTATTTACATTTTGTAGTGAGAAATAAGTATTTGATCCAATACCAACCATTAAAGGGGGTTTTACACATAGCGATATCGCTAGCAATGTCGCTAAAGTGTCACCCATTTTGTGACGCAGCAGCGATATTGCTAGCGATATCACTACATGTAATACTTACCTCCGACCGGCTCCCCCGCTGACTATCGCTGATCGCGCGAGATCGTCCACGTCCATTTCTCATCGGCTGCTTCCTGCTGGCGCCGACGAGCGATGCGTGGACGTGGGCGGGAGGACGTCATCATTGCCACATCTGAAAGGTAAGTAACGACCGCTGCTGCGTCGCTGCATCGCTGTGAGATCTGCCTGTTTGGCAGCTCACTAGCGACCATTTAGTGATGCACCATCGATCCTGACCGGGTCATATCGTGGTCGGGTTCGCTGGTGCATCGCTAAATGTAAAGGGGGCTTAAGAGTTCTCACTCCTACAGACCAGTTAGACACTTCTAATCAACTCGTTTCCTGCATTAAAGAAAGCTGTCTTACAGTCACCTTTATAAAAGACTCCAGTCCATAGACTCAATTAATCAGTCAGACTCTAACCTCTACAACATGGGCAAGACCAAAGAGCTTTATAGGGATGTCAGGGACAAGAACACAGACTTGCACAAAGCTGGAATGGACTACAAAACCATAAGTAAGTCGCTGGGTGAGAAGGAGACAACTGTTGGTGCAATAGTAAGAAAATGGAAGAAATACAAAATGACTGTCAATCGACATCGATCTGGGGCTCTATGCAAAGTCTCACCTCATGAGGTATCCTTCATCATGAGGAAGGTGAGCAATCAGCCTAAAATTACACGGGGAATACTTGTCAATAATCTCAAGGCAGCTGGGACCACAGCCACGAAGAAAACTATTGGTAACACATTACGCCGTAAAGGTTTAAAATCCTGCAGTGCCCGCAAGTGCCTCCTGCTCAAGAAGGCACATGTGCAGGCCTCTCTGAAGCTTGCCAATGAACACCTTTAATGATTCTGTGAGTGATTGGGAGAAGGCGCTGTAGTCAGATGAGACAAAAATTGAGGTCTTTGGCATTAACTCAACTCGCCTTAATTGGAGGAAGAAAAATGCTGCCTATGACCCAAAGAACAGCCTCCCCACTGCCAAGTATGGAGCTGGAAAGATTATAATTTGGGGGTGTTTCTCTGCTAAGTGCACATGACTACTTCACCGCATCAATGAGAGAATGGATGAAGCCATGTACCATAAAATCCTGAGTGACAACCTCCTTCCCTCCGCCAGGACATTAAAAATGGGTCATGGCTGGGTCTTCCAGAAAGACAATGACCCAAAACATACAGCTAAGGCAACAAAGCAGTGGCTCATAAAGAAGCACATTAAGGTCATGGAGTGGCCTAGACAGTCTCCAGACCTTAATCCAATAGAAAACTTATGGAGGGAGTTGAAGCTCAGAGTTGCCAATCGACAGCCTCAAAATCTTAATGATTTAGAGATGATCTGCAAAAAGGAGGGTGTAAGGGGTTATAAGGACGGTATTGTTCCCCATACTCATCCCGGTAATTTGGTGATTCATGTGTAACTGTGCAAATAGTGTTTTATACTGAATTGCTGTCATATGAACAGGCAGCGCACATATGATAGAAGGTCAGTGCTTCGCACAAAGGAAGGGGGGACACCCTTCCCAAGGACTGAGGACCTAACAGTCAGGTCCCATTGTTATGTATATGCTCGGGTCCCATGGACGGACGGGACCAGGGCATGATGTACTACAGGTGTCACCTGGAGGACTGTGTGCCAGGAACCTGTGATTTTAACAATGGACTCTCCTGTGGAGCTAACAGGTGTTCCCAAAAGGCGGTGGGTGGCGTCTGGTGTCTCCCACTGAGCCAAAGAAAAAAAGTATGGGAAGCAGGGTAACCCAATCGCAGGGGAGCGCAAAGAAAAGGGAGAAGCTTGAAAGGTTTTCTTCTTTATTAAGTTCCACTACGCGTTTCAACGGATAACCTCCGTCTTCATCAGGTGGTATCAATGTGAATACTTTTCTGCCCAATGATGATAAAAGTATTCTCGGAGTGATACCTTTATTGGTGCTACTTAAAATAAAAATCTAGATGGTCTTGTAAAATTCAAGTGGATTTATAAAATGCTAATTTTAATTTGAAGATTATACAGACTTTCCGATATTGATTTTTAAAGCAAGTATACTAGCGTAATCAGATCTTAGAGATCTATTTAATAATATCTACAGTTCATATTGTGGAATCTGTTGATCCGATTTAACTCCTTCACGACATTTGACTTACCTATACGTAATGGTCAGAAGTTGGAGATAACCAAGGGATTATGTGATAGCCAAGCCCCAGTTGTGACAGCCAGTATGTAGGTGGCTAGGAGAGGGAGGGAACTCTCAATTCCATCTCATCAGCACCCATGAGACATCATTGCGAGGGCCCGATGGTCGACATGCGGTCTACCAGCTATGGTAGCCTGCTAGACCATCCTTAAAGGGAACCTGTCAGCCGGATTGTGCACAGTAACTTACAGACAGTGTCAGGTCGGCGTCATAATACTGATTAAAATGATACCTTGGTGTTAGGAGTGGTGGAAGGCACTAAAAAAAATAAATAATTAAAGTGCCTTCGCCCCTCGGGGTCCACCGTGCGGGGGATGGTAAACCTGCTGCTGAGAGAGGCAGAGCACTAATATGCACAGGGTTCTAACTCACCCAGGTGCAATAAGGCAAGCTCCGTTAAAGGACACAGAGCTGCAGGGAAAACAATACAAAAATAGTATCGCTGAGCCTGTTAACAGCACAGGATCTCAGTGGCACACGTGCGGTAGCCGGAAACCGGAGTAGTTAAGTAAAGTCACTACAACCGAGCGGACTTACTGTGTATACGTGTGCTAGGCGTCGCAACTGCGCATGCCTGGTCAGGCTGCAACCGCAGATATCGCAAGCGGGATGCAGGACGCTAGGCTGCTGGAAAGATGGAGCTTGTGCGCGCTGGTGCTAGCGCAGGTGCTGACAGAACACCACTCACACAGACATAATAACCGAGGGAAAAGGTTTCTTAATGAGTCAGTCACCAGTCCAAGCATCCGTCACCATACACACAGCAGCAGTATAAAAATACTAGCGCATGGCATAACGGCCATGCGCACTTTTTATAGCGTACGGAACCTGCCGGAAATCTCCAGAGCCCTGAGCTAAACCAATGGAATCAGGAGCAGGACCTGAGCACCTCACTCCAGAACTCCAATGGGAGGTCTTCCTGTGGGCATGCTCAGAAGCTGGAAAAAAAGACAGCTTCTGGAGATAAATGTGAGAATCTGGATTCCCGCATAGGCACCATAGAACCCAGATTCCTAACATTACCCCCCCTCCTAGGGCCCCCTCCTCCCTGAACCTTCCAATCCACCCGCCTGTGCCCGACAGCAGCACAGGTCTCAGACTCGTCAAATGGCGAGCCTGATGTCCCGGAAGGTGAAACCAAAAACAGGGACACCCGGACGGTATCAGGGGAGACCATGTCGCAAGGTCTCAGGAGGGACAACCGGGAGACAATGGGAGTGGGGGTTTTAGGAGAAGGCCACCGCGTATCAGCGGGCGAAGCCACACTCCATTCGGGAAAGCTATCCCGAGCACATAGGGTGCATGCCTGAATGAATTTTTTTACGCCCCAAGCCCTGTGCGGCCACCAATATGATCCGGCCAGAGACTTCGTGGTCTGCATATAGCCACGATGGCCGTCCGCATTGGGCGCGTGTGCCCACGCGAGAATTTTAGGCCGCTGGCGAGGAGGGACAAAGGTCTTGCCTACCGGCTCACAGTCAGATCATTGCGGGGCGCTGTCTTCCAGTGACAACCGCATATGAACTCTTGAGCCGGACATGTCTCAGAAATGGCGCGAGACGCCTCCATGGGCTCGGGTGGCGGAACCTCTGGCTCAGGCAAATCCAGAGACTCAAAAAATTTGGGAGCCGGGGTACCTCTCCGTTTGGAGTGAGCTCGCTCCAAACCACGCTCCGAAAACGGAGGTCAATCCGCGAGGAGATCGATATTAACTCCTCGAGACTGGTAGGAATTTCTCTCGTAGAGAGAGCATCCTTTACATGCTCCGCTAATCCCTTCCAGAACACAGGAATTAGAGCCTTGTCGGACCACTCCAACTCGGACGCCAGTGTCCGAAAACGGACGGCGTATTGACTGACTGGGAGTGATCCTTGAGACAAGGTGAGCAGTTGGAGAGAGGTGTCGTGTGTAACCCGTGGACCAAGAAACACCTGCCTGATAGCAGTTAGTAGATTAGCTGCGGTCCGAATATCCAGGTCACCACGCTCCCATAGTGGCGTAGCCCATTCCAACGCCTTGCCCTACAGTAGGGATATAATAAAGGCCACCTTGGCCCGCTCTGTAGGGAATTGCGCTGCCAGCAGCTCCATATGAATCGAGCACTGGCTGATAAAACCTCTTCAAAAGGCGCCATCCCCAGAATATTTTTCGGGTAATGGGAGGCGGGTAACTGTCGGTGCAAGGGTGGACATGGACATACGCCCAACTGCGTCCGTGAGTGCTTGGATAGCAGCATCTGTGGCCTGCAAAGCTGCGAGAGCTCTCTCAAGGGTAGCCAAGCGAGTCTTGAGCTGTTGCACACACTGCAACAGTTGCTGCTGATCTGCCATCTCCAGCCAGTCCCTGGCGCTAGTATTATGTTAGGAGTGGCGGAAGGCACTAAAAAAAAAAAATAATTAAAGTGCCTTCACCACTCAGGGTCCACTGTGTGGGGGATGGTAAACCCGCTGCTGAGAGAGGCAGATCACTAATATGCACAGGGTTCTTACTCACGCAGGTGCAATAAGGCAAGCTCTGTTAAAGGTCAAAGAGCTGCAGGGAAAACAATACAAAAATAGTATCGCTGAGCCTGTTAACAGCACAGGATCTCAGCGTCACACGTGCGGTAGCCGGAAACGGGAGTAGTAAAGTAAAGTCACTACAACCGAACGGACTTACCGTGTACATGTGTGCTAGGCGTCGCAACTGCGCACGCCTGGTCAGGCTGCAACCGCAGATATCGCAAGCGGGATGCAGGACGCTAGGCTGCTGGAAAGATGGAGCTTGTGCGCACTGGCGCTAGCGCAGGTGCTGACAGAATGCCACTCACTCACACAGACGTAATAACCGAGGGAAGGGGTTTCTTAATGAGTCAGTCACCAGTCCAAGCATCCATCGCCATACACACAGCAGCAGTATAAATTACTAGCGCATGGCATAACGGCCATGCGCACTTTTTATAGCGTACGGAACCTGCCGGAAATCTCCAGAGCCCTGAGCTAAACCAATGGAATCAGGAGCAGGACCTGAGCACCTGACTACAGAACTCCAATGGGAGGTCTTCCTGTGGGCATGCTCAGAATCTGGAAAAAAGGACTTAGCCTCTGGAGATAAATGTGAGAATCTGGATTCCCACATAGGCACCATAGAACCCAGATTCCTAACACTTGGTTGATGAAACCCGTCTTGTGATTGTTGATTAATTTTTATTTTCAGTTTTGAGTTAATGATATGCTCATGCTCCGAGGCAGCCTGTGTGGGGTCTTCATGTGGTGCTCTGATTAGCTATTCATAACTGCTGACAGGTCACTGATTCCTCACTGACCCGCCCCCTGGTTAACTTAATGAATATTACATATACACTGCTCAAAAAATAAAGGGAACACTTAAACAACAGAATATAACTCCAAGTAAATCAAACTTCTGTGAAATCAAACTGTCCATTTAGGAAGCAACACTGATTGACAATCAATTTCACATGCTGTTGTGCAAATGGAATAGACAGCAGATGGAAATTATTGGCAATTATCAAGACACACTCAATAAAGGAGTGGTCTTCTGGCTGATGTTTTGGTCACTTTTGAATGTTGGTTGTGCTTTCACACTCGTGGTAGCATGAGACAGACTCTACAACCCACACAAGTGGCTCAGGTAATGCAGCTCATCCAGGATGGCACATCAATGCGAGCTGTGGCAAGAAGGTTTGCTGTGTCTGTCAGCATAGTGTCCAGAGGCTGGAGGTGCTACCAGGAGACAGACCAGTACACCAGGAGATGCAGAGGGGGCCATAGGAGGGCAACAACCCAGCAGCAGGACCGCTACCTCATCCTTTGTGCAAGGAGGAACAGGAGGAGCACTGCCAGAGCCCTGCAAAATTACATCTAGCAGGCCACAAATGTGCATATGTTTGCACAAATGGTTAGAAACCGACTCCATGAGGATGGTCTGAGTGGCCGACGTCCACAAATGGGGGTTGTACTCACAGTCCAACACTGTGCAGGAAGCTTAGCATTTGCCACCGAACACCAGGATTGGCAAATTTGCCACTGGCGCCCTGTGCTCATCACAGATGAAAGCAGGTTCACACTGAGCACATGTGACAGACGTGACAGAGTCTGGAGATGCCATAGAGAGTGATCTGCTGCCTGCAACATCCTTCAGCATGACTGGTTTGATAGTGGGTCAGTAATGGTGTGGGG
Organism: Dendrobates tinctorius; assembly: GCF_039654945.1. NCBI lineage: Eukaryota > Metazoa > Chordata > Amphibia > Anura > Dendrobatidae > Dendrobates > Dendrobates tinctorius. Next base: position 16,551,210 of record NW_027361747.1, on the reverse strand, counting down.
TGGCATTTTTTTGGAGAGCCGCACAGCCTTCCATGTGCTCGCCAGAGGTAACCTGACTGCCATTAGGTACTGAGATGAGATACTCAAACCCCTTGTGAGACCATATGCTGGTGCGGTTGGCCCTGTGTTCCTCCTAATGCAGGACAATGCCAGACCTCATGTGGCTGGAGTGTGTCAGCAGTTAATGCAAGATGAAGGCATTGAAGCTATGGACTGGCCCGCCCATTCCCCAGACCTGAATCCAATTGAGCACATCTGGGACACCATGTCTCGCTCCATCCAGCAATGTCACGGTGCACCACAGACGGTCCAGGAGTTGGCAGATGCTTTAGACCAGGTCTGGGAGGAGATCCCTCAGGAGACCATCTGCTGCCTCATCAGGAGCATGCACAGGCGTTGTCATACAGGCACGTGGAGGCCACACACACTACTGAGCATCTTTTCCTTGTCATGAGGCATTTCCACTGAAGTTGGATCAGCCTGTAATTTGATTTTCCACTTTGATTTTGAGTATCATTCCAAATCCAGACCTCCATGGGATATTCATTTTGATTTACATTGATAATTGTTATGTTTTATTGTTCTGAACACATTCCACTATGCAATGAATGAAAATTTGCAACTGGAATATTTCATTCAGAGATATCTAGGATGTGGTATTTTAGTGTTCCCTTTATTTTTTTGCGCAGTGTACATAGTGAAAAAAAAAACCTTCTGCAGGCTGCAGCATAATTGCATATGTACCATGTATATAATTAATATGGTTGAGGTTATGTTAATATTCGCCCCAAAAAAATCTATTTGAAAATGGCGATAGTCGCGCCTATTCAGTAGCAGCCTTTTGTGTATATAGAGATGATCTCATGGCTACTCCTCCAAGATGGCGCCGCAGACACCTACACAGTAGCAGCTATCGGTATCGCAGCGGAATCAACAGAATCGGCCTCCTTCCTTTCTGATTTTTCCACTGTGCCTGAAAAGTATTTCCTAATTACATGTAGAGTATTGGCACAGTTAGGACAAATTGTACAGCACATTCGCTCATTACTAGTAAAAATGTAATTACCGTATTCGTTCTTTACTGCCCAGAGGAATAAAATTCTGAGTCACATATGATGTCAATACACTCACTGCACCTCTAGAATAATTCATTGGGGGGTGTAGTTTGTAAAATGGGGTCACTTATGGAGGGGTTCCACTGTTCTGGCATCTCAGAGGTCCTGCCAAAGTGACACATCGCCCTCAAACCATTCTAGCAAAATCTGAACTACAATATGGCACTCCTTTTTATCAGAGCTTTGCACTGTGTCTCAAAACTAGTTTTTGACCATATATGGGGTATTGGCATACTGAATTGTGTAACAAATTGTACCATTTATTTTCTGCTATTTTCCCTTTTTAAAATTAAAAACTTGGAGGCAAAGCAACATTTTAATGGAAAAAATGGTAATTACTCAGCCCAATGTTATACAATGCAGGTGTAGATTTCAAAATGGGGTCATTTGTGGGGGTTTCTGCTGTTTTGACATGTCACGAGCTCTTCAAATGTGACATGGTGTCCACAATTTATTCCAGCCAAAATTGCGCTCCACAATTCAATTGGCGCTCATTCACTTCCGAGCCCTGCCGTGTTCCCAAACAGTAGTTTATACACCATATATGGCGTATTGGTTTACTCAGGAGGAAATGTCCAACAAACTGTATTGTTCATTTTCTTCTGTTACCTTTGTAGAAATAAAAAAAATTGTAGCTAAAGCAACATTTTTGTAGGAAAAATATGATTTTTTTTCACTGCTCAACATTTTGAAATTCTGTGGAGCACCTGTGGGTTCAAGGTGCTCCCCACACATCTAGATAAATTCTTTGAGGGGTGTTGTGTCCAAAATGGGGTCACTTGTGGGAGGGATTCCATTGTTTAAGCACATCTGGGACACTGCAAACACTACATGGTGTCCGCTATCTATTCTGGGCAATATTGTGTCCCAGAAGTCAAATGGCACTCCTTCCCTTCCGAGCACTGCCGAGCACCCAAAGATTAGTTTTCCACCACATATTGGGTATCGGCATACTCTGAACAAATTGCACAACAAATTGCATGGTCCATTTTCTCCTATTACCCTTGTGAAAATGCAAAATTTGGGAATAAAGCAACATTTTTGTGAGAAAAAGTAAAGTTTTCTTTTTTTTTCTTTCACATAGCTTTAATTCCTGTGAAATACCTGTAAGGTTAATAAACTTCTTGAATGTGGTTTTAAGTAGAGTTGAGCGAATATGTTCAGAATCGGTCACCAAATCTGAATTTGCCATATTCGTGCCATATTGGTACCCTAATTGTCCCATATTTGTTTGATGATCGATACCAAACATATTCATTAATTTCTACTCCCATTGACTCCAATGACGTTCAGCTTTGTTCAGCAAATATTGCAAAAACAATATTCTCGATCGTAATAGGAGCCTAATTTTGTAACATTAGCTCAACTCTAGTTTTAAGCACTGTGAGGGGTATAGTTTTTAAAATGGTGTCACCTTTTGGTCTTTTATGTGATATAGACCCTTCAAAGTAACTCCAAATGTGTTGTGGTCCCTTAAAAATTAGTTTTTGTAAATTTTGTTGGAAAAATCAGAAATTGCTGATAAACTTTTAACTCTTTTAACTTCCTAACAAAAAAATAATGTTTAAAAAATGGTGCTGATGTAAAGTAGATGCTATTTATTAACTTTTTTGTCTGATATAATTATCTTGTTTAAGTGCAAAAAAATTAAAGTGAACCTGTCAGCAGGATTGTGCTGAGTAATCTACAGACAGTGTCAGGTCGGCTCCGCTATACTGATTACAATGATACCTTGGTTGATGAAATCCATATTGTTGTTGTTGTTTAATCTTTATATGCAATTTTCATTTAATGAGATTCTTGTGCTTTGGGGCAGCCTGTGGACGGGGCTTTATGTGGTGCTGATCTTTCAGTGACCTGTTCCCTATTTTACATACTGCATAGAATTACAGTTTTAAAAAAAAAAATTCACATTCATTAGGCAGGCGCGGAGCAGGAGCATATCATTAGCTGAAAACTACAAATAAAGATTAAACAACAACCACAAGATGGATTTCATTAACCAGGTATTATTTTAATCAGTATAACGGAGTCAACATGACACTGTCTGTAGGTCAGTGTGCACAGTCCTGCTGACAGATTCACTTTAAAAGTTTGAAAATTGAGAAATTTTTGCCAAAATTCTGATATTTTCACAAATAAAAGCAAAAAATAAAATGCAAAAAATATTGAGCTAAATTTATCACTAAACATAAAGTACGTGTCACGAAAAAAGCAGTCTCAAAATCACTGGAATAAGATGAAGCGTTCCAGAGTTATTAAGCGACAATGGTCAGAATTGTAAAATTTGACATGGTTGGAGAGTGAAAATATGCTCCTGGGTGAAGAGGATAAAGTGTGTTTGCAGGGTTCGTTTCATTGGATGACAAATAACCACCTACTACGTAATAATGATATACATTTACAAATGTACAAGAGATGTTCATTAAAGATTTCCTGACCCACTTCCTGTGGACTGAAACTTGGCACAGTTATTATTAGTCCTTCTCTACATAGGAGCCACCTAGGGACACACACTTCTCCCATCTCTTTTAACAACTGTAAACACCTCACTTGTAGAAGTCGACAGGTTGCTCCAAAAGCCACGATGTGACTTCGGAAATCAGAGTCTCATCATCTGGAAAATACTTGTCCTTCAAAAATAACTTTATTGTTGGAAAGAGCGAGAAGTCCGATGGTATGAGGCTGTGTTAATAAGAATTTCAAAGCAATAGGAGCATGCTTCTATTTGGGCATCATGTGAGTTGTGAACTGGTGCATTGTCCTGCTGAAGGCGGACACCTTTGGTGAGCATGTGACATCTCTTGGTTTTGATGGCTCCCCACAATTTCTGCAGCAGTGAAGCATAGTATGCCCCAGTGTTCATGGTACCCTTTGCTAGGAAATCCATGAATACTACTCCGTGCTGGTCCCAAAATACTGTGAGCATGGCTTTGCCTGCCGAGGGTTGGGCACGTGCCTTCTTTGTAGGCAGTGAGTCATGATGCTTCCATTGCATCGACTAGATTTTACTATCAGGATCATAGTGATGGACCCAGCTTTCATCCTGTGTGATCTGTCTATTGAAAAAGTCCTCCTGGTTTCCATGGCGCATCGTCAATAAAGCCTGAGAGCATTCAATTTGTTCTTGCTTCTGGAAAGGTGTGAGCAGCTGGGAAACCCAGCGAGCGGATACCTTATGCATGTGAAGATGGTCTTGGATGATTATTTTCATGGATCCCATACTAATCTTGACATTTTGGGCTAGGTGGTGAATGGCGACCTCCACTTATGGTGAGTTCATCAATAGCAGAGTGGGTTTGTGGCGCCCCTGAGGCTCAGCCGCCACAGAGGTACTGCACCTTCTCCTAAGGTGTAGTGCCCCACCATCCAGGTAAGGTGGTAACTCCTTTCCACACTCCAACACTCACACCCCACGCAACAGAGTAGTTTAGCACAACCACATTGCGGCTCTTTGCTCACAGGGGAGCTGTAACGGGGTCTACCAAGCTGGGGAACCTCTTTCAGTACCACCCCACGTTTTCGGAGGTCCGCTCTGGAATTCCTTGTTTTCATGGGTGCATATAAAAGATCACTGCTTCGCCATGTATTTCCAGTCTGACAACACTTTACTCACAGGACACATATCACACAGATACAGAGGGCAGGCCAATAGAAAAGCGGCAGGCCAGACATGCATTGCAAAAGCCGCAGGTGGCCGTAGCCTGCCGATGTTTACTGTGGAAATTGCGAAGATGGGGGGAGGGTGGACAAAAGGGGAATGCTGATGCATTAGGGACATGCATCTCACATAGAACCTATTATCCATACATATAACTGCACAACATATTCTGGGTGCTGAGTGGTTCTGTAACACGTAACACGGCTCCCCCTTTTCAGCGATGCGATCGGCATACACAGTCTGATCCTCAACGGATCGGTTTGGGGATGACTGAAGTTTATGGGGTTGGTACAAGTTCCGTTTGTCGACTTAGTCCATCGGCGTTACCGTTTTGTTTGCCGGGTCTGTGGTGGATGGTGAAGTTCAGAGGTTGTAGGGCTAAACTCCACCGCAGCAATCTGGCGTTGTCTCCGGAGACCCGATTAAGCCAGACTAGGGGCTTATGATACGTTAGGAGGGAAAACTGTCGCCCATACAAATATGGTTGCAACTTCTTGAGTGCCCATACTACCGCCAGGCACTCCTTCTCGATGGCCGCATAGCTTACTTCACGGGGCAGTAGTTTCCGACTCAGGTAAGCTACCGGGTGTTCTTGGCCGTCCGGCCCAACTTGGCTCAGTACTGCCCCCAATCCAAGCATAGAAGCGTCTGTGTGAACCAGGAAATGTTTAGTTGGATCGGGTGCGGCCAATACAGGGGCATTGGTGAGGGCGTCCTTTAGTTGGCGGAAGGCTTCCTCACACTCTGAGGTCCAGGTTACCTGGCGGGGTTGGTTCTTACGGGTCAAATCAGTGAGGGGCTTGGCTTCGCTGCTGTAATTGGGAACGAATTTCCTGTAATACCCCACTGTCCCTAGAAATGCCATGACCTGGGTTTTAGTGCGTGGGATGGGCCATTTGGCCTCAGTCTTGGCTGGTTCTGGTCGTTGTTTCCCACTTCCCACCCAATGCCCTAAATACTGAACCTCTGCTTTGCCCACGTGACACTTGTTTGGGTTCAAGGTGATTCCGGCCTGGTGGATCCTGTCCAATACTGTCTCTAGGTGATTTAGATGCTCTTCCCATGTCGCACTGTAGATGGCGATGTCATCCAGGTAGGCACAAGCATAGTCCTGGAGACCATCCAGAAGCCGGGCAGCCAGCCTTTGGAAGGTCGCCGGGGCATTCTTCATCCCGAATGGCATAACTCGAAACTGGAATAAGCCAAACGGGGTGACAAATGCTGACTTGGGAATAGCGTCAGGACTAAGGGGAATATGCCAGTAGCCTTTGCATAGATCGATGGTGGTCAAATACTTTGCCCCCGCCAGCCGGTCTAACAACTCATCCACACGCGGCATGGGGTATGCATCCGTCACTGTTTTCTCATTGAGCTTACGATAGTCTACACAAAACCGTGTAGTCCCATTCTTCTTGGGCACTAACACTACGGGGGATGCCCAAGGACTATCTGACTCTTCAATGACCCCTAAACGCAACATCTCTTGTATCTCTTGTCGCATCCCCTCTCGTACAGACTCAGGGATGCGGAAGGGGTTTTGTCGCAGGGGGGTCTGATCCTGGGTCTCAACCTTGTGTTGTGCCAGGCGAGTGTACCCCGGTCTCTCTGAAAACATCCTCTGTCGCAGCCTCAACAACGCCTCCGCCTGCTGTCTCTCCCGGGTCCTAGGTCTTCACTCAAGTGTACCTGGTCCCATGTTTTAGACTGAGTCCTTTCCCCTAAGACATACAGCAAGGGAAGTCCGGCTAAATCCTCTGCTTCAGGTGCACAGATGGCCACTACCTCTACAGGGCGCTCCCGATAGGGCTTCAGCATATTCACGTGGAACATGCGGATAACCCTGGGGTCATTACAATCGGCGACATTATAGGTTGTGTCGGCTATTTTCACCACTACCTGGTAGGGCCCCTGCCATGCAGCTTGAAACTTATTCTGCTTAGTGGGCTCTAACACCAGGACCTTCTGTCCTATTTCCAATGTGCGCTCTCTGGTGTCAGCGCATACCGGGCCAAGATCACTTCTTTGATCCGCTCATAGTCCATACAGTCCTCATCAGGTACCGTGCAATAGGCGTCCGCTGACCGGCCTGTTAACTTGCTGGCCAGAATCTGAACCCGTTCCTCCGGCTTCACTTGATGAAGGGCATACTGCCGCTCAAAGTCCTGCAGAAAGCCATCAATGTCTTCCTCTGCCTCCCCCAACTGTCGGAAGGCATTATACTGGATCTTTTTGTGGCTTACTGTTGAAGGTACCTGGTCGAAGGCCAGAGCTCCCCCTGCTCGCTGGCTCTTCTCTCTCCGCTCTGCCATCTCCATCTTGGCCAGCTCCCCTTTGGTCCGCTCTGCCATCTCCATCTTGGCTAGCTCTATCCTGGTCCGCTTGGCCATCTTTTCCTTCAGATCAGTACGCACATCAGCCATCACCTCTCGTATGATCTCTACTGCAGGGTTTAGGCCATAGAACGCCAGTCTGTTCTTTACCTCCCTCTGGAATTCGGTCTCCTCCACGTTCACATTGGGGGGCGCTGCACTGTCGTGTTCCATGATGGATGCTATCAAATCCGCTTTTGTTTTGTTGCTGGCGATCAATCCTCGGGCTTCCACCAGATCTTTTAATGTTGTCCTCTTTAACTTCTGGTAGTTACTTTCCATTCATTCCTTTCCTCCTGTAGAAGGGGTATCAAATCTCACTGTCTGCCACCAGTGTAACGGGGTCTACCAAGCTTGGGTACCTCTTTCAGTACCACCCCACATTTTCGGAGGTCCGCTCTGGAATTCCTTGTATTCATGGGCGCATATAAAAGATCACTGCTTCTCCATGTATTTCCAGTCTGACAACACTTTACTCACAGGACATAGAATATATCACACAAATACAGAGGGCAGGCCAATAGAAAAGCGGCAGGCCAGACATGCATTACAAAAGCCGCAGGTGGCCGGAGCCTGATGATGTTTACTGTGGAAATTACGAAGATGGGGGGAGGGTGGACAAATGGGGAATGCTGATGCATTAGGGACATGCATCTCACATAGAACCTATTATCCATACATATAACTGCACAACATATTCTGGGTGCTGAGTGGTTCTGTAACACGCAACAGTAGCAGAGCACCTTTGGTGGTTCACTGCTTGGAACACTAAACGTGCTGGGAGGTGGGTGGAGTTAGGATACATAAGAGACTGGGGAGGTTTAGAATTACAAGTCAGTCCATCAGGTCAGTCTGACAGGAGGTCAGTCGGGAAGGAAGCCACTCGGTGAGGAGTGGGGATCCCTGGGAGAAGGGATGGAGGAAGGAGTGCTGCAGCTGCCTCAGTGATCTGAGCCAATTGGCACAGTAAAGGAAAGGAGGAAGAAGGACATTAATCTGTAACCTAAGCATCCATAAGAGAGGGAGATTAGTACGGAACAAAGGAGAATAGAACAGAGAGGACGTGGGTTGGAAGGAAGCACCCTGCCTATAGGTTCTAAGCTCAAGGCCGGGGCCCGGTCCCCGAGGTTGTATGGACACTTAAGGTTCTGCAGCAGACACCGGTGGAGTAGTGGGCTGTAAATGCACTACTCCCATCTAAGACTTGGGGCACAACAGCACTTGGATAGAGAGCCAGGACTCAGGAGAAGGGAGTCCCCGAGGCAGGCTACAGCTGTCTGCCATGCAAGTGGAGTTCTTGGGAACATCTGTCAGGAGGAACTCCAGTGTAACTCAGTACTAGGAGATCTTCACACTTAAAGGCGCTATAGAGGAGACATTCAGAAAGGTACATGTTGGCGGAGTGTTGGAGGGGAGCATCCTATCTTGCCTGGAGGTTGACTGAGTCTCTGACCCGGAGGACACGGCCATCATTGTATGAAGATGGGAGGCGCCGGACTGGACCATAACACCCATCGGACCAGACCGAACAACAGGATGAGTATAATCTAACTTCTTTTTCTTATCTTCCAGGTTTCATCGGGGGCTAATCTACAGCATTATAGAATGCTGTGGATAAGCCCCTCATGGCAGTGCCGGCAGCTGATAGGGCTAAAATGAGGTGAGGTGTTTCTTCTCCTTTCTCTTGAATGGAGGGATTTTTTATTTTATAGTTTACTGCTTGCTGTCTAGGTCACTGGGCACCTATGCAGTCTATCAGAGGTGGCCGGTAACTAGTATGGCCATGCTGCCAGTATTGCTCTGAATCTAGCTAGAGCGCTGGATCTGAAAGGCTTTAGTACCCTTCAGAAACTGACTCGCCTTACAGCATGGGCGAGACTGAAATTTGGGGCCATTGTCGCAGTCATGCCTTTCGTCTAAGACAGGGAAGAGGAGCGCTGCTGAAACCACATTCTGAAACAGACCTTTAAAGACCTCTTTTACATTGAATACAATACTATTATTGTCTTTAAGGTTAAAAAAAATTACTTATTATTCCCAAAAAGAAACATATAGAAATGTTTTTCCTATACTACAAGAATGTGGAATTAACCTAAACCTAATTTGTTCAATAAAGATACGCGCAATCTTGTAGGAAACATTGAAATCTGGGTGTAGTGGTAATATGTATTACATAGTGCTGAATTTTACTTACACTATGGTGTCATCATCAGCTCTCTGTGACCTTGGACCTCATTGTAGTTAAAACACAGTGTACTAAACAAGCTTGGTCAAAGTGCGCCATACAGCACAGGATGATGATGGTGACATTTTACAACCAGTTCTAGAGATTGAATATTTCCTCGAAAAGATCTCTTTTGTCTCTTCCAAAAAGTTGCTGAGGTTTTCCATCTAACAGGAACATTTCTGTGTCCTGTTTCCTACATGAGACTGACCATCCTTGTACTGTAGAAGTAACTAATTACCGGTAGTTAGGATTGACAGAGTTTGGACAGTTGACATGTGAGTCCACAACAACAAGGTGCTCAGGATGTGCGCTCAGTAAACTTCTGGATGCTTTTAGATAAAATCTGTCTGAATAACACCCTCAGACCAGAGTATGTAAAAAAGTAAAAATTGCCCTATTATTTTTTTTTATGTTTCTACGAGTGATGAAGAGACCTGAGTAGTCTCGAAAGCTTGGTAACTTTTACCATGGTTACAGTTAGCCATTAAAAGGTATCAATCACTGAGAACTTTAAATTTTAATATTTTTCTGCATATTTTCATTACCTCTATCATGTACATTGACAGTTTTTCTTTCCTTCAGATAAATACTGAAGAATTTGTAGAAGCAGGGATGGCAACTTTTTTTTTTTCATTTTTCTGGACAATTTTCAAAAAATCAGTCAGACAACTTTATTTACGGACACATTAGATGACCATAAGAAATCATTAAGATATAAGTGATACGTGTCTACAGACCATAAATTCTATACAGAGACATGAGCTGCACACACTATCAACTGTAAAAGGATGATAAATGCAGTCATGAAAATCTGTACAAGTCTTTCCAGCTTTCCAAAAAAAATCACGGTCACTTCCTACTTTCTGTACAGTTGTCAACCCTGTGTAGAAGTCTTCACAAGCAGTGACTTATACAGAAATAATGAAAGAAGCACTCCCAACAAAGTTTTTATCCTTTTAATATATATCAATCATCATATTATATGGCACTGTGTACTTACAATTGCTCATTTTGCCTTTCTATCCAATTAATTCTTCTGTTTTCCATTAGCTCTATGACTTCATGTGATTAACCCCTTCACGACCAGAGGTATTTCCAGTTTTGCGTTTTCATTTTTTGCTCCACTTCTTCCCATAGCCATAATTTTTTAATTTTTCCATCAATGTGGCTTGTTTTTTGCGGGACGAGTTGTACTTTTTAATGACACCATTGGTTTTAACATATTGTGTACTGGAAAATGGGGAAAAAAATTCCAAGTGCCGTGAAATTGCAAAAAAAAGTGCAATTCCACAGGTTTTTTTTTTTACCATGCTAAAACTGACATGCCATTATGATTCTCCAGGTCATTACCAATTCATTGACAGCAAACATACTGTATATAGGTTTTTTTGTATTTAAGTGATGAAAAGAAAATCCAAAGTTTGGTACAAAAAAAAAAATGGGGTCATTTACCGAGACCCGTAACGTCTCCATTTTTCGTGATCTTGGGTTGGGTGAGGGCTTATTTTGTGTGCCAAGCTGACGTTTTTATTTATACCATTTTGGTGCAGATATGATCTTTTGATCACCCATTATTGCAATGTAGCGTCGACGAAAAAACGAAATTCTGACGTTTTGAATTTTTTTCTCGTTGCGCCGTTTAACAATCAGGTTAATGCTTTTTTATATTGATAGATCAGTTGATTCTGAATGTGGCAAAACCAAATATATCTATGTTTGATTTTTTTATTGTTTTATTTTGAATGGGGCAAATGGGGGGTTGCAGTTGCCTGATCGCCTCTGCTATACACAGGCGATGATAAGATCACCTGTATGTAGCAGGTGACCACTGGGCGGCGCTCATAGCAATTCGACTATGACAACCATAGAGATCTGCTGGAGACCTATGGTTGTCATGCTGACCCATCGATGACCCCCGATCATGTGATGGGGTCAACGATGCGCAAGATTAGTGATGCGCTGGGCAAGATTAGAGTTAAATGTTGCTGTCAGAAATGATGAAAAGTTAAATGTGTCTAGTTGGCATGTGACTGCATTTATGCCAATCACATACATGCAGTCTTGCACTGCCAATACCAGGGAATCATGACCTCATGCGGAGTCATGTTCGTTGGTCAGATGAACTGTTTGTCAAAGGGGAAAAAAAAACGTATCTGAGACGGCGTCAGCCATGTTGGATTTTTTTTGCCTAGTGATGCAGCCACTGCTTATCATCATCTATAAAAAATCTAACATAGCTGACTGAATTTATGAGCAAAAATGAATGTTCAGCGGTCGTTCTTTTCTAAAGAACAGTTGACGATCATTCATCATTGTCTATGAAGGACATTTTGGCTGCCTTTTCTCTAATGTGTGTGGGAGCCATAAATTTGTTTCTACTCATTTGGATATCAGACCAATATCGAAATTGATGTGTGCAAATGGACAATTGATCTAACTGAAATCTTTCGCTTTTAGAAGAAGACAGGCTGATATTCTTAAAAGTCTGTCTGCCAATCACAATAATTGTACGATGTAAACAGCATCTATAAGACATCTCCATTTTACAGGCCTTTTTTTTAACGTGGCCTATTGAACAGTGAGGGGTACACTCACTTCTAATTATTGCAGATATCCAATCGATCAGCTTACAAATCTATCAAATTTTCTGTCCTATTTTGCATTGGACTTCTGTATACTGCAGATACTAGAAAATCCTGGTGACCATGTTTTCTGTCCTGTCACGGAGGCTGCATGCCAGAACATTAATACTAATCTCTACTCTCCACTTATTTGGGAGACTGCTCCTCAATACACAGGAAGACAGGCTTAAGCATGTGGAGACATTTTAATCTTATCAACACACAAGTGTCTTTCACTGACCCATCAGCAGCTTTACAATGAGCAGTGGGGACAGAGCATCATCAGTAGTACTCTCATCACTCAGGCTCTATGTTTAGAGCCAGCTGCTGACTAATGTCACAACAATCTTTGTTACTCTATATCTATGTACTTATTGTCACCTGATTTTTCTGCTTATTTTTAACAATTTTTGGGGCAGGACTTTTTCAAAAAAATTTTTTTTATTGATTTTCTTTATATTTTAAATTTTATTTATTATTTAACTATTCAACACCATAAACCTTATTCACTGTTAATGTGGTAAAGTTGCTCCGGGATGTGCTGCCTTCAAGAATTAAGTTAATTCTTGGAATTTGGAAATAATGATGAATATATAAATATTTTAAAGAGAATCTTTCATGTGAAAAAAATGCTATTAAAATGAAAATATTGATTTAATCTGCAGGATAATAGCTTACTGAAGCTACCCAGCATCCGCATTGAAAGCCTGGCTACCGGGAGAAAATGAACTTTACTCCTCCCTGCAGCTTCCAGCTTTCAGTCAGAGAGGTGCAGCTGGCGACGGTTGTAACCATGCCCCGGCACAGATGGCTCTAAGGTCCATCAGTGCTGAGCTGGCTGCCAATCAGTTCCATTGGTCACTATGTATTAAGTGGTGAATGAAGCCACACCGGCTGCACCATTATTACTGAAAGCGGTGGCTGCTGGGAGGAATATAATTTCCTCCTGGTAGCCAGGCTTTCAGTGCAAGCGCCAAGCAGCTTTAGAACACTATTAACCTGCAGACTAACCCCATATCTGCAGCTTAATAGCATTTTATCACATAACTAGCTGAAGAGCCCAGCGTTACCTGGGCATAGTAACCAACTGTGGTTAGTTATAACAAATTTTAATGATTATATTGCACATAAAAAACATGCATCTAATCCTATCCTGTGTGATACTGACTTGCTGAGCCGTGTATCTAATCCTATTCTGTGTGATACTGTCTGCTGAGCCGTGTATCTAATACTATTCTGTGTGATACTGTGTGCTGAGCTGCATATCTAATCCTATCCTGTGTGATACTGTCTGCTGAGCCGTGTATCTATTCCTATCCTGTGTGATACTGACTGCTGGGCTGTGTATCTAATCCTATCCTGTGTGATACTGATTGCTGAGATGTGTATCTAATCCTATCCTGTGTGATACTGCCTGCTGAGCCATGTGTCTAATCCTGTCCTGTGTGATACTGACTGTTGAGCTATATATCTGATCCTATCCTGTGTGATACTGACCGCTGAGCTGTGTATCTAATCCTATCCTGTGTGATACTGACTGCTGAGCTGTGTATCTAATCCTATCCTGTGTGATACTGACTGCTGAGCTGTGTATCTAATCCTATCCAGTGTGATACTGGGCTCCCCCTGCAGTCTGTGTCAGAGGGTGGTCTGTGTTGGCACGGTAATAAATTGTGTTATTTCCAGCTTTACAGAAGGACGATAACACCATAGAAATGATAAGAATAATAGGCCTCAGTTACCACAACTGTCTACAAAGAAAACTGTTGCTGATAGCAACCAATCACAGCTCATTTTTCATCTTTTAAACAGCTCTGGGACAGCGTGGCGAGTTTTGAGGGGCGACTTTTGTGTTTCGACTTTTTTGTGGCGATGTTGGTGTATGTGTGGTGAAATGTGTGCTGAGGGTGGTATATGTTTTGAAGCACGTGGTAGTGTGTGGCGCATTTTGTGTGTGTGTTCATATCCCTGTGTGTGGTGAGTATCCCATGTCAGGGCCACACCTTAGCAACTGTACGGTATATACTCTTTGGCGCCATCGCTCTCATTCTTTAAGTCCCCCTTGTTCACATCTGGCAGCTGTCAATTTGCCTCCAACACTTTTCTTTTCACTTTTTCCCCATTATGTAGATAGGGCCAAAATTGTTTGGTGAATTGGAAAGCGTGGGGTTAAAATTTTGCCTCACAACATAGCCTATGACGCTCTCGGAGTCCAGACGTGTGACTGTGCAAAATATTGTGGCTGTAGGTTATGTAGATAGGGGCAAAATTGTTTGGTGAATTGGAAAGCGCAGGGTTAAAATTTCGCCTCACAACATAGCCTATGACTCTCTCGGGGTCCAGATGTGTGACTGTGCCAAATTTTGTGGCTGTAGCTGCGACGGTGCAGATGCCAATCCCGGACATACACACATACATACATACACACACATCCACATTGAGCTTTATATATTAGATTGGTGAAAAAAGCAGAAAACCTTTGGCACACAGGTAAGAGACTTCGAGTGAAGGTGAAATTAAGTGAAATTATATTCACAACTGACTCATGAATGTAACAGAAAATTCAAATCCAATGTCATGGATATCTGCACATATGTAAAAACAAAAAAATAATGATAAAATTCATAAAGATTCTCATAAGTAAATAACAATCTATACAAAATCAACAATATTCCAGAATCTTCACATTCTCTGATAAATCATTGTCTAATCATGCGCACTAATGTTTAAATCTATACTGATCATCCATGTTATCTGCGCAACTTCATTAACGCTTTATTTACTCGGCGGTTCGGGTCTATTAGCCACTCACTCTATCGGATCTTGGGTTTTTTCCCGCTGTCCTAACTACTTCTTCCCTATAGATCACGTACCGCACCCAGGAAATGACGACGCCATCATACCGGTCTAAATACACAGCGGCTCTGCACTATCTTCACCTTACTGCCCAGTACCACACATGGATCCAGTTTTCTGCCTACTGATTATACACTTGTATCAACTCCTTCCATAATCTCGGGACTTTTACTCCATCCTTTGGGTTCTGATTAAATCCTCTCTAGGAAATTGAGACTTATTATATTATTCACCAACATGTATCATAATTTAGTTCTCTCTTTGGTCAGATATCATGATAAATGTAATGTAGAAAAAGACTCTGTACTGGCACTGTGAGTCCTATTGCTGATATATAACCTTTGAGAAAATGGTTCACACCCACGTTTTGAAATTGAATCCTTAAATACTGGATAAGGTTATAATTAGACAATGATTTATCAGAGAACGAGTAGATTCTGGAATATTGCTGATTTTGTACAGATTTACTTATGATAACCTTTATGAAAATTATCATTATTTTTTTTTCACATGTACAGATACCCTTGATAAAGGCAAAATCGTCGAAACGTTGGATTCAAATTTACTGATATATTTATGAGTCGGTTGTGAATAAAATGCCACTTTCTTTCACCTTTACTCGAAGTCTCTTACCTGTGTGCCGAAGGTTTTCTCTTTACCATTGATGCATGGTCCTTCAGTGCACCAACTACTGCTTGTAAGGAGTGCCATTTTTTATACATTGATTCCTTTTAAAGCTATTTAGGATTGAATAATGACAAATAAAATTAAAATGAAGAATCATTTTAATGAAGCTCAGCATATCTGATTTATTTTAGTATTTGTATGTGAACATTTGCTTAACATTATTAAAGACTGGTAAGTAGAAATCAGCCAATAAAGATGGAAGAACCTGGTCCATCAGCCATATTGGCCAGGGCCCCGCGAACTGCTTCTTACACATCAGCATCCCAGATGCCTCTTCTGATCAATAGGCCCAGCGTGATGTCATGCATGATTTGATGTGTCGCACTTGAGCCAATACTATTAATCAGAAGGGGCATCAGGGAAAATGGCAGTAGGAAAAGGTTTGCAGGGCTCTGTTCTGGTGGCCATAAGCTTGCTGCTGGACCAGGGACCTGCAAACTTTTTCTTACTGCCCTCATCCACAGGTTCCCCTAATAAGGCCACCATTTCATCTTTCGCAGAGGCTGTCAAAAATCTTTCTTGCCATGCAGTATCCAGCCCTTATTTTTAATGGACCATATTCCCTGAGCAGAATTTTTCCAATTAAAATTTCTTATTATTATTTGGCATTGCATTTGTGCATAATTTTTAGATAATATCATATGCTATTCATCATTTTATGGTGCTATACAGACCTCTATTTGATAGTACATTTTTTTGAAGAATTTTTCAAAAATTCAACTTAAATTATACAAACCACACTCTCCCCCAAAGAGAAGGGCAGTAAAGGAGTATACTTAATTGTTGTATTCTCTTGGCAAACATCTCCGGTGGAAAGGTATAAGGCAGGAAACCTGAACATCTGGGAATGGAAACATTCATCCGTCCTGTCACTTTTCTACATCGACTAAGGAAGGTGAAGGCCTTATATAAACAAACTTATATCAAACTATTTCCTACTTTAAATGTGTCACTGGGCATTTTTATATTCACATAAATAGTAAAGAATTCCAAAGTCCATAAACATAAATGACTGCCAATAAACACACTATGGAGGCTGACTATTACTGCCTTCTGTCCCATCCCATCTGAGATACCTCAATCTTTTGTTGTAAAGGGATGTATGACCCTAAAAGACATTTCCCTCAGCAATTCAGATCATATGATGTGAGATTATCTATCCGCACTGGATGACCTGCCTTTGTATGCTTTTAGGATTTCTTCATGTGATGTCCAAAAATTTAAATAACCCTCACATACAGTCTCCTCACTTATCCCTTGTAGATTGTGAGCCCTCGCAGGCAGGGTCCTGTCTCCTCCTGTATCAGTTGTGACTTGTATTTATTATGATGATTGTACTTGTTTTTATTAGGTATTCCCCTCCTCACATGTAAAGCGCCATGGAATAAATGGCGCAATAATAATAAATAATAACAATAATAATAATAATAATAAACAGATGCAATCAAAATTATTTAACCCCCATTACAAATTAAGTTTATGAGCAAAGTTTGCAAACTTTCTGCTCTCTCCAAAAAAAAAAAAATCCTAAAAGAATAATGTAAAATGACAGCTCAACACAAATAATATAACAAGTGGTTTCTCCAAATTCTTCTTATAATGCCATTTTCAATGACTGTTACGGTCTCAGAAGTATTCAACCACTTCCAGATGAGTGTTTATTATTTAGTACAGCCTCTTTGAATGGTATTATCCACGCCACTGTAAACATGATGCAAAGCCAGATACCAGCTTCGGGCAGTGATCCTGAGAAATATTAGGCCATTCCACGTGGGCAATGGCCTCCAGTTCACTAATTCTTGGGCTGTTCACTAATTCTCGGGTTCGCAAGAAAGTGTTCCAAAAATTTAACAGAATCAATTATTGATAAAAAGGCATTCTATATTCCTAGAGGTATAGTTTGGAAGCAGAGATCGCAAGTTCAAAATTAAAGGAAATCTATATACATTATTACCGGTGCTATAATAATGTTTGTTAAAGACTAAGAAGCGCATGTCCACAAAAAGTCAATGACTTTCCTATCCTTGCATTGACTACTTCAGGACTAGCCTCAGAATATACAGTACTGTGCAAATGTTTATGGCACTGAAAAAATGTCTGCTAAGTAAGAAGAATTTCAAAATTAGAATTCCCTAAATATAAAGTGAATGAAGAGAAGAGAAATCTAAATCAAAACAATATTTGTTTGACATCCTTTGTCATTAAAATAGCATCAATGCATCAATTCTCCTAGGTACACTTATACAGTTTTAGAAGAAACTCAGCAAGGAGATTGTTCCAAACATCTTGAAGAACTAACCACAGATCTGCAGACATAGGCTTGTGCAAATCCTTCGGTCTCTTCATGTAATTCCAGATAGACTCGATGATGTTGAGATCAGGGTTCTGTGGGGCCAAATCATCACTTCCAGGATACCTTGTTCTTCTATATGCTCAAGATTGTTCCTAATGACATTGGCTGTATGTTTAGGGTTGTTGTCCTGCTGCAGAACAAATTTGGAGGCAATCAGACACCTCCCTGATGCACGATTGAAAGTGTTGGGCAAACCCCAGAATATTTGTGTCTGTTGGGTTTGGCCAAACAGCTAAAAAGAATTAGTTTTGGGTACCAGAACAGTACTCAAACCCAAATCTGGACCCTAAAAACATGAATGGGGGGCCCGAACATCCAGTGATTGGCACGCTGTCATGTGCCTCTGATCGGCCGTAAAATCATTACTGCTGGTCAGAGAGCTGTGGCTCCCATGGTGTCAGATGACAGCATGAGCCTGCAGCTGTGAGTGGAGGCAAAAACTTTACCTATGGTCACAGGAATCAGCTGATGTGACTACTCCTGCCTAAGCCTGCTGCCGCTAATAGCAGTGAGAGCAAGCGACGGCTCATGGGAGTATTCACCAGTCGGTGCCTGCGCTTTAAATAAATAAAGAAAATGGCATGGGTTCCCCTAAATTTTTGATAAATAGCATGGCAAAACTGACAGATATGTGCTGCAGCCCTCGGCTATCAGCTTTATCATGGCTGGTTATCAAGAACAGAGGGGTCCCTATGCTGTTTTTTAAATTATTTAAATAAATAATTAGAAAAAATGGCATGGGTCCCCCCATTTTTGACAGCGAGCAAATTTAAAGCAAACAGCTAAGAGCTGGTATTCTCAAGCTGGCAAGCTGTCATGGATATTGGCCCCCAGCCTAAAAATAGCATCCCCAGAAAAGGGTTCAGCCTCAGTGACTAGCGGTGATGTCATCAAGGCTACCGCAGGTCACTGAGGCTGTGTTCCCAGCAGGGCCCCTGAACTGAGAATTTTTCTCATGGTGCTAGCGGTGATCTCACTGAGGTCACTGAAGTTCATTGGACTAACTGTGAATGCATCCTCAGTGACATGCGGTAACCTCGATGATGTCACCGCTAGTCACTGAGGCTGAGCTTGCAGCAGCTCATACTGCCATGGTTTTCAGCCAGGACGGTCGCATCTTGGCACCATCCAGGTTCAAAACTATTTATCCCAGAAAACGATTACGCCATAGGACAGAATGTTCGACAGGTTAGGCATATGGTTGTTTTTTTATTTTATTTTTTACAGGAGACCATGGCTTCAATGGAATGGGGGTTAGGTGAGTATACTGTAACTGTTTGCTATTTTTAAATAAAAAAAGTAAAAGCGTGTTTTTTAATTTCAAATAAAGGACTTTATTCTTGCTGTGTGTTTACTTACGATATACAGCTCTGGCAAAAATTTAGAGACCAACTCATCAAAACCCTGTCATGGGCAGTCTATTCTCCAGACCTGAACCTCATTGAAAACCTCTGAAATGTAATCAAGAGGATGCTGGATTGTCACAAGCCATCAAACAAAGAAGAACTGCTTACATTTTTGAGCCAGAAGCTGTGTGAAAGACTGGTGGCAAGCATGCCAAGACGCATGAAAGCTGTTTTTAAAAATCATGGTTATTCCACAAAATATTGATTTCAGAACTCTTCCTGAGATAAGACATTAGTATTGTTGTTTCTAAATGATTATGAACTTGTTTTCTTTGCATTATTTGAGGTCTGAAAGCACTGTTTTTTTTTTTAAATTATGACCATTTTTCTTTGTCAGAATAAATATACAAAATTTATTGCTTGAAAATTCAGAGACATGTTGTCAAATTTTATAGACTAAAACAACAATTTACATTTTACTCAAAAATATACCTACAGTTGTGGCCAAAAGTATTGACACCCCTGCAATTCTGTCAGATAATACTCAATTTCTTCCTGAAAATGATTGCAAACACAAATTCTTTGGTATTATTATCTTCATTTAATTTGTGTTAAATGAAAAAACACAAAAGAGAATGAAGCAAAAAGCAAAACATTGATCATTTCACACAAAACTCCAAAAATGGGCCAGGCAAAAGTATTGGCACCCTCAGCCTACTACTTGGTTGCACAACCTTTAGCCAAAATAACTGCCACCAACTGCTTCCGGTAACCATCAATGAGTTTCTTACAATGCTCTGCTGGAATTTTAGACCATTCTTCTTTGGCAAACTGCTCCAGGTCCCTGATATTTGAAGGGTGCCTTCTCCAAACTGCCATTTTTAGATCTCTCCACAGGTGTTCTATGGGATTCAGGTCTGGACTCATTGCTGGCCACCTTAGAAGTCTCCAGCGCTTTCTCTCAAACCATTTTCTAGTGCTTTTTGAAGTGTGTTTTGGGTCATTGTCCTGCTGGAAGACCCATGACCTCTGAGGGAGACCCAGCTTTCTCACACTGGGCCCTACACTATGCTGCAAAATTTGTTGGTAGTCTTCAGACTTCATAATGCCATGCACACGGTCAAGCAGTCCAGTGCCAGAGGCAGCAAAGCAACCCCAAAACATCAGGGAACCTCCGCCATGTTTGACTGTAGGGACCGTGTTCTTTTCCTTGAATGCCTCTTTTTTCTCCTGTAAACTCTATGTTGATGCCTTTGCCCAAAAAGCTCTACTTTTGTCTCATCTGACCAGAGAACATTCTTCCAAAACGTTTTAGGCCTTTTCAGGTAAGTTTTGGCAAACTCCAGCCTGGCTTTTTTATGTCTCGGGGTAAGAAGTGGGGTCTTCCTGGGTCTCCTACCATACAGTTCCTTTTCATTCAGACGCCAACGGATAGTACGGGTTGACACTGTTGTACCCTCGGACTGCAGGGCAGCTTCAGCTTGTTTGGATGTTAGTCGAGTTTCTTTATCCAACATCCGCACAATCTTGCGTTGAAATCTCTTGTCAATTTTTCTTTTCCATCCACATCTAGGGAGGTTAGCCACAGTGCCATGGGCTTTAAACTTCTTGATGACGCTGTGCACGGTAGACACAGGAACATTCAGGTCTTTGGAGATGGACTTGTAGCCTTGAGATTGCTCATGCTTCCTCACAATTTGGTTTCTCAAGTCCTCAGACAGTTCCTTGGTATTCTTTCTTTTCTCCATGCTCAATGTGGTACACACAAGGACACAGGACAGAGGTTGAGTCAACTTTAATCCTTGTCAACTGGCTGCAAGTGTGATTTAGTTATTGCCAACACCTGTCAGGTGCCACAGGTAAGTTACAGGTGCTGTTAATTACACAAATTAGAGAAGCATCACATGATTTTTCGAACAGTGCCAATACTTTTGTCCACCCTCTTTTTTATGTTTGGTGTGGAATTATATCCAATTTGGCTTTAGGACAATTCTTTTTGTGTTTTTTCATTTAAGACAAATTAAATGAAGATAATAATTCCAAAGAATTTGTGTTTGCAATCATTTTCAGGAAGAAACTGAGTATTATCTGACAGAATTGCAGGGGTGTCAATACTTTTGGCCACAACTGTATAAAGAGAAAAATCAGACAAACAGAACATTTGAAAGTAGTCTCTTAATTTTTGCCAGAGCTGTAACTATAGGATTACTAATTGATAGGCATCTTATAGACGTCTCTTCATTACTAAGCTGTGAACTTGATGTCACCGGACAATACAAAGGTGACTTCAACCCCACAAATATAAACACCACTTGCCACCACCACAGGGTGAAGCTCCAAAATTGGCACCTTTTCTGGGATGGCTGCAGGCTGCTATTTTTAGTCTGGGATGGCCAATATCCATGGCCCCTTACCAGCCTGAGAATACCAGCCCCTAGCTGTCTGCTTTAGCTTGGATGGTTGTCAAAAATAGGGGGGACCCCACACCATTTTTTCTAATTATTTATTTAAGTGATATAAAAAAACAGTGTGGGGACCCCTCTATTTTTGATAACCAGCCATGATAAAGCTGACAGCTGAGGGTTATAGCCTGCAGCTGTCAGTTTTGTCCTGCTAGTTATCAAAAATAGAGGGAAATCCACACCATATTTTTTTACATTTATTCATTTATAGCGCAGGCGCTGGCTGATGACTACCCCGATCAGCCACCACCTGCTCTCACTGTTATTAGCAGCAGGCGTAGGCTGATGAGACTATTAGTCCCACCAGCCGACGCCTGTGACGGTAGGTAAACTTTTTAGCTCGAGTCACAGCTCTGGGCTCATGTTGTCATCTGACAGTGCGGGAGCCATGGTTCTCTGACTGGCAGTAATAATCTTACCACCGATCAGAGGCAAGGTTTGTGTCACACTGCAGTTTTGCAAATAAATGCAAACTCCACTAGATGGGAGCAGAGTCGAGTGAGGGCTGTAATACAGCACAGAGCAGACCCACAGCACAGAGCAGACTCGCAGCACTGCAGCGAGGCTACCACCAGGTGGCAGCAGAATGGTCAAACAAGCCAGATCAATACCAGACAGTAACTGAGTATCAAGGGGAGTACCAATCTCAGAGTCAGAGCCATGCCAGAAGGTCAATGCCAGTCAGAAGCAGAAATAACATAAGCAAGAGACAGAATCAGGTCAGAGCCAATGCCAAGTCAAATACCGGGAAATCCAAACACCAAGGGAGACACACAGTTGTGGCGGGAAGAGAGAAATGAACAGACACGGGTAAAGACAGCTAAACACAGTAGGACAAATTAGGGTATCAACAGAGTCAGCTACTCATGCCGTAGGCAGAAAATATAACTGACAGCCTGCAGGAAGAAGTGGAGAGAAATAGCAGTCCTGACACCAGAACAAGGCAGAAAAAAGTTAACCCCTGACATGACCTGACTGGGAAAGAGGAATACAGAACTCAGTACCCAGTCTGGATCATGACAGTTTGCTGTGCTGTCATGCATGTGACAGCATGACACACACTGGATGTTTGGGGCCCCCATTCACAAGAATGGGGTCCGGGTTAAGGTACTGTTCTTGTTCACGAACCGAACTCTAAACTTTTTTTAACTGCTCGGTCAAACCTACCAGACCTGAACATCCAGGGGTTTGCCCATCACTATTTGACAGCATTCTTTGTGTATTGGCAGAAAGCTGCTAATAAAAGGTGGGGATGGGGTTGGCCTACCAGGACTAGACAACTAGTCCACCCAGTCGATAATCTCCTGCTGATAAAACACTAATTTTGTTGAAACAGCAAAACACAGTCTAGTAAGTGTCTCGTGACTGGAATCAGAGTCTCAGTCTCTACTTCATGCTGCTTTCAGATTATGTAACAACATCTGCTGATGGATTCCTTTGAAAGAGTTGTCCCAGCATAAATTAGCAGCAGGAAACATCCTAAAATAAGTAAAAATACGACTTGTTAAATATACTGCCACTCCAATGCCAATACTCCAGTGGTCTGACTTTGTTGGAGTGATGATGTCACATACATATGACACCAAGTGATCACTGTAGCCAATCAATAGCTACTAGCTGTGTTGATAACATATATGAGATGTGACCTGTGAGATTAGTGATTGCTTACTGTGGTCAAGTGAATGCACAGCATGTCATCACTTCAGCAAAATAAACAAAATTTTATGACTTCTTGGAGAATGTATTTTAGATTTTTTTTAAATATTAAACATAAGAAAAAATGTAATAAAATTGACAAAAATGCCTCCCCTCAAATTGCAAGAAATAATTCAGCGAAAATATTGTTTTTTAGTGTGAAATAAAAATGAAAATTTTGTTTTCTAGATTTGTGAAAAAAATAAATAAATTAGACATTCATCTATATGTACACCTCAGACAGCGCTAATCATAGAACTTCTCTTGCGAAGCCAAATACAGCAGCATCAATGCAAAAAAAAAAAAAAGACTTACAGAGGTAAAAACACAAAACAGGTGGCTGCTATGGGATAAATAGGTGAGTAAAGTTTGTTTTACTCTCAATCTATGCTTTCAATATTTAGCATTATATATGATAGATACAGAAATAAAATGAGGTGTTCATCACTGTGACAACCTGCTGCAGAGCTATGTTGCTGCTGCATTGCATATTTGCAATAGAAACTGGAGCATAAGGATCTGTTCACACAGAAGCTTTTGCCATGCCAAAAACCAGATACAGAAATCCTTTGAATCTGCATCCATTTACTTGAATTTAAAAATGCTCCTATAGATCAAACTTGCTTTTTTCCACTCGTCTAGGAAGTAGAAAAAGTAGCACATCAATCCTTAGGTTCCTTCTTCCTAGTATCTCAGTTTTTGATGCATTTTTGGCTAGGTTTTTTATATAGAAATTAGAGATGAACGACTTTGCCTTTTTTCGGGTCGAGTCGGGTTTCATGAAACCCGACTTTCTTAAAAGTCTGGTCGAACGAAATCGGCCGTCTATAGGGAAAAGTCGGGGTCCGACTGAAACACGAAACCCAATGCAAGTCAATGGGGAAGCAAAGTCGGCAGGGAGTGGAGGACAGGAAACACACCTACAGTGTCCATTTCAATGCCAACGACATCAATTCTTATTACTTAAGCTTGTCAACCTTAATTTACTTTATAATAATAGTTACGCATTGAAAACTGGGGGTTATTTGGCTAAAATTGTGGGGGGTAGGGCTGGCGCCAGGTTTTCGTGTGCCCTGGGCAAAAGAGTGTCAGTGCGCCCTTTTAACACATACCACAATTCATAATGCTCCAATACGGCACAGAAATATAGGTATAGTACAATGAAAAATACTTCACTGCTTACATGACATGACTGATATCTGTTTTAAATTCTACAATAGCTCAAAAAATGGACAGTATATTACTCCATACAGTATTATGGCCACCACCTAGTGCGCCATACAGAATAATGAGCACCATATATTTCTCCATACAGAATAATTGGTCCCATATAATGTTCCATACAGTATATGATGAGCTCCACATAATGCTACAGTATATGTTGGTCCCCAAGGATGATGCACCTCTGTCTTATGGGCCCAAATAATGCTCCATATATAATGGGCCCCATTTCTAATGCTCCAATGTATAATGGGCCCCGTAAATGCTGCTCCAGTGTCTGATGTCCCCCATTTGGAATGCTCCAGTATATGTTGGTCCCCATGGACGATGCTCCAGTGTGGTATGGGCCCAAATAATGCTCCATATATAATGGGCCCCATTTCTAATGCTCTAGTGTATAATGGGCCCCGTAAGTGCTGCTCCAGTGTCTGATGTCCCCCATTTGGAATGCTCCAGTAGATGATGGGCCAAATGGATGATGCGCCAGTGTATGATGGGCCCCATATATCATTCTCCAGTGTATATTGCTCCCCAAAAAATGCTCCCAACATTTAAAAAAATTAAATACCTCTCCTTGCTGGGCACTGCTCTACTCTGGACTCCTCAGCATTGCCATCTTCTAGCTCTCTGCACTTGTACTGTTTCGGTAGAGGGCATACAGACGTGATGTCATTGTGCTCTCTAACCTGAATATCTCTGTCAGGAGAGGCGGAAGACGTCACAGCGGTGGAGCAGGGAGAGGTAAGTATTGCAAGTGCTGTGGCCCTGAGCAAGCATGGGGGGCCCACTCGTAGGCGACGGCAATGGCACAGGGCCCCTCATAGTAAGACGGTAGAGACACTTTTTCATACTATGAGAGGCCCTGTGCCAGTGCCGTCGCCCAAGGGTGGGGCCACACACCTGTTCAGGGCAACAGCACTTGCCCAGGTGCACCTGGTGGTGACCCCGGTCCTGGGGGGGGCAGCCCAGTTAGGGAGGTTTAAAAAATGGCATATGTTGATGTGTAGGCTGGACTTTCAGCTGCTGCAAATGGAGGAACTGGAGAAGTCCGAGGAAGAGGAGGACAAAAGCGAGTCTTTTTTCTAGCAACCTATGTGTTATCAGGGGAAGGTGGGACAAAATCCTTTGCAACCCATGCATGGTTCATTTTAATGAAGGTTAGATCATCAACATTTTGAGTCGACAGACGGGTCCATTTTTCTGTCAGGATTGATCCAGCAGCACTGAAGACTCTTTCAGATAGCACACTACCAGCAGGGCAAGCGAGCTCCTGTAAGGCATATTGTGCCAATTCAGGCCATGTGTCCAGTTTTGAGGCCCAATAATCAAAGGGGAATGACCTGTGAGGCAGAACCTCGATATGGGAGGAGAGGTAGTTTGTAACCATAGTGGACAACTGCTGTCTCCTGTGACTTGCAATCGATTCTGTATTAGCTGTCGTGTGCGCGGTACTTGAGAAATCAGACCACAACATGGTCAGGAAACCCCTGTCTCCAACGCCAGTTCGGCTGTGTGCACCACGAACATCTCTTCCATTTTGCCCACCACGGCTCGTGGGAGATCGAGCTCCGCTGCTGTGTGCTGGGAATGCCTCAAACAAACGTTTTACCAGAGTTGCTTGTTTGTTAGCCAATATTATCTCTAGGTTCTCCTGTGGCATGATGTTGTGTAATTTACCTTTATAGCGTGGATCGAAGATGCTGGCCAATCAGTAGTCGACATCATTCATCATTTTGGCAATGTGGGGGGTCCCTTTTTAGGATCCGCAAGGCATAATCACACATGTGGGCCAGTGTTCCAGGTGTCAATGCTGCACTGCCAGTGGTGGGTGGAGGAGTACTTTCTGGCAAATTCACATCCCTACAGTCACGCACAAACCCTGTACCTGACCTTGGCACGCCCACATTTTCTCTTGCCCCCTGAGAAGCATCCTCCTCCCCAAAATAATCATCCCCCTCATCCTCCTCCTCATCTTCCTCTTCTTCCTCCACCTCGTCCATGACAGTTCCCTGAACAGACAATGGCTGACTGTCATCAAGGCTTCCCTCCTCCTCCTCCTGTTGCTCCTCAGCTGCAGAAGCCTGATCCTTAATGTGCGTCAAAGTTTGCATGAGCAGACGCATAAGTGGTATGCTCATGCTTATGATGGCGTCGTCTGTGCTTACCAGCCGCGTGCATTCCTCAAAACACTGAAGGACTTTACAGAGGTCTTTCAGCTTTGACCACTGCACACCCGACAACTACATGTCTGCCCTCAAACTGCCTGCCCGTGTATCCACGCACAAATGCAATATGGCCTGCCTCTGTTCGCACAGCCTCTCAACCATGTGCATGGTGGAGTTCCATCTTGTAGCAATGTCTATGATTAGGCGGTGCTTGAGGAGGTGGAGTGATCTCTGCAGCGTCTGCATACGACTGGAGTGGACGGGCGAGCGACGGATGTGCGAGCACAGTCTTCGCACCTTATGGAGTAGGGCTGTTAACTCTGGATAATTATTTAGGAAGCACTGCACCACCAGGTTCAAGGTGTGAGTCAGGCACGGTATGTGTGTGAGTTTGGCAAGGGCTATGGCTGCCACAAAATTCCGCCCATTATCACTGACTACTTTGCCTGGCTCAAGATGTAGACTGCCCAGCCATGACTCAGTTCGTCGATGCAAGTAGTCGGCCAGTACCTCCGCGGTGTGTCTGCTGTCGCCCAAAGACATCATTTTTAAAACAAAAAACTGAACTGGAGTAGAATTGAATGACATGCATGATGTAAAAGCATGTTCACACTGGCCATAAAAGCAAGCAAAACCAAAGGAAAAAACAATGTGTGTATATACCCTAATGAAAATAAATAAGTAAAATAGCAAGTGCATTAGATAACAGGGTACTTGGTAAACACTATTTTGATCAAAAAAGTATAAAGCTGTCCCACCACGGCAAGGTGTACCCATTTGAGACAGTAACTACACTAACGGTTAAAACCTACCTTGCCGTGGTGGGACAGCTTTATACTTTTTTGATCAAAATAGAGTTTACCAAGAACCCTATGTTATTTAATGCACTTGCTTTTTTATTTATTTATTTTCATTAGGGTATATACACACATTGTTTTTTCCTTTGGTTTTGCTTGCTTTTATGGCCATTGTGAACATGCTTTTCCTTTGGTTTTGATCATTTTTAAAACAGCCTGCTGCCGCTGATAGATGTGGATGGAGTGCTCGTGCGACTGCGCTCTGTCGACGAGCTTTCGCTTCTGGAGAAGGAGGAGGGTCGAACGCCTACAGCCAACTGTTTCCTATACCGTGGGCTAGGCAGCACTGTTCCACCGCTGCTGTCCTCTGTGGAGCCTGCATCCACCACATTAACCCAGTGCGCAGTGATGGACATGTAACGGCCCTGGCCATGCCTACTGGCCCATGCATCTGTTGTGAGGTGCACCTTTCCACTCACAGATTGTTTTAGTGCATGGACAATGTGGTCTTTCACATGCCGGTGGAGGGCAGGGATGGCTTTTCTAAAAAAGAAGTGCCAACTGGGTAGGTCATAGCGTGGGATTGCGTAGGCCATGAGCTCTTGGAAAGCTTCGCTTTCAACCAAACGGAAGGGCATCTTCTCTAATAAGATCAGTTTGGCAATGTAGGCGTTCAAAGCCAGTGTACGCGGATGAGAGGATGAGTACTTTCTTTTTCCTACTGAGAGTGTCTGTAGGGTGAGCTGGACTTGAGAGTTGCATATAGGGGAACGTCTGGCAATTTCCCAATTACAATCATTGGAGGATGTGGTATTTAAGCCAGCTGACAAGGGGGGGAATATAGTGGTGTGGCCTAACTGTAAATATGAGAGGGAGGCATTCCGCCAACTGAGGGACCCAGTAACATATCAAAAATTGCCCTCAGACCCTAGGGTCCCCTTTTCATGTGAACTTCGAATAATCTTAGAGAGGGCATTTGAAAATGGGGTCATTACAAAAAAGGTCTTGGATGGCTTGGTGGTGAGATCCCCCAGAGCCCCCACATTTTATTTACTACCCAAGGTCCACAAGGATGCCCTCAACCCCCCGGGGCGTCCCATCGTGTCGGGGATTGGAGGTATATGTGAACCCGCATGCCGATTTATCGACTTTTACTTTAAACCATTGGTGGAAGCACTGCCATCCTATATCCGCGACACGACGGACGTCCTGGCACGGGTTGATGGCATCCTTGTGGAACCATCCACCCTTCTGGTCACTGCTGATGTAGAGAGTCTTTACACTTGTATCGATCATTCGGTGGGAGTAGATGCTGTTCGCCTGTTTTTGGGGGCCTCCGACCTGGATGGCCCTCTACGTGAGCTCGTCCTCAAGCTGGTCGACTTTCTCTTGACCCACAATTTCTTTGTATTTAAGGATCAGTTTTATCTACGGAAGCGGGGCACAGCCATGGGGGCGGCCTGTGTGCCTTCGTACGCCAACCTCTTCCTGGGTTCCTGGGAGAGGGGTTTATTTGGCAACGGGGGCCCGCAGGACGCTTCCCATGTGCTGTGCTGGTACCGCTTCATAGATGACATTTTATTTCTGTGGGATGGTACTGTCGGCCAGCTCGATGATTTCATGAGGTCTTTGAATGATAATAATTACAACATCCGTCTGACTTACAGGTATGACGACATGAGTGTGGATTTCTTGGACATCCGCCTGGAGGTCAACGCGCACCGCCGTATCCAGACGGACGTATTCAGGAAACCCACCTCCGTAAATTCCTTGTTGCATGCATCATCAGCCCATGACCCAGCCACGGTGAGGGCAATCCCATTCGGACAGTTTCTCCGCATGCGTCGCATCTGCTCCACCGATGATCGATTTGAAAGACAAGCCCACGACCTGAGTGATCGTTTTCTAAAGAGGGGGTATAGCCGCAGGTGTGTGAAGATGGGCTATAATAGGGCAAGATATACCTTGCGCAGTGGCCTTCTACAATCTAACAAAAAGAGTGATGTACAGAATAGAGATGGACCTATACGGTTCATCTGTTCGTATAATCATGAATGACGCAATATGTGCACCATTTTACAAAAGCACTGGTCTGTTTTGGAGACAGATTCATCCCTGAGGCCCGTCCTGGGGCATTCCCCATCCATGACGCCACGTCGCTCAAAGAATTTGAGCGATCTTTTGGTACGGAGCCACTATGTGCCTACTCCTAAAAATTTCTTCGGGTCTAATGGTCCGATCAGTGGATCTTTTTCTTGTGGACACTGCCTGGCTTGCGCCAATGTCCTGCGCTGCTCCACCTTCAGCTCCTCGGATGGTATGAGGGAATTTAAGATCCAACAACGGATATCATGTGGCACGTCAAATGTTATATATTATGCCACCTGTCCGTGCCCTAAAATTTATGTTGGCCTCACCACCAGGGAGCGGAGGGTGCGAGTACGTGAACATGTGCGGGACATTGGGGCAGCCAGGACCGTGTCTGACCCTAATGACCTCAAAACCATCCCCCGACATTTTCGGGCATATCACAATTGCAATGCGGAATTGTTACAAATTAGGGGGATTGATGCGTTGCATATGGGTATAAGGGGTGGCGACTACAAAAAAATCATCGAGCAGATGGAGGTTAAATGGATTGTCCAGTTGGACACCATGAGCCCAAGAGGCCTTAATGAGTTTTTAAGCTTCACCCCATTCTTATAGACCCCTATGCAAATTGACATAAAAAATCCTCCTCCTGGTGTATTATAACATTTTCCTTGCTTCCCTTCATGTTTGGAATCAACATGAAGGAATATACAGTATTATTGATATTCCCTTGTTTTTTCCTTTTTATTGTATCCGCATGACCTCACATTTCCCATGCTGCTCAGCAGCGGATGTTTTTAATTTTCTTTTGTTTTTATGTTTTATTTACTGTTTTTATTCTTTTCCTATGTCTTCAGTTATTACCCAGTGAGTCCTTGTCTGGCTTTGAACTAGTCTTGTACTGTGGATCTGATATACCAACTGCTACAATCAAGCATACCATATATCTGGCCAATTGTTAATATATCTATGCTTTATTTATATGTGGGGATACAGGCTGCTGTATTAGGGCATATTAGAATTGGGATGTTTTATGGAATTAATCATCTGTTTACCCGGTGTATCTATTATTTTAATATTTACTTATCGTACTGTTATATGCTTACTGAGGCGACCTGTATTACATCTATTGCTTTAATGCATATTCATTGCATCATGCTTATTTAGGCGGCTTATATCCCTATTCATGCATGGTATTACATGTCAATTTAGGGTTAATTATATGTGGCTTTGGCCTCTGCATAGTTCCCTGACTCTGGGTTATGTGTAGATGCTCTTATGATCCACCATCTCTTCTTGGCCGTGCGCATCGCCATGCTGTCTGCGGCTCGGCGCTGTGGCCGGCGTCTGTATGCACTGTGTGCTTCGCCCTTACCCGGCACGTGCGCACTGTGCTTGACGCCAGACTACAGTGCAGACGCCATGGCACATGTGCCGCAAGCGCCAATATGATTGGTGGACACTGGTCATGTGACTGGGTTCAAGGGCTATTTCAAGGCCTTACTGGGACATTTACAACTATCTCCTCCTTGATAAAGCGGCGGGGGGCGTCGCGAAACGCGCGTCGGGGGGTTCCAACGCTGGGCTCTCCTCTCCTTCCCCTCCCTGGTAAGTCGCCGTTCTTGATTTCTCTGCAGCCTTGGGGGCATTTTCCTTATGGTACACTTGTACTGTGTCCTTATAGCAGGTAGTAATTGTATCTTACTTGGCCATTGGCTTATAGGGATTTGGCTCGCGGATGCTAATATGGAACCTTAACATGAGACAGGATATGTGTTATATTTTTATTTGTGCCACTTGCCGGTTTTTCAATCTAGGGGAGGTTGAGGGGTGTTTATCATGGGATCTGTTGCGCACACTTATTCATGAGCGCTTCTTTTGTATGTATTTTTGTACTATTGGTATTTAATAAAAAGATTTTGATATTTTTTATATTAAAATGACTGCGTGCTCCTTTGCTTCTCTTGGTATCTATATTAGTTTCTGAGCTTGTGCATATGGTGTTGGAGCGGGGTTGTCCCCTGTCTCCATATCGCCATACATTTATGGGATTTTTGTTGCCATATAGGGGAACTAGTGTTGGACCTGACGGACTGAGAAGGGGTTGGTGATGGTGAGGGTGATGGTGAGGGTGTTGATGGCCTAGATTCAGTGTTTCCTTGCGAAAATATTGTGATTCCCTGACTGCTTTGGCCTAGCAACGACACCTCAACATTTCTTGATGGTGGTGTGCTTAGCGGTGGCCTTACAGTGGGGGAAGCGATGGAGCGTTGCCGGCTAACTTCAGTCGGAGCAGGTGCACATGTGCTACCTGAGGTTTTGTAGTCCGTCCACGCTTGCAAGTGCATGTCGGTTAAATGTCTAAGCATGCAACTGGTATTCAAATTTCGTAGATTTTTCCCTCTGCTAAAGGTCCTTCGGCACTTCTTACAGATAACCTTTGCGTCATCAGTAGGATTTTGTTCAAAAAAGTGCCACACTGCACTCTTCCTACTATGGTACAAATTTTCAGGGCTTGCACGCTGTGCTAATTTGACCGTCTGGCCAAGCTCACCTGCAACTCTTTTTGTTTTCTTACCAAGTTTTTTGACTGCTACAGGCCTGCTGGATAACTGCTGCTGTGATGATGATGCCTGCTGTGGATCCTTCTCCTGTCCTGACCTATTGTCACCGGCACCCTCTTCCCCCAATGGATGCCAATCTGGGTCAACAACTGGGTCATCCATGACCTCGTCTTCAATGTCATCTGCACCTTCCTCTGTACCTTCCTCTGTGTCACCGTATAAGCTGGTATAGTATGCGGGAAGGGGCACCTGAGTTTCATCAGGGTCTGATTCGGGCTCAGTAGACTGCAAGGGCAATGTAGTGCTGTGGGTGAATGTACCAGCAGAATCATCTAGCAGTGGCTGTGCATCAGTGCACTCCATGTCAGATTCATCTTGGACTGGGGAATTCAGGATTTGACCTGATAACTCAGGAATGATATGTGAAAAGAGCTCCATGGCGTAATCTGAAGTGTGTGCTGCGGCATCCTTCAATTTTGGTGTGGGTGAAGGACACAAGGAAAGGTGTTGTTCCTGACCACAAGTCTGCACTGACGACTCTGTGCTTGCAGTTTTTGTAACTTCAGAAGAGGAGGCAATAGAGCAGGAGGCTGTTTCAGCAATGTAAGCCAAAACCTGTTCCTGATGCTCCGGCTTTAAAAGCGGTTTACCTACTCCCAGAAAAGGGAACCTTAAAGGCCTTCTTGTGCCAGATGATGAAGCAGGCTCAAGACCTCCTGCCTTAGCTAGCTGCTATTGTGCTTTTGCCAGAACCAGCCGATGCACCACCACCACCATCAGTACCAGCTGCGCCCCCCCGCCCACGTCCGCGGCCTCTTGCACCATACTTCCTCATGTTTGGGAAAATGTACCAAAAATACCAGCAGAGAAATGGTACTGTAAGAGGAGCGTACAGCTGTGTAATGTGTATGTAAAAAGTGAAATCTCCGTATATATTTTGTGAGTAACAGACGCTCATCCAGTGTGTATTTCACCGTAATCCAACAAGCAGATATACGGTACTGTATCAGAAGTGTACAGCTGTATACGTTGTTGGTGAAACTGTCAATCTCTGTATATGTATTTACGGAGTGTCACACACACGCTAACTCTCTATAGATGTGACCGTAATAAGAACAGCAGATATACAATACTGTTTGAGAATGGGACAGCTCAATACGGTGTATGGAGAACTGGAAATGTCCGTATATGTATTTACGGAGTCTCACAGACACACGCTGACTCTGTGTAGATGTGACCATAATAAGAACACCAGATATCCGATACTGTTTGAGAATCGGACAGCTTAATACGATGTATGGAGAAATGGAAATGTCCATATATGTATTTACGAAGTCTCACACACACGCTGACTCTGTTTAGATGTGACCGTAATAAGAACACCAGATATCCGATACTGTTTGAGAATCAGACAGCTCAATACGGTGTAAGGAGAATTGGAAATGTCCGTATATATATTTACGGAATGTCACACACACACGCTGACTCTATGTAGATGTGACCGTAATAAGAACACCAGATATCCGATAGTGTTTGAGAATCGGACAGCTCAATACGGTGTATGGAGAAATGGAAATGCCTGTATATGTATTTACGAAGTCTCACACACACGCTGACTCTGTTTAGATGTGACCATAATAAGAACACCAGATATCCGATACTGTTTGAGAATCAGACAGCTCAATACAGTGTATGGAGAAATGGAAATGTCTGTATATGTATTTACGGAATGTCACACACACAAGCTGACTCTGTGTAGATGTGACCGTAATAAGAACACCAGATATCCGACATTGTTTGAGAATTGGACACCTCTATATGGTGTACGTATGGAAAAATGTTTATCTCCGTGTATTTTTTTACGGAGTCACACACATATAGCATGTATTTGTCCATGATACCAGCCGGTATACAGTAGTGTGTGAGGAGCGTACACCTCTATATGGTGTGTGCAAAAATTTATTCTCACTAACTACTGTGCAGAAAAAAAGGAATACAAGTATTTTTGTTTTGAATAAAGCCAGTCTGCACAGTAGTGTGCACACAGCAGTACAGCTATCAGGTAGCCTTATAAGGCAGCCTAATAACCACCATCGCTGCTGCACACAAAAGTGTGAAAAAATGAACGCTTGGTAACTGTGCAGAGAAAAGGAATAAAAGTTTTTTTGCTTTTAAAAAAGCACTCTGCACAGCAGTGTGCAAACAGCAATGCAGCTATCAGGGAGCCTTATAAGGCAGCCTAATCACCAACAGAGCTGCTGCACACAAATATAGCCTCCCCTGTCACTGCACACTGTACTGTTGTGTTGTACAGTGAAAATCGCTATCAGCAGAAGCACTTTTTTTTTTCCTGCCTAAACACTCTCCCTATTAAGAACGAGCAGCAGCAACCTCTCCCTATGCTAAGATCGGCAGAAGTAAGATGGCGGTCGGCGGTTACGGCCTTTTATAGCCACTGTGACGCCACACAAAGCCAGCCAATCACTTCAATGCCCTTCTCTAAGATGGTGGGGGCTGCTGCCTATGTAATCGCACTGCCCACAGTGTGCGTCCTTGATGATTGGCTAAGAAAAGGTGCAGGAAGCATTGTCGGAAACGCGAATTTGGTGCTCAAGTCGGCGACCTCATGGCCGACCTCATGCTATGGTCGGGTTTCGATTGACCCGACTTTAGCGAAAGTCGGCGACTTCTGAATTTGGCCGACCCATTTTGCTCAACTCTAATAGAAATTTTGAAAAAAGCCCACGTTTTTTCTGCACTCCATACTAATGTTTCTTCCAATGAGATTTTTTACATGGATTTTGAAGTGGATCAACTGC
The DNA here is from genome assembly GCF_039654945.1 of Dendrobates tinctorius. Taxonomy (NCBI): domain Eukaryota; kingdom Metazoa; phylum Chordata; class Amphibia; order Anura; family Dendrobatidae; genus Dendrobates; species Dendrobates tinctorius. Next base: position 16,516,161 of record NW_027361747.1, on the reverse strand, counting down.
AAAATTCACACGAAAACCACTTTGATATCCTTGGTTAACCCCTTCATGACCCAGCCTATTTTGACCTTAATGACCTGGCCATTTTTTGCAATTCTGACCAATGTCCCTTTATGAGGTAATAACTCAGGAACGCTTCAACGCATCCTAGCGATTCCGAGATTGTTTTTTCGTGACATATTGGGCTTCATGATAGTGGTATATTTAGGTCAATAATTTTTGCGTTTATTTGTGAAAAAAATGGAAATTTGGCAAAAATTTTGAAAATTTTGCAATTTTCAAATTTTGAATTTTTATTCTGTTAAACCAGAGAGTTATGTGACACAAAATAGTTAATAAATAACATTTCCCACATGTCTACTTTACATCAGCACAATTTTGGAAACAACATTTTTTTTCGTTAGGAAGTTATAAGGGTTAAAAGTTGACCAGCAATTTCTCATTTTTACAACAAAATTTACAAAACCATTTTTTTTAGGGACCACCTCACATTTGAAGTCACTTTGAGGGGTCTATATGGCAGAAAATACCCAAAAGTGTCACCATTCTAAAAACTGCACCCCTCAAGCTACTCAAAACTATATTCAAGAAGATTATTAACCCTTCAGGTGCTTCACAGGAACTAAAGCAACATGGAATGAAAAAATGGACATTTTAATTTTTCCAACCAAAATTTTATTTTAGCATCAGTTTTTTCATTTTCACATGGGTAACAGGATAAAATGTATCCTAAAATTTGTTGGGCAATTTCTCCTGAGTACACTGATACCTCATATGTGGTCATAAACCACTGTTTGGGCGCACGGCAGGGCTCAGAAGGCAAGGAGCGCCATTTTACTTTTTGAATGTAAAATATGCTTGAATGTTTAGCGGTTGCCATGTCTTGTTTTAAGAGTACCTGTGTGCCTAAACATTGGAGCTCCCCCACAAGTGAGCCCATTTTGGAAACTAGACCCTCCAAAGAACTTATCTAGATGCATAGTATGCACTTTGAACCCCCAGGTGCTTCACAAATTGATCTGTAAAAAAAAAAGTACTTTTTTTTTCACAAAAATTTTATTTGGCCTCAGTTTTTTCATTTTCACATGGGCAACAGGATAAAATGGATCCTAAAATTTGTTGGGCAATTTCTCCTGAGTACATCAATATCTCATATGTGGTCATAAACCACTGTTTGGGCGCACCGCAAGGCCCGGAAGGGAAGGAGCGCCATGTGACTTTTTGATTGGAAAATTAGCTCCAATCGTTAGCGGACACCATGTCGCATTTGGAGAGCCCCTGTGTGCCTAAACATTGGAGCTCCCCCACAAGTGACCCCATTTTGGAAACTAGACCCCCGAAGGAACTTATCTAGATGTGTGGTGAGCACTTTGAACCCCCAAGTGCTTCACAGAAGTTTATAACGCAGAGCAGTGAAAATAAAAAAATATTTTTTTTTCCTCAAAAATGATTTTTTAGCCCGCTATTTTTTATTTTCCCAAGGGTAACAGGATAAATTGGACCCCAAAAGTTGTTGTCCAGTTTGTCCTGAGTACACTGGTACCCCATATGTGGGGGAAAACCACTGTTTGAGCGCACGGCATGACTCAGAAGGGAAGGAGCGTCATTTGACTTTTTGAATGGAAAATTAGCTCCAATCGTTAGCGGACACCATGTTGTGTTTGCAGAGCCCCTGTGTGCGTAAACTTTGGAGCTCCCCCACAAATGACCCCATTTTGGAAACTAGACCCCCTAAGGAACTTATCTAGATGCATAGTGAGCACTTTGAACCCCCAGGTGCTACACAGAAGTTTATAACGCAGAGCCATTAAAATAAAAATATTTTTTTTCCCTCAAAAAATAAATTTTTAGCCTGCTATTTTTTATTTTCACAAAGGTAACAGGATAAATTGGACCCCAAAAGTTGTTGTCCAGCTTGTCCTGAGTACGCTGGTACCACATATGTGGGGGGGACCACTGTTTGGGCACACGTTGGGGCTCAGAAGGGAAGTAGTGACGTTTTGAAATGACGACTTGATGGAATGGTCTGTGGGCGTCATGTTATGCTTGCAGAGCCCCTGATGTACCTAAACAGTGGAAACCCCCCACAAATGACCCCATTTTGGAAACTAGATCACCCAAGAAACTAATATAGATGTGTGGTGAGCACGTTGAACCCCCAAGTGCTTCACAGAAGTTTATAATGCAGAGCCGTGAAAATAAAAAAAATTTTTTTTTTCCTCAAAAAATTATTTTTAGTCCACTATTTTTTATTTTCACAAGGGTAACAGGATAAATTGGACCCCAAAAGTTGTTGTCCAGTGTGTCCTGAGTACGCTGGTACCCCATAAGTGGGGGGGGGACCACTGTTTGGGCACACGTTGGGGCTCGGAAGGGAAGTAGTGACGCTTTGAAATGAAGACTTGATGGAATGGTCTGTGGGCGTCATGCTACATTTGCAGAGCCCCTGATGTACCTAAACAGTGGAAACCCCCCACAAGTGACCCCATTTTGGAAACTAGACCCCCCAAGGAACTTATCTAGATGTGTGGTGAGCACGTTGAACCCCCAAGTGCTTCACAGAAGTTTATAACGCAGAGCTGTGAAAATAAAAAAATATTTTTTTTTCCTCAAAAAGTGATTTTTAGCCCACTATTTTTTATTTTCACAAGGGTAACAGGATAAATTGGACCCCAAAAGTTGTTGTCCAGGTTGTCCTGAGTACGCTGGTACCCCATATATGGGGGGGGGGACCACTGTTTGGGCACACGTTGGGGCTCGGAAGGGAAGTAGTGACGCTTTGAAATGCCGACTTGATGGAATGGTCTGTGGGCGTCATGTTACGTTTGCCGAGCCCCTGATGTACCTAAACAGTGGAAACCCCCCACAAGTGACCCCATTTTGGAAACTAGACCCCCCAAGGAACTTATCTAGATGTGTGGTGAGCACGTTGAACCCCCAAGTGCTTCACAGAAGTTTATAACGCAGAACCGTGAAAATAAAAAATCTTTTTTTTCCACAAAAATAATTATTTTAGCCCCCATTTTTTTATTTTCCCAAGGGTAACAGGAGAAATTAGACCCCTAAAGTTGTTGTGCAATTTTTCCTGAGTACCCTGATACCCCATAAGTGGGGGTACACCACTGTTTGGGCACACGTCGGGGCTCGAAATGGAGGGAGCACCGTTTGACTTTTTAAACGCAAAATTGGCTGAAATAAACGGTGGCTCCATGTCGCGTTTGGAGAGCCCCTGATGTGCCTAAACAGTGGAAACCCCTCAATTCTATCTCCAACCCTAACGCCAACACACCCCTAACCCTAATCCCAACCCTAATCATAACCCTAACCACAACCCTAATCCCAACACACCCCTAACGAAATCCCAACTCTAACCCTAACCACAAGCCTAACCGTAATCCCAACCCCAACCCTAATCCCAATTCCAACCCTAACCCTAAATTCAACCCTAACCCTAAATTCAACCCTAACCCTAAATTCAACCCTAACCCTAGATTCAACCCTAACCCTTAGTCCAACCCTAACCCTTAGTCCAACCCTAACCCTTAGTCCAACCCTAACCCCTAGTCCAACCCTAACCCCTAGTCCAACCCTAACCCCTAGTCCAACCCTAACCCCTAGTCCAACCCTAACCCCTAGTCCAACCCTTAGTCCAACCCTAACCCTAACCCTAGCCCTAACCCTAGCCCTAACCCTAGCCCTGGACCTAACCCTAATGGAGAAAAAAAAAAAAAATTTATTATTTGTCCCTACCTATGGGGGTGATAAAGGGGGCGGTGATTTACTTTTTATTTATTTTGATCACTATGAAAGTTTATCATAGTGATCAAAATAAATGAATGAATCTGCAGCGTTGCAGATTCGATTCGGCGCACTGCGCATGCGCCCGCCATCTTGCAAGATGGCGGCGCCCATGACGCTGGATGGCAGGACACCGGGACGGATAGCGGGAGATCGGAGGCACAAAGGAGGGTGAGGGGGTGATCGGAGGGTGAGAGGGGATGATCGGAGGGCTGGGGGGGGCGGAGAGAAGGCGGGGGGGCAGATCATGACGGCGGCTGCCGATCGGTGCCGTCAGAAGGTGGCGGCAGCCGATCGGTGCCGTCAGTCGGTGTGGGGGGGGTCGGGTCTCGGTGTCCAGCCATGGCCGATGCTATTTCAGCATCGGCCATGGCTGGATTGTAATATTTCACCAATTTTCATTGGTGAAATATTACAATCGCTCTGATTGGCAGTTTCACTTTTAACAGCCAATCAGAGCGATCGTAGGCACGTGGGGGCTAAGCCACGCCCCCAGGTGTTAACTCTGAAGGGTCCTTTGTGTGCGGGTCGGGTGACCTTTCAGTGACCCCGGTCACCCGACCCGCAGGGGGGCTATTTATAGCATGACGCCTACGTAGGCGTCATAGGTCATTTGGGCACTGCTTTTCATGACGCCTACGTAGGCGTCATAGGTCGTGAAGGGGTTAAGGATTTTGATGCTCCAAAAACTCCTTAAGACTTTAAGAGCATATCCTTATAAGTAAAACCACGGAGAACAAAGCAGCTAAAAAATACATGCAAAATAAAATAAAAAAACGTGCAGGAAACACTTTTTCTATTGCTTTTTTTTTTAAAAGCATTTTGATGTGTATTTTCCAGCCCCAAAAATTCACGTAAAAAATTCTACGTGAACATACCCATAAACAGAAATTTTTCTATGGATATTGTTTCAAATCCAGCATCAAAATCTTCAAATACATATATATGTATATATATATGTATATACTGTATATATATATATATATAAACTTCCTATTGATTTACATGGAAAAACTCACTTACAATGCAAGTAGTGTTGTGTTGTTTCAAGTATTTTTTTTAGCATGGAAAAGTAGCAGTATATCAATTCTTGAGGTATTTCTGACTGATTAAAGCTCCAAATTTGGAAACTGAGTCAATAAATGAATAAAAACCAGTATTACAAAAAATATTATATACTGTAAAAACATGCAAACATGCACATTTTCATCCAGAAAATTCTACATACAAAAAGCTCTAAGCATACTGCAATGGAGAAATTCTGACAAAAATACTGCAAACCAGAGGTAAAGTGAAAGAATGAGGATTGTAAAAGTTGAGTTTCCATTCAAAGGTCTCTTATTATTCCCTCCAATTAGATATTGATATTCTAGACACCAGTGCCCAGAGGTTACTGGTATAGCCATATGATCTGACGACGGTCTGACTGTAGTATCAATCAATCCCCGGTGACCCATTAAAAGTTATCTGTTGGCTGCACCTTGGTCTGTGAATTCTCTGGGGCTCTGTCCGCAGCCCTGCTCTTTTCGCTACATTTAGAAATGTCCATCTGTTATGTTCCTCTGAGAATCAAACAACTGGTAAAATTAAGAAATATCTTTGGAGATTATCCTTATAGGGTCTCTTGTTGAGTCTGCCTGCTTAAATGGAGGAATTCTGATGGGCTCTGCTTCTGCTAAATACACACACTTAAATGTTGTTGATCTGGGAAATCCGATAATACGCAAATTAATACCGCAATATTTGGCATCCAAGTTAGCGTACATGCACATGTGTAGTGACCCATTTTTTGCGCTTGATGTGTTTGATGGACCGCATGACGCTTAAATATAGGGGCAATGAAACAACAAAGTAGATTAGGGTGCATTGCTTTGATAATATTGGACTCGACATGTCTAGTTATATCTAGACCCTTTTCGCGCACGCACATTATTATTATGGGGCAGTATTATTAAATGCAGCCTATTGCTTTTGCAGCGCATGCGAGCTGCTCCTTTAGCGCACATATGGTATTCCAGTGAGGTGGAGTTATTGGACTCAGCCTTTCTACTCCTTGACGAGTGCGCAGTGACAGATGAATGGACTCAGGAACGCGCAATGAATAACGCGATGACAGATGTACTGTGTGCTCTGTCCTGGGCCCTGTATTGTTCAACATCTTTATCAACGATTTAGATGAAGGAATTGAAGGTAAGCTGATTAAATTTGCTGATGACACAAAGCTAGGAGGGATAGCTAATACTAGAGAAGCGAGAGAGAGGATTCAAAAAGATATAAATAAACTGGAGCAGTGGGCAGCAACTAACAGAATGGTTTTTAACAGGGAAAAATGCAAAGTACTACATCTGGGCAATAAAAATGAAAAAGCATATACAGAATGGGAGGAATAGAGCTAAGCAACAGCACATGTGAAAAAGACTTGGGTATACTAATAGATCACAGACTGAATATGAGTCAACAGTGTGATGCTGCAGCAAAAAGGCAAACGCAATTCTAGGATGTATTAACAGAAGCATACAGTCTACATCACGTGAAGTCATTATTGCCCTCTACTCCTCTTTGGTCAGACCTCATCTGGAATATTGTGTCCAGTTTTGGGCACCACATTTTAAAAAAGACATCAACAAACTGGAGCAAGTTCAGAAAAGAGCGACCAGAATGGTGACCGGTCTGCAAACCCTGTCTTATGGGGAAAGGTTGCAGGATTTGGGAATGTTTAGTTTGCAAAAGAGAAGACTGAGAGGAGACTTAATAGCTGTCTACAAATATCTAAAGGGCTGTCACATTGTAGAAGGTTCAACTTTATTCTCATTTGCACAAGGAAAGACTAGAAGCAATGGGATGAAACTGAATGGGAGGAGAAACAGATTAGATATTAGAAAATTTTTTTTGACAGTTAGATCAATGAGTGGAACAGGCTGCCACGAGAAGTGGTGAGTTCTCCTTCAATGGAAGTCTTCAAACAGAGGCTGGACAGACATCTGACTGGAATGATTTAGCGAATCCTGCTTTGAGCAGGGGGTTGGACCAGATGGCCCAGGAGGTCCCTTCCATCTCTACGATTCTATGATTCTATGACTTGGTTGCGCATGTGCAGTGGCCTTCTTTCGCAACCTGACCCGCACGCGGACAAATATAGGGGCAATCAGTTACCACAGCTTATTAGGGTGTTATAGTACTGTTCCTGGCTTGCCAACACAGGTGTTGACGATCCCGGTAATGGCGGTAAGTGCACTTACCTTTATTTATACCTGACATTTTCTATTTTGCACCATCTTCCCCTGGCGAAGCTACAGCAGGTAGTGGTACGTGTAGTGATGGTTGGGATGGCTTATGCAGTTCTGTACGAAGCGTCTGGTGAGTATGCATGTCAAATTGATATTTTTGGGTGATATAAGGTGCTTTAGTAAGACTGCATGGCAAACTGGAGTCTTAATGTTATTTGATTGTTATTTAATATGCTGACATGTGTATTAATAGGGCTCTCTTTATTATTTATGTGAGAGTCTCAATGCAATTTATTTGTCAATATATACCAACTATATGAAATTATTTATAGAATATTTCTTCTTAAATTGGTCAGTTAATACTGTTGGACACCATTTCTATTGTAAGGTGCCCAGCAGACATATTTTTTTCATATATACATGTCATTATGTAGCCTCTTTGTCTTGATTTTAGTGTTTTCAGTGATTTTATTGTGTATATGCACTATCCTTTGTTACCAATAAAGCTTTTCTCACGTTTATACCAGCAGAGTGCACCATTACTGTGCTTTCTTTCTCTCTCATTCCATTTCACTTAAAAGGAATATGTCATGGTCTGAAGTTTAAACTTAAATTTAAATTTAAGTTGAAGTTTAAATTTAATTTGAAGTTTAAATTTAAATTTAGTTTTGTTTGTTAAACATATTCTAAAAACATATCACTAGTTAAAGAAACAAATCCTAAAATCTTTAAACTTCCTGTTCTGTAGTGATCAATTCTCAATCCTGTAGAGATCTCATTATCATCCCACAAGTAGATAGCGCAGATTTAGATGTTGACTCAACTTCTCTCCCTCTCTGTATAATGACTAGAGTCAAGCAAAAAAGATTTGCAGGAGCTTGGTCCAGTGGCCATGTCTGCAGTCTGTAACTCCCGGACTAGAGCCCTACGAATCTCCTATTACCTGTTGGTATTCCCAACACCTCTACTGATTTGTAGGCCTTCTGTTATGTCATGTCACACGAGGCCTACTAAACAGAACTGCTGGCGTTGCCAGCAGCTAAGAGGATGTATCTAGGCCTCTGGTCTGGCAGTCATGGACTGCTAATATGGATACCGGATCCTTAGAATCTTTTTGGTCAACTCAAGTTTTTACGTATCCTGCATAGCACTAAATTCCCCAAGATTCTTACTAAAAGCCACATGATTGCACTACCACTCAACGCTTCTTTCTTGTTCCTTCCCTAGTTTCTGAGTTGTGAAAGAATGTAAAGGAAATGTAATTATTTTTACGGGTTACTATCAGCTCCATTATTATTTTTGATTGTGAAGCAATGATTAGCAGCAGTCTATCACTGAGGGAAAGTTTACTCATGGCAGGTGCCATTTTCTGGCCAGTGCACCAAAGGAAAGCACTCATCATCCCCTGGCACTCACCATTATCAGCAGCTCAGACATAGCATCTGTTTGTGCAAAATTTTTTCTTCATCCTAATGGCACCTTAGGCGACGGCCTACTCCTCATCTTGGCCCTGATCTCCACAAATACCTTGGAGAATTTCATATTGTTAAATGTTGTATTGGCATTCATTCAATAAGCCTATCTTGCTACTTATTATATTATTGGCCCATGAGATTCAGAATTTTCTCCATGATTCTTACATGTTTATAGGTTCCAGAGCTCTTTTTCATACTTTGGTGATGCAAAGTTGGAAGGAGTAAAGAAAATATCAGCATGGACTTACATCGATGAGTACTCAACAGTTGACTATGGATTGTCATCAATGGTTATTCCACACTTGTACAGCTGAAAAGGCAATGAATGATGTTTTTCTCAAGTTTGCCCACCTAAAGTGTTGGCTGAGGAGAGGATAGACATGCTGACCATACACTGACAGCGAAGAAAGAAGATAAGTGTCCTCTTTAGTCTTATGCCTTCACAGCAGAGCAGAGTGTTTAACTATCAAAAGAGACAGGTGACAACACCGGCCTACAGAATGTAGGTGTTCACAGACAGCTGCCTTTAATCTTTCCATAGGGCAGATAAGGTTAAGGAAAATACAGGGATCTGGACAGTGAGTTGTTTGCTGGCTGCTGAGGTTACATCCTGCTTCATTGTCTAATAATCATTGCAGTCGAAATGGAAATCTACAAGGTAAAAATCTGAATTCTGTCTCAAAGTTTTTACACCAAATTACTGGTGGAAATAGCTTTGAAAAGTCTCAAAGTTTTGGCATATCGTGAGACTGCTCTAAAAATTTGTGATTTTTGGGGTCCTCATACTGTTTGAGCCCAACTCCAAAAAAGTGGGTGAAGCTAGGGCAGAGCGGTGGCATGGCAAATTTATAATGTATAGCTGCGTTCGCTACTCCACAAATCTTACTTCTGTACCCGAAGTAAGATTTGTGATGAGGCATCACTTTTCAGAAGCTCCTGATTCACTAAGAGGTGAGGCCTTCTAAATGAATCAGGAGCTTCTGAAAAGTGACTCCAGCATGCCTCCTCATCAAGACCAGAGTGAAAACCTACTGTTGAGATAAATCAAAGCCATAATTTATAAAGCAAAGCATTAGAACAGGCAAGAATAACGTGACCCTACACCTAGGCAGTAAAAACATTTTTCAAAAGTTTCCCTATGGGTAACAAGGCTCAGAATCAATTATTTTTAAGATATTAAAATAATTATGTAAAATTGTATTTTAAAGAAACAAACTCACCTTTTCACTGCAATGAAACTTTCTAATACATCAATTTTTAACAACAACTGATCTATTTACTTTTACCTGATCAATAGGTCCCTTGCTTGTAATAGATGTCATAACAGTCTAGCTGAGTATCTTGATCTGAAAAGTTCATAAAGCTGGACTTCACTACAAGTATCAGAATTCCCATGCTATATGATGGTATTTAGTTATTGTGTGTGTACTGTATTGAATTTAGTCACAGTTTGATTATGGCATGGAGGTGGTTGCATCTATCTGTCATGCCTCTAGCAACAAATATTTTTTGGGCATCTTAATTGATAAAGTTTCAGAGTAAATTATCATTTTGTTTTTTTTTGTTTATCAGTTGCCTCTTCTTTCACTAGGCAGTTATTGTTACGTTCAGCCAAAAAAATAAACTCAGTTCATCTCAATGACGTCAGCGCGAGTGCCGATATAACTTTTCACATCAGTGAGGTTAAAGGAGTTCACCGCGTGGCAATGAACTGAGCAAGGATGCACAGCTCAGTGTCTCTGCTGGATGGTTGGCTGTATAGTCACATCATGCAACAATATTGCATGCCATCTAGATGTAGCAGGGCTGGGCACGTCACGGGACAAATGGATAATTATCTTCACATAGGGGACAGGTGAGAATGATGTTTCTTTATTATTTTATTTTTATTACCAGAGACATGGTCTTTAATGATTGGGCATTGAGGTGAGTATACGTGTTTTTGGTAAATTTAGATTCACTAAGGGAGTATGTGTCATAATTTCAAATAAAGGACTTTATTTTAGCTGTTAATAATAATAATAATAATAATAATAATAATAATTTTTATTTATATAGCGCCAACATATTCCGCAGCACTTTACAATTAAGCGGGGACATGTACAGACAATAAATTCAATACAAGTTAAGACAATTCAAACAGTGACATTAGGAGCCCCTCATTATGATGTCATAATGCCCCTATTTGCATACTGGGGAAGCAGTGTGTGCGTATCAAGCCCCGCCCCTCATTATGATGTCACAATGGTTGCCATGGCGATGCTGATGTCATCATAGGTTGCAAGCCCTGCCGCCGCTCATTATGATGTCATAATGGTTGACTATGGGATGAAGGATGTGTGATGGGTATATGGGCACTGGACTATGGGATGGGCGATATGTATGACGGGTATATGGGCACGGGACCATGGGATGGTGGATATGTATATGGGCACGGCACTATGGGATGGAGGATGTGTGATGGGTATATGGGCACTGGACTATGGGATGGAGGATATGTATGATGGGTATATGGGCACGGGACTATGAGATGGCGGATATGTATGATGGGTATATGGGCATGGGACTATGAAATGAAGGATGTGTGATGGGTATATGGGCACTCGACTATGGGATGGCGAATATGTATGATGGGTATATGGACATGGGACTATGGGATGGAGAATATGTATGATGGGTATAAGGGCATGGGACTATGGGATGGAGAATATGTATGATGGGTATATGGGCACGGGACTATGGGATGGAGGATATGTATGATGGGTATATGGGCATGGGACTATGAGATGAAGGATGTGTGATGGGTATATGGGCACTCGACTATGGGATGGTGAATATGTATGATGGGTATATGGGCATGGGACTATGGGATGGAGAATATGTATGATGGGTATATGGGCATGGGACTATGGGATGGAGAATATGTATGATGGGTATATGGGCATGGGACTATGGGATGGAGGATGTGTGATGGGTATATGGGCACTCGACTATGGGATGGAGAATATGTATGATGGGTATATGGGCACGGGCCTATGGGATGGAGAATATGCATGATGGGTATATGAGCATGGGACTATGGGATGGAGGATGTGTGATGGGTATATGGGCACTCGACTATGGGATGGAGAATATGTATGATGGGTATATAGGCATGGGACTATGGGATGGAGGATGTGTGATGGGTATATGGGCACTTGACTATGGGATGGAGGATATGTTTGACCGGTATATGGGCATGGGACTATGGGATGGTGGATATGTATATGGGCACGGGACTATGGGATGGAGAATGTGTGATGGGTATATGGGCACTGGACTATGGGATGGTGGATATGTATGACGGGTATATGGGCACGGGACTATGGGATGGAGGATGTGTGATGGGTATATGGGCACTGGACTATGGGATGTGTGATGGGTATATGGGCACTGGACTATGGGATGGAGGATATGTATGATGGGTATATGGGCACGGGACTATGGGATGGCAGATATGTATGATGGGTATGTGGGCATGGGACTATGGGATGGAGGATGTGTGATGGGTATATGGGCACTCGACTAAGGGATGGAGGATATGTATGATGGGTATATGGGCACGGGCCTATGGGATGGAGGATGTGTGATGTGTATATGGGCACGGGACTATGGGATGGAGGATAATTATAATTTGCTATAGCTAACCACAGTTAGTTACTATGCCCGGGCAGCGCCGGGCTCTTCAGCTAGTTTATCAATAAAATACATGTACAGTAAGCTACACAAGCACTGTACTAATTATATATGTCATTGAAATCTTTATATCTATCTATTCTATGTCTACATATTTATTCAATCTATTTTATTTTGTTGGGTCACGTCGTGATTTTACTGTAGGTGGCTGCTGAAATGTCGGGTTTTGAAGGACAAGGGTGTGTAAAAATCGGACGGCACTTGCATGGTCTAAGTGTCGTGCAATTGTTTTATCACACCCATTGACTTGTATTGTCTGAGATACGAGGACAATCGTAGCATACAGTGATTTTTTTTCCTCACCCGGATCTGTGCTGAGAAAAAAATCACAAATGAGCAGGGACTCATGTTAACATTGGTCCGAGTGCAATCCGATTTTTTATCGGATTGTACTCATCCATTTTTCTCGCAGATGAGTATGAGCCCTACGGTTGAGGTACTGGAGTATATTTGCAACAAATTTTGTGTCCTTTTGGAAAATCACAAATAATGATTCAGAAGAACACATATAGAAACACTAAACTGTGCCAAACTAACCAGTAACAAGCTAAAAAAAAGCCGACCAAATACAACGCAGATGTAAATAAAGGCACAAATGGACAGATTAACCCCTTCATGACCCAGCCTATTTTGACCTTAATGACCTGGCCATTTTTTGCAATTCTGACCAATGTCCCTTTATGAGGTAATAACTCAGGAACGCTTCAATGCATCCTAGCGATTCCGAGATTGTTTTTTCGTGACATATTGGGCTTCATGATAGTGGTATATTTAGGTCAATAATTTTTGCGTTTATTTGTGAAAAAAATGGAAATTTGGCAAAAATTTTGAAAATTTTGCAATTTTCAAATTTTGAATTTTTATTCTGTTAAACCAGAGAGTTATGTGACACAAAATAGTTAATAAATAACATTTCCCACATGTCTACTTTACATCAGCACAATTTTGGAAACAACATTTTTTTTCGTTAGGAAGTTATAAGGGTTAAAAGTTGACCAGCAATTTCTCATTTTTACAACAAAATTTACAAAACCATTTTTTTTAGGGACCACCTCACATTTGAAGTCACTTTGAGGGGTCTATATGGCAGAAAATACCCAAAAGTGTCACCATTCTAAAAACTGCACCCCTCAAGCTACTCAAAACTATATTCAAGAAGATTATTAACCCTTCAGGTGTTTCACAGGAACTAAAGCAACATGGAATGAAAAAATGGACATTTTAATTTTTCCAACCAAAATTTTATTTTAGCATCAGTTTTTTCATTTTCACATGGGTAACAGGATAAAATGTATCCTAAAATTTGTTGGGCAATTTCTCCTGAGTACACCGATACCTCATATGTGGTCATAAACCACTGTTTGGGCGCACGGCAGGGCTCAGAAGGCAAGGAGCGCCATTTTACTTTTTGAATGTAAAATATGCTTGAATGTTTAGCGGTTGCCATGTCTTGTTTTAAGAGTACCTGTGTGCCTAAACATTGGAGCTCCCCCACAAGTGAGCCCATTTTGGAAACTAGACCCTCCAAAGAACTTATCTAGATGCATAGTATGCACTTTGAACCCCCAGGTGCTTCACAAATTGATCTGTAAAAAAAAAAAGTACTTTTTTTTTCACAAAAATTTTATTTGGCCTCAGTTTTTTCATTTTCACATGGGCAACAGGATAAAATGGATCCTAAAATTTGTTGGGCAATTTCTCCTGAGTACATCAATATCTCATATGTGGTCATAAACCACTGTTTGGGCGCACCACAAGGCCCGGAAGGGAAGGAGCGCCATGTGACTTTTTGATTGGAAAATTAGCTCCAATCGTTAGCGGACACCATGTCGCATTTGGAGAGCCCCTGTGTGCCTAAACATTGGAGCTCCCCCACAAGTGACCCCATTTTGGAAACTAGACCCCCGAAGGAACTTATCTAGATGTGTGGTGAGCACTTTGAACCCCCAAGTGCTTCACAGAAGTTTATAACGCAGAGCAGTGAAAATAAAAAAATATTTTTTTTTCCTCAAAAATGATTTTTTAGCCCGCTATTTTTTATTTTCCCAAGGGTAACAGGATAAATTGGACCCCAAAAGTTGTTGTCCAGTTTGTCCTGAGTACACTGGTACCCCATATGTGGGGGAAAACCACTGTTTGAGCGCACGGCATGACTCAGAAGGGAAGGAGCGTCATTTGACTTTTTGAACGGAAAATTAGCTCCAATCGTTAGCGGACACCATGTTGTGTTTGCAGAGCCCCTGTGTGCGTAAACTTTGGAGCTCCCCCACAAATGACCCCATTTTGGAAACTAGACCCCCTAAGGAACTTATCTAGATGCATAGTGAGCACTTTGAACCCCCAGGTGCTACACAGAAGTTTATAACGCAGAGCCATTAAAATAAAAATATTTTTTTTCCCTCAAAAAATAAATTTTTAGCCTGCTATTTTTTATTTTCACAAAGGTAACAGGATAAATTGGACCCCAAAAGTTGTTGTCCAGCTTGTCCTGAGTACGCTGGTACCACATATGTGGGGGGGACCACTGTTTGGGCACACGTTGGGGCTCAGAAGGGAAGTAGTGACGTTTTGAAATGCCGACTTGATGGAATGGTCTGTGGGCGTCATGCTACATTTGCAGAGCCCCTGATGTACCTAAACAGTGGAAACCCCCCACAAGTGACCCCATTTTGGAAACTAGATCACCCAAGAAACTAATATAGATGTGTGGTGAGCACGTTGAACCCCCAAGTGCTTCACAGAAGTTTATAACGCAGAGCCGTGAAAATAAAAAAATATTTTTTTTTCCTCAAAAAATTATTTTTAGTCCACTATTTTTTATTTTCACAAGGGTAACAGGATAAATTGGACCCCAAACGTTGTTGTCCAGTGTGTCCTGAGTACGCTGGTACCCCATAAGTGGGGGGGGACCACTGTTTGGGCACACGTTGGGGCTCGGAAGGGAAGTAGTGACGCTTTGAAATGAAGACTTGATGGAATGGTCTGTGGGCGTCATGTTACGTTTGCAGAGCCCCTGATGTACCTAAACAGTGGAAACCCCCCACAAGTGACCCCATTTTGGAAACTATATCACCTAAGGAACTAATCTAGATGTGAGGTCAGCACTTTGAACCCCCAAGTGCTTCACAGAAGTTTATAACGCAGAGCTGTGAAAATAAAAAAATATTTTTTTTTCCTCAAAAAGTGATTTTTAGCCCACTATTTTTTATTTTCACAAGGGTAACAGGATAAATTGGACCCCAAAAGTTGTTGTCCAGGTTGTCCTGAGTACGCTGGTACCCCATATATGGGGGGGGACCACTGTATGGGCACACGTTGGGGCTCGGAAGGGAAGTAGTGACGCTTTGAAATGCCGACTTGATGGAATGGTCTGTGGGCGTCATGTTACGTTTGCAGAGCCCCTGATGTACCTAAACAGTGGAAACCCCCCACAAGTGACCCCATTTTGGAAACTAGACCCCCCAAGGAACTTATCTAGATGTGTGGTGAGCACGTTGAACCCCCAAGTGCTTCACAGAAGTTTATAACGCAGAGCTGTGAAAATAAAAAAATATTTTTTTTTCCTCAAAAAGTGATTTTTAGCCCACTATTTTTTATTTTCACAAGGGTAACAGGATAAATTGGACCCCAAAAGTTGTTGTCCAGGTTGTCCTGAGTACGCTGACACCCCATATATGGGGGGGGACCACTGTTTGGGCACACGTTGGGGCTCGGAAGGGAAGTAGTGACGCTTTGAAATGCCGACTTGATGGAATGGTCTGTGGGCGTCATGTTACGTTTGCAGAGCCCCTGATGTACCTAAACAGTGGAAACCCCCCACAAGTGACCCCATTTTGGAAACTAGACCCCCCAAGGAACTTATCTAGATGTGTGGTGAGCACGTTGAACCCCCAAGTGCTTCACAGAAGTTTATAACGCAGAACCGTGAAAATAAAAAATAATTATTTTAGCCCCCATTTTTTTATTTTCCCAAGGGTAACAGGAGAAATTAGACCCCTAAAGTTGTTGTGCAATTTTTCCTGAGTACCCTGATACCCCTATGCTATTTCAGCATCGGCCATGGCTGGATTGTAATATTTCACCAATTTTCATTGGTGAAATATTACAATCGCTCTGATTGGCAGTTTCACTTTTAACAGCCAATCAGAGCGATCGTAGGCACGTGGGGGCTAAGCCACACCCCCAGGTGTTAACTCTGAAGGGTCCTTTGTGTGCGGGTCGGGTGACCTTTCAGTGACCCCGGTCACCCGACCCGCAGGGGGGCTATTTATAGCATGACGCCTACGTAGGCGTCATAGGTCGTTTGGGCACTGCTTTTCATGACGCCTACGTAGGCGTCATAGGTCGTGAAGGGGTTAATATGACACAAACAAAAAAGTTGCACAACTTTAAAAATTTGAAAAAATGGCACAAATGCAGTAATAAATCAGTGTAAGTGTAAAGCAAATGCAATAAAACATTGTCCGCCACTAGCGAACCATAACTGCTGGGATGATTTAGCGAATCCTGCTTTGAGCAGGGGGTTGGACCAGATGGCCCAGGAGGTCCCTTCCAACTCTACGATTCTATGATTCTATGATTCTATGATTCTATGCTAGTTTAGTCATAAGAAATATACTGAGCTCAATTCATTATTGCATCTGTTCCTGTTGAGTTTCTAGTGCTTAGTGCCTTTTTTTGCACCACATTAGTCTTTTTTAAGCCAAATTTTTGTGTTTGCTTGTATTTTTTGTATTTTTTTTAGTCATTTGTTACTGTGAGCGGTTTCCAGATGATTCTGCCTGATACATTGTTTGCGAATTTTCGAAAAGGTACGAAGTTTGTTGCCATTTTGCAAAATGTGACTTTTTATGCAAAAAATTAAAAAAAAGTTAAAGACCAAAATAAAGACCATTTTTTTAAACTTTGTATTGAATGTATGAACTGTGTGAGCCATTTTGAAGAATTTGAGCCACAAACCAGCAAAGAATACCATAAGACAAAACAAAACTTGACTTAAAAAAAAATTTGATGAATCGGGCCTTAATATATTCTGTGGCACTCTGTCTCCCCACAAACCCACTCTGAGTATGTTTTCACTGGAACAGTTTTAAGTAACACATATAATTTCGCCTTTTTCAGACTTTTTCTATTGCGCAGCTGTTTTTTTTATCATGTGGTGATGCAAATGTAACAATAATAAGCGTAGTAATTGGACTCCTCATGTATACAGAGCAAATATACACACATACAGTTCACTATATTATGTGCAGTCTCCAGTGGACTAGCTGTATATACTAACTTAGAATTAAGTACATTATGGACCTCATTTATCCAAACTAATTCATATGTTCATTTTCTGCTGTTTTTCCTACTGCCGATTCAGCACATTTTCATTAAGGCTAGGTTCACATTTGTGTTCAGGAGGGCTGCGGATGGCTGCCTACTTCCTCTTTTCTTCCTCCCTGACGGTCCGCCTACTTCTGTATACATCCAGCGTTTCCCTGCGTAACTATCTTTAATATTGGGTACGCAGGGACATGCGTTGTATGCAATTAACATCAACCCACAGCTGTCTGTTTATCCTTTGCTGGTTTGAATTTATAGGGGGACCCTACATAATTTTTTTCTGGGGTCACCCGTAAATTCAAAGGCTAAACAAACAGCCTTTAAAGAAGGGTCATTAAACAGGGTCATTAAAGAAGGCACAATATTTACAGTGAGTGGAATTCTAATAATTTTTGAATAGATGGGTACAAATTATTTTATAACTAGTTTTTAAATTATGCTCAACCATGTTTGGTTTTATTTAACCAAATAGGCTAAGTTGCAATTTCATGCATAGTCTCATTTGCAGTGATGGTTTCTGCTGTTCCAATGATTAATTGGGATTATAGCAGTGAATCTAACATTCTGGAAATTCTCTTTAAGGCTTCATTCACATGTCAGCATTTCTGATCAGTATTTGCATTTCAAAACCAAAAGCGTCTCCAAAATTATATATAGTTTTTATCGGTAAGTTCAACTCCTGGCTTTGGTATACAAACACTGATGCGAAATACTGACAAAATACTGATGTGTGAATAACATATTCTGCAGCACTTTACAATTAAGTGGGGAAATGCACAGACAATAAAAACTATACAAAGTGTCATAGAGGAAAATTAAAATCCATAAGACATCTCCAGGGAGGGGACATGCCCCCCTTAGATTGTACACATGGGGAAAATAAACCGATTATAACCAGAGAAGGGAGTTGTCGTGAAGTCGTGAAGAGGCGAACATACCCTATTCACTCACATCACTGTGGGGCCATTCCAAACCCTTCAACTTAATAATAATCCAATAGATGAGACTATGCAACTTATGTTTTCAAGGATGACCTGGAGGAGCACGACTAGAAGCCTCCCCTAATCTGACCACTGATATGCAGCAGTATACGGTACAGAGATCTGAGAAGAGACAAGGGTGGTGGTCCAGGTGCTACTCCAGAACTGACCTTGGGTAGGTGGCAGCTGACTCCCTAGGAATGAGTAGCTAGGGTGGCATGATGGAATGTCCAACAGTCACAGGCAGATGGAGTAAAGAGAATAGGATGACCTGGAGGAGCACCACTAGAAGCCTCCCCTAATCTGACCACTGATATGCAGCAGTATACGGTACAGAGATCTGAGAAGAGACAAGGGTGGTGGTCCAGGTGCTACTCCAGAACTGACCTTGGGTAGGTGGCAGCTGACTCCCTAGGAATGAGTAGCTAGGGTGGCATGATGGAATGTCCAACAGTCACAGGCAGATGGAGTAAAGAGAATAGGAACCACGGATGCAGACTGGACCGGCTGACAGAGAGATGGACCCTAGCAAGTGCACCTGGATCAGGTGACGTAGAGGTGATCCCTGGCAGGTGCAACAGGTCTGGCTGATGTAGAGATGAGCACTGGCAAGTGCCGCGGGACAGGCTAACTTCCAGATGAGCACTGGCAGGTGCAACGGGACCGGATGACGTTGACATTGAGCGCTGGCAGGTGCAGTGGGACTGGCTGACATTGAGATGAGCACTGGCAGGTGCAGCGGGACCGGCTGATGTTGACATAAGCACTGACAGGTGCAGCATACAGGGACCTGAGCCCTCACATAAGTGTTAGGAAACTAACTCGCAACATTGCACAGGCACCTCCATGTTGGAGGAAGTGCCTTAAATAGTAAGTTTCCTCCAGCTATTATCTGGGGACACTTTAAGGGAACGCACTCAGACCCTTTGTTAGAGGCTGGCGGAACGCACCAAATAATATAGAAGGCATTTAGGTGCATTCGCAGGCCGGGGTCCACTGTGCAGAGATGGTAACTGCTGCTCGGTAATGGCAGACGCTATATGGCGGTATAATAAATGAACACACATGGGTTAACGTCACCCGGTGTGTACGGGGAGGACTCTGTTGCTTCACAGAGCCGCACTACCACTGAATATAAATGCAAAAGCCTGTTAAGCTCACAGAGCTCGGCTAAGTGAGCGCTGGTGTAAAGTCACAGGACTCTGCCCCAAGACACAGGGTCAGAGTCCCTCTAGACTCACCAGCACTCGGCGCCACAGCTGCAGTGCCAGGGAGGACTAAGTAAGGAAATACCGCACTAAAGTGCATACAGTGCCACACTAGCGGATGCCACTAACCTGCCTAGACTCAGGACTATAAAGCGCACTTTAATACTACAGAAATGCACACGGCGCCACTCTGACAGGCTTTAAATGCGGTACTAATTTGCCTTGTGCTGGATGGTACAATAAGACGCTAAGTGAGGAGATGACCTGGAAGCACTGTGGTGCAAGGCAATACCACTGGTAGGTGCTGACTCTAACTACAGTTCCCTATTACATGTGTATCCAAGGGAGGGGAGTCATGATAAGTCAGTCACCAGTCTCATGCATCCATCATCACTCACACACATAGTAACGAGAGTCAATACTAGCGCATGGCCGACCGGCCATGCGAACCTTTTATAGCAGCATCCTTCCGGGACCTTCCTGATGGTCCAATCCGAGCTCCTTGAGGACCTGAGCATGTGACCTCCGATCTCCAATGAGAGGTCATCCCGCGGGCATGCTCAGTAGCCCGAAAGAAGGACTTAGTCCCAGGAGCTGCTTGCTGCTGACCAGTGCAGGCTGCTATTACTGAACCGACATCATTGGCCTGATCAAGATGCCGGGAATGACGTCTTTGCTGAGCAGCCTCCTCTGCGGCCGGGTCTGAATGAGAGACTGCAGAAGGCAAGGCTTGGAATTCCTGCTATGCAGCAACAGGAACCTGGATGCCTAACACCCTTTAAAAAATAGAAAGTGTGCGTGCGCATGCCCTAAGCACAGTGCCCGGAGTGCAGATCCAGAAAGAGGAGACGAAGCAGGATGGGGGCCACGGTGGCGAGTATGCTAGGATCTATGCAGGAGGAGAGGGACCGCATGCAGAGACGCTGGCACTACATGTTTGATCTCTATGTAGCAGTAAAATCATGAAATGAAATATCACATCAATATCTACCTCCCAGAAGCTTGAGGGTATGTTTCCACGGTCAAGAAAACGCTGTGGATTGGACACTGTGTACAGCCGCAGCGTCCATTCCATTGCCACCAGATATTATAGCATAGTGGAGGGAATGTTATGAAATCCCATCTCCACTATGCATGCAGGGATGCCTCTGGCTTCCCTGCATTATTCGGACATGTGGCGCATCTTT
This sequence comes from Dendrobates tinctorius, assembly GCF_039654945.1. Taxonomy (NCBI): domain Eukaryota; kingdom Metazoa; phylum Chordata; class Amphibia; order Anura; family Dendrobatidae; genus Dendrobates; species Dendrobates tinctorius. Next base: position 16,495,226 of record NW_027361747.1, on the reverse strand, counting down.
CCAGACTGCAGCATATCTATTTGTCTTGCGGAGACGTTCAGTTTCCGCAAGATAAATATCATCGTCCTATGTATAGGAAGAGGTGATTCCGCATGGGTCAATGAACACATGCGGAATCACCGCTCATACAAAAGCCAGCAGCGCTGTGGACGAAACTGCTTCCAAAGTGCTGCGAATACTCACCGTGGAAACATACCCTCAGGGGTGAAGGTATCCTGTAAGTTGAGGATCTCATAAAATTTTAACAGACCCAGTACATCCCACAATTTGCCCCCACATGAGCGCATCAAGGGGAGGTGTGTGGGTGTAACCTTGGGATACTAGAAGGGAGTATTTGCTTTTGGGTTGTTTGTCAGATTTTCGTAGGTGCAGCTTGCTGTAGATTCTGTCTGTTTCTTAAGTGTCTTCTTTCTGTTTCAAAAACTAGACAGGTACACTGGTGTCTAAAGGACACACATACCCTTTGGATTCATACAAGGCAACTTAGGCTGGGATCACACATGCGAGGAATACGGCCTAGTCTCGCATGTTAATACCCGGCACTGCCACCGGCACTCAGGAGAGGAGCGTGCGGCTCCATGTATTGCTATGCTGCCGCACGCTCTGCTCCTGAGTGTCGGCGACAGTGCAGGGTATTAACATGCGAGACTCGGCCGTATTCCTCGCATGTGTGATCCTGGAATTAGTTGTAGAAATCTTAGTAATATTTTGTAATTTTGCTTGGTTAGCATATTATCTAGAAAAAAACCCAGTTGCATGTATGGAGCAAATGTTCAGTCACAGAAATGCGCTGATATATTCATATATGGGCTCGTACAGACAACCTTATTTTTAGTCTGAATACGATCCCACAAAACATCGAATTGCACTCGTTTTTTGGGGCAGTGCACATGTCAGTTTTTTTCCTCGGACAGAGTTGAGTGCAGTCCAGTAGCGTAGCTATCGGGGAGCAGAGAGGGGCAGTGGTCCCACCCCACCCACTGTAACTGTATCTGTGGCAGAGCAGGGAGAATCGATCATCTCCCTCCCTGCTCTGCTATGTTCTCTCTTCTGTGTGCACAGGACCTGTGATGAGGTCACAGGAGGGGAGGAGTCAGGGGTCACATCCTCAGGGGCCTCAGTGTCTGCACTCTGCAGGACTCTCTCTGCTGTGCTGGTTGTCATGGTGCTGGATGAGGTGAAGTTTATGTTTGGAGTCAGGAGAGGTTTACAGGGTGCATGTAGCAGAGCTGTGTGTACAAGGTGTACGGAGCGGAGATGTGTGTGTATGAGGTATACGGAGCGGAGCCGTGTGTTTATGAGCGAGGTGTACAGAGCAGAGCCGTGTGTGTATGAGGTGTACGGAGCGGAGCCTTGTGTGTACGAAGTGTACGGAGCGGAGATGTGTACGAGGTGTACGGAGCGGAGATGTGTACGAGGTGTACGTAGCGGAGGCGTGTGTTTACAAGGTGTACGGAGCGGAGCTGTGTGGGTATGAGGTGTACTGAACGGAGCCCTGCGTGTACAAAGTGTACGGAGCTGAGCCGTGTGTGGTGTGTGTACAGAGTGGAGCCACATGTGTATAGAGCGGAGCTGTGTGTGTATGGGGTGTACGGAGTGGAGCCATGTGTATGGGGTGTACAAATTGGAGCCGCATGTGTACGGGGCGTATGAAACGGAGCCCTGTGTGTACAAAGTGTACGGACCTGAGCAGAGCCATGTGTGTACGGGGTGTATGGAGTGGAGCCGCGTGTGTATGGAGCGGAGCCGCATGTGTAAAAGGTGTACAGAGTGGAACCGAATGTGTACGAGGTGTATGGAGCAAAGCCATATGTGTACAAGGTTTACGGAGTGGAGCCATGTGTGTACAAGGTGTACAGAGCGTGGCCGCATGTGTACAAGGTGTACGGAGCAGAACCACATGTGTACTAGGTTTACAGAGTGAAGCCATGTGTGTACTGAGTGGAGCCATGTGTGTGCTAAGTGTACGGAGCAGAGCCATGTGTGTACGAGGCATAGAAACCGTGTGTGTATGAGGTGTGCGGAGCCATGCGTGTCCAAGGTTTATGGTGGGGAGCATTCATACCTCCCAACCATCCTGGATCCAGCGGGTTAGTCCCGATTTTGAGAGAGAGCCTGCCCCACTGCCCCGACCAGGAGCTTACTTTTCCCGCGGACACAGGAGTACACGGAGCACTTTAAAATTCACACGTGAGGTTCCACCGGAAGTGACGTGCTAGAAGCTGACCGGAAAGGAGGTAATTTCAGGAGGAGATTGTGACGGAACCATGGAGGCACTTCAGGGAATGCTTCAGATCCATCACCGTGTCCTCCAGCGTGGACAGCGGGATCGCCTTGGACTCGGGAATGTCGGCCATGTGAGCGGATCATGATATGTCCTGCATCGGGAGGCTCAGGTGGGCATTACAATGGGAGCCGGGCTGCTATAGTATCTTTATAGAATCTTTCTTTCTTTCTCTCTGTTTCTTTCTCTCTCTGTTCTTTCTTTCATTCTTTCTTTCTCTCTGTTCTTTATTTCTCTCTCTAATCTTTCTTTTCTTTCTTTCTCTCTCTTTTCTTTCTTTCTTCCCCTCCTCCTTTCTCTCTGTTCTTTTTTTTGCTCTGTTCTTTCTTTCTTTCTTTCTTTCTTTCTCTCTCTAATCATTCTTTCTTTCTCTCTGTTCTTTCTTTCTCACTTTGTTCTTCCTTTCTCTCTCTCTGTTCTTTCTTTCTCTCTTTCTTTCTTTCTTTCTTTCTATCCTCTCTTTCTTTCCTCTCTTTCTCTCTCTCTGTTCTTTCTTTCTTTATAATGTAGCCCCCTTCATATGGTATAATATAGCCCCCCCAAAGAATATAATGTAGCCACTTCAGAATATAATGCAGCCCCACCTCATAGGGTATCATGCTGCCCCCTCATACGGGGTATCATGCTGCCCCCCCTCATGTGGGGTATCATGCTGCCCCCATGATACTGGGTATCATGCTGCCCCCTCCTCATATGGGGTATGTAATAATAATAATAAATTTTATTTCTATAGTGCCGAAATATCTGCAGCACTTTACATTTCAGAGGGGATTTGTACAGACAATAGACATTACAGCATAACAATAATCACATAGATTATAACAAATACCAAGAGGAACGAGGGCCCTGCTCACAAGCTTACATGAGGAAAGAGGTAGACACGAAAGGTGGGTGGTAACAGTTGCCCTGATTGTATGGACCAGCCATAATGTTAAGTGTGTAACAGTACAGACACCGAGGGCTAATGGATGCATAAAGCATGTGGGAACATGATGCGAGGAACCTGGTTATGGTAAAACTTTTGGCTGTGCCACACAGGGATAGATTAGGTTAATGTGTTGAGGCAATATGCCAGTCTGAATAAATGCGTTTTCAGGGCACGATTAAAATTGTGGGAATTGGGGACTAATCGTTTTGACCTGGGAAGTGCATTCCAAAGAATTGGCGCAGCATGTGTAAAGTCTTGGAGACAGGAGTGGGAGGTTCTGATTATTGAGGATGCTAACCTCAGGTCATCAGCAGAACGGAAGGCGTGGGTAGGGTGGTATACTGAAACAAGGGAGGAGATGTAGGGTGGTGCTGAGCCATGGAGGGCTTTGTGGGTGAGGATAATAAGTTTATACTGAATTCTGGAGTGGATGGGTAGCCAGTGTAATGACTGGCACAAGGTAGAGGCATCGGTGCAACGATTGGTGAGGAATATGATCCTGGCTGCAGCATTCAAGACAGATTGGAGAGGGGAGAGTTTGGTAAGAGGGAGACCGATTAGAAGAAAGTTATCATGCTGCCCCCTCATACGGGTATCATGCTGCCACCCCCCCATACAGGGTATCATAATCATGCAACCAGGACTCACTATGTAAATTTTAAAAAAAACCACTATACTCACCTCTCTTCCTCGCTCCCACGCTGATTTCGGCGGCGACTCTGCTCTGATGTCAGGAGCTGCGCTACAGTCAGACCGGCACACAGCGGGGACATAATATCAATATTGGTCTTTTTATATATGGATTATTTTTGGCAACAGCGCGGTCATCTGCTTAGGTTCTCTGGTTAGGGGCCCACTCATAAGTTTTGCCCCCCCCTGAACCAAAACCCTAGCTATGCCTCTGGTGCGGGCCGATTTTCATGGACTGATAGAATGGAGAGATGGAGAACTTTTTTTCATCTTCTCACATCTGAGAAAACCAGATCACACGGTGATCAAAATCTGATCAGAGCGCGATTACCATAATTGCCCTGATTCACTGATGAGAGGAAATGCAATTGTGTGACCCTAGCCTAAATTGGGTCCATTCCATTTAAAAATCAAACCAAGAAAAACTATATTGTGTTTTTCAATATATATTGCAAAAAGGAAAGGGTTTTATTTAAATTAAATTTATATGAAGTCTAAAATATATACAGTATATATTTCATCATTGAGTTGTCCTCTGCCGTAGAACTGGTATCCAGCTGTCCTGGAATCCTGAATGGAAATGTTACTATGATTCATTGTCTGCTGGTTTCTCCATGTGTGTATATATCTATGTGTGTATATTACTGGAATTATTGTAAAACTTCAAACAGCAGAAATCAGATCTGTGCTAATGGGAAGAACTCATTTGTCAGACTCCCAATCTTATGAATGAAAGAGGGTGTGGTTCAGTAGGGGGTGTGGCTTCAGAGTAAAGGCACAGGAGCTGCCAGTGCTCTGCTGTCAGTGTCTCTGTGCATGCTGCTGGATCTGCATATGAGCATCCTGAGCCCTGAGTGCAGCATTGGATTAGTCAATCCACATCCTTCCAGCCATTGTGAGACCTTGCACTAGAGAACTGTCCATGTGTCTGACAGCAGATCTCCTCTGATTCCTTCCAAACTTCTCATTTGGGATATTATTGACCCAAAGAAGAAGAAGATGAGGAGTAAAGTGATGCTGATTGTCCTGATAAATTGCTGCATGGTGGGAGTTCTTTCAGCTTCAGGTAAGAGATCCCACTTTGCAGTTCTGAAATGTTTATTATTATTACTTTACTTTGTTTACTTTGTTATTTTCCTGAGATCAGATTTTCCTGTTGTGTTGGAATACTAGAGATGTCAGAGAACATCCGTTCATCACACAGAGTTTTTATATTGGCCAACTGTCCCATAAAGATATCACGAGTTGTTATATGATGGGAACACTTTCCCTCCAGTATATTCATAACTACAATCCATGATCATTAAAAACAGAAGAAATGTGACCACAACTTCCCATGAATCTAAAAGATTTCAATTGATTCTATCCGGTTACTTTTGTGGCAAAAAGGCAACAATTATTGACATAATGGCATATATTGGAAGTAAAAGTTATTAAATCTATGATCAGTACTCGTAGTAAGAAAAAAAGTTAATTGTCACACTGAGTGATATATGTAATAAATTAAATGGCTGACTGTATATTATGAGATGCATATGTCTGTTATTTAAACTACAGAAAGTATTCAATTAAAGTTTGCCGGATAAAAGTGGTGCAGAGCTGTGTACGTAAAAATGCCTCATTGTATGGGAAAAGTTTTCAAAACTTTTGTATATTTGAAAATTATGCAAAAACTTTTATGCATGTTATGTCCAAAAGAGCAGATCCCAAAAAGCGTTTTCTCAGCATGTTTGACTTTACATGGGGACTCTACTGTACCTCTCCATGCCTCTAAATTCATGAAGAGATGTATGGAAGTGTTTTATGCAGGTGCCAGTATATGTGACATTTTAAAGTAAAAATGGCATCATTTCTCTCTTTTATTGCTACATTTTTTTTTTTTTCAGTTACAATTTAATTTTTTTAGAGAACTTGCTTACTCTTCATCATTAAGTTATGGTGAAAATATGTAGTTGCCGAAAAGAATATTCTTAACCATTGATCTGCAACATGTAGTTATTCAGTTGTGAAACTACAACACCCATCATCCAATAACTACAACTCTACCTATCGCTTACTTTCTGGGAGCAGTAGTTCCTGAATAGCTGTAATGTGACAACTCGTAGACCACCGTTATATGTATGAATGTATAATACCACCCATGTATGTAATTTTGGTTTGTGTTGACTAATGATGTCTCATGTATTACTGTTATCACAGCACCCTTACCGGAATATTAGGCAACTTTATGGGATATTGTGCTTTAAATGTACAAGTTGTGACATTTTATGATGGAACAGAGGAAGGGCACAGTGGAACAATGCATGGAGACGGACAACATCACCGATATCTCATTAACGCTAGATTAATTGGTGCTTGTTGACTCTAGAAGTTTCCAATCAGCGGGCAGAAGACTTATGATAGTATTTTAGCACTGATGGAGAGGGCGTGAGATCGTCAGATGAGGGCTACCACATTTTAATGTCACAAATCCTTTTATAAAGACCTTGGAACTGCCCTGGCAGAAAAACAGGAACTCCACCCAAGGTTATGAATTGATTTGCTAGCGTTTTACCTCTGGGCCATCTGCACTGTCTTCCTGTTATGATAGTTATAGTTACAAATAAATTATTTTCTACATAATGATCTATGCAATTAAGTTTTTATTAGTACTATTATTTTAGATTGTATTACCTTATATAATTCTATATTACATTACATTGTTGTTGTTTTTTTCTTTCCAGATACCCCCATATTAAGTACTAAGAATGCCAATCTCTCCATAGCTTCAAACCATACACTAAATATTACTTGCAGGTATGTTACATTGTGTTCAGGAAATTGACATGAAAGATGTGTTTATCTGTATGTTACTATATGGACTGGTTAGCACGCTCTGTCCTGAGTCTTTACAGATTAAAAAAATGTATTCAACTTTTTGATACATAGATAAATTAATCAAAAGATATAAAAAATTCCAGCGCAGGGTTTAAAACATTTTTGATCAATGGATGTTTGAAATGGTTGAAATCAGCTACTTCAGCACATTTATACCTAATATGAGTGACAAGCAGCTAATTGTGGACGATCTTACTGGCGGCAGCCTCAGCAGTCGGGTGTTATTGATGGGAAAACCACAGGGCATCAGTGGACTCGTGAACGGGGGGACTGACGTCTTGCTGTTCCCTAATTGAGAGATTTTTTTAAATCTGTTGAACATGTCTTAATAGAGGAGAATGTTTAATGTAAAGTAGAGATTGGCAGACAATAGTGATCCTAGATTTTACCAAAAAGTATTGGATTTGTTGCACTAGTTTTCCCTTCGTACTTGGACAATGTCCTGTGGAAGTGGAAATGACTCAGTCATGTATAAGTCATACCCCCTTTATATACACATGGTGCTAGAAGTTATGTATTTCAGCATTACACATCACGTCATTATCGATATCTGGAATTATATAATTTGAAGGAGAAGATTTTATGTAAATATAAATTCTTTATTTTTCAGTGGGGAGCAACCAGTGGTTTGGTCGTTGCCCGGTCCCGTTGATAGCCGCCTGTCACTCTTTGTGTGCAATGAAAGCGTCTATTGCCAGACAATTGTTGTATCCCAGTTCACTGTAAATGACACAGGAACATACAAGTGCTACTATGAAGGTAGCAGTAGTGTCTCCAGGGTACACGTGTCCATTGTAGGTAAGTGCATACATGTCAATAATATAGTTTAAAAAATAGAGAAAAGGAACACAGGTTAAAATAAACTCCCGGGGCAGATCTGCCAATGGTTTGATCCAAAGAACAACAAAATGACAAGAGAAGTAGAACTTCAGTTCCACTTTGGGATTAAATGCAGCATTTGGTGAATAAACAATTGTGAATTCGAAGGACAGCTTCTTCCTACTTTTGTCATAGTATATGAAGATGGACTTTGAAAGAGAATTCTGATTGGAAGAAGTTATCACTTTTCCAAAGGGACATACTCTAATACTCTACCATTTCTTTGGAAAGGTGATAATTTCTAGAATGGTGGAGGTCCGATTGCTGAAACCCCCACTGATCGCCAGAATGAAGCACTTTTGTCACCACTACAATGGAACAGCAGTGTGCATGCTTGACCACCAATCGATTCATTTTCCATGGGAATGCCAAAGTGCCATATTGGGCTTTTTATAGCAGTTTCATGGAGAATGAATGGAGTGGCTGTCAAAGATGTGCAATGGGGATAAAAGTGCTTCATTGGGGTTCTCAATGGTCGTAACTCCACCGATCTAGAAGTGACCACCTACGTTGTGCATATTTAGATTGTGAGCCCCATCGGGGACATTGATAATGTGTGCAAACTGCAAAGCGCTGCGGAATATGTTAGCGCTATATAAAAATAAAGATTATTATTATAGGTGATGACTTCTACCAACCAGAATAAACCTTAAAATCTTTTGTCTATCTTACTATGTGTCCATTTAATGTACAGTTGAGTGAGATTTATTATTGCACTTTATCATGCACAATGCTCAACCAATCATCATAACCAGTGATAGGGGAAAAAAAGGAGTGGAAACTACCCAAGACATCACTTCTACCCGACAGAGGTTGGAAAGTGGTGGCACATAGATGCTAACCTTCCTGTAATAGTATCAAAGGAGATTTTGATTCATCCATTTTAAGTTTATGCTTAGAACATACAACACTGCCCTTCACCTCTCAAAACAAACCTATTTCAACACCCTCATCACCTCACTGTCCAATAACCCGAAACGTCTCTTTGACACTTTTCATTCCCTACTCAATCCAAGAGTACAGGCCCCAACCACGGAGCTCCGAGCTGACGATCTGGCCACTTACTTCAAAGAAAAAATTGACCAGATCCGACAGGAAATTATCTCCAAATCCCCTCATACCATGCACTGTCCTCCCTCCCCCACTGCATCTAACTCACTCTCTGATTTTGAACCAGTCACAGAAGAAGAAGTAAGCAGGCTCCTTGCATCTTCTCGCCCAACTACTTGCACCAGTGACCCATTTCCGTCACATTTCCTCCAGTCCCTTTCCCCTGCTGTCACCCCTCACCTAACTAAAATATTTAACCTCTCTCTCTCTTCTGGTATTTTTCCCTCCTCATTTAAGCATGCCATCATACATCCACTACTTAAAAAACCATCCCTCGACCAAAACTGTGCCGCTAACTATAGACCTGTCTCTAATCTTCCCTTCATCTCTAAACTCCTGGAACGCCTGGTCCACTCCCGTCTTATCCGCTATCTCTCAGAAAACTCTGTTCTCGACCCTCTCCAATCCGGTTTCCGCTCTTTACACTCCACTGAAACTGCCCTCACTAAAGTCTCTAATGATCTGCTAACAGCTAAAACAAATGGTCATTACTCCATGCTAATTCTCTTGGATCTCTCTGCAGCATTCGACACTGTGGATCATCAGCTCCTCCTCACTATGCTCCATTCCATTGGCCTCAAGGACACCGTTCTCTCCTGGTTCTCCTCCTATCTCTCCGACCGCTCCTTTACTGTTTCTTTTGCCGGTTCCTCCTCCTCTCACCTTCCCCTTACTGTTGGGGTTCCTCAAGGATCGGTTCTAGGCCCCCTCCTCTTCTCCTTGTACACTGCCCCTATTGGTCAAACAATCAGTAGATTTGGTTTCCATTACCATCTCTATGCTGATGACACCCAATTATACGCTTCTTCTCCTGACATCACGCCAGCCTTTCTAGAAAACACTGGCGATTGTCTAAACGCTGTGTCTAATATCATGTCCTCACTATATCTGAAACTGAACCTATCAAAGACTGAACTCCTTGTGTTTCCTCCCGCTACTAATGTACCTACACCCGACATTGCCATTTCCGTCTGTGGTTCCACTATTACTCCCCAGCAACATGCCCGCTGTCTTGGGGTCATACTTGATTCCGAGCTTTCCTTTGCCCCCCACATTCGATCACTGGCTCGCTCTTGTCATCTGCACCTCAAAAACATTTCTAGAATTCGACCTTTTCTTACTTTTGACTCTGCAAAAACTCTTACTGTTTCTCTTATTCATTCTCGTCTCGACTATTGTAACTCTCTTCTAATCGGTCTCCCTCTTACAAAACTCTCCCCTTTCCAATCTGTCTTGAATGCTGCAGCCAGGATCATATTCCTCACCAATCGTTACACCGATGCCTCTACCTTGTGCCAGTCATTACACTGGCTACCCATCCACTCCAGAATTCAGTATAAACTTATTACCCTCACCCACAAAGCCCTCCATGGCTCAGCACCACCCTACATCTCCTCCCTTGTTTCAGTATACCACCCTACCCGCGCCCTCCGTTCTGCTGATGACCTGAGGTTAGTATCCTCAATAGTCAGAACCTCCCACTCCCGTCTCCAAGACTTTACACGTGCCGCGCCAATTCTTTGGAATGCACTTCCCAGGTCAATACGATTAGTCCCCAATCCCCACAATTTTAAGCGTGTCCTGAAAACGCATTTATTCAGACTGGCCTATCGCCTCAACACATTAACCTAACCTATCCCTGTGTGGCAGAGCCAAAAGTTTTACCATAACCAGGTTCCCAGCATCATGTTCCCACATGCTTTATGCATCCATTAGCCCTTTGTGTCTGTACTGTTACACACTTAACATTATGGCTGGTCCATACAATCAGGGCAACTGTTACCACCCACCTTTCGTGTCTACCTCTTTCCTCATAGACTGTAAGCTTGCGAGCAGGGCCCTCATTCCTCTTGGTATTTGTTATAATCTACTGTATGTGATTATTGTTATGCTGTAATGTCTATTGTCTGTACAAATCCCCTCTGAAATGTAAAGTGCTGCGGAATATGTCGGCGCTATAAAAATAAAATTTATTATTATTATTATTATTAGATGTGAGGGGATGGTGGGGTGGTCCTGGACTAGCATTGTAAAAGAATGACCTCCTCTCTATGTATGGTCCTGAAAGTAGTGACTTTTAATTAAACTGATATATTGTTGAATAAAGTCCATTTAATTGACTATTAACTTTCCAAAAAGTCTTTTAATAAAGTTTGCGTGAAACAATAATCTGTCATGATGGTAAAGGCTTAAATAAAAAATATTTAACATTTACAACAGAACCCTGTGACCAGCTCTGGTTATATTTCTGCTTTATGATGAGTATGATGCTTATATTTTCAGCATTCATTTCATTTTTAGATCAGAGCTCTCCATTTGCGTCATCAGCTAGTGACACCCCTATTGTTGTGCGCATTCCTGGGGACGATTCTGCAGGAAATCAGACTGTGGTAATCCCATGCGTTGCTTCTCGAGAGGATCTCAACGTAACCTTGCGCACAGTAAGGAATACTTACATTTTAGAACGCTTTCCATGGACCTTTGATTTTGAATATTGTACCAGTTTCTCTTTTCTGTTTCTTCATTATTTTAATGATATGAGATGCTGTGACACCTTATAATTACAAGCGGATTTAAAATTTGCTCTGGATTTTCGAATTGATAATAGGCCCCATCTGGCTCAGATTTTACCCATGTCAACTGAATGGAGAAATACAATCTGCAAGTAAGACTGGCATTCTGTAAAATATGAAGTTTCATGTGGATATCTGTGCCAGTTGGAATTTTTCCAAGGCATCTGCAGGGTGTGAACACACCCATAATGTCTGTATATTTATATGTGTGAAGCACACAGTCATTGTCAGAAAATTCCTACAGCTCACTATTAATTGCTTTGGTTGAATAATCTGCTTGTTTATGGCCTTCTAATCAATTGGGCCACATACATAGTAACATAGTAACATAGTTAGTAAGGCCGAAAAAAGACATTAGTCCATCCAGTTCAGCCTATAAAATTCTGTCAGAATAAATCCCCAGATCTACGTCCTTCTAAAGAACCTAACAATAACTGTAAGATACAATATTGTTATGCTCCAGGAAGACATCCAGGCCTCTCTTGAACCCTTCGACTGAGTTTGCCATCACCCCCTCCTCAGGCAGGGAATTCCAGATTCTCATTGCCCTAACTGTAAAGAATCCTCTTATATGTTGGTGGAAAAACCTTTTCCCCTCCAGACGCAGAGAATGCTCCCTTGTGACCGTCTACATGATATTCTTCCATGAATTCAATATTTTTGTCTTTAAAGAGAATCACTCAATATGATCACCCCTCCTAAGCCATCTATAGGGAAGAAATTTACATATTTTTTAATATGAAAATGAGCTATTAAGATCTATGGGCTGGACATAGATCTCCCTGGTAATCTACCACCAGAGGTTATTTTAAATGAAAGTGGAAGTATGAAAGGGGAAGTTACCAGTGTGAGACATGTAGATCAGGAGAGCGGACTGTCAGTCATTACACGTCTCACACTGGTAAGGCTTTTCATCTAAAATAAGCTCTGGAGGCAGATTCTCAGGGAGATCTCTGTCCAACCCATAGATCTTAACAGCTCATTTACATATTAAGAAAAATGTGGATTTCTCTGTAATAGGACATGGAATTGCAGATATCAAGGTACCATTTTGTTAAACTTTTTATGACTTATTTGCTTATATAGGCATCTTAGGAGGGGTGATCCTACTGACAGATTTCCTTTAAGAAATCTACATCACCTTGGTGCAACGACCACATTGTTAGTTCATGGCTACCAAACTACAGCATTGCGAACCTCCTTCTTCCAGACAGCATCTCTTCTTATTAATGAAACCATGACAGTATTACATTGTGGCGTAACACTCGTGTGCTGCCGCACCATGCCTTCTAATCAGAAACTGGGTCTGAGCAGAAAAAGTAAATTAATGTGCATGCAAAATGTAATTGCATATGAACACATGACCTTTACACAGAGAAAACCAAAAGCAAAACACAAAACAAATATCCTGGAATAAAAAAGTAAAAAAATATATTGCAAAAATTGCATGAAGGTAGTAATAGTAGTAATAATAAGGGTATTTAGTTAACATAATTTTGATCAAAATAATGTAGAAGCCATCCCGCCACGTCACGGCAACCCTTGTGGGACAGTCCTAACTCTTGTATTTAAAACCTTTCCACTTGTCAAGTGACGTAAATGTGAACAAGGACAGAGGGACTGAACCACCAGTAATAGTATAGGCCAGACAGGATGGATTTTCCAACTCAGAAACAGGGCGGTCACACCCTTATATGCACAGAATGCACAATGAATAGGACTGTCCCACAAGGGTTGCCGTGACGTGGCGGGATGGCTTCTACAAAATTATGTTAACTAAATACCCTTATTATTACTACTATTACTACCTTCATGCAATTTTTGCAATATATTTTTTTACTTTTTTATTCCAGGATATTTGTTTTGTGTTTTGCTTTTGGTTTTCTCCATGCCTTCTAATCAGAAGAGGCACTGGGGATGCTGGCAGGCAAGAGGAGGGTCACAATGCTCAAGTTCAACAGCCACAAAATACCAATGCGTCTACTGGAGCTTGCAAATCTTATTAACTCAAAACAATAGTTACACCTTTACTTTTTGTAAATTAACTGATTTAATTGTGCATATTTTCATGCAGAAATATGCTGAAAATGCATTTGCTCCAAATGGGCACAGTATACATTGGAACTATAAAAAGGGCATCATCATTTCGAGTGGACTGCTGAGGTTTTCCGATATGGTCTTCTGTGAAACTATTTGGAATGGGCAAACATATAAATCTTCCAACTTCATTATTGTCGTTGTAGGTAAGCGTCAGATATTAGTTCTCCATGAATAATAATCTATTATATTGTAATATAATATGAATAAACCAAAACAGCCTAATATAATCATCATCGTTGTGCAGTCATGTAAGGCCACATGCACATGTTGAGTATTTGGTGAGATTTTTACATCAGTATTTGTAAGCCAAAACCAGGAGAGGAACAATCAGAGGAAAAGTATAATAGAAACACGTCACCACTTCTGGATTATCACCCACTCCTGGTTTTGGCTTATAAATACTGAGGTAAAATACTGACCAAATACTGAACTTGTGAGCATGGCTTAGATGGAGAGAGCTCACAGAATTACTCTTTCGTGTAGATGATACATAGTGTCTTAATGTGTTTTTTTCTCTTTCTTTTAGAATTTAAAATCTTCAGTCTTTCAATCACCCCCCACCCTCAGATCTATTTGGCTGTTGGACAGAAGCTGGCACTATCTTGCACTGCGCAGACGCAATTCAATGCCAGAGTTCAATTTAAATGGGACTTTCCTTCAATGGGGGTAATTTGTGCTTTTTTGTTGCTTGTTTATAGAGTTTCTAAGATGAATTATAAGAATGAGCTATTGGATGTACTGGAGTAAAACCAGAATTTATGATCTTGTGACCTGTATCAGGTATTTTTCCCCAGTTTTACTCTTCCACGCTCTGTTTCTATAATTAACAACTTTGGCTCTCAAATCGGAAGCCCCAACATTCAGGAACACAATGTCTTCCAATTCATATTCATGCTTTTGCTTCTAGCGAACTAGTAGAGAGTTCTCATCAGTGTCCTTGGCGAGCTTCATATGTTGTCTGGGCTTCTCTCTGCGTAAGATGACTCTTCATTAAAGCTCCAATTACTTCCTGCCTCATAAGCTTTGCAGTGAGTGCAGAGATTCTGAGCTGTTAGGCTGGTTTCACATTTGCGTTTTTTAGCGCTGGAAAAAAACGCTAACCTGCGCATGCGTTTTTTCCCCTATATTTAACATGGGTGCGCATACCTGCGCGCTGCCATGCGCATGTATGCGATTTTCATGCGCTGCTTTTTTTGGGGTATGCGTTGGTATTTTCCAGACGCAGCATGTTGCATTTTTTGGCCCTGCAAAAAAGCGCATGCGCACATATGCGCACGTTTTGCGCTAAAAATGGCCATTATAGCCTATGGGTGCGCATATGTGCGCATTGGCATGCTTATGTATGCGTTTTTTTGCACAAGCGTTTTTTTTTTTAACCATGGAATTTAGGGGTTTGGGTTAGAGTTAGGGTTAGTTAAAGGGGTTTAGGGTTAGGGTTAGGGTCAGGGTCAGGGTTAGGGTTGGGGTTAGGGTCAGGGTTAGGGTTAAGTATGGTTTGGTTAAGGGTTAGGGTCAGGGTTAGGGTTAGGGTTAGGGTTAGGGTTAGGGTCAGGGTTAGGGTTAAGTATGGTTTGGTTAAGGGTTAGGGTCAGGGTTAGGGTTAGGGTTAGGGTCAGGGTTATGGTTAAGTATGGTTTGGTTAAGGGTTAGGGTCAGGGTTAGGGTCAGGGTTAGGGTTAGGGTTAGTTAGGGTGAGGGTTAGGGTTAGGGTCAGGGTTAGGGTTAGGGTTAGTTAGGGTTAGGGTTAGGGTTAGGGTCAGGGTTAGGGTTAGGGTTAGTTAGGGTTAGGGTTAGGGTTAGGGTCAGGGTTAGGGTTAGGGTTAGTTAGGGTTTAGGGTTTGAGTTAGGGTTAAGTATGGTTTGGTTAAGGGTTAGGGTCAGGGTTAGGGTTAGGGTTAGGGTTAGTTAGGGTTAGGGTTAGGGTTAGTTAGGGTTAGGGTTAGGGTTAGGGTCAGGGTTAGGGTTAGTAAAGTCTTGGTTTGGGTTAGTGTGAGGGGCCACCTAATGTTGGAAAAAAACGCAAACGCGGTAAAAACGCACTAAAAACGCTTACAAACGCATAAAAACGCTGCGTTTTTTTCATGCATGCTCATAAAAATGCTTGAAAAAAACGCAGCAGTTGTATGCTTTTGTATGCGTTTTTTTAATGCGTTTTTTTGCGGGAAAAACGCGCTGCAAAAAAAAGCAAGTGTGAAACTAGCCTTATAAACAGAGCATGAAACGGGTTTAGAGATAAAAGAATATCTTAAGCCCTTTGAGACCTTGCCCTTTTTCGTTTTTGCGTTTCTGTTTTTCGCTCCCCTTCTTCCCAGAGCCATAACTTTTTTACTTTTTCTGTCAATATAGCCATTTATAGGGCTTGTTTTTTGTGAGACACATTGTACTTTTGAATGATACATTGGTTTTACCACATTGTGTACTCAAAAATGGGAAAAAAAATTCCAAGTGCAGTGAAATTGCAAAAAAAGTGCAATTCCACAATGGTTTTTTGGATTTTTTTTCACCATGTTCACCAAATGCTAAAACTGACCTGCTATTATGATTCTCCAGGTCATTACGAGTTCACAGACATGAAACATGTCTAGGTTCTTTTTCATTTAAGTGGTGAAAAAAAATCCAAAGATTGTTAAAAAAAAAAACTGCTCCATTTTCCGAGACCCGTGGCGTCTCCATTTTTCATTATCTCGGGTTGGGTGAGGGCTTATTTTTTGCACGCCGAGCTGCGTTTTTATTGATACCCCTTTTGTGCAGATATGTTCTTTTGATCACCCGTCTTTGCATTTTAATGCAATGTCGTGGCGACCAAAAAAATTTAATTTTGTAATTTTAACTTTTTTTCTCGCTACGCCATTTAGTGATCAGGTTAATCCTTTTTTTATTGATAGATTGAGCGATTCTGAATGTGGAGATACCAAATTTGTGTATGTTTTATTGTTTTATTTTGAATGGGGCAAAAGGACATTTTTTTCACTTTTGGCATGCTGCAATAGTCTCTATGGGAGACTAGAAGCTGCCATAACCCGATCGGCTCTGCTACGTACAGGCAATCAGCTGTGTGTAGCAGAATACCTCACTTGCTATGACAGTAAGCCGGCTGTGACAACAATAGAGGTCTCCTGGAGACCTCTGGTTGTCATGTCAAGCTATCTGTGACCCGCGATCATGTGATGGGGGTCACCGATGCACAGGAAGTGAGCGTTAAATGTGCTGTCAGAGTTTGCACTTGACAGTGGCATTTAACGGGTTAATAGCCACAGGTGGATCACAGTTCCACCCGTGGCTGCTCCGGGCATATGTCAGCTGTTCAAAACAGCTGACATGTGCCGGGAAAGAGGTGGACTCAGCACCGGAGCCCACATCAAAGGGAGAGAAGCGATCTGTGCTGTACTAGTACAGCGCAGGTCTTGAAGGGGTTAAAAGGAAAAGAATGGTGTATAGTACACATTGGCAATATGATTGCTTTTGGATCTACATTGAGTTTGAGCACCCTGGTTAAAACTACTGTCATTGTGTACAGTTAAGCAAGTTGAAGATGAAATTATCTCTAAAAGGCCTAAAGTTAAAGATGACACATTTAATTTGTATTTTATCCAAAAAAAAAATTGTCATTTTTAACATTTTAAAAATTACAAACATGAAAATGGGCCTATGCTAAAGTTTGGGTACCCTTGGAGATTTATGTGCTCAGATAACTTTGACCAAGGTATCAGACTATAATTAGGCTGTTAGGGTTATGACTCAGCTAATAAAAGCCAAGCTTCCGTTAACACTGTGCCAAAGAGCAGCAGCCATGGGTTCATCTAAGCAGCTGCCTAGAACTCTGAAAATGATAATGGTGGGGGTCGGCAAAGAAGGAGAAGGCTATAAGAAGATAGCAGAGCATTTTCAAGTTACCTTTTCCTCAACTTGAAATTTAATTAAGAAATGGCAGGTAACAAGAACATTGGGGGTTAAGATAATGTCTGTGAGAGCTGCTTGTAGAATTGCTAGAAAGGAAAACCAGAACCTCCACTTGACTGCAAAAGACATTCTGAAAGATTTAGCAGACTCTGGAGTTGTGGTACATTGTTCTACTGTTCAGAGACACCTGCACAAACATGGCCTTTATGGAAGAGTCCTAAGAATAGAACCTCTCCTGCGTCCTTACCTTAAAATTCAGAATCAGAAGTATGCAAAAGAACATCGAAACAAGCATTTTGCAAAGAAGTCTTGTGGACTGATGAGGTATGGGGAGAAAAGGGCACAGAATTTCAGGAAAAGAGCATCTCGCCAGCCATTTAGCATTGGAGGGGATCAATCATGCTTTGGGGTTGTGTTGCAGTCACCGGGGAACACTTTACGGGTAGAGGGAAAAATGGATTCAATTAAATTTCATCAAAAACTTAATGTAAACATAACAACATCTGCAAGAAAAGCTGAAGTTGAGAAGACATTGGCTTCTACAAATGGATAATGAATGATCCTAAACACATATCAAAATCCACAATAGAGTACCTCAAAAGGTACAACTGAAGGGTCTGTTTCTAGACCTCAGAATAGCAGTGCATGTAAGACGACCAAGGAATCTCGCAGAACTGGAGGAATTTTCCAAGTAAGAATGGCTGAAAATCCCTCAAACAGGAACTGAAAGACTCTTGGCTGCCTACAAAAAGCATTTACAAGCTATGATACAATAGCAGTAATTTTGACAAGAGGTGCCCAAACTTTTACATCCCACTGTATCCACCAATATGTGGATGCCCTGTGAAAATTTAATTTGATTGTCAAGGTAAAAAGCACTATAATTATTGTTATTGCTGTACTTCAGATTTTATCATCTCAATTACAGTGACAGTGAAAGAAGTGGTAATAAATGTATCAGAAAAAGAAAAGGAAAAAAAAATTTTTTGTAGAAAGGACGCCTCACCATGTATTATATGGTCGGTAGCCTGTTGATAATGCAGCCAGGATCCAAATCCATTTGACCATCGAATAAATTAAGGAAGAAAAAGAGAGAAAAAAAAGATCCACAGCTAGATATAAATAAAAAACTCTTCTTTATTTCATTCCATTAAAAAAGATTGTCCAGACAGGTTAAAAAATGTCCAACATTCTGACGCGTTTCTGGCCGCAGCCCTTAGCGGTAGAATATGGTAACATTACAAACACAGAAGTAATATATATGTTCAGCCTCCTATGACATCACAATGTCATTAGCATATGACACAGCTTGCAGAAAATACAAATCATTAAATTTATATAACAAGGCTTGTAATTAATTACCTGTCTGGACAATCTTTTTTAATGGAATGAAATAAAGTAGAGTTTTTATTTATATCTAGCTGTGGATCTTTTTCTCTCTTTTTCTTCCTTAATAAATGTATCATTTAAAAAGAGTGAAATCTGTTCTTTATGTGCTGTGAATACTCAGATTTTATATTATACATTTGTTCTTTTGGAATGTTAGGATAACAGGGCAATTGAAAAATTATCCAGATATCAGTTAGCAAGTGTTCTGAACTACACGGGATCGCTGACTATAGAAGAGGCAACTTTGGAAGATGAAGGGTATTATAGCTGCACAGCAGACACTGGAGGCATGAGTAAGACTAACACCACCAAGGTCATTGTACATGGTAAGACTTGTACTGAAAAGTACCTATCATTAAAAAAAAAAATGTATTATATGGCCTTCTATGTGCTGCTGATACACCATCCAACGGTCAGAAAACCACTCTTCCTGCATCAACTGAGCGCTCAGATCAGTGATCGTGCTCAATGCTCAATATTAAGTCTATGTCTTTGAAATCCACTTTGCTGAGAGAGGTGTAAGGACCTATAGATTTACTATTGAGCCTGTGCACCCTATATACATGCAGCTCACGCTAGAGCTGCACACTTCAGATCAGTGTTTGGACTGATCGGTGGGGGTCTCAAGACCTCGACATCCCAGCAAAGTGCAGTCTCTATAAAATATATCACATAATTTCTTTTGTAAATGATAGAAAGGGAAACTGTCATCAGGATTTTATTCTCCAAGCTAATGGCATGCACAATATATAAAGCTCTTTAATGCTTATTAACCCCTTATTGGATGAAGCTAATTTTGACCTTAATGACCAGACCAAATTTTTTTTAAATCTGACCAGTGTTACTTTATGTGGTAATAATTCTGGAATGCTTCATCTGATCCCAGTGGTTCTGAGACTTTTTTTTGTGACATATTGTACTTGATGTTAGTGGTAAATTAGTGGAGTTACATATATTTATGAAAATATCAACATTTTTGACCAACATTTTTAAATTTCACAATTTTTAAAATTTAAATTTTTATGCCCCTAAGGGTATGTTTCCACTTGCTGGTTGAACGCAGCGTCCAGATGTTACAGCATAGTGGAGGGGATTTTGTGAATTCCCATCTCCACTATGCGTGTAAACACGCATCCGGCGGCCCTGCGATTCCAGACATGCGGCACGCCTTTTTAGACCACAGCATGTCTGTTTACCTTGCGGAGACGCTCAGTCTCCGCAAGGTAAATAGCCTACTCTATGTATTCACTGCAGCGATTCCGGATGTGTTCAATGAGCACATCTGGAATCACTGCACGTAGAGAAGGGGGCGGCACTTTGGGCGGAGCGGGGTTTACGCTCTGTCCAAAGTGCAAGGAATGTGCATAGTGGAAACTCACCCTAAATCAGAGCGTTATGTCACACAAAATAATTTGTAAATATTATTTCTCATGTGTCTACTTTACATCAGCACAATTTTTGAAACATAATTTTCTTTTGTTAGGAAGTTAGAAGGGTTCAAATTTGACCATCAGTTTCTCAATTTTGCAATAAAATTTACAAAACCATTTTTTTAGGGAACACCTCACATTTAAAGTGATTTTGAGGGGCCTGTACGACAGAAAATACCCCAAAGTATCACCATTCTAAAAACTGCACCCCTCAAATCCTCCAAACCACATTCAAGAAATGTATTAACCCTTCAGGTGCTTCACAGGAATTAATGGAATGTGGAAGGAAAAAATTAACATTTTACTTTTTTTCACAGCAATTTTGCTTTAGCCCCAATTTTTTTATTTTCACAAGGATAACATGGACCCCAACATTTATTGTGCAATTTCTCCTGAGTACGCTGATACCCCGTATGTGAGGGAAAACTACTGTTTGTGCACACAGCAAGGTTCAGAAGGGAAGCATCACCATTTGACTTTTCAAAGCAAAAATGGCTCGAATCGATAGCTGACGCCATGTCAGTCTTGGAGAGCCCCTAATGTGCCTAGACAATGGAAAGTCAAACCCACAAGTGACCCCATTGTGGATACTACACCCATCAAGGATTTTATCCAGGGGTAGAGTGAGGATTTTTAACATAAAGGTACTACACAAAATTTGATAACAGGTCGCTGCATTGAATATGTCGTCATTAGTGTGGAGCTCAAATGCTTGCAACTTTAATTTGCATCGGGGTGCTCCGGTACGCACCAAGTATTGCGGGGGGGCTCGTGCGACCTAATGCAAACTCGAGTAGAGAGCACTTGTGCTCAACACTAGTCGCCATATTGTTTCCACTGGGTTCTCTGTTTTCTCTGTCATTCTCCGAATTACATATAGGTAAATAAGATTAGTAATAAAGTACCTTTACTGTAGGTGTATCTGAGATTTTGCTGTGAGAAGGATTACAATCCCTGTACAGTGGCGGAATAGGTTGATGGTACTTAAGCAATCAAAATAAATAAATAAGTAACTGATTACAGTTTTGAAAATCTGAACATTAATGTAATTTACATCTCATTTCTATTCACAGAAAAGCCATTTATAATTATGGATGAAGAAATGGAAAAAGTCATTGTGTGTAATGCTGGAAATGACATCAGGATACCAGTAAAATTTACGGCGTTTCCCGATCCTGAAGTGACATGGTAAATCCATTGGAAAAAGTTTTATCATGGTACTTTCTGTAATATATCTTTTGTTTAACTGTGAATGTTTTTTTTTTTTAAAGGAGAAAGAATGGAAAAATGGTGCATCAAAAGTACCGATATTTCCTGTCAATCGGTCACTGTGAGGAACATGACATTGGGAATTATACTGTTACTCTCACTAACCCAACAACAAAGGATTTTGAGAGACACACCTTTCAAGTCTTTGTACACGGTGAATTTCAGTTGTTTTGTATTGTCTGAAGTACAGATGTTGTTAGTCATATGAAGGAGTTGACGATGACGTTGTGCCCATGTTGTTCTGCAGTGCCGCCGCAAATAGGTGAAAGAGCTGTGTCCTCCACCCTGGAATCATACAAGTATGGCAAAGCGTTCTCTCTCACATGTACTGCATATGGAATACCAACCCCTCTGAGCATTCAGTGGTCATGGCAGCTGGAAGAAGAGTGCACATACCTACCACAGTGAGTACTTTTACATAGATGAGTTTTGTGCCCTAGAGAATATTATTGCTATCCCATGTACTAGAGGGAATATGTTCTTTTTTTCAGTAGGCTGCTTTTTTTTTTTTTTTTTTACATAAAACTAGTGTCACACCCCTGAACTGCAATACATCCATGGACAGTTGTGACACTATTTCTAGAAGAAAGCACTCATGTCTCTAAATGTGAATGCCTTTAATGTTGGTCATATGCATTTGGTACTTAATTATAATGTCATGTGCATGGAGCTGCCAATCACTTATGTGACATCTAAATTTTGGGTGAAACTTTGACCTTTCTCTGGACATAAAAATTGTTGTTTTTTTCTAAACATTATTACCAGAGGTTCCTGGCAACCTCCTATTTCCACTTTATCAATGGAAGGAAAATGCATGTTCAGCAAATCAAAATTTCCATTTGAGTTCTTAATTGTTTAATTCGGGAAACAGTTATAGCATACCTAATGAAAGGATTTCTGTTTGCCCACTTTTCTACCAGTAAAGTCCCAGTGGGAATTATATTTGTAATGGCCAGAAGATGACTCAGTATATTGTTATACCAGATATCTTTTCGCTGTTTCATTCTTTCTTATCTTAGTCAACGATGACTTTAGTACCAACTCTGAAGACCTCTTTGTATTGGCACTTACGTATGTCTGTGGATCTCTGTAGTGGAATGTCTTATCATGTCTTCTTTTATACAGTAGTTCTTGAGTAAAATGAAGTCTACAGTGAGTTTTTTTTAAGACTATCTGTGTGAAAGGCCATCCAAGAGGAAATGTGCTGATTGATGTACAGGGTGATAGCCAGGAATCCTGTGTTGGGACCACATGGTTTCCCTTATCAGACCTCTGCACAGCTTTCAGCTTCCTGCAACAGAGACTGGAGTATTCCGCTTTCCTGTTGTTGTTGTCCAGATAACTTCCTTTGACTTCTTCCTCTGGAGCCCTAGTGCTTCCTACCATCCCATAGAACAACAGTAAGCTGACCATGCTGCTTCATCACATCCACATAAACTAGGAATTATGAATTTATGAATGAATTTGTTTTTTCTTCTTATGCCCCTCCCTGTCCTCCATCCACCTCAATGTTTTCTTTCCTTCTTATTCCCCTCCCCTGCTTCCTACGACCTCAATATTAGTGCTAATTTTGGAAAAGATCTAGAGAATTCACCTTTTCACCCGGACAATTGTATTTATTTACCAATCATTGATCTTCTCAGTCTCCATAGAACTTGAATTTAGGCCATTGTTTAAGGGTCATTTTATTTCTGGAGCTTGGCATAGATTTTATTAACATCTAGTTATGTTTCCTTCCTTGTAGACTTTATCATGCAGGGAAAAATCCCTATAGTTGTTCCAAGTGGAGAAATATTACTGACCATTACGGAGGGAATGTAATTGAGACGCCAGATATTCGTACTGACATCATTGAAGGAAAACTAAAGGTGGGATTATATTTTTCATCTACATGAAATCAACTGTAACATTTACTAAAAGGCAATGAAATATGCTCAATATCTGGTTAATAAAAAATACAATTTTCAGAATTTTGACACAGATATTTTTTACATTTTTGAATTTTCACTTAAATGAAAAAATAAAAATTCTGCTCATTAAAATCACACACAGCTTTCTATTACTTGATAAGGTATTCTCAGAAAGACCTTTGAAACTATTGTAAAAGTGACAATGTTTCTTCATACTTATGAAGATCTTAAAGGGATCCTGTTAGCAGTTTTGGCCGCTATAAGATGCGGCTACCACCTTTCAGGGCTGATATACAGCATTCTATAATGCTGTAGATAAACCTCCAACCTGACCTGAAAGATAAGAAAAATACGTTTTATCATACTCACCCAGGGAGTAGTCCGATCCGATGGGTGTCGTAAGTTCGGGTCCGGCGCCTCCCAACTTCTTATAATCGCCGCCCTCCTGCTTGCTTCATCACTCCCGGCATCATGCTCCTGTGCAGGCGTACTTAGCTGCCCTGTTGATAGCAGAGCAAAGTACTGCAGTGTGCAGGCACTGGGCCTCTCTGACCTTTCCTGGCGCCTGTGCACTGCAGTACTTTCCTCTGCCCTCAACCGGGCAGATAAGTATGCCTGTGCAGGAGCCATAAAGCAAGCAGGAGAGTGGAGATCAAAAGAAGATGAGAGGCCCGAACCTGCGACACCCATCAGACCATACCACACCGGACCGCCCCCCAGAAATGTATAATAAAACTTATTTTTCCTATCTTTCAGGTCCTTTTGGGGGCTTATCTACAGCATTATGGAATGATGTAGATAAGCCCTGAAAGGCAGCAGCCATATCTTATAGTGGCCAAACCTGGTGACGGTTGACTTTAAGCACATGGCTCGGAGGTTTTGTGGTTATTTACGGCTCTGTATTTGGAGCTTCTGGGACTTCATGCTCCAATGTGCAATGCCCTGCTGTGTGCTCTTCTTCCTACATTGCACTACCTTCATATTATTAAGAGAATATTTTTTTCTGACAGTGCTTCTTTAAGACGTCTTAATACCACATGGCAAATATTCTTTTGTTTTTTATTTTTTTATTTTAGACTATAAGCAAGCTGCTTATTTCATTAGCTCATGTATCTGCTGTCTACAAGTGCACCGCCACTAACCAGGCTGGGAGCGATGAACACATCATTCCTTTCCATGTGACACGTAAGTTAAATAAACTTTTACATTGAAGTTTATTTTTTACCTTGATACAGGTTAAAATGATTTGTTCATCTTGAGTTTTTTTTTTAGTTAAGACTAGTTATAGTCGTAGCTGCTTTACGAGTCTCGCTGGTTAGATCGGTTGTCCAGTAAAAACAGTTTATCGTCTAACTAAAGGATAGGTAATTACTTGCTGTTGCAGATCAATTGTTTCCCACCGATGAGATCCCACCAATCGGTTGAACAAGAACTTAAATTCCCGATGAGGAACTTTTATCACTGTTAAAAAATGTAGCAGAAAATTGTATGTCGGCCCTCTGCTACAATTGTTCTCTACCGGGTTAACAAAATTGATTGCAATGCTCAGCAACACTATAGGGAATGAAGTGCAGGTTACACAAGCGCACTTCCACTCCATTATAGTATGGTTAAAAGTTCCCCTTTCAGCAGATCAGTGCGGGTTTCAGTGGTCAGTCCTCCAGTGATCAAGAAGTTGTTACCTATCCTATGAGTATTCTATGGATATGGATATCCTGTGGATAGGTAATAGCTTATTTTCACTGGAAAAGCCCTTTAAGTTTGGAAAGAGCGATTTATCACTACTCAGGTATTAGATGTTTTCTACACATGGCTTTGTGACGCAAACACTAGCCTTTGGGGAAGATCACCAATGGTTCGCAAATTCAGGTTTTCCTGTACAATGAGAGAAACAACAACATAGTAACATACTTCTTTGTTATTTTAGGGGGCATTGATGTCCACATGCACCCAAGGGGCAGACTCACTGAGCATGTTAATGTGACTTTAAAATGTATTGCTGATAAGTCCACCTATGGAAGTTTAACGTGGTTCAAGAGGAAGGCTCCTGGAGCAAGTAACTGGTCCCTGCACACTTGTGGAAATCTCACCAACCTCATTAAAATGAATCACTCTACATTGGATATCAATGGAGAATACATGACCTTGGAGCTGACTCTGCATAATATCTCCTTGGATGACCAAGGTCACTATGACTGTGTAGCTCAGGAGAAGAAAACCATGCGGAAGGGCTGTTTCACTACTGTATTAACTATTCATGGTAAGGGAAACATCATTCTAGCAGATCACAGATTTTTTTTTTCAGAAATGTAAAAAAATGAATTTTTTTCTTTGTATTAGGCTTGTTAAATTTTCTGAAGAGAAAAGTACAAAAACAGCATGTTTGCAGGCATTTGTTAAACTATGAAGACAATGAGTTCTATTAGGGGCTCATGCTCACGGCTGTATTTTCAGTACGAGTGCAATCCGACAAAACATTCCGGTCAGAGGAAAAAAATTGCTGCATGCACTCGGATCACATCTGAATGCAGTCCAATTTTCAAGGACTGACAAAATGGAGATCTTCTCCGTATCCGAGAGAATCGGATCGCACTGTGCTCACACTCTAAGCAGAGTTTGATCAGAGTATCAATTGCATAATTGACCCGATTTTCTCGGATGAGAAAATACACGGTCATCTGCACCTGCCCTAAAAATGCTTCAGCAGGCAGGGTAGCACCCAATGGGGCATCTGCCTCATGTTTCCAAAAGTCATAGCCACCTGAGGGGTGAAAGAGCAGCAATACTGAGATGACCAGTGTTTAAAAAAAAAAGAAAAATGGTTTACAAAATACAAGGCAATATACCGTATATACTCATGTATAAGCCGAGTTTTTATCACTTTTTTTTTGTACTGAAAACTCCCTCCTCGGCTTATACACAAGTCATTGTCCCAGAATCCGGCGGGGGAGGGGGAGTGGTGAAGCAGCGGGTCACAGGAGGCAGGAGCTGGTGGCTGCAGCTGTAAATGTGCCCACTGCTAAAGAGAAATGAATGTTCACTGCACTGGCAATAAATATTCATTTCTTTTACAGCACGCAGCACAGTTACAGCTGCAGCCTCCGGCTTCCAGCAGTTGTAAAAAAAACCCTCCTACTTACCTTTCCTGCGCACCCTGGTAGCATCTTGTTCCAGCTTTCAGCTGCTCCTGCAGCCGAGCGATCACGTGTTCCTGCTGATCGCTTGGCCACAGGAGCTGCTGGAAGCTGGAACAAGATGCTGCCAGGGCATGCAGGGAAGGTAAGTAGGAAGTTTTATTTATGCTTTTATCATGGGGGGGGTCATGCATACAAGGAAAGGGATGAGGAACCATGCATACCAGGACAGGGATGAGGAGCCATGCATACAAGAATACCAATAATGAGCCATGCGTAAAAGAATAGGGATATAAAGCCATGCATACCAGGACAGGGAATAGGAACAATGCATACCAGGATGGGGATGAGGAACCATGCACACAAGATTAGGGATGAGGAGCCATGCATACCAGGACAGGGATGAGGAGCCATGCATACAAGAATACCAATAATGAGCCATGCATAAAAGAATAAAAAGAATAGGGATATAAAGCCATGCATACCAGGACAGGGAATAGGAACCATGCATACCAGGATGGGGATGAGGAACCATGCATACAAGATTATGGATGAGGAGCCATGCATACCAGGACAGGGTTGGGGAGCCATTCATACAAGGATGGGAATAAGGAGCCATGTATACAAAGATAGGGGATAAGGAGCAATGCATACAAGGATATAGGGATGAAGAACCATCATACCAGGATGGGGATGCGGAGACAATGCATACCCGGCTTATACTCGAATCAATATGTTTTCCCAATTTTTCGTGGCAAAATTAGGTGCCTTGACTTATACTTGGGTAGACTTAAACACGAGTATATACAGTAGCTTACTAAAAGAAACCATTTTCAGCTCCTCACCTGATAAGATAAGATCTCTGCTTATTTCAGTGAATTGCAGCATTCTTCTTTACATTCAGAGGTTGAAAACCAGTTCTAATCATGATCTGCACACGTATGTGCACAACTAAATGTAAATAAGTAAATCAGTGCACATTGTCAGGACCGGTTTACAAACAGGTAAATGTTCATTTACTGACTATTTGTACTCTGGGTCAATTGATGTCACTTTTCCTTGATGCTGCTCCTAAACCTCAAGCAGAGGTTTTGTATATAGTGTGGATTTGAAAATCACACTGCAGTACAAATTATGATTTAATGACATAAGTCAGAACACCCTATGTCACAACCGATCAGTGAAACATGCTAATATATGAAGATGGGACACAAACATTTAACACATCCATATACAAACTGATATATGGTTCACTTCGCTTTTCAACATCTAACATTTCAGAAGCAAGTTTAATAATAAATTGTTATATGCATTCACTGTTTCATAATATTTTATTATTTTAACAGCCCAAAAGCATCCAATTATTCATGATGACCTGAAGAACCAGACCACCAATGTCAGTGAGACTATGGAGGTGCGCTGCCTCGCCACTGGATTACCAGAGCCACAAATTCTATGGTTTAAAAATTCTGATGCTTTGATTGGAGATTCAGGTACTGATCTTTTCCTTTGTCTTTGAAATACAAAATACATTTTTCATATTTATCTCCATTTATTTCTGTTGTATTTACCTATTCTATAGGACTGTATAATTTTGTATCCACTCCTTGTTGCAATTAATTACATTCCACTATGTTTTTCACCATATATCAGTTCACTCACACATCACTGTATTCTTCTTCACAGGTATTATTTTAAAAGATCAGAACAGAACATTGACCATACAGCGCGTTAGAAAGCAAGATGAAGGATATTATTCCTGCCGAGCCTGCAATGAGTTGGGTTGTGCAGAAGCTGGAATGTACTTTACAGTATATGGTAACTACACTCAATACCCACCCAAAAATAATGAATAACTCAAATGTTATTATTGCCTATCAACCTCAAAGTTACAATGAGTCAAGAGGTAGAACACATGTATGACTACTGCTTAATTTAAACAGGAGACATAGTACTCCCATTCTTTTGATCAAAATATCTAATAAAAAATATAATAAAAGTGAGTGAGTGCCAGATTCTTTGATAGTTTGAATGTATGGAGTGGTGTCCTTCCGGGCACCCATCCACACAGAGTGGGGTTTATTCTTGTCCTGCATTCTTTTGCTCAGTGCGGGTCCTACCTGTGTGATCGTCTACATTCATATATTGATTCCCTATTTAGATAATTGCTAGGACATGTCATTTATGTATGATAAGTTACAACCATTGTAATGCCTCCACTTAATTGGCAACATGTTTAAAGGGAACCTGTCAGCTGTTTTGGCTGCTATAAGATGCGGCCGCTGCCTTTCAGGGCTTATCTACAGCATTCTAGAATGCTCAGTCCGACCTGAAAGATAAGAAAAATAAGTTTTATTATACACCCCCCCCGGGGGGGCAGTCTGGTGCGGTCCGGTCCAATGGGTGTCGCAGGTCCGGTTCTGGTGCCTCCCATCTTCTTGCGACGCTGCCCTCCTGCTTGCTTAATCGCTCCCCGGCATCGCGCTCCTGCGCAGGCGTGCTTATCTGTTGAGGCAGATAAGTTGAAGGCAGTCCCATCATTTGAAGAGCTCCAAAAAAATAATTTCCAATAAGCACCAAATGAAGAGATTTGTAAAAATAACTGCAACTTAAAACAATTATTCCCTAAAAGCAATTATTTTCCTATGGTGGGTTGTAAAGTGAATGGTAGAGCGTGATAGCTAATAAGGATACCTTCCCCATGCAAGTTGCCAAGGTGTGTCCCTATCAGGGAATGGCAGCATTAAATAAGCACTGTGGCCCAACCCCCAAGTCACATTTCAATAATCTGTGTAAAACATATGGAAAGTTCGAATTGACGTAAAAATCAGAAAACTAGCTAAACCAGCGACGATAGCTTAGAAAAAAGGTGCAAATCGTTTGATAAATTTGATGAAAATTAAAAAGTCACTAATAGGTATTCACACCAAAAAACTGTCGAAAATGCAATAACGAATCTGATCCTGTGTAGCCAAGTATAATTTTAAACTCGATAATATTTCAACAAAAAAGGCAGTTATAGTTTTTCCTCTCTTTATGGATTGGATAATGACTGCAAACAACAGGATGTATATAAAGCTTCAATGTAGAGAATCCAGTTAGGGCTCCGTCACACATAGCGACTCACCAGCAATCCCGACAACGATATCAACGTGTCAGGATCGCTGGTGAGTCGCTACATGATCGCTGCTGAGCAGTCAAACAAATAGCTTCACCAGTGATCAGGACCAGCGACGACGAGCGCGCGGCGTCGCTGTATACTTTAGTTACCAGCGCCCTGATGCAGGGAGCTGGTAACTAAGGTACACACCAGGTTTCTAAGGGACATGCGTCACGTAGAAACTCGATGTGTACCTTAGTTACCAGCTTCCTGCATCAGCGCGCTGGTAACTAAGGTACACAGAGGGTTTCTAAGCACAGCGCAGTGTTTAGAAACTCTGCATTTACCTTAGTTACCAGCTGATCGCTGGTCTCCCGCCTGTGACACGCAGCGATGCGTGCTGGCCAGCGGGAGACCAGCGACCAAAAAAATGTCCAGGGCTTTCCTACAGCGATTAGCGATACCGGCAGGGGGGGCTCATGAGATCGCTGTTACATCACAAAACTTGTGACTCAGTAGCGATCTCGCTAGCGAGATCGCTATGTGTGATGGGGCCCTTAGTTTTGAGTGTTGTACCATGAACTTGGGATTTTTCTCCTCCCTGGGGCCCCAGTAACCCTTTCTTAGTAAGGCTTAATGCAGCAATAGACTTTTTTCACCTACAGAAGAAAAGCTCTAATGAACCAACAAAGCAGCAGGCCTAATTTTCCTCAGTAATCCTACTTGCTGGAGATTAATGGACTGTGCTTGATTACTTTACAGCTATCCTAAAACTGTGAGCCGACATGAACTGTCAAATGTTCAATTGTTTCCCTCCAGACTCAGAAGAGAAAACAAATCTGGAACTCATTATTCTGGTTGGCACCGGTGTGATCGCCCTGTTCTTTTGGTTGCTTCTCGTAATCATCCTTCGGACCGTAAAAAGGGTAATGAATCAAGTTTCTCTACTGTCCCATTTATTTGTCTGACATGACAAATGAAAACTGATGGGGGGCCTTTTGTTTCACTTTCTTCCCATTGTACTAATGTCAACAGACACATTTTCCCTTTCAATGACATAAAACTCTTGCATGGTTTACTAAGTATGTATTAATTTGATTTTAATTGCAATTGCCCATAAAGGAAAACATTCCAGGGCATTCTTTGCTTGCTATGAGCAGAAAATTAATTATGATCCGTGTGAACAGCTTTAGGGCTGGAGATCTGAACTGTAGGGGCCTGCTGGTCCTCTTTTACATTGGAGAGCATTTGAGTATTTCTTATTTATAAAAGTGTCTCGAACGTTATCTTTTTTTTTCCAGCCCAATGAAGAGGAACTCAAGGCTGGCTACTTGTCAATCATTATGGATCCTAGTGAGGTTCCACTTGATGAACAATGTGAAAGACTTCTCTATGACACAATGAAATGGGAGTTCCCAAGAGAACGGCTTAAACTAGGTACCTCCTGTGTTCATAACATGCTCCATCAATTCAACAGTTCATGGATAATAGACTAAGCTTTCATCTCTTAAGCATGGTGGAAGGATGGTCAAAATAATATACATATGTGTTTTATGCCTTCCATTACACAGGGAAACCTCTTGGGCGAGGAGCTTTTGGACAAGTTGTAGAAGCCGATGCTTTTGGAATTGATACCACCTCCACTTGCAAAACAGTGGCAGTGAAAATGTTAAAAGGTAAGTGAATAAAGTATTGTAGATCACTCGAAATAATAGACATATTTGTTTTATTGAATTTTTATTTTGCTATTTTTTGGTATTTTTTTTTGTTTTTTTTTTCACAGAAGGGGCAACTGACAGTGAATACAGGGCATTGATGTCAGAGCTAAAAATCCTTAGTCATATCGGTCACCACTTGAATGTAGTGAACTTGCTTGGAGCCTGCACCAAGCCAGGAGGTGAGCAACCCTCTTTCTCACACTAGGCAATGGGCTTTAGGACTTCTGGACTTAGGTCTTCTTTTGACTAAAAATGTTAGTGTCCAGGGTTCATTCACCACATTTTTGGAATTCTACTTTTAGTCAATAAAAATTGTTATTTCTATTTACCTTGTAATATACTGTCTTCAGCTTCACCTTTTTACAGTTATCTTCCCAGCCATAAATCAGAAACTTACAAGCAGAATTAAAAATCAAATTGGTAAATGTGAATTTGTTCTTCATATACTCTTCATTGCCTTCGTTCTAGGACCCTTAATGGTGATTGTTGAATTCTGCCGATTTGGAAATCTATCAACATATTTAAGAAGTAGAAGAAATGACTTTGTTCTTTACAAGGTTTGTGTACCCGACATGGTACCATGGTCTGATCAGATCTTCTAAATACAAGTCCTGTTTACATTCTTGAGAGCCTTAATCACATTGTGCTGCCTTGTTCTAATCTAAGTGCCTCTGTGCAGCCTTCCTGTCTCTGCTGTCTGCACTGATATGTAAGAAAGGAAACGCAACATGTAAGGTATATAGACAAGGTTACGGTCTACAGTCAGCGCGATTCATGCTGGGATTCTCTTCTTTTCATCATCCTGATGGACATATTGTACCTCCTTGGTGACTACATGGCATCTGTGATTAAACTTTTTCAGTTTAATACGAGGGTATTTTCGGCATTGTGTACTCTCTGGGAATGTCCTATTACATCATAGACCTACCCACTGTGTCCCTCTGACCAAGCCCTTCACTCCTTGCCTTAGTTAAATATTATCCAGCAATGTATTTCTATCTTGTTAGCATTTGTTATTTTATGACATTACATTATATGTAATTTCTAAACCTTGATCAAACTAGCCCAAGGGGAAGACTGTACCCCAAAGGTTATGGAGAAAAGGAATCACTTTTGTAGGTATTTTCTCTTCATGCTTCCATTGAGAGAAATATATATATGAAACTTTGTTTTCCATGCCTGGTGTTGCTTGGGTTGCACTAAGACCTCCTCACGCTGCGTTCTTCCTTGAAATCTTGCATCCCTCATACACTTTTCCATTGTAATGTTCACATCCACACCCTCCCTTCCTGTAAACTGTACAAAAATAGCATGGTGAGGTTAACAACCACAGCGGATCCACTGCTAGGACACGTCTTGCACATACTGTATATAGGCGAGCCTTACGGTCAGTTTTCCAGTATTGTACAAAGTATGACAATTTGGTAAATGGATTTCTATAAAATATACAGATAATAAATAGTATCTTGTGAATAAGGTTGCATTCATGAAAGTATGATGATATGCTTAGCTGATCACAAACAGGAACAGATTTATAGCAGTCTGTATCGCTGATCTCTCTCTCTCTCTCTATATATATATATATGTGTCTGTGTCTCATGAGACTTAAAATAATGTATGATTTTTTCCTTGCAGACCAAATCAGTTCGGTACAGACAGGCCAAGCATCATTACGTTGAAACTCCTAGGGATTTGAAGAAACGATTAGACAGCATTGCAAGCAGCCAGAGTTCAGCAAGTTCGGGATTTGCTGAAGAGAAGTCTCTTAGTGATGTTGAAGAAGAAGAAAGTAAGACTTTAATGTGTTATGTTGAGATAGATAGTATGCTGATCGCTGGTGAGCTGTCACATAGACAGCCCCTCCAGCGATCAGGACCAGCGAGCAAGCGTGGCTCTTAGTTACCCTCTGTTTACATTAGAAACCAGCGTCCAGCGTCGCTGATCGCTGGTCTCTCGCTGTCACACGCAGCGATACGCGCTGGCCAGCGGGAGACCAACGATCAAAAAACGGCCCAGGACGATGGAGCACGATCAGTGATACCCAGCAGGGGGGCCGGTCGCTGATCCCCGTCCCACACAGCGATATCGCTGGTGAGATCGCTGTGTGTGACGGGGCCTTTACTTTCATGGCCAGCACCGTTCTTGTGCTTTTCTCAGTGATGTCACCGCAAATAAGACCTGCTTGCTCACTCCTTACACTATATATGAGC
The DNA here is from genome assembly GCF_039654945.1 of Dendrobates tinctorius. NCBI lineage: Eukaryota > Metazoa > Chordata > Amphibia > Anura > Dendrobatidae > Dendrobates > Dendrobates tinctorius. Next base: position 16,461,725 of record NW_027361747.1, on the reverse strand, counting down.
CTGGAGTCCCTGTTATAATGAAAGTCTATGGCATCTCATAGATTTACATTGTAAAAGTCACTTCTGAGTCACACAGAGCACAGTGTGACCCAGAGAGTCTGCAGAGCGATGACGCCATTCAGAAGAGAAGAAGAACAGCGCTAGATCCCAGAGAGAGCAGCGATAGTTGAGTAGATTAAGTCCTGTTTCACATTTCCATTTGTTTCCATCAGTCAAAATCCGCCGTTTTGCAAAAAAAATGGATCCGCCAATTTTTTTTGGCGGATCCATTTTTTCCCCATTGACTTGCATTAGCGGCGGATTTGACGGATGATCCGTTTCTTTGACTGATCTGCCAAAATTTTGGCGTCCGCTGACTTGAGTGGACGGACAATGAAACGTTTTTTTGTCTGCACGGATCCGTATTTTTACACTGCGCATGCCCGGAAGAATTTCCTTGCCAGAAATTTTACCCTAAATCCTGTTCTGGCGGCAGAAAAAATTCTCTCTCTCTCTCCTTTTCCAGGCTGCGGTTCCTTTAAATTTCCCACTTCAGCGGATCCGTCAAAACAACAGTCCAGTGGCATACGTTGGTGTCACAACGGAAACGGATCTGTCTTTTGCATTTTTCACGGATTGCAACTGACCAAAAAAACGGAATGTGAAAGAGGCCTAACAGACTCGCACTGCATTCACCCACATACTCTCACATTAAAACAATAAAAATATTAGTGGGAGTGATTCTTTAATAGTTTTGTGACCAGATCATTATGTTTCATTGTTGAGTCTGTAGCAAGATAAAGGCTATCACATATATAACATGATTAAATCTTACACTGTGCAGTTGAAGAAATGTGCAAGAATCAGCTTTCCATGGAAGAACTCATCTCATACAGCTTCCAAGTGGCACGAGGCATGGAATACATGGCTTCACGGAGGGTATGCTTGATTTACATGTTATTGAAAGACATTCAGCCTGTATGATAGAAATGGACAGGTCATGATGGCAGACAATTTAATCCCATGTTCTTTAATTTGCAGTGTATTCACCGAGACCTGGCAGCTCGTAATATACTTCTGGGTGACAACAATGTGGTTAAGATCTGTGACTTTGGTTTGGCACGTGACGTGTACAAAGATCCTGACTATGTCCGGAAAGGAGATGTAAGTAAAATAGAGTCCGAGACTTAGCAGTTCATTTTTTTTTGTTAATCTTCAGGCTTCAATTATAATTATTATTATTATTCAATCTTCACTTTTCCTCTCCAAGGCTCGGCTTCCTCTTAAGTGGATGGCACCAGAGACTATCTTTGATAGAGTATATACAACACAAAGTGATGTTTGGTCCTTTGGGGTCCTGCTCTGGGAAATATTCTCATTAGGTGAGTCAGTTTTATACATTTTCTTTATCATATCAATCAGTTTCCAACATTTTGAATAATCTAAACGGTAGCATTTCATAGGATACATCTTTAAAATGTAACACTATTCCTGGAAGTATGGACATCACTACTTGGTCTAGAGTCTTGTCATAAACTGGACATACAGGAGACAAAAGGGAGCGATTTTTACCAACACTATGGTGTGATCAGCCACTATGTTTTTACTTCTGTGTTCATCATATCCTGTTACATTATACAAAAATTGGCATGTGAGTGATCTGATTTATATGTATGCTGCCTGATCTTACCAATACTGGGCTTGGCTGGAGAAACAGTATAATTGTTTAGGTCAGATACCATATTCTGCTTTCTGTACCTCATCTATGCAGTTTGAAGCCTGATACAAGTTCAGATCTATTGTGAGAGTGTCTCTCCATGTAATATAGGCTGGATATGAGGTCTGATATTATCCAGGGTGGTGCTATCATCACTTACTATTATGTATACGCATTGCTCTGATACTGTACTTACCTCTCTGTGTGTTTTCTTCTTTGTCTATTAAAATATTTTCTTATCCCTCTAAAATCCTTTTGTCCTGTCCTCTGAATATCTATATACAACCTCCTCCTTCCTGCTGTCTCTCACACTGAGATAAGCAAAGGAGAAGTATAAAGAGCTGTCAAGAAGACCAGTTCTGACAGTTTTGTAACATTTCTGCAAAGCTCTAGATATTTTAATGTATTAAAGTTGCTTAATTTTCCCTTTAGGAAGCAAATGAACAATAATAATAGCAAACTGGACTTTCTAATTACAGGAGGCTCTCCATATCCTGGAGTACAGATTGATGAAGACTTCTGCAGGCGATTGAAAGATGGAACAAGGATGAGAGCTCCCGATTACGCAACAGTGGAAATGTAAGTCCCCAGGACAGTGGCTGGAAAGTATGATTCATATGGCAGAGAACTGTTTTTCTCGTAGTGTGTCACTATTTACTGACATGGCTTTGTCATTTTAGATACCAGACAATGATTGACTGCTGGCAAGGAGATCCTCTGCATAGACCCACATTTTCGGAGCTGGTCGAACATCTTGGAAATGTCTTACAAGCTAATGTCCAATTGGTTAGTATTTGTTGGATAAAATAGTATAGATCTGAGGATTTCATGAAATAGATCATTGATAAAGTTTGTTCCCCCCTGTTTTTAAGGATGGAAAAGATTACATTCCAGTTACTGTGACTCTGAACGTTGAAGAAGATTCCGGACTATCTATGCCGACCTCACCTGCTTCCTGTGTGGAAGGAGAGGAAATATGCGATGCAAAATTCCATTATGATAACGCTGCTGGAATACGGTAATGACCTATTTATAAGCGTCATCCTCTACAACCACAGTATTACTCGTAAGACAATGCACTTCAATTAGAGATTTAAAATGGAAGCTGATTGTCATGTAAAGATTACCTAATAATGGTATATCGGATCGCCAAATAGATTGCATATATTTTTAAATATGATTGAAATTAAAGAAATACTTCAGGTTTTTTTCCCCTCTTTGCCTCCTTTTATATAGTACTTAAGTAAACGTAGTGCAGGTAATTTTTTGAGTGGGAGCTTGTCTTCCAAATCCATCAGCATCTTCTGCGTGAACTGGAAATCTTTAACTGCATTAATCTAAGTCTAGGGTTTATGGGGTAACATCTCTTGTGGTGAGTGACATGCATGTGTGAGGAGACATATAGGCCATGCAGTGCTCCTCTGGGAAATTAAATATGCAAATTGCCTCTTCAGAGAGGAAGGGGATTTGAATTTTAGGGATACCTACTGAAAGTAGCAATTCTAAAAGTTAATATCAACCCTCTAATGAGCCTTGCCACAGGACTTAAGTTAAAAGCCAAATCAGATACTGTATTTGCAGACACGTGTTTTGGGGTGTTGCTCCTCTTCAATGCAAAGCAAGAAATCTGATTTGGCTGTATGAAAGCCTCTGCCTGGGATATAAGGGTAAAGTTTCCCAATAAGGACTCTTAGAAGGAAAAGGGGACTTGAACTCTAGTGCAACCTACTGGATGCCAAAATCCCGTGGAGAGGCATTTACCTTAAACATGAGTCAAAAGCCTCTCATACAGTCAAATCAGATCTCTTGCTTTGCACTGATGAAATACAAACAACCCAAAACATTTGTCTGCAAATTAAGTATCTGGTTTGAATTTTATCCTATGTTATGTGGCAAAGCTGGTTAAAGGGTTGTACTTGACTTCTAGGATTGCTACAGCCTACAACTGGCATTAGAGTTTAAGTACTCTTTCTCTCTGTAGAGGCAACTTCTAAGAGTTTGGACATGCATAGTGAGACTTACTCAAAGTCCACAAAGAAGACCCTATACTACTTAGATGTGTGGGTCAAGCCTGGAACCGACATGATAATTTGCAATAAAATACCTGGTAAATAAATTACCGGCACTACTTGATGTAATTTACAAACAGAGGCAAGGATAATGCTTTTTGCCTGTGTGCTTATTTATGTGGAAAGGAAAATTATATAGTTTAAAAAATAACATTTTACTAAAAAAGAAAAGTTGAATTTGCTTTGAGATATGTAAAATGCTTTCAACATCTCTAACTTTAATTCTCTATTAATTGTCTTCAGGCAGGTCCAAAACGCAAGGAGAAATAGCCGACCTGTTAGTGTCAAGACATTTGACGATATACCTATAGAGGTCACAGTGCCCATAGAGGTAAGAAAAAGTCTTTGTCTCTCTTTGCACTATTCATCACTAAAATCAAATTAGTAATATTCTTGTTCATACTGTAGGATAACCAAACAGATAGTGGGATGATTCTTGCATCAGAAGAACTGAAAACTCTGGATAATACACAAGATGAAGCTCTGTTATTTAGGTAGACCATTTCTCAATTACTAAATGTTCTTCTTTAGTTAGAAAATGAAAATATCATATATGCGGTCTTCAAGTCTTTAAAATGCTATTACCAACATGTGTCCTTAAGGCAGACTTCATACATCCGTGGTTTTTTGCATAGATGAAAAATTGAACTATTTCCATCAGTGTTGCGGATCAAAGTGTTTGGTCTCTGTGGCTCTGTTTTTATCATCAGAATTTTTTAAATTTCTCTTGTATGCAAAAAAACTAATAGTGGTTTCTTAAACTTCTCCTATAAATCAGTCAGTGAAAACCGCAGTAGGGTCGAACTATGATCCATCAACGTGTTCTCTGAGTATTTCACCGACCTATAGACTTTCATGGGTGAATTTAATCCATGAGTAGGATCAAAAACAAACTCGGCTTACATTTTTTTATTGATTCTTGGTTTGCAAAAAAAACATGTGAACGGTCAGACTGTGTTCGTTGTGTGAAAAACATTGAGAGCACAGGCATGAGAAAATTGGATGATTGAAGTGACCTAAAGGGAACAAACATTTAGTTGTTGTACTACTCATATTGTGGGAAGATTACAATTTATTAACCATCAGCTTCTGCTAAAATCCTCCAAACAAAGCCACAATAGCGGAATATGTGCACGTAAGCTTGCATTTATCTATTCCACATAATGTCTTTTCAAAGATCATTGACTCGTTGTTCATCTTCATACTGCTGACGTTCATTCTCGTTACTTTACTAATGTTGATTCTTCTCTCATTTCAGTTGTCTAAAATCCAGTAAAAGCAAAGATTCAGTCACATCAGGATCGTCCAACCAAACCAATGATTACCAGTCTGATTACCACTCAGATGAAACTGACACTGCTAATGATACCAATGAAAAAACTCAGCTTCTCAAAAGGGAAAGTTCATCAGAGATATTCTATGTGGAAAAATCTCCACATCAAGCAGTTATCCAGTTGACCACAGAAGTTTAGGAGCTTAGAACTTTTTTTTTAACTTGCCACAATGCACTAATAGAGAAGAAACTTTGGAGATCTATTCTGCTGGAGAAGACGATGCCAGGAGACTGTCATGGTTCTACCAAAGAGGAAGATTCCTGGATATGTGTCTGCATTTCATGTATGAGATAGACTTATCCACGTTAACAACACTCAAAATATTGTTGAATAAACAGGATAAGGACTTTTGGGGAGCAAAGATTTACTATTTGGATACCTAGTGTCTGTCAGTTGGGTTTCCTAAAAACTGTCCATCAATGTACTTGTCTTCAATCCATCAGTGAAGTGGCTAACGTAGACTTACGGCCTGGACTGTTGGCCACACTATGAACTAAGTAAGCTGTCTTGCACATATAGTGGTGAATGGTGATGTATATAAAGTTTTGTATTATGCATTATTTTTATCTTTTTTAAATACTTGACTGTGGATTAATGAGTTTTCCCATCTAGAGATAAAGAAGTAGTGCTGTATTAACTGCTTCTCTAAAGGGACTGTAATATGGGCTTACCTTTTAGGACTTCCTCTGAAGGTCCAAGAACAGGAGTCAGCTGTCATACACTGGGTACATGTTTCTCTGTGTTATTTTTATACGTGAAGTAATATAGAATTCACACGGATCTGCAGAGGATATGGTACAGTGAATTCCACTATTTTACTGATCACTGAGAATCAGCAATAATCTAATGGAGAACTTTATTGAATATGCTAAGGAAGTAGTTGGAATCACATTTCAAAATGTAATTTATGTTAAAATGATGAAATTCTGGTTAACAGATACCAGATCATGTAATCTTGAGTCCTACATACACATTAGGCTAACGTCATCTGAATTAGGTGATATCGTGGGTTCGGCCATCAGTCTAATTTGTATGGGGCACCGAACCACAACCATCTAGTGTGTGTGGCTGGCCTTATTATAGTCTGAGGGTTGATAAAAGTGTTCTCAGAAGTTTTATATCATGTTAACATGTCCACCTTAAAGATGTGTGATTACCTGTATGTTTTAAATTATGTAAAGTATCTCAATTTCTAAAAAATCTAAAGGATCTAAAAGCACCACCTTATACAATCTTTACATGACAGGATGACCCACCTACTATTTGCTGTTTACTAATTTATAATACGTGTTACCTTCCTATGTGGGAGAGAGCCACCCATAGCATCGGTGCCTAATAAATTTGATGCAAATCAAATTTACTTGCCTAGTTCACGAGAATCTGGTAAATGTACATTTCAGTAGAGTCACTCAGCCTTAGTTAAATTCCTGTAAGACATTGTTATTTGATTTTATGACTAGTTCTGGATTACTGGAAAACAATATGGAATATTTAAATGGAACCTGTCATTTTGTCATACAGTCCGATCCGTAGACAGCATAGTATAAAGCAGATAAATTATATAGGTTTGTTGGAAAAAAAAATCAGAATTCCTTGCATTTTATTAATTGAACTCTTTTGTGTTTGTATGTTTGAGTCCCATGGGCGGTCCTACTAGTGATTGAAAGATATCTCTGCATGTACACTCATACAGGGAAGGCTGTTAATCATTACTAGGGCCGCCCTTTGGACTCATAACACATAAATGACAGGGATTTCAATGAATCAATGAATGAATTAATAACACCTACTTTTACTCAATTTTTGGGTGCTCCCTACTTTTATCAGCATGCGTCTTTCTCTCTTATTTTATGGATTTCAATGAATCAAACGCAAGTTCTTCTGAAACTTTTCCCACAAAAATGCATATTAGTCTGATCAGCTCCTCCTGCTGTATACCCTGCCTGCAGATCAGGTACCATTTTAATCATGACAGTTTGCCTTTAATCTTTGCGTACGAGGGGGGATTTTATAAAGACAATCAAAAGATATTTTGCAGCTTTGTTCTTGTTTTACATTAACGGTAAATTGTCAGCTACTGTATATTATTCGCAGCACTTTGTAATGAGATTGCTGAACTGCACGTCTCTTCTCTGACTCCTGATAATCACATTTTACAGATTGGCATCAGTAAAAATGGCCTTTACCTTGCCATTAGTGATCACATGAGAGATGTGAGATGGAAAGACTAATTTCAAGTTCTTCAGTTACCACCTGAACTAAAACAATCAAAAAAAGAAATGAGGGGTTACTAAATTCATTCATTTAGTAAATTCTTGATGCCAGAATTCCTGCCCAAAGTGTCTGTGTCTGCCCAAAATTTTTATACCCCCATACAAAATGTGTGGGGTTCACATTACAGCGACACTTCAAAGCAGAGGAATATCAATGATTTACTTATTTATAATGCAATGTAATAAAAGAAATGTAATATATTATATTTATAAATATGTTTATTTGTATATACCATGAAAAATGGAAAATATTCTTGTTAGCATTATTAAAGTGTTAAGTTTTGTAATAGCGTGTGCTCTATTGTTTTATTTTACCTTATAATCGGTCAGGGCCGGCCCGAACGTATAGGCGAACTAGGCGGCCGCCTAGGGCGCCAACCCAAAGGGGGCGCCAGAGAAAAAATAGAAAAAATTATAAAAAATCTTTTCAAAAGGCAAAAAGTTTTAGGGATGGAAAGAGAAGTGTACATATTTAAGGGCAAATATGACGCAAGAGAGGTTGGTTGGGTTGGCAACAATTTCGATAGAATCTGAAGTTGCTAAACAAATTAATCTCGGTGACAGTGTCATCCTTTTAAAAAAAAAAGGCAAGGAAACAAAAATTTTAATTACCTATGGTCGTTTTTGTTTTGTGTTATTGATTACTTTGTATATATTTGTCCTATACAACTTCTCAGAAGATTAAAGAGTTAGGAGAGAGTTAATTAATCATTGTTGTGGTTTATTTTGCTCCTAAATTTATATCCCAAGTTTTCATCTAATGCCAAGAATAGTAGGGGCGCAACAAAATAGTTTCGCCTAGGGCGCCGTAATCTCTCGGGCCGGCCCTGTAATCGGTTCTTTACTTGGTAAATACATGGCATTTGTTAGGGACTGGTTCAAATTTGGAGCTTGTACTATAGCCAGTGCTAAATCACAGCTGGTAACTATTGGACACAGTCAATGAGCTTTTTGACAGATACAAAGCTAGTGTAGTTGCACTCCTGTAAGACAGGTCGCTATTCTTCAGATTACTGTAGACTGTCTGTGCAGACGTTGAGCCACCAAGAATTACGGATAAATTGTCCCGGATTAGCTCTTATTTTTTTCCTGCTCCTTTCCGGAGTATTCCAATTGTTTTCCTGTGTGTGTGCTTTGCATGCAAATTTTTATGGACTTTACCAAGGAGGCGGGGCTCAGAGGATTATTTGGGGTTATGTCTTTAGTCTGCTCTGCATCATTACACCATGAGCAATGCCCCCTTAGTAGAGACTATAATAATTAGTATTTTAGGCACACTAAATAAAAAGGCACATATCTCTAGAAATGAGTAACAGATTTTTAAGAAAAATTCAAAATTGCAGACTTCACTGGATTTTTCCCCACAATTTAAATTGTTATTTATAAATTTGCGCAGATATGAATACTAGAAAACTTGCAAGTTCTCGTAAAAAGCACATTGAGGAGAGGAGAAAGAACCTTGCAGACTGTAAGGGGGTTACACTTTAGAGATAAGAGAGAGCACCCTCTGACCGTAAGAGCTGAAACTCTATAGAAAAGAATGACTTACCCAGTGACTCTGGGGACGAAAAATGACTCTGCCATACATTGTGTGCTTTGCTAAAAGCCTATGAGCTCTGATTGGCCATGTACTGATCACCAAGCAAGTTCACACTACAATGCAAAATGGGGGCAAACTGAATCTCAAAATTCACGTAAAATGTCAAATTTCATCTCAATCCTTTGAGAATTGATCTGCGGATCTTTACTGAAAACAGTTATAGTGATATTTTCCTAGCATTTCCCCTGCACTGTACTGATTGTCATCTTTCTATAATGGTACACTCGCCTATAATATAACAGTAAGTGATTCTACTGGCAAGATATAAATAGCAAACATCCTAGAGCTTCTCTGCCTATTTCCGAATACATTCACCGGAACTTGATACAAGTACGGAATTTGTGACAAAACACAAATATGCAGGTGAGTAAATAATAAAGTATGTATAGTAATTGCCTGTAGAGGAAATGGCGAAGAATGCTCTGTTATGCCCTGACAGGAAGAGGAAATGGAGAACTGTCTGCCAAATGAAATCAACCAGACTTCACATCATTATGAACAAGATAACAACACATCTGCAGGGTGGCAAGAGGTAATACTATCTAAGACAGTCTAAAAGTAGTGATGAGGGAACCTGAATGGTAAAGTTTATGGTCCGTATCGGACACCAAGTGTCCCATAACCAACCCCGGACTTTTTACTGTAGGGCCGCTACCCCCTGCTCCTGTTCTCTTACACATGCCTCTGCCCCCACTCCTAGAAAAGTCATATGTGTACTAGTGCACAAGCATTCTCGCAAAGCCTGCTTAAGCGACGCGTCCCTAAAACCTGACACAAACTGATCTCTCAAGATCCTATCAGTGGGTCCCACTCCCATGGTCCCCACATCTTCCCTCTTAGTAATGATCACATGCATCTCCTGCAATGCATTGATATACTGCGTCACCATCTCCCCTTCTCGCTGAACATGGCCAAACAAATGCATCTGCAGCTCTACCATATCAGTGGGGTTTCCATGCATCTCTTCCAGGATCTGCACCTCCTTATCAAGGGTATCCTGCTCGTGGAGGGGTGGAACATAACTGAGTACCGGGCCTCACCATCCAGGGTCATTAAAGATAACTCAGCCTGCAGTGCAGGGGCCCTTTGGAGCATCCGCAACAACAGCCCCACTCCCCCCACTTCATCATGTGCTGCCCCACTCCCCCCACCTAATCATGTGCAGTCTCCTTTAACCCCCAAAGTCCCATCATGTGCAGTCCCTTTTACACTCCCCACTTCATCACTTGCAGTTACCCTCAACCCCTCACCCACTGAATTCATTTTATAAAGACAACAAAAACATTTTACATACTTACCTCACAGTGGCTCCCCAGCAGCGCAGCTCTGCTTCCAGCATCCGGTACATGTTGGTGCGCACGCGATGACGTCATCGCATACGTGCCATCACCTGACCGGAAGTACAGAGAACATGGAGGGAGTGGGAGCTGCGCAGTCGTCAAGGTTAGACGGCAGTGTACAGCTCTGAGAAAACTTCAGGCCCCGACACCGACATATATGCTGATGTGTGCGCCGCAGGACAGCAGCAGTGCACAGCACTTGGGGCCCAATGACACACAGCACTCATCAGGTCCCCTTCTGTACTGCTGCTCACCGGGCCCCATACAGCAATACCAACTGTGATGGACTCAGCTCCTGCTGAGCCAATTTTTTGAGTGGACCCTCTGGGTCGTGGCACCCACCCACCAAGTGCGAGCTGACCTTGTGAGAAACCACCCCCTATACAGGGAGTGTCAGTCAAGACCAAGGGGGTGAGCCACCATGACTGGTGACCAGACGGCCAGCTCAGGGGGACACTATGTGCGAGTGTCTAAGACAAGGACAAGCAGGAAGCAAGACAGGACAAGACGCAAGTTCAAGGTATCTTCAATAAGACAACTTCGGAATAACATTCAGTGCAAACATGAGGACAAGCAAACACGGCAAGGTGCGTGCGTGGGCACGCCAAGGTCCATAGCATGGTAACGTGCCAGGAGGCACGCCTGGGTACAGGCAAAGGCACAATGGCATCGGACTCCGGACAGCTGGCAACAATCGACATGATCAGGGCATCAGGCTGCGGACATCAGCACCGGACATCAGGCTGCAGTCATCAGGCTTACGATCTCTGGCAGCGATCGGCAGGTTCCGGGCATCTCGCAGGCAAACCAGGTTTCAGGCAAGGAGGCTCGACAGATCTCCAGGCATGGTGCGTGTTAGGGAACACGCTGAGGTCCAAGGCAGGATTCCAGGCAGGGTGCATGATAGGGGCACACCAGGGTCCAGGACAAGGTGCAAGGCAGGGTGCATGTGTAGGAGACACGCCAGGGTTCAAAGCAAGGTGCAAGGCAAGTTACATGTGTAGGGGACACGCCAGGGTTCAAAGCAAGGTGCAAGGCAAGGTGCGTGTGTAGGGGACACGACAGGGTTCAGAGTTCAACAAACAAGACAGGGTGCGTGTGTAGAGGCACGCCAAGGCACAAGGTACAAGGCAGAGTCCTGCGCATGCCAAGGGGCACGCCAGGGTCAGGATCAACATACAAGACAGGGTTCTGCGCATGCAGTGGGGCACGCCAGGGTCAGGCAGGGTGCGTGCTAGGAGCCACGCCAGGGTTCGAGGCAGGGTGCGTGCTAGGAGCCACGTCAGAGTTCGAGGCAGGGTGCATGCAAGGAGCCACGCGAGGGTTCAAGGCAGGGTGCGTGCTAGGAGCCACGCGAGGGTTCAAGGCAGGGTGCGTGCTAGGAGCCACGCCATGGTTCGAGGCAGGAGACACGCCTCACTGGATAGTGCACACGGCTGAGACACAAACACGCGGCACGACTAAGGCACAGGAGGCGGGCAAGGGGCAATGTGTCACGTATGCCTGTCCTGTGTGACACGACCAACAGGTCGGTACTGAAGCAAGAAGATGACACGTGACACTGTCCTGTGTGACACCAAGACGAGGGGAAGGGAAAACCAGACAGGGAAAGCAGAGGACAAAGCAAGGAGCGGAACCTAGGCTGAAGCACAGAGTGGGGTCAGAGAGAGAACAGAGGTAGCAGCGGAGAGTAGGCCGAAGCCCAGAGCCGGGCCAAGGCAGAGCCTTGGGACTAGTCAGGGAGTGTGCTAGAGAGCACCAGTGTTATGAATGAGTCACCGTAGGAGGCAAAAACAGAAATACTAGCTAAGTCCAGAAAACCAGAGAAGTTGGCAGCTATCGGATTGCAGACCCCTGAACCTATCAACAACAACTAGCAGTAGCTGTGGGGGTTCCTACGGTGCCCTAGACCCCTCGATCACAGCCAGAGAACTAAATAGCCTAATGACAGAAAGGGAAATCTAAACTGCCCCAGAGCAGACCCCAAAGCAATAGGCAGCCCCCAATATATAATGACGGTGAAGCAAGATGAAAAAACACTAACACAGATAGAAAGATAGGCTGAGCAAATGATGGGGCCCAAGATAACTAAACAGGACAAGACAGAAAAGCTGCTGTCTGCAATCCGCACAAAAACCCTATCAAAACATGAGCCAACAGACTGATAGGGAAAAAAGGCCCTGAAGACGCTAGGCTTCAAAAAGACTATATCAGTACTCAGGTATTTTCTGAAGACAGAGCAAAAAGGCAAAAAGGAATTCAGCTCATCCCAGCAGGGAATGGCAAAAATCCAGAAAAACAATGCAAAACAAAACCAAAACACAAATGCAAAAAGCAGAGCAGAGCAGGAATCAGACTGGTCTCCCAGAATCCCTCAGAGAAATCACCAGCAAGGCAGAAGGGCGTCGGCTGCCTTATATCCAGTCAGCAATTCCAGTCACCCAGTCATCATCATCCAGCTCAGGTGATTGGTAATCAGCCTCACTACCTTCCTTCACCAAAAGAGGGAGTTCATCAGACCTCAATGGTGAAGGGGAAAATGAACTCACAACAGTACCTCCCCCTTGAGGAGGGGTCACCGAACTCTCATCCACGCCACCAGGGCGATCAGGGTGAGCCCGATGAAAGGCACGCACCAATCTTTTGGCATGAATATCAGAGGCAGAGACCCAGGAATTATCCTCCTGACCATAACCCTTCCACTTAACCAAATACTGGAGTCTCTGTCTAGCCAGATGGGAATCCAGTATCTTCTCTACCTCATATTCCATGTTACCTTCAACCAATACAGGGTCCGGAGGTGCCACCCCAGGAACTACTGGTTCAACAAACCTCTTCAACAAGGACTTATGAAACACATTATGGACTTTAATTGTGACAGGAAGAGCCAACCGAAAAGAGACCGGATTAATAATCTCCAAAATCTTGTAAGGTCCAATAAATCTAGGCTTAAACTTAGGAGAAGCCACCTTCATAGCAATATTTTTTGATGATAACCAAACCATATCACCCACCTTAAACTGGGGACCAATGGTCCTATGTCGGTTGGAAAACCGCTGGGCCTTTTCCTGGGAGAGAGATAACTTATCCACCACTTGGTCCCAGATCTGGTGCATTCTCTCCACCACAGTGTCAACACCTGGGCAGGCAGAAGGCTCCATCTGCCCTGAAGAAAATCGAGGATGAAACCCAAAGTTACAAAAAAAAGGTGACATCAAAGTGGCAGAACTAGCTCTATTATTTAATCAAATTCGGCCAAGGGCAAAAATGAAACCCAATCATCCTGGTCAGCGGAAATAAAACATCTCAAATACGACTCCAAGGTCTGGTTTGTTCTCTCCGTCTGCCCATTGGTCTGAGGGTGAAAAGCAGAGGAGAAGGACAACTGAATTCCCAGCTTGGAACAGAAAGTCCTCCAAAATCTAGACACAAACTGAACTCCTCTGTCAGATACAATGTTCTCAGGAATCCCGTGCAAGAGAACCACCTGTTGCAAAAACAGGGGCACCAACTCAGAGGAAGATGGCAACTTAGGGAGTGGTACAAGGTGAACCATCTTAGAGAACCTATCACAAATCACCCAAATAACAGTCATTCTCTGAGAGACAGGCATATCAGAGATGAAATCCATTGAAATATGGGTCCATGGCCTCCTGGGGACTGGCAAAGGCATCAACAACCCACTAGAGTGAGAACAAGGTTTAGACCGGGAGCAAGTCCCACAGGACTGCACAAAATTCCTGACATCACGAGACAAGGCGGGCCACCAAAAAGACCGACTCACCAGATCTCTAGTACCAAAAATACCTGGATGACCAGCCAATGCAGAGCAATGAACTTCAGACATCACTCTCTTCTTCCACTGGTCAGGAACATACAACTTTCCACTGGGACAACGCTCAGGTTTGTCCTCCTGGAACTCTTCCAGAGCACGTTTCAAATCGGGCGAGATGGCAGAAAGAACTACCCCTTCGCCTAAGATGGTAGCAGGCTTGGTCACCACAGGAGAATCAGCAAAGAAGCTCCTAGAGAGAGCGTCAGCCTTGACATTCTTAGTGCCAGGAAGAAAAGAGACCACAAAATCAAAACATGTGAAAAACAAGGCCCACCTAGCCTGTCTAGGGTTCAAGCGTTTGGCCGACTCCAGGTAAATCAAATTCTTGTGGTCAGTGAGGACCACGACTTGATGTTTAGCTCCCTCCAACCAATGTCTCCACTCCTCAAATGCCCATTTCATGGCTAACAGTTCCCGATTCCCCACATCATAGTTACGTTCAGATGGGGAGAACTTTCGGGAAAAGAAAGCACAGGGATTCATTTCAGATGTTACAGGATCCTTTTGGGACAAAACAGCTCCTGCACCAATCTCAGAAGCGTCCACCTCTACCTGGAACGGGAGTGAGACATCAGGTTGCCGCAAAACCGGGGCAGAAGTGAATCTTCGCTTCAGCTCCTGAAAAGAAGAAACAGCCTCCGGAGACCAATTCAACACATCAGCACCCTTCTTAGTCTGATCAGTCAATGGCTTGGCAATACTAGAAAATGTTGCTATAAATTTCCGATAAAAATTAGCAAAACCCAAAAACTTCTGGAGGGCCTTCAAAGAAGTGGGCTGAACCCAATCATAAATGGCCTGTACCTTGGCCGGGTCCATTTCAATAGTTGATGGAGACAAAATAAATCCCAAAAATGAAATCCTCTGTACCCCAAAAAGGCATTTTGAGCCTTTGACATACAGGGAATTCTCCCTCAAGATCCGGAACACAGTCCGAACATGTTCCACATGAGAATCTCAATCCTTGGAGAAGATCAAAATATCATCCAGATAGATGATCAAAAAGGTATCCACAAAGTCTCGGAAAATGTCGTTCATGAAGCACTGGAAGACAGAAGGGGCATTAGTGAGCCCAAAAGGCATCACCAGGTACTCAAAATGTCCCTCCGGAGTATTAAACGCCGTCTTCCATTCATCCACATGCTTAATGCGGATAAGATTATACGCCCCCCTGAGGTCAAGCTTGGTAAACCAGCAAGCACCTTTAACTCTGGAGAATAGATCTGAAATCAGGGTTAACGGATACTGATATTTAATAGTAATTTTGTTGAGGGCACGATAATCAATACAAGGCCTTAATGAACCATCCTTTTTAGCCACGAAAAAACCCCAGCACCTAAGGGTGAAGAGGATGGTCTAATATGACCCTTCTCCAACGCCTCCTTAATATAGGATCGCATAGCCTCGTGCTCGGGTACAGATAAATTGAAGAGCCGACCCTTGGGAAATTTACACCCCGGGCTCAGTTCAATTTCACAGTCATAACTCCTATGAGGAGGCAAAGACGCAGACTCATTCTCACTAAATACATCATAAAAGTCTGCCAAATAGTCAGGAACATCATGCGACTGAGGAGAGGCGGAAAAAACCAGAGCCTCACTAAGGGCACACCGACAACCCCAACTCACCACAGACACAGATTTCCAATCCAAAACTGGATTATGAATTTGCAACCAGGGACACCCCAGAACAATGGTATCATGCAAATTATGCAACACCAAAAATCTGCAATTTTCTTGATGGCCTGGGGCGACCCGCATTAACACCTGGGTCCAAAACTGAGGTTTATTTTTCGCCAAAGGAGTAGCATCAATCCCCCTCAAAGGGATAGGCATCCGCAGAGGTGTCATAGGAAATCCACAACGTTTAGCAAAATCCAAGTCCATTAGGTTCAGGGTTGCTCCTGAATCCACAAAAGCCTTGGCGGAAAATGTGGACAGGGAGCAGATCAGAGGAATTGCCAGAAGAATCTTAGGTTGAACACCACCCACAGAAAACGTGTGTGCAAAATGTTTCTCTCATTTAGGACAGACAGAAATAATATGCGAGGCATCTCCACAAAAAAAACACAGCTTATTACGCCTTCTGGACTCCTGACGTTGCTCCCTGGACAAAACTCTATACATTGCATAGGTTCAGACACTTGTTCAACAGGTGGCAACACCTCTCGTGCAGTCCTGCGTTCACGTAAACGCCGATCAACCTGAATGGCTAATGACATAGAATCATCAAGACCAGAGGGAACAGGAAATCCCACCATAGTATCTTTTACGGCTTCTGACAACCCCTTCCGAAAGAGAGCTGCCAAGGCATTATCATTCCAGGTAGTAAGGACCGCCCACTTTCGGAATTTTTGACAGTACAATTCTGCAGAATCTCGACCCTGGCTCAATGCCAACAGGGTCTTTTCAGCCTGATCAATAGCATGAGGTTCGTCCAACAACAACTCCAAGGCTTGAAAAAATGCGTTCACATTAGTCAGAATAGGATCATCTGGTTTCAAAGAAAACGCCCAATCCTGGGGATCGCCACGCAGCAAAGAGATGACAATTTTAACCTGCTGCGCGGAGCTCCCTGACAAGTTAGGCTTCAAGGCAAAAAATAATTTACAATTATTTTGGAAATTCAAAAATTTAGACCGATCCCCAAAAAACACATCAGGAGGATCTTTGGTTCAGCAGCATGTGAATGAGCAAGGTAGGCGGAAATTCCCCGCACTTTCGCAGCGAGCTGCTCCACACGATCAGACAATTGCTTTATCTCCATTGAGAGAAAAAAAAAATTCCCCCTATGGCCTCAGAGATATAGAGGAAAAAATATACACACTTTTTTTTTTTTTAACAATTCTTTCCTGCTATAGAGTACCCTAGGATCTGCGGTATGGCTGGTGATTCTGTTATGAATGAGTCACCGTAGGAGGCAAAAACAGAAATACTAGCTAAGTCCAGAAAACCAGAGAAGTTGGCAGCCGGAGAACTAAATAGCCTAAAGACAGAAAGGGAAATCTAAACTGCCCCAGAGCAGACCCCAAAGCAATAGGCAGCCCCCAACATATAATGACGGTGAAGCAAGATGAAAAAACACTAACACAGATAGAAAGATAGGCTGAGCAAATGATGGGGCCCAAGCTAACTAAACAGGACAAGACAGAAAAGCTGCTGTCTGCAATCCGCACAAAAACCCTATCAAAACATGAGCCAACAGACTGATAGGGAAAAAAGGCCCTGAAGACGCTAGGCTTCAAAAAGACTATATCAGTACTCAGGTATTTTCTGAAGACAGAGCAAAAAGGCAAAAAGGAATTCAGCTCACCCCAGCAGGGAATGGCAGAAATCCAGACAAACAATGCAAAACAAAACCAAAACACAAATGCAAAAAGCAGAGCAGAAAACTTAGCTTTTGAGGAGCAGGAATCAGACTGGTCTCCCAGAATCCCTCAGAGAAATCACCAGCAAGGCAGAAGGGCGTCAGCTGCCTTATATCCAGTCAGCAATTCCCGTCACCCAGTCATCATCATCCTGCTCAGGTGCTTGGTAATCAGCCTCACTACCTTCCTTCACCAGAAGAGGGAGTTCATCAGACCTCAATGGTGAAGGGGAAAATGAACTCACAACAACCAGAGGACAGAGTCTAGCAGCGGAGCGTAGGCCGAAGCCCAGAGCTGGGCCAAGGCCGAGCCTTGGGACTAGACATAGAAATGTGCAAGAGAGCACAATAGGACAGAGTACGGAAAACCAGGCTGAGACAAGAAAAATGAGAAGTACTACAAGGCTCAGAATAGCAAAGACCAGACATGGCGAAACAAGCCAGTCAGAGAACAGAAGAAGGACTACAAGTCAAAGAATAGCTAAGGCGAGACATAGCAAAACAGGCTAAGGCAGAGAACAGCGGAAGTACTACAAGGCAAAGGAAGGCAAGGACAAACATGGCACGAGAGACAACACAAGACATGGCACAAGACAAGAGGCAGAGTACAAGCACAGAGCGTGTGCAGAGACGCATGACAGGGCAGAGTGCAGGAGCACAGAATACAGGGAGCGACTGAGCAGACCAAACAGCCATGCAGGGAAGCAACACAATAATCAGGCCCTGACCATAGGGAGGGGCGGTCTGATATAGCACCATAGCACCAGTACTTCCGGGTCAGGACCAGGGAGGGACTTTGAGTTCAGATCCTCCAGGATCACAGAAAGCATTGCTAGAACAGCCTGGGTAGAACCATAGAGAAGGTCACATGATCAGGGAGTTCCAGGAATACAGAGGATTGCAGAACCAGAGCAAGACTGGAACATACGAAGGGTCACATGATCAGGGGTTTCCAGGAATACAGCGGATTGCAGAGTCAGACAGAGCTGGATGGTTACCCAGCAACAGCGTGCAGCCATGAGGTAAGGCGCTCGTGCACACTGCTCCAGGCATCTTACGGCATGACAGACATGACGGACATGACACCAACATAACCAACATATGGGTCTGCTCCATTTAACTTATAGGTCTAAATTGGATGCCCAGTGTCAGGCAGCTGCCACCAAAGCAAATAGGGTCATGGGATGCATTAGAAGAGGTTTGGGGACACGAGATGAAAACATAATTTTCCCTCTGTACAAATCACTCGTCAGACCCCACTTGGAGTATTGTGTGCAATTTTGGACGCCGGTGCTCAAGAAAGACATTACTGAACTTGAAAGGGTTCAAAGGCGGGCTACTGAAATGATAAATGGAGTTGGTTCACTACAATACCCAGAAAGGTTATCAAAATTAGGTTTATTTACTCTAGAAGAGAGAAGACTTAGGGGAGACTTAATATATACACTCACTGGCCACTTTATTAGGTACACCATGCTAGTAACGGGTTGGACCCCCTTTTGCCTTCAGAACTGCCTCAATTCTTCGTGGCAGAGATTCAACAAGGTGCTGGAAGCATTCCTCAGAGATTTTGGACCATATTGACATGATGGCATCACACAGTTGGCGCAGATTTGTCGGCTGCACATCCCTGATGCGAATCTCCCGTTCCACCACATCCCAAAGATGCTCTATTGGATTGAGATCTGGTGACTGAGGAGGCCATTTGAGTACAGTGAACTCATTGTCATGTTCAAGAAACCAATCTGAGATGATTCGAGCTTTATGACATGGCGCATTATCCTGCTGAAAGTAGCCATCAGATGCCTGTTCTTAGCTGAGAGGAGTGGTACCCAGTGTGGTCTTCTGCTGCTGTAGCCCATCTGCCTCAAAGTTCGACGCACTGTGCGTTCAGAGATGCTCTTCTGCCTACCTTGGTTGTAACGGGTGGCAATTTGAGTCACTGTTGCCTTTCTATCAGCTCGAACCAGTATGCCCATTCTCCTCTGACCTCTGGCATCAACAAGGCATTTCCGGCCACAGAACTGCCGCTCACTGGATTTTTTTTCTTTTTCGAACCATTCTCTGTAAACACTAGAGATGGTTGTGCGTGAAAATCCCAGTAGATCAGCAGTTTCTGAAATACTCAGACCAGCCCTTCTGGCACCAACAATCATGCCACGTTCAAAGGCACTCAAATCACCTTTCTTCCCCATACTGATGCTCGGTTTGAACTGCAGGAGATTGTCTTGACCATGTCTACATGCCTAAATGCACTGAGTTGCCGCCATGTGATTGGCTGATTAGAAATTAAGTCTTAACACACAGTTGGACAGGTGTACCTAATAAAGTGGCCAGTGAGTGTATGTACAAGTATATCAGAGGGCAATACAGAGATCTCTCCAATGAACTGTTTGTACCAAGGACTGTGACAAGAACAAGGGGGCATTCTCTTCGTTTGGAGGAAAGACAATTTCTGCACCAGCATAGAAGAGGGTTCTTCACGGTAAGAGCAGTGAGGCTCTGGAATTCTCTTCCTGAGGAAGTGGTGATGGCCATCACGGAATGAATTTAAGAAAGGAATGGATGCTTTTCTTGTGAGTAACATTATAGAAGGTTATGAATAACAGAATATTATAGGTAGATGGTTGACACAGCTTAGGGGAAGGAATTTTTTTCCCTATGGAGAAAATTGGCTTCTACTCTGTGGGTTTTTTGCCTTCCCCAGGATCAACAATGCAGAACAGCTGCACTAAAAATAGGCTGAACTAGATGGACATAAGGTCTTCCTTCAGCCTTCAAAACTATGATACTATGTTACTATGTCTCCAAATTGGACACATGGGCTAAGTTTGCTTTTTATGCCTTGGAGGTGCTGGCCTTCCTGTCCAAGTGTACTGTCGGAGTGTTTGCTTTGCATGGCAGGGGGTGCCATCACAGACGAGCACATTCACCTGTCCACATCCAACATGGGGAACCTAAAATTCCTTAAAATAAACCAGGCGTTGATCCCACAGGACTTGTCCATACCTTTGGATGACTAGACAACTGTACCAGCCGCACCCAGACAGTATTCAACTCTATTTGCCATTTGTTCATTTGGGTGCCTCCTCCACAAATAAAAAAAAAAAACTGTGTTGGCTACCTCCTCCTCTGCCTTTTTCACCTATACCACCACATCCACCTCTTCCTCTACTTGGACCTATACCTCCTTGCAGATTGCTAGTTTTAGTTTGGTTAATTATTAGAGATGAATGAGCAGTAAAATGCTCAAATGCTCATTGCTCGAACCGAGCAATTCCGAATACTCAGTTGCCCATTTTGAGTAACGAGTATAATGGGAGTCAATGGGAAATGTGAATATTGAAAATGTCGTAATGGATGGAAAAAGGGCTGAATGGAAGGAGAACAGCATGGGGAAGTCCCCTGGAAGCATTTGTGACTCTTAGATTGCTGCTGAGTAACATTTTTTCCTGTGTAATGACTTGTATATAAGTCAAAATTTAAAAAGGATTTAAAAAAAAATATTATTTAAGTAATCGAAGATTTAATTTTTTACTAAAAAATTGGAAATGTCAGAGTAATTTATGAAGGAAGCAAGAAGTGCCAAAATTAGCAAATCAGATGGACTCAGATACACCCTGCATTGTACATAAAGGTGGTCCTCACACTCATTCTTTTCAAATTGAAATGTAGTGGTACTCCTAGACTCAGAAAAGCTATGCACTTATTGCAAATCCTGCCAAAAAATACAAGCAGGGTCATCCATACACCCATGAAAGCACCAACTGGAGTGCCTCATCAAAAAAAATTAAAAAGTGTAGTTGTGGTACTTGTACACTCATAAAGGCTTTACTCAAAATGCAAAACCTGGAAAAAAAAAAAGTAGGGTCATCCAGGCATCCCTAGACTGCAACAATTGGAGGGCCTCATTCAACTACTGAACATTAAAAGCACTTTACGTACTGTTGTCATCTGGTGGTGTGGAAAAGTCAGGTCTAATGCAGGTTTTGCTCATTGTTATCAGAGTGAGCTGCAAAAGCGCCTGTCTGTTATGAATCCCCAGGTGGCACTAAAAACTAGCTCAGAGACGATGCTAGCGGCAAGACAGCACAACACCTCTAAGGAATAGAGGGACAGGTCATGCAAGGTGTCCAGCTTTGAGACCCAATAGCTGATGGTTACAGAGGAATTAGGGAATGCGCTGGTTTTGTTTGCCATGTATTGCTTGACCATCTTTAAAAACTTTTCCTTCCTTGTCAAAAATGCCCTGTCATCAAGGCAAGGATGCTAGGAGGGTGTCATGAAATTGGCTCAGGCCTTTGACAGTGTACACCTGCTTCTGTGTCTCGCTTGCCTCTCCTCCTTGGTGGGGGAAGTAAGCTTGCCCCCTACTGCTAGTTTTGTCTGATTTGAATTTTTTAAACATATTTTCCACAATGGGCTTCTGGTATAGCACCATTTTAGAAGACTTCTCCTCCTCAGGAAGAAGAGATGCAAAGATCTCATTGTAGAGTGGGTCTATCAGGGTGATCAATCAGTACTCTTCTTTGGCCAAGATGAATGTAATAAGATCCAGTGGGCAGGGCCAGTTTTAGGCAAAGTGGGGCCCTAGGCAAAAGTTGGGGGCCCAAATGCTGATATATTGCACATCACACAGAAGCATTTTGGTTGTATTTACATGTGCTGAGTTCAGGCTGCTAAACGAGTGTGATTGACAATATTGAAGTCGTTCACTTGTTTCCCGGCCTCTTTACACCTACTGAGAAAGAATGATGGGAACAGAACAATGACTATTAGATCAATCTGCTCCCATACAGTATCATGCTAACAGCAGCATATCTACTGTTTACATAGGCGATAGGCTGCTGAGAAGAATGATTTCTGTTCCAGCATAATCAATCCAATCACTCCATAAATAGGCAGCATTTTGCTTGTTTAGTATAATACATCCCATAGTCCTCCACATAGTATAATGTTCCCCACTGTCCTCAATATTGTAAAATGCACACCCCATAGTCCACCATATAATATAATGTGCCCCATAGTCCTCCATATAGTATTATACACTACCCATAGTCCTCCATATAGTATAATAGACTTCTCATAGTCCTCCATATATTAAAATACACTCCTCAGTCCTCCATATAGTATTTTACACTAGCCATAGTCCTCCATATGGTATAATACACTCCTCAGTCCTCCATATAGCATAATACACTCTTCATAGTCCTCCATATAGTATAATACACTCCTCATAGTCCTTCATATATTAAAATACACTCAGTCCTCCATGTAGTATAATGCACACCTCACAGTGCACCATGTAGTATTACACACTCCCCATAATCCTCCATATAGTATAATACACTTCTCAGTCCTCCATATAGTATAATACACTCTTCATAGTCCTCCAAATAGTATAATACACTCCTCATAGTCCTTAATATATTAAAATACACTCAGTCCTCCATATAGTATAATACACTACTCAGTCCTCAATATAGTATAACACTCTACTCAGTCCTCCATATAGCATAATGCACTCCTCAAAGTCCTCCATATAATAAAATACACTGCTAAGTCCTCAATATAGTATAATACACTCCTCAGTGCACCTTATAGTATAATATACCCCTCAGTGCTCCATATAGTATAATATAGTCGTCAGGCCTCCATATAGTATAATACACTCCTCATAGTCCTCCATATATTAAAATACACTGCTCAGTCCTCCATGTAGTATAATACACTCCTCATAGTGCTCCATATAGTATAATGCACCGCCATATTCATCCATGTAGTACAATTCACTTCCCATAGTATAATGCACCCCCTAGTTCTTTATATAGTATAATGTATTCCAGATAGCCCTTGATACAGTATAATGCAGCCCACATATAGTATAATGCTGCTACCCCACAGAGTATAATGCAGCCACCCCACAGAATATAATGTAGCCCCCTGAGTATAATGCAGCCTTGCCATACAATATAATGTAACCTCCATAGAATATAACGCAGCTTCCCTCATATAGCATAATGCAGCCCCTCCATAGAATATACGGTAGCCCCCTCATAGAGTAAAATGCAGCCCTCCATAGAATATAATTCAGCCTCCATAGAATATAATGTAACTCCTCCATAGAACGCAATGTAGCCCTCCTCATATAGTATAATGTAGCCCCCATAGAATATAATGTAGTCCCTTCATAGAGTGTAATGAAGCCCCCATACAATATAATCTAGCCCCAATAGAATATAATGCAGCCCCCATAGAATACAATGTAGCCCCCTCATAGAGTATGATGCAATCACCCCTGATAGAATAAATTTAATACAGCCCCCCATAGAATATAATGTAGCCCCCCATAGAATATAATACAGCCCACCTCCCCATAGAATATAATGTAGCCCCATAAGAGTATGATGCAATCCTCCCTCAATGAATATAATACAGCCTCCATAGAATATAATGTTGCCCCTGTAAGGCAGCGGTAGCAGAGTACGCAGTGATGAGGCAGTGACCCACAAAGTTCAAACATAAAAGTCTCCTTAATGTGCTATCTTCACACAGAAAGGTTCCAATCCACATAATTGCATATAACTTCAGTGCATATTATCAGTGTTCAATTCACACCAGTTCACCGCACTACATAGTACACGGCTTTGTATCACAGTCCTTAAACATGCCAGATGTCACCTTGTCCAGTTTTCAAGGGTGACTGCACGCTGTGCCAATGTCTCTCACTTACAGCCTCCTTTAGTTTCTTTACTCACATACACAGCCATACACAGTCCTTGATATCCTCCAGATCGCAGCCAGGCACCATATCCACCTGGTTGCAGCCGTTACTCACGACAGTCTTTCTTGGGGCACAGGACTGTCTACCTCTGGTTCACCTCCAGGCACAAGACATCCACATCCACATCCGAGACAAATCACCATGGAAGGCAGCACAACTCTGTATGCTGTGGGTTGCCAGGCCTCACTCTGGTGCTAACACACCTGAGACTCCTCAGACTCACTCAGACTTCACTAACCCTTTCCTGCAGGGCTATTATCACAGAAACCTGTGGCTTTCAGCCACATGGAAAACCTGGGTCCAGAATGGAACAGTCTGCAACACTATCATACTCCAATCTGTTTCAAACACAACATCCAGGGCAGGTTTTCCGTACCTCTGCCTTGGACACTAACATGTCCAAGACTATCACTTACTTTTATTATCAGTCTGCATTGCAGAAAGTTACGCCCGTGACTGCCATGCACACCTATGGCCTTCATACACCTCTGTGCATATCCTGGGCAGACTACACAGCGACCCCTACCTGTGACATCAGTCACTGCTTCACCATTGCAATCCCAGCTATGCTTGTGACCGCAATGCATTCCCATAGCCTCAATACGCCTCTGTGCGTATCCTGGGGAATGCACACAGCGCCCTGTAACTGGGGTCACTGCTGCACACCCCCCATAGAATATAATACAGCCCATCTCCCCATAGATTATAATGTAGCCCCATAAAAGAGTATGATGCCATCCTCCCTCATAGAATATAATACAGCCACCCATAGAATATAATGTAGCCCCCCGTATAATATAATACAGCCCACCTCCCCATAGAATATAATGTAGCCCCCCTGAGAATGTCCCCACAGTCCAGTACTCACTCACTGATATATTTAAAAAACACACAATCCTCACCTCTCCTCGTGCCCCGTGCTGCTCCCGGCTAGGCTCCGGTCTCAGTGGCTGCAGTCTGCCTGGCACACAGTGGGTTCATGAAGAAGTGATGTCTTCGCACACCTGCAGTGTCAGAGGCAGAGGGGAATGATGGGAGAGGGAGCATCAGCTGATGCTCTCTCCTCCATCATTGCTTTGAACTGTACCGGCATCATAGATGCCTGTATAGTTGAGTGCGTCGTCGCTGGCGAAGGGGAGCGGGGGCCATAGACAGCTGCCTGGTCTGCCTGTCACTAATGCCGGCCCTGATGACATGGCTCCCCAAACCATCACTGATTGTGGAAACTTCTCACTAGACCTCAAGCAGCTTGGATTGTTTGCCGCTTCAGTCTTCCTCCAGACTCTGGGACCTTGATTTCAAAATGAAATGCAAAATTTACTTTCATCTGAAAATAACACCTTGGACTACTGAGCAACAGTCCAGTTCTTTTTCTCCTTGGCCCAGGTAAGATGCTTCTGGCATTGTCTGTTGGTCATGAGTGGCTTGACGCAAGGAATATGACACTTGCCCATGTCCTGGATACATCTGTATGTGGTGGCTCTTGAAGCAGCAGTCCACTCCTTGTGAATCTCCTCAAATTTTTTGAATGGGCTTTTCTTAACAATCCTTTCAAGGGTGCGGTTATACCGATTGCTTGTGCATCTTTTTCTACCACACTTTTTCCTTCCACTCAACTTTCCATTAATATGCTTGGATACGGTGCTCTGTGAACATCCAGCTTCTTTAGCAATGACCTTTTGTGGCTTACCCTCCTTGTGGAGTGTGTCAATGACTGCCTTCTGGACATCTATCAGGTCAGCAGTCTTCCCCATGATTGTGGAGCCTACTGAAACAGACTAAGGGACCTTTTTAAATGCTTAGGAAGTCTTTGCAGGTGTGTGAGGGAGAACCAGGGCCATAGTCATGGCCGAGGACACTGGTGTATTTGTGCCCTGGCCCCCCATCACATGAAAATAGTGTTGATTAATCTGCATACCTGTGGCTCCTTCTTCTGCGTCAGGCTCCCTATAGTCAGTTCCACATAAATAGAGACACAGTCCATTTCAACTTTCAAGTGAACAACTTTGCTGATTTCTTTACGCAGCACATCCATATTCTTCACAACATTAACAACATGTTCCACATTGCACATTTCTTCTTCTTTCCCTGCACTTCTCTCTGAGGATCTGAGGGCATCAGCCAATGCGATAAGTTGTCACATTATGGAGCCACCTGTGTCCCTGTACTGCCAATGTTTCTGCCTTAAGCTTCTGTTCCAAGACTGCTGTGGCTCTCTGCTGTACTGGCCTGCTACTGTTCTGGCCTGGTGCTGCAGATGCTGGGCTTCTCCTTTAATTATCGTTGTGTAGTCACTGCTATCATTCCGGGCACTTAAGCCCGTGCAGGCGGTTTGGGCACCGTGGCCCAACTTACTACTTTGAGGAAGTTCTCCCTCTCTTATCTGCAGCTGACCCCTCCTAATTTAACTAGTTCCTAACTATGTGGAAATCCTATCTAATACTATGTACACTAGAATGCCCCCCATCTAGTGGCAAAAAATGGGCACTACACTTTCCCTATGAAACAATACCCATGTAAATGCTTTATACAACAGATAGGGTATGAAATATTTACAGTAGCAATCACATGTTAAACATTACAGATAAATATACATATGTTACACATATCAGCAATAATTAAGAACAAAAACACTAAGGAAGAGAGAGGGGTATTTCACAGTCCCGGTACACCCCATACAGGTGTTTTTTGTTAATTATTCTAATTTACTAAGATAATGATATTTGGATTTTCATTGGCTGTAAGCCTAAACCATCAACATTAACAGAAATAAACACTTGAAATAGATTACTTTGTATGTAATGACTATATAATACATGAGTTTCACTTTTTGTATTGAAGACCTGAAATAAATTAACTTTTTGATGATATTCTAATTTTATGAGAAGCACCTGTATGTGTGTGAACTTGCCAAGCTTTACAGTCATCACCAGGTTATGCCCATTATCACACACGACCAAGCCTGCTTGCAGGTTCAGCAGCAAGAGCCACAAATCTGTCTGGTCTTCCTTTGAACACTGCAGACCTTGTGGATGATGTGCTCTGAGATAGAGATGAAGGTTGAGGAGGAGCAAGAGGAGTGCAGGAACTGGTGTAGAAGGTGGAAGAAACAATCCTCTCCAGCAATCCTCAGCATAGATAGCTCATGTGCCATGCCATGGTGAAACTTAGCCCCAGCCTTCACAATTTTCACCCAGTGTGCTATCAGGGAAATGTAGCATCTCTGGTCTTAAGCGCTTGTCTATGTGTCGGTCGTTCATTTATTTATTATGCTTTGCTTATATAGCGCTATCTTATTCCACAGCACCTTACATACATTATCATCACTTTCCCCAATGGGGCAAATTCCCTATCAGTATGTCTTTGGGAGAAACCACACAAACTCCTTGCAGATGTTGTCCTTGCTAGGATTTGAACCCAGGACCCCAGCGCTTCAAGGCTGCAGTGCTGTTCTTGGACAACGGGAGAAATAGTGGCAGCTGGGGATCAAGTACTGAGGGACCAAATTTGTACACCTGTAACAGAGCAATGTTTTGTTTTATTTCAAACCAACTAAATTTCACACAAAGCAGGTTCTACAGTATATATGACAATAGTCAATTTTTGAAGCAAAAATATTTTGTGAACTGTACCAGGCAAAGTTTCAGCAGGACAAGGAAAATTAATAAAACATAACTTTTAATTGTTACCAATTGTTACTCCCTTACCTGTGTGTACTCTGCAATCCAGCCTGTGGGAGTACGGAGGAAAAAGCTGCTGTGTGTACTCTGCAACCCTACCTGTGGGGGTACTGTGGCCCATGCTCTGTGGGTGAAATTTTTTATCAGCTTCTGTGGGGGAAATGTGGAAACATGCTCTGTTGTGGAAATTTGATATCAGCTTCTGTTAGGGTACTGAACCAAAAGCAGCTGTGTGTAATCTTTAACCCAAATATGGGGAAATACTGTGCCTTGAAGCCACTGTGTGTACTCTGTAACCCTGCCTGTTTGTGTACTGTGCCCTATTGTCTGGGTGTGAAATATTTAATCAGCTTCTCTGGCAGAAATGTGAAAATGTACTCTGTGCGTAAAATTTGTTACCAGCTTTTGTGGGGATAATATGAAAATATTTATTTTATTCATTTACTGTATATAGCGCTATTAATTCCACAGCGCTTTACCTTCATTATTGGCTCTGTCCCCCGATGGGGCTCACAATCTAAATTCCCTATCAGTATGTCTTTGGAAAGTGGGAGGAAACAGGAGTACCCAGAGGAAACCCACACAAACACAGGGAGAACATACAAACTCCTTGCAGATGTTGTCCTTGGTGGGATTTGAACCCAGGACCCAGCACTGCAAAGCTGCAGTGCTATCTAGTTATGAGCGAGTATACTCATTACTTTAGATTTCCTGAGCATGCTTGGGTGATCTCCGAGTATTTGGATGTGATGGGAGATTTAGTTTTTGTCACAGTAGCTTCATGATTTGTGGCTGCTAGAGAGCCTGAATACATGTGAGGATTTCCTAACAAACAGGTAACCCCCACATATATTCAGGCTGTCCAGCAGCCGCAAATTGTGCAGCTACTGTGACAGAAACTATATATTCGAGCCAGGGGCGTACATAGAAATCATGGGACCCCATAGCAAAAGTCTGAATGCCCCCCCCCAAAAAAAAGAACAAACTTTGTAACCAGTATGTGCTGCTGAGAACAATAATAATCTATGCACACCAAACAATCTATACAGATCATCCTGTGAGCATAAGAAATGCCAAAATGGGCTATCAGCTATTGGCCAACAAGTAGCTGATTGATTGTCAATATATATCACAGATATTTAGCAAGGCAGAATAAATCATTGGTGGCTCAGCAGTGGTGTAGTGTATATATATATATATATATATATATATATACTGTATATACACACACACCTGCAGTGCATGCAGGGCCCCCTCCACCCTCCACAGTGCGTACAGCTGGGCCCCCCTCCCTAGGGTGCAATGTGCAGTCAGAGCCATTGTAAATGTAAAGTGCCAGGCTGCCAGCACAGTGAGAGGACACATTTAACAAAAAAAATCCACCCCCAGCCAGGCTCATTGTCTTGTGTGTGTGTCCCTCTCCCTGAGTGAGAGAGGCTCATGAATGTTTTCTGCTTTCTGCTTCCTGCTTCCTGCAATTCATGTGTGCTGCTCTCTGGCTGCCAGGAGGTGTGGCTTTCTTATGCAAATCCTGTCAGAGACTTCAGCCAACTGCTAACCAGGAAACAAGGAAAGGGGAGCTTCAAGGGGCCAGGGGGTATACAACGGCCGGCGCTTACATTTAATTAAAGGAGATAGTACTGTGTCAGCACAGCACAGCTGCCAAACCACAGCAGCTGTCGCGGGCCCCCTCACCCATCCGGGCCCCCTCACCTGTCCGGGCCCCATAGCAGCTGCGTGGTCTGCTACTATTGATGGTACGCCGCTGCTTCGAGCACATCCAAATACTCAGAGATCACTAAAGCATGCTCAGGAAATCTCGAGTAACGAGTATACTCATTCATCACTAGTGCTAACCTCTAAGCCACCATGCCGCACTGCATGCTCTGTGAGAGAAATTTGTTACCAGCTTCTGTGGGGAAAATGTGAAGACATGCTCTGTTGGGGAAATTTTTAAACTAGACTGGCAGTAGCAAGCCTTAGTCTTTGTGTGGACACTGTTAAAATGTTTATAATTTTCATTTTCTTCCTATTTTAACATGGTTGCTATGGTAACAGAACCCTTTAAGTAATTTCCCTATCCACATTTGTTTTCAGGGGAATAGTCCTGCTCTTACCTGCATTTTTCTTCATTTTGCAGTTGACTAGCCCTTACGCTAACCATTTTACAGCACGAATGTTTGAGTCCCCATTGAATTATATAGTGTTAGGCGTCGGATTTCTGTCGCTGCACAGCGAGAATCCCGAGCCTTGCTTCTGGTGGTCTCCCATTCCTCGCGAGCTGCAGAAGAGGTTGCTCAGAAAACTCGTCAGTCCTGGCGCTCTGCCCAGACCAGCTCCACGGGATTGCTTGCTGCTGCCACCTCTGGCACAGCTATGGCAAAGCATGCTGCTCAGCAGAGAGATTCTCCAGGGACTAAGTCCTCATGTTGGGCTACTGAGCATGCCCGTGGAGTGCTCTCTCATTGGAGATCGAAGGTCACGTGCTCAGGTCCTGCTCGTGTTCGGATTGGCCCATCCGAGAAGCCAGGAAGGTCCCGGACGCTCGCAGCTATAAAAGGTTCGCATGGCCGCTCGGCCATGTGCTAGGATAGACTGTATTTTCAGACTATGAGGAGAGAGTGATGTATGCACGTATGAATGTCTCTGGTGAATGACTCATTAAGAAACCCCTACCCTCGGTACACATGTGTTGTGCAGCCTAGCCTGCTAGCGTCCAGGCTTAGGCGTAGGTAGGTCAGAGGTTGAGTCAGGCATCAGTCCTCACCAGTGACTCGGCACGCCTCAGTGCACGTGCGCCACACTCCATAGCCAGCGTCTATAGCGGCGCTCACGGCAGCGACGCCGCGCGCTCAGTGGGCCTAGAGGGACTCTAACCCCGTGTCCTTGGGGTAGAGTTCTGTGGCCATACACTGTGTGCTCTTTTGGCCAGGGTCTGTGAGCTAAACAGGCTCCGGCATCTACGTTCAGCGGTTGGGCGGCTCTGTGAATTAACAGAGTTCGCTCCTGTTCACATTGGGTGACGTAACCCACATGTGACTGTTTTCACACCGCTTATTTCTTCCGCCATTATCTAGCAGCAGTGTACTACCTGTGCACAGTGGACGCCGGGCTGCGAACGCACCTACTACTATTTTATAATTTGGTGCGTTCCGCCAGCCCTAACATATAGGGTTCGGGGTGAAGTTCGGCTCATCACCATTTAAAAACTATGGACACATTTGATATGGAAACTAATTGTTACATTTATCACTGCTTACCCTTTAGTAATAAAATTCAGTTTCAGTCTGCAATCAACTTTCTTTCATTTATTTTCAGAATGAAGTTTGCATCCAGATCTAAGTTTCAGACTTCTCTCTTGTGGGAGTGTCTCTTACAGCAATATAGGTTAGATGTGAAATTTGTGTATATCCAGGGAGGTGTTGCCTTCACTTGCTTTCTTGTATCAGCACAGCTCCATTACTTATTATTTATTGTATCCATCCCCATGTAGTTTCCTCCTCATTTGTAGTCTGTGTGCTAACTGAGATACTTTCCCCCCTCTCCACTACAGATCTATGTACAATTCTCCCCCCGTTAACGCTAAGATTTAGAGAAGGGATAGAGGGACAGATACAGCAGAGAGAGCCATCAGAATTGAGCAGGCGCACTGAAGGATTTATAGTATTTATTTTGTAGTTGCCAAATGAAATGTGCTCTCACCCCTCCCTCCAATACCCTGCCAATCACAGTTCGGCAGCTGATCTAGCACCCTCAGATACTATTGAGCTGTGATTGGCAGCATTTGGGAGGCAATTGGGATAGCGCATGCCCCCAGACAAGTCTCTAAATGGTCGTTCAGTTGAACTACAAGCAGAGATTTCACAGAGCTTACAACGCTTTGAAGGTTGAAAGTCCAAGAGAAGAAAACCAGTGGGTGCCATGGCTCCAGCTGGCAAAGTTCAGCAACAGTGGGAAAAGTGCAGAGAGCAGCACTTCCACAGGTAAAATAAAAGCCCTATTTTATTTCTTTAAACTGTAAAACACAACATACAAAGATAAAAAACTGACGCGTTTCTGGCATCCCAGGCGCCCTTTATCATGCTATAATTAAGGGCGTCTGGGATGCCAGAAACCTGTCAGTTTTTTATCTTTGAATGTTGTGTTTTACAATTTAAAGAAATAAAATAGTGCTTTTAATTTATCTGTGGAAGTGCTGCTCTCTTCACTTTTCCCAGAAATTTCACATGTTGTGCTTCAAAAGCAACAAATGTGAATATGTGGGGAAGGTATCTCACATAGTTTTGTATTCCTCTAGGTGAGTCTGAGAAAAGCTGAACTTGGTGGACGCCTCTGAACTAACAATGACTGCAGCTCATTAATCTTCAGTATTTCCTATTCTGTCATTCTATGAATTCTATGATATGTTGGTCTCCATGCAACAAAATAGGAAGAGATCGGTCACTTGGGATGTGAAGTTTTACCAGGGATTCTTGGTATTTGGTTCCCACGGAAGTCTAATAAAAAATCTGATCCTCCCAATCTATTTTTGAATTTAGCACCTTTTTGTCTATTGTTTTAGGGTTTTCATTTGCTCTAGACATGATATTGCAATGTTGTAAATAAGGGCCGTTCTTGTATTTAGTGTGACCCAACAATAACAGTCTAAAAACAATGTGGCAGACCTCTGAAGACCGTCTAGAAGAAAATCTGTCTGCTGTCAATATCAGCAAATCACTGGTCAACTTTCATT
The DNA here is from genome assembly GCF_039654945.1 of Dendrobates tinctorius. NCBI lineage: Eukaryota > Metazoa > Chordata > Amphibia > Anura > Dendrobatidae > Dendrobates > Dendrobates tinctorius. The sequence goes on along the minus strand of NW_027361747.1, from coordinate 16,429,016 downwards.
TTTCAAAAACAACAACAGAAATTAATGTTTTGCAGAGACTGGTTGCTATATGCAAAAAAAGCAATGTTCATTTTAATTTGACAAATCATTAATGTCTCTCCTGATAGGTCTGGTATAGTTAACACTTGTGCTCCATTTAAAACACCAGTATTGGAATATTCTCTTAGAAACGTTCTATGTTGTACCATTCCTCTGTTCCTCTCCCTGGAAATACATGAATAAATTGTGAAATTGTGCAACCTACAATGTTTCACTGTTTGTACTGATTAGACAATGGCAGACTATATAGGGACGCGCCCCACAGACAAGGGATAAAAAAGAATAACAGAGGAGTGACACAGTGCAGACTCCTAAGAATATATGGGGAATGGAGGGGCTTCATATCAAATCTGGTTTTTCTCTGCAATATAAATTTAAAATATGCTAAACAAAACTATTCCTATTTCGTTTATGTGCACAACAGTTAAAATGAATACTAATTATAGTTACTATACATTTGCATTATTGTAAGGCTGTGTTCACACGTTGCGTTTTTTTCTCGTTTTTCCTGCGGAATTTACCAAAAAATCCGCTCAAAAAATGCCTAAAAGAAGCTTCCCATTCATTTTAATGCATTTTGCACTTTTTTGTGCATATTGATGGGTTTTTTATTGCGAAAAAAACGCTTCGCGGTAAAAAACGCAGCATGCTCATTAATTTTGCGGTAAATTCCACATTTCTGGCTATTTTCTAAGTGTCTGGGGACGCTCCGGAAAAAATTGCGGTAAAAACGCGCACAAAACACGCGTTTTCTGGAAGGAGTCCGGTTTTCATGCAGAAATTTTCTGCATACGTGTGCACATAGCCTAAATGTTATATTTATAATGGAATATCATATCTGAAAAGCAAATGGCAAGACTCACAGAAAACCCTTAAGATGTATAGAAACTGCCTTGATAATTATTATTAGAGATAAGTGAATATATTTGGGTGGACTTGAATTCTGCTAGAATTTTACAATAATTGGCATCAGTAAAAATGCAGATTTTTTAAATTAATGTAAATTAGTGTAAATTTAGCAAAATTGCATCCATAGTTCTCCATTTTTCTACGCCTTAAAGTGTCACCAAAAGAAGAAATCCTTATGGTCACCTTTCACCTCTCTGGCCCATCTGCCCTTCACTGCAAAATATATTTTGTTGGAAAATCATCTCTAATTATGATAGATCATGAGATTTTGAAGCCCAGTTCACCAAGCAAATACTCTAGGGCAGCACAGGACTCGTCTGTTATGATTGAGTCACCGTAGGAGGCAAAAACAAAACTGCTAGCTAAGTCCAGAAAACCAGAGAGGTTGGCAGCTATCGAATTGCAGACCCCTGATCCTATCACAACAACTAACAGTAGCCGTGGGGGGTTCCTACGATGCCCTAGACCCCTCGATCACAGCCGGGGAATTAAATAGGCCTAAAGAAAGAAAGGGGAAATCTAAACTGCCCCAGAGCAGACCCCAAAGCAATAGGCAGCCCCCAACATATAATGACGGTGAAGTAAGATGAAAACACTAACACAGACAGAAAGATAGACTGAGCAAAGACGGGGCCCAAACTACCTAGATAGGAAAGGACAGGAAGGCTGCTGTCTGAAATCCGTGAAAAACCCTATGAAAATAAGAGCCAACAGACTGACAGTGAAAAAGGCCCTGAAGACGCTAGGCTTCAAAAAAGCTATATCAGTACTCAGGAATATTCTGAAAACAGAGCAACCGGCAAAAGGAGATTCAGCTCTTACCAGCAGAGAATGGCAGAATCCAGAAAAGCAAGGAAAACAAAAACAAAACATAAATGCAAGCAGGCAAAGCAGAAAACTTAGCTTTAGGGAAGCAGGAATCAGACTGGTGTCCTAGAAGTCCACAGAGAAATCACCCGCAGGGCAGAAGGACGTCGGCAGCCTTATATCCAGTCAGTGACTCCACTCAGCCAGTCATCCTCATTAGACTCAGGTGCCTGATAATCAGGCTCATTACCTTCCGTTACCAGAATAGGGAGTTCACCAGACCTCAGTGACGAAGGGGAAAATGAACTCACAACAGTACCTCCCCCTTGAGGAGGGGTCACCGAACCCTCAACCACGCCACCAGGGCGATCAGGGTGAGCCCGATGAAAGGCACGCACCAATCTTTTGGCATGAATATCAGAGGCAGAGACCCAGGAATTATCCTCCTGACCATAACCCTTCCACTTAACCAAATACTGGAGTCTCCGTCTAGCCAGACGGGAATCCAGTATTTTCTCTACCTCATATTCCATGTTACCTTCAACCAATACAGGGTCTGGAGGTGCCACCCCAGGAACAACTGGTTCAACAAACCTCTTCAACAAGGACTTATGGAACACATTATGGATTTTAAATGTGACAGGAAGAGCCAAACGAAAAGAGACCAGATTAATAATCTCCAAAATCTTGTAAGGTCCAATAAATCTAGGCTTAAACTTAGGAGAAGCCACCTTCATAGCAATATTTTTTGATGATAACCACACCATATCACCAATCTTAAACTGGGGAACAATGGTCCTATGTCGATTGGAAAACCGCTGGGCCTTTTCCTGGGAGAGAGATAACTTATCCACCACTTGGTCCCAGATCTGGTGCATTCTCTCCACCACAGTGTCAACACCTGGGCAGGCAGAAGGCTCCACCTGCCCTGAAGAAAATCGAGGATGAAACCCAAAGTTACAAAAAAAAGGTGACATCAAAGTGGCAGAACTAGCTCTATTATTTAAAGAAAATTCGGCCAAGGGCAAAAATGAAACCCAATCATCCTGATCAGCGGAAATAAAACATCTCAAATACGACTCCAAGGTCTGGTTTGTTCTCTCTGTCTGCCCATTGGTCTGAGGGTGAAAAGCAGAGGAGAAGGACAACTGAATTCCCAGCTTGGAACAGAAAGTCCTCCAAAATCTAGACACAAACTGAACTCCTCTGTCAGATACAATGTTCTCAGGAATCACGTGCAAGCGAACCACCTGTTGCAAAAACAGGGGCACCAACTCAGAGGAAGATGGCAACTTAGGGAGTGGTACAAGATGAACCATCTTAGAGAACCTATCACAAATCACCCAAATAACAGTCATTCTTTGAGAGACCGGCATATCAGAGATGATATCCATTGAAAAATGGGTCCATGGCCTCCTGGGGACCGGCAAAGGCATCAACAACCCACTAGAGCGAGAACAAGATTTAGATCGGGAGCAAGTCCCACAGGACTGCACAAAATTCCTGACATCATGAGACAAGGTGGGCCACCAAAAAGAGCGACTCACCAGATCTCTAGTACCAAAAATACCTGGATGACCAGCCAATGCAGAGCAATGAACTTCAGACATCACTCTCTTCTTCCACTGGTCAGGAACATACAACTTTCCACTGGGACAATGCTCAGGTTTGTCCTCCTGGAACTCTTGCAGAGCAAGTCTCAAATCGGGCGAGATGGCAGAAAGAACTACCCCTTCGCCGAAGATGGTAGCAGGCTTGGTCACCACAGGAGAATCAGCAAAGAAACTCCTAGAGAGGGCGTCTGCCTTGACATTCTTAGTTCCAGGAAGAAAATAGACCACAAAATCAAAACGTGTAAAAAACAAGGCCCACCTAGCCTGTCTAGGATTCAAGCGTTTAGCCGACTCTAGGTAAATCAAATTCTTGTGGTCAGTGAGGACCACAACTTGATGTTTAGCTCCCTCCAACAAATGTCTCCACTTCTCAAATGCCCATTTCATGGCCAACAGTTCCCGATTCCCCACATCATAGTTACGTTCAGATGGAGAGAACATTCGGGAAAAGAAAGCACAGGGATTCATTTTAGATGTTACAGGATCCTTTTGGGACAAAACAGCTCCTGCACCAATCTCAGAAGCATCCACCTCTACCTGGAACGGGAGTGAGACATCAGATTGCCGCAAAACCGGGGCGGAGGTAAATCTTCGCTTCAGCTCCTGAAAGGAAGCAACAGCCTCCGGAGACCAATTCAACACATCAGCACCCTTCTTAGTCAGATCAGTCAATGGCTTGGCAATACTAGAAAATTTTGCTATAAATTTCTGATAAAAATTAGCAAAACCCAAAAACTTCTGGAGGGCCTTCAAAGAAGTGGGCTGAACCCAATCATAAATGGCCTGTACCTTGGCCGGGTCCATTTCAATAGTTGACGGAGACAAAATAAATCCCAAAAATGAAATCCTCTGTACTCCAAAAGGCATTTCGATCCTTTGACATACAGGGAATTCTCCCTCAAGATACAGAACACAGTCCAAATATGTTCCACATGAGAATCCCAATCCTTGGAGAAGATCAAAATATCATCCAGATAGATAATCAAAAATTTATCGACAAAGTCTCGGAAAATATCATTCATGAAGCACTGGAAGACAGAAGGGGCATTAGTGAGCCCAAAAGCATCACCAGGTACTCAAAATGTCCCTCCGGAGTATTAAACGCCATCTTCCATTCATCCCCCTGCTTAATGCGGATGAGATTATACGCCCCCCTGAGGTCAAGCTTGGTAAACCAGCAAGCACCTCTAACTCTAGAGAATAGATCCGAAATCAGGGGTAACGGATACTGATATTTAATAGTAATTTTATTGAGGGCACGATAATCAATACAAGGCCTTAAAGAACCATCCTTTTTGGCCACAAAAAAAACCCGGCACCTAAGGGTGAAGAGGATGGTCTAATATGACCCTTCTCCAACGCCTCCTTAATATACGACCGCATAGCCTCGTGCTCGGGTACAGATAAATTGAAGAGCCGACCCTTGGGAAATTTACACCCCGGGCTTAGTTCAATAGCACAGTCATAACTCCTATGAGGAGGCAAGGACGCAGACTCATTCTCACTAAATACATCATAAAAGTCCGCCAAATAGTCAGGAACATCATGCGACTGAGGAGAGGTGGAAAAAAACGGAGCCTCACTAAAGGCACACCGACAACCCCAACTCACCACAGACACAGACTTCCAATCCAAAACTGGATTATGAATTTGCAACCAGGGAAACCCCAGAACAACGGCATCATGCAGACCATGCAACACCAAAAATCTGCAATTTTCTTGATGGTCTGGGGCGACCCGCATGACCACCTGGGTCCAAAACTGAGGTTTATTTTTAGCCAAAGGAGTAGCATCAATCCCCCTCAAAGGGATAGGCGTCTGCAGAGGTGTCATCGGAAATCCACAACGTTTAGCAAAATCCAAGTCCATTAGGTTTAGCACTGCTCCCGAATCCACAAAAGCTTTGGCGGAAAATGTGGACAGGGAGCAGATCAGAGTAATTGCCAGAAGAAACTTAGGTTGAACACCACCAACAGAAAACGTGTGTGCAAAGCGTTTCTCTCGTTTAGGACAAACAGAAATAATATGCGAGGCATCTCCACAGAAAAAACACAGCTTATTACGCCTTCTGAACTCCTGACGTTGCGCCTTAGAAAAAGCTCTATCACATTGCATAGGTTCAGACGTCTGTTCAACCGGTGGCAACACCTCTCGTGCAATCCTGTGTTCACGTAAACGCCGATCAACCTGAATGGCTAATGACATAGAATCATCCAGACCAGAGGGAACAGGAAATTCCACCATAGTATCTTTTACGGCTTCTGACAAACCCTTCCGAAAGAGAGCAGCCAAGGCATTATCAATCCAGGTAGTAAGGACCGCCCACTTTCGGAACTTTTGACAGTACAACTCTGCAGAATCTCGACCCTGGTTTAATGCCAACAGGGTCTTTTCAGCCTGATCAATAGCATTAGGTTCTTCATACAACAACCCCAAAGCTTGAAAGAATGCGTTCACATTAGTCAGAATAGGATCATCTGGTTTCAAAGAAAACGCCCAATCCTGGGGATCGCCACGCAGCAAAGAGATGACAATTTTAACCTGCTGCGCGGAGCTCCCTGACGAGTTAGGCTTCAAGGCAAAAAATAATTTACAATTATTTTTGAAACTCAAAAATTTAGATCGATCCCCAAAAAATACATCAGGTGTAGGGATCTTTGGTTCAACAGAATGCGAACGAGCAAGGTAGGCGGAAATTCCCAGCACTTCCGCAGTGAGCTGCTCCACACGATCAGACAATTGCTTTATCTCCATTGAGAGAAAAAAAAATTCCCCCTACGGCCTCAGAGATATAGAGGAAAGAATATACACACACTTTTTTTTTTTTAAACACAATTCTTTCCTGCTATTGAGTACCCTAGGATCTGCGGTATGGCCGGTGATTCTGTTATGATTGAGTCACCATAGGAGGCAAAAACAGAACTGCTAGCTAAGTCCAGAAAACCAGAGAGGTTGGCAGCTATCGAATTGCAGACCCCTGATCCTATCACAACAACTAACAGTAGCCGTGGGGGGTTCCTACGATGCCCTAGACCCCTCAATCACAGCCGGAGAATTAAATAGGCCTAAAGAAAGAAAGGGGAAATCTAAACTGCCCCAGAGCAGACCCCAAAGCAATAGGCAGCCCCCAACATATAATGACGGTGAAGCAAGATGAAAACACTAACACAGACAGAAAGATAGACTGAGCAAAGACGGGGCCCAAACTACCTAGATAGGAAAGGAGAGGAAGGCTGCTGTCTGCAATCCGTGAAAAACCCTATGAAAATAAGAGCCAACAGACTGACAGTGAAAAAGGCCCTGAAAACGCTAGGCTTCAAAAAAGCTATGTCAGTACTCAGGAATATTCTGAAGACAGAGCAAACGGCAAAAGGAGATTCAGCTCATCCCAGCAGGGAATGGCAGAATCCAGAAAAGCAAGGAAAACAAAAACAAAACATAAATGCAAACAGGCAAAGCAGAAAACTTAGCTTTAGGGAAGCAGGAATCAGACTGGTGTCCTAGAAGTCCACAGAGAAATCACCCGCAGGGCAGAAGGGCATCGGCAGCCTTATATCCAGTCAGTGACTCCACTCAGCCAGTCATCCTCATTATACTCAGGTGCCTGATAATCAGGCTCATTACCTTCCTTTACCATAATAGGGAGTTCACCTGACCTCAGTGACGAAGGGGAAAATGAACTCACAACACTCGTCCCAAGCACTGCAAAATACCGAAGTGCAGATCAGAATAGAATTCACCAACTGTACCAAAGCAAACCCAACAGTCCCGCAGAACTCCCCTCCAGCAGCACTAAAAAAATACTACTATGTAACATAAAATACCCTCTTGGAAAACCCAAAAAATGCCCAAGAGCAGTCTAATATACCTCGATGCAATAATTATGTTACAGTACAAAGTGTCTCTCCAACATTACCACGTACCACATTGGAGCACAAGGTACAGTATATCCTAGGAATGATAGTTGCATCACTCTATAAATGTAAGACACATTACCCCAGTCAATCATCAGTAGTAATAAAACTCTCCACTCAGAAGGATAGGTGATGAAAAACGTGATTATTTTATTATCTAAAACAGACCACTACATTTTAATGTTTCATCCCTACTCGGACCTTCATTGGGCAATTACGGACCGTGTCAGGAAACAGAATTGTACCAATCACAGCCCTTGTGTTAAGTATAAGTGTCACTATATGTTTTACTTGTACTAATTACAACAGTCAGTGTCAATGACATCATCATCCATGAGAACTAAGAACATGTATGTCCCTATAGTCTGATTGCCGTATGTGGAGTCGGGAAGGAATTTTTTTCCCCAATGTGAAGCTTACTGTTTGCCACATGGTTTTTTTTTGCCTTCCTCTGGATCAACATATTAGGGCAAGTCAGGATAGGATATGGGTTGAACTAGATGGATTTAAAGTCTCCCTTCAACCTTAATAACTATGTTACTATGTTACTATAGGCGCAAGCCATTTTGTCCCTTAAGTGTAAGGTCTATTGACCCCATAAGGGCCAGTTGCATTAGCCAAAATGTGCTAATCATAATACCTGTCACAACACATCTGTCAGGGGAGTCGGGATCAGGGGCTCCTGCCCTGTCCCTTCCATTAGAGGGTGCCCTAGCGTGCCCTATTCCCCGAGATAGTTCTGAAGGTGAAGATGCCGAGGTTGGCACCATTGCCTTATCTCCTGAGTTAACCCTCCGTCTGTTCTCTTCCCCCACGCAGGCAAAAGGGATGCTACTGTGCACTGCAGTACACCAACCTGACAAACAAGGCAACACAAACAAAGGTAAACTGAAAATACCGAGCATAAAAATAGTCAACAGAGCAATGCAATAGGGAGTGGAGGACTGGGTAAAAACCAAAGTAGGAAGAGGGAAGGGAATTACCACACTTACAAACCACGCAATAGTCACAGATAATTCTTCCAAACTCCTTCTCATATAAGCCATTCAGCAAATGCTATCTCTGACATGGGTTTGAATCAGGACCCAGATTATAAAGAGGATGTTAGTGGCTAACTGAGCTCAGCTGAGAGCTCATACTTCCAGAGTTTCCAACATGGCCGATTAATCCATGTTTTGTCAGCGCAGTAGTAGGAGCAATCAGACGCTGCAGTCTTCTGGCTCCTCTCTGTTGTGGTAATCACATGACAATGCCCCGTTAATACTAACCACATTTTGCCCTTAGGTAGGTGCACATTGAAGCAGCTGATTTCTGATTTATTGCCCATCTGAGGGATGTTACTCAGAGCCTCCCAACAGTCCTGTACTAGCATCACAGTATACGCGCTAAAATAAGTATAATAGATGGGGCTCGGTGAATATCTTCAAAGATTGTTTAAATGTTTATATTGAGCTGCATATGCCACACTCAAATCAGAAAAAAAACAATTGTATACAAAGAAAAGTCTTGCACAAAATCTACAATAAAATCCTCCTAACAATGAGTGCAGCAAAGACAAAATAATAGTACTAAATAATTTTTATTTATTGAGATATCATATAATTACCGTAGTAAAAAAAAGTTTAAAAAATATTTTTTATGTAAATAGACAGCTGAAATACGAGCACATAATGTACAGAAACCCAATAATATACAGTATATAATAAATATATCAAAATACCATGCTAACAAATGACAATCATTAAAATAAATACCTCATATATATTAAAAATATATCATAGTGCCAAAACAAATGTGAAATAATGCATAAAATATTTTCACTAAATTTAATCAACAAAAAGTGCTAAAGTGCTATTACAATAAAGTGAAAAAAGTGAAAAAGGTGCTATGTTCAATCAATACAATGACACAACACTAATAAAGTGCTGCTGTGCTGTGACCAAAATATAAATATATGTGTACAATAGTGCCAATACTGTATAGAATCAGTTCCACTATATGGCTCTTTAAAAAAATTGCAGAGTGCTATAGCGCAATAAATATAATAAAAGTGCCACGGACTGTTTTGTTTATGTTTAGCACTGTGGCACTTTTATTATATTTATTGTGCTATAGCACTCTTCAGTTTTTTAAAGAGCCATATATTGGGACTGATTCTATAGAGTATTGGCACTATTTTACACATATATTTATATTTTGGTCACAGCACAGCAGCACTTTATTAGTGTTTTTTCATTGTATTGCATAGTAAACAAAAAAAATGTAAAAGCCATTCAACCAGCGTTATGATGTGCCCAAATTCAGGATGGTCCTAACCTATAGTATTAAAACCTTACAATGCATCATAATGACTAGTGAATAATGGCTGAGCAGGACCAGGTCCTGAACATGGACACACAGAAAATGGGAAGCTATTTAAATGTAGTGTCCAGCTCACAGCCCTCCACAGCCCCGCGCTGAGTATGATGTCCCACAACAGCTCATTTAGTAAGATGCCCTGACAGCGCATCCCCATTTAGTATGATAGCCTCCACAAACCCTCACCCAGTGTTATGGCACCATAGCCACCCCTCACGACTCCACATTCAGTTTGATGCACCCCACAGCCCCTCTCTTACTATGATGCCACCACAACCCTCATTCAGTATGATATCACCAGCAGCCTACCATTTAGTTATATGACCCCAAAGACCCTCACTTAGTATGTTGCCCTCACAGTCACTCATTCTGTCTGATGCACCCCACAGTCCCTCAGTTAGTATGATGAAAAGATGGACAACCAGTGAATAATATTAGTAAGTATACTTAGCAAAAAATAAGTCTCCACCCAGCAAGTGAGACATTCAATGCATCCATCACTGCATCTGTTTCTACAATGTTGACCTCAAAATGCCAGGTCATATAAAACATTGTTAATGTCACTTACTACAGAGGTTACTTCCTTGGCCCTTTGGCTCAGATTTCCATAGTAATCATTAGAGAATCACACATAGGTCACATATTTAGTCGTGCCCCATTAACTACACATCTTAGATGCACTGATTGATATTTGTTTTGAGTCAATATCAGATCAAAAGTTTAGTAAATTTGGTTTTGTTTAGTTCAAATAAAAAGAAATATCTTAAAATTAAAAGGAAAATAGATTTAAAATATTCAGATAATATATTTCTGAAGACCAACCAAAAATGTGACATTTTTCTTTTTAAATATTTTGCAGATGAGAACAGAAGGAATATTAGCTCAGGCAAAAGATCTAAAATGGATTTGCTGTCCAACATATAAAATAGTAATAAATTCAAATTTATAATCCTACACTTTAAGATTTTTCTTGTGTTGCACCAGTTTGTCTGGAAAGTGCTAACTTTGAGATCGAAGTGTAACTGGTATTTAAACTTTGATTTAGGTTTTTAATAACTTTGCCCACCATGGAAAGTTAGGAAACTTTGCAAAACAGTTTATTAAAGGATCTGTCTTAATCCTGTAAAAAATGTACATGCAAGTCTATTTGACTGCCACCAGCAGGATTTATAACAGAACATACTCATTTGGAGTATAGATGATGGCAGTGATGGGTCAGCTTAGCATCTTAGCATACAGTGCATTGAAAAAGCATTTATACCTCATGAACTTTTCTACATTTTTGCACAATATACCCACAAATTGAGTCAACCTGTATGTAATTTATTCTTATTATAACTACAGCTGTTCTGTGATGGCCTCAGGTTTGTTTGAGAACATTAGGGATCAAACTGCATCATGAAAACCAAGGAACACACCAGACAGGTCAGGGATAAAGTTGGGGAGAGGAGTAAAGCAAGGTTAGGTTATAAAATAATAGCCCAAGCTCTGAACATAACAGGGAGCACTGTTCAATCCATCATCCACAAATGGAAGAAGTATAGCACAACTGCAAACCTACCAAGACAATGCCGCCCACCTCAACTGACATTCCAAGCAAGGAGATCGCTAAAAAGAGAAGCAGCCAAAAGGCCCATGGTCATTCTAGAGGAAATGCAGAGATCCACAGCTCAGGTGGGAGAATCTGTCAACAGAACAACTATTAGTTGAAGACTCTAGAAATTTGCCTTTGTGGCAGAGTGGCAAGAGAAAAGCCATTTTTTAAAGCAAGCCATAAAAGTCATGTATGTAATTTGCAAAAAGCCATATAAGGGACACAGCTAGCATTTTTGAAGGAAGGTACTCATGTCAGATTAGACTAAAATAGAACTTTTTGGGCTAAAAACAAAATTCTTTGTGTGGCAGAAAACTAACACTGCACATCACCCTGAAAATACCATCCCCACCATCAAACATAGTGATGACAGCATCATGTTGTGGGGATGCTTTTCTTCAGCAAGGGCAGAGAAGCTGTTCAGAGTTAATGGGAAGATGAATGGCACTAAATAAAGGGTAATTCTGGAGAAAAACCTGTTAGAGGCTGCAAAAGACTTGAGGCTGGGATGTACACTACCATTGAAAAGTTTGGCGTCACCCAGACAATTTTGTGTTTTCCATGAAAACTCATACTTTCATTAATCAAATGAGTTGCCAAATGCATTTAAAATCTAGTCCAAGTGACATATTACAATCAAGCGACTCTCAAACGCTGTCCATGTTCTCAGACTCATTGAATAAAATTAAAAAGGACATTGCTTCTTTCAACTCCACCCTGGCCAATTATGAGAATTTTAAAAGAAAAAACAATGTTAAAATACGAGGGATCCCTGAGTCAGTCCAGACCTACCAGCTAAAGAGTTATATATCTTCAATGATCATCTACTTGTTTCCCAATACCAACGAGAACTATCTGATCGAAAAAACTTTTCGAATACGCAGACCACCCGCACTTCCGCAAGACTTAGCAAGAGATGTTATTGTGTCGTTTCATCCAAACTGGATAAGAAGTGCGCTTCTTAGAGTGTCTAAAGAAACAAAATTTAAATCTTCTCCCTACAGTCATCTATCTTTCTTTAAGGACTTATCAAGAAGCACCTTACAAAAAAGGAAAGCATTCTCCTCTACTACACGCGAACTGCTACGTGCCGAGATACCATATTTTTGGACTCAATCTTCGAGTCTCCTGGTGAAATATGCAGCAAGGTTAATTCCTATTTCTTCTCCAGACGAAGGGACTGACTTTTTAGAATGTGCCGGAATTAAGATTTCCAAGATCTACCAGGGAATCTCTTCTTCTTCGAACTTGGACCTTCATCCTGTTAGGAGTCAGATTTCTGCCCTGACTATGCAGGAATCTAGACCCTCACATTCTGCAGTCTCCTGCTCTTTGTCCACTGCAGAAAAGATTGCAGATGAGATTGCTTTGCAGCAACTCTCTCCGGAGGCTAAGTCCTTCATTCCCTTCTCTGAGCATGCTCCTGGGACGACCTCCCATTGGGGTTCAGGAGTCAGGTGCTCAGGTCCTGCTCCTGATTCCATTGGTTCTGCTCAGGGTTCTGGAGACTTCCGGAAGGTCCCGTTCGCTATAAAAAGTGCGCATGGCTGTTCCGCCATGCGCTAGTAGTCATACTTGCTGCTGTGTGTTTGTTGATGGATGCATGATCTGGTGAATGACTCATTGGAAACCCCTACCCTCTGATAATACGCATGTGTGAGGGAATGTGTAGCCAGTAATAGCGCCAGAGCCAGCGTGCCTTGCTTCTCAGCAAACACCTGCTAGCGCCTGTCACCGCGCGTGCGTTTTTAGCAGTGCCTCTCTGCGGCATCTTCCTCGCCGCGCTGCAGTTGCAGCCTATTAGTACGTCCGCGGTTGCGACACTTCGCACACAATTTCTACGGTAGGTCCTTTGGAGATAGTGCCTGTATATTTAGCTACTCCGGTGACCAACTACCGTGTGTGTGCCGCTGAGTCCCTGTGCTGCTAACAGGCTCAGCGTACTTTACTCACTATTTGTTATAGCAGCTCTGTGCCTACAACAGAGACTGCTTGTTGCACCTGGGTGACATTGAACCCTGTGCACCTTACTGCCATAGTGCTCTGCTACCCTCTAGCAGCGGTTCTTCACCTACCGCACGGTGGACCCCGAGTGGCGAGGGCACTTTATTTATATTTTTTATTTAGTGCATTCTGCCACTCCTAACACATCCTTACTGAAAGAACTGTACTTTACTATTTTTATTTACTTCAGGTTTTCATACTTGTCTTTATTAGTCTTATATTCCACTTTCATAATATTCTGGGATTGAACCGGACATTCCCCCCAATCGGTCCCAGGGGCATCACCGGATACCCCGGACGGGGCAGGCTACTATACCTCCTATACTCTACTTTATATATGTTCACTAATTGTCACATTGGAGGCAAACGAGAATAATTCTTTTTTTTTCTAGGTATTAATACGAAGATTTCTAAACCATTATTATAAGCCTTTTTTACTTTATTGTAAAGAAATTAAGTAACTGGATGGTAACGTTGAGTTTGTAGCTTTTTCTTAGTTAACACAGATATGCAAACATTACAGCATATTTCTGTACACTGATTTCTATTTCTTACTTATACTCAACTCTGATGATCACTTAAAAGTCTCTTTGTATTATTCAAGGTCAACATGTAAAAATTCTGTGTTCTCTGCTGTGTTATGTATATAGCCTGTCTAATCCCCCACTCGGGGGCTTTCCCTGTCTTTACAGGGAAAATTTCTTCTTCCCTATCCCCTTGGTTTTTGTACCCCTTCCCTATAAAAATTCTTTAAAAACACAATAAAGATTATTGAAAATAAAATCTAGTCCAGACATTGACAAGGTTCGAAAAAAAGATTTTTATTTGAAATAATAATTTTCTTCAAACTTTGCTTTCGTCAAAAAATGCTCCCTTTGCAGCAGTTACAGCATTGCAAACCTTTGGCATTCTAGCAGTTAATTTGGTAATCTGGAGACATTTCTCCCTATGCTTCTTGAATCCCCTCTCACAAGTTGGTTTGGCTTGATGGGCACTTTTCGCGTACCATACGGTCAAGCTGCTCCCACAACAGCTCAATGGGGTTGAGATCTGGTGACTGCGCTGGCCACTCCATTACAGATAGAATACCAGCTGCCTGCTTCTTCCCTAAATAGTTCTTGCATAATTTGGAGGTGTGCTTTCGTCATTGTTTTGTTGTAGGATGAAATTGGCTCCAATCAAGCTCTGTCCACAGGATTGGCATGGGATTGCAAAATGGAGTCACAGCCTTCCTTATTCAAAATCCCTTTTACCTTGTACAAATCTCCCCCTTTACCAGCACCAAAGCAACCCCAGACCATCACATTACCTCCACCAAGTTTGACAGATGGCGTCAGGCACTCTTCCAGCATCTTTTCAGTTGTTCTGCGTCTCACAAATGTTCTTCTGTGTGATCCAAACACCTTAAACTTGGATTCATCAGTCCATAACACTTTAATCCAATCTTCCTCTGCCCAATGTCTGTGTTCTTTTGCCCATATTAATCTTTTCCTTATATTAGCCAGTCTCAGATATGGCTTTTTCTTTGCCACTCTGCCCTGAAGGCCAGCATCTCGGAGTCGCCTCTTCCCTGTAGACATTGACACTGGTGTTTTGCGTGTACTATATAATAAAGCTGCCAGTTGAGGACCTGTGAGGCGTCAATTTCTAAAACTACAGACTCTAATGTACTTGTTTTGTTGCTCAGTTGTGCAGCGGGCCTCACACTTCTCTTTCTACTCTGGTTAGAGCCTGTTTGTGCTCTACTCTGAAGGGAGTAGTACAAACTGTTGTAGGAAATCTGCAGTTTCTTGGTAAGAACAAGAATAGACTGTAAAGTTTCACATGAAAGTTCTTTTTTTCTGGCCATTTTGAGAGTTTAATGGAACCAACAAATGTAAAGCTCCAGATTCTCAACTAGCTCAAAGGAAGGTCAGGTATATAGATTCTCTAATCAGCCAAACTGTTTTCAGCTGTGCTAACATACTTGCACAAGGGTTTTCAAGGGTATACTAACCATCCATTAGCCTTCTTACACAGTTAGAAAACACAAAGTACCATAAGAACACTGGCATGATGGTTGTTGGAAATGGGCCTCTATACATCTATAAAAATATTGCATTACAAACCAGACGTTTGCAGCTAGAATAATCATTTACCACATTAACAATGTATAGAGTGTATTTCTGAATCATTTAATGTTAGCTTCATTGGAAAAAACTGTGGTTTTCTTTCAAAAATAAGGACATTTCTAAGTGACCCTAAACTTTTGAACGGTAGTGTAGGTTCATCTTCCAGCAGGACAACAACCAAAAAAATACTACCAGAGTTACAATGGATCAGTTTAGATCAAAGTATATTCATGTGTGTGAATTGCCCAAACAAAGTCCAAATCTAAATCCCATTGTGAATCTGTGGTAAAATTTTAAAATTATTCTTCACAGACACTCTATGTGGGCAAAAATTTCAGCCTGTATATGTGCAAAGCTGGTAGAGACATACCGAAAAGACTTGCAGCAGTAAATGCAGCAAAAGGTGGCCTTACAAAGTATTGGCTCAAAGGGGGCTGAGTACAAACATCCATCACAATTTTCAGATTTATATTCTCAAAACATTTAGAAAACCATTTATTATTTCATTTACATTTCACAAATACTTGTTACTTTGTGATGGTATATCACAAAAATGAAAATAAAATACATTTATGTTTGTGGAAAAGTTCACAGGGTGAGAATACTTTTTCAAGGCACTGTATATCCTCGACAAATGATTAACTTTGCGAGTGTCAACTAGGTTTTCCTATTTTTATTTTTAGAGCTTGCAACATGGTTGTATGTGTGATACAGACCAGCTAGAAGATGCGACCAATGCAAGAATAAACAACAACACAACACCAAAAGGACATAAACGTCATGGTTTCCGGCACTGTTCTAGTTACTTATAAACACAAGACTTACTGAAGTTTGTAGTAAAGTTCTTCCCCACTGGGTGTCGTAGAAGAAAGTTTATACAGCAACTGAAATAAATAAGAACTTCCGTGTGACTTGGGGTCATCTTCAAACGTGTTTTACAGGCTACCATCACACCAATTACTACCAGCACTGCACACCTCTCAGTAATAGACTTGGTTCATTAAGCAGGACCACTTGCTACTACTTTTAGTGATCTCTTGGGTGACGTAGCAACTTTATGTTATAATAAATACTTCTCAACAGTAATTAGACACTTCCTAAAAGAAGAAAACACTTCAGCTATTATTTACCTTTTTTGACTTCTAAATGTCTTGAATATCTTTTATATAACTTATGCAGAAGGTAATGAAGGGTTTTTATACGAATTGAAACATCTACTCCTAGTAGAAATCTAAATTGAAGCTCAATATTTATTTTTGAAATTTTTTTGGGGTAAAGAATTGCAAAAAAAAAAATGATCATTCGAATTTCACAAGGAAAATTGAAATACAGCTTTTGTCCGGCACAAAGTGAAGCATAAAGTAAACAGTCCATACAATAGTGCGGGTAGCCTGCTTGGCTTAGAATCCAGATTCTCAGTCCTTTTGAAAAGCCACACAATCCAGTAGGTCTACGAACTTTAATACACAGAGCCTTGTGTCAGATAAACAGGTCCCGTGACCCACACCCAAGGGTAGACATATGGTGAGCAGCCTACCCGCCTTAACTCTTCAACTGCTCACAATTAGAGATGGACCTAACATGGCCCATTAACCCCTCTAAGTTCTACAGTATGAGTACTAGAGCATTACTCCAGAGGACATGCACTGCTGTGATACATATCTCTCATCCACTATGTGTCCGGCAGCCATCAGGAATTAACAACTTTTTGATGGAGCAGTCATTGCTTTTTTTCAGAGCATGCATTGCTTGCTTTCTTGTAAGCGTGAATTGCTTTTCTTTATTGTGAGCTTAGTCTAGATGGTTTTTCTATCTTGTAAGCATGCATGGCTGTTCTTTCCTATGAGCATGCGTTGTTTTCTTGTGAGCATGAATGGCTTATTTTTCCTCTAAGCATAGATGATGTTTCTTTCTAGTGAGAATACATGACTTTTCTTACTTGTGAGCTTGCATAGTTTTTTTCTTCTGGGGATACATGACTTTTTTTTCTTGTGAGAATGCATGGCTCTTCTTATTTTTGAGCATGCATAGCTTAATTTTCCTCTAAGCATGCGTGGCTATTCTATTTTATGAACATACATGACTTTTCTTTCCTGTGATGTTGAATGGCATTTTTTTTTTTAAATTTGAAGCTGCGGTCAGGATGATGAGAGATAGTAAAAAACTGACATTATGTACTTTATAAGAAAATGGTCCGTATGAACAATAAGATACGTACAAGATATAAAATATATTTCATTTCATACAAAATTATATGGAGTCCAGCATTAGTATTTTTGCGCATGATTCCTCATGATGCCTCTGATGATGTCAAGTTTTTTTCGTCTCTTGTATTAGATGCGTGCTAGACCATTTAAATATAGGAAATTTAATATTAAAAAATAAATATATTTATTCAGGGTCACAATTCAATATTTTAGGGCCTAGGTACATTTTCACTAGATATCTGCTTCTGGATCGCTAAAATCTAAGACCAAGAAGACTATTAGACATTTAACAATTTTATGAAAGGAGATGAGGTAATTAACTTCCTACTAATGCGTGTCTAAATAACAAAAAGTTATAGCCTGAAAATCAAAGTAGAGACTGGCACAAGGCAAACTATTCTCTAGGGCTCAAAATGTGTCATTTGTGTCTACTTCTGTTACTCTAAGGCTCATCTTTCTATAGAAAAACAAGCTTGGCATAAAGCCCCATCATGTCATGTTTATTCATCAAAGTGTGAAGAAGGGGGTCTACTTGGCCTGCGAAATCCCAATTTCATGGATATTATGTTAAAGCAGCACAGCCCTCAGAGCAGACCATCTTATCAGTGAAAGTGAGGGGAAAGGTTAATGGATGGCATAGCTAACATTTCTCCAATTTTCCATATGGTTCAATAAGGTAAAGCGTGAAGTTTTACCTGTGTGATACTGACGTTACAAAGACGCATAAAGCAGCCAAAGCACTAAGGCCCCAATTCATCATTGTTCTTGCGCTTGTTTTTTGTTTAGTTTTGTGTGCTTGTGTGCTTTTTTTGTTTGTACCAATTAATTAATCTACTTTAAGTCTATTTTATATGTGTTCACCTTTTTTTCTGCTTAGTGGGTAGAGTTTAGATATTTCTCATGTTTTCGCTTGATTTATCAATTGTGATTTTATAAAAAGTAGTAAAATATGAAGCAACTTCACTTCAGTGGCCACAACCACATGAGGTCTGATGTTTACATTCACAATTTAAAATGTATTAAAAGGCCTAATACAGCTTTATATATATTATATGTATTATATTTTTTATTTTTTAATATTTTTAAAAACATTTTTACATTTTTTTTTTTACTTTTTTACTGGCTTCAATAGTCTCCATGGTAAAATTGAAGCTGTGATCTTCTGATCGCTTGTGCCACACACATCCCTGTTATGTGTAGCTAAAATGCTCATCTGCTATGAGCGTCGGGCACTGGGAAATGCGAATAGCAAAAAGGCTTTTGAAATTTATGACAATTACACATGAAATGCTTTGCACAAAATTTGGCCAAGTAATGTGAGCCCATCCACCATCGTCAAGGTAATCTCATGAATCGGATGGGTCCCTGACCTCCCTGTCCAGTGTGAACACATACCTAAGGCTAATATCTGCATGCATGAGTGAATGTGGGCAGCTCTCTCAGCAAAGCCTCCATATATGGGTGGGTTGGACCTAGATGTGATCAGATATAATGAAAATCACCACATGGTGAAGGGCAGAGTGCTCCGTCAGAAAACTTAGCAAGTTGATCACGATTGCACCCATGGCTATTAGGGGCACATGTCAGCTGATCAGATCAGCTGACATGTGCTAGGAAAGTTGCGGGCTCATCGGCGGAGCCTGCATTAATCAGGGGGAGGCGACCTTGGATGTAGCAATACGTCCAAGGTCGTAAAGGGGTTACAGTTAATTAAAATGTTAAAATCACCAATTTAAATGAGTAAAATTTGTAAGTGCTCATAGAACCGAGCATCTTTGCAATGTACAGATAATTAAAAATTCTCTCCATTCTCGAAAATGGAGGGATTTTTATCTCTATTGTGTATTGCTCATTGCCTAGGTTATCAGCCGCTCTCCAATCTTACCTAGACAATGAGCAAACTTGCTAAAGAACTTTCAAGTGTTGCTCTGAAGCGGGCCGGATGGATTGTGGTTGTCACTCTGCCTTCTCTTTATTAGTTATGGGAAAGTAAGTTCATACAAAAGTGGAGTACTAATACAGTACACTACTTTGCTTTTTTTGCACTAAAACTGTTATTAGTGCAAATACACTACTCCACATTGATAAAATTACAATACAGAAAGAAAAGCTGTGGAATTATTAAAATCATAGGATAGATAGACATGTCAATGATATATAAATGATGAAAATTGGGAACAAAATTTTCTAAACATCTTGATCTATTAAACACTAAGTCTGTAGGGGGATGGGCACGTTGCCAATGCCCCTTGAGAAGACTTCATGAAATGCTGTAAAGTGTAATGTGTAGTGCGTACTGTGTGATACATAATGTTATATGATATTAAGTATAATGGCCACAAGATGGCAATAACATTGTTATAGTCTGCCCAGCACCAGACATTGAGTACGATGAGAGAGTTAAGTCAGGAGTTTAGCCAAGAGGAAGGGGCTATGCAGCAGAAGCAGAAAGGACTTCCTTGTAGTCAGAGTGTGCAGAGTGAAGACCTCAGGTCTAGTGTGAGCAGTGCTGCATGCAGTGGGTGCCCCTGTGGCAAGAGGGGAACTAAAGGAGCAGATAGTAAGAGCCTAAAAGAGAAGAGATAGCAGAATCATGACAGAGTGAGCTAGAGAAAGAATATTGAGGCCTGTAGCAGGAAGCCTTGCAGGATGGTACAGAGTCTTCTTTAGAGAGGTAACGGAAGGCAAAGAGAGGGAAGCAAAAGGAAGAGAATATGCATGCCATTGTAGCTAGTAAGTGTCTACAGTAAATAAAGACAAGTATTGCCATATTGGGACACATCCTCTCCTATGGAGAAATCACAGAACATGTTGCTACAGGATGGCGTATATGACTCTTGTGGACTGGAAAACAGTAGCTGTGAGGGGCTGTAGTGTATCACTTCGACCCATGAGCGCACCACAGAGAAAAAGGGGTCGTAGCACTACACCTCGACCCTTGCAGTTCCCACAGAGGAAGACGTAAGGACCCAAGATAGTGTGCTGGGCTGCGCAAAGAGTAGAGGAAGTAAGTGAAGAAGATAGAGTGTTTCCAGGGAAGACAGAAATGTATGTGCTCATGTTGCTTGTGGTTAAAGAAACATCCTTGAAGATAGATGACTACTATCTGCTGTATATAGTTCATCTCAAGTTATTCTTCAGTAGAAAGAGGTTTAATTTTAAATGGTGGCCTTCTATCATGAACTGAATAACATCTGGTCCTGGCAAACCAGTGTCCAGTGTCATTGATTCCATGCAGCCTGCATGGGCGTACTGCCCCTACGACACAAATCCACACACCCTGCCAGGACCCTCACTTTCATGTAATGTGGTGGGGCACTGGAGATGAGTACCCCAGCCACGGCTCCTGTCATGTTCCATGTTACACTTAGCAGGATCGAGCCTTGCCTCCAGAGGATCTGAACGATGCTGGGAAGTCTCGAGTTACAAGACAGATGGCGATCATTATGCGGTCTAATATGGCACTGAGTACAAACTTTAAAATGGTGGTTAGAGGTGCAGAACAGTGAACAGGTCCTGCCCATCGTGGGTGTAGAAGGAACAAAAGGGCGTGAAGAGCTGTCCAGTCTAGAGGTTATGTCTACCGGAGGTAGTGTCGGAACTGGAAGTTCAAGCCTACAGTGAGGAGTGGGTGCTGCCATAAGACAAAGAGGAAGGAAAAGGCATGACTCAGATAAACAGGTGGAGGAGTTAGAGAAATGGAATGATGAGCCAGAATCAACCCCACCTAGTGAAAGGCAGAGCAGTGATATGATGTGCGCGGAAAAGAGAAAGCCGGCACTATTAGACTGCTGGGAGTCAGAGAAAAATCAGCATCATTTGTGCTCAAAGAAGAATGTGCAGAACACAATGGCTGATCTTGTGATAGAGACAGAGGACATGAGTGTTTAGCGTCAATATAGGGATGTGTATGCAGTGGACGAATACTGGCAGGGGGATTTGAAGACTTTTGCCTGCCCTGGTGGCCTGTTTACCACGATCAAGTTGTAGATCTATCATTCACTGACAGCATTCCTTGTATAAGTGTGCATACAGAGATAGCTGTCAGTCACTAATAGCTCCGCCCACTGGACCCAAAATCCCAGAAAGAGCAGAGAATTAAATTATAAGAAATAGATTTATACGTAATCTTTTCTCATAAAGCTGCATAACCATCTACTCAGCTCCTCCTGCTCTGTAACATGGTGCCTGCAGACTGGACTGCATTATTATGGTGACAGGTTTCCTTTAATATATTAATATATAAAAAACTAATAAATTAACAGCAAGGTGGAGCTTCACTTTATAACTGCATATTGCATCCATGTCTGCATATCTCTTTGAAACTTTCATCTTCCTCCTGAGCCCAAAAGTGCAGACCCCCGTCACCAACCTAAGCGCTGATGATCTGGTCACATATTTCCTAAAAAAAAAAATCAATCATGTACATCAAAATATTTTTGCACAATCCCCTGAGAGCCTGGATACCCTTCCCTCCCACACCTCAAGTTCACTTTCCATCTGTGAGCCTGTCACAGAAGAAGTGACCAGACTCCTTGCTTCTTCTCGACCTACAACCTTCAACAGTAACCCTGTTCCCTCACATATTCTTCAGGCCCTCTTGGGGAGTTTCCAATACATAGGCCTCTTAAGTAGGTCATGGCACTGCAAACCATAACAGTAAAATCTGCACTATAATATGGCACTCCTTCACAGTTTTGCCTCAAAAGTAGTTCTCGATTACATGTAGGGTATTGGTGTACTCAGAAGAAAATACACAATAAACTTAGAGGTCCATTTTTTCCTATTAGCCCTTATAAAAATTAAAAAATTTGGGCTAAAACAATATTTTAGCAGTGAATATATAATTATTCTTTCTTTCCTGCCCAATGGTATAAATTTATGTGAAGACCATGTGATGTCAACATGCTCACTACTCCCCTAGATGAATTCATTGAGAGGTGTAGTGTCATGATCTCAGTGCGGGTTTGACTCGCACACGTGGGGTTAATGTCTGGAACTAGTGCTGATGACTGGCATTTCTGGGGTTAAAGGTTGTGATCCCAGTGCAGGCTTACCTGCACACCTGGGGTTATGATTGTGGCCTCTCCCTGGTTCTGGGAGAGGTTTCTTATAGCCTCAGGACGCTCCCATCCCTGTCAGTTATACTTTCGCCCTTGGCATTGTGTGGTGACCCCTGAGTGTGTTTGTGCTGTGTTCTGGTTGCTTGATTCTCTGTGTACGACTCAGTCTGTTCTCTGGATATTGCTTTGGATTCTGCTTGGTACCTTCTATGTCTGTTTGGTTTTGACTTCTGCTTGGCCCTGACTATCCGTTCTGACTCATCCCTGGTACTTTACTGATATCTCTGTGTATGACCTCCGTTTTGCCTGACTCTGAGTATTTCTGTATAGTGTCCTGCCATCTCTGAAAGCAGGATGCTAAGCCCCGCCCCCTTGCAGTCACAGGACCGTAGGTCCTGTGACTGCTTGTTAAACTTCAGCGTCCACAGGTCCTGTGTATCTGTACTTTCCGGCTGTACCTGACCCCGGACCCCCCCTACAGTGCGGGAGAGTCCCTGCTCAGCGGACGCTGCACGCCAGAACTGACAGGATCCTAACATGTAGTTTGTAAAATGACATCACTTATGGGGGTTTCTGCTGTTTTGACACCTCAAGTGCTCTACCAGCGTGACATGGTAACTTTAAACCATTGCAGCAAAATCTGAACACCAATATAATGCTTTTTACCTTCTGAACTTTGCACTGTGCCTCAAAAGTAGTTTTTGAACACATATCGGTACTCAGGAGAAATTGCACAGCAAAATGTTTGGTCCATTTTTTCTGCTGCCCTTGTAAAAATGCAAAATTTAGTGCTAAAAGTTAATTTTTGTGGAAAAATAGGACTTTTTATAAACTTCTGTGAAGCACCTGGGGATTCAAGGTGCTCACCACACAGCTTTAAAAAGTCAAATGGCACTGCTTCGCTTCCAAGCCCTGCCGTGCTCTGAAACAGTAGTTTCCCCCATATATAGGCTATCAGCATACTCAGGAAAAATTGCACTACAAATTGTATGGTCCATTTTCTCCTTTTACCTTTGTGAAAATTCAAAATTTGGGGCTAAAAAAACATTTTTGTAGGCAAATGTGAATTTTTTGTTTTCACGGCTCTACATTATAAACTTCTGTGAAGCATCTTGGGGTTCAAGGTGCTCACTCCAAATCTACATACATTCCTTGAGGGCTCTAGTTTGCGAAATGGGGTCACTTGTGTTGGTTTCCACTGTTTAGGCATATCAGGGGCTCTCCAAACGTGACATGGCATCCACAATAGATTCCAGCTATTTTTTACGTTCAAATAGTCAACAGGTGATCTTTTTCTTCCGAGCCCTGCAGTGCACCCAACCATAGTTTTCTCCCTCAAATTGGGTATCAACATACTCAGGAGAAGTTGGACAACAAATTTTGGAGTTAATTTTCTCCTGTTACCCTTGTAAAACTAAAAAAAATGCTGCTAAAGTAAAACTATTGTGAAAAAAAAATATTTTTTTTCTTCCACATTCCATTAATACCTATGAAGCACCTGAAGGGTTAATAAACTTCTTGAATATGGTTTTGAGGACTTCGAGGGGTGCAATTTTTAGAATGTAGTCACTATTTTCTGTTATAGGCCCCCCAACGTCACTTCAAATGTGATGTGGCCCTTAAAAAAATGGTTTTGTAAATTTTGTTGGAAAATGAGAAATTTCTGATCAACTTTTAACCCTTCTAACTTCCTAACCAAAAACAATTATGCTTCAAAAACTATGTCAATGTAAAGTCAATGCACATACAATGTTATTTATTAACTATTTTGTGCGGTATAGCTATCTAATTTAAAACCATAAAAATGTCAAATTTGAAAATTGCGAAAAGTTAAAATTTTTTGTCACGTTTTCGATATTTTCATAAATCATATCAACCAAAATTTACTACTAACATGAAGTACAATATGACATAACAATTAGTAACATAAATAAAGAATCTCAGAATCAATGGGATCCGTTGAAGCGTTCCTGAGTTATTACCACATAAAGTGGTACTGGTTAGATTTAAAAAATTTGGCCTGGTCATTAAGGTTAAAATTAGCGCCGTCACTAAGAGGTTAAAGGGAGTCTGTTAGGAAAACAAAATAAAGGTTAAAACCTGGCACAGGCGCTCAATGCACCCTTGACATGGCCAAATAGTTTAGTGCACCGTCCCACCAACTTGTTCTCCATCTATCTTCACCCCTCTCTGACACCTGTAAAAGCAGAGCTGTCAATCAAGGGAGAGAAGAGCGGAGATAAAACAAATAGGAGGCTGAAAAACAGGTAGGTAGGAGGACAGTGAACAGCACTTTTTGGCCTTTCCAATGGTCCAATAAGCAACTGTGCTCTGTTTGAACAGTCATTTTCTGCTACCATATTCTCTTCACATTAAGCACTTCTGCAGAAAATTAGACCAAGAATCTGTAGATGTAGCAAGCATACTGTACATCAAATCATTTGAAATTTTACACGTTTTCATTTTTGTTAATTCTAAAATAACTGTTTAGTTTAAAAAAAGGCTGTACAATCATCATTCATCTCTTGCCACTCCCATAATCACACTTCACTGGTACACCAACCTTCAGTCGATTCTACGGCAGATCTCCAGGCTCCGTCTTCAAAATAAGCAACAATAAGAATTAATTGCAGAATTTTTAATTTCTATGGAGGGGTCAATAATATCGAAACTCTGCAAAAAAAATCTCAATTTTTTTTCAATAGAAACAGATATACTCTTTCTTAATTAAATACATTTTCATGAATATTTCATGAATATTTTCACCCCGTGTTTGCGTGGGTTTCCTCCGGGCACTCCGGTTTCCTCCCACACTCCAAAGACATACTGATAGGGAATTTAGATTGTGAGCCCCATCAGGGACAGTGATGAAAATGTGTGCAAACTGTAAAGCGCTGCGGAATATGTTAGCGCTATATAAAAATAAAGATTATTATTATTATTATGAATAAAATGTAACTATTTACAAAAGGGAGACATTAGGCCATGTCAGGGATTAGTATTAATAAACATATCTTGATACCCTAAGGATAGTGGGGAGGGAATAGTAAAGAAAAGAGAGGGGAAGGGAAAACAGGAGGGGCAAAAGAAAAAGGTAATCAAAATCTTAGAGGAAAAAAAAAGAGATACAGTTATTATGAAATAACTTACAGCAACATCAGCACTGCAAAATTACAGAACACAGAAAAAAGCTAAACTAGTAGGTTGTTAGCCTGAGAATTTTTTCAAAAAAGTAAGCCATGGTTTCCATTTACTGTATTTTTCAGACTATAAGATACACTGGACCATAATATGCACCTAGGTTCTGGAGGCTGTCCTGAGGGGGATTGTTGCGACCGTGATCATCAGACACAGCGGCAGTGAGTAGGGAACTCTCGCCCGACCGGCCTGTTGTCCTCTCCGGTCATGTCTTGTCTCCCAACTCAACTGTTGTCCCTAGTGTTGGTGGCACCTGCATCCTCTCAACCTGCGCCTATCCTGTCTGGCACTAGCGGTGCATGCTTGGAGGAGCCCCGGGTGCCCACTGCTGGAGAGGCTCGGTGGATCCGAAGTGTGATCAGAGAAAAGAAGCGGTGAAAGCACTGCATTGTAAAGGAATTGCAGCGTACTGGCGGGGGAGCAATGGCTGGATGGATGACCAGCAGCGTGATCCGGCACTTTGACCCCAGGAGGGGTTATTGCTTTATCCTGTAGACCAGCATTGAAAACAAGGTCTATGTCAATGCTGGGTCCATTGCTTTTGAAGGTCCACTTCAGTTATGGGACTGTATTACTTTCATAAAGTAACAAGGGCCTCGTGGGCCATATGTGGTGGCTGTGAGAATGTCCTCCAATCAAGAGGAAGGACCACCGCAAGAGGCTCAGCATGGTGAGCGGCTGACTGCAATGGCCACAGCTCCTGCGGTTAGGCAGGAGGAACCGATGCTTGGACAAAGTGTGGTGACCGCAGGTGAATCACCAGAGCAGGCAGCTCTGGGAGCCATGGGGCCACCGCTGGAAGGGGTGCGGAGGAGAAGAAATAGTGGAGACTTCTCCAGTGGATTTTCAGCCCATACTTAAATCATTGTACAGGGTAATAATGCGGCCCACTACATCAATCATCGGCCGTGTGTTGGTTGATGCGGCCCCTTTAAGATGTTGTGCCGTTTGCACCTTCTAAATCACAGAGACTGTTCCGTATCTATAAAAGGGCAGTGGGTCCTATATAGCATCAAGGACTAGGTGCCAGTGGTGGCCAATACGGTCACAGTGGAATAAATTTGCTTTCCCATCACCCAAGTTTTAGTTGTGGCCTTTGCGCATCCCCTGCTGGATCACGGGGGTTGAAACCCTATGAGGGTTCATTGCTGTGAACTATGTGTGTGACTGCTTTAGGAACTGGACTACTTTATCCCAGAACTTTGCTCTTCTTTCAACCCTGAACTGTTCCCCCATTAAAAAAAAGCAGCCCACCATCATTAAAATGCGCCTTTGACCTGCTCAAAAGAGGGAGGGAAAAGGATTTGTGCAGGAGGACCCGAGGAGAGAGCCGAGTCAGGCAATGAGGACTGGTGTTAAGTGGCTATTGGGCCAGTATGTTAAAAGGGGTCCCAGGAGCCAGGGGACCGAGGTCAGATGGACCCACTGTAAGAGAAACTGAGACTCTTGTGTTTATTAGTCCAGCTGAGGTCACGTTCTATCCATCGGCAGCAGACAGAGTCTGCGTACGTTTTAATGGACTGTGTTGTTTAACTGTTTCAGGAGCCATTATGGTTGTGGACAACCATATTTTAGGAGGGGGGTGTAAGGAGGTGGCGGGGACCCTCATTTGTCTCCTCTCTGCTATATTCCGTGCATGTGTGCCCCATGTGGTATCCTGAGGGTTTACCTTTATATTATTGTTATGTATTACTGTTTTATTAATGTAATGTTCTGTGTCTGTGTGTACTGTGTATATTAACTGTTGCATGTGTTAAGGTTAGGGACAGAAAGGGTTAAGTAAAAAGGGGGTTGGTCCAGCAGGCGGAAAAAGCAGCAATTTCCTGCTTCTGCAGCAGTTCCCAGGCAGGTTTGTCCAGGGCAGTGCACTCTTCATCATCGGGAGCAGAGCATACCCCTGGAGGGGAATAAAATACTGCCAAGAATGGGCACTAGAACTATGGAAGTGTCCACCAAAAGACTGTTGGTTCTCAGAAACCAGATGAGAGCTGACAAGTCGGCATATTTTGATAGGGAAAGTGCAGGAAGTGTTACCTCATTTACCTCATCTTTATTAAAAGTTTTTTACCGATGTAACTGAAGCATGAAGTGTGGTGCACCTGGAGGACGCTGTTCCAGTAAGGAGAGCAACCGTGTGCTAGAGGTAACTAACTGTGCTACTGGGCTTGAACTTTATCTGTCATTTTATGTGCAAGGGGCCGAGGCGATTACTGACTGTGATTTAGTGGACTCGCCCACGACTACCACCCCATGCCACCTTGTTACAGTCGGAAGACTAGAAAAAACTAAGCAAAGAGGAACACCAGAAAACTAATGTCTGGATACTATCAAGATAACGGTGGAGGAGACTCTTGTGGACCAATAAAGACTTGCACAAGATTTATCTTCCTACAGATCATTCATCTATAAAGTCACCATGGCTCAAGACTGAGCCGAAAACCATTAAAAGAAATAAAAAAGACCTTAAAAAAAGTGTAAAAAAATTTACACAAATGTACTTCAGTCCAACTTGGCAGTGAATTTGTCTATGCCTGAAGTTTTTGCCCAAATTATGTGACAACTTTTTGTTCTTACGGGCAAAAATGATAAACCATGAAACAAAATTAAAGAGCATTTTTTAATTTGAGCAAAGGTCATGAACTTTGTGCACCATTTTGATGAATTTGATGCAAAAATGTAAACGAATGTTACAAGACAAAAAGAAAAGTGTGTGAAAATATGCAAATGATGAATCGGGACTATAGTATTTGATAGTTTGCAGATGAGAGGATTGAGGCACAGCAGTCACCAATCTTCTAAAATGTATCTTTCTTATTAGTCCACAAACAATAGCTATTACATCAAATTCCAAATTATTATGCAAATGCTATATTTCTTTGATTCTCCTAAATGGTTGATGCTCATGAGTCCATATAAAGTTCAAATCATCAACCATTAGAGGATAAATCACCTTTCATTAGACAAATCTCCCAATGACAACAGTATTTAAAATAAAAACTAGAATAAACTCAAAATGCACTGTTCCAAATGATTATGCATAATAGAGTTTTCAAATATTTTATAGGTTGTTAAGAACTGAAATTGGTCATTTGCTGAATTTGCAGCATTAAGAGGTCACATTTACTGATATCAAAGCTTTTCCAACCAAAACATCTTTAACAGCCAAATGAAAGGTGCCCAAGATGGTAGCCGTGGGCGAGCTGCTGCTCCACAACCTCCTGGCATTTTACAAACAAATCGTGGCCCAGTCCATAAGTGCTGTGCTGTGTACATTGCATTGCACTCACTTGCTGGCCAGAGGTCTTTGCGGTTTCCACGTCCTCAGTTCCAAGAACAGCCTCACACACAGCAGGGGATACTCAGTTCATTTTGACAATTTCAACTTTACTGGACAGTTCAAGTACATGAGTCTATAACACGCTGTATCAGGCACAGCATTGTTCATTTCTTGTTCCATCTAAACAGTACACTTCAATAATTTTCTTATGTTCAGCTTGGACTATCCCTACTTTAACAGGCCCTGCTAACCCTAGGGATTCCCTGTCTGGCACCGCATTACTCGTATTCCTGAGATCCGCTACTTTTCCCTCACATGGTTCCAAGTTCATCTTCCTCTCTATGTAAGTGTTGTCGGTGCTCTCCATGGCACCCAACTTGAGCTTAGGACGTTGGAGGAATGTCCGCAGGGAGTTTTTTACACCCTCATACCACCATAACGATTTAGCACCACCGTGCTTTCAGACCACTGCCACTTAGAACTTCACCTTGCCTCCAAAGGCAACTTTTGCTCTCACTTTTGCTAACTGGCTCCAACTAGGAAGTACATCCCTTTTCGACTTGCCATAGCCCCTTCCAATCTGGGCAAAATATTAACTGTATCTGGCCCTATTGTACCTACAGTAACTATCTATCTTGCAATTTACCTATACCTGAGCTGAGTGTACCAGAGTTACCTTAGACATTACCTTTGCAGTACTCACACAGCAGTATCAGTACCTATCACACTTTACATTAGTTACATACATTCTATACAGTTTTCATATCACCATAAAATGCAGTAAAATCACATGACCGTATTCACACTACACCGTTGTTGTTTTCAGGGTCAGGAACACGACAGTCTCTGTAACACCATTGCACAAAGTTAAATGTTAACATGGGACTCCTTCTTTGACATCATCCTGGTAATTCTTGCATCCATTCAACTTGTGAGTTTTTGGACACTTCAGGGTTGAATTTCTTTGCATGATGTTACAATAGCCTCCAAGAGCTGTTTGTCATGGTTTGGACAGGGTTAATTCCCTGCCCTCTCAGGGTTAAATGTTGCTGCCTCCTTTTGGATCTGGGAGGGATATTTATACCCACGCTGGACTAGGATTCTCTGTCAGTTATACTACTGCCCTTGGCTGAGTTAAGTTGACCATGGTATTTTTGTGTGTTTGTGCCTTGTGCCTGCACTGCGTGCGTGTTCCCTGGTTCTGATCCTGTCTGTCCCTCACTTTGCTATTGCCTGTTGATGCTGTACCTCTTTGTTCGGCTCTTTTGCTAATTGACTCCTGACTACTTTTTTATCTCACTCCTTTTGTCCTGTGCTGTCCTCCTCTTACTGACCTTGGCTACTCTGACCATGCTCCCGGCTTTGCCGGTTTTTAATTTCCGCCTTGTGCTTCCCAGTTTGCACGAGTACTAGTTCTAGCCTTTAGGATCTTCCTGCTCTGGTCATGTCACCCGTTATGTCCTTGTCTGTGTCTCTGCACATAGACGCTTCTGCCTGCTACTTTCTCCATACCTCCCCCTCTGGAGAGTGTGCTCGGTAAACACAGTCTTCATTACTGTCCTCTCTCTAGTGTGTATGCACCACACACACTGTCTGTCTCCTGACACTGTTGTTTGATGTAAGCTATCTCTTTTCTCATAGATCTTTTGCAGGGGGATACTCCAAAGGTTCTCAATAGCGTTGACATCAGGGGAGGATGGTGGCCACACCATGAGCTTCTCTCCTTTTTTGCCCATAGCAGCCAATGACTCAGAGCACTGGTGGAAACAGACAGAAAAAGGACCCCTTTGCAAGAACAGTATATTGGTCCTTTGAAGTCCAACAACTCATCATAATGCATAATTCCACCTCCTTTGTAGGTGAAATGAGCCCAGTTACCCCTTGGGCCCCTGTGCAGCCTCACAGGTTGCATCAATAAAATGTTCACCCCTGACTCAGAGATATTCTTTGCAGCATGAGATGGTGCTTTATCATGCATGAAGATGATTTTGCTACAGATCACATGGTTCTTCTTTTTGTACTACGGAAGAAAGTGCTCAGTCACAGACTCTATATACTTTTCTGAAGTTCTTTTCACACCTTCAGGTACCCTAAAGATCTCATGTCTTGATTCTGATCCAAAACATGACTTCGCCACCTCCTTCCTGATGTTGCAGCCTTGTCAGGATATGGTGGCCATCCACGAAACATCCACTACTCCATCCATCTGGACCATCCAAGGTTGCATGGCCCATGGCAAATGTTTCTGCTTGTGAGCAGTGTTTAGAATCTTAAACAATGCCTCTGGAGGATCCTACCCCTTGGGGTTCGTTGGATTGACAAGGCACAAGCATCTTCAAATACCTGTTTCCTGCTTTGTAACGGTATTTTAGCAGCTGCTATCTTAATCCAATGAATTTGTCTGGCAGAAAACTTTCTCACTATGCCTTTATCTGCACAAACTCATCTGTGTTCTGTAATAGCCAAAAATCTCGCCAAAGTTCGATGATCATGCTTATGTTTTTGCAAAATATTTAATGTTTTCATACCTTGTCCGAGGCATTGCACTATTTCACATTTTTTGGCAGACATCCTAGAGAAATAGTTTTTGCTTTAACCCCTTCACGATCAATGACGCCTACGTAGGCGTCATGAAAAGTCGTGCCCAAACGACCTATGACGCCTACGTAGGCGTCATGCTATAAATAGCCCCCATGCGGGTCGAGTGACCGGGGTCACTGAAAGGTCACCCGACCCGCACACAAAGGACACTCCACAGTTAATCCCTGGGGGTGTGGCTTAGCCCCCACGTGCCTACGATCGCTCTGATTGGCTGTTAAAAGTGAAACAGCCAATCAGAGCGATTTGTAATATTTCACCAATGAAATTTGGTGAAATATTACAATCCAGCCATGGCCGATGCTGCAATAGCATCGGACATGGCTGGACACCGACCCCCGACCCCCCCACACACCGACTGGTGGGGCCGATCGGCCCCCGCCACCGATGGACGGCGGCGATCGTTCGCCGCTGTCATCATCAGCTCCCCCTCCCCTGTCTATCGCTCCCTCCCACCTTCCGATCCCCCCAGGACCTCCGATCATGCTCCCGGTGTCCCGCCGTGGCTCCTGGCGTCCGGATCATGGGCGCCGCCATCTTGCAAAATGGCGGGCGCATGCGCAGTGCGCCTGCCATTGTCCAAGATGGCGGCGCACATGAATTTGCCGGTTGCCCATTCATTTTTCATTTTGATCACTGTGATACACTATCACAGTGATCAAAATGAAAAAAAAAGTAAATACACCCCCCTTTTATCACCCCCATAGCCAGGCGCAAATAATAAAATAAAATTTTTTTTTTTTTTTCCATTTAGGGTTCGAACTAGGGTTAGGGTTGGAATTAGGGTTAGGGTTGGAATAAGGGTTAGGGTTGGAATAAGGATTACAGATAGGGTTAGGGTTAGAAATAGGGTTAGGGCTAGAATTAGGGTTAGGGTTGGAATTAGGGTTAAAATTAGGGTTAGGGTTAAAATTAGGGTTAAAATTAGGGTTAGGGTTGGAATTAGGGTTAGGGCTAGAATTAGGGTTAGGGCTGGAATTAGGGTTAGGGCTGGAATTAGGGTTAGGGCTGGAATTAGGGTTAGGGCTGGAATTAGGGTTAGGGCTGGAATTAGGGTTAGGGGTGGGTTGGGATTAGGGTTAGGCTTGTAGTTAGGGTTAGAGTTGGGATTAGGGTTAGGGGTGTGTTGGCGTTAGGGCTGTGGTTAGGGTTATTATTAGGGTGGGATTAGGGTTAGGGGTGTGTTGGGGTTAGGGTTGGAGTTAGAATTGAGGGGTTTCCACTGTTTAGGCACATCACGGGGTCTCCGAGCGCGACATGGCGCCACGATTTATTCCAGCCAATTTTGCGTTCAAAATGTCAAACAGCACTCTCTCCATTCCGAGCCCCGACGTGTGCCCAAACAGTGGTTTACCCCCACATATGGGGTATCAGCGTACTCAGGAAAAATTGCACAACAACTTTGGGGGTCTAATTTCTCCTGTTACCCTTGGGAAAATAAAAATTGGGGGCTAAAAAAATGATTTTTGTGAAAAAAAATGATTTTTTTTGTTTTCACGGCTCTGAGTTATAAACTTCGGTGAAGCACTTGGGGGTTCAAAGTGCTCATCAAACATCTAGATAAGTTCCTTGGGGGGTCTAGTTTCCAAAATGGGGTCACTTGTGGGGGGTTTCCACTGTTTAGGCACATCAGGGGCTCTGCAAACGTAACATGACGCCCGCAGACCATTCCATCAAGTCGGTATTTCAAAACGTCACTACTTCCCTTCCGAGCCCTGATGTGTGCCCAAACAGTGGTCCCCCCCCACATATGGGGTACCAGCGTACTCAGGACAAACTGGACAACAACTTTTGGGGTCGAATTTATCCTGTTAACCTTGTGAAAATAAAAAATTGCGGGCTACAAAATCATTTTTTGAGGAAAAAAAAAGATTTTTTATTTTCACGGTTCTGCGTTATAAACTTCTGTGAAGCACTTGGGGGTTCAAAATGCTCACCACATATCTAGATAAGTTCCTTGGGTGGTCTAGTTTCCAAAATGGGGTCATTTGTCGGGGGTTTCCACTGTTTAGGCACATCAGGGGCTCTGCAAACGTAACATGACGCCCGCAGACCATTCCATTAAGTCGGTATTTCAAAACGTCACTACTTCCCTTCCGAGCCCCGATGTGTGCCCAAACAGTGGTCCCTCCCCACATATTGGGTACCAGCGTACTCAGGACAAACTGGACAACTTTTGGGGTCGAATTTATCCTGTTAACCTTGTGAAAATAAAAAATTGCGGGCTAAAAAATCATTTTTTGAGGAAAAAAAAGATTTTTTATTTTCACGGTTCTGCGTTATAAACTTCTGTGAAGCACTTGGGGGTTCAAAATGCTCACCACACATCTAGATAAGTTCCTTGGGTGGTCTAGTTTCCAAAATGGGGTCATTTGTGGGGGGTTTCCACTGTTTAGGCACATCAGGGGCTCTGCAAACGTAACATGACGCCCGCTGACCATTCCATCAAGTCGGTATTTCAAAACGTCACTACTTCCCTTCCGAGCCCCGATGTGTGCCCAAACAGTGGTCCCTCCCCACATATTGGGTACCAGCATACTCAGGACAAACTGGACAACAACTTTTGGGGTCCAATTTCTCCTGTTACTATTGTGAAAATAAAAAATAGCGGGCTAAAAAAATCATTTTTTGAGGAAAAAAAATATTTTTATTTTCACAGCTCTGCGTTATACACTTCTGTAAAGCACCTGGGGGTTCAAAGTGCTCACTATGCATCTAGATAACTTCCTTAGGGGGTCTAGTTTCCAAAATGGGGTGATATGTGGGGGAGCTCCAAAGTGTAGGCAGACAGGGCCTCTCCAAACACGACATGGTGTCCGCTAACGATTGGAGCTAATTTTCCATTCAAAAAGTCAAATGGCGCTCCTTCCCTTCTGAGCCCTGCCGTGCGCCCAAACAGTGGTTCCCTCCCACATATGGGGTGCCACCGTACTCAGGACAAACTGAACAGCAACTTTAGGGGTCCAATTTATCCTGTTACCCTTGTGAAAATAAAAATAGCGGGCTAAAAAATCATTTTTGAGGAAAAAAAATGATTTTTTATTTTCATGGCTCTGCGTTTATAAACTTCTGTGAAGCACTTGGGGGTTCAAAGTGCTCACTACACATCTAGATAAGCTCCTTGGGGGGTCTAGTTTCCAAAATGGGGTCACTTGTGGGGGGTTTCTACTGTTTAGGCACATCAGGGGCTCTGCAAACGCAACATGATGCCCGCAGAACATCCCATCAGTCTGCATTCCAAAATTGCGCTCCTTCCCTTCTGAGCTCTCCCATGCGCCCAAACAGTGGTTTCCCCTGACATATGGGGTATCGGTGTACTCAGGACAAATTACACAACAACTTTTGTGGTCCAATTTCTCCTGTTAGCCTTGTGAAAATAAAAAATAGCGGGCTAAAAAATCATTTTTGAGGAAAAAAAATTATTTTTTTATTTTCGCTTTTCTGCGTCATAAACTTCTGTGAAGCACTTGTGGATTCAAAGTCCTCACCACACATCTAGAAAAGTTCCTTGGGTGGTCTAGTTTCCAAAATGGGGTCACTTGTGGGGGAGCTCTAATGTTTAGGCACACAGGGGCTCTCCAAACACGACATGGTGTCCACTAACGATTGGAGCTAATTTTCCATTCAAAAAGTCAAATGGTGCTCCTTCCCTTCAGGACCCTGCTGTGTGCCCAAACAGTGGTTTATGAGCACATATGAGGTATCTGTGCACTCAGGAGAAATTGCCCAACAAATTTTAGGATCCATTTTATCCCATTGCCCATGTGAAAATGAAAAAACTGAGGCTAAAAGAAAATTTTTGTGAAAAAAAAGTCCTTTTTTTTTTATGGATCAATTTGTGAAGCACCTGGCGGTTCAAAGTGCTCACTATGCATCTAAATAAGTTCCTTGGAGAGTCTAGTTTCCAAAATGGGGTCACTTGTGGGGTAGCTCCAATGTTTAGGCGCACAGGGACTCTCCAAACGCGACATGGCAACCGCTAAATATTCCAGCATATTTTCCATTCAAAAAGTCAAATGGCGCTCCTTCCCTTCTGAGCCCTGCCGTGCGCCCAAACAGTGGTTTATGACCACATATGAGGTATCGGTGTACTCAGGAGAAATTTCCCAACAAATTTTAGGATCCATTTTATCCTGTTGCCCATGTGAAAATGAAAAAATTGATGCTAAAAGAAATTTTTTATTGGAAAAATTGAAATGTTCATTTTTTCCTTCCACATTGCTTTAGTTGCTGTGAAGCACCTGAAGGGTTAATAATCTTCTTGAATATAGATTTGAGTAGCTTGTGGGGTGCAGTTTTTAGAATGGTGTCACTTTGGGGTATTTTCTGCCATATAGACCCCTCAAAGTGACTTCAAATGTGAGGTGGTCCCTAAAAAAAATGGTTTTGTAAATTTTGTTGTAAAAATGAGAAATCGCTGGTCAACCTTTAACCCTTATAACTTCCCAACAAAAAAAATTTTGTTTCCAAAGTTGTGCTGATGTAAAGTAGACATGTGGGAAATGTTATTTATTAACTATTTTGTGTCACATAACTCTCTGGTTTAACGGAATAAAAATTAAAAATGTGAAAATTGCGAAGTTTTCAAAATTTTTGCCAAATTTCCGTTTTTTTCACAAATAAATGAAAACATTATTGACCTAAGTTTACCACTAACATGAAGCCAAATATGTCACAAAAAACAATCTCAGAATCGCTAGGATCCGTTGAAGCGTTCCTGAGTTATTACCTCATAAAGGGACACTGGTCAATATTGCCAAAAATGGCCAGGTCATTAAGGTCAAAATAGGCTGGGTCATGAAGGGGTTAAGGCTATGTGCACACAGTGCGGATCCTCCCGCTGATTTTTCCCGGCTGATTTTACTAAATCCGCAGGTCAAATGACATGCATTTTTCCTGCGGATTTCTTCCTGTTTTTTCGTGGTTTTACTGCGGTTTTTGTGCGGTTCTCCACTGCGGTTTTCCACCTGCGGATTTGTAGAATGGAGCAGGTGGAAAACTGCAGCAAAACCGCACGGAAAAAACCGCAGCATGTGCACAGCGTTTTTTTTTTACATAGGCTTTGATGGTACTGTACATCACCTGCAGTTCTGCTGCAGATGCGCAGCGGCAAATCCGCTGCGGATCCGCAGCAGAATCCACACAGTGTGCACAGGGCCTAAAAATGTGTCATGCTTAAAGTGAACCTGTTTTCAGAAAAATCGCTATTACTAACGCGTTACTAACCTGCTTAGTATTCGTACTTACTCGAATGCTGTGTGGAGAAAATTAACTTTTTTCTCCCTGGTCTTTCCAGTTTCAGACACTGGGGCGGTGCTGGCATGGATTCAGTCACTACTTTGAGTATGTAACTGTGCCCCCAGCCCTGACTGACACTGGCTCAGCATTAGGGCCAGATGTCAGTGGTGTCAGCCACTGCTTTATATTCTCAGAGCAGTGATTGAACCCACACCAGCGCCGCTCCTTTGACAGACCCAAATAAAATTTTCCCCCCAGCGTTTGGGTGCATGTGGGCACCAGGCAGGTTAGTAATGATATTATCCTGCAGTTTAACCCCATATCTACAGGTTAATAGTTTTCTGGTGACAGGTTCCTTTAAAGGATGTGGAGCGTCCTTGTTTTGTAGTTTTCCTTTAATTTAGTTCACCATCCATCAGTTTTGTTTGAAAAACATAAAATACATCTTTATAACACTTAAATCCAACTTGCATAATAATTTGGAATGTGGTGTCATTCTGATTTTGGTGCATGTTCCCCGTTTTGCATCACTTCTAATGCCGTCCTACTGGTTCCTGTGCACAATACAATGTATTGCTAAAGGGGGTTTTACACATAGCGATATCGCTAACAATATCGCTAAAGCATCACCGATTTGGTGACGCAGCAGCGATATCGCTAGCGATATTGCTATGTGTGATACTTACCTCCGACCGGCCCCCCCGCTGTCCATCGCTGATCGCGCTAGATCGCGCAGCTCCATTTCTCGTCGTCTGCTTCCTGCTGGGCTTCCTGCTGGCACCGACAAGCGACGCATAGACGCAGGCGGGAGGACGTCAGGATCGCCGCGTCTGAAAGGTAAGTAATGACCGCTAGATCGCTGCTGCATCTCTGTGAGATCTTCCTGTGTGGCAGCTCACTAGCGATCATTTAGCGATGCACCAGCTATCCTGACCGGGTCGTATCGCTGGTCGGGATCGCTGGTGCATCGCTAAACGTAAAGGGGCCTTAAGCCTCAACCATCCTGCAGAAGACAATCCATCCTCAGACACCAATAGTAATATGAGCTGTAGAGACAAGCACTACAGAGCACAATGATGAATGCTGCATCTCACTCTTGACCCATGAAGTTGCCATGTAAACTTCCTTTTCCTGCTGCTACAATTCTATTCTCATGATCTCAAGTATTCTGACACTTATTTCATGTAAATCCAGAGTGAATTGGGCGTTAGAGCACAGTAATTAATGTAATGTAGATATGTCACTTTGTAACAATCAGTATGTGAACTGAAATTGTAGACACAGATTTTCCAAAGGTTTCTAGTACAGCACGGATCTCCAGTATACCTCCTTCTGCACTGCTGAAAGGGACTGACATAATATTTGTAGATTATACAACCTCTGGCAAAAATTATGTAATCACCGGCCTTGGCGGATGTTCATTCAGTTGTTTAATTTTGTAGAAAAAAAGCAGATCAGAGACATGGCACAAAACTAAAGGCAATTCAAATGGCAACTTTCTGGCTTTAAGAAACACTAAAAGAAATCAAGATAAAAAAAATGTGGTAGTCAGTAATGGTTACTTTTTTAGACCAAGCAGAGGGAAAAAATTATGGAGTCACTCAATTCAGTGGGAGAAAAATGTGGAATCGTGAAAAACAAACAAACAAAAAAACACTCCAACACATCACTAGTATTTTGTTGCACCACCTCTGTCTTTTATAACAGCTTGCAGTCTCTGAGGCATGGACTTAATGAGTGTCAAACAGTACTCTTCATCAATCTGGCTCCAACTTTCTCTGATTGCTGTTGCCAGATCAGCTTTGCAGGTTGGAGCCTTGTCATGGACCATTTTCTTCAACTTCCACCAAAGATTTTCAGTTGGATTGAGATCCGGACTATTTGCAGGCCACAACATTGACCTTATGTGTCTTTTTTCAAGGAATGTTTGCACAGTTTTTGCTCTATGACAGGATGCATTATCATCTTGAAAAATGATTTCATCATCCCCAATCATCCTTTCAATTGATGGGATAAGAAAAGTGTCCAAAATATCAACATAAACTTGTGCATTTATTGAAGATGTAATGACAGCCATCTCCCCAGCACCTTTACCTGACATGCAGCCCCATGTCATCAATGACTGTGGAAATTTGCATATTCTCTTCAGGCAGTCATCTTTATAAATCTCATTGGAACAGCAACAAACAAAAGTTCCAGCATCATCACCTTGCCCAATGCAGATTCGCGATTCATCACTAAATATGACTTTCATCCAGTCATCCACAGTCCCCAATTGCTTTTCCTTAGCCCATTGTAACCTTGTTTTTTTCTGTTTAGGTGTTAATGATGGCTTTCGTTTAGCTTTTCTGTATGTAAATCCCATTTCATTTAGGGGGATTCTTACAGTTCGGTCACAGACATTGACTACAGTTTCCTCCCATTCGTTCCTCATTTGTTTTGTTGTGCATTTCCTGTTTTGGAGATATATTGCTTTAAGTTTCTGGTCTTGACGCTTTGATGTCTTCCTTGGTCTACCAGTATGTTTGCCTTTAACAACCTTCCCATGTTGTTTGTATTTGGTCCAGATTTTAGACACAGCTATTAACAATCAACATCTTTTGCAACATTGCGTGATGATTTACCCTCTTTTAAGAGATTCATAATCCTCTCCTTTGTTTCAATTGACATCTCTCGTGTTGGAGCCATGATTCATGTCAGTCCACTTGGTGCAACAGCTCTCCAAGGTGTGATCACTCCTTTTTAGATGCAGATTAACGAGCAGATCTAATTTAATTCAGGTGTTAGTTTTGGGAATGAAAATTTACATGGTGATTCCATATTTTTTTCCCACAGAATTGAATGACTCCATAGTTTTTCCCTCTGCTTGGTCTAAAAAGTAACCATTACTGACTACCACATTTTTTTTTATCTTGATTTCTTTTAGTGTTTCTTAAAGCCAGAAAGTTGCCATTTGAAATGAATTTAGTTTTGTGCCATGTCTGTGATCTGCTTTTTTTCTACAAAATTAAACAACTGAATGAACATCCTCCAAGGCCGGTGATTACATCATTTTTGCCAGGGGTTGTATATGTTATAAACCTGTTTCATTTGTACATTTAGTGATCATTTAAGTAAGCCACATTTTTATGACTGTGACCAATCTAAAGCTTTGCACCAATAAAATGTCCTTAAAGTGGTTGTCCAGGTTTATCACGAAAGTCTGCAGTCACTATACAGTGGGGAAAAAAGGATTTAGTCAGCCACCAATTGCGCAAGGTCTTCCACTTAACCCCTTCACGACCTATGACGCCTACGTAGGCGTCATGAAAAGCAGTGCCCAAACGACCTATGACGCCTACGTAGGCGTCATGCTATAAATAGCCCCCCTGCGGGTCGGGTGACCGGGGTCACTGAAAGGTCACCCGACCCGCACACAAAGGACCCTTCAGAGTTAACACCTGGGGGTGTGGCTTAGCCCCCACGTGCCTACGATCGCTCTGATTGGCTGTTAAAAGTGAAACTGCCAATCAGAGCGATTGTAATATTTCACCAATGAAAATTGGTGAAATATTACAATCCAGCCATGGCCGATGCTGAAATAGCATCGGACATGGCTGGACACCGAGACCCGACCCCCCCCACACCGACTGACGGCACCGATCGGCTGCCGCCACCTTCTGACGGCACCGATCGGCAGCCGCCGTCATGATCTGCCCCCCCCGCCTTCTCTCCACCCCCCCAGCCCTCCGATCATCCCCCCCAGCCCTCCGATCACCCCCTCACCCTCCTTTGTGCCTCCGATCTCCCGCTATCCGTCCCGGTGTCCTTCCGTCCAGCGTCATGGGCGCCGCCATCTTGCAAGATGGCGGGCGCATGCGCAGTGCGCCGAATCGAATCTGCAACGCTGCAGATTCATTCATTTATTTTGATCACTATGATAAACTTTCATAGTGATCAAAATAAATAAAAAGTAAATCACCGCCCCCTTTATCACCCCCATAGGTAGGGACAAATAATAATTTTTTTTTTTTTTTTTTTTTCCATTAGGGTTAGGTCCAGGGCTAGGGTTAGGGCTAGGGTTAGGGCTAGGGTTAGGGTTAGGGTTGGACTAAGGGTTAGGGTTGGACTAGGGGTTAGGGTTGGACTAGGGGTTAGGGTTGGACTAGGGGTTAGGGTTGGACTAGGGGTTAGGGTTGGACTAAGGGTTAGGGTTGGACTAAGGGTTAGGGTTGGACTAAGGGTTAGGGTTGGACTAAGGGTTAGGGTTGGACTAAGGGTTAGGGTTGGACTAAGGGTTAGGGTTGAATTTAGGGTTAGGGTTGAATTTAGGGTTAGGGTTGAATTTAGGGTTAGGGTTGAATTTAGGGTTAGGGTTGGAATTGGGATTAGGGTTGGGGTTGGGATTACGGTTAGGCTTGTGGTTAGGGTTAGAGTTGGGATTTCGTTAGGG
This sequence comes from Dendrobates tinctorius, assembly GCF_039654945.1. Taxonomy (NCBI): domain Eukaryota; kingdom Metazoa; phylum Chordata; class Amphibia; order Anura; family Dendrobatidae; genus Dendrobates; species Dendrobates tinctorius. The sequence continues at coordinate 16,387,654 of NW_027361747.1, read as the reverse complement.
GTGTGTTGGGATTAGGGTTGTGGTTAGGGTTATGATTAGGGTTGGGATTAGGGTTAGGGGTGTGTTGGCGTTAGGGTTGGAGATAGAATTGAGGGGTTTCCACTGTTTAGGCACATCAGGGGCTCTCCAAACGCGACATGGAGCCACCATTTATTCCAGCCAATTTTGCGTTCAAAAAGTCAAACGGTGCTCCCTCCATTTCGAGCCCCGACGTGTGCCCAAACAGTGGTGTACCCCCACTTATGGGGTATCAGGGTACTCAGGAAAAATTGCACAACAACTTTAGGGGTCTAATTTCTCCTGTTACCCTTGGGAAAATAAAAAAATGGGGGCTAAAATAATTATTTTTGTGGAAAAAAAAGATTTTTTATTTTCACGGTTCTGCGTTATAAACTTCTGTGAAGCACTTGGGGGTTCAACGTGCTCACCACACATCTAGATAAGTTCCTTGGGGGGTCTAGTTTCCAAAATGGGGTCACTTGTGGGGGGTTTCCACTGTTTAGGTACATCAGGGGCTCTGCAAACGTAACATGACGCCCACAGACCATTCCATCAAGTCGGCATTTCAAAGCGTCACTACTTCCCTTCCGAGCCCCAACGTGTGCCCAAACAGTGGTCCCCCCCCATATATGGGGTGTCAGCGTACTCAGGACAACCTGGACAACAACTTTTGGGGTCCAATTTATCCTGTTACCCTTGTGAAAATAAAAAATAGTGGGCTAAAAATCACTTTTTGAGGAAAAAAAAATATTTTTTTATTTTCACAGCTCTGCGTTATAAACTTCTGTGAAGCACTTGGGGGTTCAACGTGCTCACCACACATCTAGATGAGTTCCTTGGGGGGTCTAGTTTCCAAAATGGGGTCACTTGTGGGGGGTTTCCACTGTTTAGGTACATCAGGGGCTCTGCAAACGTAACATGACGCCCACAGACCATTCCATCAAGTCGGCATTTCAAAGCGTCACTACTTCCCTTCCGAGCCCCAACGTGTGCCCATACAGTGGTCCCCCCCCATATATGGGGTACCAGCGTACTCAGGACAACCTGGACAACAACTTTTGGGGTCCAATTTATCCTGTTACCCTTGTGAAAATAAAAAATAGTGGGCTAAAAATCACTTTTTGAGGAAAAAAAAATATTTTTTTATTTTCACAGCTCTGCGTTATAAACTTCTGTGAAGCACTTGGGGGTTCAAAGTGCTGACCTCACATCTAGATTAGTTCCTTAGGTGATATAGTTTCCAAAATGGGGTCACTTGTGGGGGGTTTCCACTGTTTAGGTACATCAGGGGCTCTGCAAATGTAGCATGACGCCCACAGACCATTCCATCAAGTCTTCATTTCAAAGCGTCACTACTTCCCTTCCGAGCCCCAACGTGTGCCCAAACAGTGGTCCCCCCCCACTTATGGGGTACCAGCGTACTCAGGACACACTGGACAACAACGTTTGGGGTCCAATTTATCCTGTTACCCTTGTGAAAATAAAAAATAGTGGACTAAAAATAATTTTTTGAGGAAAAAAAAATATTTTTTTATTTTCACGGCTCTGCGTTATAAACTTCTGTGAAGCACTTGGGGGTTCAACGTGCTCACCACACATCTATATTAGTTTCTTGGGTGATCTAGTTTCCAAAATGGGGTCACTTGTGGGGGGTTTCCACTGTTTAGGTACATCAGGGGCTCTGCAAATGTAGCATGACGCCCACAGACCATTCCATCAAGTCGGCATTTCAAAACGTCACTACTTCCCTTCTGAGCCCCAACGTGTGCCCAAACAGTGGTCCCCCCCACATATGTGGTACCAGCGTACTCAGGACAAGCTGGACAACAACTTTTGGGGTCCAATTTATCCTGTTACCTTTGTGAAAATAAAAAATAGCAGGCTAAAAATTTATTTTTTGAGGGAAAAAAAATATTTTTATTTTAATGGCTCTGCGTTATAAACTTCTGTGTAGCACCTGGGGGTTCAAAGTGCTCACTATGCATCTAGATAAGTTCCTTAGGGGGTCTAGTTTCCAAAATGGGGTCATTTGTGGGGGAGCTCCAAAGTTTACGCAGGGGCTCTGCAAACACAACATGGTGTCCGCTAACGATTGGAGCTAATTTTCCATTCAAAAAGTCAAATGACGCTCCTTCCCTTCTGAGTCATGCCGTGCGCTCAAACAGTGGTTTTCCCCCACATATGGGGTACCAGTGTACTCAGGACAAACTGGACAACAACTTTTGGGGTCCAATTTATCCTGTTACCCTTGGGAAAATAAAAAATAGCGGGCTAAAAAATCATTTTTGAGGAAAAAAAAATATTTTTTTATTTTCACTGCTCTGCGTTATAAACTTCTGTGAAGCACTTGGGGGTTCAAAGTGCTCACCACACATCTAGATAAGTTCCTTCGGGGGTCTAGTTTCCAAAATGGGGTCACTTGTGGGGGAGCTCCAATGTTTAGGCACACAGGAGCTCTCCAAATGCGACATGGTGTCCGCTAACGATTGGAGCTAATTTTCCATTCAAAAAGTCACATGGCGCTCCTTCCCTTCCGGGCCTTGCGGTGCGCCCAAACAGTGGTTTATGACCACATATGAGATATTGATGTACTCAGGAGAAATTGCCCAACAAATTTTAGGATCCATTTTATCCTGTTGCCCATGTGAAAATGAAAAAACTGAGGCCAAATAAAATTTTTGTGAAAAAAAAAGTACTTTTTTTTTTTACAGATCAATTTGTGAAGCACCTGGGGGTTCAAAGTGCATACTATGCATCTAGATAAGTTCTTTGGAGGGTCTAGTTTCCAAAATGGGCTCACTTGTGGGGGAGCTCCAATGTTTAGGCACACAGGTACTCTTAAAACAAGACATGGCAACCGCTAAACATTCAAGCATATTTTACATTCAAAAAGTAAAATGGCGCTCCTTGCCTTCTGAGCCCTGCCGTGCGCCCAAACAGTGGTTTATGACCACATATGAGGTATCGGTGTACTCAGGAGAAATTGCCCAACAAATTTTAGGATACATTTTATCCTGTTACCCATGTGAAAATGAAAAAACTGATGCTAAAATAAAATTTTGGTTGGAAAAATTAAAATGTCCATTTTTTCATTCCATGTTGCTTTAGTTCCTGTGAAACACCTGAAGGGTTAATAATCTTCTTGAATATAGTTTTGAGTAGCTTGAGGGGTGCAGTTTTTAGAATGATGACACTTTTGGGTATTTTCTGCCATATAGACCCCTCAAAGTGACTTCAAATGTGAGGTGGTCCCTAAAAAAAATGGTTTTGTAAATTTTGTTGTAAAAATGAGAAATTGCTGGTCAACTTTTAACCCTTATAACTTCCTAACGAAAAAAAATGTTGTTTCCAAAATTGTGCTGATGTAAAGTAGACATGTGGGAAATGTTATTTATTAACTATTTTGTGTCACATAACTCTCTGGTTTAACAGAATAAAAATTCAAAATTTGAAAATTGCAAAATTTTCAAAATTTTTGCCAAATTTCCATTTTTTTCACAAATAAACGCAAAAATTATTGACCTAAATATACCACTATCATGAAGCCCAATATGTCACGAAAAAACAATCTCGGAATCGCTAGGATGCATTGAAGCGTTCCTGAGTTATTACCTCATAAAGGGACATTGGTCAGAATTGCAAAAAACGGCCAGGTCATTAAGGTCAAAATAGGCTGGGTCATGAAGGGGTTAAAAAGATGAGAGAGGCCTGTAATTGACATCATAAGTAGACCACAACTATGAGAGTCAAAATGAGAAAACAAATCCAGAAAATCACCTTGTCTGATTTGGCTAGATTTATTTTTCAAATTTGGTGGATACTAAGTATTTGGTCACCTAAAAACATGCAAGATTTCTGGCTCTGACAGACCTGTAACTTCTTCCTTAAGGCTGTGTGCACACGCTGCGGATTAGGTGCGGATTCATCCGCGCGGATTTTGGTAAATCCGCAGGTGAAACCGCAGGTCAAAAGACCTGCGGTTTTACCTGCGGATTGCTCTGCAGTTTTGTCCTGCGGTTTTTCATCTCCTCAATAGAGGAGATGGCAAACCGCAGGAGAATCCGCAGAAAGAATTGACATGTCAATTCTTTCTGCGGATTGAAAACCGCAGATAATCCGCGCGGAAAATTCCGCACCGTCTGCACTGCGGTTTTTGATTCCCATAGGGAATCATGGTACTGTACACCGCAGCAAAAACTGCTGCGGAACCGCAGCAAAATCTGCAGCGTGTGCACACAGCCTAAGAGGCTCCTCTGTCCTCCACACATTACCTGTAGTAATGGCACCTGTTTGAACTTGTTATCAGTATAAAAGACACTGTCTAGAGGGATGCAGAGGGCACCAACAATAGTAAGATTAATTAAGAGGGATCCAACCACAGTATGTCAAAGAATTTACATATAAATCACCAGGAGAAACAAAGAAGACATACATCAAAAGCAGGGATCACCATAGAAAAATTATCAATTTTATTACATGAGATATACAAGACACCAAAAAAAGATTAAAAACATTTAAAATAGACAAAGGTTATTAGCATAACCTATAACCCTGGGAGCAATAACAAGCCCTACAAAACATCACCCGGTTATATACATATAATGTGTGTGGCAAGTCCACATAACAGATATAATATGTATAATACACTAAGCCCTATACAAAGGATCTAGATATATAATGTGGCAAGGTACATCAATTTAAATATGCCAAGAGCCAAATCCTAAATGCAGATATTTATGAGTATGCATTCGGGGGGGTCAAAAAGACACACAATGTGTATGGTTGGCTTTATGCAGCAAATTTAACCTACATGCAAATATTTAAGTAAGGGGAAGGAGAAAACAGGGGTATAAGTATATGAAAATACACACCATAAAAGTTCTAAATCAATCAGAATGGAGTACTGTGGCATCAAATAATGGTCCAGTATAGTGAACTATAATAAAGGTCACTATATTAACCCGTGTTCAAAAATTCAAAGAGGAACTATAGGGTTAACCAAAACCAGAGGGTGTAGCAAGATCAGAAATACACCTCCCCTCCCATATACTTTACCACCCAAGGCAGATAGAATAATGACGGACATGCTCATTGAGTATAAATAACCATCATGCATAAAAATGGTGTAGGAGGACCAGGGATTGCTCCCATAACCCGACGCGTGTCGTCACAACTGTGACTTCATCAGGGGCACAATGAGGTGATGGCGTTTGTAAATCCACTGAGTTTAAATATACACAGCGATACTCATTAGTTGTTACAGCTGCGGAGACTCACCGCAAGGAGGATGCTTCAGGTGGCAGCATGTAATCACTGAGGCGGAAAGTGCAGAGGCGCATATGCTAAACTAATACCATGGAGACCACAGACGCTATATGAAACCAGCGTCTGCCCGAGACAACGGTAGTGAGTCTCAATATCTTACTTCGCCGCCTGCACAATAGCGCTGGAAGGTCCTGTCTCTGTCTTTTAGAAGGTGGTCATGTGACCTATTCTGGCAGGTCCTAATGCTGAAAAATAACGCTGCTTAAACCACTCTATTCTTCCATTATTAACATGAAATAAAGTAGGTGAACCAGATATCAAGAATTCCATGCATATGATTAAAGTGTGGCATTAAAATTTTAACAGTTTAGCGCTACTTTGGCAAATGGGGTTATCTATTATAACCATATGAGACAAAAATTAGATAAGCACAAGTAGCGGCAGCTTAAAACACTCATCTAAGAATAGGTCAGAATTATGCACATAAATATAATCATGGCATATATACCGCAATAAGTTAACAATAGAGGTGCCAGCGACAAAATATTGCATTTCTATCCACCAAAAACTGAACATGCCATTCTATAAGTACCCTCAAAGGAGATTGCAAAACTTATATCGAGTTGGCATTATTTAAGAAATTTATTCAAAATGCAACACATAGTGCTAGAAACACACACAAAAGGATATTATAGCATATAAGCAAGAAATAAACATGTCGGTCTGAGTTCCATAGAAACTCACATTTGTGCAGTATCGACAGAGTTTGAGGTAATATAACTCAAAATGCAAAGCATAGTACTAAAAGTGCATATAAGGAGGCGTCTCATAGCATATGGACACCAGATAAAGAAGTCAATCTGTGAGTTCCCTAGAAACTCACAATGCTTTTACAGTGTCAGTATCATTTGAGGCAATTATTCAAAATACAAAACATGGTACTGTAGTCACACAGGGATGCATCTCGTAGCATATAAGCATCAGATCGCCGAATTAGACCATGAGATGGATCACCAAAATAATGTATTTTTACTTCATATTAAGTTCACTACCAACACATGAACTTAAACAGATTACTCCATCTATTATAACCATATAAGAAATGGTCAAACAGGTAAGGTAGAATAGCAGCAATTTGGTACACATGATTAGGCTCAAAACATATGCATGCCCCATAAAGATGTGAAGAAATGTGCTTTTTATTCATCAAAGGCATGCGATCACCAACTCCCAGAAATTATCATGTCCATCTATTAGTTCCCCATGAGGTGAAATAATAGCCCCGCTGGGTATAAATGAGTAACTTTTGTTTTCCGGTTTCTACAAGCAACTCTAACCATTGGGATTCATACAATCGCTTTTATCTATTCATTGTTGTTTTTTTGTATGATCATAATGTCATTCTATTGTGCTCGTCCTCTAGTGTCATTATTAGAAATTTTTGAGACATGACTGGTTTTCGATTGTTCGATTCGGGATGGGATTCTACCTGTACGTTGGTGTTGTTGGCATCAAATATAGCTTGTTATTTACATAAGTTGTATATTGAACACTAATGGTCTGACAAAGTTTGCTCTATTCAGTTTCAGTGGTATAAATCCTGACTTATTTTGTCATTTTCCCTTCCCTTTTCCTCCCTCCTTGGATTATTCCTTTTCTACTGAAGATTTTGCCTGTATCCTGAAGAAATAGTTAATCATGTGTACCAAATTTATTCATGCTAAATACCCCTCTCAGGGATGACGTCATCAGATTGCTGCTATTCTACCTTACCTGTTTGACCATTTCTTATATGGTTATAATAGATGGAGTAATCTGTTTAAGTTCATGTGTTGGTAGTGAACTTAATATGAAGTAAAAATACATTATTTTGGTGATCCGTCTCATGGTCTAATTCGGCGATCTGATGCTTATATGCTACGAGATGCATCCCTGTGCGACTACAGTACCATGTTTTGTATTTTGAATAATTGCCTCAAATGATACTGACACTGTAAAAGTATTGTGAGTTTCTAGGGAACTCACAGATTAACTGGTGTCCATATGCTATGAGACACCTCCTTATATAGTATACTTTTAGTACTATGCTTTGCATTTTGAGTTATATTACCTCAAACTATGTCGATACTGCACAAATGTTGTGAGTTTCTATGGAACTCACAGACCGACATGTTTATTTCTTGCTTATATGCTATAATATCCTTTTGTGTGTGTTTCTAGCACTATGTGTTGCATTTTGAATAAATTTCTAAAATAATACCGACTCGATATAAGTTTTGTAATCTCCTTTGAGGGTACTTATAGAATGGCATGTTCAGTTTTTGGTGGATAGAAATGCAATATTTTGTCGCTGGCACCTCTATTGCAATGGCGGATCTTAATAGGGGCGGATGGGGCCGTCGCCCCGGGCCCAAGGTTTTTTGGGGGCCCAGGGGCAGGGGCAGGGGCGGGCTGGGCCGGGTGGCAGAGAGGCAAATGCCCCCCGGACGGCTCCCCCAGCACCTGTACAGGGCCGGCCGTGCCCTGTGCTGTGACGCCGCCGGCAGCAGACAGCCGCCCGCGTCACATTCTATGAGGGGCCGGGAGCTGTGCACGGCCGTCACCTTGACGGCTGCTCAGCTCCGGCTGTACTTCCGGGTCAGATGTCGGGCGTGCGCGATGACGTCATCGTGCATTCGCCGACATGTCCCGGAGGATGCTGAAAGCAGAGGCGCTGCTGGGGAGCGAGCCGGCTGTGAGGTAAGTATGGGGAACTTTTTTTATTTTTTTTTATTTATAAAATGAATTAAATGGGAGAGGGGGTGAGTGGGGGCTGTACACAATGAAGGGGGGGTGACTGGGGCCTGTATATGATGAAGGGGGGGTGACTGGGGCCTGTATATGATGAAGGGGGGGTGACTGGGGGCTGTACATGATGAAGTGGAGGGTGACTGGGGGCTGTATATGATGAAGGGGGTGACTGGGGGCTGTATATGATGAAGGGGGGGTGACTGGGGCCTGTATATGATGAAGGGGGGGTGACTGGGGGCTGTATATGATGAAGGGGGGTGACTGGGGGCTGTATATGATGAAAGGGGTGACTGGGGCTGCACATGATGAAGGGGGGGTGACTGGGGCCTGTATATGATGAAGGGGGGGTGACTGGGGGCTGTATATGATGAAGGGGGGTGACTGGGGGCTGTATATGATGAAGGGGGTGACTGGGGGCTGTATATGATGAAGGGGGGTGACTGGGGCCTGTATATGATGAAGGGGGGGTGACTGGGGGCTGTATATGATGAAGGGGGGGTGACTGGGGGCTGTATATGATGAAGTGGAGGGTGACTGGGGGCTGTATATGATGAAGGGGGGTGACTGGGGGCTGTATATGATGAAGGGGGGGGTGACTGGGGCCTGTATATGATGAAGGGAGGGTGACTGGGGGCTGTATATGATGAAGGGGGGTGACTGGGGGCTGTATATGATGAAGGGGGGTGACTGGGGGCTGTATATGATGAAAGGGGGTGACTGGGGCTGCACATGATGAAGTGGGGGATAAGTGGGGCTGCACATGATGAAGTGGGGGATAAGGGGGACTGCACATGATGAATTAAGGGGTAAGTGGGACTGCACATGATGAATTAAGGGGAAAGTGGGACTGCACATGATGAATTAAGGGGTAAGTGGGACTGCACATGATGAATTAAGGGGTAAGTAGGACTGCACATGATGAATTGGGGGTAAGGGGAACTGCACATGATGAATTAAGGGGTAAGTGGGACTGAACATGATGAATTGGGGGTAAGAGGGACTGCACATGATGAATTGGGGGTAAGGGGGACTGCACATGATGAATTGGGGATAAGGGGGACTGCACATGATGAATTGGGGGTAAGGGGGACTGCACATGATGTGGGGGTAAAATTAACTGCACATGATGATGGGGGAGTGGGGCTGCACATGAAGTTGGGGGGGAAGGGGACTGCACATGATAAAATGGAAGGGGGGATAAGGGGCTGCAAATGATGAAGCGGCACTGCAGATGAAGTGAGTGGGTGATAGGGGACTGCAATGGATGAAGTAAGGGGACTTCAAATTAAAGTGGGGACATTAAAGTGGATCCCCTATGGCCAGGATCACGTTGGGCGATTTTGTGCGTATTGGCCGTAGGCCTACAGCTTATGTGCAACGTCTTTTTAGGCCATGTCCACACGTGGTGGAATGGTGGCGGGTTTTCCGTATGGACCCGCAGCAAACCATGTGCTGCGGTCCGTATGGCTGTCAATTCCCGCACGGGGACCGCAGAGCTCAGGTGGGAAGGGGGGTACAGGGGCCCAGGTTTTATGAACAGCCCCGGGCCCATAGTCCACTTAATCCGCCACTGCTCTATTGTTAACTTATTGCGGTATATATGCCATGATTATATTTATGTGCATAATTCTGACCTATTCTTAGATGAGTGTTTTAAGCTGCCGCTACTTGTGCTTATCTAATTTTTGTCTCATATGGTTATAATAGATAACCCCATTTGCCAAAGTAGCGCTAAACTGTTATAATTTTAATGCCACACTTTAATCATATGCATGGAATTCTTGATATCTGGTTCACCTACTTTATTTCATGTTAATAATGGAAGAATAGAGTGGTTTAAGCAGCGTTATTTTTCAGCATTAGGACCTGCCAGAATAGGTCACATGACCACCTTCTAAAAGACAGAGACAGGACCTTCCAGCGCTATTGTGCAGGCGGCGAAGTAAGATATTGAGACTCACTACCGTTGTCTCGGGCAGACGCTGGTTTCATATAGCGTCTGTGGTCTCCATGGTATTAGTTTAGCATATGCGCCTCTGCACTTTCCGCCTCAGTGATTACATGCTGCCACCTGAAGCATCCTCCTTGCGGTGAGTCTCCGCAGCTGTAACAACTAATGAGTATCGCTGTGTATATTTAAACTCAGTGGATTTACAAACGCCATCACCTCATTGTGCCCCTGATGAAGTCACAGTTGTGACGACACGCGTCGGGTTATGGGAGCAATCCCTGGTCCTCCTACACCATTTTTATGCATGATGGTTATTTATACTCAATGAGCATGTCCGTCATTATTCTATCTGCCTTGGGTGGTAAAGTATATGGGAGGGGAGGTGTATTTCTGATCTTGCTACACCCTCTGGTTTTGGTTAACCCTATAGTTCCTCTTTGAATTTTTGAACACGGGTTAATATAGTGACCTTTATTATAGTTCACTATACTGGACCATTATTTGATGCCACAGTACTCCATTCTGATTGATTTAGAACTTTTATGGTGTGTATTTTCATATACTTATACCCCTGTTTCCTCCTTTCCCTTACCTAAATATTTGCATGTAGGTTAAATTTGCTGCATAAAGCCAACCATACACATTGTGTGTCTTTTTGCCCCCCGAATGCATACTCATAAATATCTGCATTTAGGATTTGGCTCTTGGCATATTTAAATTGATGTACCTTGCCACATTATATATCTAGATCCTTTGTATAGGGCTTAGTGTATTATACATATTATATCTGTTATGTGGACTTGCCACACACATTATATGTATATAACCGGGTGGTGTTTTGTAGGGCTTGTTATTGCTCCCAGGGTTATAGGTTATGCTAATAACCTTTGTCTATTTTAAATGTTTTTAATCTTTTTTTGGTGTCTTGTATATCTAATGTAATAAAATTGATAATTTTTCTATGGTGATTCCTGCTTTTGATGTATGTCTTCTTTGCTTCTCCTGGTGATTTACAGTATAAAAGACACCTGTCCACAACCTCAGTCACACTCCAAACTCCACTATGGTGAAGACCAAAGAGCTGTAGAAGGACACCGGAAACAAAACTGAAGCCCTGCACCAGGCTGGGAAGACTGAATCTGCAATAGGCAAGCAGCTTCATGTGATGAAATCAACTGTGGAAGCAATAATAAGAAAATGGAAGACATAAAAGTCCAGTGATTATCTCCCTCAGTCTGGGGCTCCACGCAAGATCTCACACCGTGGGGTCAAAATCATCATAAGAACGGTGAGAAAAAATCCCAGAACCACATGGGGGGACCTAGTGAATGACCTGCAGAGAGCTGGGACCATCATAACAAAGGCTGCCATCAATAACACACTATGCCACCAGGGACTCAGATCCTGCAGTGCCAGACATGTCTGGGCCCATCTGAAGTTTGCTAGAGAGCATTTGGATTATACAGAAGAGTATTGGGAGAATGTCATATGGTCTGATGAAACCAAAGTAGAACTGTTTGGTAGAAACAAAACTTGTCATGTTTGGAGGAGACAGAATGTTGAGCTGCATCCAAAGAACACCATACCTACTGTGAAACACGGGGGTGGCAACATCATGCTTTGGGGCTGTTTTTCTGCAAAGGGACCAGGACGACTGATTCGGGTACATGAAAGAATGAATGGGGCCGTGTATCGTGAGATTTTGAGTGCAAATCTCCTTCCATCAGCAAGAGCATTGAAGATGAAACATGGATGGGTCTTTCAGCATGATAATGATTCCAAACATACTGCCAGGACAATCAAGGAGTGGCTTCGTAAAAAGCATATGAAGGTCCTGGAGTGGCCTATCTAGTCTCGAGATCTCAACCCCATAGAAAACCTTTGGAGGGATTTGAAAATCCATGTTGCCCAGTGACAGGCCAAAAACATCACTGCTCTAGAGGAGATCTGCATGGAGGAATGGGCCAGCATACCACCAACAGTGTGTGCCATCAACCTTGTGAAGACTTACAGAAAACATTTGACCTCTGTCATTGCCAACAAAGGATATATAGCAAAATATTGAGATGAACTTTTGTTAATGACCAAATACTTATTTTCCACCATAACTTGCAAAATAAATCTTGCCAAATCAAACAAGGTGATTTTCTGGATTTGTTTTCTCATTTTGACTCTCATAATTGTGGTCTACCTATGATGTCAATTACAGGCGTCTCTCATCTTTTTAAGTGGGAGAACTTGCTCAGTTGGTGGCTGAATACTTTTTTCCCCCACTATATGTGACTGCAAACTTGTGAACCCTCACATCGAGTGAGCGATGACAGGATTTTCCGTTGTCAGCGGCGAAAATAGGCAGTCATGTGACTGCAATTTTGTGATATGCGAAATGTTGCCGGAAATATGCATATCGCATACTTGCAATCACAAGAGACCTCATTTTTTAAAATAGATTTCTAAAGAATTTACCTAGGGATGCAGTGAGTGAGCTTTTTGAACCCACAGTTGCGTCACAGACATTTATAACATTGGGACATAAAAGCAAAAAAAAATTTTTTTCCACTGAAATGTTGTTTTAGCCCTAAATTTGTCATTTTCACAAAAGGAGAAAAAGAACCCCATAATGTATTTTATAATTTTCCCGAAGTTGACTATAACCAATATGTGGTTAAAAATTAATGGCAGAGCTTCGATAGGAAAGAGCACTATTTGATTTTTGGAGCAAAAATTACTCTGGAAAAGATTGTGGACACCACATTGAACTTGCAGAGTGTTTGAGTTGCCAAAAAATGCAAAACATCCCAAAAGTCACCCAGTTAGGCAACTAAACCCCTTAAGGAATATTGGTCCATGAGAAAAAAAGGATTATTTTTTCTACTAAAATGTAACTTTGACCTCAAATTTTTCATTCTCACGAGCATTAATAATAGAAAATGGACCACAAAATTTGTTATGCAATTCCTACTAAAAGTGGTAATACCCTTCAGGTGATTGTACTACTATTTGGGTACATAGCAGAGCTCAGAAGGGAAGAAATGCTATTTAGCTTTTAGAATGTGGGCGGCATTTGCTGAGCCCCGGAGGTTCCAGATCCACAAAATGAAAACCCTCAAATAACCCAATATTATTCACTACATTACTGAATGAATTCATATAAATTGCAAATTGTTCATTTTCACAAGGGGTAATAAGTAAAAATGGACCCCAGAATTTGTTAAGCTTTTATTTCTGAGTAGTGTTGAGCATTCCGATACTGCAAATATTGGGTATCGGCCGATATTCGCTGTATCGGAATTCCGATACCGAGTACCGATATTTTTACAATATCGAATACCAGAATCGGAAGTTCCCATACTGCAATGAGCCAGTGTTGTGGCTGTGATTGGATGCTGAAATGATGTCATCATGATACGCTGTCTGTGTGCATCATGATGCGCGGTCTGTGCGGGTCTGCCAGGGGTCTGTGTGGGCCTGTTGGGGGTCTGTGCGGGCCTGCCGGGGGTCTGTACGGGCCTGCCGGGGGTCTGTACGGGCCTGCCGGGGGTCTTCTGCGGGCCTGCCGGGGGTCTGTGCTGGCCTGCCGGGGGTCTGTATGGGCCTGCCGGGGGTCTGTGCGGCCTGCCGGGGGTCTGTGCGGGCCTGCCGGGGGTCTGTGCGGGCTGCCGGGGGTCTGTGTGGGCTGCCGGGGGTCTGTGCGGGCCTGCCGGGGGTTGTGTGTGTGTGCAGGCATCATCCGATGGGACTACAAGTCCCATCGGGCTATGCCTGCTACAATGACAGTGATTGACACATTAGCCAATGATGGGACAGTAGTAGTCCCATCATCCGGCTAATGTGTTGAATGTAAAAAAAAAAAAAAAACCATACATACTACATACATACAACATACATACTACATACATACTACATACTACATACATACTACATATTTACTACATTCATACAACATACATACTACATACATGCTACATATATACTACATTCATACAACATACATACATACATACATACTACATACATACTACATACAATACATTCATACAATACATATATATAGACATACAGTACATAATAACAAACAACCGATATACTCCCTGATCCGCAGAAATCCACGAATGTCCCAAGACGATCTCCTGCAGTGCATCACTGAGAGGTTACTATAGTTCACTGGTCTCACTTTATGGCAAAAGCTGTGTGGGAACTTTCTCACACAGCTATGCCAAAAGAGAGACTAGGGACAATATTTTTTACAGTTGCGGAGGAATACAGTGCGGAGGGATACCTACCTCATGTCATTGTATTCCTGGGGCCCCTAGAGAGCGGTGGCATCAGCTGATGCTGCTGTTCTCCACAGGAGATCATCGTGGGACACTCGTGGATTTCTGCGGATCAGGGAGTATATCGGTTGTTTGTTATTTTAATATTTTTTACAGATGACACTGGTTTCGGGGATCAAAGTGACAAGTGATGGTGAGTATGTACTATATGTTATATGTACTGTATGTCTATATGTATGTATTGTATGAATGTATTGTATGTAGTATGTATGTAGTATGTATGTTGTATGTATGTAGTATATATGTAGTATGTATGTAGTATGTAGTATGTATGTATGTATGTTTTATGAATGTAGTATATATGTAGTATGTATGTAGTGTGTAGTATGTATGTATGTTGTATGAATGTAGCATATATGCAGTATGTATGTAGCATGTAGTATGTATGTTGTATGAATGTAGTATATATGTAGTATGTATGTTGTATGTCTGTAGCATGTTTTATGTATGTTGTATGTATGTAGTATGTACTATGTATGAATGTAGTATATATGTAGTATGTATGTAGTATGTATGTATGTTGTATGAATGTAGTATATATGCAGTATGTATGTATGTTGTATGAAGTATGAATGTAGTATATATGTAGTATGTATGTTGTATGTATGTATGTAGTATGCAGTATGCATGTTTTTTTTTGTTTTTTTTACATTCAACACATTAGCCGGATGATGGGACTACTACTGTCCCATCATTGGCTAATGTGTCAATCACTGTCATTGTAGCAGGCATAGCCCGATGGGACTTGTAGTCCCATCGGATGATGCCTGCACACACACACAACCCCCGGCAGGCCCGCACAGACCCGCGGCAGCCCGCACAGACCCCCGGCAGCCCACACAGACCCCTGGCAGGCCAGCACAGAACCCTGGCAGGCCCGCACAGACCCCCGGCAGGTTGCACAGACCCCCAGCAGGCCCGCAGAGACCCCCGGCAGCCCGCACAGACCCCCGGCAGGCCCGCAGAAGACCCCCGACAGGCCCGCAGAAGACCCCCGGCAGCCCGCACAGACTCCCGGCAGGCCCGCACAGACCCCCGACAGCCCGCACAGACCCCCAGCAGGCCCACACAGACCCCCGGCAGGCCCACACAGACCCCCAGCAAGCCCGCACAGACCCCCAAGAGGCCCGTACAGACCCCGCCCGCACACACAGACACGAACAGTGTCCGCCCACACTCTTCCCCCCTCCCGAACTGGATGTGCAAGTAAACAAAGGGGTTATTTTAATTGCGATATTTCTGTCCCATTAACTTGCATGGGTTTCCGGTATCGGAATCGGCAATACCCGATACTTTTTGGATATCGGTCCGATCCAATCCATTCCGATATTTCCCAATATCGGAAAGTATCGCTCAACACTATTCCTGAGTGCAGAAATACTCAATATGTCAGTGGAAACTACTGTTAAAAAAATAAATAAATACACATATTTGGTATCGCTGCGTTCAGAAATGTCCGATCTATCAAACTAAAATATTACCATATAGTGAGCATGGTAAATAAAAACCCCAAAAGACAAATGTGGAACTGCAGGGGTTTTTTTTTGCAATTTCACTGATTTTGAAAGTTTTGTCATTTTCCAGTACAGTATATGGTAAAATCAATGGTGTCATTCAAAAGTAAAAGTCGTCCCGTAAAAAAAGCAGGCGTTCACATGGTCATATTGATGGAAAAATAAAAAAGTTATGGCTCTTGCAAGACGGGAAGGAAAAAACATAAATGGAAAATCGCCCATGGGTGAAGGGGCTAAGAGCAATATTTTGCAATTGCAATATTCGGAGCATTGTAACTTTTTTATTTTTCTGCTGACAGAGTTGAGTGAGAATTGTTTTTTGCAGGATGAGTTGATGTTTTCAGCGATTGCATTTTTTTTACATAGAACTTTTTGATCACTTTTTATTCCATTTTTTGTCTGTCAATATGAAGAAAAAATTATGTTTGTAGTGTCTTCTTATTTTTACGGTGCTCACATTATACAGTAAATAATGTCAGTTTTATAGTTTGGGTCGCTCTGGATGCAGTGATACCATTTATGTGTAAGGTTTTTTTTTGTCTATCTCTTACACAAAAGCTGCATTTTTACTGTGTGACCATTTTTTGCTATATTTTGACATTTTTGTGTGACTTTTTTAAAATGCTATTATTGCTTTTTCACATTTTAGTTTAATCTCACTACTGAACTTGAATATTTTTTACTTTGATTGCTACTTTCATGCACTGCAGTACTCATGTCATGCAGTGCCTGAGATCTGTCAGTTTTACACTGACACAGCCTATTAGACCCTGCAGGGCCTAACAGGCAACCATACCCTA